>NC_138758.1:15127873-16417050 GCF_965113315.1 Podarcis vaucheri | reverse complement strand
TGTCAAGTCTGTAACATTGTGGAGTTAAGTAACGTTTTCCTTCCCTGTTGATGTCAGTTGCCAGGGTAGCTGCATGCATTAAACTTAAAGGTTACGCTTTCTCTGTGTAAGAGATTTCTCTGAAGTGTTGAACTTTAATCTTTCCAGCACCAAACGTATCGGTGAATGTGTTACCTTTCATTTTTCTCCCCTTGAAGTTTGTGCAGCAGAGGTTACATCGCTGAAAGCCTGCACGCTTAAAAATAAAAGAGGGATTTTTTTGTTTGTTTGTTTGTCTGAAAAGAAACTCTTTCAGCTGCCTTTAAACCCACCCACTCCACCCCTTGGCAGACCATGGTCATTGCAAACCTGCTGTAGCCTTTTCCTCCAGCACGGATATCACCCCTGGGGCAAAGTTCCCACCTTATTTTTAAGTGCACACCTATGATTTTTTAAACTTTGCTTTATGACAAACAAGGTTGAATCCTTCAGATCTAGTGTTTTGTTTTTTGTTTTGTTTTTTAAGGTCACATCCACATCATACATCTACCATATTTTTTGCTCTATAAGACTCACTTTTTCCCTCCTAAAAAGTAAGGGGAAATGTGTGTGCATCTTATGGAGTGAATGCAGGCTGCGCAGATTCAGAATATTTTTTTTCTTGTTTTCCTCCTCCAAAAACTAGGTGCGTCTTGTGGTCTGGTGCGTCTTATAGAGCGAAAAATATGGTAATTCTGGGAATTGTAGGCCTGGGCCCTTGAAGACATCCTTTTTATTGTGCATTCATGATTATTCATGCTCATGGTGCTATTGGGGCAGACATATGTTTCCTGCTTTCAGTGTTGTTTGTGCCTGCAAAAGTATTGGGACAGTCACACTGCAGTCATACTGCTTCATTTCCATCTAATGAATATGCAGCGCAGCCGGCTAGTTTTGGGCATGCTAAACATATGGCTCAGTTCCCAGTAGAAGGAAATACTTGCTCCACGCCCCCCCCCCCCCAGCATTCACCTCCTAAACAGATTGCCTCATTCTGACTAATGGTAGGCCTGACCTGCCTGTGCCCCTGCAGGTGCTGTTGGGTTCCAACTCACCACAGCCCTACCCAGCATGGTACTGGCCAGGGGTCAATAGAGTAGTAGTCCAGCAATAGCTAAAGGGTCTCTAAAGGGCTTCCCATAAGACCATTAAATTCACAGCCAGCACCAGTTACCTGATCCTCTTAACTGGAACTGGCAGGATTGAACCTGGGATTGTCTACAAGCAAAGAATATATTCCGCCATAGTTGTTATTATTTGTATTTGTTTTTCATTGATGAATTGCTTTCCATAAAGCAACCTGAAGAAATCTATAGCACAGTAAACGCCACCCCACCCCCCTGGAACAACTGCATATGCTAAAACATTTGCATATACAGTGGTACCTCTGGTTAAGTACTTAATTCATTCCAGAGGTCCGTACTTAACCTGAAACTGTTCTTAGCCTGAAGCACCACTTTAGCTAATGGGGCCTCCCGCTGCTGTCGCGTCGCCGGAGCACGATTTCTGTTCTCATCCTGAAGCAAAGTTCTTAACCTGAAGCACTATTTCTGGGTTAGCGGAGTCTGTAACCTGAAGCGTATGTAACCTGAGGTACCACTGTATACTGTGGGTATCTAGGATTAAATATTGCAGTCGTACCTCGGAAGTCGAACGGAATCCATTCCGGAAGTCCATTTGACTTTGAAAACATTTGGAAACCAAGGCGCAACTTCTGATTGGCTGCAGGAATCATCGGACGTTTGGTTTCCAAAGAATGTTCGCAAACCGGAACACTCACTTCCAGGTTTGTGACTTTCGGGAACCCAAACATTCAACTCGCAAGGCGTTCGGGATCCAATGACTGTATTTGATTTATTCCCCATCATCTGGTGGGGGGGTATCCCTAGCTGTCAGCTGCCTCCTTTTTAGTCTCAGTGTTGCCCTGCCCTCAGCAGGGAGATGGAATGGGATAAAACTTGTATTAGTTGACTTTGCCTGTCATTGGCTGTGGCTTCACGTAGTTCTGGTCTCCTTGCCTTCCACTCTGCCAGGTGCAATGGGCACCAGCTATCACTGCAATGTGGTTTACACTGACAGCATCTCTCCAAGTTTCAGGCAGGATTCTTTTCTAGCCCTCCCTTCCTCAAGATGCTAGAGATTGAATCTAGAACCTTCTGCAAATTAAGCTATGGTCCTTCTCCTTTTTTAAAAAGGGGGAAAAGGAAAAAAGACTGCAAATGGCAGATGACATGATCTAGTCCAAGTGAAGTATATATATATTTTTAAAATCCCAATGGTTTTAACAGGAAAAGTTCAAAGCACCTGTTTAACACTTTCATTGACATCAACAGCAGTTTGAATTGCCTAACTTTTGACAGCATCACATCCTCTTTGTCTTTAATTTAGCTTTTGGGTGACCTCTATAAGTTTTATGCATTAATTTGTTTGCAGTGTTTCCATAATGAAAAATAAAGCTAAGTTAAATAATACTTCCCCTACATTTTATGAGCTCCTTTTATATTCTGAAACAGAAGCTTAATGGTCTCTGACTGTAGCCATATAAACTAATGAGAGCCATTAGAAGCTACTAATCTTCCAACAAGAACTTGGAAATGTTGCTCAACACTGTCAGGGCTGTCAACTGAGCAAGCTGGACAGCCATCCATGTCTCCTTGCTTGGGGATCAGGTGGGGATGGGGATGGGGAAAGCAGTCATCAGTTTGACCCTCTGCTCTGCCTATGAAACTGGTTCAAAACTGCAACTGGGGAAAAAAGAGGAATGATAGAGCTGGAAGGTAGCAAGAAGTTCCAGCACTAAAAGCAGGAGGCATTGTTTCTGTGGGCAGCAGCCCCATGTGGTGAGCCAGAGCCGTCTTTCCCATAGGGCTTAGTGGTGTGTTGCGCCAGGGCGCCGGCCTCTCATGGGCGCTCCAGTGAGTGGGGGAGCTGTGCAGCTTTGCTGGTGGCTTCCCCTTTCCCTCCTGCATGCCTGCCAGCTGCGCCCCATCAACCATATGGCTGGCAGGCGTGCAGCTTGCCTCCTAAACCTCTGCAGGAGGAGAGCGATCCCCACAGAGGCTTAGGATGGAAGCTACGCCCTGCCAACCATATGGCTGGTGGATGTGCAGCTTCCTTCCCCAGCCCCTGCGGGAGGAGAGCAATCTCCACAGAGGCTTGGGAAAAGGTCAACAACTATGGGAAATTGGGGGGGGGGACACAGGAGGGATCTTTGCACCGTGGTGCTAGGTATGCTTAAGACGGCCCTGTGGTGAGCTATCCAGAATGGCAGCTTAGAGGATTTTGTGGCCGCACACACACACACAGATCATTGGGTCTCCCTAGGCAGGAAGGACAATAAAGGGCTTCCTGTTTGGGTTGGGATTTTGCCTAACCACCTATGCTCTTGCTGGCCATGATGGGTTTCCCCATCAAACTCTAGGTTTGGTTCCTCTGTCCAGGCTAAACTCCCAGAAGTGGAACTTAAGTCTGGTGCCCATATAATACATGAGGTGTGGTAGCTACAGCAGGATTGTTCTTTCCAGCATCTCCAGGGGAATGGGCACTCACACTTTACACCGTGAGTGCCCTTTGCGGGATCGCGTGCTGCACTTTGGACCCCAGGAAACTTACCGGTTGTGTGGGCTGGCCTGCCTCTCAGGGTTATTCTTTGGAGGTTCACGCCCAGCCTCAGTTAAGTCAAATTACACTGCTGGCAGGTGGAGCCAGGCAGTTGGCTCAGGAGCATGGGGCTATCTGTTTAGCCCATTTTAGTGTTGGCTAAGCTCTAAAATCTTCTCGGAGCTTTTAACTGTGTATTGACAAATGTACTTTTTTCTGACTGACGGTCGAATAAAAGGTTGATGGTGATGATGGCTCAGGAGCTTCACCCACCCAACCCTCCCTTAGTTTAATGTTTCTTGTTTGCAGGCTAACCTTTTTACTTCCTGTTTAGTGGGGGATGCTACGTTCTTTGGAGTGGTTGCTGTTGAAGAACCGGGAAGAAATTTTCCTGCATTGGCAGGTTTTGTCTTCCCTGTAGCAATTTGTCACAACTTTGGTGGTTTAAGGCCTTGGGTGGACTCCTTTAGTCTTTTCTTCCCTAAAATTGGGGGAGGAGGCTTGAAGTGATGACTCACCCCCCACATGGCGGCAGCGGTTCTAGGGTCCTTTCTTAAAGGGGTTGTAATATGAGTGTCACTGGCCATACACTGAAAGGTTGTCAGTGAACTAGCCTGCGTGTGGGGATATGGGGTGGGCTGCCTGCTTACATGTGTGTCTTGCAGGGCACCCCATACCCTATTTACCCTGAGGAGCCCCAGTTCCCCCAGTTGGGGGGCTGGGATGGATACATGCCCAATGCCTAAGCCAAGGTCTTCCTACATTTGAAAGTTTAATAAAGTTGTGGACAAATTTTAATTCCATAAGACGTTGTCACAAGTCATTATTCCTTTCTGGCGGTCCCTGGGGCTGGGGCAGTCACTGCCTGGTCACACAAAGTACAGTGGTGCCTCGCAAGATGAAATTAATCCGTTCCGCGAGTCTCTTCGTCTTGCGGTTTTTTCGTCTTGCGAAGCACGGCTATTAGCGGCTTAGCGGCTATTAACGGCTTAGTGGCTTTAAGAAAAAGGAAACAAACTCGCAAGAACTCGCAAGACATTTCGAATTGTGAAGCAAGCCCATAGGGAAATTCGTCTTGCGGAGCGATTCAAAAAACGGAAAACTCTTTCGTCTAGCGAGTTTTTTTGTCTTGCGAGGCATTCGTCTTGCGGGGCACCACTGTAAGATTGTTCACAAAGACCCCGCATGGTAGTTCTGACTAGAATGGCCACTTACAAACAGCTGAAAGAAGAGAGGAAATGCATTGCCGAGAGAAAGAGGACAAAAGAGGATGTTCATTTGTGTCAAAAAATTACATATGCCCCCAAAACTCTATATCTCTTAACGACTCTGAGGGCTAGAGACTTAAACCATCTTTTACAGTGAGATGATCAGGAAGCTAAATTCTGTGCCAGATACCAAATGGAACTTGGAACATATGTCTGAAGTTGAGATTACCTTCCTGGAAAGCTTCTTGGTTACAATCCCATCTGGATTACTGTAAATGCGCTCTACGTGGGGCTGTCTTTGAAAAGTGCTTGGAAAATTCAGCTGGCTCAAAAAACTGCAGCCAGATTGTTAACTGGGGCTGGTTACAGGGAGCTCCACTGACACTGGTGTGTTTCTGGGCACAATTCAAAGTGCTGATTATGACCTATGAAACCCTACATTGCTTATGTCCACACTATCTGAAAGACAATATTCCCTCATATGAACCTGCTCCAGTTTTGAGGTCTTCAAGGGAGACCCTTCTCTCAGTCCTGCCACCCTCACAGGCATGCTTGGAGGGGACGCAGGGAAAGCTGTCCTTGGTGGCTGCTCCTAGACTCTGAAATTCCCTCCCTGGGGAAACTAGACTGGCTCCTTCCTTGTTGTCCTTCTGCCAGTGGGGAAGAAGCCTTGTTCTAACAGGCTTTTGGAAATTGACTGCTTTTAATGAAAGGGCTGGTGACATGATTTTATTGTAATTATTTGTATGTTTTAAAAAGAGTTTATATATGCATATTGTTTTAATTCTATTAATGTTCAGCTGTATTTTTAATGATTGCTTTTTCTATGTTTTTAGCAATTCTTGTTTTTATGTGTAAGCTGCCTTGAAAAAGGAAAAAGGCAGAGTATAAATAAATATATATTAATTAGTATTATTATCATTGCTTAGCAAATATGCAGTCAAGGCTACTGGAATACATTCATTTCCACACTGGATGCTCACTTTTCTGGCCTAAACTCTTATTCTATAAAATCAGAGTTGCATGTCCTTCTTGGCTATATGTGACTTTCACTGTTTTTCTTTCTTTGTTTGTTTTAATATCGCTTATCCAACTCTGTCCCCAGACCACATTAAAAGCTTAACTACCTGATACCTCTGTAAGTCAGAGTAACTGCCTCATGTGATGCTCCTGTAGATCAGCTGACTGCCTGGCTGAATTGCATAATTCACCAATACGTTAGCTAAACATATGAGTTCATCACAACATTCCAAGAAATTAGCTAGCCTTGGTCAAAAGACATGAAAAGTTGATCAATCTCTTTAGGGCTTCATTAAATTAATCTTGCAGGGGAACACATTAAAATTGCTGAATTTGATGTTATCTGTCCTTTAATAAGGGCAGCATTGGTTGGTAGGACTGTAATCAATAATTAAAAGATGTTATCTATTTGTTTGTAGTGTACAATAAACAGTTTCTGCGATTGAGTAGCAATCACCGCAAAGCTGAGGCATTTAATCAATCACTAAACTTGCTTCTTGTGAGTTTACTGCAAAGCAATATAGATTATAGATAGTGGGTCAGAGCTGCAGTAAAATTGCAGAGATGCTTTTCCAGGGGACATAATAGTAATCTACATAATATTTGCAAAGTATAACAATAAGGATAAGAAATACTTCATTGTAAAGGATGGTCATCACTATCTCATGAAAGATGTGAGGGAGCAAAACCTAATGGTGCAAAACACATTTGATGGGCTTTGGAGTTAAAGCTCCACAAAGATTAATATCATCTGATATGGACTAGTTACTTAAAATGTGTATTGTTTTTCAAATATGTAGAAGAGCACTAAAACGTCAATTCCATACCTTGTATTTATGTGTCTAAAGCATCTTCATGTTTTGTTTTATTTGCCCTTTCAGTTGTCGCGCTTTCCATCTCTTTCAGATATAAAATAAGCCTGTCTTTCAGGGAACCTTGCCCACAGATCTTTCCATCAGTAATTAGAAGGATTTCAAGTCACCATGTCTACGCACAACTGGTGACTCTGGATTATTGACGTAACCAAGGCCTTATCTGCACTACACACTTAAAGCAATATCACACCACTTTAAATGGTCTTGGCTTCTCCCAAAGAATCCTGGGAGATTAGATTATTAATAATTTATTATTTGTACCCTGCCCATCTGGCTGGGTCTCCCCAGTCACTCTGGGCAGCTTCCAACAAAGATTAAAAATACCTTAAAATATCACACATTAAAAACTTCCATAAACAGGGCTGCCTTCAGATGTCTTTTAAAAATAGGATAGCTGCTTATTTCCTTGACATCTGAAGGGACGGCATTCCACAGGGCGGGTGCCGCTACCGAGAAGGCCCTCTGCCTAGTTCCCTGTAGCTTTGCTTCTCACAGTGAGGGAACCACCAGAAGGCCCTTGACCCTGGACCTCAGTGTCCAGCACCTCAGTAATGGCGCTGAGAGTTGTTAGGAGACCACTGTTGTCCTCACAGGGCTAGAGTTCCCTGGGAAAAGGGACTTGCTGTTAAACCATTCAAGGTTTAAGCTGATAATTAAGCACCAACAGTCCCCATGTAGGCTGACACTATGAAGTGCAAAATCCCATTTCTGCCTCTATCTGCTTTAATCTGCAGCTTTCCTTTTATTTTGGCATTGGAGTAAACAATAATTAGTGTGTGTCAATGTGTATATGTATGTAAATAGATGGGAGTGTGTGGACAGAAGGAGGAGATGTATGTGGATGGATGGGGATGTGTGTGTATGAAGGGATTTGTGTGGTTAGATGGGGTGGATGTCTGTGTTGGGATGAGGGGATGGTGTCTACAGATGGATGCATGGATGGATGCGACTGTATATATGTATGGACTGGAGGATGTGTAGTTGGTTTGGGAGATGCGTGTACTGGGATGAGGGCATGGTGTGTTTTGGATGAGGGGATGGTGGCATGTCTGTGTTCATGGATTAGTGGTGTGTGTGTGTGTGTGTGTGGACTGGGGGGGTTGTCTCTGAGTGTGCATTTGTGATGTGTATGCATGCATATGCTATGTGCTTATGGATGGGGAATGTGTGAGTTGTGGTGAGGGCTTGGTGTGTGTATATGGACGGGGTGGTTTTGTGTGTGTGCATAAATGGGGGATATGTGTTTATGTATATAGATGGGGGGGCTGTGTGTGTCTTATGTATGAGATGAATGGGGTGGTGGCTTATGGTTTCCTGACCATGGGGAAGGATGGGTGTGTGCTTGAGAGTGCATGGACTGGGCTGGGATGTAAACACACAATCCCTGCTTCTGCCAACCTAGCAGTTCGAAAGCACGTCAAAGTGCAAGTAGATAAATAGGTACAGCTCCGGCGGGAAGGTAAACAGCATTTGCATGTGCTGCTCTGGTTCGCCAGAAATGGCTTTGTCATGCTGGCCACATGACCTGGAAGCTGTTTGTGGACAAACGCCAGCTCTCTCGGCCTATAGAGTAAGATGAGGGCGCAACCCCAGAGTCGTCCGCAACTGGACCTAACGGTCAGGGGTACCTTTACCTTTACTTTACCCAAGAAATGAATGAGAACAGCAAGAGGCAGTGGCACTTCATAGTGTCAGCCCTCCATGGCAATTCCCGTGGCATCACGATCAACCCAAAACGGGAGCAGCTGACTATATATAATCATAGTTAAGCAGGAATGACATTAACTAGAGTGTTTACTTTTCTTGCTCTTCTGCCCACAAGATGGTGCTCCACTGTTGGGCTTCTTGCCATCTGTAGTACCAGTTGCAATGGGCATCAGCCAGCCCTGACTGTTTGCTTCAGGGAACAGATACTGCTTTGCAAGCTGGCATTTTCTGCCTGGATGTTTTTCTGTCTCCAGTGAATACACACACTCACTCTGTCATCACGTGGCAAGACTGAAAAAAGGTGAACCTTGTGTCTTTCTACTTAGAGAAGTAGAGGTGGTGGTACTAATTTCTTGTAACAATATGGAATCCACCTACATTTGAGTAAAATAGCAAGTGTCTGAGAGTAACAAATAATGTATCACTTCCCTTGTTTCTTTGGAAAAGCCTATGTGCTCATTGACCTTTGACAACTGCTAAAAATCTTACCACAGTAAGGCTAATGCAGAGCCCTTCTTATTTCCTTTTATACATTCAAATTGGAGCTGTTTCATTAAATAACCATTTGTTCTCTCTCTCGCTTAAATGAATTTACATTACTTGGGGATTGCAAAGACAGCCTTTAACAATGAGAGCTGAAACTCATTTGATTTAAGCAGGCATGGATTTTATGTTGAAAGTTTGATGGGCTTTTGGTTTTGCAGGATGACTTCATTAAATGGATCGTAACTATATATTTTAAATGCACTTCTTTACTAGTCTCCTTCTCTTACGTTGTACGGACATAAGGCATGATGGGCTATTTTCACTGGGTGCCCTAAGTTCACTAGAAAATAATTTGAGCAGTGTGATGGGTCTTGATGTGTTGTTCCCTCATTCAAGCCTTTATATGTGTGTAAACACACACATACACACAACATTTTACTAATAGAGTCTAATTAAGACTGCAGTCCTAACTCTGCTTACCTGGGAGTAAGCCCTACTGAATTCAATCGGATCTGCTTCTGAGTAGACATGATTTGGGTTTGGTTTGGTTGTGCTGTTACTCATCTTTAAAAGAAAGTGAGATTGTTATTATTCCAATTGAATATATGTATAGATATATATATGGGTTATTGTTTATAATGGCAGAGATACATTTATTCTGGGATGATATATTGAGGTCTATAATAAATGTCAATATCAATTGCTATTATATTTCAGTGGATGCTGGTCCACTAGGGCAAGCAGGGTGGTAACCAACCAACCTCAGTATGCCTTTAGCCAGCCATCACTTGTCTGTCTTTTTATTTACTACCAGTCGGGTGAGGGTGGTAATGGTGGTGCTAGCTGTCAGCTTTCTCTGTCTTAGTCTCAATGTTGCCGTTATAGAATGTAGCAGCAAGTAGGCTGGGGTCAAATCTTTGGGGAATTAAATATCTGAATCCCTGTGGACCCTTGTGGAAAAGAAGTGGCTGTGTGCCTGGATTCAAAACATGGGCCTTGCATGCAGAGTATTAAACTCACAAAAGTTGAGCAGTAGTATAGCACTAGGAATATAGGTTGTTAGACCTCTTTGTCCCCTTTAGCTGCATTTAGCCCTTTTGCAAGGAACAGAACACACACTGCTAAGTAAGTTAAAAACACTTTACTTACAGCTATGTAGGTCTGATACATGTGTTGTTCCATGCAGCTGCAAGGAGAAACACAGGCAGGACACTCTTGGGTAGAAAGTACAGAATAAAGTTCCAAACATGCTGTATGCTTGGGAGGAAGTTTAAACATGTCGTTCTTGTTACATGATGCTGAGGGAGAGATGAAGAGGAAAGGTTTCAATTATTCTCCAGTTGAGAAGGAGCATGACCTGAGTCTATCTAGCAATACAACTCTGTGGTCTTTAACCCCTTCGTGCACTAACTAGCAGTCACGCATAGTTATGTTTGACTGTAATCTGCCACAAAAACCTGTTGGCTCTGCCTGTCATTGGCTCTGCATCAACTCCTGTTGGGCTATCAGCCTTCTGTCCTACTAGTCTCAGTGGCCACCAACCACTCCTGAACATAGATTCCCAGATCATTACTCATTCTTTTCCTCTCTCCAAAGCACACCTTTCTCCCTCAACCTTTCAGTTTTAGAAGAAGCTAATATATTCATTTGATCCATTGGTATGAAGAAGAGAAGCTGATCCATAGGGAGCCCCGAAGGGAAAGTGGCTGCAAAAAATCACTGCAGAGTAAGCAATGCTTTATTTCCAATCAGTGCATGCCCAATAGGTTCCTGCTAAAATAATGTGACTCGTTGTGTCACAAATGTTCCAGGTTATTCTTTCCTCCTGCTTTTGTTGTACTACAGTGCAAGAATGCCCCTCCAGCTGGCAATAACGAGATAATACTGAGAAAGCACCACAGAACAGTTAATAAAGTGAAATGATATCTGGATGGTCTAGTATGAATCCACCACTAATGCACCATTATTGTGTCAATGGCATGTTGCAGAAAATACCCACAAAAAGCAAAGAGTAAAGTAAACAAGTACCAGTGCTGAGGGACACATACACTGAAGGTGAATGAATAAGATCCTAGGAGCTCTTTGTTAAGCCTTATACTGTACTATGAGAACATTCACACTATTTACAGCCAGGAGAAGCCAGTTTGTTCAACTAGCAGCAACAGTTGCAGTAAAATGATCAACAGTATTGGAATAGTTTGCAATCGGAAATAACTTCCTCCTCCAGGGTGGAACTGTTATAACAATATAGGTGTTACTTTTAGAAAAATGTTTTGGCTAGCCAGCATGGATTTCAACTGCTGTCAATCAGTGGCTTAAACAGTCTGGATGGCAAAACTTAATTGAAATATTTTCTCTTGGGTCTCATACCAAGTGTCTGGATGTGAGACTTGCCAAGGTCTTTAAAAAGAAGAGGTAGACAGATGGTACTCATGCCTTGATGGACAACGGCAGAAAGCCAAGTTTTCAGCTTCCAAAATAGCAAGGTATTTCTTGAAAAGCTGTTATATTCCATTTCTTGATATTCTTTTTTGCATGAACTTTCAGTTTTAAGTACACACACACACACACACACACACCACACACACACAAATGTACAACCAGTATGGAGTACTGTCACCTTCTTCTACTACTTACAGAAGCATGGAGTAGACAACCAGTGGTCTGTGAGGTTTGTTCAGGTGGCCAGTAGCATGTCTATGTTAAATATTCATATTGATTGGAATTGCATTTTTATCGCTTCTTTTATTTCTTATATTGAATTGCAATTCAAATTCTAGGAAATGCAAATTGGAATAGAATAAAAGGCAATGTAAGGATAAAAGAAGCAAAAGGAACACAATTAAAAATCATATAGCACCTAGCACATTACAATTGCTACCACAGCCAAAAAAATCAAGTAGTTTGCCAAGACCCTCATCAGTGGTCTGTAGTATATGCAATATAAGACACAATAGAAACAATACTAAATCATTGAAATGATTGGCTGAGTTTATACAATTAAACAGTTGCATAAGCTTGTCTATATAAAAAGATATTCAAGACACTCCTGAAAATCAAAAGCCTGCTGAATCTCTGCTGGAAGTACATTCCACAGCAGAGGTCCAGTGATACCAAATGCCTGAGGAGGTACTATGTGGTTGAGTATTGTGGCTGAGTAGCTGATTTGAACCCTCCACTCCAAGTCTGGTTGGCTAAACACACACACACACACACACACACAGAGAGAGAGAGAGAGAGAGAGAGAGAGAGAGAGAGAGAGACTTTCAAGACTGGCTGTCAGACTGGTCTCACACATTGCAAATCTTATTGAAAGATAACATTTGGAGAAGAACGGGAAGCATTTTCCATCTGTACCACTGATGGTCAAAAATATCCACTCTGCTCTCATTTCATGGAACTTTATGCTACACACGGCACAACACATCTCAGAAAGATGTAGGCTTCCTGGGCCGCCAAGGGGAGGGGTGCGAGAAATAAAATTTCACAACTTCTGCAAGAGTTCTAAAACAGACGAATCATAATTAAAGCGGGAATTATGGCATTGCTCTGCCTGCCCACCCCCTGCCAAACACTCAATCCCAAATGATTGCTTGTTATACTTTAAATAAATAAATAAACCCAGACAAACCAACCAACTACTGGGACTTAAGTATTCATGTTAGTAGCAAATAAAATAGCACAAAAATCTTGGCAGAATTACCCTTTGACAACAGAGAAATTTTCCATCCCAGCTGGTCATTAGGCCTTTCCAACTGTCAGTGTCTCCTGCAATCTGCTTTAATAGCTGCATATAATTAGCTTTGTACAGATCACAGGCTTTGGGGGGTAATATTCAATCCAAATATCAAAATCCAAAGAAAGATAACTCAAAGGGACATATGTTTGAGGCAGGCTCCTCAGTGCTGTCTTTACTCCTAAAGACTGTAGCTGTGTTGATTTATGCATATTAGCTTTGAATCCTGATAAGGAAATCTATCAATTACTTTCCTTACAGGAGTTCTGGAAAGAAATATAGGATGCTGGCATAAAAAAGCAACATGTCATCTGGATACATAGATATCTTTGGGGGATATAATCCAATAATGATTTCAGAGGTGAACCTGATTTCATTAATCTCAAGGTAGAGTTTTGGGGGGGATTGGGGAGTGCGGCAGACTTGTAGAAGAGAGTAGTTCTGTTTGGGATTCCCAATTGGGATTAAAAAGTTTCAGTGTTTTCATCTGAACCTGATGGGTATTCACAGACCAATTATAATTGCTTCACCATGTTGAACTTGGGTGTCCATTGCAATAGCTAGAAGAGGCATTGACTAGAAGACGCAGCCAAAATGGTGCCCCTTCCCACTACCCTTGACCATTGGCTAGGCTGCTGGGACTGGTGTGAGCCCAATGACATCTGGGAGGCACTACGTTTGCTGTCCGTGAGCCGCACTGTAAATATTTTATTAAAATAAATACAAACTTTGTCTGACGGGATTGGGTCTTTTCAGAAACACAGTGGTTGTGGAATGCATTGTTTAGGGAATGCTGTCATTGTGCAAAGTAGATGAAAAGTAGAAGGGACTCAGGAGTCCACTGCATATTCCTCTGGCATTTCAGAGACCAAGCACGTGGTTCTAACCATGTCTGCTCAGAGGTAAGTTCCATCTAATTCAAAGGGCTTACTTACTGAGAGCCAGTGTGGTGTAGTGGTTAAGAGCGGTGGACTCGTAATCTGGTGAACCGGGTTCGCTTCCCCACTCCTCCATATGCAGCTGCTGGGTGATCTTGGGCTAGTCACACTTCTCTGAAGTCTCTCAGCCCCACTCACCTCACAGGGTGTTTGTTGTGGAGAAGGAAGGGAAAAGGAGAATGTTAGCCGCTTTGAGACTCCTTCGGGTAGTGATAAAGCGGGATATCAAATCCAAACTCTTCTTCTTCTTCCCAGGTAAGTGGGATCATGATTACAGCCTAAAATAGGGACATGCTTGTAACATTTCAGTTCTCATACTAGGAATCCAAGCCCAAGAATTCTGCTGCCATCAGAATAGGCTCTAGTCTGCCTTCAGTTGCCTCCTTTAGTCACCAGTATTCAACCAATTTGAGTCTGCAGAGGTGTAGTGTGTGTGTGGGGGGGGGGAGGGGAGAACAGTGGGGAAGTGCAGTTCATAATTTTTTCCAGAGCAGGAGTGATAACAGCCATCTGAAGGAGCACCAGGGCAATTTATGGGTATTACTTGCTTTGGCAAGTGAATGAAGTGATAATGAAGCTTTTATGTTTGCTTATGACAGATTTGCATAGAAGCCACAGAATGGGGGGGAGGGAATCAAGTAGAGGCCATATACTTCTTTCCTTTGATTGGGTTCCTACTTCACACTCATAAAGCTGAAAGGTTGCAATTTTTCTATATGAAGATATTTTGCTAAAGCTCACCATTGCTTACAAGTTTCACAGAGTTTATGACCATGTAGCTATTTGGAGAACTGCAGTCATGTTCAACCTAGTCAAGTGGGGCATGGTGATGGGTTTTCCTCCAGTGCTGTCATGATGTACACCTGCACTTCAACATTACCACTGCACCATTGAGAGCCAGGAAAGTGTTCATTCTTTAGGTTCAAGCAGAAAACAAAGGGTTGTATCCAGCTGTATTCTACTCTGAATAGACCCATTGAAATTAATGGACCTAAATTAATCAAGTCGTCAGCTTCAATAGGATTACTGTGGGATATAACCCATAATAGTGTGAGAATTGCATTGGTTGCCTATATGCTACTGGGCTTAATTCAGTGTGCCTATGTTAGCTTACAAAGCCCTAAATAACATGTGACCCAAATACCTATAGGTGTGTCTCTCCCTATATCAGCCTGTTCAGGTCTGATTCTTGAGGCATTCCCTGGTCTGATTCTTAACTCATTCATTGGTGATGTTAGAGAGGGCATCCTCTGTAGTAACACTTTGATTATGGAATTTCCCCCACTCAGATGCGCATACAACATCTTTGCTACTTGGGTTTGATGCTATTTAAATATACATCTTGTTACGTGGGCTTTTTTGGGGGGGGGACAGAGAATGTCTGGTGGTGAAAGATGTAAGATGCCTTAGTCCTTCACCTAGAGGGCCTGGTTGAAGATCCTTGATGCTTTTGAGATTCATAGATTAATGTACTGTACTACTTTCCAAAGCATCCTGGAAACTTCAATTGTTTTCAGCTAGATTTTATTTGTCTTTTCCCCTTCCTTCTATCCAGATGATGCCAACTTTGCCCGATCAACCTTGGCTTGTCCAATTGGCATCCTCACAGAGGCAAATATTGTTTGAAGAGACATGCATATTGACTACGAGACATTTAGAAGGCTGCACTACAGTGAGTAGATTTCTGAAAAATGATGTGTGTCCTTGTATTTTTCTAAATAAGGTACCCCCTAAGTGGTGCAATTTTTAAAGTCTGCAGGATCGCATTGGTGATTCAGGCAATCCTAAAGCACCACAGCTTTTATTTCTATAATAAAAGGATAAAATTAAGGGGGGAATTATTTGCCTTCATCATGTTAATCTGTCTAAAACCTTCAAATGAATTAATCACAAAGTATTCTGCCAGCAAGGCTGGTTCTGCAATATTGTTTTGTGCTTTGTAAAAGTCTTAACATTTTAATCTGCAACTATAGATATAAAAATAAATGTAATTGTACCATATAAATCCACATCATAAAAATGATAGAGATATTAAAAAGTGATGGCTAATTAAAAGTAAAAAAGTTGGGTGAAATGGAGTTCCAGAAAGTGCTAGGATTTCAATATAAGAGTAGCTTAATCCTTGGGTCTTCTTGGAAGCTTCTCTCTCTCTCTCTCTCTCTCTCTCTCTCTCTCTCTCTCTCTGTGTGTGTGTCTATATCTATCTATCTATCTATCTATCTATCTATCTATCTATCTATCATCTATCTATCATCTATCATCTATCTATCATCCATCTATCATCTATCTATCATCTATCTATCTATCTATCATCTATCTATCATCTATCATCTATCATCTATCTATCTACCATCTATCTATCTATCTATCTATCTATCTATCTATCTATCTATCTATCATCTATCTATCTATCTATCTATCATCTATCATCTATCATCTATCATCTATCTATTTATCTTCTATCGCAAAACCCTTGAAGATAATCCAGAAAGCTAGTGTATACTTCTTTGCAAACATACCTTTATGGCTAATTTGTGAGCACCTTTGGGACTATATCTTTGAAACATACCAATAATACTAGTTAAGGATCTAAAGAAAGTGGGTATATCATATAGTAAAAAGGTAAAGGGACCCCTGACCATTAGGTCCAGTTGTGAGCGACTCTGGGGTTGTGGCGCTCATCTTGCTTTATTGGCCGAGGGAGCCGGTGTACATGTGGCCAGCATGACTAAGTCGCTTCTGGCGAACCAGAGCAGCACCCGGAAATGCCGTTTACCTTCCCGCCAGAGTGGTACCTATTTATCTACTTGCACTTTGATGTGCTTTCGAACTGCTATGTTGGCAGAAGGGGTATATCATATATCTCATTCAAAAAAAACTGGAAGCATTGGATATCCTCAGAATATATGGTGAAAGTCTGCCCCCAATGAACTAAACTTTTATCAGTCTCTATTAACTGAGCTGGCTCTCAGGCAGCAGATGCCAGGGGGTTGGAGGGGGGCAGTGACAGCAGTCTTTCCAGCCCTGCCCCCGCCTGCTCTCCACCCTGGTGCCGGAGCATGAAGCTCCGCCACTGGGCTGAAGTAAAATCGAACTGCCAGTCATGTCTAGACATTCCACCATTTATATACCCAGTTGATCCCTGTGCTCTGCAGGTGAGGGTGACCTGCAGAAACCATGGACACAGCTATACAGCTGCAAATAAAAAAATTTAAGTGTGTTTTTGGTGCAATATACAATGTGGCACTAGACTGAGATGGTGAGCCTATATGGAAAATTCAATTTATTTTTAAAAACGCTTAAAAAAAAAAAAGAATTTTCAGAACGGTTTTTATATGTGTGTAGATTCCACCCATCTTATCAGGAACCCCATTTCACATGGTACAGGAATGGTGACACCTACCCTTTGGAATACATACGCTTCAGGTTACAGACTCCGCTAACCCAGAAATAGTGCTTCAGGTTAAGAACTTTGCTTCAGGATGAGAACAGAAATGGTGCTCCGGTGGCGCGGCAGCAGCAGGTGGCCCCATTAGTGGTGCTTCAGTTTAAGAACAGTTTCAGGTTAAGAACGGACCTCGAGAATGAATTAAGTACTTAACCCGAGGTACCACTGTAGCTCTTCATAATCAAAGCAAACTTCACCTTATTTTCTTTTGCTTGCTTTTCAGCTGAAGGTTCAGGTTAAACACCCAACCTAGCAATGAACGTTAATGGCCAGCGATTTTTCAGATACATTACTGCGAGGCGTACTCAGTATCTGTATGGATAGAAGCCGAGAGAAAAGGCAGGAGAGGGAACAGATGTAAATGGTGAGCTCATTTTCTCCTGCAGGTGTATTGATTTCTTACATCTCCTCTGATAGATAGTATGACTAAGCAGAAAACTACTTTCAGAAGCATCTTTTCAACAGGAATTGGGAGGGTGGCAGGAGTGGAGAGGAATGATGAATGCTGCTTCGTTAGAGGAAGCCAAAACGCAATCCTTCTTCATGAGGGATTTATCATTTCCCACCTTGTTCTGCAGTCATCTTAATAAACATTTGATAAATGCCCATTTAGTGGTAACAGAAACATCATGCTCAGAATCCCAGTTCATGGGTCATCTTTCAAAACAGCATCTCTTTCCAGGCCTGCTTAATGCGTTTAGGTTTCAAAACAAGCTCTGGGAGAAAACTGTGTGTGTGTGTGTGCGTGCATATCTGTGTCTGTAGGTTGGTAGTAGTGTCATTTTATCATGAGTGACAGAGGATTTGTGGCAAAATGGAGCATGATATGTTAATAAGTGTATATCTATGTCAGTGCCAGACTGCTTATGTGAAAACTGCAGTGGAAGAATTGGTCTCAGTGGAAATGCATGTTGTTAAAAGTAATGGGTATTCTGGATAAATGTAAAACTATCCTCAAAAGGGGCTTCTGTGGTATTAAATGAAGACATTAGCGAACACTGGGCGGTCAAAGGGATGATAGGAAAGATGTCTCTACAAATATTTCTAACAATTGATTTAATGTACCGGTCTTGATTTGCTAGTTTATGGAGGCTTAGAGGAGAAAGAGAGAGAGAGAGAGAGAGATACCTATTACTGGGCCTTTTTCTTAATGCATTCCTCCTATTGCACCAACATCCTCCTAAAAGCCACGAGGGAAAATAATAAGATAGCTTCCTTTCCCTTCATTTCAACACAACACGATCAGGAACTCTCTGCAGGGATAAATCTTGAATTATTATTGTTTTTTAAAGTCTTTATGGAATATACAGATGGTGCAAAACAATGAATAATTCCGTTGCACGTAACGTTATAAATTAGGTTGCAAACCATTTTGAGAGCTGAAGAGTTGTCTAGCTGACTTAAGGAGCCACATTCTCCCTTCTCCTTTGAATAGCTGAACCTGATGGCATATTGAATTCTATATTTGGAATGTCATATTAAATAATACCTTCCTTCCTTCCTTCCTTCCTTCCTTCCTTCCTTCCTTCCTTCCTTCCTTCCTTCCTTTTTTGAAAAAAGCATAACTATGAAAAAACATGTCTAACAGCCCAATCCTATACATGCCTACTCAGACATAAGTCCTATTGACTTCAGTTAACTTACTCCTAGGCCAGTGGGCATAGAATTGCAACTGGAAGTCCCACAGGGCTTCATTCAATAGTGCTTTGGAACCTTGCCCTGTTTACTATTTCAATATTATTTAAATCATACCCCCCCCCCAAATCAATACATTGATTTCTGCTCGGATTAAGAGCATTGCATGTTTGTCTTTTCTCTTTTTATCTTTGTATAAACTAGTCACTTGTGACATTATAGCTGTATTTCAAAGTTTATGAAGCCATTTGATAGCATTGTGAGCTTTATTTAGCTTTTGCTGTCTGGCAGAATCAATTTTGGCCATCTTAAAGCATCAGTGTCATAATACAGCAAGGAAGATTCTTGATGGACCGAGGGCAGCACAAAAACAACAACCAGAACACAGATTTGCACGGTTCTCAGTGTTTGAGCTACTTCTTTATCTATGGGGATTTGAGTGGCTTTTAAAAAGTTAAACAATGATATTCTAATATGCCATCCTGTTTGACCTGAATCATCCTGGTATTAAAAATCTTGAGGAAGTTAAAATAACTGTTTCCTCTTTGGGTCTTGTAGCTCATTCCTAAGCATGCTTTCTTGAGAATACAGCTATGAATAGGCAGGACATCTATCATGTGTTTGTCTCTTTTGTACTTTACATTTGAGGGGTGAGGGGAGGACTAATCCAGATTGAAACCATGGAGTATGAGTAGCTTTTTAAAAAAACCCTTCCTCTGTGCAATTATTCCCAATTAAATATCCCCCCCGAAGTTTCCATTTACCTTCACTCCTGAAAGTGCTATTTGTTGAAATGACATTTTGTGTATGTTTAGGGCAGAAACAGTGTGGAGGAATGCTATCTCTGTCTCCATGGTCCTGATTCATATCTTTTTCCCCTTGTTTATGGCTGCTTTTTCTTTTAAAGGCCTGAGATGATAGATGATAGATGATAGATAGATAGATAGATAGATAGATAGATAGATAGATAGATAGAGATATATCCAATGCTAATCATAGTCAGAATAGAGAATAGATTCCCTTAAATTAAATTAACATAAATGTAAGCCCATCCAATTCAATGGGTTGTATCCAGCTAAGTTTTTCATAAAGTTGACCAACTGATAAAAATGAACCTAAGTTAGTTGTGTCTATTAACTTCAATGGGTGGACTCTGAGTCAATGGATGTCTACTCTGAGGAGGACATAGTGTGATTTAACCCATTTTCAAAACACATTGTCCATTCTGAGCCTAAATTCCACAAAAATCAACATTTTATTATTATTCATTTTTACTTTGCATATGTATAAATACAGCCGGAAGCTATGGGAACATGCTTCCAATTTTAATGAAGTTAGGAATAGAAAGTATGGGCTTAGAAAAAAGCCTGTGCTCATCTTTCCTCCTACCCAAAACATGTAGTCAGAGCAACTTGTACATAAGAGATTTTTATTCAGTCAAATGGTACAGCCTCAGCAGCAGACAGAGTGCTGAATCATGATTCAGGAATTGAGGAGCAGGGCAGGGAGCTCAGAACTGAACAGAAGCAACAAAGATATCCTAACAATTTTTCTCTTTCCCTCCTACCAAGCTTTAAAAAACGAAATGTGACATGCTTACTCATGAGACTCTCCCAGTTTGCAGGAATGCTGAGCTTGCATGCTTTGTTGGGTTGAGTGGGTCTGCTATCTGCAAAGGTAGCACCTACTGATCGGTCATGGCCACCTCCTATTTAACCTCTCCCATCAGCTGATCAAAGCCTCCACTGACTCCTTCCTCCACAAAAGGGTTGGAGGGGAGACCCGGCATCCCTGTTTCCTCTTCCAAACCATCTGAAGTTAGGACAGAAAGGGGAGATTCCCCTCTCCAACTCAGGTTCCTTCAGTTCAGCCCCCCTCTGGTTCTTCCTCCTTCTCCATCTGGACCTGCCAATCCAAGTCCAATTCCAACAGCACTGCAAGGCTTAAAGTAAAGGTAAAGGTACCCCTGCCCGAACGGGCCAGTCTTGACAGACTCTGGGGTTTGTGCGCCCATCTCACATCTATTGGCCGGGGGCCAGCGCTGTCCGGGGACACTTCCGGGTCACGTGGCCAGCGTGACAACGCTGCTCTGGCGAGCCAGAGCCGCACACGGAACGCCGTTTACCTTCCCGCTGGTAAGCGGTACCTATTTATCTACTTGCCCCCGGGGGTGCTTTCGAACTGCTAGGTGGGCAGGCGCTGGGACCGAGCAGCGGGAGCGCACCCCGCCGCGGGGATTCGAACCGCCGACCTTTCGATCGGCAAGCCCTAGGCGTTGAGGCTTTAGCCCACAGCGCCACCCGCGTCCCCACTGCAAGGCTTATCACAGTGCTATTCTTGCTGAGGAGTTTGCGTCTGGCTAGAAACATTTGGACTTGGAGCATTGTATCTAGCATTTAGTAGCACTTATTCAAGAGCAAAAGTGTTTACAACCCTTTCCCCCCTAGCTTATTGTTATGTGCTCCCAAATTCCTCAAGTGGTGAAAATTGAGCACACTGCTTTATGGAAGTGAATTGTGGACAACTTACACCCACCAGGAATGATGCCTCAATGCCTTCCATATGCTCTGTGTCAGGAGGCTTTTGGGCATCACATGGCAAGACAAAGTTTCAAAAAAAGATGTGCTCTTCCAAGCCCACATTCTCAGCATGTTTGCACTCCTGTCTCAGCGACAACTATGCTGGCTTGGTCATGTACACAGAATGGAAGACGGCAGGATCCCCACGAGCTGGCTTGAGGCACCAGGCCTGTTTGCGCTACAAAGATCTCTGCAAATGTGACGTGAAGGCTGGCAACATTAACCCCCGCCATGTGGAATCCCTTGCAGATGACTGCAGTGCCTGGGGACAGACAATCAGTATCCACAGCTGTGACCAGAGGAGGAATGCCCTCTGGAAGGAGCGCAGAGAGAAAAAATGCAATGCTAACAGCAAAACCAGATGCCTAACTGCCTCTGCTGCAACAAAGCCTCTCTCTCCCATATTGGTCTCTATAGCCACAGCATGCTCTGCAACTCTCCAATGGTGTGACTTTACCCCAATGGCACACTCTCCCATTTTCTCTCGAGACAGATAGATGCCAAAAACATGTGAGAATGGCAAGTTACCACATCAGAGAAAATGCTAGTTATTAAAATGCTCTCTGATGTGGTGGTACATAGAATGATAATGTAAAATTCTGAGTATCAAAGGGAAAGTCATGTTACCTGGCCTTATGATTCTGCTTCCATTACCTGTCCTTCTACTTCTATACTGAATTTCATACACGGCTGCCTAATATAGCCTCATTACCTGTAATCACAGGCTACAAAGCAGACTTGGTATTGTTTGAAGGAATCTGAATGTAGCAGATTTTCTTGTTTGCTGACTTACTTTGACTCTCTGTCTCCATTTCCTTTCAACTATTTTTGGCAGTTGGCACCTGAAGATAATTGTTAGGTATGCATATGATAGTCTTGGTTAGCAATGGGATTCATCACAAGCTCACAAGGAAATGCCAGTCTTTGATCACCCCATTTGGAAAAGTGACAGATTGACATGCAGATATATTTTTTTTTGACCGAAATAGATTCATAGCAGTTAACCCCCTCAACATGGCGAGGGATATCATGTGGTTTCTTAAGACTAGGACTTATTCCACAGCTTGTACATTTTCAGGGGGGTTCCTCAGCCGCGCATCTTCATATAGCTGCTGTAAAGCAGTGTTGCCATATTCTTGGCCCCGGTGAGGCCATTTTAGGCAAACCATGCCCACCTGTCAATCACCTGACATTCTAGGAGGCAGAGATCTGTTATCTCAAATCTCAGTGCTAAAATAAGAGACAGTTCTCTTTGATCTTAGTGCTAAGCACCACAGCACTAAGATCAGAGATAAACTTAGGGTCAGATTATGGTTCCATGGTCCAAGTAGTTAGGAGGATGAAATTCTTAATAAAGCAAGAAAGATCACATGCAGTAAGAGTCTATGAGACAGCACTAGGACTGAAAAAGATAAGCAGGCTATGCCCTTCTCAACTCAGCAAGGATGTGTGGCCTGCTTGTAGACAGGATAAAAGCAAGTTGTTTGTTTTTAAGCATAAATAAGGAAAACAGATGCAAGAAGAATAACAGAGTATGTTTTCCGTGAAGGATTTGAGTGTAGGGAGCTATCCAGAATGCTGTGGTGCTGAAATCAGACTGCATCTTGCCAACGTGTTTGCAGACCACATTGCATAAAACCAGTAGTTGTGTGGTGGAGAACAATACTTAACTTTTGTGGGGAAGGGGGAAGAAAGCACTCTAAAGCTATGCTGAGAATGAAGAGTACAATTCTGTGTACATTTACACAGAAGTAAATCTCACTGTGGGCCTTAAAGGTCAAGGTCAAGGGACCTCTTACCGTTAAGTCCAGTCGCGGATGACTCTGGGGTTGCAGCGCTCATCTCGCTTTACTGGCCAAGGGAGCCAGTGTACAGCTTCTGGGTCATGTGGCGAATCAGAGCAGCGCACGGAAACGCCGTTTACCTTCCCGCCGGAGTGGTACCTACTTGCACTTTGACGTGCTTTTGAACTGCTAGGTTGGCAGGAGCAGAGACCGAGCAACAGGAGCTAATGGGGATTTGAACAGCCAACCTTCTGATCAGCACTCCCTAGTAAATATGTTTAGGACTGTGACCTGAATTAATATAGCCTTATACACAATATTATGATTTAATTCAGTCCTCAGCATTAGCCATATAAACTTCAATATCTTGTTGTCAGCAGTGTATAAAATAATAATATATACTCCAATCAGGTTTATCCATTCCACTCATAAATCATAGAGAACTTGGTTGTGTAATGGAAATGTAAGATTGAATTGTAACCTTGATCTTCAATCAGGAAGCATGCTTTAATATTGATTGCAAGAGAGTTATCAAGTTAGGGAAATGATTTGTGGAGGAGCAGCACAAGGAGAACACCGTGCTCTCCCTCATTGGTTACTTACATATATCTCCCTTCTAAAGAGCAGAATTGTACATATTTTACTCAAAATGCTTGAAAGAATAATAATAAAAAAGATTCTCAGTGGTAACAGGAACATATTTTATTACTATATGCTATAAAGTTGGGGTTTCAGCTGAGAATGGGTTTAACTGAGTTGTTCCTGGATCTGATAATATCATCTGCTGTTGCCACATCACATAAGATATCTAGGGAATTGTGGGCTGGTGTTATTTTTTTTTGTTTTTTGTTAGTTTCACCTTGAAATTTTTTGGCAGCTACGAGATACTGGAGGGAAAGGTGATTTCTACAGCAAGCGAATTGACATGGATTTTTTTTTTTTTTGGCAGGCCACTGAAATATCAATATTGCAGAGCATATCTCAGTGTGAGAATGTCTTTCACATGATTATTCTTGGGGCAAAAATCATGGAACCTATTTGCCCCCTCTGCCACCACTGCTGACAGAACTAAAGGGAGGAAAATAGAGGGGTAATTCTTCTCCTTTGCAATTCTTCCCTGCCTGTTAGGTTGTTACTCTTAAAACAGGTCTGCTCCCACAGTCTTAAGCCAGAAACTTTGTTTCTATATACATTTCTCTGTATTAGTGCTGAATCTGCCCCATTCCTGCCACATGGTTCATTATTAGAGAATCCATGGAGCTGTTTTGTGGGTTTACAGGCAGGACCAGATTTAGGTCTGATGAGGCCCTAAGCTACTGAAGGTAATGGGGTCCTTTATATGTCCAGCTGTCCTTTGTCAACAACAAATTGTTGCTTTTTGTGTGTTGAATATATGCTATATGGTAATTTATGGACCTAATAGGTATCTAAAGCCATTTGCACATAACAAAATATGTGATACTTTAGGGAGCAGGCGAGCAGGCCAGGCCCATTACTTACATCATAGGCGCCTACGCAACACAAAACACTGTTGCTGTATGTAGGCTTTATTTTATTTATTTTTTATCTTATATTTTGGAAATGTACGTCCAGTTTTCCCCCCTTTAAATTTTTTTGGGAGCCCCCAAGGGAGTGGGGTTAACCCTAACCCTAACCCTAACCCTAAGCTATAGCTTGTTTAGCTTATACATAAATCCGGCACTGTTTACAGAGCAGACTCAGATAGCTATCTTGCAGGGAGCCCGGTAAGATAAGGTGCTGCTTCAGCACTGGGTGGGTCCTGTTTTTTTCTTTTGAACTCGTGGCTTCCTTGAGCAGCTAAACACTTATTTTTAATATATATTTTATTCAGGATTTTCTTGTTTTACATAAGTGTAGTGCCTCGTATTCCCCCCCCCCATGTAACATTTTTACAAATCCGTTTCATTTGTTGAGGCATTAGGGGGAGAAGAAAAGAAAAAAGAAAAAAGAGAGGGGGTGGAGGGAGGGAGGATGGATGGGGTGGGGTCGGGTGGCGGTGTTTCTATTATGTTTAATGTATGTAGAGTTTGGTGTCAGCGTTGCTTGTGTTGTTCACTTGTGTTCCTTTGGTGGTGAGAGAGGTTGGGGTTGGCCTAGGGTGTAATTGTTTGCTTGCGATTGGCTGTGGTGATCTTTGTTTTCATGTGTGGGTGAGGTGGATGGGTGTTTTGGATCAGGTTAGTCATATTGATTTGTATGCTGTTGGTGGATTATTGTCACTGTCCTGTTGGGCTGTGTATGTGATAAAGGGGAGCCATACCGGGGTGAAGGCGTCTTCTTCTGTTTGTCCCCGTGTCAGTTTCAGTTTGTTAGTTAATTTTTCTAGTAGGGCTGTTTCCCATACTATTTGGTACCATTGGTCCATGCTTACTCCTGACAGGTCTCTCCAGTGTCTGGTTATGGTGTTTCTGGCTGCTGAAAGTAGGTGGGTTATGAGTTCTTTGTGGTGTAAATGGGCATTGTTGTCTTGGAAGATGTTTAGTAGGGCCAATTCTGGGGTGATGTCTATTACTTGCATAGTTATTTTACATATTTCTTGTATGGCTGTTGTCCAGAATAGTTGGATTTTGGGACACTCCCACCACATGTGGAGGTATGTGCCTGTGGAGGTGCACCCTCTCCAGCATTTTGGTGAGGGAGGTTCCTGGGTGTATTAGCGCTGGTTTCCTTGGTGTTAGGTACCACCTGTAGGTGAGTTTCAGTGTGAGTTCTTTTCTTTTCGTTGATATGGATTTAAAGGGGGGGTTAGACCACATTCTGGTCCATTGAGTGGGGTTAATCTCATAGCCTATGTCATTCTCCCATTGTTTTTTGATTGTGTCTAGGGGATTTGCGGGATTTTGGAGTAGTATTTTGTATATTGCAGATACTGTCCCTTTACCGTTTCCCTTTGTTGTTAGGAGGAGGTTTTCGAAGGTTGTCAGGGGCCTAGTTGCTGCTGATTTTACTGTTGGGTTGTTTAAGAGGGCATGTAGTTGGTGTTGTGTTAACCAGGGCATTTGGGTGTCTTCTAGTTTGTCTTGTATTTCTTGTGTTGACAGCAGCTAAACACTTGAAGTGGTGGTCTTGAGAGGGTAATGTGTGTCCACTTATGCTCCTTGTGCCCCATATGTACCAAGGCTACCTATATAGTCCATCTCTTCTTCCAAGGTTTTGTTTAATTCAGGACTGGTACTACCAGGAAGATGGTGGGACACAACAGAAATATGCCAGCATCTGGAGGCAACTGACATTGGCCTGGGAACCACACTGTAACCACACAGTCAGGTTCCTTCAGACACTGGCAATGATGTTGCTGTGTAATGTGTGGCTTTGCTTGTAATATATGAACCAGACTTGAGATGCTGAGCCGTTTTCATAATAAATGAAATAAAAATAATAAATAAAATTTCCTAATAATAAAATGGAGTGTAAAATAAATAAATATATTAGCTATAACCTGTTTATTTTAGGATTTAAATGAGTAAAACAAGCTACAACCCCCACCCTCTAAAAAGTGGTTACAGACACTTTTTACCTGTGTGAAATAATTGGATGTAATTGGTTCTTTTAACACATTTTCTTTTAACATTTTTAATCTTACTTAATTTTTCATTCTCCTCATGTGCAATAAAATTTCATTTTTCAAACACCTTCTTAAAAGAGAGAGAAAATGTCTACCTTCCATTTTTTCTTCCCTAATTATGTTTTTTTCTTCTGAAACAGGGCCAACATGGAAGAAAAAAACCCTATATGCCTATTTTTAGCAAAATACACAGGATCCATGATTATTATTAATTTAGAATAATCTAACACCCTCTGGTTCTGCTTTTTACTTTACTCTTTCACCTCCCTTTTGTGAGTTTAACAGGTCCTGTGTAATAGAGAGCTAAGCTAATCTATTTTGTTTGTTTGTACAGGTTTTTAGTTTTTTAATGGAATAAATACGTGATGGGGAACCTGTGGCCCTTCAGATATTGTTCGACTCTGAACTCCCATCAGTCACAGCCTGGCCAATAGTCAGGGATAATGAAAGTTGTATTCTCGCAACAGTTCAAAGGTTCCTTACTCCTGGAATAAAGTGAGTTTGCCAGTTTTAGAATCATTTTTCATTGTCTTATTTGAAGATTAAAGGTAAAGGTAAAGGGACCCCTGACCATTAGGTCCAGTCGTGACCGACTCTGGGGTTGCAGCACTCATCTCACTTTATTGGCCGAGGGAGCCAGCGTATAGCTTCCAGATCATGTGGCCAGCATGACTAAGCCGCTTCTGGCAAACCAGCGCAGCGCACAGAAACGCTGTTTACCTTCCTGCCAGAGTGGTACCTATTTATCTACTTGCACTTTGACGTGCTTTCAAACTGCTAGGTTGGCAGGAGCAGGGACCGAGCAATGGGAGCTCACCCTGTTGCGGGGATTTGAGCCGCCGACCTTCTGATCGGCAAGTCCTAGGCTCTGTGGTTTAACCCACAGTGCCACTCGCATCCCTATTTGAAGATTAAAGGTAAAGGTAAAGGTACCCCTGCCCGAACGGGCTAGTCTTGACAGACTCTGGGGTTTGTGCGCCCATCTCACTCAAGAGGCCGGGGGCCAGCGCTGTCCGGAGACACTTCCGGGTCACGTGGCCAGCGTGACAAAGCTGCATCTGGCGAGCCAGCGCAGCACACGGAACGCCGTTTACCTTCCCGCTGGTAAGCGGTACCTATTTATCTACTTGCACCCGGAGGTGCTTTCGAACTGCTAGGTTGGCAGGTGCTGGGACCGAGCAGCGGGAGCGCACCCCGCCGCGGGGATTCGAACCGCCGACCTTTCGATCGGCAAGCCCTAGGCGCTGAGGCTTTTACCCACAGCGCCACCCGCGTCCCATTTGAAGATTATCTGTGTCTTATTTGAAGATGCACTATATTCTGTGGGGCTTTCTCCCCATTAGGTTACATGTAGATCAAGCTGCACCCTAAGATAGAGTGGCTTTCCTATTACTTTGGGGGGATGCGAAACCTGTGGCTGTCCAGATGTTGTTAGAATTCGCCTCCCATCAACCCCAGAGAGCATAACCAATGGCAAGAGATAATGGGAGTTGTAGTCCAAAGATGTCTGGAGGGCCACAGGTCCCCCACCCCTGTATTGATATGGCAGAACAGAGCCAGAGTTTTAGAGCATGATATCAGGAGTGAAAAGTATGCTGAAGAGATTAAAGAACAATATAAAGAATTCTAAGCAGCTTGAGTATTTAAAAAGCTCCTTGCATGTGGAATTTAGCAAATTATGCTGCTGAGGATTGAGAAAGATTTAGATGGGAATTAGAGCTGTTTATGATAACAAGCCAAGCAAATGATAAGCCAGATGTACAGAAAATAACAATATTGCCAAGCGGTGCTGGGGAAGAAATCATCTATATTTTGTTTTTAAGAAATAAATCAGTTATGTAGTGAAGCTTGCAGCACTTGAAGGAAGATGTAATGAAACCGTAATAGAAGGGAGGGTGGGAAAAGGGGGCAAAGAATGTATCACATTCCTAGGGACAATCAAGCATAAGATTATCCATCTTTGTTCTTTTAGGCAAGTGTGCTGTAGAAAAGCACATGAAATATTTGTACCCAGCCAATCTAAATCATGAGACGAAAAACTGAAAGCTGCAATTTGATCTATTTTGTCCTGTTGCTGTCTGGTCTGTTCTTATCCTGCTGAGGACAGCCTAGGGCAATGCAAGTTGGGTGCTACAAAAGCAAGGAGAGCTCCTAGTGAGCAACATGCTGTACTCCCTTATGGGAGAACTAGTGTCTCTTAAAGAGCCAGCTCTCTGGTCTGAATATTGTATCGCTCCTGTGCTCCATGGCTTCTTACCTGGTGTGCTCTCTGCACAACTGAAGTGATAAGGTAGCATGTAAGGCACTTGATTCATTGGGCCAAGGAGAAGATGCTCAAGATGCCATATCTATAGGCTTTGGGGTATGACATATCATTATCACATGCGTCATCAATTTATTACAATCAGCATACAAGAAATACTATGATATCAGCAGACTCATGTCTACCAGGTTGAGTGGCCCCCTGATTGGCAGCCTTAGGGTGAGACCCAGGAACTCATTCCTTAGCTGTCAACACCGTAGCCTTGCATTCAATGCTGGAGTCATGACAGATCCATGTGAAATGAGAAAATGCCCATGTTCTCTCCTAGATTCTAGACCATGCAACTGTCATCCCACTTTCCAGTTTCTGATGCAAGTTTCTGATTTCTTCATTCAGTTATGGTGATTCAGCTAGCTCTCCTACAAGACCTAGATTCCTTTCAGCATACAGAATCTCTGTTTCACCTGCCCAGCTAGTTGTGCAAATGTAAGAGAGGGAGGCAGCCAGCCAACTGCTTTGCTCTGAGAGAGGGGACCAGGCAGAAGGTGGAAGAGTGTAGCTTTCCTTCTCTTATGAAGAAAACACACCTGAGGTAGTGGCGTGCTCAAAGCCAATCTGAATGAATAGCGTATTCTACTGTTATCCACTGGCAGGGAAAAGAAGCTGTTTTAAGAACACTAAGCCCCTTCCCCAACCCCCAGATACCATATTGAACAAGTATTTTGGCTTCTGAGATGACGCATTGAACCCATCACCTACCTGTATGCCTTTATTTAAACTTCATTTAAAGCAAACTGAAATATGGTGCTCTTGGGTAACTGAATTATGTGCTTAAGGTCACATTTTATGCAGTTTCTTACCTGCCACAGATTCAAGTTATAAATACAGTCCTGAAAAATCTACCTCCTATTTTTGAAACTAACTTTTTACCCCATCCTTAGGTATATACCCCTCTTCCATTTTCTTCCATCTTCATGGCAACCCTATGAAGCAGGTTAATCTGATGGTGACCTCCCCAAGGTCATCCAGTGAACTTCATGGGTGAGTGGGGCCCGCCTTCTGGAGCTAGTCCAGAGAGCTAGCATATCTATGATACTGACTAAGCTTGGAACTGTCCAAGCAGTTCAGCAATGGAACCAGTTACTGTGTGTGTTCACTCTCCCACAACAGAGGTTTTCAAGTAGAGGCTGGACAGCCATCTGTTGTGGGATGCTGTAGCTCTGAATTACTGGCATCAAGCAGATGGGCTTCTGGACCCTTGCCAACCCTATCTTTCTGTGACTCTGCATGTAGAAGCATTATGGCTCTTCGCAGAATATGGCTGTGACAACATACGGGAGTTGATGGCAATCTCGGCAGAAGTTTTATTGGCATGTGCACTCCCCCAAGTCTATAGGAATTGCTAGTGTTTTCTAGTGAGAAAATGTTGGATATCGGGTGGAGAAACTCAGCTTGAACTCCCAGCTCAGCTGGTACAACGTGGCTTCTTGACTGGACAGCTCCCTTCCTCCTACAGCAGAACTTCCCAAGGAGCTGCCCCTTACAGTGCTGGACAGCTCCCCAGACTGACTTGTTAACAAAGAGGAACTTGAGCCACACCACTCAGGGTTGGCAGAAACAGGATACTTGTCCAAAGGCCCCTGGAATCTGAGTGCTAGCTTTGCTTATAAAAAACGAGGGGTGAGATTTATGGAGCTTGCAGGCAGCTGGATATCAGCTTGTGTGTCAGCTGGACACATTTTTATCACTCCAGTGTCTATACAGTTGATGGCTGTAGTCAGATAACAATGGAAAAGTAATAGCCTGGCAGGCAGGCAGGCAGCCTAAGCAAGTTATGTCTATCTAATGGGGACAGATTGTCCTTGGTGAAAGAATTTCTAAACCATTGGATCCAAAACAATGACTTTCATTAGTGGAGAAAGCCAGCCAGATCTGTCACAAAGCAGTTTGTGTGTGTGTGTGTGCACGTGCGTGCGCGCATGCATGCATGCAAGACCACACACACACATCAGCATTTTCCCAAGTGCAGAGCAACCAGAATTGGAAGATGGCTTGTTGACTCAGCATATTAATTTACCACAGCCCATTGCCAAAAGACTGGAAATCTGAAGGCAGATGATTTTCAACTTTAGGAGAGGAAAGAAAAATTCCACTGCCAGTTGTAGGCTTTAAAGGGCTGTATCTAATTTATCACCCTCTAAAAGCTGCAATAACTCCTCAAGGAGGTAGTTAGGGTGGGTAGAGGGAAATCCTTACAGCAATTTAAAAATAAAACAAGACGCCCAGAGAGAAGAGCCTCTTTACTTGCAGGATCCAGAAGAGTTTCAGCAGACCTGACCAGGAATGCTTTAGGCATAAGCATTATTCTTGTAGGACAAATGGTCAAGCTAACTACAGGTCATGACCTTGGGAGGATGTCGGGCAGGGATCCAGAATTCTTGCCACGCTCTGGCCAAAAATGGGAGCTACAAGATATCAAGCTTGGCCTCTCCACAAAAAATCTCTTGAGCATCAATTGGCCAGAGCAGATTATGTGACAAGGCACAGACATATATACAAGCCATTGGCCCATCTATGGTCTGCTCTGGCTTGCAGCAACAATCCAGGGGAATTTTCTAGCTCTACCAGAGATATTTTAAACTATATGTACTGGCTAGTGAATCTGGCTTCCTATACAGTCAAAGTACATACTCAGCTGCTGAACTACAGCCCACCCACCTTTAAAAGCTTCTTGACAAGGTGTATCCTCTGTCCTAAATGATCAAGAAGGGAAGTTAGCTTGTTCCTTACATATTTGTCTGCCTCACTCATTGAGAGTCATGCCCACAGACTGAACGGTGGGTTGTATCTCAAAGCAGGGGGTGACCTATTCCTAACCTTTGATTCTTTTAAGGGGGAAAAAAATTCTGAAGTTACTATATTTTTTAAAAAGCTTTTATGGTTAAGGTAGGTCTCCATTTCTGAGAACTGCATGATCACAAGAACATAAGAAAAGTCTGCTGGACCAGGCCAGGCTGGATGTAATCCATCATCCTATTCACTCTGTTGCCAACCAAATGCCCACTGGAATTCTGAAAGCAGGACCTTGGTGTAATAGCTCTTTCCCCACTTGGTATTCCCAGCAAGGGTTATTCAGAGGCATACTTCTTCCAACCATAAAACATAGTCATTGTAGCTAGTAGGCATAGTTAACCTGTGGCGGTTGTTCTTGGTCCCCTTTTCAGTGGTGGCCCTATACCTCTATAATATTCTCCCTTGGAATAGCCATATATGTCTGTCCCTTAGAAGATTGAAAAAAAAAAAGACTTTTATATTCTGGTTTACATTTGGGTAGCTTTATGGTTATTGCTGTTTCCTCTTAAGAACTTAAGTTTTATCTAGTTACTGTTTTCATGTTGTTAATTGCTTCTACTGTTATTTCAAATCTCGGCATTTTAATGTTGCATTTTATTAGTTATTTGTAACCCACTTTGGGATGGTGTATAACCTAAAAGGTATGTTAGAAATCCATTGTGTTAGTGGTGGCGGCAGTGATAAATCATCACAATCATAATCAAAAGCTGATAATGCAATCTACACTGCATGAAACATTTGCTTTGCTAGGCTTACCAGATGCCTTGCAGAGGCTTGTGCAAAACTCTCAGTGAGCTTGATAAACTCTTCCCTAGATATTCTGTTTCCTTAAGTCTCAACTTGGTGCCCTACAGATGTTTTGGGCTGTGATACCCATCATCACTGGGCATTGGGTATTCTGACTGAGGCTGATGGGAGTTGGAATCATAGAATAATAAAGTTGGAAGGGTCAGCTAGTCCAACTCCCTGAAATGCAGGAATCTCTTAACATACAGTCCCCCATACAATTTGAAACCATACCGGACCCTGCTTAGCTTTGCAAATATGCTAGTAGTTTTATTGCTGCAATTAACCCTAATCCTTGCTGTTGTCCAAAATGACTGCAGGGTTGAGGAAGGCTGCTTTAAGCTATCCAATATTCCCCTAGTAGTTGCTCCTCTCCACTTCAAGCCTATCTGGCTCTTCTGGCTGACCTATGACTTGTGTTGCTGGAATACAACGCCCATCATTTATTTTATTTGAATTATTTATATGCCACTTTTCATTCAGAGAATAGTAAGGCAGTCAGTCTAGCCAGCTATGCCGTACGCCGCATGAACAAGTCTGCCCACACGAAGCAAAATCTAGGAGTAACATGAATTTTTTTAAATTCCTGAATTGCTGCTGAAATGGTTGCTTTAGCTCCACGTGGTATTTTTTCAAGAGGACTGCATTGGAATTTGCAACATTTATAAATCGAATGACTGAGGCGCCTTGATTGAAATGTATGTTCCGTATAAAGAGTATTCCTTTTTAGCTTTCTCTGTTACATTGAAAACAGTTCATGAATGAAGGAATGGAGACAAAAATACATGCTTGGTGGCACTTGAGAAAGAATCTTGCAAGACTCCTGGGAGGCACATTGGTGGAGATGAATTGCAATGGCGGAATAGTCAATGTAATGTGGGAGTTGAAAGTGGGTTTGAGAATGTTAAACATTGGTACCTGATTTCCATGCAATGAGAATGCATCACTGTATGTTTTATTTGGGGAGAAAATAATCCATACTAAAGGAAACTGCTTCTTAAAGCCCTAATGTTGCTTTGATTTGCCAGATGAGGAATGCATATCATAATAAGCCTGCATCTTACTCTTACTATTTTTATATCATTACATTATTGAGCCACACTTGCTATGGTTATCGCATCTGAATTTTTAGAATTGTTTCACATGGACGTGTATCATTGAGTGTTTCAATTTATTTTTTCTCTGACTCCACCCATATTAGAATGAGAGATTCATAGGCCATGATTTAGTGCGCCTGGAGGCCCACATGTTACCATCCCTGTCTATCCTATTGCAATCATATAAACAGAACAAAACACAAGGGAAGCTCTTCATGAAGGAACAGTGACCAGCACTGCACAGAATCAAATTCTCCATCTTAAGCAGAAGGATCCAGTTCCTGTTCAGCACCCCTCTCAACCCTATTTTAAAACCCTATTTTAAAGGTAAAGGACCTCTGACAGTTAAGTCCAGTCACAAACGACTCTGGGATTGCGGCACTCATCTCACTTTTCTGGCCGAGGGAGCCGGCGTTTGTCCACAGACAGTTTTTCTGGGTCATGTGGCCACAAGATTCATAAGCCACTTCTGGTGAAACCAGAGTAGCACATGGAAACACAGTTTACCTTCCCGCCAGAGCGGTACCTATTTATCTACTTGCACTTTGATGTGCTTTCGAACTGCTAGGTTGGCAGGAGCAGGGACCGAGCAACAGGAGCTCACCCCGTCGCGGGGATTTGAACTGCCGACCTTCCAATCGGCAAGCTTTAGGCTCAGTGGTTTAGACCACAGCGCCACCCATGTCCTCCTTCTGTGTGAGGCAAGGGTTCAGCTCTATCTTTGAGAGAGGACTTTGCCCACTTGGAGTGCATTTTTTTTCTTTTTCTTCCTCTTTCAGTTTTCATTTAGATTACTTTGATTCTTATTGTATTGTATTATGAAAAAGCTTTAATAAAATTTCATGAAAAAGAAAAGGTGTGGAGAAGCTTTTTCTGCTTGAGAATCACATTCACTTCTTATGGGGGGGCAGGGACGGGACGGACACACATGCCTGTGGTAAATAAGGCAGTAGCAAGAAAATATGAATCTTGATGTGTGTAGCTCAGTTGGTAGAGCATAAGACTCTTAATCTCAGAGTCATGGGTGTGAACCCCATGTAGGGCAAAATATTCCTGCAATGCAGGGGGCTGGACTATAAATGGCCCTCGTGGTCCCTTCCAACTCTATAATTCTATGATTCTACCTTTGTATAGTAGACTAGCTTGCACACAAACTCACATACTCTGATCTGCCTTACAGCCAGGTAAGCAAGAAAAGCATGACCACAGTTCATGAACATATTCAAGCCAGGCAAAAACACTCAAGGAGCATGCAAGGCAGAGGCAGTGAGGTGTGCAGCTTGAGAGGAGGGGTGATTTGAGGAGAGTCCTGAGGACCAGATACTGGAGGAGCTGCATTTTGCACCTGGGCCTGATGTTTTTCATCCTTCTGTTAAGTCCTAGTTCCCAGAGGGCTGCTGGTGCAGGGGGCACTCTTCTTGATATACTTTTTCATGGTAGAAATAAATTGTTCAGTGTGTGCATAATGTCTATGTCAGTGGAGTGTTTTAACAGCCATCTTTATATCATGCCTTGAATAAGCTGCACTTCTTATTGTGTGAATAAGTGATAAAAGGAGTAGTAAAAAAGAAGGAACCTAGGCTGCCATGATATTATACACATTTATCTCCTGCTGTAAATTAGATCCCGTTCAGTACTGCAATTAATAGGTAAAAGAACACACAGAAAGAAGGAAAAAACACATTAAGGGATTATGACCTAGGCGCATGCGCGCATGCACACACACACACATACACACACAATGCATACACTCTCTCACACACATAAATCTGGCTTCTTTTCTTAGACCTCTTAAATATGCAGGCTTTGTAATTCAGTTGGAGCAGTTTAATGTCTAATATTTAATGTAACACTTTGAGCCACTTAATTTCATATTCCAAAGCTTTAATGGGCATAATACTAGATAGATGATTGTACTATTAGTCTAATCTTTGACAGTATCCATATGGTGCTCTGGAAATGATGTACGTGTTTGGCTTTTCAAGCAGGTTTTTGAATTCAAAATAATGATAACCACTGAAGGTGTTTCTGTCGTAAAAGTAAGTTACACTGTGATCTTCAACTCTGTATTGCCTTATACATGCCCTTTTATTTTATCATTATTTTCACAGAGATAGGGAACAATGAATCTTTTCAAGATCTAAACAATGAATCTTTACCAATCATTTGGCAGTCTATTATGAACTAGGGTAATAGCAATGATATCTGAGCCTCTGAAGTAAAGCATCCCTAATTCCTTTGTTATTGACTCCCTCAATTTTTGTATTTTGGGTCTGGCAATGGTGGTTCATATTGACTGAAAAAGATTCAGGATAGATGGTTGCTTTAACTATATGTCTAAAGACCTTCACAGCAGATCACCATTGGAAACAAGTTTAAAAAGGGGGAAGGAACCTGTGGCCCAGCGAATGTTGCAAGACTCTAACTTATATCAGTTGCAGCCAGCATGGCCAAATAGTCAGAGATTATAGGAACCATACTTGAACAACAACTGAAGAGATGGTACCATCATTGAAACAGCACTACTGCAGGCCGAACTGCCAAGAAGTACTGAAATATTCACAATCAATAAAGGAAATGTTTTCTTGCTTGCTTGCTTGTTTTATCAAGGTTTTTTTTTTAAATAATCCACTATCAATCTAAATCTATATCTGCATCACCTATGTTGTGTCTTGAAGCTGCGTTCATTTTGAAATTTGGATGCCAACTGGTAGCTTAATCATTTGGCATGTCACTGCTTTCCTCAGTGCAACTTTGAGATGTTACAAACGGGGAAGGCCAGAGCTTAGTGGTAGAATACCTGCTTGTTATACAGAAAGTCACAGGTCCAATTTCTGACACCTCCAGACAGGGATGGGAATGTCCACTGCCTGAATTTTTGGAGAGCTGTTGGAGTAATTATGATTTTACTTATGCTTATGGATTTAAATAGGTTATAAGTCTCTTGGATACATTTTTGTATAGCAAGCGGCTGTAAGCTCAAATAGTGATAATAATTGCAGCTGAAAGTGTTACGATTAGGATACAGTTGTATTTTTCTTTAAGTTCTCTTTGGAATGTTGCTTGAATATTTTCAATCTGGAGTCAAAAGAGTTGTGGCTTGTTTGGCTGCTGACAATCATGAAGGGTGAATCAAAACCACCTTGAAAAATATGCTGTCTCAATAGATCATACAGACAAACTCTAATTCTCACAAATTTTGGCAGATGTAGACACTGGTGCATCGGAGTGCAGTCATTCTGCCACAAATACTTTCAAGGAAAACTTGTCAAAATTGCTGCCAATTTCTTCTGCAGCTAATGCAAGAGATGTGATTGTCTTCAGAACAGAATCATCACATTCAGCAGTAAATAAGCATCATTCTTTGGTCACACAACTCTCAGTGAAGAACATTATTATTAAATTTAATTAAAGCATGTAAAAACCATCGGAATTAACAGTACTTTTCTTGTTTGCAAACCAAGTTCAATTATTTTATTTTCCTGGACAAATACCTCAGTTTGAACTGGTGTTGCGCAAATTGTGAAATTAATCAAATTGAAAGTTCATGGTGAATATTAATGTCAGCTGCAATTAATATGTTGGAATGAAACTCATTTCCTTTTGCCTTGAAGCAGATGGAAGCTGGGCCAGAAAGCAAGAATCCAAATATTTACTAACTTCAGCTACAAGTTTAGAAAGGAAAAGGTTACAGCAATATAATTTGACAGTTTGAAAATGTATTCCCCCCACCCCCATTTGCTTACTCTTTCTGTCATGAACCTGTTTGCCAGTTAAAGTTATCGTCAGAGAATCTTTTCAAGTCTTCTCTACCTCCAGAGTATATGAGTATATGATTACTTTTCTTTTTCTGTGGTGGCATGCCCACTGGCGGAGGAAGAGGAGTGCAGGGGGAGCGCACCGCCCCCGGCAGTACGATCCCGGTGGGGTGCCATCGTGGCTGCCCCCCTGCCCGTTCTGGGCACCACACCCCCAGGACATACACCATGCTCCTATGGGTGGTGCGTCACACCCCTAGGATGTGTGCCAGCCCTGGCCCCGCCTGCTCTCCGCCCCCTAGTGCTGGAGCATGAAGCTCTGCCACTGGGTATGCCAGCTTTGGGATTTCTTCATTAGGGTCCCTCCAGACTGGTTTTTTTGGGGGGGACGGATGGACGGACAATGTAGGTGTATGATGCAACATGCCACTCATGCAATAATAGTGCATTAATGGTGGATTTTACTGGATTGTCCACACATCATTTCACTTTCTTAGTTGTTCTGCGATGGTTCCCCTATGTTACCATATTATCACCCTGTGGAGGGGCACTCTGGTACTATAGCACAACAAAAGTGGACCAAAAAAGTGGTTTGTAGTATAAAAAGTTATAGGATTTTAGCAAGAAATTATAAGACATGCATCTGATGCAAATGAAGCAAGAGCTTCATTTTTTTACAAGATCAATGTATGATTGCCTATATAGTCATACCTCAGGATGAATACGCTTCGGGTTAGGCAAATTCGGGTTGCGCTCCACAGTGACCCGGAAGTAACGGACCGTGTTACTTCCGGGTTTCGCCACACACGCGCATGCGCAGACCGTCAATATGGTGTCACGCGCATGTGCAGAAGCGCCAAAACGTGACCCGCGCACGCGCAGACGCACTGTCATGTCTTGCGTTCCATTCGGGATGTGAAAGGGGCTCCGGAACAGATCCCATTCGCATCCCAAGGTACCACTGTAAATTCAATGATAACATCCTGAACACAAATAATCATGATTGTTCAATAGAAAGGACACCTGAAGGGGACCTTTGGGCTGCTACTGCTGTGGCTCCTTTGCTCTTTATCATCTGCTCCTCTTAGAGGAGGGGAGGGGAGCCCCATGATGGTACTGAACTACAACTTTCATCAGTTCATGCCAGGGATGATGTGACTTGTAGCCCAGCCACATCTGGAGGACCAATTCTGTCTTAGAATCTTAGGCTTCTTCAACTTTTGATCCTTTTAGACCACTTGCCCATTTTCAGTCTTTTATCTTTTGCTTCCACTTTTGTTATTGCCGAAAAGAAAACAAAAAATGCAAGCTATGTTGGCCAGTGTGCTTTTGATTTTCCCTGGAAATTTCCCCTGTATTTTGTTCAAATCCCTTTTTGGCACAGCAAAGTCCTTGTACTGTATTGTTCTGTCCCTTTTCTGAATAAGTGGGCTGTTGAATCTCTGTATGGACTGCTGAAAACCTGCTTCCTTCCATCTTCCATCATCTCCTCCATGGCCTCTTTCTCTGCTATGCGCGCGCGCGCGCACACACACACACACACACACACAGCTTTATTGCAGTCCATAGACCCAAAATACACAGCACAACAGTAGTACATATCTACAGTTATTAAAGTGTAAGATTGGCCTTGCTAGCCATATTTCCTAGCAATAATTGTAGCCACTTACATATAATGTGTGTGTGTGTGTGTTTGTACAGTGGTATCTCGGGTTACATATGCTTCAGGTTACATATGCTTCAGGTTACAGACTCTGCTAACCCAGAAATAGTGCTTCAGGTTCAGAACTTTGCTTCAGGATGAGAACAGAAATCGTGCAGCGGCGGCGTGACAGCAGCGGGAGGCCCCATTAGCTAAAGTGGTGCTTCAGGTTAAGAACAGTTTCAGGTTAAGAACGGACCCCCGGAATGAATTAAGTACGTAACCAGACGTACCACTGTACTCATACACGGCACCCACATACAAAACATTAACTTGTTCATAAATAATATAGTTTGGGATGAGCAGTGTGGTAGCCATGCTTTCTGATGGTACCAGATTGTCCAGTCAGTTAAAACAAAATGAGCTCCAAGAGGATTGCTCCAAACTGGGTGAATGGGCAGTAAAATGGAACACACAGTTCAATGTAAGCAAAGTAAAAAGGTACAGATTGCACCATTCTACTCCATTCAATGGACAGATCCCATCTCCTTTCACCCGGACCTGGCTGCATGCAGTTTCCATGGCACTGTGGCTTTCCACTTCCCTTTAATTCCTTTCTGAAAATCAGTCACATAGATTACAACGTGCAAGAGAGATAACGTCGCTAAAATTGCTGAGGCCCCAAATCATGCAGAGCTGATGTTCAGAAAATATGCACATTCACGCAGCACTGTCATTTGTTAGCAGGGATGCTTAAAATATGATGTAAGGGGAAGCCAAGCTGCCGAACTCCCTTAAAACGTGCCTAGGAATTACAGCAGTCTTATGCAAGCAAAGGAAAACTTTAAACCAATTACAAATCTTGCTTGGAAGAAGGGCCTCTTAAAAATAAGAACTGTTTAAATGTCAGGTATTAATAAAAAAAACTGTCAATTTTAAATCCTATTTAACTTTCATGTGCTGGTTCCTTGTTGTCATAGCTGCTCATTAGGAATTTGAAACAAATGGGGGGGGGAGAGAGAAAGCTCTGTGGAATAAAAGCCACTGAATAAGAGAATGAAGCAGCGCATACAAAATATAGTAGAAAGTAGCACAGCAAGGTATGAAATCGTTAAAATGCTCTTCACAAATTTGTTTTCTTAATTATGATTTTAAACTGAATGCGTTTACATAAGCAACGTGGGTTTTCATCCAACCAACAGCCTCTTTCCTTTGTAAATTTTACAGCTCTATTAATTACTCTTTAGAAAAAGCATTGTTCTGAGTTTTATATAGAGAGAGAAACGGTGGTAGGGCTTATTTTTTATATATATTCTTTGCAATTTTATACCACCATTCTTCCAAGGAACTCAGGGTGCCATATATAGTTGCTCTGTCATGCGGAGTAGGTTCAGAACCTAGTTCTAAAACTGATTTCTTTTTAGGACTTGACCCTTGTTTCCAACCACCTCATCCTGGTTCTACACCTCTGTTAACTGCAATAGGAGCATAAGTAAAGCCTTGGTGGATCATTCCAAAGGGACATTTAGTTCAGCATCCTGTTCAGACTTCCTGTATTCAGGTTCCTTGATCTCCTGCACTTATTCCACCTTCCCTGTGTTCCCTCTGGCTCTGTTATCACAAAACTGCTGGCTACGATCTTGTTACCAATATTAATGAATGATGGACATTCATTTATATGAGAGTGTAGCACCAGAAACTGGCTCTTTTATGTACGGGGAGGTCATTAATTCTATATTCTAGGGGCACTCCAAATGTTCTTTTTATTGTCCATTCATGATGACGTGCTGATATAATGGCATGGCCCCTGCTATTAATACTGTTTGCAACTGCATAGGTTTTGGGGCGAACATACTGCTTTGTTTCCAATTAGTTCATTTCCCATATCTTCCTGCTGAAATTCTGTAACTCTTCATGTCACAAATGTTCCAGCTCAGTCATTAATCTTGATCCTTCCTTTGTTGCTCTATAGTGCTAGATTGCCTCTGCAGATGGAAATAATGTGATAACATTGGGGAACCATTGCAGAACAACTTGTAAAGTGGAATGATGTTTGGACAGATAAATGCATCACTAATGCAGTATTATTGCATCAATATGTTGAAGAATACACTGCACAACCGGCTAGTGAAACTTCCTACTCACTAATTTAAGTTTAAAAACCAAAAACCTTGGAATTTCTTTAAGATAATAAGAGGTGAATTCTAGGTTGGCTTATGTGTGTCTTTTCGTTTGTTTTCAAAGTTTCCAATCCTGCCACCACCATGTAAGGCTCCATTTTGTCCTAAAATGAATCCTCTCTCATACATAATAACCCCCAGTTGTGTTAACTTTCCTTCCTTAAAGTAGCCAAAAGACAACACCTGTCTCTCACAGCAATTGACCGTGAAAAATGTAGGGCATTTCTCTTATATGTTTTCCTCTGCTTCCTTATGGAATTAATTATATCCACCACTCTTGTGTGCGTTGCAGATCTTTCAGCAGATTTAATCTGCTCCACAATCTTTTCTGTTGCTCACTTATTCTTTTTGCTTCCTCCTTTGAAAAGATTGCTGATCTTATAATCTTTAGCAAAATTAGGTAATTTTTGGCTAATTAAATAATCTATGGCCTTTTAAACCATATGTGTGTGTGTATATTTCTGTTTGTTTCTATATTGTGAATTTTTGTGTTTTTATATTGTAAACCACCCTGTGATCCTTGGATGAAAGGTGGTATAGAAATTTAAAGAATGGACAAATGAATGAATGAATTTTCAAGGGATAGTGGCAAGCAGGCTAGAGTTTGTTTCCAGTCATTTAGGGTTTTGTGTGTGTTTTTTTTTAAATCTGAATGGCAATTGCCCAGTTTTGAGTTCAAATTCCAATGGCTGCAGAGGCTGCAAGTATCTGGAACACAAAGAAATGGACCAAGTTGGTATTTTGAGCCCAAACATAGGAGCAGCTCAGCACTGCAAATGGGGCAAAACCTTATGGATCCTCTAGGGTAGATGAGAGAATCAACCAGCAAGATGGTTAGAAAGGGGGCAGACTGGTTGTATGTAGAGAAGGGCAGCTTTGTGATTTCCTAGAGGAAACTGAGACCTAGGAGTTGTATAGAAGATAGCCTTCCCACCTGAGGGAACACTCAACATGAGGCCAAGGTCTTAAGTTAGAAATCTGCACTGTAATTCTTCTTAAATAATGCTTGCACTGACCATGCACACTTACTTGAGAGTAAGTCCTCTTGAAATCCCTGGGAGATAATTCTTCGTAAACATGGAATAGGTTTGCATGTATGAAAAAATAATAATTCCAAGGAGGATATTACGAAGGCAGCTTCACACAACATGGTATTTGGCCTTGGAAGCCTGAATAGGTCAATAGGTCACTCACCTGCAGGCAATCATGATTCACAATCACATCTCTCTCTCTCTCTCTCTCTCTCTCTCTCTCTCTCTCTCTCTCTGTGTGTGTGTGTGTGTGTGAATCATGGAATTGTAGAGTTCGAAGGTATACCGAAGGTCATCCAGTCCAACATTCTGCAATGCAGGAATCCTGCCCATAGCTGTCCCTGGGCTCAAACCACCAACTTTCTGGTTAACAGCCAGGCGCACTAACCCATTGCACCACAACATGTGTGTGTACACACACACATTTATACACACACTCGTAGCATACTCAAGCCTATTCTGGCTTCCCATTACATGTATACATAGTGCAACATGAGCTATAGAAATGTAATAAATAAACGTGCCAATGTTTGTGTATGAAACAAGTAGTGTAATTACAAGCTCCTGCATTTGCATGACACCCCCTCCCCTTGCCCAAATAAACTTTCAAACTTGCCTTTAATAGTTTATACATTGCTCCAGGCACTTTTCATGTTGTTGCTGTAGTGGAAGAGGCAACTTATAACACATTTTACAAATAATGATAAACATCAGCTCACTGAGCCTGCGAAGCTTTGAATTAATTCTGCTTTTTGTCCCCTACTGCAAATGACTTTAAAAATTCATTTGCTAAGTGTTACATAGCTGACCACAGGCAGCTGGACTGAACAATCACGCCAGATTTCTCTCTGCATCAGAGGCAAGCGCTGAATATGCTATTAGCAGCACATTGAGCCTCTGTAGCTCGGTATTGGACACAGATGAAAAACCCTTCCAAATGGCTTTCCCTTTGAATACAGCACTTCCCTGTGGATCTTACCTAATACAAATTCCTGGATGATTTCAGCTGTGAGATACAGTATTGGATTATTTTGCTGGGCATGTCTGTTTTATTGTTGTCGATAAAGGCTCCAGCATGGAGGAATAGCACTGTTCATGTCTCCTGCGTTGCCCACAGCATGAACTTGATTGTGCACTCCATTACTGAGAAAGTCAGGGGAAATGAAAGATCTAACTTGTGAAGCAAAAGCAAACCCTCCCCACACACAAAAAAGCAGAAGAGGTGTGCGTGCATGTGTGTGTGTGTGTGTGTGTGTGTGTATAGTGTCAGGATACAGGTATTCCAGAAATCATTGTGCTCTCAGAATACAAAGGGAGAAAAGGCATTTGTTTTCATTGCATTCCTGCAGTACTTTTGCTGAGAGCTAGAGCTGACAAGGGCAACATGTTCTGGCCACCGCCCCAGCCACCACCACTTCATATTTCCTCTACACTTGTGCCTTTCCACCATGGCACAAGTGGGCTGCACTCCCACAATCAGAGAGATATCTAAAGCAGAGAGATACCTAAAGCAAGCTCTCCCTCCCCAGCCATGGGCAGGGGGTGAGGAAAGAGGGAGAGAGAGAGTTGTGCCAACCGATACTCCCCCCTTCCACATGACAACAGCAGCAGCAGCAACAACAATGGTAACAATTTCTATTCTGCTCTTCATCCAAGGATACAGGGCAGTTTACAATTTACAATTTAAAAGCACAAACATACATAACATCACTGGCATGTGGTCAGTACACTGGGGTCCACTAGGCCCCTAAATGTTCACCTGACACCTCCTTCCCAAAGCCCAGGAAGCTTCCTTCTGGCTTTGGGAAGGAGGCAGGGGGGCTGCAGCATCCTGTCAGAGGTCTGGCTTCTCCTCCCCAAAGCCCGTGAAGTTTCTGCCTGGCTTAAGGAGGGAGGTACAATTCTCATGCATGCAACGTCATCATCCCCACCCCACAATCCCCCTTGCAAGCTGGTCCTCTGCCCCTAACTGTTCCCCTGTTCCCCGCACACCACTGCATAAACATGGGAACAAACCAAAACAATACCCCTCAACAATTTAGAACGCCTTAGATTGTTTAATAAGCCAAAGGCCTGGGAGAAGAAGAAGGTTTTTGTCTGGTGCCTAAAGATGTTTAACGAAGGGTCTAGGTGAGGCTCCCTAGGGAGAGCAGTCCACAAATGGGGAGCCACTGTTTTCGTATTACCACCCTTTGGACCTCTCATGGAGGGGGCACACAATGAAGGGAATCAGATGATGATCACAGTCTGGGTTGTATCATGTGGGGAGAAGCAGCCCTTGAGGTATTGAGGTCCTGAGCCATATATGGCTTTATAGATCAAAACCAGCACTTTGAATTGGGCCTGGCAACTAATTGGCAGCCAGTGGAGTCAGGCCAGTAGTGGCATAATATGCTCAAATACGGGTTCTTGCACAATGAGCCTGCTCCACATGCCCATTAAAAGAAATAAGAATTTTTGCAATAAGGAAAGTTACAGGAAAATGTGCTAGAAAGTGGTAAAAAACAATTGCTTGATGCAACATTGTGTAACCTCCCAGGTAACAAATCAGAAACAGTGTTAACTGAGCTTCCCACAACAATAAACAGCTCATCTAGAAACAAGCTAAAAAAAGATGATTTTTTTGGATATGGAAAGGCAGCTTGTATATTCCAAAATAACGTTTCTTGAAATTCTACCCTCCGAAGAGAACTCCACTATATTTTAGGGTTGGGGACACAGCCATGTTTGTCTTGGTGAAAAGGGAACCCAAGGCAATTCCCTTGATTAAGGTTCTTGGATCCCATGCAGAATTAATCAGTGTGAAATTACAGGAAAGTCTGCTCTCTGCCCTGTACTGGCAGCAGGAACACTGCACAAAAATAGACCTGATTCGTGACTTCTGCCTCTCTGCAGCTCCGAATGGATTAGCAAATTAAAGTGCCAGGAGGGAATTCTATCGGCTAGTGAGAATTTCAATGTGTTAAAGGCAACCTGAGCTAATGGTTTGAAATGTATGAAATGGTTCTTTGAGATACTTGCTTTCAATATGCAACTTAACCATCTGGGCAGTGCTGGGCGCGGTCAGAGCCAAAACTGGACAGAGCAACAAATGCAAATTTACCATTGGCAGGTAGGCTAGATTCCACACATGCTCACCCAGCCCTGTCTGTCACCATCCTGACAAGCAAGAGGCATTATCAGAGTTCAATGACATGTGAGGCAGGGACATTGAGGGGTGTGGCCTGAGCAAATGTTTGATAGAGGCCTGGAAGATCACATTCAGCCTCTGGGTCCAAGGTTTCCCATGCTTGCTCTAGAGATCTTTATTCGTTTTTTGAGGGTGTGATTGCACTCCTTCTTGTTCATACTAGTGGTGGAATGTGTCTGGAATGAGGTGTCTTACATCACAGCTCTTCCATTGTATTTTCCTTCCAGTAGTAAAATTCATATTTACTGGTGTGCACCTGAGTTATTGACCGATATTTGCATTTAGAGTGGAACCTCGCAGAGGCAGAGCTAGGTGCTCCGGCACCTAGAGCGATGCAAATGCTGTGCGCCCGGGGGTGGGGCAGCAATGTCACCCCCCCTAATGGATGACACCTGGGGTGGGCCGCACCCCCCTCCTCCACCAGTGGAACCTTGGTTTTTGAGCATCTCGGAAGCTGAACGTTTCAGTTTTTGAATGCCAAAAACCTGGAAGTGGATGCTTCTGTTTTCGAACATGCCTTGGAAGTCAAATGGCTTCTGAAGCATGTTTCTCCATTTTCTCAATGGAATTTGCTGACTGACCATTGTGCCTCAGTTGTTGAATGTTTCACTAGTCAAATGGTCTTCTGGAATGGATTACATTCAACAACTGAGGTACCACTTTATTAAAAAAAGGGTCATAGCCAACTAAGTTTTACTCAGAGTTTTATTCTGAAAATCTGTCCCACCAGGTCCTCCAGAAGATCAGATGGAAGAAAGAAGCATTCACCATACTGAACAGTGGAGGATTTGTTCTACTCAGATTCTACCTGGAGTTGCTGATTGATGAGTAGGCAATGATTGGGACAACTGCTGCAGAGGGACCACAGTATCTCCCTGGAAAAAGGCACCTACTGGAACTTGCAGAAAATGTCACCTATCACCACAGTGACTCACACACTAGATCACTAAATGTAGAGGATTGCTGCATGCTACCCCAAGTAGTGTGAGATTTCAGGGGTTCCGGGTGCTTACCCAGGAATCAGTTTCCTTGGAATGAGGGACAGTGGAGACTGTTTTATGTTATATGGTTTATTTACACACATCTGCAACCTGAGCCAGTGGAAGACTCATAACATTAATGGTCCAAGAAGGTCTTGCTTCTTCCATAGCCACAGCCTTGTATTCCAGTGGAAATCAGGCCTGACTCTCTCTCTCTCTCATCTGCCCAGCCTGCAGCCTGCTTCTAGCTTCTAACTCTCACACAACTCTGGATTTTGTTCTTCTAACTAATAGCCAGGTGAGGGAGAGGGGTCCACCCACTTGTCCTCTGGCACAGAGTAGCTTCTGGTTTCCCCCCCCTCAATGACCCATACTTATGCCATTATCAAGAAGCTGGCCTGGCTAGTCCAGCAACTGAATTCTTGTTGGGTTCAGGAATTGGAAGGGACTCAGGCACACAGCCCTCCCACAACAACTCACAACAGTATTGGGGGAAAATCAAATAACATCTACAGCAGGACAGTTACATACCACGAATACAGATAATTCAGAAATGTCAGATTCTTTTGTGGTAGGAGGAAAAATAGGATTGTATGGGAAATAAACTAGGATAACAACACAACAATGACAATGTCACATTGCCCTCAGTAATAAAATAAAATAAATACAAATTATAAACCCAAAATGAATAGGACAATGCTATGAAAGTAGATCTGGAGAAGCTCCCAGTCAGCTGATTCTCAGGAGGAGGAGTATGCTTTTTTAGGTACTTGGGATACAAGTACCGAAAACAACAACAACACATGTTCCCCAATATCAACCATATTGGGCTTCTATGATCAGCAGCGAGGCAATGTTTATGGTGATACCACTGGGAGTTGCCTGGTTGGAGGTAACTCATGACAGAGGCTTCTTGCTGGTGGTTCCTTGTTTGTGGAACATTATCCCTTGGCCAGTGCATCATTTGCACTCATTATTAACTATTAGGAGAATTTCTATTTGATGGCTGACCACTCAGAAATTATTAGCTTTGAGAGCAGGTGATTGCTTTTTGCAGTTTTCAAACTTTTTTTTTAAAGTTCTAATTATATTGTTTTAATATGGGCATATTTGCCACCCTGGGCTCCTTTGGAAGAAGGCCGAGTGAGCCAATGTGAACTGAAAGAGGGAGCCAACTGAACCCAATGTGGAGAAACGGACTCCTATTTTCAGGACATCTAAAGCACAACAGTCAAGTACAGAAGTGAGGCTTTTAGGGTTCAGGCTCTGAGTGTGTGGCAATCACTAAATCTGGAGAAGCAATAGGCTTTAACTGGCTGAAGTGGTGTGCAAACAGTGGCCAGCAATTCTTCTTTCCCTTCTGAAGTCCTGGATTGATGTTTAATATAATGCTTTAATCGGGAAGTCAGAGAACAGGTAATGTATTAAATACGACACAGCTGTGTCAAGAAAAGCATGTGTCCCAACGAATGCAAAATAATGTACAACAGCCACCTATTTTAATGCTGCTGGCACAAACTAAACAGGACAAATGTCCCAGAGAACAATCCCTTTGTGGCTTTAAAGAAGAAGAAGGGATAAAATAACCCCCTAAGTACCTGTTATACTGAAGGAATTGCTGAAAGAAGAGACTTTTCTTTTCTTGCTTGCAGGACTCCTCAGAACTGGTAGTGGCACGTCTGGGACCACTTGTATGGTGCATCAACAGACAATGCAAGGTTTCCATCTCTCCTTTTAAGCTTGTATTTGCTCTGATATAAAAGGCTGTAAAGATCTGATGGTTAAGGAAAAAATATAAAAAGTCAGCTTCTTTCAAGAGGAGCTTGTCTTTGTCCTTTACCTGGTCGTCGTTTTTTAAAAAAATGTTTTATAAATTACTGCATAGAGTACAACAGGTAGTTTTCTGTTGCACCAACCCAAGTGCATATAATCCTACACAATGAATTGTTTGAACTCAATACGTGCTGGCCAGAATTGACTAGAAAGCAAGTGATGCAGTTTAGATTTGGAATGGGGGAAACTGGAGCAGAAAGTTTCCTAGTTCAGTTTCTTAGGTTGAGGATAACCACAGACTACATTTGAACATCTCAGCTCAGCCATATTTAGTTTTCAAAACCCTAGGTAAAAGGTAAAGGGACCCCTGACCATTAGGTCCAGTCGTGTCTGAATCTGGGGTTGTGGCGCTCATCTCGCTTTATTGGCCGAGGGAGCCGGCGTACAGCTTCCGGGTCATGTGGCCAGCATGACTAAGCTGCTTCTGGTGAACCAGAGCAGAGCACAGAAACACCGTTTACCTTCCCACTGGAGCGGTACCTATTTATCTACTTGCAGATTGACATGCTTTCGAACTGCTAGGTTGGCAGGAGCAGGGACCGAGCAACGGGAGCTCACCCCGTCGCGGGGATTCAAACCGCCGACCTTCTGATCGGCAAGTCCTAGGCTCTGTGGTTTAACCCACAGAGCCACCTGCGTCCCCAAAAGCACTCCTTTTCCTTTCCTAATGGAACCCCTCCTCTTTCTAGGGCAGATACAACTTTGTGGGGAGGGACTTTCACAGCTTAAGACTTGCTGCAGAAAAAAACACCCTTTTCCAGACTTCCACCCCTGAACTCCCAAAGATTACAGAACTACCAAGGGAATTCCCTCTGCCAACCTTAACTCTTGAGCAGTTGGTTGGAATGTGTGAAGTATCCTTCCTTGATGGAGGATAGAGAGTGATGTGTGTTTGACCACACCCACTTCTGGCATATTACCTACTGGCATGTGGTCCCTGGAAAATTGTCCAAGGGGAAATGCGGCCCTCAAACGGAAAAAGATTCCCCACTTCTGGTCTGTTATATGTTGTTACCCAAGCACATTTCCCTGTTCTTCAGTGGACCCTTACTATGACCTACCCCTCACTCTTCGGTAGGCTATTTACTCAAGAAGTCTCTCTCAGGGTCAAGGGAATGGATTGATTGGTAGAGTGGAGTTTCCTATATTTCAGGCCTGCTGCTGCTTCCTCCTGCAGCTCCTTTCCACACATACCTTTGACTTTTACTCCTTCCCACTTTTACAGACTTGACCTCATTCCTGCATCTGGAGGCTTTGGCAAGGTGGCACTTGATTCCACAGTAGGTACAATAAACAGCCTTCCCCAACCTAGTGCCCTCCATATGGTCTGGTCTGCAACTCCTATCAACCCCAATTTCTACTCTACCAGATAATGCCAGGATTTGAAATTTGGATCTTTTGCATGAAAAGCATGTGACCTACCACGAAGCCCTTCTCCTTCATTAGGAAGAACTTACGAGTCATTTCCTAGTTTTATGCTTTCAGTTGTCATTTCCTAGATGTTTGTTCTATTTTGCAGTTGTAACTGTGTTTCACTGCTGCCAGGCAAATGACTTAGGTCCCAAATAGCTGAAGAACTGCTTCCAGGCTTTTATGAAAAGACAGTCTTTAGAATTTAAAACTACCAATGAAAACAAATATTTAAAATGTGTGTGTGTGTGTCTCAGTTATTTTAAAGCTATTATATTTACTGAACTAACACGTTAAAATTATTGCATGCTCAGATTACATGCCTGGGTAGGCTTGCTGGGTTTAATTATGGAGGTCACTTGAAAAGTAGGACATAAACATATTAAAAAAATAAATTATAGTAAGTTTTAAAAGGCTGTACCTGAGATACTAAAGGGGGGGGGAGACGAATTTTGCAATTTAGTAAATCACGCAATTCAGTTCTCTTGGGTGTTTGCTTTAAAAAACAAACAAACAAAAAACACTTATTAAGTATCCAGCATATAGAAATGTGTAACAGATTTCTAGTTTTGCTTGAGCTGTCTGAAGTGCCCTGGTGATCAGAAATAAGTAATTGCAATAATAACCTGACCAAACTCTGGGGGTTGTTTTCTGAGGCACATCAGTGCCTTTGAGCTTTTCAAAGATCCTCAGGCCTGCAAGCAATAATCCAAATTATTATGCTGCATGTTCTGAAGTGTGTATAACATTGACTACCTTATTTTTTTAAAAAAAGATGTCTCTTTTTCTGTTTGTTTATGTGTGTGTGTGCTCCAATAGATTTGTTGGAAATGTTAATAAAACTATTTTAGCATAATGAGGAGGATTATCCTATTTTAGGATAATGTGCAGACATGCAACACTGTGTGTGTATATATATCTATATATAAACATGGGAAACAATCTGAAATGGTTTAAAAAACCTTGCGGCCTTTCGAAATTATGAGGTTATTCTAACTGTTCTGTCTGCTTTCCATGGTAGAACTCTTCCACCAGTGGTTCAAAATCTCTGCACATGTAAATTCCTAATTAAAGCTATTTGGGGATTAAGTTTCCATCAATCTGAAAGACCACACACACACACACACACACACACACACACACACACACAAAACTGCAGAAGAAAAAAGAAATAGAAAAGATATCCTAGGCTGGTATCACACCAAAAACTTTGGGAAGTAATTGAAAGATGTCAGTTATAATGAGATAATGTCCTCCAATGAGGCCGGGTAAGCAGCCACTTTGAGGCAGTGCCCCTGTGGGTGCCCCACCCACTCTACTGCCTCTGCCACTGGTGCAGAAGCAGCATTGGCATTGGTGCTGATTTCTGGTGGGATCTCGCAAGAATGGATCAATTGACTATCCAAAAAAATTAAAGTCAGTCTTGGCTAACAGTCTACACCTTAGAGCTAAAGGGTTGACAAGCTTTAGACCAGAAGAGATGCTAAGTATATACTAAGTATAGTGGAGTGCCACCAGTTCCCAAATCATAACCATTTATTGATGATGCTCTGTTGTTGGCTGCCCTCCGATTATCCTTACGATTTGGTGCAATATGTTTGGGCAGTGCCTGGGCTGTGGGTGGCAAACCTACAGAGTGCACATTTTTCTTCAAGCCTGATCAGATGTTCCACATGTTCCACATTACAGAGGATAATTCTTTACTTGAAGAATTCTGGTTCAAGAACAGCCATCCAGAACATAGAAAGATGCCTTGTACTGAGCCAGACCAAATGGTCCATTTGGCTCACTCAGTACACTGACTGGCAGCAGCTTGCTAGGGTTTCCAGTAGAGGCCCTTCCCAACACTACCTGGAGATGCTGGGGATTGAATTTAGGACCTTCTGCATGGAAAGCAGGGTGCTCTACCACTGAGCTATGACTTTCCCTTGTAAAAAGGGAGAGCAGAGGCCTGATGTTGTCTATCCATAGTTAGCACCTGGACTGCAGCCCACACAGGTCACCTAGTCATGTTCCCCTCCCCTCATTACAGTGCTGTGTATTATATTTTTTATTTACATTATAGTAATTATTTCAAAAAATTCATCTATGCATGCAAATTGGCACATGCAAATCTTTTGCAAACCTGTTATCCTTTGTCTTCTTTTGGTGATGCATTCCATGTATTTTGAAGATGCTTAAGTACAGCAGGAAGAAAGTACTATTCTATTGATCAGACAAAGTCAGTGTGGTGTAGTGGTTAAGAGCGGTAGTCACGTAATCTGGGAAACCGGGTTCGCGTCTCCGCTCCTCCACATGCATCTGCTGGGTGACCTTGGGCCAGTCACACTTCTCTGAAGTCTCTCAGCCCCACTCACCTCACAGAGTGTTTGTTGTGGGGGAGGAAGGGAAAGGAGAATGTTAGCCGCTTTGAGACTCCTGAAGGGGAGTGAAAGGCGGGATATCAAATCCAAAATCCAAGTCTTAAGGCCAATATCTAAGTATTTATACTGCACTAGGAAAGCCAAACTCAAAGTTTACGTATATTGTTTGCCAATAACATACTGATGTTGCACACATTCTCTCACTGTCCCACCTACCACAGAAGGCAAGGATGCAGCCTTTTGTTGGGTTTCCTGGTTCAAACCCCAGGGCTTGTGAGGTTAGTTTAGAGCCGCTGCCAGTCAGAGTAGGATAGACCAATAGTCAGTATAAGCCAGCTTCTCATGTCTCTCTGATTGTATACTTTTGGAGAATCTGACCCTCTTCTATTGTGTCATTAGTAAATATGTATTATTGCAAACTTTTCACTTGCAAATTGTGTCATGTTAATTTGCAAGGACTTAAGTTTAACTGTGTGCTCATATTTCTTTATCTGAACTCTAACAGAAATTAATTGGACACCATAAATTCCTTAGAACCAGAATAGAATGTTACACTGTATTTCTTGAACTGCGCTACTTCAGTTCACTGTGATTGGGAAATGTTTACTCTTCAGATTTCAGACTGTAGCATGTTGGACACTATACATTCCCATGTGTACTTGGCACATATGGTAACTCACTATGCATCAGAAAAGAACACATTACAGCCTCTCGATCCATTATGCTTGGATGTCATACCAGATGACAGGCTGTTGCCCTAGTATGCAGAAAAATTGCATCTTCAAACTGCATGCTTCCTTCTGTGATCTTTATATTCCTGGATGAAAAAAGAACCTGTAGCTACATGGAAGACGGCTGTTAGGTATTGATAAATGCAAATTGAGAGAGGAAGGTCAATATGACAGACAAGAGCTAGAAGTACTTATATTGGTCTTGTCATGGAAGACCTGGAAATCTTATCTAGATTCTCTCTAGCATCAACTGGTCAAATAATAGTGGTATGAGAACATTTGTGCACATTGATAGGTTTTATAGTGCCATGTTTTGGGACAGTGTTTTACAGAATAATTTTCCATCCTTTCTACTGTTGTATATAGATGGCTTGAGAAGAATTCAGTTTATGATTTTACGCTAGAAAAAAATGGCTAGAAATAAAAAGCATTTTCTGATAATTGTCTATTAAAGAAACTCTTCTAAAAATACGCATGCATGGGACATTCAAACTGTACAGATATATATGGGACTTTCCAAGTTGGAATTCATGGACTAATTCATGGAGGAGAAGGCGCTCAATGGCTACTAGCCATGATGGCAGCGTAATGGTGATCACCAGTTGCTGGAAAGTGCAAGAGGGGAGAGGGCTCTACTGCTCAGATCCTGCTTGCAGACTTTGCTTTGGGGCATTTTGTTGGTTGCTGTGAGAATAGGATACTGGACTAGTTGGGCTACTGCCCTGATCTGGAAGCCTGTTAAGGGAACTGTAGAAGTCGGCAAATTTGTCCTATTTTTTGTTCTTCAGAATATGGCAACTCTACATAACAAGAAAAATATGCAGTAAGCTGAAAATGCACCTGATTGCAAAGAGCTGGGCCAAAAAGCTGTATTAGAATTCAGGGCATGCATCCAATGTAGTACTAAGTAAGTGTCCTGCTAGCACAATAATTTCCGCTTATGTTTTGGGACTTTGTTCCTCTTCTACCTCCCATGCACACCCCACACCCTTCCCAAATCTGCTCTGGAGGGCTGTGAGAACCCCCAGAACAGTTTTAGAGGTCGCATAGGGGGAGGAGAGGGGCGAAAGTCCTATTGCACAAGTGGAAATTCTTGCATGGATTGGACATTTACTTAGCACTGCATTGTATGCAAGTCTATAACCATATGTGATAAGTATTTCATCATCATGCAGGGCACAAACACAGTTGCCTGAAAATGTAGGACTTGACTGTGACAGGCAAGGGAGACAAATGTCTGTATGGGGGAGAGAAGATTCAAATTCACACAGTTTGGATTGTGTGCTGCTGCCCTTGCCTTTGCATACATTACAAAATGTGCTGCCCTTATGTAACTTTTCTCATAGCAATCTGGATGGTGTTGATTTTCTCAGAGGATTGAAAAAACATTTAACTATACCCACTACTATAAAATACTTTGCTAACTACAGAGGATGAAACTACAGTTTGCTGCTATCCATTTAATGGACATATCCTTGGCTCCATGAAGCCTCTTTTCACCCTCCACTCTGTAGGGTTTTGTTCTTTCCAGAATCCATGATCCTTCGAGCCTCTGTTTCATTTTTATCCAGGGACTTGGTTATTAGTGGACAAAGTGACAAGTATGAATTGCCCAATCAAGCTTTATGTCTTGAGAACGAAGGGCATATTTGCAGAGATGTTTTATGCATACGTGCCATGCCATCAAAATCAGTGGCATTGTTAATCGTAATTAGCAATGATAATTAGCCCCACATTGGTGCCATTTGTAAGAATGGCTGTTGTTTTCCTGCCCATTCTGTACCAATGAATATCTTTCAAAAATGTAGCACTGTGCTAAAGCTTATAGTCCAATGCAAACTTACCATTGAACTTGATTGGAATGACTTCTAAGTACATATGTATAGTACCAACGTTAGCCTGTTGAAATCTGCATAATTCCATGTTGCTCTTGGTGACATTTGCATCCAGGTCTCTAACACCAATGAATAAATGGCACAACTGTTTAAAGTACTGTTGACTGGGGTGACAGCCTGTTATCTGATATGCCATCCAAGCTGAATAGACATGTTCTGATCCATCTGCAGCAGATATCCATGAGGCAAGGTGACACCATGGATTGTTCCAAGTGAGTAACATACTGCAACAGAGATTGGATGTGGGCTGAAGCTTTAAGAGTCCATCCATTTGGTCCCCATCTTCTAAGCTTCACTCCCCTGCCTGAAGTGGCGCCTGCCCTGTGGAACGCCCTGCCATCAGATGCCAAAGAAATAAACAACTATCTGATGTTTAGAAGACATCTGAAAGCAGCCCTGTTTCAGGAAGTTTTTAATGACTGATGTTTTAATGTATTTTTAATCTTTTGTTGGAAGCCGCCCAGTGTGGCTGGGGAAACCCAGCCAGATGTGAGGGGTATAAATAAATAAATAAAAGATGATGATGATGAAGAGTGTGAATGTGTAAAATCAGGATGGGGCCTGTGGCTTTCCATATGCTATTGGACTGCAACTCCCATCAGCCCCCAACCAGCATGGCCAATGGGATGTGATCATGGGTGCAGTAGTCTGGGAGTAGATGGAGGACCACAGGTTCCCCACCCCTGACTTAAAAAACTAAATTCCTAGTCTGTGAGCAAGTGCTTTGCCTCCTTTCGGTTGCATAGCTGTCAACTTACAGATTTGAAAATAAGGGACCAGCAGCCTTGAAAATAAGGGACCAGCAGCCAAAATAAGGGAGCTGCAGCCTCACCTGTTCCAGGCACTCCAGTCTTCCTGTCCTCCTGCAGTCTGGTCAAACTCATGCTGGTAGCTTCGAGAACACTGTCCAACCAACTTTGTAACCAGAGGTTCAACTGAATAGAATCTGAATCACATGCACCACAAGGCCTATGCAGCCTCAACTTAAGATGGCTCCCTGGCCTGGCTTTGCACTGCAAAGTTTACAGCAGCACGTGCAACAAAATGGCATCCAGCATTCAAAAAACCCCTAAGCTTGCATTAACTAGCCACACACAAGGCATGCAAGCTCCCAGTCATTCTTAGGCTTCTTATTGGGTGAGCAACACAGCCAAGCAACACAGCTGGAGCCTCCTTCCTCCCTGGCCGGCAGGAAGGGAGGGAGAGGAGCTGCTTCCTTTGAAATTTAAGGGACATCATTTAAGGGACATTTAAGGGACATCCATCAATAAGGGACAGCAGTGGGACATGGTGCTGGAATAAGGGACTGTCCCTTCAAATAAGGGACACTTGACAGCTATGTTCGGTTGTGACTCACATGCCAGCTGCAGAGGCACAGAAGATATTTGACTCCACACACTAACTAGGCTTGGGAAGGGCTACAAAATGGTCCTGACTTGGATTCCACATTCTTCTGACTGAAAGTTAGAGGTTCTGTAGGAGGAACCCAATCCAGCTCTTCAGCTGACACTGTTGCATCTCTGAACTCAGCTCACTTACCTCCTGCTCATTCTGAGACTGGAGCCAAAACAGGACCTAGGGAGTCAGAATGTATTCTCTTGATGATGCACATGGGGGAGCTATATGCCCCTGGTCCCCAAGGGAACAAAGTATTCACAATGTGCTTTTGTATGAACTTGGGAAAGTAGTTGCAATTCCTAGAAATCTAACTCAGTTAACTTATTTGCGAAGAATGTTCCTCAGCCCTGCCCTAATGAATGCTGGTTGGCTTGCTACACATAGGAGTTCCCTGTTAGTGCTATATCCTTAGGCCTAGTTCAGATGCTTCCCAGATTGCGACTACATCTGAAAGTGACTGTGTGTTAAACTCTGCTGGGTGGAGTTTGGGCTTCCACAGAGAACTGCAATGTCTATGAATGACCAAATGAGCAAATGGAGGGCAATCCTGATAACAGCCAGTGATCTTAATAAACAAACCCCATAAAGCAGAAAAGCAAAGCAAACAAAAGTAGTACTTGGGCATCATTTGTTGACTTTATGGCAATTAGATCATTATTAACGAACATGTATCCCAATTACCAGAGCTGAAAATATGCTTGTCTTAATAATTTACCAAACTCCTTTCACTCTGTCACATTTACATATGTGCTACTGCAGTTTAATTAAGGGATGAATGGGAATATGTTCTTTAGTGTTTCTTTCTTTCTTGCTTGCTAGCTGCATAGTGATACCAAGAGAGCTGGGGGTGGGTGGGGAAGCCTAGGCACAGGTCCAGCCCTACTATGAGGCATGTTGAGGCACCTGTTTCAGGCAGCTGACAATTGGTGCCATAAAACAACAGCAAATGACTAGTTATTCAATTTATTATTCTTGTATTAATAATACTTCTAGAGAGGGGTATTTGTGGGATTTTCTGCCCTGGGTGTCAGTCTTGGGTCCCATGCACCATAACTGGAGGAGGGCAGCTTTTGTTCTTTTCCCTCAGGCACATAAGAAGTTGCCTTACAACAAGAGGTTGAACATAAGAAGTTGCCTCACAGGGTAGGACCCAAACCAATGGCTTCAGGTTACAAGGAAGGATATTCTGGCTAAACATCAGGAATAACTTTCTGATGGTGAGAGCTGTTTGACAGTGGAACAGACTCAACCAGAAGGTGGTGGACTCTCCTTCCTTGGAGGTTTTTAAGCAGAGGTTGGATGGCCATCTGTCATGGATGCTGCCATTGAGATTCCTGCATTGCAGTGGGTTAGAGCAGGATCTCTTCCAATTCTATGATTCTACAGTTTGTATCATGCTGCAAATTGTAGTCCAAAATAGAGAACCCATTCTCTAGAAAACTGGGAGAATTAGTCTTTTTTTTATATCTTTCGTTTCCTCATGTGTTCACCTATAACTCAGTTTTGTCCTTTTTCGGAATAAATTTGCAAGAAATCAGCAGTGAGAGGGGTGGGTGGAATGGCAGAGCAGGAGCAGAGACACCCTCCAAAAATGGTTCTATTACTTCCCAGGATGGGGATTGGTTGGCATAGGGCAGAGATGAGATCAGGCGAGCTCCAGATTTGTGGCAGTGGCTATGCAGATGTGTAGGCAGCTGCAGGTCTGCTGCCAACCTGGAATTCCCCCAACTTTGTTGCTGCCTTGCCTCAACTCATAGGCAGGCAGGTGCTGCTACCTGTTGCACAGCAACTGTTGCGCAGAATTTCCCCGCTGTGCAATATTAAAACTCAGCAGTCTGCTTGTGCAAGAGCATTTGCACCAGACAACACTGCATAGACCTCCAACTTCTATTTAGTTTGATGGAAACGTTCTGATAGATGATGTGTAACTGGAGAAGCTGTCGCTGGACACTTTTGTGTAATGCTGCTCACTTCTCTTGCCTTAGCTATGTTCATTATTACAAAGAACTGTTATCTTGGACAAACTTCCTGATAAGCGCAAGACTCTATTGGTGTCTGTATGGGGGCCTTCCTGATATTGAAGAACAGTGAAGCAAAATGGTCATTGATATACATGCTTAGCTTTTGCTTGGGCGTGGACTGCTGCAGGTTGAGTACTGGGCTGTAGAATAAAACAAAACTGATAACAGATGTCACACTGCCACCTTCTGGCTGCAGAATTAAGTATATCCTGGTTTAAGGGTAAGAACCTGCAAGTCAGCTGTGCCGCAGCGACACAGCTTGCAAAGATAGATGGCTGAAATGAAACTGTTCAGTAAGGGTAGAGCCTTGTTCGACAGATTCCACTCCCCCCTCAACTTCCATATCATAGTGATGCTTGAAAAGACTGTATTATGTTATGTTCTAATTATGTTTTCCTGAGGAATGAATTACGTATGCATTGTGCAGATAGTATGAAGGCTACCATGGTTACCAATGTGAACCTGGCAACATCTTTTATACACTTCCAATTAATCTGAGGTAATATTGGAGAGAGGAGGAGGTTGAGAATAGAATGCTAATGCCTCAGATGGAAGCTGGCTTTTAAATTACAGCATTTGGTTTCAGGCCTCTTCAGGGCTTCTTGAGGACAGGGCAGGTTGAACACTTTAAATTAGGAAAGAAACAGAGATCAGCATGGCCTTGTAAACTGGCCCAGCCTCCGGCACAATATGGAGATTGGTAGGTTTCAGTCATAGAGGAGAGACAGTGGTTCTTGAAATGTGGCCCATGAGCTCAAAGCCAGGAGATTGACAGAAAGCTTGTAAAGTAACAGCAAAGTAACTTGGTCTTGCACTTGATTTATTTTAACTGACTCTGACAGTTGAGGCCATTTTCACCACAGACTAACAAAGCTGATCATAAATAGGGTCCATTTTTTATATATATAATACAGAGCTATTAGTTTTCCTTAGAAATTTACTAGTTAAAGGCAAGACTACAGCTATTAAAATATGAATTATCCCTCTGAACCTTGGTTCTCGAACTTAATCCATTCTGGAAATCCGTGGACTCCCGAAACTGTTCAGAAACCAAGGCGCAGCTTCCGATTGGCTGCGGGAGCTTCCTGCACTCATGTGGAAGCCATGTCTGACGTTTGGCTTCCGAAAAACATTCAAAAACTGCAACACTTCCAGGTTTTCAGCATTCGGGAGCTGATTTGTTCGTCAGCTAAGCCATTCAAGAACCAAGGTGCCACTGTACTTACTTCTACTACTGCAGTGGTACCTCGGGTTACAAACTTAATTCATTCTGGGGGTCCATTCTTAACCCGAAACTGTTCTTAACCTGAGGTGCACTCTCGCTAATGGGGCCTCCCACTGCCAGTGCACGATTTCCGTTCTCATCCTGGGGCAAAGTTCTCATTCCGAGGTACTACTTCCGGGTTAGTGGCGTTTGTAACACGAAGTGTTTGTAACCCAAAGCGTTTGTAACCTGAGGCACCACCGTACTAGCAATAATGTACACTGATAACTGCTGGAGTAGAATAATAGATTGGAAAATAGGAAGCTGTCTTATATCAAATAAGAATACTGATCCATCTAGCTAGGTATTGCCTATGCTAACTAGCAGTGGCTCTCCAGGGTTTCAGGCGCAAGTCTTTCCTAGCCCTACCTAGAGATGTCAGGGAATGAACCTCAAATCTTCTGAATGCAAAGCAGATGCTCTATCACTGCCCTCCCCCCCCACAGGTAAAACTCACTGGCTGAAACACTGGAAACTTATTACTACCAACCCAAGGAAAAACCTGCCAGCTGAATGTGAGCGTCCGTTATCAAACAGAAGCAGATTGCTCCCATCTTAACTTCTGTTGCTGTTTAGCACAATGCGCTGAACTTGTAGTAAATCCTGAGGGATTTCAAGTGAAAATTCTGTGGTGACACAAAGTTCTATGCACAGGTTAAGGAGTGGCACAACAGAATTCAATGCAGCAAATACAATCAGCATTCACTGCTATTGTTGTGTTCAGTCCACAAGCGCTATGTAATTGATTGTGTTTCCATTGCATTTCCTTTGCATTGCAATAAATGGGTTTGGTGAAATGTAATGACGACATAGTTTATGTTATTTATACAAGTAATTATGTAGATTATGCACGTTATGTCATTTTGCCACAGTGGACAACTAGATAAATAGAAAAGATTTTTTTTGAAGAACACAAACTGCAGCAGAACAGAAACAAAGCTCCCTGCAACGAAAACAGAATGGAAAGGAAAATGACGCCTTACATCCTATAGTAGATCCATTGAAAACAATAGTCACAACTAATTTAAGTTCATTGAGTTCAGTGGGTCTGCTCTGGCTAGGACATCGCTGGACACAACTCTTAGACTTTAAAAATGTGCTCATGTTTTCTAGACTGGTGAACCATTTCTAACAGAATATCTACATTTTTACATGGCCAGCAGCTTGAGCCAACCAGATAAGCTGCTGCTAATTAACAGTGCTGTACTGTAATTCACAACAATGGTTGTATTCCTCTTCCATTCCCCCTTTTTATGCAAATGTCACATTAACAAATTAAATCTACTTTAATTGCTTATTAATTTATTGTTGCTGTCTGTTAAAAATGTATTTGCTATTGATGACAGTGGGAAATATATATACCACTAATTAAAAGAAGGATTTTCTCATTTTTAGTTTGGAATATGAGGAAGCCCATGAAGTAATTGTACTGGTGCTGGACTGAAATCAGTCCTCCATTTTTTTAAAATGATTTCTTTCCTTTTGAAAGAGGCTTCTAGTTTTCTCCTTCATTCTGTGGGTACTTTAGAATTACTCTGGGTGTGGGGTTTTGAACTTACCTTAACTTTGTGTGGTGGCCAGGGGTGATGTGAGTATTTTTCTTTCTAAGAAACATTTGTCCAGTAGTCTGTAGCCTCCATAGCTGCTGATGTTTCCTGATCTGAAAAAGACCCATGGGAAAAAATATGTCTCACTATGTCTTCCACTAGGCTTTAAATCCCAGGAACCTGGGGCAGTTGAAGAGAGCAGACTCAATTCACGATAATTTTGGCAAAATTTTCCACCCTGTTTTATAATTGTACAATGCAATAAATTGATGGAGAAAGGCTAAAAATAATAATGTGCATGACACTAAATTGTACAGTATTTTAACAGGGATGTAAGAATTAGTGGAGACCAGTAGAGAAAGCTGGCCCTGGTTTTTGAACTGGAGGACTGACTCACTGGGTGCTCTTGAACTGGATTGCATTAAGTGTCATCTATTTTATTTTAATGTGGTGCTAAGGGGCCTGCACCTGCTAAAATGTTCCTTAACTTTCTAATGCAACACTCTTCCCACTATTTATCCAACAGCCACTTATCATGTCCCACTTTCATGTGGAACTTGAAGCCCCCCTTGTTGCTGGTTACAACGGAGTTTGTCTCCTTTATGGAAGGTCCATGATAATTCTGGATAGCTCCCATATAATTCTGGATAGCTCCCAAGCAGCTGGTGAAAGGTCTAAGGTGGGTATGGGGAACTTCTGGTCCTTCAGATGTCCCCAAACTACAGTTCCTGTCAGCCCCAGCAAGCATGACCAGAGATGAGGGGAGGTGTAGTTCAGCCACATCTGGGGGGAGCTCCTGCAATCCTCCATTGGATGCACCACTAAATGTCAGCTGGGACAGCAGCAATGCTCAAACTGGCATAGTTGGACTCATTTACAAAACAAGGCACAAGTTCTCTGAAAATAAGACATACAATGTAATTCAAGCAAATTCATTAGTGTTGTCTGGCCCCCACACTCACATTTTTCACATTTCCATTTCTGTTCCATGCACTTGCCTCTTTCTTTCTCAGCATATCATTGGGGCATCCTTGCCCAACTCTGTGCAATGTGTTTGGGGCTTACAAAATGCAGTGCACAGAGCTTTGCAAGCCTTGGCAATCAGCTGAACATTTCAGCTTCCATGCACAGTGCTTTTGCAAAAATAGTTCACCCAACATTGTTTTGATATTGGATGGTTTTCCCTTTTCTTGCAAGGAATCCTATTCGGAATAAGGGAATTTCCCTTAAAAAAAGGGAAACGTTGACAGCTATGGCTAGATCTAGTCTTCCACCTATACCCTAGGTTATGGTTTGTCTGACTATAATTCAGAGAATTACACCCTCTCTGAGGTATCACTTATTGCAATAGAGATGCCATCTGTTCCAAGGCCATTAAAAAGAAGAGAAAGCTTCTGGATCTATAGACTGGAAACTCTGATACCACATGGCTTTGACCTAAGGTTAGCACCTAACATCACCCAGTTACAGCAGCTGTGACATTTCTGAATATTACATCCTTGGTATTCTATAATGATAACCTTGGCTACTGCTTTCATTCACATCAGAGTAGCTGAAGCAGACAGAAGATGAAATATTTTGCTATGAGAAATTAATCTCTTTTTTTGTTAGTCAGTGTAATGTGTGTGTGTCTTGATTCAGAAAATCAGTTTCCCCTGATGGATGTAATAATTAAGATTAGGTACCAAATGAAACTTAATAAAGTTCCAGATGGGAAAAACTTTTCAATAGTGGAAATAAGTAAAAACAACATTTTTTTTTCTTCCAGACCGCTCTGGAAGGTGGTGGATTCTCCTTAGATATTTTTTAACAGGAACATAGGGAGCTGCCTTATACTTGATTCATCTAGCACAGTATTTTCTGTGTTGACTGGCAGAAGTTCTCCAGGATTTCAGACAGTGACATTCTCCAGCCCTACCCTGAGACGCCAGGGATTGAACCTTGGACATTCTGCATGCAAGACAGATGCTCTACCACCAAGCTATGGTCTTTCCCCAACAAAGACTGGATGATCACCTAGCAGGGATGCTAGAGTAGTGGTTTCTCCGGATCAGGAAGGATTAGATAACCTCTCAGGTCCCTACCAACTATGATTCTAACTGAAATGGGCCAATGACTGATGGGATCCATAATCAACACTGGTTCAGCTAAGATGAAGAGGGTGTTACAGATTCTCTCAAGTGCAGTTGTGCATTCCCAGCTTTATACTGTTACAGTCTTTTAGCTTTAGGTGTCTAGGTATCCTTTGACTTCCATCATTTGGTGACTCAGGAAAAAATGCAACTGATGATTGTGTGAATATACTTTGTAAGTGGGGTGGAAGGAGGGGAGAATGTAAACCATATGCCAACCTTTTCCTTACCTCTTAATTTCCACGGTCTTTCTTTTTACAAGATCATCCAAAATGAGAAAGTACCTTTTCATCTAATGAAGTTTCAAAATGTTGTACCTGATTAGGTAGAAAAACAATTGTTTATATTTACAGATGGGTGGATGACTCTCTTTTTTCTTCTCTTCAGGCTCAAAATGGTTAATTATAGAAGCAATATATCACAAATATTTGACACATCAGGCAAGGTGGAAAATGTGTTTGTTCAGAGCAGCTGGTTCTGTGGATGGATGAACAACCAGATGGAGGAGTTCTGAGTGAATGAGCATTACTGAGGTTATGCAGAGAGCTGGCACAAGTTTGCCTCCATTAGAGGAAGGCTGCAATGGAACTGTAGGCCATTAACAGTTAAAAAAGCAAAACAGGAAACAACCCTAGATGTTGAAAGGCTGAAGATAATTGAGTAGGAATATGAGGGAGGGGAATAAAAGCAACCCAATTAATAAAGAATGACTATTCTTTATTAAAGTAATGTTTAAATTAAACCTGGAAAGCAGGTCATTAGAATTGGAGGGGTGGGTGGGAGAGAAACAAAATCGAGTGACATGTTGTTTTGCATTCATTAGACACAGCACAGAGTTTTATGCTTTGCTTTGAATGACAGAGTTGCCACAATGCAATCGGGTACTGGATTTCACAAATGGAGCTGCAAGAGGGTTAATGGCAGCAGGTGAAACTTGGCAAGACTTGCTTTGTTCGCAAGCTTTTTTGGAGTCATCTGGCTGTACGCTGCTGGAAACAAGGTGGATGCCTATCTGGATCTTTGATCTGACCCAGCAGGCTCCAATTCATATTCTACTTCATTCAAAAACACTGTCTCCATTAGTGAATGTTTGCTGTTTAGTTGTTTCTGCATGGAAGCTGGAATGGAAGCCTGGGAATGTTTTGACTTCCATGTTTTTAAAATGGGTCTTTGATATCTCTCGTCCACCAATGCCTTGGCCAAGAGTTGGAATGAGTTGCAGGGCAAATTTATATATTTAATTTTATTTATGACTCACATCCCAGTATGATTGTCAATACAAATATTCAATACAGATGCAGACTAGGAAATACATATTCACTTAAAAGATTTACTGAAAAAGTAAGGTGTTCAGAAGGTGCTGAGAAGGCAAGAGAGAAACATCCTATTTTATATGTAATGGAAGGGAGGTCCAAGGGGCTGCATTACACTAAGGGCCCAATTTGTATATTTTAAGGAATAAGATGCTATCTGCAGGAGGCCCTCTCCAGGAAAGGATAGTACATATAACCATTTCCTTTGGCATAAACTCATCACTGGCATGAACTTTAGGGGATTCTGGCTATCACAACTCAGTAAAATTTAGGACCAGCCCATTTTTCAAAAATGGGTTGTACATGATTGTGATCTCATCCCATGACAGCATATTCACAATATTCATTATATACCATTAAGCATCAGGTAAAAACACTCTTCTTCAACCAGGCCTTTGGCTGATTAACATTTTATACCCTTTTTGAGTGTGTTTGTGGGAGTGGGTGGGAGGTTTGTGGGTTTGTGTTTTTATATGGTATATGCCTGAAATCTACGGATGATGGGTGGTATGCAAATTTAATAAAGAAGAGGAAGATTGGGCCATGATGCCAACATATTCTGAAAAATCCATTCTTTGTGTTAACAAAATGGTGCTAAACTTGCACATAGTTTCCGCTTGGTACACAATAACTATTTCTGGAAGGGACTAGCCAGGTGTCTCTAGGACTGGTATTTAGAGATATGTTACACCTGTACATTTAACAAGAATTCTGAGAATGAAGAATAAATATAGAAGCCACTTTCATGGGAGAATAAGTGGTTCGAGAAAACAAGAGGACAATTTTTGGCACAGTACAATATCCAACCATTATAGAACTATATAAACACTTCTAGGAGTGACAGCAACAGGTTTTACAGTTTGTGGGTTGGGTCACCTGAGGTCAGTGGCAATACCGAAGAACATGACGATGAAATGAGCATCAACTTGTGTCTTTTTCGCTTTCCTCTTTTGATTATTGAAAGCCATTGATTGAAGAAGCCATTGCTTGTTTGTGCGGCTGTGAATGGAAGCAAAATTCTCTTTGTGACAAGGAAGAAGGAATCAGACGGCCTTTTATGTTTTCCATTCTTACCAATACTTTGAAAGAAGACTCTGTTTTGGCTAGTTCTGTAATTGTAATAAACCAACAAAGTACTGTGTTAACTCCTGGGGTGTGAGGACCTCATTAACGTCATTCTAATTGCCCAGCACTGCTTCATAACCATCACGCAAATGGAGAAGAACCGAGTCCAGCCAGCTGGACCTCATGTTTGAAGCCATGTTTTTCATTTATTCATGTGCCTCTTCTGTCTTTCCATCCCCCAAAACAGCTAGAAGTAGACCTGGCAACAAAGCAAAGTATTCAAGGGAAATCTGTACACATGAACAATTGCAGCTGGGGGAGGGGTGTGTGGTAGGCAATAAAATGGCTAAGACCATTGGGTTTAATTATAAATGCACTTCTGAGCTGTGTTCTAACTCTCCTGGTTAAATATATTAAACTAACTCTTCTACTACTTTGCATAGTACATTAAACAACTTAATCATAGTCTCCCCTCTTGCATCAATAAACTTATCATTTGCATTCTTTTTGCAGCAATGTTTTCTTCTCTCGTACTGTTTTACTTCCTGTTAGGAATACAGATCTGAAACTATTTCCATTTTCGTCAAGCTTGATTAGTTGAAAGTGAAGCCCAAACTTTTTTTTTTTAAAGTGCCACCAAACTTTTTAAATGAGTGCCTCAAACAGGGTCTCAACAGCAACAAAAATGTGCTAGGGTAGCAAAAGACTTTCCTTCTTTCTCGCTTCACTGCCAGCAAGCGCTGGAAAGGAAAATTACAAACGTTTTCAGATTTGTTGTATTGCAGACATATAAAATGGTTGTGTTAGAATTTAGATAAATGGTTGGATGCCAAAGAAAGCTTGGATTTGATCATGAAAATCAGGAGCACTGCGCTGCCTTAAAAGGGTGAGGGCTGGGATTGTGTCTCTTGTTCACACCCATGATCTCTGTGCACAGGAAGCTGAAAGACTAGCCAGAGCTGACAGGCAGTGGTGGACCTTGGGATCTCAGATTTCAGCAGTGCCTTGTGCAACACTAAAATCCAGCTTATTCCCTCCTCTCACCTTCCATGCAACAACATAGGTGTGGGAACCCCCGAGGCACTCCTGAGGTTCTGCACCAAATTGGTCATGTTCCCCTAAGTCTGCCTTAGCTGACAGGTATATAACCTGTACACACACAGGCTTCGTATGTGTTGATGGAGAGCTTTGATCATCCCTCACTAAGTCCTATTGACCTAACTTAATCATGTCCAATAATTGTAATGGGTATACTCTAAGTAGGACTAATATTGGATAAAACCCATTGCCTTTTCCAATAAGACTGCATATTTGGTTTGGTTTGAGGTGGTGCTGTGTCTAACTTCTTCAATCATTTTTTACTCAAGAGGTATTTCTTAAAAACAACAAGGCATAATTTGTTTGAGGAAATGCTATTACAGTGCTACCTTGGTTCTCAAATGCCTTGGTACTCAGACAACTTGGAATCCAAACACTGCAAACCTGGAAGTAAGTGTTCCAGTTTGCGATCTTTTTTCAGAAGCCGGATGTGCTCCATTTTGAGTGTTACGCTTCTGATTTGAGTGCTACACTTCTGTTTTAAGTGTTATGCTGAGGTCTGTCTGTTTTTGCTATTTATTTTGTGTTTTTGTTTTTGTGGCTCTTTTTGTTTTGTTTTTGTGACTGTGTGGAACCCAGCTCAGTTACTAATAATTGATTGTGTGACTGCAGTACATTGTTTATTGCTTTCATTTTATGGATCAATGGTCTCATTAGATAGTAAAATTCATGTTAAATTGCTGTTTTAGGGTTGTTGTTGTTGTTGTTTTAAAAGTCTGGTATGGATTAATCCATTTTGCATTACTTTCTATGGGAAAGTGCACCTTGGTTTTGGAACGCTTTGGTTTTGGAACGGATTTCTGGGACGGATTAAGTTTGAGAACCAAGGTACCACTGTAGCCAAAAACTGGGGCACAATCTCCTCTGTTCACTTTGCAATGGTGAAGTCTTTCCCTTGAAAGTAAGCAAGCTGCCTTGAGCTATGAGAAAGTTAGGTAAGAAACAAAGGATGGATGCTGCTTGCTGTCATAATTATAACTTCATAAAAAAGTGGTCATATGAAACTCCTTTACTGAAGTTAGATCACTGAACCAACCAATCCTACATTGTCTACTTTGACTGGCAGGGACTCTCCAATGTTTCCAGTAGAGGTCTTTCCCAGAACCTGCTATATCTGATCCTAAAAAAACAAAATAAACCCTGGAGATGTCAGGGATCAAACTTGGGACCTATGTTCTACCTTTGGGCTATGCACCATAATCATTGGTGTAGGAGCAAAGCCAAAGCTCAGAAGGCAAAGCATTTGGGCTTTGGGCTCACTGAGCTTTGGGCTTTGCTCCTACACCAATGATTATGGTGCATAGTCCAAAGGAGGAACATACATTTCTTATCTGAAAGTTTCCAGGTTCAGCAAGGTCTTAGCATCTGTAATCTTGGGCAGCAAGGATAGGGATCTCAGAGAGCTGCCACCAATCAGCACAGACAGTGCTGAGCTGGTTAGGCAAATGCTCTGCCTGTCTCAGAATAAGCAGCTTCATATGTAGTCATGTGATGATGGGCACCACCTTAGATAGTCTTAAAGAGACTCACAAAGAATAAGCCTATCAATGGGTGCTAGTCATGCCTCCAGGATCAGAGACAGCATGCCTCTGAATACTAGTCTCTGGGGAACAACATCCGATCATGTCCAGTTTGTGTACTTCCTATAGGCCCCTGGTTGGACACTGCAGGAAGCAGGATGTTTAACTAGATAGGACTTTGATTGCACAGGGCTCTTTTGACTTTGGAAGCAACACCATGCTTTTAACAAAGGCTTACCTTTCCCATTCCAGCTGTTAATTGTAGCCAGAAAACAAATTATTTTTACTTACATTTTACTTTAGTCTTTTGTGACCAGGGCAGGGTTTGCTGTTGTGTGTAGAGACATGCAGAATGACCAGGCTCATTACGGTATGCTAAAACATGTCTAAAATCATGCTTTCAAATTGTTTTAGATATCATTTTCAATCCAACTAAGTTCTACCAATGTGAGGACACAGCCTTTAGTATGTGTCACTAGATGGACTGGGAATCATGTGTAAAAATAACAGCTATGCAGGCAGGTCCTATCCATCATCTAGTAGCTGGAGCATAGGCCTGCTGAAAAACATGGAGGCCTATTGTGGAAGAGGAGTATGTTGTTGTTGTTTGCATGAAACCCTGCTTATTCTGTGCAAGTTTTGGAGGATATGTGAATCAAGTCTAAGAATTATGGAAACCTACTACGAGTTCTATGGGATATATCATGATGGGATGCAAAGAGACTCTTGTCCCTGCATAATGCTGAACTGAAATGCTGCCCACCCAAAATTTAACACTGTATCCAGTTGGCGTGGGCACTGCGTGCCGAGGTCCTCAAGGCACCCCAAATAACTCACACATCACACAGATTTTTTGTTTAAGGTTTTTGGCATAATTTTGGCCACAACTTTATTAAAATACAAAAAAAATGTGAGTGGTTGCTTAGGCATTGGTTGTGACTATCTGCCCCCGGTGGGGACAGACTGACATTTCGCACACCTGCAAAAGTCAGAAAAGGGGAATACATTTTGGGGATAGTGACAGAGCAGGGAACCTGCCCTCAGCCCTCCCCAAATGCAACCAGGGGCTCTTGCATGGCCCTAGCCCCTTGACAGGGTTCGGACAAAAGCAATGGTGAGCCCCTGTATTCCTTTAATGGAATACCCTTGCAGCAGCAGCATTAGAGCGGTAGGCACAGCCAATCCATACCCCTCAACCAACCAAACCAAACCAAAACCAACCAACCAAACCAATGCCTAACCACAACCTTACAAGTTGTGACGATTTGCTACACAGTAGGCAAAAACCAAATGGCACCAGCCAATCAGCCAAATGGACAAAATTCCTAGCGGGCCCCTGCCCCAAGAGCAGATAACCCCATGACAGGCATAGCAAGGTCAACACGAACAACCCTAAATATAAGGGGGGGGGGGGACAGGCAATCTGATGCATGAAGCGAAAAGAGGAAGCTCTACGCTTCGTACAGGGAGTTTTAACATTTCTGGCTGTCAATCACAAAATGGCAACATTAACTTCATCCCAACAACAAGGGAAGCCCAATCACAACAGTGGCCAATGATCAGTTAGTCCACCCCACAACTTTGGAGTGTCCTGTCGGCCCCCACTGCAACACGTGCTCTCCATGAAGGAGAACGCACTTTGTGGCAACTTGGCTGGGATGCATGAACAGGGACAAAGTGTTGGACCCATATGTGGATGAACATGCCATTTCTTCAGTGCTTCTTAGCCTCTTCCTACCTAGAGTAGTTTGAAAGCACGCAGTGCAAGTAGATAAATAGGTACTGCTCTGGCGGAAAGGTAAACGGCATTTCTGTGCGCTGCTCTGGTTCGCCAGAAGTGGCTTAGTCATGCTGGCCACATGGCCCAGAAGCTGTACACTGGCTCCCTCGGCCAGTAAAGCGAGATGAGCGCTGCAACCCCAGAGTCATCCGCAACTGGACCTAATGGTCAGGTGCCCCTTTACCTTTACCTAGAGTAGTAATCAAGGTAGACAGTACTTCCTGTTTCTCAACAATTGCCAGGGAGCTACAAGTAATGCAGTTGCATCACTCTCAAACTATATGCACAAGTGGCTGTGATTGCATATCAGTGGTTTGTAACTTTCCCCAGGTTCAAGTTGAAAAACTGGTTCAGGTCTACTCCTGTATTGTGTGTGTGTGTGTGTGTGTGTGTGTGTGTGTGTGTGTATCACAGTTGGAAGCAATAATGCTTCTCTTGTGCTAGGGCCTGCTTTAGGATGTCCTACACAAATCTGGTTGGCCATTGTGAGAACAGGATAATTGGTTGATGGGTCATTGGCCTGATCCAGCAGACTCTTATGTTCTTTTGTACAGCAGAGAGAAAAGCTTTCTATAAAACAAGGGCAATAGAGGAAAATGCCCTTTTTTGGATCACTGCCCTATGATATTAGCTAAAATCTCACTCTTGGCTCTCTCTATCTACTGATTACAAGAGTTTCTACTTTGGACTCATTCTCCACCTCATAATGTCACATTGACTTGGCAACATCATTAAGTAAAGAAGTAGAAAACCACACATGCCTAAATGATGGTTTTGAAGACATTTCTGAGATCTTTTGGATAATGTAAGCAGATGCAGTAATTTGGATAATGGAACCAGAAGGGAAAGTGGGCTGTCATTGGTATAATTCTCAGCTTTGTAATAGAAAATGGCAGGAGCACTGGTAATAATAATGTGAATGAAAATGGTGGGGGTTTAAGATTGCATTTATAGTTTCTTTCTCTTCTGGTGCATGAGAATGTGTTGAAGGGGAAGCCACATGCAGAGTGCCAGCTGAATGGAATTCATGTATCTTATATGCTGAAGAAACAGACACAGAGAGAGAAGTAAGTGTTTGTGTGTAGACGAAAGCTTTAATCAGTTTGATATATTAATGGCCCAAACACATCAAACTTAGAAAGCCCCAAATTTTAGATCTGCTAAACTCTACATTTGAGTTTGATTTATGAAAATCCTTGTGTCACAATAATCATGCTGGAACTACTTGCTGCTATTATTATTACTACTCAGAGGCAGGTACATTTTTTAATACAATGGTTTTAAAAATAAAATAAAATCCTGCCTCATTATTTGCATAAATATTTGAGCTTTTGTCCTCATTAGGGTTTATTGAAGTTTGTGGGGATGATTCTTCAAAAACATAATGAAGTAAGGAAAAAGAGTAAAGAGGGACCATTACGCCACACCAGCCTTTCTCTTCAAGTTGGAGCCACAGTTGAATTGTGTAGAAATCACCCTTTCCCTAAGAAGATCCATGGAATAAATTTTCACATGTCATTGCAGTTCTACCCTCCAAGGAAAGTGGTGTGCAAACTTTATACCCTCAGGGAACTCTAACCATCAGCTCAACTGCTTAGGAATCTCCCACTTTCCCCCACTCACCTCTCTATTTGGAATTCCAGAATGTCACAGAAGGCCATGTTCTAAGCTGCACTGTATATTTGCACACTGTTACTGTTATTGTTACAACCCCTAGCATGCCAACTGCTGCTCTTCCCCTGAAGTACATCCTGGACCATTGGAAAACAAGATAATGAACCACAAACAAACAAACAAACAAATAAACGGCAGGCAACCTATCTAAACGTATAGAAAAGATGAGTGCAGTGACATCGATTGACTTCCCATTACAGTTTTCTTGCTGAGGAACTTCTGATAAACTTCTAAAGAACCTCAAGGTTACCTGGGAGACTCTTTGCATGAAAACCGCTATATTAATCTAAAAGTATTGAAATTAAACCTCTCTATGGACTACTGGCTTTCAGCAAGCATATTGACTTCTGTTTAAAAGGCACCCTTTTCTGTAGAAGAAATTGGGAAAAAGTGTGTCCAAGAGGAATGGAAAATAGATTTCCCCCACCTGATTAGGGGTACACTTTTGTTGCCTTTCAGCTTCCATTTTGCCAGCTGAAGGTCAGAGAAATGAAATCAATTATTGTCTTCCAAATTCCAATACTGTATTGAAAAGCTCAATTTAGCTGCAGCTGCCTTATTAGTAACCACCCTTGTGCACCAGTGGTATGTCTTCTGAACTATTCAGAGGGGAGAAGCGCTGCATTGAAGAAAAAGCCACTCTAATTGTGGAGGCCCTTTCCAAGAGGATGTGTACATAAGAAGTAATTAAATGTAATGGACATTGCAACCTCTAAACAATAATAATGGTATTAGTTAAAATCAATGGGTTGCTACTTGTACATTTGTTTACCTGTTGTTGAAGACAAGAGTCTAGTTGGGAAAAGGGAAATAAAAGGTATTTTCTGTTTCAGCTAATGATGAAAAACTGCAAGAATGGTCTTTTGTCTGTTCTGTGCTTGTACAATTCTCAAAACAAATGTTAGGGATGCAGCGTTCTAGAGACTGTGATGGAAGTGGGGCCATAGCTCACTGGCAAAGAACATGCTTTGCATGCAGAAGGTTGCAGATACAATTCCTGTTATCTGGTGAAAAAAGAACCAGAAGTAGATGAAGAGATTTCGGGGAAGCAACTTCCAGTATGAGTACATAATTCTGGGCTATATGGAATTTTTTTCTCTCCCCTGTTTAAGGCCTATCTTATGTGTGTCTGCCTACCATGGAATCTCAGCAAGCAGTAAACTATTATGATGTTCTAAGCTGCACCCTGTACATCTGCAGCCAGGCCATTGCTCTTCACAATGTGAAAACGCACCAAGCAAAACACCCACTTCTGCTCTGCAGCTGTGGACTGAAAGGAAAGATTAACAGTGGCAGTCTTTCCAGAGACTAAATTAAAGCCTGCAGAGCACGTCTTGCCTGCTTTTATTAGGCCTTAGATGGCTCCAAGTTCTTGCTGTGGCGACATATTCCCATGTTGTTCAGTGAGACAAGAAATGCTAGCCAATGAATAGAGTTTTAGATTTAGATGTGAAAAACCTAGGTTGCCACTCTTGTTCAGCTCAGTTCATTTGAGAAACAATGGACAATAAATCTACATATCTAGGCTGCAATTCTAACTCCACTAACTTGGGAGTAAGCCGTATTGAATTCAATGCAACTAACCTCTGAGTAGGTACACATAGGATTGAGCTGTAGGCTACTGTATTTGCAATGGTCCCATTGAACCCAACAGAGAAAATTAATCATGACTTGGTCTCCATTGGCATGAATGGCACTTAAATTGAACAGTCTGAATCTGGATCCAACCCACTGAAATACATTCTGTTTCTGGTTCTTTAGCATCTGTTCATCAATAGTTGTTTGTTTGTTTGTTTGTTTGTTTGTTTGTTTTGCTGTTGCTTGCATTGTACTTTCCCCCTTGTCTTCTAAATCATTTGGTATTACTTCATAATCTTTTCGGGTTGTGAGCTGTGTTTCTTGGGACTTTTTTCCGTATCTTTCTCCTATACATAGATGGTGTTTCCTTTGCTTCTCTCTTTTCTTCCCTCATTCTCTCCTATTGTTCTTGTATTTCTTTCCTTTCTGTGTCTACATTATATATGAATAAGGTGTTCCTATGACATCTGTTACCAGAGGTTCCCATTATCCATCTTCTCACTGAACCCTTACAGAATCTTCTTCCTTCAGTGACTTCCTTCCTTAAGTAATTTTGCACTTCTGTCATAATATGTTTTCTGTTTATGTTTTCTGAGTTTATTATTTTCTTCTCATCTCCCTTTTAGATGTTAGCTGAAAGTAGTTTATTTGGGTTGGAAGACTTGATTTCTTTCTCTTGTTCATTAACAGCTGGGCTGGAAATGTGCCTTGCACTATTGGTGTGCAGTCCATAAGTCTGTGTATATGTCTTAATTAGAATAATTTGCTTTTTTCATCTTGTTGCTCATAATGTGTACTTTAGTTCAACTGTGGATAGTATGTGGTTATGATGTGGTTTTAAAACAGCAGTGTTAGGTGAAAGCTGAAAATTCAGCAGATATATGTTGTGGCTTATTACCAGTTAGAATTCCATCACATAGTCCATGTCATACTAGAATTTACTAAAGGGACTATCCTGGTATAGTGGTACCTCTAATTACGAACTTAATTTGTTCCGGAGGTCCGTTCTTAACCTGAAACCGTTCTTAACCTGAGGTACCACTTTAGCTAATGGGGCCTCCTGCTACAGCTGCGCTGCCAGCGCACGATTTCTGTTCTCATCCTGAGGTAAAGTTCTTAACCGAGGTACTACTTCCGGGTCAGCGGAGTCTGTAACTTGAAGTGTTTGTAACTCGCGGTGTTTGTAACCCGAGGTACCACTGTATCTGGTATGTCTGGATACTGACTGTAATAGGCTACAATGAGCAAATAATTGTTTTCAATCACACGTGAGCAATTTCAGTTTGTTACAATGGCCTGGCAGGCATCATTGGTTATTTTTTCCCCTTTCCCTTTTCATTTCCCTTTTCTTTCAAAAATGTGGAACACTTAGATAACCGTCTATCCTACCCCTGGACAATATAGGATGTACCGTGCTTGTCTCTGTGCCAAAATAGCCTATAACACGATTGGTCTTAATGATTTTAGGCTGATGATTTGATATTACCAGAGTCCATTTTCTGTTGCTGATTCTGCTTTGACAAGCCACCCTGGATAAGCAGTAATGTATGTGATTCTCATCTAAAATAACAGTAACCTTTGTATATCATTTTGTGCAAAGTCAACCAGCCAAAATATGATTATAAAAACAGGCAAAATAATAATTCATGGTAGCTAACTTTCTTTCTACTCTTTCTCTTGGATTGTGAATGCATATGCTTGAACATAAATTTAAATGAAAAAATGAAGACAAAACAAAACAAAACTGCACTCCATAGCTTCTTAATGCTCCAATGCAGTTCTCAGCATATGTATTTTGATAGATGACTCTCCTTGCCCTCTGTGCTTTTAGTTATTGGGGCTTTTTTGTCTTTCTCATGCTGGCTTTTAAGTGCTGCTTACTGATTGTATGCTATTGTATGGTTTTATGCTGCTTTTTATTAATTCTTCTGCTCAATATGCTTTTATATATTGATCATACTGTTGATGGTCTTTCTTTCTCTCTCTCTCTCTCTCTCTCTCTCTGATTTTAAATTGTGAACCATCCAGAGGACACAGCTGATTGTGCAGCATAGAAATACCTAAATAAATAGATCAATTTCAATGCAATATTTCATACATATTTTCGCTGCCTTCTCCACTGATTAATGGAGGCATAGAACAGAACAGACTTATGGGCAAGGATATGTGAATGTAAGAGACGGATCAAAAATAGACTGCTCTACCCTTCACTATTTAAAACAGTAGAATGGGAAACCTGTGGTCCTCCAGATGTTGCCAGACTCCTAATCCCATCAGCTGCAGACAGCATTGCCTATGGTCAGGGATGATGAGAATTGCAGTTCAGTGACAACTGGAGGGCCACAGGTTTTTCAGCATGGCTTTAAAACTTTTCATTAACTGCAGGTTGTTTTTTGGGGGAGGGGTATATTGTACACTGTACTGTCGTCAACCCCAACCTTAAAGGCACTTATTTTGACTACTGGAATTAAAAGCCCCCATAATATCTAAGCACTAGTAAATCTCATTGCATGGGGCATGGGGATGGACAGACTTCAGACACTACAGTTTCTGCCAGTTGCACCACTGGAATCCAATTCTTTTTAGCTGACAACTTTTGATACCTTTTGTACGACTGCTCTCCTATGCCCCCCGATTTCTATCTATCTTGACATGTCACAAAGAAGAAGCTGTGGATTTTGTTATATAGCCTTTTCTCTGTACAATTTGTTGTGTCTTCCACTGCCTTCCCCTCACGTTCCACACACAGTCTAACTTATTTGAGGAGCTAACTAGCACATCTCAGGCTCACACATACCTATGGGCTAGTTCTTGGATTACCAGTATGGCAGCATTGCTTCAAACAGGGGAACCATGGGAGATGGACAGATAAGGTAGCTTCTTCTAATGACAGTTGAAACAAGCTACGGTAAATAGGATGTGTGCACAAATGCAACTATGCAATTAGCAAGGCAAGAATTGGCCCATTGGCATGTGTGGGATGTGCTGTGCCATCCTACATATCACTCAGAAACTAAGCCTGTTAAGTGAACTAGTATAGTGTAGCACCCAAGAGGTCCCTGGACTGAATCTCACCTCTCACTTAGTGCCCTAAGCCCAGTCATATACAGTCATTCTGAGTCCCCTCATCTTCAGTGTCTGGAATAATAACACTGACTTTACAGCAGTGATTTCCAAACTGCCCCTGCCCCCAGACTTCTTGGAAATTGCTGAGGATCTTGGCAGATCACTTAATGACTTTTCTGCCTGCTGTAGCAATTGTTAATAATAGAATCACAGAACTGTAGAGTTGGAAGGGATATTGAGGGTCATCTAGCCCATCCCATTGCAGTGCAGTAATCTCAACTAAAGCATCCATGACAGATGGCCACCCAATCCCTGCTTTAAAAACCTCCAATGAGGGAAAGTCCACTACTCCCAAGAAAGTCCACTACCTCCCAAGGGAGACTGTCCCATGGTCTAACAGTTCTTCCTGATGTTTACTTTTCTTGTAATTTTAAGCCATTGATTTGAGTCCTTCCCTCTAGAGTGAGAAAACCATGGCCCTTAAAATATTTGGAGATGGCTATCATATCTCCTCCCAGTCTCCTCTTTTCCAGGCTAAACATACCATAACTTCCTCATAAGGCTTGGTTTCCAGACCCTTGATCATCTTGGTTGACCTCCTCTGCACATCAATATCCTTCTTAAATTGTGGTGCCCAGAATTGGACATAGTATTCCAGGTGTGGTCTGACCAAGGCAGAGTAGAGTGGTACTATTATTTCCCTTCATCTGGATACTATACTTCTATTGATGAAGCCTAGAATAGCATTCTCTGTCTGTCAGTTACATAAAAATAATTATTCAAAACATTCACTCTACAACTGCAATTATCATGTGTTCATCTTCCTTTTTAAATAAAAAGACCAAAAGGGGTTCCCAATTAATAATATAGATAAATGTCAGCAATAGTTTTTCTCTAGTTAAACATATCAACTTTTTCTTCAACAGTTTCAGCAACCATTACTCCATGTTAAATAATGGTAAATCTTTCCCTCTCTTCGCATATAGGAGTCTCTCCACTGCAAACATATATTGAAACAATAATCCATATCCATTGGTCTACACTCAGTTTTGTATGTTCAGTTTCTACTTCCTGTTGTATTTGGCATGTTTTTCCAGCCTTATGTCTTCCATTTCCATTTCTTCTATTCTTTTTTGGAAAAGAATGCCAAGGATTAAATAGCTTTATCCTCTGGCATCACTCCAAGTCCTAGGTAGAACTCGTTTTCTCTCAATGTCAGATTATCCAGCTATCTCTCTATAACTCCATTTAGAACTTCATTTTTGTTTTCCAAAATCTCAGCCTCATCAGTTATTCCTTTGAATTTTGCAAAAATTGTTCCATCTCTCAGTCCTGCCAATTCTTTGTCATCTAGAGCCTCTATGTCATTTCTGATACCATTTTCCATTCCAATCATCTTTGGTTTAGTTGCCATTCTTCATTTCATTGAGTGTTCCTTCTAATTTTGTCAATTTTTAATCTATTTTTTCTCTAAAGCCTCTGTTCTTCCATTAAGAGACTTGGTTTGTTCTGTCATCATCTACTTAAAAATATCCACAACAAGCAAGGATGACATTCTGTATATTGAGGCGTTCCCTACTTAACTTGAAAAAATTATTATTATTAGGACTTTTGTCTTTAAACAGCTTCCATCACATCTTTCACGTCTTGCAGCTATCATGTTCTGATAACAGCACGAGACAATAAAATTCCATTCCTAGGAATACAGGGTCAATGGGCAAAGTAGCATTCAATTTCTTAGACACACTTTTGTTGAAGAATAAAAAACAATTCGCTAAAAGGTTCACAGAGATTCCCCTCGTCCATTTAAAACATCAACTTTTTATGTCATAAATCTAGCTTTTTGTTGCTTTTGTGATCACATAAGCAGTAACTTACTTTCCTTCTCCTTTTTTATTATGGAAAGCAGTTAACTGGCCACGTGCTGGTTTTTGCTGACAGATGCAGAAACTCTTTTAAGTTGCAAATTATGCCCTTTGAAAGATAATTAAGAAAGGGAAGTGTTTGTGATCCCAGTGTCCATAATAGGACTGCTGGGTGGTTTGAGCAAGATAGTGGTCCTTGGCTTCCAGTCGCTCAATCTACAGGGCGGGACAACAACCCTTTGGAAGTCTCCCTATCCCATGAGAAACAACTTTTCAAACAAGAAGAGAGTAATTCCTTCATTCAAAATTATTTTTGGAAGTGAAAGCTGACAGCCAAACTTGCGTCTGGCCAGGCATGCCAATCCCAAGGGGCTGAGGCTTCCCACTCCCTGCAATATCCGCTGGGCAGAGGAGGCCTGGCAGGAAGTCACCCTGGGCCATGTAGCATTGGGAGGGCAAATGTCACATTGGGAGGAGGCCTGGTTGGCCTCTCCTGATGTGACAGTCAGCACACATGTCACATGCATGATATGTGTTACATCCACACACACACTCACAATGTCAGGTGCAACATGATGCCTTTGTGTCTAGCTAGCATCCAATGCCATGGTGCTTTTTCTGACAAACAACCTTCAGTTTCCCCTAGAAATTTCTCCTACCATTCTTTACTATGGGCCACTTGGATGAAGATCACAGTTTGGGAACCCATGCTGCACCGGATTGTTGTAAGGAGGGCAATTAGATAATGCACGTGTGCCACCAAAAGCACTATACAAAGTATTGGTGATTAAGTTCCCACTGTGTTGATTAGGACTCAATGCTAGCTATGTGCATATAGGACTATACAGTAGTCCTATCTAGATAGTGAATCATTACAGACTTTCGAAGATGCTCAGAATTTGGTACAAGCTCTATTCCTATTCCCACCCTCCACAGTATTTAAGCTTCCTTCATTTTCCCAGATTCCAAAACATTGAATTTGGTTTGCTAATTGCCTTGGGTTAAAGATTCCTTCCCAGGCTGGTGGATGCATATGATCCTTTGTTTAACGTCATTCTTTTCAAAGCAGGAGCTACAGCTTGTCTTCATCTTTATAATTAACTTGTCAGTAACTTAATAAACATCTTGCATCATCTCAGTGGGAGTTTAAAGTCATCAGGATGAAAAAAAAATTAATCCCATAGAGCCCTGTATTATAGATGCAAAGTATAACCTTGTGTGCTGTTAACAGTCTGGCAACATTTTCCATGAAAAAGGGAAATAGCAGGTTCAGGAAAGGGACACACAGGTAGCAAGACAAATGGCTAGTTCATACTAAAGTCCTGGAACATGCAGGAAGCTTCACTGACCTTGTGGCCAGACAACACTCATGCAAAAGAAATTAGTGAACAACCTCAAAAGTCATAAACTGCTGTATAAAATTAATGTATAAAATTGAAACCATCCAAACTGAAGTTAAGTCATCCTCATGCTACACAGCTGAAGAAAGGGTTAAAAAGATTTGGTAGAAAGGCTAATGCATCACCAAATCAGGCTTCTGACAGGGGTCTAGTGAAGTAGCATTCATGTTTTGCAAGCTGGTATCCATTTATTTATTATGTCAAGGGTGGTCAACCTGGTGCCAATTCCTTTCAGCCCTAGTCATCATAGCCAATGGTTGGAGATGATGAGACCTGAAGTTCACTAACATCTGGAGGACGTGGGTGGCGCTGTGGTCTAAACCACTGAGCCTCTTGGGCTTGCCGATCAGAAGGTCGGCGGTTTGAATCCCCGTGATGGGGTGAGCTCCCTTTGCTCGGTCCCAGCTCCTTCCAACCTAGCAGTTTCAAAAGCACGCCAAAAGGTGCAAGTAGATGAATAGGTACTGCTCTGGCAGGAAGGTAAACAGTGTTTCCGTGCGCTGCTCTGGTTTCAGTGTTCTGTTGTGCCAGAAGCGGCTTAGTCATGCTGGCCACATGACCTGGAAAAACTGTCTGTGGACAAACACCTGCTCCCTTGGCCTGTAAAGCAAGATGAGCGCCGCAACCCCAGAGTCGTCTGCGACTGGACTTAATTGTCAGGGGTCCTTTACCTTTACCTTTTTTAGCATTTGGAAGGCACTTTATTGGCTACCACTGGAATATGCTAATAAAGCTCCTCCACCCCACACCTACACATGCTTTACTTTGAAGGCCTGCTTTTACATATGCATTATGATAGTCACAATTGTATTGCTGATCTAGGCCTTCCCTTATTGCGCGGATGTAAAAACTATCGCCCTACAAGTGTTTTTGTAGTACATAACATCCTGACATCATGGGCCCCCAATTCCTGTCATAAGGAAATGGGTACTTAGCAATACCTTCTGGAGTTCATTCATTGTGAGTTGTTTGCTTTTTGTTCATTTATCAAAACCAATAAAAATATTTCCTAAAAACAAATCACATCCTGTCATCTTTGTTTAGCCTTGTACACGTGGTCAGCAATGTGCAGAAAAGTTTAAGGAGATCCAATCTGCGCGCGCGCGCGCACACACACACACACACCCAGCCAGCTACTCCCAGGTGGATAACACCCGCTGTACTATTAGTAATGGAACCAGGCCCAAGCAGAGCTTGTTTGAGGTGTGGGGCAAGAGTCTTGTTAGAATAAAGTTATAAACTCAGACTAAAAAGCAGCCAGGCTCTGGCATGTTCCCCCACCACAGCTGGCTTAGCCATCTGAAGCTTGGGACAAGTGTACCTGGCTGCCCTCCCTATGAACATACCTGGATGGAACCATGCCAACGAAAAACAACTTTACAGTGTCAGCAGCTCCTACCCCATTGCCATTGGAACCAGGCTTCAGGCCCTGACACCTGTGGCCACTGCTCCACACAGTTGCCTAGCAAATAGATCTCCCTGGCTATAGTAGCAGCACTGAATGTGGAGAAGAGGTGTGGCCCCAGCTAGCCATCAGTGTGTGCATAGGGGAGAGAGATGAGGCAGAATCTTTCAAGGGGCCACAAAATCCTGGAGGCCAAACGTCGAGCCCCAGAAGTTGTACAGATTTCTCTGTGTTCATAAATACTAAAACAACATACAATGGAGGGCAGGGCTCCTGTACATTGAATCTGCCAAAGTCTCCTCTTCTGTGCCTTATTACCTTACCCCTTTACACAAGGGTGTCTTATATCAGGTCCAAACATTCCAAAGTTTCAATCTTGATGATCAATAGGTTCCTAACCTTTTAACTGGAGATGCCAGGAAGTGAACCAGGGACTTTTTGCATGCAAAGCATGTGATTTCCCACTGAACTATGGCCCTGCTCTTCCTTCCCTTGGTCATCATAAAACACAAAGGTTTGTATCATGATCACTATTCCCCCCACATCAAACAAAACTTTGAAGAAGGGGGGGGGGAAATCAGGTAATGGTAAACATATTTAATAAACTTCCACATTGCCTCTTTGAGTTCTCACCATTACACCTTTAATTTCTGGCTATTCCTAGGTCATCTCAAAATCAACCTGTGTAGGTTTTTCAAAAAGAAAATCTAGAAAAAACAATTTGCATCTAAATACAACAGAATGGCTAGCAGGGTTGTAAAACAGAATGATCAATCTGCTGGATAGAATGAGACTTTTATCATAAATACTTACTAAAGAAGGAATATCTGACAACAGATCAGTTCAATTAATATAGCAAAAGCAGCAATGTCTGTCTACCTTTGCATTTTGTGATAATATCCTCCTTTCCTTGCCTCTATATTCCTCTCTAGAGGCCAATCTGTAAGTAAAGCTACACTGTGTCTGCAGAGTAATCTGGATCTGGCTGGCAACCTATGAAGGAAATCCGGCATACTGAATATTTATACTGAAGATTATTTAATGCTGTATTGATCTGAAGCTTCTATTATAACCTGGGAAATGTAGATGTTATAGCCCGTGGCTCTTGCTGCTGTGCATGGCCATTGTAACTACACATGGTTGTTTTGCCTAGAGCCTCCATATACTGAAAAGCAAAAAAAAGAGGACAGCCCAAGCCACTGCCAGCCCAAGCTGGGGAAAGAGGTGTGTGGGTGCAGACGTGCAGGGCCACTGTGCCCATGCTTCTCTCTCCACAGCTTGGGCTGGCAGTAGCATTGATGACAGACATTGGGAGGCAGAGCATTATAACACAAAAAAAGCCTGCTGGATTAAGCCCAATGGTCTCTCTAGCCCAGCATCCTTTTCTTACAATGGCCAACCAGATGCTTGTGAGAAAACCAGTAAGCAGGATTCAAGCACAGGTGAACTCTCCTCTCCTCTGGTTTCTAGCAACTGGGATGCACCTGGCTCATCCATCTTTGCCCTTGCATTGTGAAAAGATCTTCATGCTTGGGTGGCATGGTGAGTAGGAACCAGGCAGAGGGCCTTCTCGGTAGTGGCGCCCACCCTGTGGAACGCCCTCCCATCAGATGTCAAAAAGATAAACAACTACCTGACATTTAGAAGACATCTGAAGGCAGCTCTGTTCAGGGAAGTTTTTAATGTGTGACATTTTGATGTATTTTTAATCTTTGTTGGAAGCTGCCCATAGTGGCTGGGGAAACCCAGCTAGATGGGTGGGGTACAAATAATAAATGTATTATTATTATTATTATTATTATTATTATTATTATTATTATTATTATTATTATTATTGAAATAATCACCTCATTTTCAGAACTGTAACTTGGTCACCTAATTGTCACGCAAGATAGACAGGATAAAATAGGGAGGGAACAGCCATGATGACTCAAGAATTGGGGTTGGGATGTGTATAATGGGGATGGAAACAGCACTGAATTAATTGGATTTTATTTTATTTTATGGATACTGCCTTGGGTATCATCCTGGATTAAAGAATCACAGTGCATTGGGGTTTTTTGCTCAAAATTTGAAGATGCGTAAATATGCACATATTTTAAGTTAGCTTAGGATGCACATTTGTTAGGTACAATCCTGGGAGTGATTATGCAGCTCTACCAAGCAGCTCAAGATGGTATACTTAGGGCCACTGTTTGTCAGCACTTACATGCTTGTTCTTGTTTTGAGATAGGACTGCTAGGTTGAAAGCCAACAACTCAAGTCATTCTAGCTTGACTTGACAGCTCCATTTTAAAGATCTACAAGATGATAAGTGTCTGAAAACTCTATACCAGATGCAAATGAAAAGAAGATCCACAGATCAATGTCCATTTAAAACTCCCATTTTTGAAAACCTTTCTATTTCTATGAAACCTAAACGCTTAGTAGCTCATCATGTGGTGTTGCCTCTGTCATCAAATGTTGATTGACCAACTCCTTGTACATGTTTGATTTCTTGAACATACACTGACATTTATGCATGCAGATAGAATCAACTGATTAGGGCAAATGGGTGGGATTATGCAAGGTGATGCCTTTCTCAGTTCAATTGATTGAACTGTATTTGCTTCATATCCTGGCTGTTCACCTCTTTTCCAAGACAACTTGCAGATCTGATGCCAACGATTCTTTCCTTATGTAAAATGTAATGGCATAGGCTCATATGGAGGATGAATGGGATAAACTGTAAAGCACTTTCCCAAACGAAAGTGCTATATAAATGATAAACAATGATGTCTGGCAGAGACAGGCTGTCTGCATGGTTTATAGATAGCTCAGGCTTTTGATCTGTCACTGCAGAACATGATTAAAATTGCTGATGTGTTGGGAAATGGTTCTACTTTTCCTTAGCTTGGTGATCCAGAATCATAAAAAGCTGCTCATTAGGGAAGCATAGATTATGTAGGGAAATTCTATGCCTGTTTTGAAGGATGGGACATTTTTAGGTATTCATCACCTTTCCTTGTATAGCTGAAGTGTAGTGGGGCGTAACTCTCCATGGTCTGATTGAGATGTGCATTTTGCAGTGATAATGGTCAATCTCTCCTGAAACTGGAGGTGATGTCTGAAATACTGATTAGTTTCTGTAATTGGATGCCTGGCAATTTTGTTTCATTTGTCTTAAGGGAAAATACATTTCGTCTGTCCACCAGTGCAGTTTACTCATACAGCAACTTCGGGAAGTATGCACATTTACTTTTTAAAAATTGCACCCCAGCTTATAGACAGTGAACATGCTAGTTCTACCCAGAGTAAATCCACTGAAATTAACACACATGATAAATTTAGGCCTGTTATTTTCAATGGATCTACTCAGAGTAGATCCACTGAAATTAACAAATATGATCAACTTAGTCCTATTACTTTCAGCGAGTCTACTCTGAGTAATGCTGTAATCACCAATAGTCAGCATGGATTTCTGAAAAATAGGTCATGTCAGACTAACCTGATCTCGTTTTTTGACAGAATTACAAGCCTGGTAGATGAAGGGAACGCAGTGGATGTAGCCTACCTTGACTTCAGCAAGGCATTTGGCAAGGTGCCCCATGATATTCTTGTAAAGAAGCTGGTAAAATGCGGTCTTGACTATGCTACCACTCAGTGGATTTGTAACTGGCTGACTGACCGAACCCAAAGGGTGCTCATCAATGGTTCCTCTTCATCCTGGAGAAGAGTGACTAGTGGGGTGCCACAGGGTTCTGTCTTGGGCCCGGTCTTATTCAACATCTTTATCAATGACTTGGATGATGGACTCAAGGGCATCCTGATCAAATTTGCAGATGACACCAAACTGGGAGGGGTGGCTAACACCCCAGAGTACAGGATCACACTTCAAAACGACCTTGACAGATTAGAGAACTGGGCAAAAACAAACAAGATGAATTCTAACAGGGAGAAATGTAAAGTATTGCACTTGGGCAAAAAAAATGAGAGGCACAAATACAAGATGGGGGACACCTGGCTTGAGAGCAGTACATGTGAAAAGGATCTAGGAGTCTTGGTTGACCACAAACTTGACATGAGCCAACAGTGTGACGCGGCAGCTAAAAAAGCCAATGCAATTCTGGGCTGCATCAATAGGAGTATAGCATCTAGATCAAGGGAAGTAATAGTGCCACTGTATTCTGCTCTGGTCAGACCACACCTGGAGTACTGTGTCCAGTTCTGGGCACCACAATTCAAGAAGGACACTGACAAACTGGAACGTGTCCAGAGGAGGGCAACCAAAATGGTCAAAGGCCTGGAAACGATGCCTTATGAGGAACGGCTAAGGGAGCTGGGCATTTTTAGCCTGGAGAAGAGGAAGTTAAGGGGTGATATGATAGCCATGTTCAAATATATAAAAGGATGTCACATAGAGGAGCGAGAAAGGTTGTTTTCTGCTGCTCTGGAGAAGCGGACACGGAGCAATGGATCCAAACTACAAGAAAGAAGATTCCACCTAAACATTAGGAAGAACTTCCTGACAGTAAGAGCTGTTCGACAGTGGAATTTGCTGCCAAGGAGTGTGGTGGAGTCTCCTACTTTGGAGGTCTTTAAGCAGAGGCTTGACAACCATATGTCAGGAGTGCTCTGATGGTGTTTCCTGCTTGGCAGGGGGTTGGACTCGATGGCCCTTGTGGTCTCTTCCAACTCTATGATTCTATGATTCTATGATTCTATGAGTAAACCTTAATTGGATACAGCCCATAGTATTTAAGGACTTGATGAGATCCAGATCAGGTGCTGTGGGCATATAATAACACAATAGTAGGAGAGAACAGGCCTCCTATTGTATATTTCTGGTACCATACTGCAATTATGGATAAGCTTACACATCAAATCCATGTCATCAAGGGGCAAGAGAAACAGAATGCCTGCTTTTCAGAATGAAGCGGTTTTATATTTTATTCTAATAAGGCTGACAGTACAAGGACACCTCCAATATGCAGGAATTTGGAAAGATAATTAATGATTCAAGTGTCTGGAGAATTACCATCAGTTAATGTTATTTATGATGCCTTATGTCTGTCTATTTGGCAATATGATAATGATGATTGTCTTCTCTATCGCAAGAAAGGATATTGGGTGATATAAAACTAAGTCATACTCATACTCTTTAGTATGACTAATGTTCAATGTTGCTCATTATGTTGATATTGTAGTTGTCACTGGGCTTTTTCTCTGGCTTGGAGTTTTATTTGCTTTTTGGTGTTTCAATTTAATAAGTAACTGCAGTTCTCAAAATAAATGTGGGATTTGGATCCACCACTCTGAAACCGATCAGATCTCCCCTGCACTGCTTAGACAGCTGAGAAACAATTGAGAGTGGTGAAAAGGGGGCTGGATTGCATGGGGAGGGGAGTTAGAAGCAAACAGGGAGGAGAGCAATGATTGGACATTTCTGGGCAAGAGAGAGAAGTAAATGTATGTTTATTGGAGACTTTGCCTACTAACTGGAGAACCTGCGTATTTCCTGGAGAATGTACAAAATTCAATCAACATTTGCACATTCTACTAGGCTGGTTGGAGAGTATGCATAATAGCTGGAGAATGTATAAAACTCAATTGATATATGCACATTCCCAAAAGCGTATTCCTCTTCATGGATGGATTATGTGCACATTCTCCATGAGGCCTGGTGAATGTGCACAACTCATATAAATTCCTTCACGTTGGGTTCAGATTGTCAAAACAGTGTTGCCTTGTCCTGAAGCATCACAATTTAAATTCTACAATTGGGTAAGCAGCTTAGAATGTTATTAGTCATAGCACTGAGAGTGGCTGTCTGATGCCCGATGGTAAGGCAGCTTTGATTGACTTCTCATAGCACAAGGATGCCCTGAAAAGTGTGGGATCAGGTTTCTTTTAGTGTTAAGTGAATGGAATGCTTGTATAAGGTACAATCTGGCAACACTGAAAATTGAAGTGCCCTATTTTATCTGCAGGGAAAGGTGCAGGCTGAAAACTAGGTATATAAATTCATGTTCCCTTGCAGTGTGCATGCAATGTGCCTGAGGCCTAAAGCTGTCCAGATTGTAATGTACGACATGGCCTGAAATAGGCACTTGCGTGACGACATGACATTCTGCTGTAAATTCTTGACATCCACTGTTTTTCTGAAAGACAGCAGCATCCTAGTATACAACAGACAAGAGCTCTAAAGGATGCCGGGTTTTCTCAGGAGCTGATGGGGCTTATGGTATATAATTACCATAAAAAGAGTCTGCTGGATCAGGCCAATGATCCATCTAGTCTAGCAACCTGTTCTCACATGGGCTAACCAGATGCTTATGGGAAACCTGAGAACAGGACCTGAACACAACAGCACTCTCCCAACTTGTGATTCATGCAGATGTATGCTACCCCTGACAGTGGAGGTAGACCACTCTATAGCCATCATATGTTGTGCTTAGCCCTGACTTGGTACCAGACACAGAGTCCTCCAAGGATGAACCAGATGTCCCACAGGTCAAGGGCCTTTTAAGAGAATCAAAAGAATTATGATCATTACTTGTTGCGCAGATTCACTCAAACAATATTAGCCCCATTGTTGTCTCTGGTTAAGAGGTCTTGAAGGTTCCTGAAGTCATCTAAATCCTGTGAAGCCTGTATCTCTCATATTGCTTTCAGCACTTTGGGACCCTTAGTGTTTGACCAAACTTAAAAATCTCTTGATTTTCTTTCTCCAATTAAGGCTCCAATTATGAAATGCAACCATCAATTTCTTCAAGCTTCTTTCTTTTTAGGCCAAGGAGCCAAAGAGAATTCCACCTGTCGTAGGCTCAGAATACATTCTACTCTCAGTTTCTCCATATGAAACCAGATGCATGCTCTGCAAACTAAGAGATTAGTTTGAAAGGCATACTTGTAACCCCCACCCCAATCCAATCCTGGTGCTTGGTGTTACTTTATGAGATTGTGCTGTGTTTTCATTATCTTATCATTCTGGGCAGCAGCACAATATTATGAACTTGTAATGCAACCCTAGAACTCATCAAAATGTGATAAATAGCAATTTCAGAATCCAGATAATAAATGCATGATCCCAGTTCCCAGAAGTGAGCAGGAACAAAGTGAACACTGAGTATCAGTGAAGTTTGTAAATCAGCAGGAACATGCTGTGATATCTGGGTTGTGTATATTAGAAGGAATTGGAGTTCTTGTGATTTTATTGAGAATCTTAAAACATTCACATCTTGTAATGGGAGTGGGTGGGAATCTAAACAGCACATTAAATCACTCACCAAAGATATTTAAAATTAAGACCCAGCTCTATGACTGAGGTTTATACTTTCCCTGGTGAATATTTATCACAAACGGCAGTGACATCTTTGATTTTTATATAAGCTCTCTACTCCATGGATCTGTACTACTTTCCCTGTGATACAGTTTATTTCCTGCATCTCTGAATGTTACAGGGCTATATTTCTCAATGGCACCAAAATTGTACTAGAGTGCTCTTATTAATGGCGGTGCAAACACCTTTTCCTTCAGTCACCTCTCAAGCAGCATTGCAGATGCAGTGCTGTGGCTTGATAAGATGCCCTGGTAGAGGCATCATTTTCAACAATGTGCAGAGCCCTACTGATAAACACCCAAGATGCATAATTGCATGTGATAGTAACACTTTATAGTAGTGTTAAGGGTTTAATTTAATGGTGCTTGAAGAGTCAAATGAGTGTTCTGTTGATGCCTTGAGTAGTAGAAAAGGAATAATCATCACTTTATGGAACCTTTACAAAACTCCATTGGGAAATGGCTTGCCATTGTTCTGGGCATACCAAGGTAAAATTGAAGAGGAGATCAGGGGAATCTTCTATTATCCTTTTATTGGATTTATTTCCACCACCCCCATCCCATAACATGCATCTTCAGAAAGGTAGAAGTTCAATGGTCTTGAAATCTCAGCTTACGATACACAAAACAGATGCAAACATAATTGGTGAGCTTTAGAGACTTCATAAACTCCAGTAATAAAGGGCAACAGGATGAAAAATTAGAAAAGGTCACCTTTCAAATGAGGTTTGTAAAAGCCTGATCCTAAAATTTGCTTCAGTAGCACATAATTGATTAGGATGGGAGATAAAAAAACAGCTGCACTAACACAACATTGCAACATATGATGGTTATACTGGTGTTACAAAGCTGACGTAGCGGTGTGGCAGATGGATACAATGGCACAGTAATCACCAAGCAATAGCCAAGAACTTTGATGTTGGCTAGCTGGATCCCCAGTTCTCACTGGAAAATTTTCCAATGCATAATTACACCATAGGATGGAATCTGCTGGGCCTGTGAGCTGTAGCATGCTTGGTATTGTGGTTAATCCCACTCTAGACTATGCTGGGTATCTTTGTCACCTTTTGGGATCCAGAGGACATGCATTTCATATTGATAGGAACCAACTTTTTTCTGGTCACTTATCTAAGTATCTTACTCATGGAGGCTCCCTTTCATGCAGTGTTCTAAACTGTGCAGGGAACCTCTACAAGTTCAGAAGTCTCCCTCCTTCAGACCTTTGCTCCCCACCTAAATTGGTGGAGAATGATGTGGAGCTTGGCATACTTATCCCCACTTACAAGTACACTTTAGACACAAGACGACCACCTGCATAGGGTTTTTGTACACAGTACGTGGGGCTCTAGCTCAGGGCATTTGTATTCTCTTCCACAGGGTTGGAAAGTACGCCTTTATTGTCACAATTCATAATAGCAGGATCACACAACGGAGCCTAGATTCTGCTAATGACAATGCTAATTCACAGTAGGAAATTATTGGCTGACAATCCCAGTTAATATTTGGCTCATTTCCACCCCACGGCTGAGATGGGATAGCTGGAACGGGATCAGACAGATCCCCACAGTTCAGTTGCCGCCATGGTGTCTTTTGCATACACTTGGGTAGCTTGTTGTTTGCTCAGTCATATCAAGGCTATTTAATTATTTAAATGATCAAACAGTTTACAACCAAATGAGCACTAATGACACGAATATAGATGAGAGTTAATTAACACGCTGGATAATTTATTTGACTGTAGAAGATTTCATGCTAACAATCATCCTTGTGCCCTTGTGGTGTTTGTTTCAGACATTTCACATTTGCTCACCTGTTGCCTGGGAAGATAGCTCAGCAGCTTGTGTTTTTAACTAGTCAGTTGATAATAGGGCATAACTGGTTGCCTAGGATTCTGTTGTTGTTTAAAAACACACACCAACCACACACACAGAAAAGCAGTAGGTCAACAAATTAATTAGAGCAGAATTGTACATTTTCTGCACAAGTAAATGAAAACTGACTGTTTCACATATTGTGTGGGGTTTTAAGATTTTAGGAAGCAGGGGGCTGGGGAATCTAAGCTAATGTAAAACAATGGCTGTGCAAGAGCCACCTGGGAAATTCATAACAAGCAAGCCGACTACAGCTAAGTTGCATATGTACAATTAAATACTCCATTAGCAATTTTTAGCATACCATTTTACATGTTCCTGGCAGAGAACAGGGCTACATTTATTTATTTAACAGCCATCCTAAACATGTTTACTCAGAAGCAAGACATTCTAAGATCAAGGAGACAAGGTGAGGGGACTTATCCTGACTCAGAACCTAGTCCCTGAGAGCACCTACCAGAGTGTGACACATAGTACTGAGATTTCAATCCCTTTCAAAGACCTTGCTTTCTATCCAGCCAGGGTGGCTGCAGAGTTCCCTCCTGCAAGAAGTTAGACTAGCCCCATCCTATGTGGCTTTTAAGGGTGTTTAACTAGAATTCTGCAGTTTTAATTGCCTGCTCACAATGTTGCAAAATTTTATAATGTTTTAAATTGTCTTAATGATACTGTAAACTGCTTTCCCCCCCAGGGGAGTGCTAGGACTGAGAGCTGTCTAGAAACACCAAATAAACATTCATGCAGTGGTTCCCACAGAGTCAGGCAACATACATAGGAGCCCCATAACACCTCTCAAAATGGCAAGGAGGATTTATCTCACATATCACACATAAATCTGGAAAATTGGGAGAGTAATAAAAAAATGTCATTGCTTTCATGGGTGGCAGCAAGAGTCAACACCTTTGGAGGATCCACCACCCCAGCAAGGGGTCCCCTGGTTTGAAACCCTGGATTTGCCCAGTTGCCTTTCGCTTTGGCCCAAACAATAGTGGAATTGGGAAGGAGAACCCGCTGTCTGCTTGCTCATTCTTTAGTTCACTGTTGATTTTAATTAGTTTTAAAATGTCTTTAAACAACTGTTTTTAGCGGTCTTATTCATAACCTTAGCTTCTTCTTTTTTGTAAAGTGCTATGAGGTTTTGTCACAATCAGTTTATACTGTCATAGATCTAGGGTACTGTTAGTGAATGGTAAGAAAATAATGGTCAGGGGTGCCATGGTCAACACTGGCCTCTGTCCCTCTTTCCTCTGATACCCTCGCGTGTCTCTGCCTCCCAAAGGCTGCACAGCTCTTTGTTGCAGCAGTCCTGGCTATAAGCTCCACAGGTGAATGGTACCTCTGGGGTTGTCCAGGGGGTGCTGGTTGCCAGGAGCTGAGGTGGCCTTGGTGTAAGCAAGCACGTGGGAGTGGGATCCCAGCCAGCCAGTCCACCAGCCTTTGCTGTTGGGAATGGACAAACTAGTGGGAGGCCAAGCAGGTAGCTGCTGCTCTGAGCTTTCTTGTGCTTGCTGGGTGCAAGGCCTGCCATGAAGCTGAGTGCCCACTGCTGCCACTGCCACCTCCCAAGGTAAGGTGCTGGCCTCAGGTTCACATTTGGTCAGTCTCTGTTGGGCTACAAAGACTTGAGGTGTCTTCTTCCTAGGTTCCTGTGGGGCAGCGTGAGGAGGAATCTATCTGTGGAGTGTGGTGTGGGCAGCTCAGAGACCAGGGCAGCAGCAGCAGCTGCCCAGAGGACTCCTAAGGAGAGGGGAGAGGAGAGGAGGCACAGGAAACACTCCACAGAGGGGTTTGAAAAAGGGTGAGAAGCTGCCAGCTCTGCAGGCAAGGGGTGACATAACTGGCTCCTGAGTCCCACAGGGATGCCACAGAAAGAAGGCAGCTGGTCAAGGGAGCTGTGGACTCAGAAAGGTTGAAAACCTCTGGTTTATGCAAACCAGCCTGGCCAGGCTAGCTAGGTGCAGAGCTATTTAGAAACAATGGGGAGCCATTGGGGGGCAATTGGCCATTCATTAAGCTGTCTTCGCCAGCAGACATGGGAGCAGTTCTTCAGGAGCATCTTTCTCAACCTGTGGGTTCCCTGAGCAAGGCCAGAGCTCAGGGATGATGATGATGATGATGATGACGATAATAATAATAATAATAATAATAATAATAATAATAATAATAATAATAATAATTTATTATTTATACCCCGCCCATCTGGCTGGGTTTCCCCAGCCACTCTGGGTGGCTTCCAAAAGAATATTAAAATACTGTGATACATCAAACATTAAAAGCTTCCCTAAACAGGGCTGCCTTCAGATGTCTTCTAAAAGTCTGGTAGTTGTTGTTCTCTTTGACATCTGGTGGGAGGGCGTTCCACAGGGAGGGCGCCACTACCGAGAAGGCCCTCTGCCTGGTTCCCTGTAACTTGGCTTCTCGCAGTGAGGGAACCGCCAGAAGGCCTACGGTGCTGGACCTCAGTGTCCGGGTAGAACGATGGAGGTGGAGACGCTCCTTCAGGTATACTGGACCGAGGCCGTTTAGGGCTTTAAAGGTCAGCACCAACACTTTGAATTGTGCTCGGAAACGTCCTGGGAGCCAATGTAGGTCTTTCAAGACCGGTGATGGGAGTTGTAGTCCAACAACATCTGGGGACCCACAGGCACAGGTTCCACTTCCCTGCCAACACTACTTAGGAAAACACCTTATACCAGACCAAGCTCTACTCATCTACTCTGACTGGCAGCAGTGCTCCAGACTTCCAAGTCATTTGACAAAATTCTTTTAACTGGAGCTACTAGGGATTGATTCTGGGATCTTTGGAGTGGGGGATGCGGGTGGCGCTGTGGGTAAAACCTCAGTGCCTCGGACTTGCCGATCGCATGGTCGGCGGTTTGAATCCCTGTGGTGGGGTGCGCTCCCATTGCTCAGTCCCAGCGCCTGCCAACCTAGCAGTTCGAAAGCACCCCTGGGTGCAAGTAGATAAATAGGGACCGCTTAACAGCGGGAAGGTAAACGGCGTTTCCGTGTGCGGCTCTGGCTTGCCAGAGCAGCTTCATCACGCTGGCCACGTGACCCGGAAGTGTCTGCAGACAGCACTGGCTCCCGGCCTATAGAGTGAGATGAGTGCACAACCCTTTGTTGTTGTTGTTGTTTAGTCGTTTAGTCGTGTCCGACTCTTCGTGACCCCATGGACCAGAGCACGCCAGGCACTTCGGTCCTCCACTGCCTCCCGCAGTTTGATCAAACTCATGCTAGTAGCTTCAAGAACACCATCCAACCATCTCATTCTCTGTCGTCCCCTTCTCCTTGTGCCCTCCATCTTTCCCAACATCAGGGTCTTTTCCAGGGAGTCTTCTCTTCTCATGAGGTGGCCAAAGTATTGGAGCCTCAGCTTCACGATCTGTCCTTCCAGTGAGCACTCAGGGCTGATTTCCTTCAGAATGGAGAGGTTTGATCTTCTTGCAGTCCATGGGACTCTCAAGAGTCTCCTCCAGCACCATAATTCAAAAGCATCAATTCTTCGGCGATCAGTCTTCTTTATGGTCCAGCTCTCACTTCCATACATCACTACTGGGAAAACCATGGCTTTTACTATACGGACCTTTGTTGGCAAGGTGATGTCTCTGCTTTTTAAGATGTTGTCTAGGTTTGCCATCGCCTTTCTCCCAAGGAGCAGGCGTCTTTTAATTTCGTGACTGCTGTCACCATCTGCACTGATCATGGAGCCCAAGAAAGTAAAATCTCTCACTGCCTCCATTTCTTCCCCATCTATTTGCCAGGAGGTGATGGGCCCAGTGGCCATGATCTTCGTTTTTTTGATGTTGAGCTTCAGACCATATTTTGCGCTCTCCTCTTTCACCCTCATTAAAAGGTTCTTTAATTCCTCTTCACTTTCTGCCATCAAGGTTGTGTCATCTGCATATCTGAGGTTGTTGATATTTCTTCCGGCAATCTTAATTCCGGCTTGGGATTCATCCAGCCCAGCCTTTCGCATGATGAATTCTGCATATAAGTTAAATAAGCAGGGAGACAATATACAGCCTTGCCGTACTCCTTTCCCAATTTGGAACCAATCAGTTGTTCCATATCCAGTTCTAACTGTAGCTTCTTGTCCCACATAGAGATTTCGCAGGAGACAGATGAGGTGATCAGGCACTCCCATTTCTTTAAGAACTTGCCATAGTTTGCTGTGGTCAACACAGTCAAAGGCTTTTGCATAGTCAATGAAGCAGAAGTAGATGTCTTTCTGGAACTCTCTAGCTTTCTCCGTAATCCAGCGCATGTTTGCAATTTGGTCTCTGGTTCCTCTGCCTCTTCTAAATCCAGCTTGCACTTCTGGGAGTTCTCGGTCCACATACTGCTTGAGCCTGCCTTGTAGAATTTTAAGCATAACCTTGCTAGCATGTGAAATGAGTGAAATTGTGCGGTAGTTGGAGCATTCTTTGGCACTGCCTTTCTTTGGGATTGGGATGTAGACTGATCTTCTCCAATCCTCTGGCCACTGCTGAGTTATCCAAACTTGCTGGCATATTGAGTGTAGCACCTTAACAGCATCATCTTTTAAAATTTTAAACAGTTCAGCTGGAATACCATCACTTCCACTGGTCTTGTTATTTGCAGTGCTTTCTAAGGTTCTAAGTGCACAACCCTAGAGACTGTCAAGACTGGCCCGTACGGGCAGGGGTACCTTTACCTTACTAGGGATTGATTCTGGGATCTTTTTCCTGCAAAGCACATGCCCTTGCACTGAGCTTTATCCCTTCCCTTAATGCCACCCGTTCATTACCAGCTGTGGGCTCAAGTCTCTCCTGCCACACATGTACTACAGGCCACATTTGTCCTCCCTCCTGCTACTCAGGAAAGTTAAAACTCTGCAGTTCCTCAGCAGCCTTTGGCAGAGCAGAAGGTGGGGGCGACACATAAATGAAAACCCAGCTTCTTTGCCTCTGTGCAGCTTGGCTGCCTACCATCCAATTTACATCCCGTGAAGCTGTTCACCTGCAGTGTGAATCCTTTATTTTCCACTGAATGCACCATGGCTTTTAAAACCACTTCATGAAGTGACATCATATCCAATTACGTTATAAGTAGCAAGAGGGGAAACCAGGGATGCAAAGAGAGAGTGAACAAAAATTGTTCTTGATATCATCATTACCATCAAACAACTTTGTACTGAAAAGGGAATGCGTGAAAGAGGCTTGGGATATATATATTTCCTGATTGCCTCCATTTAAGCTAGGTTTGGTGCTGAGCTGGTACCTGTGCTTTCCTAAAAACTAATCAACAGACCAGTCACAGCTTATGAAGCATGGATTCCAGGCATCTCCGATGATGAATAACTGGGAGCTGTAGGGTAAACACTCAAAACACCATGAAGGGGTCCAAAACAACAGTCAGCCATGGCTCCCGGTCTGTCAGTGCAGCCTCCTCCAGCCAGTGCCAAAATGGTTCTGCCTACTTCCTCATTGTTCCCAGAACATATTGGATTTCAAAAAGGATACATTTTTCCTGTGACATCATGCCCCCCCCCGTCACCTAGACCACTTCCCAAATCTGTTGTCTCTGCCCAGATCTCAGAGCAGGCTGGGGAAGACTAATTGAACTAGCAGGTTAGAGTGGCCTGGTGATATTCCAGGTCCCCTATAGCAACTTTTGATCAGACCTTCTTAATGCCTTTTTTGATTATGGAACACCTCCAGTTGCCCCACTCCATCACTGTTTTCCCGCTTGAAAACTACTTTCCCCCCTTAATGTTCCAGTAGGCTGCAGACAAGTGGTGCAGAGGATAGGATACCTGGGTCCCACAGAGTCTCTCCAGTTCAACACTCCTTGCCTCTTGCACCCTGTTATCTAATGAGACATAGCGTCCATAGGTTTATGTCATATTGTGCTATTATGAGGTAAGTTAGAAGGAAGAGCATTTAGGACATATACCGAAGTCTTCTAAAACCAGGACCTGTACATCCTGCTTGTTGTCTTCCAATAAGCACTTGGTTGGCCATTGTGGCCAACAGAATGCTTGATGAAATGGACCTTAGGCTGAGTCAGTAGGGCTATTTGGATATTATTAATCCTAGGGACTTTAAGGGCTGCATTTGGTCCCCGAGTCTCTCTTTTATGGCCCTCACGTGCCTCCTCAGGCCACACAACTCTCAGCAATGCTTTGCACCTTCCTGGTTGGAATAAATCCTTGATCTCTGATGACAATGATCTTAAAAAAAAAAAAATCCGGGAGAGAGAAACTCAAAGTGATTTACAAAAAACATTAAAAACAAGTGTGAAAAATGGGAACTAAACAACATAAAATACACCAGCAATATATATGTGTAGATCAAACTAAATCCTACTCCATGTTAAAAATAATGCTTCTTGCTTTCCTGAGTGGAAGATAGAGAGGAATGTGTGAGTGTGAAGAAGCTATGCTGCTGCCCAAAGGTAAAATTCACCTTTGTTGTTCTGCCAACTTTTGCTCCCGATCCCTCCTACCACTGCCACATGACCCTTGGAAAGTTGCCCAGAGTAAACTGTGTTCTAGTCTTAACATTCAGCCTGCTCCCATAGGGGAGGACAGCCTTCGGGCTTATGGGGTCTACTTTGCCTTTTGCTGGGACTACTGAAATCCATGAACTGGAACCAAATTGGTACAAAAGACATGCACTTGCCATGAAAGAAGGAAATGTATCTAAGCAGCTGCTGGGCACGGGGATCAGAAATGAGTCCACAGTCCTTTTTCCACAAAGAGAGAAAGAGAGAGAGAGAAAATCCTGGTTACCCAAGCTTTCTTTATTTCCCAGCAGTCTAATTTAGCATTGGTAGGGGTGTTATGTTATAATCATCGCTAAACCATTGGGAATCAGAATTCTTTGCTGTTCTACTGCAAATCATCCATTAAGCACAGAGGTGTACAGTAACTAGGGTCCCTTGTGCTCTTGGCAATGAGCTGTGTTGGTGCCCCCCATTGGGGGGGGACACTTTATCACAATAGCCAGATTAGAAATTACTACATTTTACATGAACCAAGTACTCAAAAGTGTCCAGAGTGAGGGCAAGAAGGAGGGGAAAATACCAACAATAAACACACAGCTTCATGCCACGGTGTAAGAAGGACAGGAAGCTTCTCTCTTGTTTGATCTCACTGCAATAGTGATGGCCATAGGAGTTAACTTCTAGGGGCTGAGGTGCCTTTGGGCCCCCAATAAAGTATTTGAGGGGGCTAGAGCCCCCCAAGTTGATGGGCATTGCCATTGAAATGGTGCGGTGTGTGCCATGTCATGTGATCAATTATGCAAGTCAGGGCTCACCTGTCCCCCCGCCTTCAATATTTTATTCAAGTTGGCACCCCTGGTGGTGGCCTTTAACCACACACATATGTCATGCACTACATAATCTGATGGGTGATTTGTGCACCCTATCTGGGCATGGGCCCTAGCAGGAGCCTGCTTCACCATCCCTAGGTATGCCTCTGATTAAGTACGATCCCCATATATACTCTGCTCACCCTTGTATGTATGTCCCACAAGTACATACAGATTTATTTGCAAGTCCATATATATATAATTTCATTTTTTTCAAGAGATTAACCTGAAATATGTGACTAAAGGTTCCTCCCCCATCTCCGGCAACCTAATAAATGATATTTGAATTTTCTTGGTGCAACCACTTAGTTTAAAAAGGACAGGGGGGAACCAGGTATATCTATCATCAAATAAACCAAATTAAGGTGTTCATTCGTGCCACTTCAGTAGAAGCGGTTTCTGGGTCTCTTGGTGGCCAAAACTCTGTTTTGTATTCATTCCTGCCATGTGCATCTGATAGCCTCCCTTATTGTAATTTATATACTGTTTCCTAAAATACTGAACAATAAAGCAAATTATTTGAGGTGCTTGAGTGGATGATGAAGAACGACAGAGGAAAATGTGCATAAATTGATTAGCCTGCCATTAAATGATGTACAGGCTAAGGCGATAATAATAATAATTTAGTATACAAATAAACTTGATTAACAATAAGAGTGAAAACACTTAATGAACTAAAAGGGTATGCGTCTCTGACATAGTCATAGTCTGTTTGTCTGTGCTGCACAGCAGATTACTGTATTGTAACTAAAGCCATTTCCTTCTAAATTTGTACATTCCCTTCTTAAATATATTTCTATGTCACAGTTGGATTTAGCTTAAAAGGGTGATACCTAACTAAGTCAGAGTTGAGTGTAACTCTGAGCATGACTCGCATCTTTTTTTAACCATTCAGTGTTGAGGGGAAGAAAAAACACACTGTTTTGGAGTGTATTTTTTACCCCGCTGATATTTCCACTGTATGGAATGTGTGTAGACCCTAGATACGATTTGTGATTGTGGTGTCAGATGAAGCATGCCTGACAATAATCAAACACCCAGAACCAGAAAAAAGTCACTCAGAGGAAACAGAATTGTTCTGTGGAGCAAATGTTGGCCCTTGCCCCTCCAAACTGAGTGGACAACATAATTTCTGTTCCTTTACTAAGCTGTGATGTTGATTTTCACTTATAAACAATTACAAACAACAAGAGCAACCCTTTGAAGTAAAAATGTTATGAAAATATTGTAAACTGCCTAGCAAATCAATCAATCAATCAATCAATCAATCAATCAATCCCTGTATTTCAATGGAAAACTAAGGTTAGCAGTTTTTAGGGTGTTTTTCTAACCCCATGAAGAAACTTGCAAGAAAACCAGCCTGGGTGAAAAACATGTCCCCAAAACAACATCATGTGGTTTCTGCCAAGCTACTGAGACTTTGTAATTCCTCTTGTAATTCCTGGAGGATTCCATTGTTGAATTAGCCAGGCAAGGGCCATGCTTACCACATACCATATTTTTCGCGCCATAAGACATACTTTTTTCCTCGTAAAAAGTAAGGGGAAATGTCTGTGCGTCATATGGAGCAAATGTGTGGTCTCTGGAGCCGAATTGCCCAGGGGCAAAAAGCAGATCATGCTCTTTTTTTAAAAAAAGGAGGGAAGGGGGTGTTGAAACAAAGCTGCTGAGCAGCTGATCAGCAAGCGATCAGGAGGGACATAAGGGACTCTAGAGATAAGGGAGGCTGCCTGGGAGCGGGGAGGTAAAAGCACATGGATCCTCAGGATTTTGCATTGGGTCACCCCAAATCCACCATCAGATCACATAGCATGTCCATGGCTACAGCCTGCACCAAAAAAATCAGGCATCCACTTTTGTGTGTGACCGCAATGGCACAAAAACGTGGTTACAAAGCACGTATCCACATGGATCCTCAGGATTTTTGCACTGGGTCACGCCAAATTCACCATCAGATCACACAGCACGTCCATGGCTACAGCCTGCACCAAAAACTCACCCAAACTCACCGTCAAATCACATGTCATGTCTGTGGCCACAGCATGAACCACAAAAATCATACACCCACTGTTTCGTTCAGAATATTTTTTTCTTGTTTTCCTCCTATAAAAACTAGGTGCGTCTTATGGTCAGGTGCGTCTTATGGAGCGAAAAATATGGTAAGTACAGTTGTTAATATAACAAAGGAATTGGCTTTGTAAAGGTAAAGGGACCCCTGACCGTTAGGTCCAGTCACGGATGACTCTGGGGTTTCGGCGCTCATCTCGCTTTACTGGCCAAGGGAGCCGCTGTACAGCTTCCGGGTCATGTGGCCAGCCGCTTCTGGTGAACCAGAGAAGCACATGGAAATGCCGTTTACCTTCCTGCCAGAGCGGTACCTATTTATCTACTTGCACTTTGACGTGCTTTCGAACTGCTAGGTTGGCAGGAGCAGGGACTGAGCAATGGGAGCTCACCCCGTTGCAGGGATTCGAACCACCAACCTTCTAATCGGCAAGCCCAAGAGGCTCAGTGGTCTATACCACAGTGCCACCCGCCTCTGGCTTTGTGACAGAGGGCAAATGAATGCAAATGAATGTATGGGCTGGGCTAGAAGCAGCAGAACCCAGAGAGTAAGAGCCATTCCTGATCTCTGCTCGAATCCAAGGCTGTGATAATGGAAGAAGCAAGATCTTCTGGGGTGTTAATGCTGTGAGTCCCTCCACTGTAGGCTCAAGTTGTATATTTGTGTAATTTTTTTAATGAAATTTTATGAAATGAATAAATAAGCCATATATCATAAAGCTGCAACAGCCTTCACTTTCCTTCATTAAAGGAAACTAAACCCTGGAACCCCCGGAATCTCACACCACTCAGAAATTGGGAGGGCATGCAACATTGGTGTCAGAGGTTGGATTTGTGTTTCCTGGAGGAAATGTGTGAGCGAGGTGTGCCTGAATTGAAATGAAGGGGAAAACAGCAACATTCCCGGAATAGATAAAGCTGATAGTGGAGCAGTGAGGCCACCTGCTTGACAAAATGGAGCAGCAGCAGAGCCATTGGTTTGGTAAATGGAGCAGCTGCAAGCAGAGATAGTGGTGAAATGGACTGTGTTGCTTGAAGGAGCCTCCCTGCCTTGGGAGGGAGCTCTCATAGCACATGGTAATGCAGGCCTTTATCCATCATGCTAATGATGCTGGAAAGGCTCACATCTGTTTTTATGTGCACTTCTGGCTGCTCCCTGAAGGAACATCCCCTCTCTAAGGCTGGGGAAAGCTACCACCCAAGGGGTTGGTTGGTCTTCCTGCTCAACTGTAGCCTGACATGTGTCTGTTCTGTGATGTCTGCCTGATAGCAAAAGGACAGTGCACTAAAGGTTTCTAGGATGGAACTGTATTCATGGTACACAAGCCATGGATTTGATCATGGACCTCTGTGGTTAGGCCTGCTGAAGAGTGTCCATCCTCTTTCCTCTCAGGACCTGATGGACCATCCTCTGAATCTTGTCAGTGTGCAGTGAGGGAAAGCTCACCATGCCTTGCTTGGTGTCTATCACCACTCCTGCCCTCCTGTGGCTTCCAGCCACTGGTATTCAAAAGTATCCTGCCTCCAACAGTGGAGGTGGAATATAGCTATTATGGCTTTCAGGCACTGATAGCCTTATCTTCCATGAAAGGACCTTCTGCATGCACTCTTCCACTCTTCTCTTTCCTCCCCTCTTCTTGAGAGCCACAGGTTCCTCACCCCTTGTTCAACAGTTAGGACCACCCTGCTCTTTTCTCATTTAGCTTCTGTTCCATTGTGCATGATTCAGTACCAACATTTTGTCCATTGCCTTCCTTCCCCGTTGATTTTAATGCATGTTTTCATCTGTTTCATTGTCTATTTCTAACCTTTCCCATGCCTTATTGTATTATTCCTTTGTCCTCACTCAGCAGTGCTTTACTGTTTGTTATCAGATGCTCATTTAATTAACGAGCTGCTGAATAGCTTTCTCGAAGCCAGTCAATATTCTATCTTTCAGACAGTTAAAAAAAAAGATGCTGAATAAATAACATATTTGGAGCTTTACACCCCAGTCACTTGCTGCTCAGTTGCCCCAGTTTGTGAGTTGCTCTTTTCTTTATGACTTCCAAGTTCTCCCACATCCATTTTACAGAAATAGCTTCTGAAAAAAATCAACAACAATAATCTTCTAAATTGCTTCCATTTTTGTTCTTCCTAATTGATTGCACAATGAAGTTTAATAGTGCAGGCATTTTCAGAATTGTTTAATTTTGTCTTCCTCTTAATTTATTAAAGAACTTGCATCCTCCGAGGAGTTTTCCCCTTGATATATATGTTAACGGCTGCTGCTCTCCCTAACTCCTTAAAGTAAAATTAATATCCTTTCTTCCTTATCTTGCCTTGTGAAATAGGACAACAGAACCAATGCACACACACCCCGGTGCCCCTCACTTATTACATCTTCAACTAGTTTTCTTTTTTTTCTGTGCTTCTCTTATTGCTTCCAAAGGGTCTGCTTTGACTTGAATTTGTGTTTCTCTTTCGTTCTTAGAAGATTAATAGCGAGCAGGTCACATAACTATTCACATTTCCCCCCCTTCCTTTATTAATAGTCTGGAATATGAAATATGGGCCGAAGAAAGCATATGTATTGTTATAAGGGTGTGAACAGTGCCTAGGGTAGGAAAAAAAGCTCTATCAAAGTAATTTCTCTTGTAAAAAAAAAAATCTTTATGGCTGTGTGCTGGCAGGAAGTGGCAGGTTATGTGCCCAGATGCTCCAGTATGTGTGGACATGCCTGCAATTTTATGATGTGCATGTACAAGAATGCAGCACTCCACATGATTAGGGACAATGATTTCTCAAGAATCCCAATTGTGTGGAATCCTATCTGTGCTCATGGCACTTCCAGACGTCCTTTTACTGCACATTCATGATGATTGATGCTCTTGATACCATTGGGATGGTCATCCATGAACCCACTTTCAATACTCACTGCATCTGCAATTTTTTTGGAACCGTTACACTGCTTCATTTCCCTTCAGCACACACATTTCATAACTTTTTATATTTCAGTGTTTGGTCTATTTTTGTTCCAGTTTTTGTTGTGCAGTAGCCCACATCGATGGTGTGGTAGCATTGGGGAAGCACCACGGAATAAACTAATGCAGAATAATTAGCTTACTCTACCATTAGCTCTACCACAGAGCCTAGGACTTGCCGATCAGAAGGTCAGTGGTTCGAATCCCCACAACGGGGTGAGCTCCCGTTGCTCAGTCCCAGCTCCTGCCAACCTAGCAGTTCGAAAGCATGTCAAAGTGCAAGTAGATAAATAGGTACCACTCCGGCAAGAAGGTAAACGGTGTTTCCGTACACTGCTCTGGTTCACCAGAAGCGGCTTAGTCATGCTGGCCACATGACCCGGAAGCTATACTCCAGCTCCCTCGGCCAATAAAGCGAGATGAGCGCTGCAACCCCAGAGTCGGTCATGACTTGACCTAATGGTCAGGGGTCCCTTTACCCTTAACTTTTACCTACCATTAGCATACTTCCATTGTGTCAATTCAACTCAGAGATCGATAGAAAGTCAAAGCCTGAGTTTAGAATTGAGTCTAGAGTGATGTGACCTAAGAAGCAAAGGAACAAGCAGAGAGATAGAGAGATCATTCCAGATCTCTGAAACCAATGCTGCAGTTATGGTAAAAACAAGACCCTTTTAGGGTGTTACTGCTGTGAACCCCTCCATTGTAGGCTCAGGTTGCATATATGTGTAAATAAACCATAAAGACACCACAGTCTCACCTGTGACCCATTTCCAAAAGGAAACATGAACCCCAGGTAAGTGCATGGAACCTCTGGAATCTCACACCTCTTGGAGATTGAGGTGAATTATATTTCCCCTTAACCTTTACTTCTCTAGGCTAAACATGTCTAGCCCTTTCAACCATTCCTCATAGGAAGGTTTCCACAAGAATTCTTGGCCCCCAAATAATTCCATTTATGTGGAACACATGTTATGCTAGAATGCAAAATATGATAGCATTCAACATATTCTAGACTGATGATACCTTTGGCACTGTCTTGGCACTGTTGACTGATACATGTGAGATTTCCCTTGAAATACTTCCAAGAGGACGAGTTAGCTATCTACAAGTTCCCAAAGGAACATAGTTATGACAAAATACATAATGTAAGATACACAAGGATACCATATAGTGTAATAAAAAATCGTCTTGGCACAGAGAAACGTGAAGAGACACTGTCAAAACTTATTCATTACAGAATGTTATCATCAGAATATTTATTTATTAGTTATTTATATCTTGTCTTTCAGTTTACAAGAAACATTCCCCCCCCCAAACCACACAGTAAACAATATGAACATAGAAAAAATTACCAGGGTCCTTCTTGTAGTGCAGTTGGTGGTAGATGCCCCTATGAAGGGCAGGAGGGTAAAAACCAGCTAGATCTGTCTCTGGGGTGGTTTTTGCCTGCCTCTGTCTCTGAGAATCCTCCCCAGAGGATGGTTTGTTTATTTATTTTTATTTTTACATTTATATTATATCCCTCCTGTCCTCCAAAGAGCTCAAGGTGGCATTTAACAAGCTTGCGTGGCTGAGTGGAGATTTGAACCCTGGTCTCCCAGGTCCTATTCAGACACTCAAACCATAGACCACACTGACTTAGTTGATAGTAAATGGTCCAGGGGTAAGGGAGGCTGAGGGGTGAGGCCAGGCTTATCTTCTCCTTGCAGAGATTGTGATAGTGCATAAGGCTACTGAGTTGTTGTTGTTGTTTTAAAAAAAACATTCCTCCCATACTCCCCTTTTACTAACCAGGGATGAAGCAGGGTTAGCTTAGAAAGAGAAAAGGGGTGAATGGGCAAAAGCAGGGATGCCAAGCAGGACTGCGGAGCAGAACAGAGAAGTAGCTTCAGAGTGGAGTTGGCAAGGTGAAAAACAAGCTTAGTAGTTGCATGGGGTGGGAAGGGGAAGCTCTAGGGCATTAATATGGAAGGAATGGCAAAGGAGGTGGTAAGTGGAGTGTGTAGAGACAAAGCCCATCAAATATGTATATATACATATACAGACAATGACTGTTTTGCATTTCTGACCCATGCACATGTTGGCAGAGCACGTGCAAGCCCCCTCGCCACCCCTTTTCTGGCCACTTCCAGTTTATGGTGATGCACGTGTGCATGGTCACACGTGCTTTGAACATGCGCAAAACGGTTGTTGCCTGTGCGCACGCAAACACACACAGCCTTGTGGTTATACTGGATTAACCAAGATGGTGAACTGACCTACTGAACTGTTTCTAACCTGGTTGTGCTCCACTGTTCAGAGGACAATGCTTGCACTTCCACCTTTCCTCCCAGCATTCCTTGTCATTAATGCCGTGGTGCAAAACACACTTTTATGAATGATTGTACCAATGAAAGTGTCAGTTTATTGCAAAGTCTTCTGAACACTTTTGGCATTAAATGAAACTCTGACAGAATGGTAAGGTCAAGATGCAACTCCACTTTGGCAAGTTAAAGAAGAAGATAAGAAACATGAAACAATGTGGCTTCTTTATAATCAGTAAGATTAGACAATATGGGACTGGGTGGATAATATAGGCATACCTTGTTCTGTTGCACTCCACTTTTCTGTGGTTTGCAGTTATTTCTCCTAATGAAGATGTAGCTGCTGTCATCCTGGTCCCTTCCAGGAGGAGAAAACCTTTCTGCTGTCACTGCCTGTCTTCTGGCCTTGAGAGTGGAACTGGCTAGGGGTGGAGCCAGGGGCGAACGAAGGCGTTGTGACACCTGGGGCAGAGCATTGCTACGTAGGACACATGTGTTACATCGCTATGTACGACACATGCGCCGTATGTAGTGATGCCACACATGTGCTGTACATAGTGGTTTGCTGGCGCCGCCGCTCCAGCGCTGCTCCAGCCAAGAACGGAGGATCCTCTACATGCAATTGTAGCGGCAATGGAAGGATCCCACCACTGTCCGTATGGCACTTGAGCGGAGCCGGCAGCAAACTGCTATGCACAGTGCATGTGTGGCGTCATTACGTACAGTGCATGCGTGTGACGCCACACATGCACTGTACATAGCATTTTGCCGCCGGCGCTGGAATTCTCTGCTCGCAGCTGCAGCCGCAAACAGAAGATCATCTACGTGCAGCTGTGGCAGCATGATGGTTGAGCCCCCACGGAGTGCCTTCTTGTCACCCCCCCCAGACATGGCCCCTGGGGCCCCCTGCCCCCCCCTTGCGATGCCACTGGGTGGAGCTGGGGTTTTCCTGTCCAGCCAGGGGACCTTGGCTTAAATGACCACAATATAATATAACCGTAATTTTAAATGCACTGGGAAACAAAAAATATATATTGTGAGACTAACTTTATTGTAATTTTTGCTTTATAGTGGTGGTCTGGAGGCAAACTTGCTATGGTCTGCTCAGTCTCACCTTTTGAGTTGTGTGTTGCACCTATCCTGTTGAACAGCCTGGAATGTTTAATCCTGTACTGCTTTCCATTTCTTAGTCACTCTAGAATAGGGATAGGGGACCTGTGGCCCTTGAGATTTTGTTGGTCTTGAACTTCTATCAGCCCTAGCTAGCATAGTCAAGGACAGTGAAAATTATAGCCAAACAACCTCTGAAAGGCAAAAGTTCGTAAGACCACAAAAAGCTCTACTGAATCAGGTCAAAGTCCCATTTAGTTCATTGTCCTGTTTATACAATGGCCAACCAGATGCCCTTGGGGAGTCCACAAGCAGGACCCCAGTCCAACACTGCTCTTCTCAGTTATGATTCCCAGCATAGTGCCTCCAACAGTGAGCTAGCCATCATGGCTAGTAACCAATGTTAGTTTTATCCTCCATGAAAGTTCCCCATCCCTGCTCTAGAACATGGTAGATGTCTGGAAATTGAAGTAACAATAAACGACAAAGGTATGCTCAACAAATTTGCAGATGAAACCAAACTGGGAGGGGTAGTTAATGCTGCAGAAGACAGAACCAGAACCAAAATGACCTTAACAGATTGGCGAACTAACAAAATGAATTTCAATAGGGACAAATGTAAGGTCCTGCATTTATGCAGGAAGAACCATATGCACAAATATAGGACGGGGGGAGACCTGGCTTACTTGCAGTACATGTGAAAAGGATATAGGAGTCTTGGTGGACAACAAGCTTAACATGAATTAACAGTGTGATGCAGCAGCAAAAAAAAGCTAATGCTCTTCTAGGCTGCATCAGCAGAAGTATAGTGTCCAGATTAATGGAAGTTATAGTACCATTCTATTCTGCCTTAGTCAGACCACACTTGGAATACTAGATCCAATTCTGGGCACCACAATTTCAGAAGGAGGCTGACAAGCTGGAACGTGTGCTGAGAAGGGCAACCAAGATGATCAAGGGTCTTGAAACTAAGCCTTATGAGGAGCATTTGAAGGAGCTGAGTATGTTTAGCCTGGAAAAGAGGAGAGGCTGTCACATGGAGGAGGGAGCATGCTTGTTTTCTCCTGCTCTGGAGGCTAGGACTTGAACCAATGGCTTCAGGTTGCAAGAAAAGAGATTCCGACTAAACATTTGGAAAAACTTTCTGACAGTAAGAGGTGTTTGACAGTGGAACAGACTCCCACAAGAGTTGGTGTACTTTCCTTCCTTGGAGGTTTTTAAACAGAGTTTTGATGGCCATCTCTCAGGGATGCGTTAGCTGAGATTCCTGCATTGCAGGGGGTTGGTCTAGATGACCCTTGCGGTCCCTTCCAACTCTACAGTTCTATGATTTTATGAAAAGTATGTGTGTTTTAAAGGAAGTATATCTATAATGTAACACTCTACAATAATAGGAAGTATTCAGTTTCTCTGTCTTCTTTTTTAAACCAATTAAAACATTTCCCACAGAAAAATAGAACTGAGCTGGGCAATTTTTTTTAAAGATCACTTGAAAGAAAGGACCAGGCTAAAAACTAACCACCACAAAATGCAAGAACCAGTTAGGCAACAGCAGGATGACTAGGAACAATCACTTGCATAGTTCTAATTCTGGCAAGGTCAGTGGAGGTTGCCTTCAGCCTGGCATTACAATTTAGCTTACTCATACTGCAGGGTGAACAGGAGAAGAGCTCCCCAGGAAGAGCGGAGTTTTTGAGATAAAAAAGTGTTGCAATGAAAGGGGACAAAGCAGTGATAACCCAGTGCTTGAAGAGTAAGAGCTGTGGCTAAAAGAAAACCAATTGGAGGGGGAGGGGGGAGTTCTTGTCATAGAATGAGATTGCTGTCACCTTGAAAATGAGCACACACATGTGAGGAGAGAACAGTATCTTGACTTCAGCCAACCTGGCAGATGTCATTGGAGCAGCCACAACAGAGCAGAGGAGAATGAAACCTAAGATGAGATTCTTTTCAGTGATCTTTGTGGTTCTTTGGCTAAACTGGTCAGGTCAAGGTGCAAATGATGGTGGCAGTTTTAGGGACTGGCTCATTTAAAGATGCTTCTGCAGTTGCAGTTCCTTTATATGGCTATTAAGAATAAGACTTGGCAGGAGGCCAGGTTGCAATTAGAGCAGTACCAGTTTTGACAAGTGCAATTTCTCAGTCATTTCACTGACCTTGAAACCGGTTGTTTAGTTTCAAGTGTACATCAGATGTATCCCATAGGAGAGGTGAAACTCTGTTGGTGGGAAAAGTGGCTGCCATTTTGTTTTCCTCAGAGATTTCTGTTCTGAAGTGCTTTTTGAGTTTTGGGAAATGGCTAAGACAAGAGTGGAGAACTGTTTAAAAGTTCAGAAATAAGCAGGCCTTAAAAACCAGAGGGGAAAAAGGGGGGTGCATGTTGCTTAAAATAAGTTGAGGTGGGAATTCTCTCACTCTCTTTTTTAACATAATCTTTATTATCATCACACATTAATGACATAAAACTCAACAAATATTACACAATACACAGTACATACATTTCATACAATACCTATCCTCGTACCTTTACACTGGACATCACATCACACATATTTGACTTCCCACTTTCCTCTTAATGCTATGTTATCAATCTTAACCCAATGTGCTGGTCTTGGGGGCTAACCGAGAGGCGAGGTCCGAGTCCAGTCCGAGGTCGATGGTGCGGTATGGAGGCTGTCCATCAAAGCTGTAGCTGGGTCCAAGGCGGGGAGTCGGGTGGGGTCAGGCAGAAGAGCAGAACAGGGTGCAGGCAGGAACAGGCTAGCAACACCGTTGCTCCTGCAACCCAGGCTGACTGGCTTTTATCTGCCCCGAGGCATAGGGCGGCCCCGGTCCACAGGTGACTCGCCTCTCCTGGCCTGGAGGTGAGCACTCCTCCTGCAGGAACTTAGTTGCCTCCACCTCTCTGCCCTGAGCCTCTGCAACTCAGGAGAGGCTGGAGTGTTACCAGACCCAGAGGCAACCTCCTCTTTCCCTGACGGGGCTGAGAGTGGAGCACCTGCAGGCAATGGGTCCTCCATCACCTCAGGGGCCAGAGCAGACTCAGCTGGTGCCTGCACCTGAGGATCCAGCACAGGTGAGGACCCTTCAGGCTCAGGCCCCAGCCCCGGCTCAGCTGGTTCGGGGAATCCTGTGCAGGCTGGGATTCCTCAGGTTCAACCTCTGAGTCCGAATCTCAGGCCATCACACTCAATACGCATGTTGCAGTGATTCTTCCACATTTCCTTTTGTTTGTCTATTCATATTTCACTGTATCTTCCCTCTATTTACAAGATTTAGTCTGAATCTGCTAGGAGATTTGAGTTGTCCATATAGCTTTTAAAAATATTCTTTAAATGGGCACAAGATGTTGGACATAATATTATGTTTGCTGACTGGGAACAGTTATGGACCACAGGTATGAAGTTTACGGCATGTAATGCCTTAAGAGAGAATATTATGATAATGATATACAGGTGGTACATGACCCCAGTCAAGCTTGCAAAAATCTATCATTTGCCCGATAATAAATGTTGGAAATGTAAGGAAACTGAAGGTACATTCTTTCACCTTTGGTGGACGTGCCCAAGGATTAAGGCTTTCTGGGAAATGATATATAATGAACTGAAAAAGGTATTTAAATATACCTTCCTGAAGAAACCAGAGGCCTTTCTCCTGGGCATTGTCGGCCAATTGGTGCCAAAGAAGGACAGAACTTTTTTTATGTATGCTGCAACAGCAGCAAGAATACTCATTGCAAAGTACTGGAAGACACAAGATCTACCCACTCTGGAAGAATGGCAGATGAAGGTGATTGACTACATGGAATTGGCAGAAATGACTGGCAGAATCCGAGACCAGGGAAAAGAGTTGGTGAAAGAAGACTGGAAGAAATGTAAAGATTATTTACAGAAATATTGTAAAATTAATGAATGTTAGAAGGATGTTGGATAAACTAAGGGGTTTCCAGCTGTAATGCTTTAGGAGATACGGGAAAAAAAGGTTTATAAATGGGTAAAAGCTTAATGGTAAGGATTTGCTGAACTAACAAATTGAAGTGGAATACAAAGAAGGGAGGTATGAGGAGGTCTGGGGAAATAAGCGTAAGAAAGATATGAAAAATTATTTGTTTTTTTAAATGTTTTTATGTTGTATTTTGTATTTTGTTTCTTTTTATTTTATTTTTTCATTGTTATATTTTTAAAAAAACTCTAATAAATATCTTTTTTTAAAAAAAATATTCTTTAAAGATTAACCATTCTTTATTAACTTTTTGAACAATGTTTCCTCTTACTCTCCCTGTTAGTTTTGCAAGATGTAAATATTCAATCATTTTAGCTAACCAGTCAGATTTGGTGTGGATTATGTTGCTTTTCCAATTTTTTGCTATGAGAATTATTGCCGCTGTGGTGGCATACATAAAGAATGGTCTACATGTTTTCTTGATTTCCAAGGACATGATACCAAGCAGGAATGCTTCCAGTTTTTGTTTTTTGTTTTTGAAAGGGAATTTAAACATTTTTTTCAGTTTGTTATAGAAGATATCCCAGAACTTTTAGTTTTTTGCACTCCCATCACATATGTATGAAGGTCCCTGTTCCCTCTTTGCACCTCCAACATATGTCTGTACTGTTCTTGTACATTTTAGCCAATTTGGCCGGAGTTAAATACCATCCATATTGCATCTTCAATATGTTTTCCCTAAGATTGTAACAGGCAGTGAATTTGATGTCGCTTTTCCATAACCTTTCCCATTCACTCATAAGTATGTTATGATCAAGGTCCTAGGCCCAGCGTATCATGGCTGCTTTTAGTTCCTTCTCCTTTACTTCCCTTTCGAGAAGAAGATTATACATTTTTTATATAAATTTTCCTTTGGCCTGTATTAATTTTTTTTCCTAATTTCAGAATTTCTTTTGCAAATCCTTTTTGTTTGTCTAATCTCAATCTTCTGTTAATTTGAAAATATTGAAGCCAATTGTTCAAATATGATAGTATTTCGTCAAATTCTTTTATCTTTAATTTGTTATTTTCCTCTTTTAATATCATTTTGTATGTAGGCCAATTTTCTTGCATATTGTTCTTTTTCACTGCCATAGCTTTTGTAGGCGAGGTCCACCAGGGGGTTTTCAGTTCCAATATATCTCTGTATTTTCTTATTATATGGTCCAAAAACCCCCCGTGGACCTTCAATTTATCATAAATTAGATATGTGTGCCATCCAAAGCGGGTGCCATAGCCTTCGCTATCTAATAGATCCGTATCTCTCCCTCTCTGTCATTACCACATGTATATGAGGTGGTATCTGTGTTGATCCTCTCATGCATGCAATTCATCTCATGACGTTGCAGTCATCAAGTGATGATTTCACATGTGTGAAGCACACTTGAATCTCTTGCAAGTGAATGAATATACGACATCGGTAAACGAACAGCGCTTTACCACACAAAGACAGATCTTAGGGAAATGTTTTCTCTATTTCGCTTCATAAAATTTCCCCTGGCTCTCCACTCCCAAGGGATTCCCAGAGCATTTTGCAAATCAAACAGTCACAACAATAAGAAGATCAGTACACTAAATAATTTTAAAACTTAAGAGCAGAAAATCAAACATCAGAACCAGAACCAGGTAAGGCATTTGTTAAAACCTGGCTAAATTAAAAGGGTCTTTACCTGGAGCTGAAATTATAATAAAGGCATTCTAAATATAGGGCACCAACACTGAAAAAGCCCTATCGTCAGTCACTACACACCCGTCTCCTGAAAGTCTGAAGATCCATTGAGGGATCTCAGCTGAAGAACTCAACATCTCGGCAGAGCTTAGTGACAGGAGCAAGTGGTCCTTAATGTATGCTGATCCTATGATGTAAAGGTCTTTAAAGGTCAAAACCAGCAAGAGTTTAAGAGGGAAGGAATTAAAATACCAGGAGGCAATTACATATTTTATAATGGGCAAGATGAGCATCAGTTTTTCAGTTCACTGGGTTGTTGGCCCTGACATAAAGGACACCCTGATGTATTTTTGGGAAAGTTGAACTGTGTAAGGAACACTCATCTGTGACACTGGCATTAGAAAATTAGGCAGATTACTGAAGAGCTCTTTTTAAAAGATGGATTAATATTTTCTATGCAAGTAAGTGTTCCTACTCTAGGGCATTTGTTTAGTCAAATGAAGCAAGAAAGAAATGAGGTAATAGAACTATTTGTCACTTGTATGCTTTAAGTGGGGGAGAGGGAGCAGAAATTATGAATTTCTTTGGCACTGCAAATGCGTTTTACTAATAAAAAAATACTTGGTGATCTTTAAGAGAACACTTTAGAGAGGGCTGATTTTTAGCTTGTGCCAAATAAACTTGACTTCGCCGTAAAAAATAACCCGGAAAGAAATTGACTAATAAGTTTCCAGACCTTGTGAAATAGCAGCCTTCTCAGCCATGATGTTAGAGTCAAGTGGCATTGACATTATCACTCTCCTCTCCACCCACACTACCCAGCTGCAAATGATAGTTTGCATCATACACCTTAAAGTAAAGGGTCAGGCATTTTCTCTGTTATGTCTGTAAATCTGCTTGAATTATGCTGCTCACAAGTTGTGCTGGTGTATTAAGATGCGTGGGATTTTCAAGCATGCTATCATGCTGATGTCTATTAATGGCATCAGTCAATGGAACTCTGATAGACCCTAATGCATGCTTTTGTTGTTGATGATGATTATAAGGTTCTGCCTCTGCAGCCATCAATAGCCTTTTCACAGAAGTTACATATCTAACTTACCCCCCCCCCCTTATGGTTTACAAAAAAATTGCAGTGAGGGAGTAAAATGAAAGAAAAGGGGGTGGGGGAGGAACCCCCCCTGAAATTATGATACAATATGTGGGTACAGTGCTTTTTGTACCCCTAAACATTTGGTGAATCTAACAGGAGAATAAACTTTTTTTTTAAAAAAAAAGTTGTTTCTTCTCTAGCACGGTGAATTGTCAGTTCTGTTGAAAAGTACGTTGAATCGTCAGTTCCATTGCTACCCCCCAATGGCAGCCTCATTTTCTTTCCCAGTGTTTCCTGAGTCTCAGATGGAAGTGAGCGTTTAATGTGTGAAGTAGGAATTGGAATCTAGCACAGTGATTGGTCATTTTCATTGTTGGTGCACACAACCTCATGCCAATGTGGAAGTTACTGTGTGTTGTCAGCTGCCTAATATGAGGTAATGCATGTTCTTTGTCCATTTACTGTATTTATTTTTCCTGATTTGAACTATAAAATGGTGATTTTATTGAGTCAAAATGAGAGTATCCCTAAACTTTTTTTAAAAAAAAGCACTGTGTGGGTATATAAATTTAAAGGGGGCCACATGCCAGTGATGGGCCAGAGGCAAAAGTGGGTGAAGCAATGAATACAAAGTTTACCTTTGCACATTAGGCTAAATTCAACTCACACATCCGTCTCCAGCCACCATCTGGGCAAGCAAGGGTCATGATCAGAGTTTACAGACACATTGCATCCAGGCAAAAACATTTAAGGAGGGTGCAAAGAAGACCTATTCAGGAGTGTGGCCTGGGGAGAAGGAGTGTTATGCTGAGAGAGTCCTGACAGCCAGATAGATAGGATTAGGGGCCGCATATACCACCCCCAGGCCTCATGTTCTCCACCCCTTTTAGAAGTTTAGCTAAGTTTATATCTTTATTTATTTGTACAAATGGGAGAGCTAAGGTAAACCATATATTCATATACAGATAGGTAGCCGTGTTGGTCTGCCATAGTCAAAATAAAAAAAATCCTTCCTGTAGCACCTTAAAGACCAACTAAGTTAGTTCTTGGTATAAGCTTTCGTGTGCATGCACAGTGTATCTGAAGAAGTGTGCATGCACACGAAAGCTTATACCAAGAACTAACTTAGTTGGTCTTTAAGGTGCTACAGGAAGGATTTTTTTTTTTATTTTGACATATATTCATAGCATTAGTTATCTCTAAAGGAACTTCTATGTGGCACTATATGCAGGTTCTTCTACTGAGGATTTGTAATGGACTGCAGCCTCCTCCAGCCATTTTGCTGAACACATGGTGATTAAAAGAGTGTTGGAAATGCCCCCCCCAAAAAAAACCCTATATAATTTTTCCTAAAAGTGCGAAGTCCAGGATAGGCATCCCAAGTGCTTGGTATAGGGCTTACAAAGCTGCTCCCTGGCTCAGTCATGCAGCTGATCCAACCATGTCTCTACCTGCCATACACCTGACATCACAGGTGTCAGGTGTGTGACATTTGGGCATGGTTTGAGGGAAATGACCTCCAGGCCAAGCTGAGACCCATGCTGCATCAAATTTGGCCCATAGAGCAGAGTTTCCTCACTCATTGTATAAAAAAGAAGGTATATCAAACTTCTTGTAAAACCTCTCTGAGAAATCACTGCATTCTTCTGGTTGCTGAAGGAATAAGGATGATTGCTACCATGATAGAAAATGCTAGGAGAGGCAGAAGTTACCTCACCAGTTTGAGCCATAGAAAAAAGTGGTTCTGGCTACTACTGTGTCTCCAGAGGAGGAATTGAGATCCACAGGGTGTGTGTGCTCTCTGTCTCGTTACATGAAATGTTCCAGTTGCCATGGAGACCTGGCAGTTAATTTTCCATTATGATCAGGGTTTGTAAAAATCCAGAAGCTGTTGCAGCTGAAATACAATTTGGGGACAATTCTGTCAAATTAGAAATTGACTACATGGGATTTGAACCCACACGTTGGGGGAAAAATAAATATATGGCCCCTCAGAGTGCTCTGAATGCCACCTACGTTTGAAAATCAAACCTTTAGTTCAAGCAACTGTGCAAAAAATATTGGGTAAAAGATGCAAAGCTTTCCTAGGGGAAAAGGTGGTGCTGAATTATATCCGGATTGGGTCTGTTTCATCAAAATATTCACTGTCTCTCATACACCTGGCATTATTAGATTTCTTCCAGCTTCTGAATGCTTTTAGAAACAACTTGGGCAGTGTATAATGCTAGGCTTGAACTTTTGCTGTTGACAAATTAAATACCTTTGCCATGTACTTTCAGGAGAATATATAGCTATTGATTCCCAGAATTGAAACTTTGGCCAATTTTCCTTGAATCTTAACAGGCCCTGAGAGGAATTAGTTCAGAACAAAAAAAGGCTGTTTGCCTATAGTCTGGGCCCGAGAGAAATGGAGGCAGGTGTCTGAGTGGAAGGCATTTTATTGTAATTAGACTGATCATTCTTCTTTTTTATTTTATTATGGATATTTAATCATCCTAAACCTAATTCTCTGCTTGTGCATTGGGGCTTTTGGATGGCTCAGACTTCACCATTTGCTACAGAGCTGTGATTCACTGTCAGTGTTTTAACAATGGACTATTAAAAATGTGTGTCCCTTCAGGCATTGAGAGTCTAGACACCCGTACTGTTGAAAAATACACTGCTGCGGCAGAGCCTAGGTGATTTCTAAGGCTTCTTTAAGGCTGCCTCTGACCGTACAAGCAAAGCAATTGGCAAAATATCCCCAGGGGCTATCAGTGAAGCAATGTCCCAGATGAGATGTGCACTCCAGGCAGGGCTGCTTAGAGAGGGACTTGAGCAAAATGCCCTCTGCCGGACTCTTTTATCCATTGTGGGCCCTGGGCAATAGCTTCCATCCTCTGTTTTGATTTCCCACACTGTTTCACATCTACATTATGGCACATTGTGGGCACCTAAAGTGGTGGTTGGACCCAGCCACTTGGTGTTGACTTGGAATAGGAATTTTTGCTAGTTGTCTCAAAATACTTATTTCCTCTTGTTTACACCACAGTTGTATGCTCCACTCTAGCAGGAACCTTAAAATTTGCCTTGCTTGAGGTTATGTTTGGTGGTAAACTCTATTGCCTACACAACTTCTCTTGAAAGAAAATGTGTGTGTGTGTGTGAGAAAGAGAGAGAGAGGGGGGGAGGGAGGGAGGGAGAGAGAGAGATCTTGCTAAAAATTCTACCTGCCTTATTTGCTTTTGTTTGAAAATTGTGAGTTTTGGAGCTCTTTTAGCTAAGTTTCCCGACAAACCTTGGCTGGCTCACATCGCAATTCTTGTTTTTTCCAGCTATTTGGTTTTTGGAATTTTCAAGATGTGAAGAAAAGTTTCACAGGACTGAACAGTCTCTAATGAAAGAGTCTGTCAACAGAACTCATCCTTGTTTTGCTTAAGGAAAAAATTCTAGGCATGGATATCCGACTGTTCACCTGCTGATTCTTAAACCAGTCTGTCACCAGGAAGGTTACTGATCCAAGGATCATCTGGGGAAAGGATTTTAACTATTCTGAAAGCAATCCTAGCTAATTAAGGATCGGTGATACCTTGGCTGCAAAATCAGTTTCAAAAGTCTGGCCTTGTGTGCCAGAGTTCTCTAATTCCCTACAGGTGTGTGCGAGAAAGCAGATAAGTAAAGTATTTTGTTCTTAATCTTGGTTTCTGCGGCTTGCAGGATACCTGCTGAAGCCAAAGAGCAATGACTCCAGTAAACACTTCTACATTATTAAAGTTCCCTCTCTTTTTTTTTTGGCAATAATCTTCACAACTTGAAAGGGGGGAAATCTATCTGACTTTCATAGCTGGGGAATGAGCAGATGTTACACACACACATACATTTGAAAGGATGACCTTGTTTACTAGAGACAGACAAGAATGAAATTTAAGAAAGACACATTAAATACCTAATAAAATTTACTTAAAATGAAATCAATCAATAAACATCACCATGTGGCAAAAATCCCAGCTTGATTCCAACTTTCTTTTCTGCGTCATCTTAGACACATCCACACTGTATATTTAAAGCAAATGGCTTCCCCCCCCCAACAAATCCCTCATAGAGCTACAATTCCCCTCACAGAGCTACAATTCCCAACACCCTTAACAATCTACAGTTCCCAGGATTATTTGGGGGAAGCTGCATGCCTTAAATGTTTAAATGTATGCTGTTAATGCAATATGGTTAAGATCTTTAAAATTGCCTCTATTGTAATAAGTGGAGAACTCAAAGCTGGTACTTGTTTGCTGGGTCAATGGGGAAGGGAGGGCTAAAATAAAGTTATGTGGGATTTGCTCTGACCCCTGCTGTCCACATGTACAGGGAGCACATCAGCAGCCCATGCCCTTTAGAAACTTTCTAAGGTTTGGGTTCAGGCATTCAGTATCTCTGCGTGATGCACCCCAATTGTCCACAGGGACTTGATTTGAATACAGAATATAATATGTGACCTAAGCCAGAACAACACTGTCTGGGAGAATTGCCCTTGACTGTAAAAGAAGGTTCCTAGTTGAGTAGGCAGGGAGACAGTAAGAGCCAGAGGCAATGACAGAGCTAATGGTGGGTGGACCCACTAATTCTAGCTTTGTGCCCATCCTCCTCCCTGCTGAGTTCTACAGAGGCAACACAGACACTAAGGAAGAGGAAGTTGACAGGTAGTGCCACTCACTAAACTAGAAGTAAGTAAGCAGATGGGGGCTGGCTAAAGGCAGGCAGGGGCTAGTAGGGCCCTAATGAACCAGCCTCCATTGGTGGGACTGCGGAGTTCCAAAGCGCCATTGAAGGGCCACTGGGAGGTTGCACCCCTTACCTACATGCATTCATGGTGTCTGCTGCTTCTTCCAGAGTTTTGGAATGCACTAATAGAGGGCTCTGCATGTATTATCATATGCATGAGTTACTTTTCAAAATGTACAAATGAGCATGTATAAGTCACAGGTGGAGATCTGCCATAGTGATACTACATCTCTTCTGGGTCTGGGAGTACATGGAAACCCCCTGAGTGTGTTTGACAGAGAGCTACAGTTTGTTCTAGGTTCTGAAGCCTTTCTGTACTTGCTTTGTAACATGTTTTCCAAACAAGCATATTTCTCCTTTGCATATTCAGGTGTGCATTTAAATCTTAGGCGTACACATTCGAAAATAGAATCCTAATGTTTGAATTGTCCCTAAGATAGAGAAATTCTACCGTTACAGAAGAACCGCTAAGAACACATCTCAGTATATCTCTTGCAGACCCATGGTGCATAGACATACTGATAAGGTGCAGTTGATAAAACTTTAGATATAGGGCAGGCAACATGATGCGCTCGAGACATTGTTGGGCTGCAACTCCCAGCATTTCTGACCATTAGCCATCCTGGCCAGATCTTTTTGGAATTGTAGTCCAACAATGTCTAAAGGGCACCATGTTGGCTGCCTTCAGGTTTAGATTGTTATGATAGGGGCAGTTGTTTCCTAGGTAAAATGGGACCATTTACTACTAGCTGAAAAGTAACACAGGAAAATGAAGAACTCTGTGGGAAGTGAAAGTGTTGCAGGTAATGAAAGTCTCCCTTCATGTCTTGGTATCCCGCTGCGTAGGTGTATTTTATTTTCAAAGAAACAAAATTTATGGCGCTCATTTTTGGTAGGACTTTGAATTAGAAGCATATAATTTCATCGGGCACGGGACTTTGAAGCTTGGCAGAAAGAAAATGGCAGCCTTGACGGTCTGTGCTATACAGGATCCAAAATTCCCCTCACTGGCTTTAACTTCCATTTGATGTTGCTGCAAATTATCCAGCCTCCTGGTTCTTCTGTGTAAACAGCATGGGATGCAATTGCTGTCAGGACACGCCAGGTTGTGAAAAGCAGCACGGTACCAGCTGGAAACTGCTCACGGCTTCCTAGTAATTTTCGGATGCTAATCAGAACTGAATTTGAACATGGGAGTTCAAAGCTGTTAAGAGGCACCATATGAGTATTCATTCATATAAAGAATATTTCTGGACAGGATCTTTCTCCTGGGAGTGGGAAGAGAAAGTGCTGCATCTGAACTGCATGGGGGAAACAAAGATGATAAAGAAATGGAGTGAAATGAGATAGCAATATCTATATCTGTATATTTGACATGTATTTCAATAAACTATTGGGTGTTTGACATCCTAGGAGAGGCGCCTGAATTGTGCAGCAATGAAAGGGAACTAGAAGCTTTAACAATCTTGATCGCCAATGAGTAGATTTAGATGAGGTGGACTTAACAAAAGAACCTGTATAACAAATCTCTTACATTTGTTTGAGCTGGGGGCGGAGATACAGTACCATAAATCTAATCCTAGAAAATGTACAGGTAGGTAGAAACCACAGCAAGCACTGAAAATGCCATTAGGAAGGTGTTGGACAAAGGAACTAAGATGACTGTGGAAGGTCTATTGTTGACTATTTAAAAATAGGTTACAAAGAAGACAATTTGAACTGGCTTTTGGTAAGAAATCATGTACATTTCTGACAATGATAGAATAAAAGCATAAGCCAGGATGCCAATATTTTGAATTCAGTGTCTCAAAGCCTTTTTACAGGGACCCGCAAACATGGGCAGAAAGTTACCAGTGGTGAACTTAAATCTAATCCTGTTAAATCCCCACCTGTCCCAGATGGCACAATGTGAGAGAACTAGTTTTCATCTTGTTTAACGAAAACTCAGAAATGGTGGGGATGTATCTCCAACCTTTCTAATAACAAGGGGCCAGCCAGGCCACTTCCATACAGAATTCTCTGGCACACAAGAGACTTGGATGACCAGGGACAAGGCTGCAGATCAGTGGTAGGGCATCGTGGTGTCTGGGGGGAGACTCCTGACTGAAACCCTGGAGAGCTGTTGCCAGTCATTGACAATGCTGAGCTAAATGGTCTGATGGTCTGACTTAGGAACATAGAAACCTGCCTTATACCAAGGATTAGTATATGCACCACTTAGCACCAGGCACTGGGGGAAAGATAAGCAGTAGCAAAAGAGAAACTCTTCAAACCCCAAGTACTGCCTTCTTCAGATTTTCTTCTGTTTGCGCCAGAGAACTTGGTTGATGAAGGGAGGTCAGCAGTGACCTTCCACCTACTGCACACAACGGGAAATGATAGATACCTTCTAAAAGAAATCAACACAACCTCCACAAGCTCCAACACACCCACTGAAACACATTATAATGTGAAAAATAGTGAGCAGTATGGAGGACTATTTCCCAGATTGGACCCTAACTGCTTGACCTTTTAGGTTTCAACATGGCATCTAAGTGCAGTCATAGTGAGCTTATTAAAATTCAAATCGACAAATTAAGTAGCTTCCCAGTCCAGCTCTTAATTGCAGATGACATTGCAGCCTCAAGCATTTTCTAACTGAAAAAATTAGTCCGGCACATACGTTGGCTGCCAGCAAGTTCTCGGTAATTTGAAGGCCATTTAATATCACCCCATTTTCAATTAATATTATGTATTCACAGCATTAAAGGCAATAATAATGCTGGAAACACATGCACACACACACCACTTTAGAAGTGTATGCAGTTAGGGCCACTATTACATGCATCTTAAGCTCTTAAATTGTAAGCAAATGGCAGTTTCCGAATGGTTAACTACATATTTACTCTGAAAATCTAATCCAGAAAAATATACAATCCTCAGATATATTGCCCCTGCTCTTCCTTCAGAGGCATGTTTGCCTCCACTACATGCAAAGGGGACTCAGGAGTTTGCAGAGGGCAAGTCAGCTGAGGGCTAAAGGCCAATGGGAAGGGGGTTGGGCAGAGCTTCATAAGCCCATTTCTCCCCCAGGTGTGCCCTCTACTCTTTGTTGTGCCCCCTTCCCTATATGCAGTGTCAGCTCCTGCCAGTCACCTGCTGAAGGGGCTGAGGAGGTTTTTTTCTGAAAGAGTTCCTTGACAGGCCATGGCGATCCTTGCTATTTTTTTTGCTTACTTCACTCTGCTGGGAAGAATTTGATGGACAACCCAGAAGTGGCATAGTGATGTTGTTCTTCAGGCATTAAACATGGGAAGGTGAGAAATTTGAGGTGAGATACAATAGGGACACTGATGCACTATCGCGTTATGGGCAGCCTCTGTGGACCCACCAGTGCATTTTGCCTGGGGGACTTGGGGTGCTCTTTACGCCTGATATGCACATTTAGTGTCTCTCACTTAGTAAATAGGGGTTTATTTCCTACCTATCCTTTGCTGAGGAGACACAGACTGTGGTTGCATCTTTCTGAATTTGGTTAATCCAGTTAATCTGATTTGCACTTATTCCAATTCTGTTATATTGATAAGTATAACCATTGCACCAAGTGTTGCCTCCTGAGTCTTATTTGTGGGAGTGAGGGCAATGTATATTTCTAAATGCATCCTGTTTCAGATGTTTCAGTCACTGGAACAAAACAGAGGTCCTTCAAGTTCAGGGAAGAGAAGACTTTAGTTCCCAGGGTAGGAAACTGCAAAACTTCCATGGCTTCTTTCTCAGTTGTTGTTTGGGTCCCTGAGGGACTTTATGATTATTTATACATTTATTTCCTCATGCTTCTATCTTGCCCTTCCTCCTAATGGGAGCACAGGGTGCTGACAATACAATTTTTATTTATTTTGAAGCATTTATATACTGTTTAACTGTAATGAAACCTCTAATTGGGTTTTTTTTAAAAAAAAGAACTTTAAAATTATCGATAAAAGTTCAAAGCAAGTATTTTAAAAGAAGCAAAAGGTAATTAAAATCAACAGTAAGCAAAAAGAAATTAAAACACAATACCACATTCAAAGTGGTGTTAAGATGTCACACCAAACCAGATATTAAAAGAGAATATACCCCAGCAATAGTAGAGTAATTAAAAAACCAAACTTTTAGTGTCTTTTCCTTTTTTTGGTTTGTAAAACACCGGGAGGCTTTATTACAACCAAATGGCATACAAATTTTGTTTAAAGAGAATTAAAAGCGTAGAGATGGAAGATCTGCATTCTAACTTCTCCTCCTCCTCCTCCTCCTTTTTCTGAAACTGGAAGCATTTCTCAGTGCTACTTATTAAAAATATTGACCTCTATCTAGGTCCAGGTATTGGCTGTATAGCTTAAGGGGAAATGCTGTGACAGTGTTAGCTAATCAAGAGCAAGAGAGAGCTGGAAGACGGGGGGGGGGGTTGAGATGAAACCCTATACTTTCTTGGCAGAAAAATACTGTGCTTGGTGTGAGTTGGAACAGTAAAAAAAGCAAAAAACAACAACAAAAACCTGACTTAAATAACCTGAGGAAATGTATCTAAAGCAGAGTTTACAGTTCTTGTTACACTGCCATCATATAAAGCTTTCAAGGAGGCATAGCGGAAAAAGTCACACCATGAAAATTGAGCGCACAAGTTTTAAGGCTTGAACATAAAGGGCATCAAAGCATTACAAAGACAAACGAGGGCTACAAATTAAATTCAGCAAAAAAAGCAACAGAATGCTTATGCATGAGCTGGAGTTAATGCCTGCTCATAAACCAGCGAAGAAAATGGGAAGCACGAAGAACCTCCAAGTTTATTCTGATCTGGAGGAACCAACAGGTTGTTGGAAAAGGGACTTCCAAGCAGCTCGGAGAAAATGGTGGCTGTGGAACAGAGTAGATTTGCCTAATGTGACATAAGAAAGTATTGGGGGGGTGTGTGTCAAGGAACAGGAACCTGTGGGGCCCTACAGATGTTGTTGAACTACAACACCCATCATACCTGGCTATTAACCAGGCTTGCTGGAGCTACTGGGAGTTGGAGTCCAGTGACATCTAGAGGGCCACAGCTTCCCCATCCTTGGGTGGTCTCTTGTCCCTCTACCAAATTTTAATTTAGGTTTGCTAAAATGTTTGCACTCTGTTTTGAGTGAAAACTACAAGATGCTAGTAAGTTATTCAGCAGTGGAATGGACTTCTGTGGAAGGCGATGCGTTTTTTGATAGAGGTTTCTAAACCAAGAATGGATGTCTATCCACCAGGGATCCTGCATTTAAGGGCCTCTGCATTGACAGGGAGATTCCTTTTGACTCTATGATACTTGGATAATTATAAGCTGGAAGAATCAGAGCATTTCTATTCACATCTAGACGTGTCTTCTCTACTTCGATGGGCAACATATTCCCCAAACCTTTCCCAACACTGCTACCTGTAATCACTGTCTCTATGAAGATTCTGTCGCCCTCTAGGTGTTGTTGAATTCTCATCAGCCCCAGCCAATGATCCAGGATGAGGAGAGTTGTAAACCAACAACATCTAGAGGACCATAGATTCCCTACTCTGTTTCAACTGGTGATGCCATGGAGTGAATCATAACTGAAGTCATTACCGCTACAGGGCAGCAACGTCATTATTGGCAGAATAACAGTTTGTGATAAAATACATGTGATAAAATAGACACATGTCATTGTATCCAATACTAATCTACACAGAGAGGACCCATTAGTATCAGTGGAGATACATTAGTCGCATCTATTAATTTAAATGTGTTTACTCTGAATAGGTTCATTGGATGCAACCCATGATCACTGCCTGGAGAACTGAGTGCCCCTGAAGAATGCAAAAAAATGGTCACCCAGATAGAAAATATTCTTAACAATGTAAGCATTCATGATATGCGCAAAGTGTTATCAAGAGCTGCAGACAGACAGACACACACACACACAAGGGGCGGGGGGCGGAGAGAGAGTTGGCGTGGTGCTATAAACAGTGAGGTCAGAAGGGAATGGAATGCAGAAAAGTATACATAGTGATCATTATATTCTTGGCCCAGGCTTGCCTACCATTGGCAGAGGGAGGCAGCTGCCACAGGTTGAAAATGCTGGGAGGCAAGAGAGCAGCAGTAAGATGTTGGAACAACAGAACTACATGTGCTATGTGGCTTGCCTTAAGCCATTCTGTTGTCCTCAGGAGCAGTGACAGACACTGTCCAATTACCAGTGTTGAAATAAGATTCAGTTTCCAGTCTGATTAGATTTTGTACATGGAATAGGAGGGAGAACCATCTTGATCTCTGCCTCAGGCAAAATGCGTTGGTCCAGCCCTGCAGTGACCTTTGACAACAGATATTACAGTTTTTTAAAAATCTTTTTTTATTATGTATTTTGAACTGTAGCCTCCTCAGGGCTGAGATCTGTCATCATCACTCAGGAAAATGCCGTGCATGCTGATAGTGCTGTGTAAATCATGGTCTTATGCAGATAGGAATGGAGATGGATCTAGCATCACCTGTTGGGAAAACCATTATTTTATTTGATAATTGGACCTAATTAATTCTAGACACCAGGGGAACTGGAAAGAAAAATTGGGGGGGGGGGGAGAAACCAGGGCCAGGCCAGCAATATGCCCACTGATTGTAGCACAGCTCCCAAAAGCTTGCTGAAAGAGAATTTGCCTCTAAGGAGCAAACAATTTCATAAGTGCTGTAGATTGGATTGAAACAAGAATCTCAAAGAATTTTGCATATCATACCAGGAAGCAAAAAAAGATAGAGAAAAAGCATGCCTTCTTCATCTGCAAGCCTTTGCTTAGGTGAATTGCTTTCCTGAGGAAAGATTAGGATCAAATTACAAGAAATTGCAGAGGCAAGCAAAAGATGGTTCTGAATTTAAGGAGAGGATGCTCCAGTGAAATGAAGAGAGAAAGCGGGGCGGGTAGTGGGGGGAGAGAATTATGCAGATTTCAAAATGCATCTGAGATCCATGTTGCATATCAAGTTTTCATCCGGTGAAAATTGAGTCCAATCTAACAACGTCCCTGAGAGAATACAGAAAAATATGAAGTGAGTTGATGGATAATTTGGAGAATGCAAGAGTTATAGCAAGGTGGCTTTGGTCTCCTGGGTGCAGAATGGACAGAGGAAAATCAAGGCACTGAATAATGATATTGAGCATTTATATAGAACTCTTGTGTGTGATTCTCATACATTATAATGCTGTTTGACTTTGCTTGGCTTTTCTCTTCCCTTCCCATCCCACCCCTGCCACTTTCGTGTTGTACCCATTAGAGTAGGAGCCTGCAGGAAAGGACTGGTTTGGTGTTGATCTATATACAAGTGAGGAACCTTTGGCCCTTCATAGTTGTGGAACTACAACTCCCATAATCCCTGGCCATTGCACGTTCTTGCTGTTGCTGATGGGAGTTGTAGTCCAGCAATATCTGAAGGGCCACACATCCCTCAAACCTGACACAGAACATTTTAGATGTGCTATAAATGATAAAGCTATATTCTTCTCAATCCCTGCTTAAAATATTTTTGTTCAGGCAAGCTTATCCAGACATGTACAAGTTACATGTGTCTTATCTCTCTTTAGCTAATGTTGATTTTAATTACCTCTTGAAAGTTTTAAAATATTTTTATCAATACATTTAATGTGTTATCGTGATAATTATATTATTTTTCTTGTCGTAAATAAATAATATAATTATTATGTTTATTTTTAATGCCTTCCATGCCTGTTGCTTGGAGTTTTCTTACAATCAAATGGTATATAAATTTTGTTAAATAAAACAACTAATAATCATTGCTGTTATCTGTAATTCTTATAGGATCTCTGTGAATTAGGCCAGGATTAGCCTTCACGACTGATCAGGGACAAAATGAGAGAGTAAAGCAATGTCAGGGGTGTGGGAAAGGTGGCATCATCATCTCTGAAGAAGCTTCTCAGGATGGCCTCCCTGTTTCCTGCTTACCTGTCTGTCTAGTGGATTTATAGTAGTGGAACAAACAGGCAAATACCATAGTTTTCTGTGTATAAGACAATGTTTTTAATTATAAAATATTGTTAAAAATTTGGGGTCGTCTTATACATGAATAGTGCATGGGGGGGCGGGCGATTGGTTGCAGCCGTGAGCAGGAGATTGTCAGCGGTGATTGGGCGGGTGATTGGTGGCAGCTGTGAGCAGGAGATTGTCAGCGGTGATTGGGCGGGTGATTGGTGGCTGCAGCAAGGGCTGCTGTCGATTGGCTGCTGTGGTGGCAATTGGGCGGGCTACTGGCGGTTGCTGGCGGCGAGCAGGCATACAATTGGTAACTTTGGCGGCATGTTTGATTGTCAGCGTCGGTCAGGCGGGTGAGGGATTTTCAGCAACCCCCCCAAAAAGCTTAAGAACTCTGGGCAATCTTCCCCCCATTTTCTTAGTTTGGAATCCCCCCAAATAGGGGTCGTCTTATACATGGGGGCGTGTTATACACGGAAAAATACAGTAATGATCCCATTTTCTCAAATGGTTTTATGGTCACCTAGCTCTTAGCTCTTCTTCAACACACTCAGTTATGGTAGCCTTCCAGAAAGTTACTACTTCTAATATAGTGGTACCTCGGGTTACACATGCTCCAGGTTACACATGCTCCAGGTTACAGACTCTGCTAACCCAGAAATAGTACCTGGGGTTAAGCACTTTGCTTCAGGGTGAGAACAGAAATCGTGCGGCAGCAGCAGGAGGCCCCATTAGCTAAAGTGGTATCTCAGGTTAAGAACAGTTTTGGGTTAAGAACGGACCTCCAGAACAAATTAAGTTTTTAACCCGAAGTACCACTGTATTGAACTCAGGGCTTGTCTACACTTCTGCTTGGCCCATGCCTAGAAAGCATGGGTCTGAGCAGTTTTCCTCTTGCTCCAGGAAAAAGCCCACTCTTTAGCTTCAAATTGGAACAAATGGCAATCCGCAGAAAACCCAATTGCTCTGATTGAGCTCTAAAGAGCAGCTTCCCCCAGGGGAAAGAAGCGGGACAAGTGTGTATAAGCTCTTAGCAAGTGAGTACCAACAGGGCTGTAACCAAAACACAATAAACAAGGAGGTTTTAGCAGGCTCATCTATGGTCATTTTCAGAATACGAACCTAAGACATAGCATCACAGCTGAAGCAGTTCGTTTTCTACTTCATTCCTCACTGCAGTAACACAGCAGAATGAAAAACAACCTCAAGAAACCAAATAGGTGTGCCGACCCAAAATTAGAATTTATCCCCCTTTAAAGTGCCTTGACCAAGTTATCAGCTAAAGCTTTAGCTATATATTGATTTAACCCAATTAATTTGGCTATGATAGTAGAAAGGCAGGAGAGAAATTAAGAAACAAAGATGCAAAAAATATTAAAAGGCTGCATCTCTAGTGAGACTCTATGCACATAAATATTGTAAAATAATTGGAAGGAACTGGCCAATTAATATTTGTGTCCTTTCCTATCTTCACTGCAATGTGTGTGTGTGTGTATGTATGTATTTTGTGGATCTTCTTAACTTTTGGTTCCCTTTCCTCTCCTCAAGCTATGTGCTGCTATTTTTTTATAATTGGCATTTCTTCCCTCCTGGTCTCGTAATAGTGGCAGGATGCTTTCCAAGTTTTTACTTTGTCACTCCTCTGCTCCCTCTGATTCTCCCCACACACCCATTTGTCCTGTTACTTGCAGAGTTCCTTCAGAGGTTGGAGAGACAGTCTTCATCTGTTACCTGTATTCTCAAAGGTGGCGTAATCAAAAGAGGAAGTGTTTTGGGTTCGATAAATCACTTCCTTTTTGTTAGATGATTTCCTCTGTGTTGTGGAACTGAGTGTACTGGGGCTGGGGCAGAAAAGGCAAGTTTCCTATATAGGCTCTGTCAAAGTCATTCAGTTGTTTGTCTTGAGAGACTTCCAGAGCAACATTCTAGGGATTTTTTTTTTTTATTCTTGTAAATCAGAAAGCACTCTTACATCTACCTCATGGCTTAGTTTCTGTACATCCTAAATCTCATTGAAGTCTCATCTTCCATGCCTGTTGCCTCAGGCTACTAGTAAGAAGTAGAACTTCTCTGCTTCAAGATACATAGCTACAAATGAAGAGAAATGTAATAACTCCATTGGCTCCTTTGGGTCCCTCATCTTGTAAGACTAAATCACATAGTAAAGCTCAGTTGCCGGGCTTCTTGTTGTCTTTCAGTTTCTGTGTGCTGTTCTTATTATTAGAAAATAAATGTCTTATGTTATGGTGATAGGCAGGGTACATTTGGGTGAAGGGCATGTATATCGCAGGAATGTCTAGAGGAATATTTTATTCCTTGTGGTGTCAATGTCAACAGCATATATTCAGGACTCTGACACTGATTTTGATGCTGAAGACAACTCTATGGAGACAAGCCAAGAGCCCAGAAGAAGAGCCCCGTTGACTCAGACCAAAAGTGGCCAACTAGATGCCATTGGGAATCCTGCAAACAGTCACTGGGATCCAGAGGCATGTTGCCTCACACCCTGGAGGTACCACATACTCTTATTGCTAGTAGCAGTTGACAGCCATATCTCCCATAGATTTTTCTAAACCCCCTTTAAAGCCATCTAAACAAGGTTGTTCTCAAGTTCTCTTGAGGTTCAGTCTGAAGGAAAGCATTCTGCAGGCTGTCCATAGGAAAAGGATGGATCACCTACTGATGTTGATGGTTCAGCATCCTCCACTAAGTACCAGTAATCAGAATCCACTAATCCACCTTGTTTCCAAGGAGTGAAGATACCCCTATAAACTGGAAGCACAGTATGCAAAGCAGGTAGCTGAGGACCACTTCCTGAAGCTGTAGTGCAGACGCCTAGCCAGACTACACTCTAAATTTCTCACTAACGATGCAGACAGAAAAGAATCCCTTTTCACATACCTTGTGCTATTCTAGTTTCCCTGTAGGACTGAATGGCCACAATTCTTTCCTAAAGAAGACGTAAGCACAGTACTGGAGTATAGGGACACAGAAAGCAACCTTATACTAAGTTACACCAATGATCCATCAAGCTCACTATTGCCCACAATGATCTGCAGTGGCTTTCTAAATTTTTAGGCAGAGTCATTCCTAGGTCTGCCTGGAAATGCTGGAGTTTAAATATAGGACCTTCTGAATCCGAGGAAGATGCTCTACCACTGAACTACAGCTCTTACTGGGATGGCTAGTGCACCCAGGGGTGGTTACTGATATAATCTTACAGTGGTTTGCTAATATAATAGGCTGACCTGGTGCAACATGAGTGAGTTGAAGAGGGAGACCTGTGTGTTGGGTTGATGCGTAGTTTGCACATGCCACATTTTTATACATTCCCGTAAGTTAAAAGATAAAGGAGCCCCTGACCATTAGGTCCAGTCGTGACTGACTCTGGGGTTGCGACGCTCATCTTGCTTTATTGGCCGAGGGAGCCGGCGTACAGCTTCTGGGTCATGTGGCCAGCATGACTAAGCCGCTTCTGGCGAACCAGAGCAGCGCACGGAAATGCCGTTTACCTTCCTGCCGGAGCGGTACCTATTTATCTACTTGCACTTTGACGTGCTTTCGAACTGCTAGGTTGGCAGGAGCAGGGACTGAGCAACGGGAGCTCAGCCCATCGCGGGGATTCAAACCGCCAACCTTCTGGCAAGTCCTAGGCTCTGTGATTAACCCGCAGCGCCACCCACATCCAGAAAGTTAGGTATGTTTTAATGTTATGCATTCTAATGCATGTTCTTCCAGTAAAGCTTCTAAGTTTACAACTACCTTTGCCATTCTGCATCATTGCAGCTTTTGTCTTCTTGAAGTAGACCAGCCTTTAATGCCCTTAGTGTAATATCAACCAGTTCTGAATAGTACTGAGTGAGGAATGGATGCATAATTGGAAAAGAATACACTGCTGTCAGGAAAGAAACAACTGATAATGTTGGCATATTGTCTCAAGGTATTGCGAGGGTGTTTACATTAAACTGAGAGTACATATTGCTTATGAAACAAGTAAAGAATACACTAAAACAAAAATAAAACAGGTAAATGTTACAGAAAAAGAAATGTGATGTCCCAAAATTACAGAAGCTCAAAATATTCCCTTTGGAGCAAATTCAAATCAAAGTTGGATAAATGTGATCCACTGGCCCTTGTCTAGAACAGTCTATAAGCTCAGCTGGCTCTTAGCAAAATTCCTTGTTTGCAAGCAGGCCTTTCTTCCTTTTTTCCTCTCTCTCGGGTGCACACAAAATTTGCTTAGCATGTGAGTTCCACCTGGAACTAAAGCCTCCTGGCTGCCTATCTGTTTTTATAGTTCTCCCCTGTCAATCATGTGCTCCTCCTCTTGGGATGCATGTTCAAGGAAGTTTTGAGCTTTTAAGTTTCCCACTCTTAGAGAGAGAGAGATGCAGTTAGTCACAACAACAATGGCAGATGCCTGTACTTTTGTGTTTCATGAGCCTTGGGACACCAGCTAAGTCTCCCCAAGGAGTTGCAACAAGGCATACAAGCAAGACATGCATTCCCATAATATATAAAAGCAGTAAAGTCAAACTACTTCACAATACAGTGGTACCTCTGGTTGTGAATGGGATCCGTTCTGGAGGCACAGGTCATGATTTGCTGCTTCTGCTCATGCACATGATGTCATTTTGTACATCTGTGCATGTGCGAGTGGCAAAACCCAGAAGTAACCCTTTCTGGTACTTCTGGATTGCCATGGGATGCAACCTGAAAACGCGCAACCTGAAGCAAACGCAACACAAAGTATGACTGTACAAGTTTTTGCAAAGCAATTTCCCCAAATGTATGTTGTTTTCACTAATATGTGTATTTTTATGCATGCATATATTTCACCCTAGAACATGCATTTTTGTAGACATCTCTTGGCTGGAGAACTGCATTGCACAATTCAGAGAAGAGTGAATTTCAAAGGATGGCTGTGTTTTGGTTCATGTATTGTTTCAGAAATTGCAAATCAGGTACAGTAGGTTTGCCTTTAGATGTGAAATGAATATTGTTTTCTCCTCACCCCCTAGTGCTGTTACAGTTCTCCTTCGCCAGGGGAAGTACATGCAAATATTTCTACTTAAGTGGTTTGGCTTCATGGCAATTTTACAAAACATTTGTTTGATGCTGTGACTCTTATGATGGCTGCTGCAAAGCACACGAGAAAGCCAACACATAGGTGGAAGTCTTTGCACGCACCCAAACTGCCAGTGAAACAACTGGATGCAGTAGCAGCAGCAGCTTACACACTAGGAAAGGTATGTGAAAATGACCCTTATTTCTGAAAATGAAATGGACAGAACTGTTTCTCAGAAATGTAGATTTATTTTGCAGAAATGTGTGATGATATTTGAATACTAACTTTTCTCCATTGTTTTGAGTAAAAGGACAAAATCAATATTCAGTTTATCACTCCTATTTATTTGTTTGTACAGGTACCTCATTTTGTGTGTGGAAGCTGGTCCACTAGGGCAAACAATACAGTGTCCCACCAACTTCAGTTTGCACTTAGCCAGCCTCCACCTGCCTGCTTTCTTACTTACAATTTTAAGCAGTGGCAACAGCTGCCAGCTTTCTCCTTTTTAGTCCCCATGTTGTCCTTGTAGAACTCAGCAGGCAGGAGGATGGGGACAACACTAAAATTAGTTGGTTCTGCCTGTCATTGCCTCTGACTCCACTACAGTTTGGACTCCCTGTTTTCCTCCACTGCAGCTTAGTCCCAGTGTTCACCTGACACCAGTGGTTTTTTAAAAAAAGGCTCCCATGGCTTTATTGTAATCCAGGAAACTGCCAAGGGACATCAAAAAGATTAGAGAACATTTTAAAAAGTTCTGATTTTCAGTAACATTGTTCCATTTCCCTTTAGGGGAGCCATGGTGACATTTATTAGGCAACGTCTTCTGTCTAGTAGAGCAGTTAGTTATACTGAAGTCTTTGAAAATCCATAGAAAATCAATTGTGTTTTTGGTTGCATTTGCATTTATATAGGTCTTTTAATACACTATGAGATAAAAATGGTTTCCCTCCACACACACACACACACACACACACACACACACACGCACACGCACACGAACATACTCACAAAAGGATGAATTATGTTGCTCTGTTGTGATGGCTGGTGTGTATGCTGAGGTGGCAACTATTATGCTGTCAATTGTATTTCTCACACAGGTCTTGTAGGTTCATTTGTCGGATTCAGCGACAAGGCATCGTGGTGAATTAATTGGAGAAAAGACTTCGGATCAACACAGCAGGATTTTCCTCTGATCTTTGAATAGCACTATTTGATCTTTTACATCTCTTTCAGCATCCACCAGTTAGAATAAGGGGTGTAGCGCATACTTTTTTTTCCAAGGGGAGGGAGAAGAGAAAACTTTCTAACAATAATCCAGCTGAGGCCAAGTAAAATTGTCTATCTATCAATCTATTTATCTATACGCTTTTGTTCATAGAAACATGTGAAGAACACAGCTGAAAACTTAAATAAAATTCTGTAATGTAAATAAAAGTTGCTTCCAGGGACTAATAGGCACAGCAAAAATCACAGAATTACATTCTACCAAGTACAACAGAAAGATAACATATGTTGCTATTATGCTTAATGCTACGTACTACAGCAAAATATTAAACTATGAGTTCCACAAGAGCAACATACTGAGTTGGAGGCATTACATAATTAGTTTTCTAATTCACATGCTTTCCAAAATAAAACTGTTCTGATGCAAAACTACCCCTCTCCTTAGAGGAGCTTTGTGGGTAGGCAAGTGGTGTTGCCAGGCCCATGCAATGGTGGCAGGGCAGTAGTCCGCACGATCTTTCTTTCTTTCTTTCTTTCTTTCTTTCTTTCTTTCTTTCTTTGAAACTTTTGCCCCGGCAGATGTGGTGGAATTACTTAGGGCTCATCCACACCTGTTCCTGTACCAGAAAACATGGATCAAATCAGTTTTCTGCTTGACCATCCAGCTCCTTTCCCATGGAAAAGCCACTCCTTAGTGCTAAAGCGTGTTCTCCCTAACAGAGAGCACGTGTTGCGGTTGGGGAACAGGCCGCCCAGCCATGACTAGGCAAATTAATCTGCAACCCTGGCCTTTAGGGTTAATCGGGTTGCTGGGGGAATATGATTGTTACCAATTTGGAGGAGGAGTCAGAAGCTTTAAATAGAAGGGCCAGATGTAGGGACGTCCTCTTGGCCGTTTTGCATCGGATCACCCGCCCTCCCTCCCTTTAATAGGGGGGTTTTTTATTTAAGCTGATCGCTTGACCTTGCTATGCCTGTCATGGTGTCGTTCGCCTTGGTGCGGGGGCACGGTAGGAATTTTGCCATCTGGCTGATTGGCTGGTGCCATTTGGTTTTTGCCTACTGCGTAGCAAATCGTCACAACTTGTAAGGTTGGCGGTTAGGCATTGGTTAATTGGTGCTTGGAGGGGTAAGTGCCTACCCCTCCAAATGATGCGGAAAGGGAATTCCGTTAAAGGAATCCAGGGGCTTGCCATTCTTTTGTCCTTGTCCGTGGAGCCGGACTTGGGCTGTGCAAGCCCCACCGGAACATGAGGGTCAGAAGTGAGGGCTTGTTTCCCGGCCTCCCTTCTATCCAATACTTGTTTCCCACGCTGGCTTCCGGTGGAGTCCGGAAGGGCCAGCCCTGTCCTTGAGGGCCAGGACAGATAGTCATAACCAATGCCTAAGCAACCACTCACAATTTTTTGTATTTTGAATAAAGTTGTGGCCAAAATTATGCCAAAAACCTTAAACAAAATTGATGTGTGAAGTGTGTAATTATTTGGGGGGTGGCACTGTGGAACTCAACACGCAAACAAGAACAAGTATCAATCTGGAGAAAACCCAAATTGTTCTTTTCTCTGATTGAGTGCCAAAGGGTAGTTTCCCCTGGGGGAAAGCAATGGAACAAGAGGAAGTATTGTTGTGCCCTAAAACAGGATACCAGTGTTGGGTGAAAATCGGGTCAAATTGTTATTGACTTCAGCAGGCAAGCAGGGTTGGCATGACAATAGGGCAAGGATCAGTTCCTCATTCCACTCAGCCTTGATGTAATGGCACTCTGTCAGGGTTGGAAAGCACCCTGGCCCCCTCTGTGGGAGTCACTTAGCATTTAGCTCTTTCTCAGCCCCTCCTCCCTCTTGTGAGTTCCTGCAGGGTGATGACCATCCTTCAAAGAATCTCATGAGACCCTGACAGGGAGATGGAACTCTGCCTCCCCCACTTGTTTCTGGGCCACACAAATGGGCAAAGTCACCTTGCATGCTGTTGTGCCTGAAATGAGGCATAGAAAACAAAACTTAGTGTTCTGGGTCTGCTATTGCTGTCAGCTGGCTACTGTGGGGGATGATGAGGCTGTGACAATGTGAGTCAAGTAACAATGGGTGAATCTGTCAATTTTGGTTCCTCTCAGTGTCCCACTTTCCTTCTCTTAATTTCAGTGTTTCATATTTTCTTGTGAATTAAGTGAATTAAACTCTGTTAGGTTATGATAACACATCTAGTTCTCGACAAAGGAACTCATGCCAAAAAGAAAAGAAAAGTAAATGTATATTTTAACCTGTCTTCTCTCAAGCAAATATATCTCCCCTTTCTTTTTAAATTTGCAGTGTATCTGTGGAGTTAAACCATGCTGTCCTTGAGAGTTCATTGACTGATTTCCATTTACAAGCCAAGAGGATTCTTAAGTCAGCCTTTTCTTAAGAACTTTGGAGCTAATAAAACTTTGCCACTGCTGAAAGGTGTGCTGTATGACATCGAAGGAAGCCTGGAAGTGTCTGCTTCAGCAGTCATCTGGTGTATGTCACAATGCAGCCAAGATGTTAAAAAGGTAAAGGGACCCCTGACCGTTAGGTGCAGTCGCGGATGACTCTGAGGTTGCGGCGCTCATCTCGCTTTACCGGCTGAGGGAGCTGACGTTTGTCTGCAGACAGCTTCTGGGTCATGTGGCCAGCATGACTAAGCTGCTTCTGGCGAACCAAAGCAGCACACGGAAACACCGTTTACCTTCCCGCTGGAGCGGTACCTATTTATATACTTGCACTTCATGCTTTCGAACTGCTAGGTTGGCAGGAGCATGGACCGAGCAACGGGAGCTCACCCTGTCACAGGGATTCGAACCGTCAACCTTCTGATCGGCAAGCCCTAGCCTCTGTGATTTACACCACAGCGCCACCCACGCTATGAGCCTACTATTCAATACAATCTGCATTCACTGTTGTGCTTGCTTTCAGTCAGCAAATGATATATAATTGATTTTGTCCCCCTCCCACAATTTTCATTACATTTCTTTTGCATTGAAATGAATGGGGTGAAAACCCACAGCGCCACCCGCATCCCAAGATGTTACTGCACCACAAATCCTCTACAGTGGTACCTCGGGTTACAGATGCTTCAGGTTACCTCCACTAACCCAGAAATAGTACATTGGGTTAAGAACTTTACTTCAGAATGAAAACAGAAATCGTGTGGTGGTGGCAGCGGGAGGCCCCATTAGCTAAAGTGGTACCTCAGGTTAAGAACAGTTTCAGGTTAAGAACGGATCGCCAGAACGAATTAAGTTCTTAACCCGAGGTACCACTGCACCTCGTCCCACTACTCTACTCTACTCTACTCTACCTATTCACAATTTCTCTTAAGGCAGGTGCTCAAGTGTCCCTACAGCTCTTTCCTGGGTTACAGATACAGGGAGAAAGGTTAGAGCTGAAAAGAATCAAAAAGGCTTTATAGGCTTTATAGTATCTCACTGTGACCCTGACTTATTGCAGGTGTTGCGAGACATTTCAAGCACCAACCAGTTCCTTTTTATGCAGACAAAACTGCAGGTGAATACAATGCAAGCATATCATTGTAGAAGTCTGTTGAGGGGCATGTAAGGAAGAAATGGAACTTTATGTGGTTATTGAAGTGGTTTTCATTTTTAAAAAACCCTCTCTCTCTTGCTAAACACATGAAAGAACAGGGGAGATGTCACAGGGCTGAGTGAAAATGCCCCCTGCTCAATTTGCCAATTAGTTCTTAGGCATGAATTGGGGGCCATATTATTTGTGGAGGGAGCAAAATTTCTTAATAAGTTTGAGGATGGCTTTCTGTTCCATTTATGTGGTACTATTTTGGGGGTTAATGTCAGTTTATTCAGCTCCGGCCCTTGAGCTGATACGACTCATCTTGACCTGAGCCAAGCAGAGTAAAATCCCAGTGTCCGCAAACGAAAGGATGAAGCAGGTATGGTGCTACATTGCTAAGCTTTATTTCTAAGCTATACCGAGAACACACAAAGGTACATTTTGCCTCTGTGAGAGCAGAGAGCAACTCTGACAAAGAATGACAGAACAAAGGAAACAGGAAACCAGTAAACGTCACATCCCGTCTCCCTTTCCCGTGGGAACCCAACAGTAACTGAACTGTGGAATGAAAACATAGCCCCATGACTTGCAGCTGCTGCTCAGTGAGGGAAACAGAAACGAACAGTTAATGCTTGTAAATGGTTGTTGCCTCCACCTGAATTCCGGACAGTGTTGTTCTCAGCAAATTATTGGGGAATGTGGGTGGTCACCGTTTCTGGGGCATGCTGGGGAGAAATGGCAACTGGCAATTGCTGAGAAGTTCCCCATTCCCCATGCCATGGGTGGCGCTGTGGGTTAAACCACAGAGCCTAGGGCTTGCCGATCAGAAGGTTGGCGGTTCAAATCCACACGATGGGGTGAGCTCCCATTGCTCAGTTCCTGCTCCTGCCAACCCAGCAGTTCAAAAGCACATCAAAGTGCAAGTAGATAAATAGGTACCACTCCAGCGGGAAGGTAAATGGCGTTTCTGTGCGCTGCTCTGCTTCTCCAGAAGTGGCTTAGTCATGCTGGCCACATGACCCGGAAGCTGTACGCCGACTCCCTCGGCCAATAAAGCAAGATGAGTGCATCAACCTCAGAGCCCGTCACGACTGGACCTAATGGTCAGGGGTCCCTTTACCTTTACCTATCATGCCATTTGTTACCTTTTCTCTAAACTAAAGGCCTCAAATGCTGCAACAAGAGTTGTTTCATTTATTCGATCCTTTTAGAAGCCATTTTCTGAACCTAGGAAGGTGACTTATGCTGAGTCAGACCATTTGCCCATCTAGCTCAGCAATGTCTCTTAAATAAGTTGTGATCTCCCACCCCAAAAGCCATATTTGAAGTGGCCACACCAGTTTACCACCTGCCAATGCAGGTGGCAGCGCTAGTTGAATCACTGAGGGATATTGTATCACCCTGCCCAAGGCTGCATGAGATCCAATCTCTCTGCACTGCAATACTTGCATTCTTGCTATTCAGACAAATATTGTGTGTAGTAGGGATGTCAAAGAATATTGATGGAGACAGCAACAGAAAATTGCTGATGTTTGCTTGTTCATCCCATGTCTTGAATGGAAATCAATCCAGTGAATACCATTGATATTCACTGTTGTTGTTTCTCAGTCTGCTAATGATACATAATTGATGGCTCCCTACCATTTGCATTGGGTTTCCATTGTACTGACGTGAATGGGGTGCAATAGCCTAATAGTAACAGAATAGCATTAAAATAATGTAAATAATTATGCAAATAAGCAAGTAAGATTCTTCCCAGCAGACTGTATGATGAATAAATTATGATTAACAGAATTTATATACCACTTTTCATTTCAAGAAGAAATACCAAGGCACTTTTTTTTTTTTTGCTTTTTTTCCAGAAGCTGAACTGCAGTGGAACAAAAGCAATGATGCATGTGATGAACACAGGTTGGAATGGAAACCAGTGCCTTCTTGCATCTGTAGTATGCATTTTTAATTTGAACAGAATATATAAAACAAAAACAGCAACTTTGATTCCATGCTTATGTCTGCTATAAGCTGCAGACATAGTGATGAAGAGGTAGCAATGGTAAAACAGCGAGACAAGCAACCTGAGCTACAAAACAACAAATCTGAAGCTGAAAAAAAATCAGAGTAATATATTTCGTTAGCAATGGAAAGATAATTTTATCTTCTTCTTAAAAAGCAGTTAAGGATGCTTTTATGCACTCTTTGACTAAGTGTTATAAATAGCCCTCTTAACAATTGGGAATACAACAAATCTTTCAAATTCCTTGTATTAGTTGGGTTGAAAGGTGCCTCTAAATGGTTCCATGGACTGCAGCTCAGCACAGTGGAAGGTTTAAATCCAAGCCTACCCATAATAGATAGCCTAATTCAGTAATATTTCCAGGGAATTCATAAATCCCTGATGCAGCTCAATGTATTACTATGTTTGTACCTGCTACAAGAACAACATTCTTAATTAACTGGGCTTCTATTCTCCTCCTCCTACCAGTCTTGAGCAGTTTATTTATGCTACGGAGGGTTCAGGGCAGGGGACATAGGCTAGCCTTATTTTGTCCTCACAACCATATTCAAGGTAAATTAGATTGAAAGAGGATGTATCTGAGCCAAAACAAGCTAAGGAGTTTCAGGACATGAATGGGAATTCTAATGCAGATCTTCTTGGTACACTGCAGTTGTCCTCAATGAGTTCAAGATGGGTCTCCTGTCCAGGTACTGATCAGGGCTAAAATTGCTTTGAGGAAGGGCTGTAGCCTAGTGGTATAGGATCAGCTTTGAATGCAGAGGGCCTCAGGTTCAATTCCAAGCATCTCCAGGCAGAGCTAGGAGAAGGACCTGCTTGAAATGTTGGAGAGTGCAGGTGAACTGTTGGTATAACTTAGTATATAAGGCAGCATCCTATGTGAATATCCTGCTATCAGGTGCATTTGTTTTTTCATTATTTTATAGAATTACCGGAGTCTTCAGGTTCCTTTCGCTGAAGCCAGGAAAGTCCTGGCTTCAGCAAAAGGAACCCGAAGCCTGAAGAGCGCAGTGGGGACTTGTGCTGCGCTCCGAAGGCTTCAGGGATCTTTGACGCTGGCGGTGAGGGAAAGCAGTGCTTCCCCCCACTGCCAGCCCCACAAGCTTGGGGGGCAGTGGGAAGGCAGCCTTTCCGCTGTTCCCCGACCTGCTCTTTGGGGCTGGCGGTGGGGGAAAGCAGTACTTCCCCCCAGCAGCCCCAAAGAGCAGGTTGAAAGGAACCCGAAGCCTCCAGAGCCTAGTGGGAACTCCTACTGTGCTCCTGAGGCTTCGGGTTGCCTTCACTGAAGCCTGGAGAGTGAGAGGGGTCAGTGCGCAGCGACCCCTCTTGCTCTCCAGGCTTCCAAGGTAGCTGCCTGAAGCCTCGAGAGTGCAGCGGGAACTCCCGCTGTGCTCCGGAGGCCTCGGGTGAACGCACCTTGAACGCACAGAACGCACCTTGTTTTAGAGGGGGAGAACAAGAAACAAAAAATTCTCCCTCTCTCTGCGCATTGCCCCTTCAGCAAAGCGGAAGGAGAAATGGAAGGCCCCCCCCCTCTAAAACAAGGTGCGTCCTATGGTCGGGTGCATCCTATAGAGCGCAAAATACGATATATTTATTTTATGACTTTATTTTTTTTTATAAAAAAGGCATCATTTGGACCCTCCTTGTCTTCTTTTTGGGTTTGGAGGGGCTTCCCCCTTTCCTCCTGTGACCTGGAGCAATATTGCCAAAATACAGAGCTGAAATGAAAGTTTGCATGCTTTTGTAATGTATAGGAACTAGGGTAAAGTGTGCATACAAATGCATATATTAGTGAAAATGCATTACATTAGGGAAAATTTTCTCTAAAATGCTGATGAATTTTCATGAGGACAGAAAAAGAATTGCAGTAAGTTGCAGAAATACAGAGAACTGCACTTAACATTTGGGGGCGGTGGCAGCGGGGGGTGGGGATGAAGAACCGAAAGAAAACAAAATTGACAGATTTGGTCACCCCCTACTGTCCTGCAAGTGCTATAAAACATACACTGCACATGACAGGATAAAAACACATTGAGTCTCAGGAGGCTGCTTTCCTGAGTGATTGCTGTTTGCCAAATGCCTGATCAACTTCACTCGCCCCCTTCGACACACGGGTGCCACACTTAACTCAATGTGGCATCTGTGGTCTAATTAGCGGGCGTACTCAATGAGTGAGGAAGTCGGTCATTGTTTAATGCACGCCTTGGCAGGCCACACACTGCTTATCACCATAAATCTTTTAGCTCCAGTGTCAGCTTCTGCCACCATCTCAGCATCTTGAGAGAAGATGAAGTGCGGCATATGCCTTTCGAATTAGCCTGCTCCATCCGTCATGGGACTCAGCCTTGGCAGAAGGATATGACGGGACACATAAATTAGGAAAGTAACTGGGATGTCTCCTGACTTGGTATCTAGCATTGGGATGTCTCTGTGGTAATCTGGGCTTTAATGCTCCGTTGAACCCATTCCTTATAGCAAAGTGAAAAATGGCATACTCAGTCAAGTTGGTTATTTTTGAAAGGCGCTTTCCCCTGTCTTCCTCCCTTCCCCTGACCCTCCTCACCAACATCTCTTCAAACAAACATCACTACTTACTACCTGCCTTGTTTAGAGCAACATCCGATAATCAGAGGAATAATTTATATTAAAACGGCTTGGCTAAATCTGTTTGAAAGTACATGGGAAAGGGGGGGGGCGGTGAGAGGAGAGGGAAAAATGCTTAGCATCAAACAGTGCCCCCTTTGGACATCTGATAAAAATTTAATGCGACTTCAGAAGTTTCTGCAGCAGACTCCAGCTGCCATCTTTTTCAGAATCTCTTTTTTAAAAAAACTTCTCCTTCCCTTCAGAATTGCTTCTTCGGAAAGAAGGCAATTGTGCCTATGCAGGAAAGATGAAAGAAATGTAGCAGTTTCAGAAACTGTTAGATAGTGAAAGCCTGCTTGATAGGTATGAAATTATATGCTTCTCTGCGGGCACAAAGTAGTTTGGCGCCGACACATTTCTAGATGGGGTGTTGGTTTGCAAAATTTGAAACATCTGGAAATAGAACTGCCAGGATGCAACCTGGAGAAAGTTGAATTTAAAGGTATAGCAACAATGAAGTGGGACACTTCTCCTCATCATCCTCCACATATATTATATGTGATATATATAATGTCCATATTTTCTAATCTTCCAGTCAACAAGGGAGAGGATGCTTCAAAAGCATCTGAGCTAGACTTCAAGCTGTGCGTTTATTCTTTGTGGTCATGATCCAACAAAGCTATAAACAGATATAAAGAGCAGAACCATTCATTAAACCATGCACAAAGCAAGGTGCTTTGATTTTTTTCATGCATCTGTTTGCATTGCTAAGAAGACAAGCCACAATATTTTTTTTTAAAGTAAACTGAAAAGTGGGCTTGTCTCTTCAGCATGTGGTGTGCATCTTTTGCTCCTCAGTGTTTTGTCTTTTGTTTTCTGTGGTGATCACCCCAGAATGAACATGTACCCCCCCCCCATCTGGACCACGTGCATGGCAAAAAAATAACAAAGATGGATTTTACTTTAATTATAATAAAACCCATGTACCGTATATCTTTCCAGATCTGGAAGCTTAAAACCAAGATCACGAGACCTCTGCAGCCGCTGTAGATATAGTATGGAGAACAGGATCCTCTCTACAGATTGTGAGTCTACACCAGCAGGAAAATATGGGAGTTAACCCCCCTCCAATTGATTGTGGTTGAAGAATAGACAACAAAGTTGAACAAATTTGTTTTGTGGCCTCCTGTAGCACCCTGAATATACAGTGAACTCATTAAAACCAACAAGAAAGCAATTGGCGGCACTAAGTAAAGAGTGTAATTCCCTTAATCACATTTTGGCAAGCTTTACCTCAGTTCTTTACTTTGATATGCAAATAAACAATAATAATTAGAAAATTCGAAGGCACCTGGACTGCAGAAGATCCTAGGGGGGTGGGGGTGGGAAACATAGGAAAGACTCTGCTGCTAAGGTTTGTGGTGCTGGAAATGGTAGTTCTGACATGGCAGCCTTGTCCAACCACTTATATTTAAGTCCTCGGGGCTTATCAGCTCATGCAAATAAATCAGGTAGTATAGAAAGTTTAAGACAGTACTGCATGTGTGGTGGCTGCCCCAGGATTGCTCACAGTTCTGCAATCATAGCAACTAATTTGTTTTGTAAAAGGATTAATGTAAGTGGCAATTAGATCCCTTGGGGGCATGCTGAACTGGAGCTAGAACTACAGTGGTACCTCGAGTTACAAATGCCTCAGGTTACAAACACTTCAGGTTACAAACTCAGCTAACCTGGAGGAGTTACCTCGAGTTGAGAACTTTGCCCCTGGATGAGAACAGAAATCGTGTGCCGGCGGTGCAGCAGCAATAAGATGCCCCATTAGCGAAAGCACGCCTCTAGTTAAGAACGGTTTCAGGTTAAGAACGGACCTCCAGAACGAATTAAGTTCGTAACTGAAAAATGCCAGCCCAAATGGGCATCTTCAGTATTTTTTATTTATTACATTTACATGCAACCTTTTCCACCAAGGAGCTCAAGGTGGTGTGCATGATTCTCCCTTCCACATTTTATCCTCACAACAACTCTGTGAGGTAGGGAAGGCTGAGAGGCTATGGCTCTGCCCAAGGTCACCCAGTAAGCTTCATGGCTGAGTGTGGACTTGAACCCAGGGCTCCCATTACACCACGCTGGCATCACATCACATCACACTGGCAGGTGGCCAAGGCACTTTAACTGTTAGCAGTAAAAGGAAAATAAGAAGATTGGAGGAAAGGTAGAATGCTGTAGCTCTTTATAGCTGATAGCTTCTCAGAGGAGGAGATGGCTTACTGTAAGGAACCTTGAATAGAGCATAACTACTAGGAAGTGTGGGCAGAATGCAACTTGTTATTGCATGCCTCAGTTGTACCTTTCAATACTGTTTGCAGAGAAACATTGGCAGAGGGCCCTTGCCTTTTGTTCTTCCTTGTGGGCTTCACAAAAGATCTGGCTAGTCATTGTTGGAAACAGGATGCTTGACTTGTTGGACTATAGATGCACTAGCGGTTCAGTTTGGCAAAAGGCAGCTTTTTATGTTCCTACAAGAGGAAAAAGAATATGCTATCCCTGCACCAGTCTTCCCCTCCAGGTGTTTCAGACTACCTCTCCCTATCCAACATGGCCAATGATCAGGGATAATGGGACTTGTAGTCCAAAATATAGGGAGGCTGTCAGGTTGAGGAAGGCTGATCTGCTCTTTTCAGTGTGCACAAATCAGTTGGAAGCAATCAAGTATCCACTCTGCAGTTTCTTGTTTGTTTTCGCTTTTTCAGAACATAGAGATTCACAACATATTTTGTTCTTTTGCAGCAAATGGCAAGGTGCCCTTAACCTATATTTTGCAGGTGAGCATTTAGAAATGTAATTTGCTTTTTAAGTCATTGTTGTGTGCTGTGTTAACTTGGGTGGTTAGGAAAATTGCTTGTCCGAGCCTCACTGAGCTTGACCATTTCTTAGAGATGAAGAATTAGTGGCAAATGTGAGTGAAATAAAGAGGGTCCTCCCCCCTTAATATTGCCTTAGATTTCAGTGGTAGCAAAGCCCGGGTTGCCTAGAAATGCTTTTTCCTTTCTTTCTTGGGTATAGTACAGATGCAGGTAATCAATATTGTAGTTTTGGTGTGGGGGCGGGGGTTCCCTTTTGACAAAAGGTGTAAGATTGATTACTCAGATCAATACTATTTTTAGAACCAATTCATCAAAATTGTACTTAAACAGAAACCATGATGCATTTAACTGTTAATAATACAAATGCCTTTTTGTCCCTTGTGGGTGATCTTGTTTTTGCAACACACAACAGTAATTCTTCCCTCTCAAAAAAAAGTTTGTTTTTTCCCCTTAACCCCTTCTGGGTTAAAAAGGGGGCTGCAATCAGTTCCTGTAAAAAAAAAAGAAAAGAAAAATGCCTCAGCAATCCTTCTGAAGCATAGCAATGTACAGCATAGAAAGCTGACTTATACTGAGCTAGACCATTTGTTTATTGAACTCAGTACAGTGGTGCCCCGCAAGACGAATGCCTCGCAAGACAAAAAACTCGCTAGACGAAAGGTTTTTTCATTCGCGATTTGCCTCGCAAGATGAATTCCCCTATGGGCTTGCTTCGCAAGACGAAAACGTCCCGCGAGTTTGTTAAACCGTTTAAACCGTGCTTCGCAAGAAGAAAAATTCGCTAGACGGCAAAAATTGCGGAACGAATTAATTTCGTCTTGCGGGGCACCACTGTATTGTCAAAACTGACTTGCAGCAGCTCTCCAATGTTTCAGAAATCCTCTCCTCCTCACGGAGGGGAGGCATTGTGATCGGGAACTGTTCCCGCGCGGAGCAGGGGGCGTTCCAGCCCCTGCTCTACGACATCACTGACGCGCCACACCCCCATTAATCCTGCCTATCAGCAGCAGGCATGGGGGCGGGGTTTAGCCGCTTAAACGCGGCCGCAGCAGCCCCGTTCCTCATTGCGCTGCCGGGTTCTTCATTGGGTCACCCACCCACCCTCCCTCTAGTCATTCCTTTTGCGCCTGACCTTGCTGTGGACCTATGGTTGGTTGCCCTGGTTGCCTAGGGGGCCTGGTAGGAGTTTTTTCCATTTGGCAAATTGGCACCGGCCACTTGGTTTTTTGCCTACCTCGTAGCAATTCATCACAACTTTTTGGTATTGGCAGTTAGGCATTGGAACGTGTGGTTGGTGTATGGAAGGGTAGGGTGTGGCCATCATCTACCCCTTCTTTTATGGGTATTCCGTTAAAGGAATCCGGCGGTCATGGATAATGTCCGATGCCCAGCTGGGCTGGTGGCCATGGCATTACCCCGTTGACATCAGGGGAGAGCTTACAGTTGTATTTGCATCAACAGGCAGTGGCGTAGCGTGGGTTGTCAGCACCTGGGGCAAGGCAAGTAATTTGCGCCCCCTAACCTGTGGATTTGCGCCCCCTAACCCTAACCCCCAGATGTTGCGCCCGGTGCGGCCTGCCCCCCTGCACCCCCCATGCTACGCCACTGTCAACAGGCTCCCCCTACTGGTGATTAACCCCTGCTAGACTCACCCCTCACTGAGTGGGTGGAGTCAATGTTGCTGTTATTCCAATGCCTAAGCCAATACCTCTTACATGCTGTAATCAATAAAGTTGTGGCCTTTTTTTAGCCCAAAAACCTAAAATACTGTGTCCATGTGTCTTTCTTATCCCAAGCTAAGGGGACGGGTCCTCGAATCACAACAAGATTCTCCCCCAGCTCCATCTGGAGATGCCATGGATTTAACCTGGGATTTTTTGCATGCAAAGCAGATGCAGTACCACTCAGCCAACTATTTTAGAGCAACCTCCCCGTCAAGTGCCACACCCTTTTGGAGGTAACTTGAGAAGGCCAATGGTGGGAGGCATCAGAGTAACAAGTGACCACCCCTTTTCTCTCTGTGTCTTTCTGCTATGCCCTTCTCTTTCTCTGATTCATTCTGCGAATCATTTTCTTCTGTGTTTCTGATATCCTTTCTCCCCTCACACAGTACTAGATTTGCTTACATGTCTACATATGTGCACACATGAATCTGCTTTTTACCCATGTGTTCATGCAAGTACCACTTGAAAGAATAGAACTGTGTGCTGGATTTTTTTAAATTTATTTTTTGCTTGCAATGGACACAATTCAATAATGTCTTGCTATCTAAGGGCCAATAAACATGTATCCCTACCATGATTTGGTGTGTTACACAAAATGGTAGGTGGAAAATGAAATGGCTTTGCATCTTGGAGAACCAGAACAGAAATATATATTTCTGATCAAGAACATAAGAATATGAGAAGAACCTGATGGATCATCAGGCCATTGGCCTATCTAGTCCAGTGTCTCGTTCTCATAGTTGCCATGCATGAGCCATGGCATAGCAGGGGGTGGGGGTGGAGGGGACCCCCCAGGCACATTTTTTTGAGGAGAAACTGCACCTGGGCCCGGGGCTGGTGCGGCAGCAGCAGTGGCTCCTTCTCCTTCGGGCTGCTCCTGGGCTGGCTGAGGGTTTGTGTGAGGGCACAGCCACCAACCTCACCCAGACCCAACCCAGGGAGCAGAAGCGGCAGAGAACACTGCTGCCGCCCCTCCCTGATGTGGGAATCCAGTGCACGAGGGAACTGTGGAGGCAACTTTCTTGCAGAGCAGCCTAATGCTGAGAGCAGGCCACAACTCCTCCCTTGGGTCAAGCCTGACAAAGGGATGGAAGCATCCTATTCACCAAGAGGATACTCTAAAGGCGGCATTTGGTGGTTGCTGCTTCTGAGGAAGCAGCAGATCTAGCTTCCAAGGAGCATACTACAGATCTTGCTGCCACTGCTGCAGCAGGGGCAGTGGCAGTGAGTGATGCATTCCTGGGAGGCCAGATCTGCTGCCCCTGTGATCCTGCTGCTGGAGGGCCGGCCCTGCTCTCCGTCCTCCCTGGAGTTGCTGGGGATTGAGCCCGGGACCTTCTGCATACAAGGCAGGTAGTTTACAACTTAGCTACAGCCATAGCTAAATAACCCAGCTATTAAGTTTGCCAACATCCCAAACCACCACCTCCTCTATATACACACACACACACCTGAGCAAACCTTATATCCAGTCTTTTCCTAGCATGCAGCTCAGATGAAGCAAAGGCTTAAGCATTAACCTGCCAGAATGTCATGCTGTGGATCACCAGGCTGATTTCAGAATTAAGATTGGATTATGCTGTGTAGCTTCCCCCCCCCCCGCACCTCCCCTTTAGGAACAACAAATCTAAAATGCTTTTTAAAACTAATGTGAATTTCTATGCTGCAGAAAGCAAGGCTATTTGGCATCGATTGCTAGTCACTGCACATCTCTGTCGACTCTCGAGAAATGAAGAAAAGCTCCTTTTTGTTGTTGCTATGCTTGCTATACAAAGCAGAAGAAATGGAGCAACGGTGAGAGGCCCCCTTGGTTGTGTCTGTATATGTAATTTTATTTCAAACACATCACCAGCTGCGGGACTCGCGGAAAGAAGCTTGTAGCAGCCAGGAGATTTGAAAGGAGAATGATAACAGGCTGCAATCTTATCACCATGGTCTTTAATGGAGACTAGAACAGTTATTCCCACATGGCACTGGTAGTTTTTTAATGGATGCGCACCCAGAATGCCAAGCATCTCTTATTTTGTGCTCCCAGCTTTTCTACAATGAAGTTATTATTTTCTATGGTAGATGCAATGGCAGATGTCACAGATGGTGTGAATGGCACACTGCAAATTGTTCCGACAAGCTCTTTCAGCTAATCTGTTAATCCAAGTTACCAAGATAAACAGTTTGTTTAAACTGTGGTTGGAGGAAACTATAGCTCTTTGAGTTCATGCATAGCGAATACTTGTTTTCATTCTTCTCCTCTGAAGGAGGAGGAGAGAGGCGATCCACTTGAGCCTGAGGCTCATTGCTGCTCATTTATGTTCATATACCGTAAGCCATGTTTTCGGTGAGGGTTTGAACTGGGCCTGTATCTAAAGTTTGGGAAAGATCTGTAGTTGTAAGACTTTGCTAGCTGCAGAAGAAGAAGCAATGACCTAACTTATTGTAGAATCATCAAATAGTGTAGCTCACTGTAAGCATTTAGTTTGATGTCATGTAAATTTGATTGTTTAGCCCAAATGAGCCCAGGGAAGCAAACAAAACATAAGCACAAATAATAAAAGTATATTTTAAACTTCTTAAAATAACAATTCTAATACAGACGTGGATAGAGAAAGTTCTCAACTTAAAAGGCTCATTGAAAGAGGAAAGTATGTTTTTGTGTTTTTATTATGAATGATGATATTATGATGGGGACATGGGTAGCGCTGTGGTCTAAACCACTGAGCATCTTGGGCTTGCCGATCGGAAGGTTGGCAGTTCAAATCTGCAGAATGGCGTGAGCTCCTGTTGCTCTGTCCCAGCTTCTGTCAACCCAGCAGCTTGAAAACACACCAGTGCAAGTACATAAATAAGTACCACTGCAGAGGGAAGGTAAATGGTGTTTCCATGCACTCTGGCACTCGTCACTGTCCTCCGCGTGCCAGGTTAGTTATGCTAACCACATGACCCGGAAAGCTGTCTGCAGACAAATGCTGGCTCCCTTGGCCTGAAAAGTGAGATGAGCGCCACACCCCATAGTCACCTTTGATGGGACTTAACTGTCCAGGGGTCCTTTACCTTACCTTTACCTTTATTATGAATGATTGGTGGAAAGTTTATTTTATTGTGTATTTTTTAATAAGATATATTCTCACTAGCTTAATATATATTGTTATTTTAATTTTGTTAAGTTTTGTGTCTCTTAGCAAATTTTGTAAACTCTTTTGACATTGTGAGGCATCTTGAATATGACTTCCTATGGAAAGGTGGCCCACAAATCAATCACGATAATTACACAGGATCAAATCAAGTAGCTGTGCTAGCTGGGAGCTAATGTCAAATCCTAGCTTTTTAGCAAATGTGCACATTTAATTGGCACATGTACATGCTTAATTTAATGTGTCCATGCTAGTTTCATTCATATACCTTACATTTGTAGGTGTTCAAATATATTTGTAGAGGCACACCTTTAAAAATGTAACATGCTTTTAAGAACCAACAAAGGCAATCCTGTGGCAAGAAGTGTTAGAATTAGCAGCTTTAGGTTGAAGTGGCTCTCTGGCTCAGCTGGCTGCTTCCTGGATCAGCTAGGCTCAGCCAGGGTTATGTCCCCACTCATGGCTCAGCTGAAGATATGCCAGCATAATTTGCACATCCCGGTTTAGCTGGTTGAGCCTAGGACAGTGCAAATCTGCCCCCTCCCCCACAAAGGGGTGCTCCAGGGGCATGGGGGGTGTGGGAGCAAAGAAAGGGAACTTAGGCTGGATCCCCAACCCATTGAGCCTGATCATGTGACCAGGCTGCCCGGCATATAACATTATTTTTAAAAGTTTGCTTTCCCTCAGACTTAGGCAGAGTGGCAGCAGCTGTCTCACTACTGAACAGGTTTTGGATCTGGTGTAAATTTACAACTGCTTAACTTAAACCAGCTTCTGTTACACCAGCTCCTTCTGCAAAGAATTGCTCCCTTGGCCTCTCAAAAATGTTACAAATGAATGCAAACCCTTTGGGGACTGTGTCTGCTGAAATACTGATTACAATGGGTATTTACTTTTCGTGCTAGGTAAAGAGGAGCAAGTCATTGAAAAATCATGCATAGCTTTGAGTTTTTTCCCCTCCCTTTCAGTTCCGACAACACAAATCCTGCTAAGCTTTAGGATCTGTTGTTATACCATATGTGGGTTTCTCAAACATAACCTGCCAACCCTAGAACGAATATGTTGTGTTGCTAAAGGTTGAGTCTTCCTTTGATTATTTTAATGAGCAAACAGAGGATGAGAAAACATGCACAGATGTGATTGATCTTTGCAGAACCCTATGAGAATATCCATATAAGCTTGCTGTTTTTGTCTCTTCACACCATCATGGGATGGGCTTGGCCAGCAAAATAACCTTATTACTTTTAGTGAAGTTTAGGAAAATAGAAGTGTATAGAAAACATCACAGTAATAAAACTTTAAAAGGAAGCCCCTCAAGAACCAAAACAAATGTCCTTGTGTTTATGCATAAAGGTGCTTGGTGGGAACAGAAGATGAGATCATAGTTATCTTTTTACAGGGCAAAGAAATAGCACAATGGAAGTGTGAGATGGATAGAAAACAACATTAGAAAGTTGTTGAATCAGAATCTCAAGTCCAAAAGTGACTCCAGGAATGATGCCACCTGGCTTGGTAGGTGAAAGGTATCCCGTTTCCAAAGGTGGTTGAGCTTATCTGAGGAAGTATCATGTTTCTGGAGGGGTAGCCGAAGGGCTTAGCTTTCAGACTTCATTTCCTTCAGGCATGGAGAAAGAGAGCTTTTGATCTCACTTAAAAAGAAGAGAACTTAAGAACTTCTGGCAAAGGATGAAGTTGTACAGTTCTGAAAGAGGGCAACAAAGCTTGCAAATGCATCTTGCAGGTTAGCCACATGATGGATTCTATTTTCTGTTATTTATGGTGTGTTCCTCCTCCACACTCCCAGGAAAGAAAGTTGTGAGATCTGTATGCTTGGTAATATTGAAGTTCTCCAGAATGGTAGAGAAAATGGGACAATTCTGAAAGGAAGTTACTGACAGATTATTTGAAATAAGCATTTTACAGCACAGCCTGTAGACAGTAAGAGCTGTTCGACAGTGGAATTTGCTGCCAAGGAGTGTGGTGGAGTCTCCTACTTTGGAGGTCTTTAAGCAGAGGCTTGACAACCATATGTCAGGAGTGCTCTGATGGTGTTTCCTGCTTGGCAGGGGGTTGGACTCGATGGCCCTTGTGGTCTCTTCCAACTCTATGATTCTATGATTCTATGTTGACTCAAAAGTAAGTCCAATTGGGTGCAATGGGGATTACTCCTGCCAACCTAGCAGTTTGAAAGCACGTCAGTGCAAGTAGATAAATAGGTACCTCTGTGGTGGGAAGGTAAATGGCGTTTCCGTGAGCTCTGGCTTCTGTCACAGTGTCACGTTGCACCAGAAGCAGTTTAGTCATGCTGACCACATGACCCAGAAAGCTGTCTGTGGACGGCTCCCTCAGCCAGAAAGCAAGATGAGCGCTGTAATCCCATAGTCACCTTTGACTGGACTTAACCATCCAGGGGTCCTTTACCTTTTTATTCCCAGAAAACTGGGTTTAGATTTGCAGTCACGGGTTTTTAAATGTATTACTAGGGCCTACCCCCCCCCACTAGTATTGCTTGTCGACTCCACCTACCACTTGCTTGCTAAACCCCTACCTGCTATCCCAACAACCCCACCCTTTACACCTTGCCCCCCCTGACATTCCCCCAGCTCCTCCTACCCCCAGCCAGTCCCCATAGCTCCTTCCACTTCCCTTCTGCACCCAACAATCACCTGATGCCGTAGTGACATCAGGTAATACTTCCCTTTGGAACCCCTTTTGTTAGGACTTCAAAGGTCCTGTCAGCTTATTTCTGGGGTTCATTTACTGATCTAGGGGGCTGGCTAGGCCAGAGTGGCATGCAACATAGGTTTCAATCCTACATGCACTTACTTGGGAGTAAGTATTATTGAACTCAGTGGGATGTATTTTTGACTAGGAATGCATGGGTTTCTTACAGGTGCTTAAGTAAAGACCAAACTATTATGGTGCAAACTTGAGATGCATATGGCTCAGTTGTCTAAAGTACCCTGAAATGCACTGGAAATTCATTTTGGTACCTGTTACTTTGGCTTCTATTCTGAATCCACATGTAATTGTTTTTCAATGAATAATTAATTAGTATGCAGCAGACAGCTTCTTATTGGTTGAGAGGAAGCAAAGATGTCACAGTGACATTAATGCTAGTTGACTTGGATTTAACACCTTTTTCTAATGATGAAGTGTGGATTTGTTATTATTATTATTTTAGAAAAGTAGCTACCTGAGTCATTTTGCTTGGCAATTGCAGCTATTAAGTTGTCTAGGCTTGTTATGAGAGAGGTGTGTTGTTCAGCTAAATTGTTTTCCCCAGGATATGACTAGTGTTGATGCTTTTCATGAACTGGTATCCTTTTTATCACATGGGAGCTGTACAGCTGGGTCCAGTCAAGTGTCCACATAAGTGTAGCATCTTTTATATTGACAGTGACCAACCAGATGCTCTTGAGAAACTCTCTAGATGAGCTGGATAGTGATATGATGCATTCCATATTACTAATCTTCACACCTGAAGGTCAACAGGCATTCATGGGAAGAAGAAATATCGCAATGAACCTAAATACTGTAAATATTTAAGCAGAAAATGGCAGATGGCTCTAAAAATGAGCAAAATATTTAGGTATAGTATGTCCTAGTCTCATTCACATGCACAAACATTCACACACACATGCACAAACACACCATTGTTATCTGGTTGACTCAGAACGCCAGAAAACTCCAGAAATACCTTCATTTTGGGGCTAGAAATGGTAACAGCTGACTAATTTTACATCACATTGGATAGAGACTTTAAATAGGGGGGGGGTCCTGATCCCCTTGTTGTGAGATACCATACCTTGTGAGGATAACTTGCTCTTCCTGTACTTTCCTGCTGATTGGTCCTCATTTGAAGACTGCCACCTTCATTGAGATAAAGAGCTCCAACTCTTAGTTACAACACATGATTTGAATGCAAAAGGATCCAGAGTCAATTCTTGGCTTCTCCCAGGTAAGGGTTGGGAAGGGCTTGTCTGAAACCTTAGAGAGCCACTGCCAGTCTATGTAGACCTGTGGTTCTCCAGCTGTTTTGAATGCCAACTTTCATCATTCTTAGCCAGGCCCATGTAGAGCTTGTCTGAGGCCCAGGACAGGAATCTTGTTCTTGGCATGACAGTGCAAGTCCAGCAGACTCCTGGTGGGCCCCTTGGCTGCCTTAGTCTTCCAAGGCCCACAGCAAGTGTACCCAGCTGCCCCCAGCCCCCTACGAGCCTGTTCTTAACTATTGGCTAGTGATGAATGGGACTTATGGGAGTTAGAATCTGGAAGGCACTACGTTTGGGAAAGTTGGTGTAGACATTATTGAGCTAGATGAGTCAAAATTTTGGTGGTGTTAATCAGCTTTCTATTAAAGCATATTTAAAGCATGCTCTCTCCCCCAAATAATCCAGGGAAATGGAGTTAAGGGTGCTGCAAACTCTAGGGTGTGTGGGTGTGAGCTACAGTTCCCAGAATTATTTTGGATGTGCTTTAAATTATGGCACATAATTTGGATGTGCTTTAAATTATGGGCTTCAAGGGTCTTCTTTTGCAGGATGCATGCATAAATTATCCTCAGAGCATCTGAGTGCAGAAGTTCACCCTGCTGTATCTGAGACTTATCCTTAAACAATTGCATCTACTGAACAAAAATGAAAAGGACAGAAGCAGATGCAGTTGCTCTAGCGACACACTTCTGGAGAGGCACGTGAGCTGCTCTTTCTTATCTTTATTTCTCTGAGGAAGATGCATCGAATTGTACAGCAAGGTCTTGTGAGAATAAGTGAGAGCATAAGTGGTCCTACCATTTTAAAAGTACTCCCTATAGGTTATGTTGCATGGGGAGGAGGAAGAAACAGTTTACAAGGCAGTATTAGAACTGAGCACAGCTTTAATCAGGCACATTTTATCTTGAATTTCTTTTTCATTTGATTTTACTGTTTCATCACGAACACACTCCATCAAAGCTATCATGACAGAAACATAGATTTCTCTTTCCTGCGTGTCAGCTTTCACCTGCATCACTGTCCTTACAGTCTCTTCTTCTTTTCACTTTGCCATCTTACAAAGACTCACCAATCTGCAATCAACTTTGTTACAAAGACACAGCACCAATAGTTTTCTTATCTTTTGTCAGACACTTTAGAATTCTTACTACTTAAGTGGCATGAGGTTAGCATTTGGCAATTTATGATTTTTGTAGTTTACATAATGCTCCTGAGTCCCCAGAAGGAGAGGTATTCAGGTGAGTCCCACCACCAGATCTAAAAACCTTGAAAGAAGACCATGCCCTGTATGCTGAAGGTGCAATAATCCCTGCAATTATTACAGAAGTTCCAGAGGAACTGTGAGGCAGAAATCCCTGTATTCAGATGTTCTGATGAACACAAATACTTCCAGGTCACACTGTGTGTTCTCACATTATTACACACATAAACACACACAGAGCTCTGGTTACAGGCGTGCAAAGAGCTTGATAAAGGAGGAAATATAGAAGTAGTGGTGCTTATGTGTAACAATTACTAACAATTACTTTCTCCAGTTGTGCTTCTCATTAAAAACAATTCAATTGAATATACACTCCAATTTTGACAAAGGATAATAGTTTCTGTGTTAACTTCACAGGATTTCAGAACTTTATCTTATTCTCATAATAGTGTTGATATGGCATCCCTATCAATACAGAACAGAGTTGTTCTAAGTAACAATCTTTGTTAAATCTCAAAGCTGTGTTCCTGCTGTAGGTATAGAGAGAAAATTCCTAATTACATAGTTACTGTGAAAATAACACATCATTTCCCCAGGAAAGTGCATGGCAACGTGCTTCAGGCAATGGTAATTACATGGTAACGTGTACTGCAGATCCTACATTTTGTTTCTGATAACAGTAAATAACATGTACTTTAGCTATGTGGAAGGGTTTGAGATAAATGTCAGGCAGTATGTATGATGAAGAAGAAGGGAGCCATTTATGGTGAAATCGAAGGGAAACTTTAGATGATGACTCTCAAAATATCAGCCATATGGGTTCATTTCTGGCTCACATAAATACTTTTGGTCCATGGTTTTATACTGTTCTTTGTGTGGCATGGCTCGCAATATTCTACACAGGTGTCGTTCTGTTAACAATCAAGTGCCCTGCAGAACTTCAGTAATGAGTAAATTTGCTGTTAAGTGAAACTGACCTTTCAGGGAAGTCATGGTTTTAACACCACATTATTGTGATCTAAAAAGCAAGTCATTGGAAGCATATTTCCTGTTAGGGGTGTCAGAAGAGAGCTGTTATTTTGAAAAACAGTAACATTTTCCATCATAGGTATTAAAGGTAAAGGTAAAGGTACCCCTGCCCGAACGGGCCAGTCTTGACAGACTGTGGGGTTTGTGCGCCCATCTCACATTTATTGGCCGGGGGCCAGCGCTGTCCGGGGACACTTCCGGGTCACGTGGCCAGCGTGACATCGCTGCTCTGGCGAGCCAGAGCCGCACACGGAACGCCGTTTACCTTCCCGCTGGTAAGCGGTACCTATTTATCTACTTGCACCCGGGGGTGCTTTCGAACTGCTAGGTGGGCAGGCGCTGGGACCGAACAGCGGGAGCGCACCCCGCCGCGGGGATTCGAACCGCCGACCTTTCGATCGGCAAGCCCTAGGCGTTGAGGCTTTAGCCCACAGCGCCACCCGCGTCCCATCATAGGTATTGGCACTCCAGTTTTTCACACAACTTTCAGCCTGACCCAGTGGAAAACACAAGGAAAGTCTTGGTGGGCCAGATAGCCATCAGAAGAGGTAGACTATGTGGTGTCCTTCAGGGGTTGTGGTGCTCCAACTCCCATATTCCCTAGCTATTGGCCATGCTGGTTGGGAATGATGGGAGGTGAAGTCCAGCAGCATCTTGATGGCATTACATTGGCTGTCCCTGCCCTGAAGTTACTTACCTGTAAAATATTGTTTAATATTTAATAATCTAAAGTTGGAGGGCATATCAACAACCATTAGAATTCCAAACCAAGTAAATCTCTCTCTCTCTCTCTCTCTCTCTCTCTCTCTCTCTCTCTCTCTCTCTCTGTGTGTGTGTGTGTGAGAGAGAGAGAGAGAGAGAGAGAGAGAGAGAGAAATATGAGGAGAGTGAAACTGGATTTTTCCGTATAAGTCTACCTCGAAAATTGTTGTTAATGCACCATTCTTACTATTCTAGGTGGAAGTACAGCTTATTTTAAGTTTATATGGTAGTTTTGTGTATTTGGGAGCTATTGGGTTTCAGTTTCCATTGCTTAGTTTGGGTTTCTTTCCTTTCTGTAGAAATCTGAATAAAACAAGCTTGAGAGAGAGGACAAACAGATGCACACACGCGTGTTCTATTTATCTAAGAAAAAGACCACTCACCATCTTTGCGGTGACGGCTGCTGCTGCAACTGCTGGCAAGTGGCGGGGGGAGGCCTGAAAAACTCCCTATGTGACTGGCTGGCATTGTCATTAGACTTGGCTGACAATGTGGAGTTTTGAGGCTCTAGTTCAATTTAAATTTAAATGGGCCAATGATAGCCAATTTAGGGGGTGGTCCTTTTAGGGTAGACCTGCTTGAAGCCTACCTGTACCTGGCTTTACTCAGGTCCATCTCCAGCCCATTTAAACTGGCTGCCCTTGTCTTCAGCAGTACAGTCAGCAACAGATGTTCTACCTGCCCACCCCGAAAGTTTGGCCCTGCCGGATGTTAAGCAGGCAACACATGTGCATGACTTTGCTGTGAAGTTACTTGGCTGCTGTATTTGGGTCCTGGGAGGATTGGGCTAGTTTGGAGGGGTTTGCTTAGCTCACAGCAACTTGGGAAAAAACATTGAGTTGAATCCTTAGTCTAAACAGAGGGGGTGGGACGGAGCTATGACCCTCTCTTCCTGATCAAAGTATCAGGGTACCCCAGTAAAGGGATCCAAAGGGAAGGGTTCTATCTGAATGCCCAGACAGGGGCTAACAGGCCATGGAACCCCCCTACTGCTATCCTGGAGGGGTTGCCCATATTTGATGTGCATCTTATGGGGATTCTTAATTCAGGATTGACCCTAGTGAAGTAATTAGCCTGCAATCGGGGTGGTTGACTCAGGATACATACCAATTGCCTATGCCAAAGCCTACTGACATCTGTAATCAATAAAAGTTGAGCCATTTTGATCCCGACATGTTGTCATGTCATTTTATTTCTTCATGTGCCCCTGCCCCAGTGACCTTGGCCTCACTGCAAATGCCCCCCCAAATAAAATAGGGATTGTAGTTCTATTTCTTGAACAAATGATTGAACCTGTGTAGCTCTCGCGCCAGTATCAGTGGAAACCCAGCTTCTGATTATAAGAATGTAGGGGTTTTATGTTGCCATAGAAACTCAATATGCATTTCAAAACTCTTGGATTCTTATGGATTCTTAAAAGGATGGGCTGCCTGGCCAGAAGACTCTTGCATTCACTCATGGCCTAGATTCTGCCACTTGATGGCCTTGAAACTTTGAGGTTAGGGAGAGACAGTCTCTGAAAGCTTCACAGGCTAACTACAAACCAATCTGAAACATACAAATAGCTAGTTTCAAAAGTGAAAGAGCACGCATGGGCTGCAATAGTTTTTCCCTTTTGAATGTTGTCATCTCAGATGTGCACTATCTCCCTTTGGTTTCTCCTTAGAAATGCTCTCACACCTAATTGACTCTCTGGATCACAGACTAAATTCTGTCTTCTGAGAGTGAATTTTTACATACACTTCTTCCCACCACAAGACTATTACAAAAGCCTGGATTTTGTTGTTGTCACTGGAAATGAATATGACTTTTAAAAACAGGAAACACTATGAAAATTAGTAAAATAAGAATCCCACCACTCTTAATATTCTTTCAATTTTGTTTTCAGTGCTGTTGGGATTAAAATGTTCATACCTTTCATCATTTTAAAACATGTAACAGGGAAGAGGTTTGTTGCATTTACTGAAAGTTATTTCCACAGTAAGTTATTATCATATACAATTTATTGAGTCTCTGTGTTGTTTATACCAGGGTGTAGAATTTGTGGCCCTCCAAATGTTGTTGGACTCCATCTTCCATAATCCCTGGCCCATTGCGCTGGCTGTAGCTGATTGGTTCAACAATGTATGGAGAGCCATAAGAACACCATCCCTGGTTTATACTTAGAAAGGATAGAACAGTCTAAAATGGAACACTGTACTTTAATGAAAAGGGTGATGGACCTGCACTGGGAACACCTGGTTTCAAATACCCACACCAGCTCTGAAGCTTATTGGGTTACCATAAGCAAACACCATCTCTTAACTCAGTTTTTGGTGGAATACAAATATAATTTCTCGACATTCAGTATTTTAGCTAAGCATGTACATTTAGACAGACATCTTGGTTGATTTTTTGAGCCAAGTATTGCATCGCAGAATTTTGAGATGCGCAGAATCTTCCAGTCCTCATATTCCTCCAGGAACTGCTGATTCATGTCAGTTTTATCAAGATTTGCATCTCTAGCCACAACCAAAAATGCTCCGTCCCTGTTTGCCACCTGCCACACTGCAAATGTTGGGGTTAATTGGAGGAGGGTTCAGCAGATAACAAATCAGGTAGATGCAGGGACAAGCATTCCTCTGAATGACGAAAACAACCTCTGCCTTTTAAGGACATAAGAAGAACCCTGGTGGAATGGAGTCCAATATCTCTAGTCCAATGTTCTCTTCTCACAGCAGCCAACCATATGCCTATGAGAAGCCTACAACCAGGACCTGAGCGCAACAGCACTCTCCCCAATTGTGACTCCTCTGGTATTCAGAGACAATACTGCCTCCAAGAGTGAAGGCAGAGCTTAGCCACCATGGTTAGGAGCCTCTAGTAGTCTTATCTTCCATGATTCTCCCCTCATCCATTTTAAAATATATCTAATCTGACTATTGCTACATTTTGTGCAAACAAATGCCATAGTTTGATATGGGCTTTGTAAAAATGACCTTTCCTTTGTCTGTCCTGGATCTTTCAACAGCTTCAATGGGTGGCTCTACCAGGTTCTAGTATTATGAGAGAAGGAGAAAATGTATCTCTCTACCCACTTTCTCACAACATGCATAGATTTATACATCTCTAATGGGAACTCCATCTATCAGGCACAGGCTGTCTCTATTGAGTTTTGGGCACCTATGTTCCCTTTCAATAAGCTTTTAAATGGAGATCTTTATCTCAGTCTGTTTCTGTATTGAATTTGAAATTGATTTTAAATATGATTTTTTTTGCTTTGTTTTTTGTTCATTGCGGTTACTGTGAAATCACTTCCATCCAGGTATTTTATGGGAAGCGATTCATAAATGCAATTGAATTGATTGATTGATGTTACCTTTCTCTAAACTAAATAGCCCCAAACATTGTCACATTTCATCATAGGTGGAGAGGTTGGGACAGCTCAGTCAGTAGAGCATGAGACTCTTAATCTCAGCGTCATGGGTTTGAGCCCATGTTTGGGTGAAATATTCCTGCATTACATGGGATTGGACTAGATGACCCTTGTGGTCCTTTCCAACTCTACAATTATAGGTAAAAGGTAAACGGACCCCTGACCATTAGGTCCAGTCACAGACGACTCTGGGGTTGCGGTGCTCATGTCGCTTTATTGGCCGAGGGATCCGGCGTACAGCTTCCAGGTCATGTGGCCAGCATGACTAAGCTGCTTCTGGTGAACCAGAGCAGCACACAGAAACGCCATTTACCTTCCCGCCAGAGTGGTACCTATTTATCTACTTGCACTTTGACATGCTAGGCTCTGTGGTTTAGACCACAGCGCCACTCGTGCCATGAGCCTACTATTCAATACGATCTGCATTCACTGTTGTGGTTGCTTTCAGTCTGCAAATGCTATATCATTGATTTTGTCCCCCTCCCACAATTTCCATTACATTTCTTTTGCATTGAAATGAGTGGGGTGAAATAATGTACTGAAAGCATAATTTATATAATGGCATTAGGTAAAATGGTAAAGGTAAAGGACCCCCAGATGGTCATGTCTAGTCAAAGGCAACTATGGGGTGCAACTCTCATCTCTGCGGTTCAGGCCAAAGGAGCCGGCATTTGCCCACAGACAGCTTTCCCAGTCATGTGACCAGCATGACTAAACCACTTCTGGTGCATGAAGTACCACGATGAGTGCCAGAGCACACAGAAACTTAATGACATAAGTTATATGAAGTTATGTGCCATTTTTAGGGTCTCTCCCCCAAACAGTTTAGAAATTTTATGAAATAAAACAAATAAATGTAATTTTTCATAGTGGGCAGCAAGAAAAATAATCTTATTTGCCTCCCATTTTTTTACATTTTCCAGTTCAACAATATACTTTTTGAATTGAGCTGACCGGTTGAGATACTTTTGGCTTGTATAAAGAACAATCATGAAATGGCATTCATCTGCAAATAACTGTCCCAGACGGTCAGATAGATAATTTTATGCCCTGTGTCCCTATAACGCCTTCTTTTCTTTGGACAGGCAAAGCAGTTGCCCAGGGCAAAAGAAAATCAGGTAGGAAATTGTTCTAACAGAAAGAGGGAGTCATTTTCTGTTATGCCTAGGGCAGCAGGAATTCTCCTGAAAGCAGGAGAGATGTTACGCTCTATCGCATCGCTGCATATCAGGGAAACGTAATTATTGTGGTGTATTGATATTGACGGGATGGTAACAGCATGTTACAAACTGCTGGAGTCTATTAACTCAGTGGGAGGTTGGCTCTCATTCAATGGGCGTGCTGCATAATCTACGTACTTTCTTGTGAATTTGCTGTGTACCCACAGACTAAAAAGGGGCTTATGAGTAACACAATTACTACGTGTGGATGTGCTTTATTAGGAGTTGTTATACTGTGGATGTTTAAAACACAGCTTTTAAATATGGATAACTGCATGGTGTGTTTTATTTTTTATGCATTGCATTTTTATCCTGCCCTTTCCCTAAAGAGCTCATTCAGGTGCATGTAAAGAGATCCCTATAAAGTAGAATCGGTTGCAGTTGCCAGTGTAGTTCATCCAAGCCAGGATCTGATAACAACACAGGAAGAGCCTGCTGGATCTGACCAATGGATCCTCTACTCCAGCATCCTTTTCTCACAGTGGACAATCAGATGTCTATGGGAAACACTCAAGCAAGCCCTGAGCACAAGAGCACAGTCCACTCTTGCACTTTCCAGCAACTGGTATTGTCAGGGACCACGCTGAGGAGGGCTGCACTGAGGAGTAATGGTGGGAAGCTCCCCCTCCTCTGATCAGGATGCTGAATCTTCCCAGGAGCTGGAGGACAGTATAGATTTGGAACAGTGGTTTGCAGAGGGACATAGTTCAGAAGGCAGAAGCTGGGAAGTACTGGATGGGGAACAGCTAGGAGGAGGAGAGCTGGGAGAGTTAACAGACTCACTTTTGCTGAGCCCAAGGTCAAGAAGAGCAGATAAGGTGGCAGCACAGAAAGCACAGTGGCCATGAGATCAGGTTGCAAGACGTGGTAGTGATGTGGGTGACTAGGGAGGAAGTGGGTGGAGCCCTTAATTGGGAGCACCTTCATTCCTAGGAATGGATTTTTTGTTCTCTCACTGTGATTAAAAATTCTAACTGGTAAGAGACTTATTTCTCTTTGTTCTGCTTATCTACTGCCAAAGAGGGGAGGAAGCCAAGTTCCTGAAGCCTGAGAGGTATTCAGAAGCCTTACCATGAAGGCAAAGTGTAGTAGCCTTTGTTAGCATTATCCTCCATGAATTTGTCTAAGCCTCTTCTGACGTCATCTAAGTTGGTGTCCATGAGTGCTTTGTGTGAAGAAGTACTCAAAGAATCCAAAGAAGGGATGGTGGTGTTTTATCATTTCATCTGCCAAAATAGTCTTCTAAGTGGCTGATGAGCTTTTCAGGCCGCCAAATTCTCTGGCTTCTCCAATCCCATCCTTATGTCCCCAAGCCCTTGTTGCCAAACTTTGTCTGTCATTCCCACTAACTGAGAAATTCCAGCAGGACCAGCAGTGATTGATACAATTCTCCTAAGGAAAAGATAGGGAACCTGTGGTCTGCCAGGTGTTGTTGGACTACAACTCTCATTACCCATGGTTCATTGGTAATGTTGGCTGGGGCTTATAGGAGTTGGAGTTCAAGAACATTTGGAGTGCCAGATTTGTCCAAAGGGCTATTACACGTGTCAAGCCTTTAACTGAGTTTTTCTGGAGTTTTATTTGTAAGAACTTTAATCATTTGCAACTTAATCTGATATGAGCTTGGAATAATTTCCCAGTCTCTGCTAGTCATAGTCCATTGGACAGGTGCACAGAGACTTGATATAATGGTGGTGGGGATGTGACAGGCCCCCCCCCCACTTTTAAAGCACACAGTTTATTGTACACAACTGAGGCTGATCTTCAAAGAGGTTGAGCTGTTGAAGTGCCTTTTCATGAATAGGATTTACTCTTGGTCTATTGGAGTGCATAGACTTCTGCCTTTTGAAAACAAATATATTTTGATCATCAAAAATTTGTGTACATATTTCTAAGCAAAAGAAGGTTTAGCAAATGTAAAAAGAGATGAAAAAGATGTGAGTTTTATGGATCATCATGCAAAAAATGAAACCTAAGGAAACAGATGGTGGAAACTGATGGCAGTACACACACAATGGGTAATAAAAAAAATGTAATGATAGTGAGCGAGTCAAGTAGTTACTGCTTTCACTTCCAGGAGTAATGAACAGTGAAGAGTTTCAGGCTTAAATACATTTTTTTTAAACTGCCTTTTGATGGTACCATGTGTTAACACACAAAGCACAATAACGGTCACTGGTTTAATAGGGAATCAGCAAGTTAGATATAGATCTTTGGTTATCATTATTGTAGTTTGCAGAGTTCTTGATTATACCGCCAGTGTGCATTGGCAGCTTTGAGAAAATACCAGTTCATGCATTATATATTTATAACCAGCTTTCACTTTATAAGCTCTACATATGGTGTAATTAAATGAATTTTTATTTTTTGTTTTATTATAAAAGAAGTCTAGCATTACAAGCCCAGAAATGCTAACCTAGAGAACTATATATATCACAGCACAGAGAAGGTTTAATTGCATGTGGATTTTTCTCTGAGGATTCATTGGCTGTATGCTTATTTCTACTTTGAGATTGCACTCTCTCCCTCCCTCTCACATTCTCCCCCCCCCCCTTTGACCTCTAAATAAAATTCTCTGCAGATAACACTGGGAATAGGAATAGAAAATATCCTATCAAATGTTCAGGTGGAAATTTAGGGGAGTCTTTAGCTCCTGGGGATCTATGAATGTATATTGGGAGCAAATAATGTTGCTAGTGCTTTCCTTCAGCTGTGTTCCATATGAGCCTGCCATGTTCTCATAAGATCAAAAGAAGAGCTTGCCCCTTTATCAAAGGCCCATCTAGTCCAGGGTCCTGTTCTCATAGTGGCCAACCAGATGCCCGTGGGAAGCCTGTAAGCAGGCTTGAATGCAGCAGCATTCTCTCCATTTGTGAAGAAGGCCTCTCCAGAACATGCTATGTTTCTATGCATAGGGAAGGTTCTTCACATGGGCTTGAGTGTCCACTATGCCAAGATTTGAGACCAGAGTTAGAAGCTGGTTGCAAATCAGAATTTGTTCAAGTGGTGGTTTCAGGCAGAGGAGTGAAAGGGCCACATTCCCTTGTGGGCAACCTTCGAAGACCCACATTCCAGTGGTAGGTCAGGCCATAGGCAGAACAATGGATGTGATTATAGTTATTATGATTACTAAAGTTATTGCCTGCCCTTCACCCTAAGATCCAAGGGTGGGTTGCAACATTGAAATACAACATAATGGCACTCCCCCCCCCTAAAAAAGAAGTTCAAAGCAACTTACAACTTAAATTTTCCATTGCACCCACCAAGGGGTGCTTTGAATAAAATATTGTGGAGGCCCAGGTAAGCCTTGCCCTGTATGACATGGTGCGCACACACCATTTGAATGGCAATGCCCATCACCTTTACAGGGACCCAGGCCCCTCAAATATTTTATTGTGGGGGCTGAAGCCCCCACGACCTCTAGGAATTGGCTCCTATAGCACTCAGTCAAAAGACAAGACATTTCTACAATCACAGACATATGTCTTCCTCCTCCATCTAGGCAAGCAAGAGGCATTATCTCAGTTGAAGGACACATTTCATTCAGAAAGAGGACTCGGTGGGGTGTGTGTGTATGTGTGATGAAGAATGCGACCTGGTGTGACCTGGGGAGACATTGTCTTGGGAGAGTATAGAGGACAAGGTAGTGATGGCTGGAAGGCCTCACGTGGCCCCCACCCATCATTACATCTGAAGAAATATTGGCTTGAGATGTTGCTCTGCCACCAGAGGCTGTTGTTTGAAATAACAGTCAGGGATCGTAGGGGAGATCTTTTAATTCAGTTTCCCACACCTCTGCAACAATTTATGATTTTTAAAGAAAAAAACAAAGCACCAACGTTTTAGTGTGAATATCTTATAAAAAATACATTTATGAATGGTGTTTTGCAAATAATTCTCCCCAACATAACACATTTCTGCATACATTACTTGGCTGGAGAACTGCAGCACAAAATTCAGCAAAATGCAAATTTCAAAGGATAGCTGTGTTTCAGTTCATGTATTGTTTAAGAAAGTGCAAACTAGATGAGAACTGAATCGAACTTCTATTCCATCCATAGCCAATGATGATCCTCAGCATGAATGTGAATGAAGGCAACACCTTTTCCAAGACAGCAGTTAGTAATTTCCATGAAAATTAATTAATTTACTTGCTAGCCAATGCTCACAAGCATACAAGATTTGTCTACTAGTTTACTGCCACTCAGAACTCTAAAAGCAGAGTGGATTTATGAAATGATTTTGCCCTTCAGTATTATTGCATGGGGTGTGTGGAAATTCAAGACTGAATATTTTTCGTTCTATTTGTACAGAAGTGTATAAGCATAGAAGATATTGATGCAATATGCCTAAATGCTTGGAAATAATCTATTCATGAAATCATGAGTTCTAAATGCATAGTTTAAATGAAGCATTTCCCCTTGATCACCCAATTCCTCTCTTTTCCCTTTCTCTCTTCCATGGCATTATTGCATGATTATTTTAATTTTCAGGACATGGTTTTATGGCAAGATAAACTAAATATTGCTCAGATATTGGATGTCCTGAGTTATCACTCATGTATTTGGCAGTTTTTCCTTGCATATCCCTGTCCAATATACATTTGATTGCAACCACACAGCTGCGAGAGGAAAATGTTGCTCTTTATTGTGGTAGTTATTGGGGGGAGTATAATGAAAACCCAAAAGCAAACTCATTGGATGCTTGATTAGATGTTGTAAGGCTATTTTAGCTTTGCTTTCAAAATAATAAAAAAAATCTGTCAAAAAGGGGGTGAAACGGGAGGGAGGCTACAAAAAGTAACACAGTGAGATGCAGTCCGAAAATGTACCCAGAGCCAGAAACAGATTTTTACCATATGGGTCTGCTTTAAATGGACACAGAATAAGGACCATTTATCTGTGGCATTTGCAGGCCACTCCATGACACAGGGGGTCACACCCATAGGTGCAATGACACCTTTGAGGTCTTTCCCTGGTCCCCATGAAGCCTCTGAGCCTGCATCAGCACCACTGTTCCCCTTTGTCATGAGAGTGCTTATCTTTTTCACCACTGAAAAGGACACAGAGCTGAAGGGGGAAGTTGGACATGTGATGCTGTACCTCACTCTCAGTTCCGCGCACTTTTCAAGGCTCAGTTAAATTCTGCTGGGACTGACTGTTTCAGATCCATCAGAAAAATGAATCCTATGTCTCTCTCTTTTGAGATAGCTGTTCATTTACTTATTTATTTTCTTACATTTACAGCTCACATTTTTTTCCATCATGGAACCCAAGGCAGTGTATATGTACTTGCCAATCACCCATCCAGGTGTAGATTGGCCTCAGGCCTGCTTTACTCCAGCAAGGTGAAGGTCTCAGTTGACTTCAGACAATACCCTTGTTTTAAGATCCCACAGCATTTAGTTTGTTTGTTTGTTTGTTTACGTGAGAAGGAAATGCAGCACTTTGAATTAAACCTGAAAACAAACCAGTAGCTAATGAAAATGGCTTAACGCAGCAATAATGTAATCTAAATTGTTGGCCCCAGTTAATCATGCAGTCTAATTCTGAACTGTTGCCCTCCAGATGTTTCCCTGAATGGAAGATGGAGAGGTTGTATTTGTGGGTTTGCGTACGTATGTGTACTGTATGCTAGTCCTGCATAACTGGCGTATGACACATTTGTTGCTCTCTCTTTTGCCTCTGGTTACACCCACATTTTGCATCTGGCTCCACCCATCACTGGCATGCAACACTTGGAAGGTTTGACAAGAGGGTATGTGGCCCCCAGGCTGAAAAGGTCCCCCCCCCGTCCTATTGGCAAATCTGCACTCTTTTATCTACCTGTTTCACACTGCATTCTAGTTAGTGGCCCACTGGAATGAACCATAAGTCAGATACTGACTTTTGAAATGTGTGACTTGGTTAAATAAACTCTTGTGAAAACAGGAGCAACAATTCCTTTCTTGTAAAGGATCTGAATCTTTATTAGAAAGGATATTCCAGCTGAGACAACACAGTTCTTGGCACTTCCATTTTTCTGTTTTTATTTTTATTATTGCCCATTATTCCTTTCCAAATCAGCAATAGGTTTCCTATAAAACCCAATACTGGCTGTGGACAGGCAGCATGTAGACAATGCAACTGCTAGGGTAGCACACCTGTCACCTCACAGGAAATGCAAGCAAACATTCTACATAACATCTGTTTCCCCATGAAGTCAGAAAAAAGTCAGAAAAGGAACATCTAGCCTGAGGGGTTTTGACAGCCGATTCAAGTTCTCCTTGGTAAACAGCAATCACCTGCTTCCTAGAGTGACTCTCCCTCTTAATTTGTGTAAGTCTGTTTTGATGCAAACCTTATTTTGGGGATGGTCAACTTCTCCCTTAAATCCACAATTGTGGTGGTATTGAGAGGTTTTCAAATATCACAGGTATCTATCAGAATGGTTACACCAATTACAGCAGGTTTTAAAGGTGTTTCCCAAGTGCATAGATATTTGTTTACACTCTAGTCTTGTACAGATGTTTACCCCCAACATGAGGCAAAGAGTGGGGCCTTCCAGACTGCCCCCACCCCACCATGTCATTGCCACATGGCCCTCCAATCATTGGTGCAAGTTCTACAGGCAAGGGCTGTAGCTCAGTACTAGAGCATCTTCTCTGCCTGCAGAAGGTCCCATATTCAATCCTTGACATCTCCAGATAGGAATCCTGCTAAAACCCTGGAAAGCCGTTGCCAGACAGTCTGGACAGTGCTGTCTAGACTCTAGACAGTACTGAGCTAGGTGGACAAAGGCAGCATAAAACAGCCGCCTATTTTCATATGCTTTAGGGAAAAGGTATAGCTCAGTGGTAAAGTGAAAAAGGTGACAATTTTAATCTCCAGCATCTTGAGGTACGGCTGACAATGTCATCTGTCTGAAACCCTGTCTAGGCTCTACATATGACTTAGAACCTGAGTTATCAGGTTGATACCTGCTCTTCCTCTCAGGTGATGGTGTGTGTGTGTGTGTGTGTGTGTGTGTGTGTGTATGTGTGTGTGTGTGTGTGTAGAGGGCTTCCACCATGCTCAAAAAACTCTTCCTTCTTTTTTTCTAGTTGGGGCCACCATAGTTGTCTCCCTAGACAGTGTATTTCTGTTGAATCTACATCTCTGCAATTTTTCCCAATTAGGTTTTTGCTTTCAGTTGCTCTGTGAACCAGTGATGATATAGTGCAGCAAAAAGAGCACAGCTTAAATTCAAACTCCTAGGTTGAGATGTTAAAGCTGACTGGTAGAACTATTGTTTCGCTGGTTAAGCAAATGATTGGAAGTTGCTGAGAGAGTATATATATATATATATAGAGAGAGAGGTGGGGGGTTGGTGTTTCTGCAGTTTTTCTCCTGGCATACATCCACACTTAACATGGAACAGAACTGTTTTGTTTAATAATAATTAAAAAAGAGCTTACTAGATTGATACCAACAGGTTAAATGCATACATTACAGAGAATGAGAACTGTGTGTAGTTTTATTCATAAACTGGGGTGGGGGCTAAAAAGAAAGAGGTAATCCATGTATAAAAATGTATTCTGTACATCTGGAAAGCACAGAGAAGATTAAATAAAATCTCTGAGGATTTATAGAAGTCAAAGGTGTTTATGGACAGGAACTCTTAGATAATTTCACATGGTATAGGATGCATAACCAACCATGACCATGGTCCTCAAGGAACTTACTTTAGAGGAGCTTCAGAGATGCTACAGGCTTAAAGCTTGTAATATAATTCATTTGACAGTTGGCTCTTTCACCGCTAAACCATTTGTCATTCTGCAAGGAGGAGAAAAGAAATAGGTTAAAATAACATATCTGAAGCTTCCCAGATCTTGAAAGCAATCCGTCCTTCATTTTGCAAAGATTTCTCAGCTCTCAATGTGTTGTGAGACTGAATGGACAGAAAGATTAGGAGTTGTAAGACAAGAGTCAGAAAACTGGGACAAACTTAATAAGAAATAGGCAAATCACATTTCATTATGAAATGTGCTATTGTAGTGATTTGTGAAACATGCATATAGATCATAGGTAATGAGATGGTGGTCTCCAGATGTTGGTGACCTACAATTCCCATCATTCCCAGCTGGCATGTCCAGTGGTCAGGGATGATGGGAGTTGTAGTCTAACAATGTAGATCATGACGCTAATGTAACCCTTCATTGGGAAGTTCCAGATATTTTAGTACATTTAATTAAAAACCCTTTCCTTCTATTTAACACGTTGACAGATTTTCCTGCATTGTTCATTCCATATTGTGCTAAACATGGTTTGTCATATTTCTTTTCCAGTTGAGTCTTCTAATAGAAGAAGTTCACTTGAAATGCATTAGGAATATTATATTTCATTGCTCACTTTTTAGGCATTTTAAGCTTTTTATAATTAAAATGTTAAATCATGACGCTGTGTGGCTTTCCAGTTTTTCTCCTTTTCTCATAACTGTGTGAATGGCACCCTGTCTAATTTGGCTGTCAGAAAGGCTGCTTTCTCATAAGCCCTTAGCATTATCAACCTAAGAGAAGAGAGCATATAGGTGTTGCAGGGATGCAGCTATGGCCCTGTCCCTTTGGTTGTGCAAATTTTCTGATGAAAGTGAAATTTTGCAGTAGGCGCCCTGCTGCGTCAGTAGAGCCTCCCCATGTGATCAAGAACGTTGGCTTTCAATCACACTGGAAGCACCCACACAGATTTAACACGGTTCCCACTCCAGAAGTTCACTTGCCAGGAGTCATAGGGTTTGAAGTGGCGAAAATATGACTTTACCTCCCCACACTTGGCTGTGCCCTTGCACCTCTTTTCTCAATAATGCACAAAGAAGCTCAGACCTATCTAATCTGCAATTCAGGGGTAATAATGAAAAGTGACAAAAGCTTGTTGGACACACACACACACACACACACACACACACACACACACACAGTGGTGCCTCGGGTTAAGATCTTAATTTATTCCGGAGGTCCATTCTTAACCTGAAACTGTTCTTAACCTGAGATACCACTTTAGCTAATGGTGCCTCCCGCTGCCGCCGCACGATTTCTGTTCTCATCCTGAAGCAAAGTTCTTAACCCGAGGTACTATTTCTGGGTTAGCAGAGTCTGTAACCTGAAGCGTATGTAACCTGAAGCGTATGTAACCCAAGTACCACTGTATTCCAATTATTGATCAAATTATATGTTATGTGGATTTTTAAACCATCGGTTGCAACCAACCAACAAAAACTTTCAGAAACATTCAGAAAAGAGCACAATCATCTTTGCACTGTGTCAGTGATATAATGGTTGGCCAGGTTGAATGGTACACATTCCACATTCATTAATTTATTTTACAAAACTTATATACTGCTTAACTGTAAAACCTCTAAGTGGCTTATGGGGTGGTTATCATTGATCAACTTGTGTTGATGATACGAAGAAATAAAGAGAACACTCCGTACAAGATATTTCAAAGACCATGAAGCACTAATTCCGCACCGACTTCTACCTTCCCCATTTCTCAATACTGCATCATGTTACTGGTCAAGGCCACATCTGTTTATGGTGGTGCATATTCCTACACTTGATATGGTGCCCTAGGCTAGCAAGCAAGCCCCACAAAATGTGGTAATCCTTGTGGCCATTCTTCTTTGTGGTCAGTCACACCCAGTCATTGGCCACTCATGTACACCCTCTCAACCTAGGCAAGAAAAGTGAATTGTCACCATTCAAGGATGCATTTCAACCAGGCAAAAGCACTCAAGGACAACACAGAGCAGGGCTGGTGACGGTTGTGGCCTAGAGTCCTGCGTAGGAATGGATGGATCTGTCCATTTTGCTCCCCCAAATTTCTCATTTTCCCAACCTTAAATTTAATTCCCCATGTTTCCTTAGCCATTTCTTAATCCCCATGAAAATTTGTCAGCATTTTAGAATTTCTCCTACTAAATACATTATTGCATGCAGTTTTGACTAATGCACACATTTTAATGCATTTTTGAATGTTATTTTCACTGATACAGTAATTTGCATGTACATTTCCACCTAAACAGATGCATTATTGTAAATGTTTGGTTGGAGAACAGCATCACAAAATTTGCAGAAATACAAATTCTCTGCATTTTAATACTTGCACTCTTTTGGAAAGTGCAAATAAGGCAGTTTTGCCTTTAAATGTGAACTGAATAAAATTTCTCCCCCATCCCTAGATGGTCAGAAATTGAGCTTTAGAGGTCTGCGTTTAGCTTGCGTTTTCTCACCCCTGAGTTAAAATATTGTTAAGCACCACAAGACATGGTCTAGCATAGTTATTCTGGGATGAACTATCAAAGCCTTTGCAGCAGCTACCACACACACACACACACACACACACACGAGAGAGAGAGTGAGAGAGAGAGAGAGAGAGCGCACTTTCTATAACTTGTTCTTAAGCCAATAGCTGCTGTGGCATGTGTCCTCCTGATTTTCATAATCTACATTATATCTACTAAAGAACAAAGCTGAGTCAGCTCATTGTGTAATGAGATTGTTCTAATAAAAATGAATAACCTTTGTCTACTGAGCAAAATAACTTTAAAGGAACTTCTAAACTCTTCATTCCGCCGAGCCTTAACTTGAAAGTGAAGGTTTTAGAAGTTTCTTTCATTTGGCTGTGGGAATGAGGATAATTACATTCTGGAGTGGTTGTGTTATTAGCAATCCCCAGAGAACGGCAAGGGGCAGCTTTAAGTCATTTAGAATCTCTGTAATGAGGAGAAGTGGTGCAAGCTTGTAAAATCAGTATCATTTATTAAAACAAAACAAAAACATGGTTTACAAACAAGGTTAATGAATAGAGATGTAAATTCTACCCACAGAAGGGGCACAGAGTGCGGGAGTATTATGGATGCAACTCGGCTTTGGTGCCATTTTAAATCTGTCCTGAGATAATCCAATTCCCCAAGCACAATCTGCTTTAAAAACAGCAGCAGTAGTTGGAGAGCTTGCTGAGCAAAATGTTTATTGTTTTCTTCCTCTTTTCCTCTGCGCTAGCAGTCAGTAATAACTGAGTGTGAACCTCCTCACCTTTTGGCACTTTAAATATAACTTAATGGCAAAGTCACACTTCTTACTTTCAATTCATGGCAGCTTTACACTCTTCCCACTTTCCCAAAGGTAAAAAGCTGTTTCCCCTTTGCTGCTTACAGCAGGGCTGTGGAAACATTTCCATCCTATGGACCACATTCCTTCATGAACAACATTCAGGGGTGGCTGGGTGGGTGCTTATTAGTGCTGCATGGGGTCAGGCGTAAAAGCAGCCAGACTCTTAGCTATGCCCAGTAGGCTACATCTAAGGTATGCAAAAGTCAGAGGTTTCTACACCAAGGACGGATCTACACTTGCCGTTTATAACATTAAAATGTGTTATTTAAATGCAACACCAGAGGCCGCTGCAGAGCAGCAAGCCACTGACAAAAGGAAACTGCCCTTGAACCATACAGAATGTTCAATTTAATAATGTTTAGAAGATCAATGTAGATTCAGGTCAACAAAGACCAGTTAATTTCATAGAGGTTTCCACAAGGCTGAATCAGAATATTTATATTTCTCACCCACCCTAGTTACTTTTTCATCTTTGCAGTGACATGGTAAATAATGGTTTAGAACTAAACTGGGTGGAAAGTGAATCCCAGTGGTGGGGTCACATGGTTTGCAAACATGTTAAATTTCACATCATTTTCTTAACGCTGTTTTGGAGAAGATGATGATAATTCAAAGAACTAAAGGCAGCACTGGAAATATTTTGATGGCAAAGGTTGTAATTAAAATGTTCTCATATGTTTGGAAATTGCCAATGTTTTGAAGCAAAGCTCAAAGGCATCTTTTTGTTGATTGAGCCCTTTCTCTTGGTGTGTTTGGGAATTCTGAATCCATTTTCAATTTAAACTCAATTATCTGATTGAGCTAAAAGTACACATTGAACTCTAGTATGAAATTGTCAAGATTTAGGAATGTGGAGGGAAGTTGTACAGAGCTCTGTTTTTCAAAAGACATCTGGCTCATTCTTCATATCTATCCCCTTATATATCCAAAATGTAGAAACCAACTTCCTGTCTCCTACTTTTTTTTAACAAGAAAAAAAAATACTATTTTGACCTGGATAATCAATGTCATTTAATTAAGAGAGCTACTATGAATTTAACAAAGGACATTTCTTGGCTCCAAAACATTTCCCTGAATTACTGAATGCTAGTGTAAAGGGGGAAAAATCATTTCTGTACCCTTTTAACATTTTGTTACCTTCACTGTATTTATTCATCTGTCTGCTGACTTACCACCCAGAAGTCAAAATGGAATTACTGGCTTTATACTATTGCAGCTGAAGTATATTTTAATTGTACGACATGTCAGTTTGGTCTCTGGTTTCTAAATTATGTCCTGTGCCTAGGATAATAATCACACAGCTGGGCATTTAAAAGTGTGTGTGTGTGTTGGGAGGTAGCTTTTACCAGGACTTAGTAGGTATGGTGGGGTATCATCAATACAAACTTGCTCCAGCTATTTAATTATAGAGGGGCTGAGAGTTTTTAATAATCCATGCTATCTAATCTTCTTCCCTGCAGTTGGGGAGCCAGATGGTCCTTAACTCACACCTCTTTCTCCTTGCTTTCTCCCCACTCTCATGGCAATTATAGGTTTTTATCTATAAACTTAGAACTGGAGATTGGCCAAATTGCCAGCATTTGGAAGTCACAATCTTTACTTCCTGCAATATTCAGCACTTTGCTGGGAATCGAAGCATTGAAAGACTTTACCTATCTCCTATCTGTGATACCCCCATCTTTTTAATCTATTGCTATGTTAGGGTATATACATTTCCTGCCTCCAAACTTGAGTGTAGTTGTTGCCAAAAGATAATTCTGTCGCAAGAAAAGGTAGTATGAGCAAACACATTTGAGGAGATTGGCCATTATTCTCAGCAAGAACAAGACAAAGTCCTTTAGCCACTAGATCAGAATGGGGAACCTGAGGCACTTTAGGTGTCCATCTTCCTTCAGCTCCAGCAAGCATGGCTGGTGGTGAGGGGTGAGGGGAGTTGTAGCCCAGCAGCATAGTGGAGACCTCAGCTCTCTCTCTCTCTCTGTCACACACACACATAATACAAGGGCTGTGTGCATGTGGTCCTAAACAATTTTTCACCCATGTGATTTCAAACTCTGCATCAAGAAAAGCTAAATTTTGTAATATGTTTTTAGATCTGGTTCTTGGCAAGCTGGGAGAAGGGATACTTGGTGAAGGTAAGCAAGTTGGAGGAAAAGCTGATCTGTAGCTAGGACTACCTATATCCTTAGATCAACCTTCCCCAAACTTATGGTAATCACATGTTTAGGACTCAACTCCCAAGAACACCAGCAAGGGATGGGGGAATCTGTTGATTTTGGTTTCTCTCAGTATCTTATTTTTCCAATCTTAAGTTCATTTTTCCACATTATAACATCTGTTTCCAGATTCTTATTTGAAAAGTCCTCTTGAAAATTCATCATTTTAATGAATTTTTCTTAATATGCACCTTGCGTATGTAATTCTGTTTAATGCACACCTATCAGTAAAGCAATTCCCCTTACCCTAATATGATGTAGTGACACATGCATTTATATACATACTTTACCCATGTGTGTGTGTGTATTGCGCGCACACAGAGCAGAGAGAGAGAGAGAGAGAGAGAGAGAGAGAGAGAGAGATTACTTGGCATTACAAATTTGGAGAAGTGCAATTTCCAAAAGGATGACTGTGTTTCATTTTGGATATTGGTTAAGAAAGTGCAAATCAGATAGGTTTGCCTTTAGATGTGAAATGAATCTAATTTCTCCTTGATCTCTAGCACCACCTAAGCTCAGGAATAGTCAGGGATAATGGGAACTGTAGAGTCTAAAACATAAGAAGGACAGTATTGCAGAAAGGTGCCCTAGATGTTTTAATAAGAACGTGCCTTTCCCGTAACTACATAAATGGTGAGAGGCTGGATTGATTTCCCCCACTCACCCTTTAATTTAGAGCGTTCAACAGAGGGTTGCTGCCAAGAAAACAGTATTTTTAAAACTCTCTGATAGAGAAACTGGGTCTAAATATAACCTAATTTCACGCTCTTGTGCAATGTTTTTTAGCTGAATGAATTATGGTGTTGTGCTGTTTTGAAGACAATTGCTTCTGTAATTTGCAAGCGTTATGGTCCATATTAAATCCACATTTGGGAGTGGATATATAAGTTATCGACACAATTGGGCTTAACAGGTCTTATTGCAGAAGGTTAATACATCTTATGGAGTTGTTAATGTTTAGGCTATGATGAGTGCTGAAAACCAGCTACGTTATTTCCATTCATTTTTGTACCCACAAATGAGGCGGCACGTTCAGTGGCTGATACTACCATTCTACAAAGTAAGGTTGCTACCCCAGTCAATAAATACTGGAAGTAGGGAGGCAGCAGTGGCAGCTCCCTTGGCCATTTCTCCTGAGCTTCCCTAGATGCCCCCATTTTTCTTGGTGGCAGTGTTTTGCTGGCCAGGGATGGATGGCTGTACAGTGGTGCCCCACAAGACGAATGCCTCGCAAGACGGAAAACTTGCTAGACGAAAGAGTTTTCCGTTTTGGAGGTGCCTCGCAAAATGAATTTCCTATGGGCTTGCTTCGCAAGACGACAATGTCTTGCGAGTTCCTGCTGTTTTTTTCCCTTCCCCCCCTTTTCTAAGCCGCTAAGCTGCTTATCAGCTGATCCGATCAGCAGATAAGCCGCTAAAAGCCGCTAAAAGCCGCTAATAGCGCTAATCCGTCAATGGGCTTGCTTTGCAAGACGAAAAAACCGCTAGACAAAGAGAATCACAGAACGGATTCTTTTCGTCTTGCGAGGCACCACTGTATTGTCTAGCTGTCTTCTTTCAGTGCATCACAAACAGCACTGCTGGGGAAAGTTCCTAACTGATCAAGCAAACAAAGAGGGAAGCCCTATCTGCCCTATACATTTAAAGCAATATCATAATACTTTACAGAGCCATGGCTTTCCCCCAGGAATCTTGGGAACTGTACTTTGTTAAGGGTGCTAATAGCTGTTACTCCCTTCACAGAGCCGCAATCTCCAGAGTTCCCTGGTAAGAGGGGTTGACTGTTAAACCCTTTTGAGAAGTGTAGCTCTGTGAAGGGAATCAGGGTCTCCTTTCAGCACCAATAAACTACAACTTCCAGGGTTCTTTGGGGGGAAACCACGACTCTTTAATGTTGCATGATACCGCTTTAAATATATAGCGTAGATAGGTCCGCAGTCAGATGCAATCAGCAATAAGATCCACAAATATGAAAATATATTTGCAATGTACTTCAAATAACAAACATAAAAATAGGACAGTGGACAATAATACTTGGCTTAAAATTAGCAATTATCAGTCTTCTTGTGGTTCTAGCTGATTTACTGGATTCTGAGAGAGAGGTAGCATGTAAATCTATACAAATCCTTTTTCCTCTTTAATTTTTCCCAGTTCTTTTAGTTTGTTTCATATCCACCATTTACTTTCAGACTGGCCTTACAAAAATCCCACTTATCTTTCTCTAAGAAGCAGTCACACCAGAGCACAAAGACCAGCAAACATTGCTCTGCTCATGATATGCTCCATGCTGCTGACAGTCACTGCAGCATTTGTTTGAGTGGGCTGTGAGCTGGCAGCAGGCAGAGAAGTCGCTGGGCAAGATTAAAGTGTACAGAAATGAGTGTAGCATGCACCTCCTAAGGCAGCTGATTGCTATCTGATATGGTGGACACTCTCTCGTCACCAGTTTTGAAAAAGATGGCCAAGTCCTATATTTGCAAGGAAGGCATATTCTCCTTTGCCTTGGGCCCCTAAAAATGCTGGAGGCATTTTAAAGTTATGCAGAACCCTTATTAAAGGCAGGGGAAAGGAAATTCTGCCTAGTTTGATAATCAGCCTGCTAGAGTTGAATGCAAAGTTGAATGATGTCACAATAGTAAGGAAACATGAAAATAATAATAATAATAATAATAATAATAATAATAATAATAATAATAATTTATACCCTACCCATCTGGCTGGGCTTCCCCAGCCACTCTGGGCAGCTTCCAGAAAAAATATTAAAATACTGTAATACACCAAACATTAAAAGCTTCCCTAAACAGGGCTGCCTTCAGATGTCTTCTAAAAGTCTGGTAGTTGTTGTTCTCTTTGACATCTGGTGGGAGGGCGTTCCACAGGGAGGGCGCCACTACCGAGAAGGCCCTCTGCCTGGTTCCCTTTAACTTGGCTTCTCGCAGTGAGGGAACTGCCAGAAGGCCCTCGGTGCTGGACCTCAGTCTCTGGGTAGAACGATGGGGGTGGAGACGCTCCTTCAGGTATACTGGACCGAGGCCGTTTAATAAACATGAATAATAATAGTAATAATAATCTGACTGGGTGCTCCAGCTACTCTGCAGTGCATAGGAAATGCTCTGAACTGTATTAAATGTAATGATTGTGTATAAGTTTGTCTGCAGAGTATGAAGTTACCTTGTCAAGCCTGTTCCATCAGGGGATCAAATGGGAAGGCAAGATTCATTGGTGATATGATGATTGGCACATAGGCAAAGTTTGCAGCTAAGAATGATGACCCTCTAACTTTGTGGTTGAAATTCATGTGACAAAAATCTATTTCTAGTTTAGTCTTGCTTTCAAATGGTTGGTTGTATCTGTTGTTTTTAGTTTTTATTCCCCCCCCCCCCTCTCTCTCTAATTTATTTATATTGTGAACTGCCTTACTGGGCTGTGTCATGAATGTTTGGCATCTAAATTAATTAATTTTATTAATCAATCAATTAATACACAATTGCCTTTACCATGGTAAAATGGATCTTGGCATATTTTCTTCCTCATTGAAATATTAAAAAAATTAACAACCATTTAGTTAGATGCATGGGTTAACTGATTGTGGATTATGGTCAACAGAAAAAATATATCTAGATATAATTTGGATCTGTGAGAATGGCTCCATGGGGGAGGATGGAACCCAAGCAATTGCAAACATTTTACAAAAACTCATTTCCTAGAAGTAGATCTCAATGGGAGTTGAGCCAACAGAAAAAAATGTATTTCATAATAGGCAATGCATTTGATATATGTTTTAAACATCTATGAAAATGGCATTGCTACATTTCTAATTGAACCATTTGTAATGCACAGGAAGGAAAGGTAGACTTCATTCCTTCATTTGAAGCAGCCACTACATTCGTAGTTAAATTTATCTGCCTAATTGCATTTCCTTGTCACATGTATATGCGGGTTAGCTCTGCAATTTTTCTCTAGAAGATGCACCATTTAGAAGTAAAGTAACTTAATTTGCAAGCTAAGGTTTGCCATCTGCCAGATCTGGGTATGTAAATAAATAAATAAATGTAGACATTGGATTAACACAAACATAATAAGTGTAAGAATTTCTCATGTTTTCTCCTTAATTTAGAGCTGTTTTTTTCCCCTGGGAGAAAAATAAACCATTAAAATATATCTAAACACAGAAGACTTTATACCCTACTGCTGCCCATCTGATGCTGCTATAGTTTGTATCTGAAGTCAGTGGAACCTTGCAGATGCACATGTTTCTGAATAAAAGTGAACTGATGCTTCTGACATTATGTTTAGGGATGGGGGAACCTTCCTCGACTTGGGACTGCTTTCTTTCTTGAGGAAACATATAGGGACCTTATGCCAGGGGTGGGTAGGTCTAGAAGGAAGGAGCCATGTATATGATTCCTACTTTTTATTGTAGGCTACATCCCAGCCTGCAGAAGTTAGAAGTTTCCACACTCACACAAACCCATCTCTACATAGGCAATCAAGGAGAGAGGTCAAGGATCAAGGCAAAAGCACTAAAGGATGATGCACAGCAGGACTGTTGTGGATTGCATTCCTGGGGACTGAGGAAGAGTCCCAAAGTCCAGATAGAGAAGCCTCATTTGGCCATGGTACATAGTGTGCAATAGTGGGGTTTTTTTATGCAGTGGAGAATGTTTTCCTTCTGAACTATTTCTGCTACTATTACTACTAATAAAGCCAGAACCAAGAAAGAGTATCTGCTAACAAGGCAACCTGTAGAGCAGGACCATGTATCTTTCAGTTGTCATGTTGCCTTATTTAAGCAGTTTCGCCCTTGAAAGGTTTGACTGCAAAATCAACTTGTTAACTAGTTTTGTCACTCTGAGTGTCAAAACTGATTCCTGAGGCAGCAATGTTTTTTTTGATGGAAGAGAACCCTGACACTTATGGCTGGTATCATTCCAAATAACTGTTCGTTAAAAATGCAAAGGGTCATGTATGAAATGGTTCCTTAAGATTCCTTTTGTGCACACCTGAAGGTCTCTTTGGTAATATCTGATCAAGTTGGGATCTTGTGCAAATCAAGATTGACAGTTGCTCATGATTCCATTGCTGAAAAGGGTTTGTGGCGTTGCCCAACCACATTACCCGATTTTATGGTCTTTGTGTGCAGCATAACATAGGCTTAATTCTCTTAGTGAGTAAGCAAACTTGTATCTTACCATTTTAGACTGCATGCAACCCAGGCATGGAGTCTTATCCATTGTTACCCAGTAAACCATGACAGGCTGTTAGAAGTTATTTTTCTGATGAAAACAAAACCATGTAATTTTTGGCCTGAAACATTATAGTGCAATATCGTTCTTCATTCAGCTTGTCCTAGACGCATCTTTAATTTCCCCCCACTTTAACAGTTATAAGAGAGAGAGTTGAACATGAGCTTTCCTTGTGGCATCAACTCAATGCTCAAAGTCTATTTTAAGCCTTTGGAATTGAAGGGATTTATTTGTGTGTGTGTTTTTAATTATAAACCTGGCAGCTTAACATGGCCTTGGGGACTTTTCCTTTATTAAATGAACATCCTCCTAAACAGGCATAGCTGACTTCCTTGTCTTCCTAGGCTCACTCCTTTAAAAATATGAAATCCAAGGTTGAGCTTTCCTTGAATACAGGTTCTTTGTTCCATCGCTTATATTGAAAAACCATGCCACAATCTAGCCAGCTTTACAATAGAAGCAAATATCTCACTGGTGATAAAAATGTCATTTCTATTACAAAGATTTTTTTTTTAAAAGAACACACATTATTATTTTAATCTAAAAGCATTTAGTCAAGGAACCTCTTGATCCAGGGGAGACCATAATGTTCATTAGTCCAGTCATTTTTTAATATTTTTTTTACAGTTTATAGCCAATGGCTATTACTCACAAAAAAGTAATATAAAAAATAATGGTAAATATATAAATTTACAGAAATGCAAGTTGCCAAAAAGAGAGAGAGAGTAAAGTTCAGCAATTATTTTAAATTTTAAAAAATCCACCTGGCAGTCAAAAAAAAGTAGTTTGTAACTTTTCTTATTGTTAGTACCTATAAAGTGAACTTGCAGGAATCAAACTTGTCCAAATCAGCCAGCAACAATCTTATTTTCAAATTGTCTGGCTGACTTAGGTAATTATGAAATGAATAGAGGAATCTGCCCCTAGGTGACAAGAAGCCACATGATCTACTGCACAATGTTTTCCATCTGGCCTGATCCACATTGACAAATATGGTCATATATTGGCCTATGAAAGAATTTATTGCACAGATATTCTGGGATCACAGCTGGAAATCTAAGCAACACACAGCTTCCATAGTGTTTTTAGTGGATGTAGCACTGGTTTCTGAATAGTAAGAGATAACTCATCACAGCAGTAGCCTTTAGCCTTTCAGACCAAGGGACTGCCTTAAACTTGTAGCATGTGATCAATGCCAGTTACCGAAAATCAGGTGGGCAGAGTGATGATGCACTCAGTTTCTGCTTGCGTTTTTTCCACAGGCATCTGATTGGTCACTATGAGAACAGGATGTTGGATTAGACTTCAAGGTTTCCAAACCTTGGGTCTCCAGCTCTTTTTGAACCACAGTTCCCATCATCCCTGACCACTGGCCCTGATAGCTAGGAATGATGGGAGTTGTAGTCCAAAAATAGTTGGCGACCCCAATTTGAGAAACGCTGGATTAGATGGATAAATTGGCCTCGTCCTGCAGGACTCTATTTATATTCTTATGGATTAAAATCTATGCAAAATTAGGTTCACCCATGCAGTGCCCTCCTGATGTTGTTGGACTACAACTCCCACCACCCCTTATTGTCCAAAATTACCCTCAACATATATTTAGAAATTTCTGAAAACATCCCCTAAATCATTAGTGTGAAATTTCACACTAATGAAAATTAGTGTGTCACATGAATCATGCAAATGTGACCTAAGACTTCCAGGCACATTTGAACCCTAGAAATTCAGATGTAGCCCCTGCTTCATTTTATGCAGACTTTGAAAACAACAACAACAACACACCATTGGACTGTACCCAACTATGTTATACTTCAAGTAGACCCACTGAAATTATTGGACCTATAGTCATTGTACCAATTACAATGTCTCTTCTCCGAGTTGCACTAACATTGAATATAACCCAGTGTGATTAATTGTTTAACATATTAATATCCTAGTTACATTAGTGATTCATGTCTTTTTTATATCAAGTTGCTCTGGAGAGTGAGTTGAGGAGGGAGATTAAATGGATATGAAGCTAATTGGTCTTTTCTGTGGGGAAGGGGTAAATGCACAGCGAGTGTATGTGCATATATCAAAAAGAATAATACTGTAATTGAAACTCTGTCATAGATTAAAATAGGCTTCCACCCACTTTCTCTCTTTTAGTTGAAGTTATATATTTGATCTGATCCTGGATAATTTTATTGGGCAAAGCCCGTGTACGTGTTAGAAATATTTACTAAGAAAGAATTACTATATGGGTGTCTTCAGTGTGACTGTAGTGAATTCAAGAGATGGCCTCTATTTGTTTGATTTTGTGCAGGGTGGGATATCTATTTCAGATTAGATATTCTCCACACACCAGGTACTGTTAGACCTATCAGTGATTCCTGAAGAAGAGGGGACAAAAAGGCTATGTACACCTCTGTCCTCTGAAAAATTGCCAGAATATCTTCTAGGACAGCAGCTTTAATCAACTAATTGGTTGAGCCTACAATCCTATCCATTTTCACATGGAATCAAAATCCCACAGAACTTACTAGGACTTACTCCAGAGTAGATATGCATAAGACTCTGCCATAGATTGATCAGCTGAAAAACAGCAATTTTGAATCAATTGAAAAACTTCATTGATTGGGTGAAAATATACTGTATTTTTCCATGTATAACATGCCCCCTTGTATAAGATGCCCCCTGTTTTGGGGACTCAAAATTAAGAAAATGGGGGGGATCCCCCAAAGTTGTTTAGCTTTTTGGGGGGAGGATTGCCCAGAGTTGCTGAGCTTTTTTTGTGGGGGTGGCCCACAGTTGTTGAGCTCTTTTTAGGGGGGAATGCCAAAAATCGCTCACCCGCAAGACCGATAATGCCTCTCACACGCCTCACAAAAGCTACCTGTCCTCTGTCCCCTCGCCAACAAAGGCAGCAAATCACCCGCCCAATTGCTGCAGTGACAGCCAATCAACACCAACCCTTTGCCACAGCCACCAATAACAATCTACCACTCACAGCAGCAAACAATCCCACATCCCCACATTGCACAATCCATGTATAAGACAACCCCCAATTTTAAAGATGATATCTGAATAAAAAAAAACTAGTCTTATACACGGAAAAATTCGGTACTTGCAAAAATACTTCATTACAGTAGCCCTTAACACCCTCTGCTTGTGACAGTAATTTGCTTTAAACTCTTTTTAATTTGTATTTTTACATTGCTTTTGTGGGAATGTTCAGGGATGCAGGAGAGGATATATTGTTTAATGATATCCTTCCTAACTTGCGTTAGCAAGTTCTATTTCTTAGCAGAGTAACATTCCCCTTTAAACACACAGTGGTTTACTTGTTTCAGTCTCATCTGAGTCTCTCAGTATAAGATTCCTGGTAAGATCCCATCCTGCCCCTCTTAAAAAGAATAGACACGAGAGTCTTATTAAAGTCAATATAAAAGTAGTTTACTCACATTCATTCAGTTCACAGTTGTATCCCTGAAGGCAGTCTTAGGTTACAAAACTATATACACATGTGGAACTATCCCATAAGGGAGTTAGTTCCTAAGTGACTGCAAGCAGGCAGTCACTTCTGCTAACATGTAGAAGAGCAAAAATAGAGAAGAGACAAAGGAAGGAGCTGTGCTCCCTTGCCCAGGTTAGGCCTCTCTCTCTCTCTCTCTCTCTCTCTCTCTCACACACACACACACACACACACACACTCACACACACACACAGGCCTCTAGTCACATGCAAAGGAAGTTTTGTCACAGCTCAGGAGGAAACAGGAAGTTAGACTCCTGGCTGGTAGAAAGCATCCACGTCCACTCTAGGAATGTTGTACTTGACTGCTATGTGTTTCACATCCCACAGCTTCACCTTCCATCCCTTATAGTTAAGGGAGTGTAAGAAATAAAACAACAACAACAAATGTATACCATCTTAGAATAGATATTTTTCCTTTTCACACACACAGAAGAAAACAACTCCTTTAGAAGAAGCCTATGTGGTCGTCTAGCCTATAATTGTTTTACAAATTAAGAATTAGCAGCTGGATGAGTGACTGTGTGGAATTTTGCTGTGTAGGATTTTGATAGGAAGGGAACTGACAATCCCCTCTCCCAATTTTCCAGCTGAAATCACTCCCGGGAAGTTGCTTTTTTCCTGTGCATGTGCCATTGCAGCAAGCTGTGTGTTCAGGGTCAAAGAGCGCTATGGGCAAGACAGTCTTTGTAGGAAAACTGTAGGGTGGTAAGGAAGAGATGGAGTTCTACCCCATATCCTATGGGCCAAAGGAGGATCTGGGGCCCCTACAGGTTTTTGTTTTTTTAATTTTAAAAAGAGCCTGGACTGTTTTGCAGCCTTTTCAGACACAGGAGCGATCTTTAATCTAAACAGGCATTTGGGGATTTATTTCTTCATCTTTTATTGTATTTTTCTGTGGTGGTAGTGCTGTTGTTGCAGACCACCTTAGATCAGTCCATGGCCCAGTAAATAGGTCCTAACCCACCAGCTGAAGACCAGCGTGCTACAAGGCAGGCTTCCATCATCTAAAAGCAAGTATTGTTTCTATCTGCTGCTTCTTTTTGCTTTAAAAGTATTGATTTTACTCACGTAGTAAAAGATCGTTTAGAGAAGTGGTTCTCTCCCCCCCCCCCACACCTCTGTTTGAGGTTCCTTGGAGGCTTATCAGGGGTTCTGAATTAGAAGGTCAGTAATGGTGGACAGGCTTCCTTTAAATTGCTATTGATTTTCCCTCTCAACATTTGGCTGCTTGGGTTTTTTGCATGTTTTGATGTTTTTAAAAGCACTGAGAAAAGTTGGTAAAAATATGGGCGTAGGAAGCTGCCTAATATTGAGTCAGTTAATTGGTCTACATTAACGTGCAGTATACAGTGGTACCTCGGGTTACAGACACTTCAGGTTACAGACTCTGCTAACCCAGAAATAGTGCTTCAGGTTAAGAACTTTGCTTCAGGATGAGAACAGAAATTGTGCTCTGGCGGCGTGGCAGCAGCAGGAGGCCCCATTAGCTTAAGTGGTGCTTCAGGTTAAGAACAGTTTCAGGTTAAGTACGGACCTCCGGAATGAATTAAGTACTTAACCCGAGGTACCACTGTATATCCAGGTTTTTAGACAGGGGTGTCTCCCAGCCCTACTGAGGAAGCCAGGGATGGAACCTGAGACTTTCCACATGCAAAGCAGATGCTCTACTACTGATCTAGAGAAGATAACATATTTTATTCCTCAGTAATTTAACCCATCATGATAAGAGCCGGTGTGGCTTAATGGTTAAAGTGTTGGACCACAACCCGGAAGACCAAGGTTCGAATCCCCACTCTGCCAAGATGCTCACAGGGTGACCTTGGGCCAGTCAACATCTCTTAGCCTAACCTGCATCACATGTTTATTGTGAGGATGAAATGGGCAGGAGGAGAACCAAGTACAGCACCTTAAGATCATTGGAAGATAAAGTTGGCATATAATTGTGATAAATAAACCAATAATAACTACTGGCAACATTTATTTATTAAAAGTATTTCCAGGGTGGAAATACAATTCAAACCAAGAATAAAACAAAGTAAGAGCAAAACATAATGCAGAATTCAATTAGAAATAAAATCAACCATGGATGCAGAAATGTTAGTGTCCAAAGGGGGGTCTTACCTATAGGCCAGTGGTGTCCAAACGTTTTTCAAAGAGGGCCGGATTTGATGAAGTGAAGGGCCGTGAGGGCCGACCAAAGTTGTTTGTTGACTTTTTTTAGGATTTAAGTTGTTGAGGTTGAGTCTGGGGAAGAGTCTGCCTATCAGTTGGAGCGCCATGGTGGGCTCTTCTGCTGCTCTGTGCCATGAGTTTAGGGGCGACCAAGCCAGCGAGACGCTGAGGCAGCTGACTGGCTCCACCCTCCTATGTGCCTGGGACTGGGCAACTGGGGTGGGGGGTGGGATCTTTGCATCCCGGGGCTGCATATACTTAAGACAGCCCTGAGTGTCCAACTCAACTTGCTCCTCCTGGACAAAGAAGTGTTTCTTCACTCACTGGTGAAATGACTGCAGTGTCCTGATAAGGCTCGCATCAGAGTTGAGGATCCTCCAAATTTAAGGAGCCACCCAAGGTAAATTTATTCTGTATTTTCTGCATCTGGCTGACTGCACCTGCTGCACCACAGATTTTGCTCAAGAGAGATCAGACACAATTGTCCTTATTTAAGACCAATGTTTGAACAAGGAAGCTGCTCTCAGTAGCATTAACATCCAGCTTTTAAAGCAGATTTTTAAACTATTATCTCAATCTTGATTAAAAAAAAAGAAAAAAAAACTTTTAACAGAAGACTTCTGCTTCGTAGAACAAAACAAAACATTAAAACAGGGGTGGGGGACCTCCAGCCCTCCAGAAAGTGTTAGACTACAATTCCCATAATCCTGAACCATTGGCTGTGCTTGCTCGGGCTGATGGGACCAACAACATCTGGAGGTCCACAGCATGCTCCAAAGCCTCATTGTCCTGCATTTCCCACACTCATTTTAATTCTGTCCCGCATGTTTGTATATCTGTGGGTTGCCATATGTCATCTTTTCCCAGGACATGTCCTCTTTTTCATGGGTAGAGTTGTCATAGCGATCCATAGCTAAAATTAGAAATTGGTAAGTGTGTCTTCATTTTTGCTCTTCAAAATATGGCAATCCTACATGTGTGAATTTGTGTGTAGAGTGGCTATGCTCACCTTTTGCCATACCCACCATTGGCATGAAGTTCCTGGAGAGCTATCCAAGGGCAAACAAATTATTCACCACTGCTGTTAAAAAAAGAGTCTTTTACCCATGTTTTCTCTTTTTGCTGGTGGGTCTTTAATGTTTTAGATCTATTATTGTCTGGTTTGGATTTTGCAGAGTCTTGGTTTTTACGTACATACAGTGGTAAAGGTAAAGGTAAAGGTACCCCTGCCCGAACGGGCCAGTCTTGACAGACTCTGGGGTTTGTGCGCCCATCTCACATCTATTGGCCGGGGGCCAGCGCTGTCCGCAGACACTTCCGGGTCACGTGGCCAGCGTGACAACGCTGCTCTGGCGAGCCAGAGCCGCACACGGAACGCCGTTTACCTTCCCGCTGGTAAGCGGTACCTATTTATCTACTTGCCCCCGGGGGTGCTTTCGAACTGCTAGGTGGGCAGGCGCTGGGACCGAGCAGCGGGAGCGCACCCCGCCGCGGGGATTCGAACTGCCGACCTTTCGATCGGCAAGCCCTAGGCGCTGAGGCTTTAGCCCACAGCGCCACCCGCGTCCCTTTCATACAGTGGTACCTCGGGTTAAGTACTTAAATCGTTCTGGAGGTCCGTTCTTAACCTGAAGCACCACTTTAGCTAATGGGGCCTCCTGCTGCCGCTGCGCCGCCGGAGCACAATTTCTGTTCTCATCCTGAAGCAAAGTTCTTCACCCGAGGTACTATTTCTGGGTTAGTGGAGTCTGTAACCTGAAGCGTATGTAACCTGAAGTGTATGTAACCTGAGGTACCACTGTATTGATGATTTTAATGGGGACCACTACATTTAATTTTTGCTTTGGATTATAAATAGCATAGAGTTTCTTTGAAAGATATGTGGGATGTACTTTTTGTTATTAAAAAGTTAAATAAACAAATAGACCTCCTTGCCCCAACGAATTAATTTTCATTGAGGGAAATAACCTCTGGATTTAAAAATACCTCTTTACACTTAAATAAATACCCTCAGATCCACTGAATGGACACCTGGAAGGAGACTTTGGTTTTTCCAAAACTGGAAAGCACAGATCCCTCATAATTTGAAAAGTTTTTCAGCTATTGCTCATCAAAGTTTGCATTTCCCCCCCTTCAGTACTACATATCCTAATTTTTGAGAAACCTGCAGTCTCCTCCAAAGATCGCAGGCACTTCACCTTAAAAATCCAGAAAGACATTTTCAAAGGACAAGAGAGAAATATTTTTCTCCGAAGGAAGACAACGAGATAACTGTGATATACATATGCACATGCTTATACATACAAATATATCTCCTAGCTCTCTGTTTTCAAGCCAAATAGCTACACTTCCTCTCCTTTATTGTAAAAAATAACTTGGGCAGAGTTTTCTTTCCCAGACCATAAATATACACTGTGTGTATTGCTCAATTTTATAAATGACTAACAAGTGCGGTTGAAAAATAATTTCTTTCCTGCACAGTGACCAGTTTGTTTTGGCCTGACGTGATGAATAGCTTTCTTATCACACACTTCTTTACCCACACAACACCACCCCCACTCCAGTTGCAGGGAAGATTTAGAAGTCTGCTGATTAAAGATGGTAGTGCAGCCGAGCTGGTATTTTGACAGAAGAAACGGAAGCGAGCATTGTATAAAAATGTAATAGGGGAGGATCTCTTAAAGGACTGTTGTGGGAATCGAGGGTTATATGATTACTCTTGCTTCACATAAAAACTAGTCTGAGGATTTATTTTTGCCTGACCGCTGGGGCTTTGAAGTTTCTGAAAAATGTTATTTTATACATTGGGCGAACAAATGCCCTTGTAGCAGAAATAAATCACCTCTTTGTACAGAACAATCATACATATATTTGGCTACAAGCACCTCGTTTCCTGAGTAATTGTGAACAGTCTGGCAAGCGTTGAAACTTTCCTTAGGCTGAGCTGAAGTAAAATAAGCCTTGTGCCTTTGTTATGGGAGTTTGGTAGCTCTAAGGCACAGCTTGACACTCTTTGGAATGTCTTGGTTTCAAATACTACTATTACTACTAATATTATTATTATATGCATGGTGTTGTATACATACTAATAGAGGCAGGGATAAACTAGGCTTGCTGACATGTAACAGTCAACACAGGTGCAATCTGTCTGTATACATCCACAAGTGTTTATGTGAAAGAATATACACTTTTTGATTTGTACAGCTCAGTTGTTGTGTACATATTGTGTACACTGGTTGAATGTTACATGTGAACAACTGTATGGGTGTACAGCTCAACCATCTGTGCACACAGGTACATAGATTGTACACTCGTTTAATGTAATGTGTGGACAGCTCTATGTGAACACTATCTGTGATGCTGGAGTGAAAGGATGACCCATACTTAGACTGATAGCAGCTGGAAGAACAAAGATATCTAGAGGTTAGCAAAAGGGCTTCCTTCACTCACAGTTATATTTGCCCCTTTTGGTGAGTCATGGGGTCACAGGTTCTACCCCCTCCTTGATTTCCAACTACTATGGTGGGTGAGGAATGATGTCAGAATCCTACAGCCAGAAGCTAGGGTGAGGTTAGACGGGCCAAAGGACTCATCTCTAAAAAAGCATTCTCCCTTACAGCACATGAGATGCAGGTCTAATTGAGCTGAATGGGTCCAACTCTCAGATAACTTTGTTTAGGACTGAAGCCTGAATCACTCTCACAAAAGAGAATGACTGTTTTTGTGTTGATGTTTGTTGTCTGTTTGTTAATTATTTTTAACAAAAATAATTGCAAAAAGTAATCGTTGCTCAATTAATTGGGGGGGGGACCTTTGAGTCAATGAGAAAGTTCTTAAATGACCAATGTTTGATCAATTGAATACCTATAACATTTTTAAAATTATTATTCGACCACTTTCTTCAGAAAGAGGCTCTCAAGGTGGCTTACAAAGAATATCAAAATGGAAATCTCATTCAAGTCTGGAATCAGGAGGAGAAATAACATGGTGTCAGGATTGTTTAGGTGGGATTTTCTGACTTTATTCTTCATCTTGCACGGTGCTGGCCATCAACCTCCACCTACTAGGCAGAAGAGCTTACTGATATGGTCTGAGGCAGAAGAGTGGGGATAAGCAGCTGGAAGCTACTCAACCCATGATAGAGGCAAAGAAAATAAATATTCAGATCTGAGATGTTCTCTCATTCAGTTGTTGTTTCTTGGGTCACTGGACCAATATTAATAGCAAGAAAGTCCCCTTCAGAGCTCTTATTGCTAGCCCAACACTGAGAAAGGATTGTTCATTTAGCCACAAGAATAAAGGTCAAATCACTTGGGAAACAGCTAAGTGGCCAATTTCCCTGGAAATATAGCTGTAGGACAGGGTTGATGAGCTAAAAAGAAATGAGTTAATCATGAAAATTATCTTTCTTTTAATTTAAAGGAAGATGAAAATTATAATGGACAGTGTGGTAATTTTATCCATCACTTGAAGGCTATTATAACTTTTTCATGCATTTGCAATTTACCCCCAAAAAGGACATGATTCTTTTGTGGTTTCCTTTTATTCAGATGAAACTTTGAGAAACTGTGTAAGAGTTATAAAATGGAGCTTTTAGCAAGTTTTCTTCCTAATTTGCTAAATGCAAATTGACTTTTAAAATATATCGCTTAAACATATCCTATATTTCTTCTTTCATGGAACTTGGGCTCTTGCACAAATTTCTAAACTAGTGGTTTCCAATTCTTTTGTACCCATGGGCATCTTTACAAAGCCAGAGAAACCACTGAGGGCACCACACAGGCACCACAACAAATCACAAACTATTTTACTGGATGCAATAGGATGCTTCTTTCCAGACTTTCAGTGAGGGAGAGGACCATGTGGGGTCCACTGAAAGCCTCTATGGGCACACAGAATCATAGAATTATAGAGCCAGAATGGACCTTGAGGGTCATCTAGTTCGACTCCCTGCAATACAAGAATCTCAACCAAAGCATCCATGACAGATGGCCACCCAGCCTCTGATTAAAAAGCTACAAGGAAGGAGAGCCCACAACCTCCCAAGGGAGACCATCCCACTGTTAAACAATTCCTACCACAAAAAGTTCTTTCTAATGTTTAGTCAGAATCTCTTGTAACTTTCAGGTACGCTGCTGGTGACCCCTGTCCTTGGCAGTCTCCAGGCACTGACCCAGCCCTCTTTGCCTTCAGTAAGGTGGCTGCACCATCTGGCTTCAGACTACATAGCCCTGAGAGTACTGGCTAATGAAAGCTGTGTGGACTCCAGGCTTTGGAAAGAAAGGTAGGTTATAAATTCAACAAATAACTAAGCTCTGCACTAAACCAAAGAAACAACTATTTGCACAAAGATTGCCACAGTTCTGCACCCAAATAAGTAGAATTCTAAAACCCACAAGCAGGACAGAAGGGGAATTGTTTTATTTTATTGAGTGTAAATAACTGAGGCATTACTGGGGTAAGGGCACTCTCTTTCTCTATATGCCACCTTGGGCTTTTGTCCTTGGGGTGCCCTTTAGATTTGGGAGGTGCAATGGGGTGAATACTGACCTGCTAGTGCCACTGTGCACTTGTCAGGTTCAAATATTCACAGTTCTCATAGCAAAGATGAAGAATTATTTATCAGCGGCGTAGCATGGGTTGTCAGCACCCGGGGCAAGGCAAGTAATTTGCGCCCCCTAACCCGGGGCAAGGCAAGTAATTTGCACCCCCTAACCCCTAACCTGCCGCCGCTGCCAGCTGCTTCTTGCTGCTGCCTGGCCTGGTCTGGTGTGGTTCTCTCCCGCGCTCAGCACTGCGCTGGGCGGCCGCTGCACTGTCCCTCCCCCAGGTAGTCCCTCGCTCTCTCTCCGCACCGCACGCCTGGCACCCACCCCCTCCACAGTGGGCAGCGACCCAGCGGCTCGGATCGGATTCGCACAGCCAGCACTGCAGTGAGAGAGAGTGAGTGAGCCAGGTAGGGGCAGAGAGCTGCGAGTGTGAGTGCGCCCCCCCAGATGTTGCGCCCGGTGCGGCCGGCCCCCCCTGCATCCCCCACGCTACGCCACTGTTATTTATAATCCTTTGTTGTGGGGCCACAGGTGAAGCCTGTAAACACATCCAGGAGTGGAGAATTTCCCTGCCCAGGCTATATTTTTATTTGTCTAATTATGTTTGTTTGGCTGCTTGCAGATCCTCTATATTGTATTTGAATAAATGTAACTTTTTTCATCATGGTTATGGTTTCTTCAGCCTTCTTTAAGGGTGTGCTGGCAAAACAACATTCATTTGTTCAAGACATTTTTTCCATCCACAAGAACAAACCTGGGATAAATAAATTCTACTTCCTATTCAAGCCTCACTGTACTGTTTGTGTTTTCTAAAGCTTATTCTTATCTAATCTCCTATCATCTGCTATCTCTGGCTAGCTGTTCAAAGCCACAGTAGTGTCAGCAAAAGGAGCAGCAATCGCTCGAATGCTTTGAGAATAAAACACAAACTGAAGAAAAAGCAGACATAAGGCAGCATGCAAGACAGAGTTAATTCTCTGCAGCCTTCAAGAAATATCTTCCCCCGATAGTGTGATAATGTTTTTGGAACAGGAAATTGAAACCTTAGAGCAAGAAATAAAACAAAATAAAACAAATGATGATCAGATTCCCTTTGGTGTCTTTTCTACGTTCCGCATTCTGTGAGTTAAATCTGCAAACATGTCTTGTTAAAGGCTGTAATGGTCAATGTTTGGGGGGCATATTGGATGTTTATTAGCATTGAAATAATGTGTGCAGTTAGAGTGGCAGACAGAATAGCAGTTGGCCAATAATAAATAAGGCTATTAAAACATGAGAGCACCCGGCTACAGTGACACCAAAGGAAAATCAATGGGTAGTTTTTCTGCATTCAGTAACAAAAATTGACACTGCCAGATGCTAAGAGATAACGGTGTGGGGCATGCTTTTTCACGCACGCCCCACCAGTCCCCAATTGAGATTAAGAACAGAAAGCGAACCAGCCTTGAAAAAAGGATGTCTCAGAGGAAATGGACGGGGTATTTTGTAGTCCCCCAAGAGGAAAAGATTCAAATGATACACCAAAAGAGAATTTATTTCTAAGATGGAAAGATGCATAAATCACAGCATGGTTAAATGCATGCAGCATAGCCTGCAAGGATATTGAAGCTCACATACTGTACTTAACCTGCAATGTATCAAAAGACAGCATCAGCCCATCTTTATAGTGAAGGAGTCAAGCGGGTGGATTCAGGACCTGTATATTGGGGGAACCTGGGGAGGGTTACTGTGAATCTGCTCTCTCGTGGATAATAAAGATGTGGGATATTGTGGCAATGCCTAAAACAACATCCTAAAAGGACAAAGGGAAATAATAACAAAAATATGTTATAATTTGGGAAGGCCATAGCTCAGTGATAGAGTACCTGTTCTGCTTGCTTTGCAGTAATAATAATAATAATAATTTATTATTTATACCCTGCTCATCTGGCTGGGTTTCCCCAGCCACTTTGAGCAGCTTCCATCAAAAAAGTAAAAACACATTAAAACATCAGTCATTAACAAAACACGAGCCACAGTAGTGGCATCCGTAAACAACATTTTCCGACAGTTTTTTAAAAAATAACAAATGGTCAGATGAGAAGAGGATCCTCAGGGCTTGCCTGACTGGTGGCACCATCACTGGGGGTTGCCCAGTTCTCAGAAAACCACAATAGGGACCTTCTCAGTTGTGGTTCCCCATTTATGGAATGCCTTCCTTAGTGAGTTATGTCTGCCTCACTCATTATAAATGCTAAGGAAGAATCTTAAAACATTCTTATTTACCCAGGCATTTGGTTGCTGAAAGATCTGTTCCAGGAAAACCTGAAATTGTGAGCTATGAGAGTAAGGTGATCGTTTTCTTTTTAGTTGCTTTTCACCTTTTTTTTTTTAAATGAAGTTTTGATTTTATTCTACTTTTGACTTGTTTGCTGCTTTGGGTTCCTTCATCACATATGTTAGAGTTGGAAGGGACCCCTGAGGGTCATCTAGTTCAAACCCTTGTAATGCAGGAATATGCTTGTGGCCTGGATGGGGATTGAACCCGTGACCTTGGCATTATCAGCACCATGCACTAACCAACTGAGCTAAGTGAATAATTTATTTAATGAAGAAATAAAATATAATGAATTTAGTAGACTACTTCTGTCATGCAGGGCAGGGGACCTGTGTCCTTTCAGCTGCTGTTGGATAATAACTCCCATCAGTCTTAATCATTGATCCTGCTGTTTGGGACTACTGACTTTGGAGTCCAGCAAAAGCTGGAGGGTTTCCGCATCAGAGAAAGGAAATATTTGGAATACTACTGCATATGTGAAAGGATGCATCAACAGACGTATAGTGCTCAGACCAAGGGAAGTAATAGTATCACTCACTTCTGCCTTAGTCAGGCTTCAGCTGGAGTACTGTGTCCAGTACTGAACACTATGGTTTAAAAATGGCATTGATAAGTTGGAACATATACAGAGGAAGACAGGGTCTGGGGTCTGGAAACCAAGGCTTATGATGAATGTTTGAGGGAGTTGGATAAGTTTAACCTGGAGACTAGAAGACTGAGAGGTGATATAACAGCCATCTTCAAATATTTGAAGGGTAGTCACATGGAAGTTGGAAGTACCTTTTTTTAGTTGGTCCAGAGGGTAGAACCCAAACCAATGGATTCAGATTGCAAGAAAGAAGATTCTGACTATATTTTAGGAAGAACTTTCTGATAGTAGAGCTGTTCACTCACCTCACAGAGTGTTTGTTGTGGGGGAGGAAGGGAAAGGAGAATGTTAGCCGCTTTGAGACTCCTTTGGGTAGTGATAAAGCGGGATATCAAATCCAAACTCTTCTTCTTCTTCTTCTTCTTCTTCAACAGTGGAATGGACTTCCACAGAAGGTGGTAGACTCTCCTTCATTAGGAGGTTTTCAACAGCTGTACATCTAAACACTGGCAGAGGAACAGGGTGGGGGGGGAGGGCACCGCCCCCGGCGGCACGATCCCAGCGGGGTGCCATTGTGGCTGCCCCTCCTGTGCTGGGTGCCATGCCCCCGCAGGCGGCACACCACGCCCCTGCAGGCAGCATGTCATGCCCCTGGGACATGCGCCAGCCACGCCCCCGCCTGCTCTCCCCCCCCCCCCGAGCTTGAAGCTCCGCCACTGCACCTAAACAATTTAATCTGTGAAATAGTCCTTACCTGAATAGGTGTTATCTGAAGAGCTCTAGAAGATGGCTATGGCCATAACACATTTTGTTGTTAAATGTTTTCCACTACTTTCTCAGAATAATGGGAGTATATGATTAGAGTGCCACTTCTAAATTGTATTACTGAGGTTACTATGGTTATACTGACATTCCCTTTCTTGTGTGTTGTACTTTCTGCAGTGCAGGAAGGAGGGATGTTCACTTGCATGATTACCACGAATTAATCAGAGTGGTTAGGCCCCACCCCCTGTATCTGAACTAAGCAAGCTTCAATTTTATGAGTGCTTCATTTCTGTGACATTCCTTAAATCACCACAAATGACTTTGGAAATGCTTCCTGTCAGCACAATGCTCCCAAGTATCTTCTGCAGATTTCACACTTTTGCTCTGCAGACTCCTTACTCTGTTATAGACGGTGATGGCTACTGTTGCTTATTGGGAGTAGTGGACCGGAAGGCAGGGAGAGCTGATTCACAGGCACTGCAAACTAATTTTTGTTTTATCCCCGTGCTCCTCCCTTCCATAAAGGCAATGCCCTATCCTGGGCCACAACCCTTCAAACCACTGAGAGAGGTTAAAATACCAAGAAGGCCCTCTCTGCTTTTGCATCTGGGAAGGAGGTGGTCTTTCACATATTTGGGGCCTAAGTCATTTACAGCCAAGAAATAACCTGGCAGCAAATGCAGCTCTTTAGATCAGGGGTTATATGAGTTCTAAATGCAAGCTGGCTACAGCATTTTGAACCAATTGAAGTTTCTCTGTTATCCTCAAGGGGAGCCCCATTCTGGAAGGTATGAGAGCATGGAGTACCGTGACCAAGTCATAGCTGTCCAATAGGAGCTGTAACTGGCCAACAAGCCATAGGTGGAAATAGGCACTCCTAGTCACATAGTCCACCTATGAGCATATCACAATTATTTCCTTATTCTACAGTTTCATTAGCATCTATTACTTTCTCTCCTTTGAAGCTAATAGAAATATGTCAATATTCTATGTCATGATTCCCTCAGCAATCTGTCTTTTAATAGCATGGTAGTGTAATTTCCACCATGCAGACAGTTAAACATCTCAGTACAGTGTGTGTTTGTGTGTGTGTGTGTGTGTGTGTGTGTGTGTGTGTACAAACACTCTTTCTGTATATTCTCTCTCTATATGTATACCATATGAGTAAGATAGCTGGGTTCTGGGTAATATAGGCAAAATGTTCTCTTGAGGGTAATAAGCAGCCCTCGTTCCCTGTAACAATAATATGACATTAATGTATCCTTTATGACATAAATGTATAACTGATAGATTTCCCTGTGGGTCACTATGATTCTGTTACAGACATCCTTAGCATGCAAAGATAATGTAAAATTGTGTGTAAAAGGAGAGAGAAATGTTTTTCTCTCCCTTCTGTTTCCATGACAAAAGGGAGGGAGAATATTAGATTAATGGATTTGCAATTTCTTCCTCCTCCCTGCTTCCTTCTCAGAACTCACAGTGGAACACAGGCTGTATTCTGTACTGAAAGCACAGACCAGTTTGCACAGGATTATTAGGGTTTGGAGTGTTCTAAGAGAGTTATCAGAAGAGATGGGGTGAACTTCTAATGAAAAGACGAGTGTCAGAGATTGTGACGGAGAAAATAAATGCATGCCAGTACACTTAAATATGAGATGATGCATCCCATAAGATTAGCAGGGCTAGTCTTTGAAGATGGGGTGAAATTTGATTCAGTTTGCCTGAAAGGAGAATACAAAATTCATATATTTTGAAACTATATGTGAACTGAAACACAATTATCCTTCAAAGTTTGCACTTTGAATTTTGCATTCTAGTTTTTCAGTCAAGTAATGTGTACAAATTATATGAATATACTGCATTATTTTTTAGAGAAAATGAATTTTAAAAATGTGTATATTACTCAAAAGTGCATATAAAAATAGGCTTATCAGGAAAAATTCACACTAAAATTCTGATGAATGTTTGTGAGGGCATAATCACAAACATATGGAAAAATGGAATTAAAAGTAGAAACCCGAAACCAGGAGGGAAGGAAGTCGATGTTAGTGTGCGGTATGTGTTTTTTCCTTTCTTTTTTCTTTATTTTGCTTTCTTCTATTTAATGTCTTTTTAATGTTTAATGTCTAATGTTTAATGTTTTTCTTTGGCTGTGTTTCTTTGGATGTATTTGATGAAGAAAATACAATAAAAAGCATTTTGTAAAAAAACAAACAAACATATGGAAAAATGGAGAACTCAGTTTAAGATCGGAAAAAATGGAAAGTTTGGGAGAACTGAAATTGACAGATTTGTCCAGCATACTAGTTTTGTATTTTTTTAAAAAAACATCTTGCAGTACCTACCACAGTGAAGTCGTAATAAGTTCTAATGCATGTTTTTAGGATGCCACTGGATTCTTTGTGGTCTGTTGAAGGAACATTGAGAACTTAGAAATACAGGAAACAAAATTAATAAAGCAAAATGTTTGTTCTAACTTCAAACAGAAGGGTTGAGATCTAGTTGCCCAGTGGGGGGTGGGAATGATCTGGGGAATGGCCTGCCTCATGTGTTGGGCCAATGATGTTTTAATAGTGTGACAGAATAATCGGCTGTAGGCAGATAAATAACTTCTTATAAGAATGAAACACACACACACACCATAGCAGTTTCCTCATCCTGATGAGACCTCTCTGCTATTATGATCAGTGATTATCCTGCTGCTGTTCGTTCTCCTAATTGTCTTTTACAGAGAGTTTAGTTTTAAACGTCTTATTAGTGACTTTGGACTTCTGCGTTGGAGAAAACATGACCCCTGTTCAGGCATTTATCTCATTTATTTTTTTAAAAAAATGAGTACTGTCCTGCATAATAAGAATCTTTCTATACTTGATAGAAGAGTGGTATTTAGAGTTTAATCATGCATGTCTACTGAATGAGTCCATGGGTTTTACTCTCAAGAAAATGGGACCCCTAATGTTAAATACATTTCACTGATTATTATTATTTTTAGAAAGAAAAACAAATATAGGAGGATATTTTCATCTCTCCAATATCACATCAGTGAAATTGGATACATCAGCGAGGCAAACCTGTGACCTTCAGATGACTATAGCCCCCATCAGTCCCAGTCAGCTGGAAAACGATACAGATGATAGGCTTTGTAATCAAACAACATTGGAAGGGCCACAGACTCCCCATACCAGTGTATACTATTAAATAGCATACTATTTAAGTGAAACATCTTCTAAGTACCCTCAGCAATTTCTCAAATGCATATTTCCTCTTTGTAGGACTATTTTAGCATGTCTCCAGCCTGAGAAATTTTAGGGCATTCTGTATGTAGGACACGGCAGTAGCAGACAAGCAACTCTTGTTCAAGCAAAATCTCTTACTAGAAATGCAACAGCAATTTACACACACACACACCATATATATATATATATATATATATATATATATATATATATATATATTTGCTTTCGTATATATATATATATGCATTTTGCTTGCTTGGTGGTTTACATAAAAATTTCAAAGTTAGAAACCTCCTGCTTGAAAAATCTTATCCCCCCCCCCCTCCATAATTGACACTTCTGCATTAGGTACTGTCACCTGGCCATCAATTTTCCTCATTCTTTGCTATGAAAGTTATCAAAGTGGAAATTTAGCATGGGGTGAAAGGTAGGGGGCTGAGGGGAACTGAAGATGGAAAGTGTGCATTTTATCTGCATGAAAAAACCCAGCAAGGTCACATGTACCTCACTACTTATCTGGGCTGGAAGGTTCAGATTGGAGTTCTGGTTCCTTTTGGGGGGGGGCAGAGAATATGAAAAGCTCTGCTGGATCACATAGGCTCAACAACCCTCTTCCACAGTTATTCCCCAACAACAGTTGATAATTCAGAGGCATAATGCTTGCAGGTTGAGGCACAGTGACACCATAGGTAGTGGGGCCAAGGCATGGTGAAGCTGTAATGAACACAGTATAACCATTTTGGGATAAAACAAGCCACAACTTTATTGATAACAGATGTCAGCAGGTTTTGGAATAGGCATTGTGTGTGTATCCTGTATCAATCAACCTCCTGGTGGTTGATTATTTTGGCAGGGTTAATGAAGATTAAAAATCACCCTATGAAGGTACATAAAAATCAGAGTGACCAAGACCACTATTTTGGGAGTGCTATGGCCCAGCAGCCCTCATCTGGGTGTCCAGACAGAAGCACCTCCCCCTGGATCCCCTTAATGGGATACCCTAAATATTAGATCAGGGGGCTGATGCTGTTGATCTTCTCCCCTGTCTACCTTGAATAAGGATCCAACACAATGCATTGTGACAGTTGCTGTGAGGTAGGAAAAACCTGCAGACAGGCCCAATATTGTCTAAAAGCAAATTCCTCCCTGGCCCCTAATATGGTGACTGAACATTTCCATAAAAAAGTCTTACACAAGGTCTGCCTGATTACCCAAGGATGGACTTCCAGCATAAGACTTATGGTGGGACTGTTTGCAATCGTGGGTGAGCCCTAGCAGGCTACTGCAATCAGAGAAAATGACATCTTCCCCAAACCTGTGCCCTGCAGCCGGTTAGTGGTTCTTTCTTTTCTATCTGGTTCTTAGGAGTATAGGAAGCTGCCTTATACTGCATCAGAACATTTGTTTATCAAGCTCAATATTGTCTGCACTGACTGGCAGGTTTCAAGCACAGACCTTCCCAGCCCTACCTGGAGATGCTGGAGGTTCAACTTATGGCATTCTGCATATGAAGGTGATGCTCTGCCACTGAGCTATGGTCCTTTCTTGAATGGCTATGATCACTTTTGTAGCCAGCCCGGGGGGCAGGGAGAATGCCCTGAGTATAAATTTGCTTTCTTAACCCACATGTCTATGTTATCCTTGATTGGCTTGGATCACCCTATGAAACAGAAAGAAGCCCAGGAAGGGTACAGCAACAGATGGGGGTACAGGAGGGAATGACATAAAAAGCTGCAAAAATTGGAATATCCCCAACATCAAGGCTCCCCACCCCCAAATAATCCTGTCCTTCTCTAACTCTGCCCTACCCCTGGCCCATCCAGTCCCATCTTGCTAGCCATTTTCTTTTTAAATTGCTGTTGTTATGAAGTTCTATACTGGTCCTATTTCAGGAAAAAGTGGGACTGCAGGGTCACTATTAAGCTGCTCAGTATACAGTGGTACCTCTGGTTAAGAACTTAATTCATTCAGGAGGTCCATTCTTAACCTGAAACTGTTCTTAACTAGAGGTACCACTTTAGCTAATGGGGCCTCCCGCTGCTGCCGTGCCACCAAAGCACGATTTCTGTTCTCATCCTGAAGCAAAGTTCTTAACCCGATGTACGACTTCCAGGTCTGTAACTTGAAGCGTTTGTAGCCTGAAGCATCTGTAACCCAAGGTACCACTGCAAAGCTTTTGCAACAACTCTTCTGAGAACAGGATAGTCCTGTAAGTCCAGCTGCTGCTGGATAGCACTCCTGCTTACCGAGCTCCTAATGAGTATCTCCTACTTCAATCCTGCTGGGCAACATTGCTGTTGATCCAGGATGCCTTGCTGTGTGAATCCTTTGAATCTACTGGTAAAGAGGACATTGCTGGGGCAGCATGTGAAACCCCCTCTTTCTCCAGAAGTCAGCTATGAGCTTGAGCTTGCTCTCAGCTATCCACGGTCCTGAAAAATTCCTGCTACTTACCGTACATGCTGCCACACACAGCCAAAATACAGCTGCATAGAGAGGGAGTGATGTTGTTGCCAAGTAATTTCTACTCAGAGTAGACCAGTTGAAATGAATAGACCTAAAGACGTCATGTCTGTTAATTTCAGTGAGTCTAGTCTTGAGTATAGCTAAAGTTGGATACAACTCACAGAAGCAGCCAGATTGCATCATGTTCTTAAGGTCCTACTTGCATCTCTCTCTCTCTCTCTCTCTCTCTCTCTCTCTCTCTCTCTCTCTCTCACACACACACACACACACACTTACTTTTGCGTGTTCCTTTCTGACTTGGGCAAAAAAATGTTCATTTAAATGAAACGCAGCAGAGATGGAAGTTGTAGAATGTCAAAGCCGTATTCAGACCCTCACACCTCAAACTAAAATGAGTATGTGTACATGTATTTCTATAGTACTTCAGAAATTTGCAAGAATTCAGACTGCAGCACTTGGGATAGTGACTTCTCTGTGCAATGAGGTAAACTCTGCCTTGTCATGGCTGACACAAGACACTGTTTTGGGGGATGTCAATACTTGGCATGGGGGGTAGGTGGGGGCTCGATACTGGCAGGTGGGAAGGACAAATGTCAATTTGTATTAAAATATTAGTGCTGAAGCTCAGTTGGTACAAAGTTTTAATATTTGCTTCCCCTTATAGAACAAAGCTTCAAATGAGGCAATTGGCACCTCCTGACAGCGCTGCCCTTCCCCCTTGCGGAACTGACCAGCTAAATGGATGTTGTGTGCATTCCTGCCTGTAAATTGCAGTGTGTAGTGAAAAGACTCTTGTTGCAGAAGTGCTCAAGAGCTAGTCAGAAAATCACAATGCTTCCAGGAGGCAGTAAGTATAAGAACTGAGAACACTGTTTGTTGTGTTTCATATTTGTCATACTTCTTGTTACTTACAGTTGCTTGAAAAGGAAGGGGGGATTTGTTAATGGGATCAGTTCTGGAGAAAGTACACTGGGAATGCGGGGGCGGGGGGAACGACACCAAACCCCTGTGTGTGTGATATGCAAATCTGGAATACCATTGCTTGAGCACACTAAGGATATAGATAGACTCAGCACTTTCATATATTTATTTACATTACAAAATTTAGAATCATAGAATCATAGAGTTGGAAGAGATCACAAGGGCCATCGAGTCCAACCCCTGCCAAGCAGGAAACACCATCAGAGCACTCCTGACATATGGTTGTCAAGCCTCTGCTTAAAGACCTCCAAAGAAGGAGACTCCACCACAATCCTTGGCAGCAAATTCCACTGTCGAACAGCTCTTACTGTCAGGAAGTTCTTCCTAATGTTTAGGTGGAATCTTCTTTCTTGTAGTTTGGATCCATTGCTCCGTGTCCGCTTCTCCGGAGCAGCAGAAAACAACCTTTCTCCCTCCTCTATGTGACATCCTTTTATATATTTGAACATGGCTATCATATCACCCCTTAGCCTCCTCTGCTCCAGGCTAAACATGCCCAGCTCCCTTAGCCGTTCCTCATAAGGCATCGTTTCCAGGCCTTTGACCATTTTGGTTGCCCTCCTCTGGACACGTTCCAGTTTGTCAGTGTCCTTCTTGAATTGTGGTGCCCAGAACTGGACACAGTACTCCAGGTGTGGTCTGACCAGAGCAGAATACAGTGGCACTATTACTTCCCTTGATCTAGATGCTATACTCCTATTGATGCAGCCCAGAATTGCATTGGCTTTTTTAGCTGCCGCGTCACACTGTTGGCTCATGTCAAATTTGTGGTCAACCAAGACTCCTAGATCCTTTTCACATGTACTGCTCTCAAGCCAGGTGTCACCCATCTTGTATTTGTGCCTCTCATTTTTTTTTGCCCAAGTGCAATACTTTACATTTCTCCCTGTTAAAATTCATCTTTTCATTTATATACTGCTTGATTGTAAGAAGGCATTTAAGAGGTTTAGAAGAAAAATCAAAATCAATAAAACAGTTAAAAACAAGTAATTAAAGCATTTTGGCTTTAGAGCTAATACAGGTGCCTGAGAGGTAATCCTTATGAAAGGGCAGTAAACGTGGAAGAAGAGCGCATATTTCAGGATTCCAATGAAGGGCCACATTTAAGTCCATCATGGGGTGAGGGTAAAGTCTGCACCCTATTCCTGGTGACTCCAATGGTCAGGGTGACAGGCTGGCTTTGCCACTTTGACTTTTATTAACAGTCCATTTTGTTACCCCTATAATTTTGATAGGAGCCACTGAGAACTAAGCTCACTCAGCAGACACAAGGAGAACCCTGCTCAATCAAATAGAAAGAAACCTACCTAGACTTGTATTGGTTACCAATTATGGCCAATCATATGCCCATGGGAAGCACACAGGTAAAGCATATACACAATAGCCCTCTCTTACTGGTGTTCCTCAGTGCTCTGTATTCACTCATAGAGGCCCTGTATACCCTTCATGATATGGAAACTCTCATTGTAGGAAAATGCCTTGAAGGTGCATCTGCCCATAGGGAAGGATGAAGAATTTCTCATATTGCTAATTGCCAGATAGCAACATGTACAAATATTTGGCGTTTTAATACTAATTGCTGGAAACAACAGCAGGGGAGAGTGCTTGAGGGTTTCCTACAAGTATCTGAATGGTCACTATGAGAACAGGATGTTGGGCTAGATGGGTCATTGACCTGATTTATCAGGTCCTTCTTATGCTCTCATGAGTTACTTGTATTTGAAGTAGTTGCTATTTCAGCCAGTACCTTCTTAGATAGTGGATAAATCATAAACCCTTCAACATATCAAATGTATTTCAGTAATGCATTCACCATCCAGGTGCTGCAGATTACGGCAACTACACAAATCTGGCACAAGAATTTTGTTAAGAAGCAATCGGATGAAAACCTCATGCATACATCCTACTTTGTGTTTTTACATTTATTATTATTATTATTATTATTATTTATTTCTCCTTCTGGTAGCAGTACTTGCTTCAGGGGTATGGTAAAAAACAAAATAAAAACTAATCCTTTTCCTTTCTTTCTGGAATGAATAGTCATGTCTCAACTGTATGGTAAATTAATTCCAGTAATGAACATCCTCCCTGATTCTTTGCAGGTAATTAGCAGTTCAGATTAATACCTAGGAACTGTGGTCAGTTTCCTTTTGAAACCCCAGGCTAATCACATAAGCAGGAATTTGGATATGTTTTTAAAGAATGCTCTCTCTGTGTGTGTGTGTGTGTGTGTGTGTTTAGGTGTATGTGTGTGTACTTTGGATTCTTTGGGGGGTTTTTGTAAAAAGGTTGTACAGCATGTATGTACAGCATGATGTACAGCTAATGTACAGCATGATGAAACCTTTTGCAAAGTTTAAATCTATAAAATATAGTTTACATCAGTGTTGTGGTTGTTTTTAAAAAAAGTTCTTGAAAACCAGTGTTTTGCTTTTGCTTGTTTTGTCTGAACAACAACATTTTCTTACCTTTGGCACATAACTTGGAAAGCTGGTCACATTTCTACTTGTAGGACTGCATTTTTTTAACCTTGCTGTTTAATCACAATAGGACTTGAACAGCACTTATTTAGGAAAGCATGCAGTTGCACATATGCAAAGTGTCACCATCTCTTGCACTCTAATTTTTTTACTCTCCATTGCACATCTATGGACATGGAGCGTTATTTCATGTAAGGGGGCCCAAATAGGATTTTCAGACAAGATTGACTCCACACCTCTGATTCAGAGATTAAGCCATACCACATGAGTTTTTGAATTCATGTATTGTTTACACCTACACACCCATTGCCTAAAACTTTAAAAAGTTTTAAAATGTGTGGAAAACTTGCTTCCAGCTGCATGCAGTTGCAAGCAATTGGTGAGCTGTATGAAGATTCTGAATTGACTCCGCCTGGTATAAATAATAGAAATCTGGCCCACAGTGAACAGGACAATGTATTGCTTGCTTCATTTGCAACCTGATCACCATTTTCTCTTCAGTTATCACATGCCTCTGGTTTTGTGGACCATTCTTTGTGGGCAATAGAATCCTTCCCCCACAGCTACAGCCTGCTCAAGAGTCCAGTCCAGTCAATGCCTAAGGACAGCAGCAGAGACCACTAGAGATCTATGAAGTATAATAAACAACTAGTGATTTCTAATAATATGGTAAAAATGGTGAGAAATATGAGTGCTTTATCCTTGATGCATTCCTTACAAGAATACAGTCCAGTGCAGAAGATTCCATATAGTGCATAGATAGAGCAGAATCTACCACACAACATATGCACCTTCTTACAGGTCTAGAAACAAAATATGGCTTCATTTGGCAACCTAACCACGAGTACTGCTTGACAGTGATTGATGTCTTTTACAGAGGTCTTTTAACTTCTATGGTCCAAGATGCAAAGGAAGTTGGGGCAGCTTTGAGATGATGTGCATTAACATATTTTAACACAGTCATGTAGGCCTCACCAATCTTGCTATGCTACAGGCAGAGTGGAAACCAGACAGTATATATTTGACACATTGGAAATAACATCTCGAACACCTACAGGCTAGTGAAAGTAATTTGAGCTTGAGAAGGTTTTGGGAAGAAGGAAAAATGAAACCGGTAGTTCAGAAACACTGAAATTATTCTTGTTCAACTTAATCTAATTCAGAATGGATACCGCTTCAGGGTTGAACAGCAACCAGAAAACACAACTGGGATATTCTTTATTTGAATCGTACATTATAATGAAAAATTCAGAGTTGGGCTGTTTGAATCAAATAAAATAACTGGTGGTTAACTTCTTCAGGGTGGTGGGAAAATGTCTAAGTAGACATCAGTCACAATATTGGAGAAATGCAGTTTAGGCAGTCTGCCAAACAGGTGGTGTTTAGACCAGAGACTTTCATTTAGTTGCAAATTTCTTGAGAATGGAGATTCCCACTGGTACTTGGTTGGTGATGATTCATCAAGGCCTCTTTCAGGAGTTTCAGTGAAAAGGATTGTAATTTTGACTGATGGGATTTTCTGCAAACCAGGAGAAAACATTTCAAAGAGCTTGAGTACAGCTTTCTATATGTCAACAAGACCATTTTGATGGAAAGCCTATCCATGCCTCTGACTTGAGTGTCTCTCTACAGTCAAAAGAGATACTAATATGCCAAAATGATGTTTATTGGAAATGACCAAGAAGAGCTGTCAAAGATCACCTTCAAATGAATTATATCTCATTGCTCTGGCATCCAATGCCTCTGTATTCCAAGTTGTTGACTAATTTGGAAAGATGGTTAGATATGCTTTTTCTGAACCCTATGAGAAACCTCACTCTAAAGCTGTGAACATGGTTAATGCAAAGCAAGAAGGCAGGAATGCTAGAAATGTAGCAGTATCTCCGTGGAAGAGATGGATTCACTCCCCTGGATTTTTCCATGAGGATCCACAGGCACCAGATCCCACTTCTCCAACCTGTGCTTTCCAAATATTCCAAGTGGCTTTTTAGGGGGTGGGAGTGAGAAAAAGTAAACATCTCAGGAATCTGATAAACATGTTACTTTTTAACTCAGCTCTAAATGGAACCAATTACTGAAGAGGAGCAGTGGCTTTCATATTTCAGTGGTGCCTTGTACGATGCCAAAATTTGGTGCCCCTCCACCTTCCATTGGATGCCATTATTGTGATGCCTTCTCGGCTTGGCACCCAGTGTGGGCAAACTGGTCACGCTCCCCGAAATCCACCCCTGACAGGCATGGGAAACTTCCTCAGAGACAGAGGTCATTGGCTCCATTTGGAGCTGAGTTGAAATTTCTTCCAGTTTTGTCTTTTTCTCACTTCCACCCCCCCCCAAAAGGCCACTTTGCACCAGTTTGACAGCCAACTGATTCTCTTGTCCTGTATTTCCTGCATCAAGCAGGGAGTTAGACTAGATGACATGCAAGGCCCCCTCAATTCTGTGATGTAACAGAGTAATTTAAACCCCAGCTGGGCAGTAGCATTTTATGTCAAAGTGGTTAAGCCTTTGCCACACCTGCAGCCCGTTTTCTCACAGCAGCTAGGGAGGATGATAAAGGGGCAGACAGACTGTCTGGATCAGGTTTGCTGCCATCAAGTGACAGCCTCCCCACATCCTTGTAATGCCCCAATATAGAGCTTTGTGTGAGCTACCACCCTTTCTGTGACCACCCACTCACACTTTCTATGGGAAGAATGAGGAGCATCACTACATAGCTGGAGTCTGGAGGAGCTTGTCTTGGATGGAAGGGCAGGGAGACCTGCCCCTTCCAGCCTGTCACATTGCACATGCCTGGGTACATGGAAAAAGTGTTTCCTGCTTCTGAAAATATGAAGATCCAGAACCTTGTGGTCCTCCCTGGAAAGAACACACTCAAGAAAGCCCTGTCCTTGGTCATCACATATCTGATCCCCCCAAAGGAAGAGGACACTATTAGAAGGGCCTCAAAATAAGGGAGGTTCATATGGGTAAGAATTAAATGAGGCATATGTGTAGCTATTATTATTTTTTAAAGAGCAGGAAGTTCCATTTATTTATTTATTTATTTTAAAAGTGTTACTTAATTCTCAAAATGTTTTCATTTGCAACTTTTAAAGATCCATAAACGTACATGAACTCTAAGTAACAGAGTCCTAAAAAAATCAGCCCTATATATAATTTCTGTTGTTCTTTTCATGGCCAGATTGAAATATAATTGAATCTAATTCTCAGTCTTATAAATTCCCTTAAATCTGTTACTCTGCTTGTCCTTGGCAGTTTTCATCTGTGCATAAATCAGGAAAAATGCTCATACAATTTTTATCTTCCTTTAGTTCCCCAACATAGCCATTAGTGAAAAATGCATTAGTACAGGTCCCCCTTATGATGCCCAGTCTCCGTAGTCAATTAATCAAGGATGACTTCTATCACGGTTCATTTATAGCATTTTTTTTGGTTAAGAAGGTATGGGACCATGATTGTGCATGAGATACCATTCCTGCTTAAATCCTTGTACCAATAGCTTGTGGCTATGACAAATAAAATATATCAATTTATATGCCAGCGGGCCTATATGTTTTTTGTAAATCGGGTTTCCTATATAGAATATATATTATTGGTTGCTAGTCATAGGACTAACTGAGTCAAAATAAGTTTACCAGCCAAGTTAGGAATCAATAAACAATAGGAATCAGTGATCAATTGATGGCAAATTAAATAAGAGAGTGGTTAGATTGTAGGTAGGAAAATGAATAGGACCATTTCATTGTAGATTTGCACTGTGTGTATTCATGTATTCCTCTCTAACCTTCTTGAATCATTCTAATCCCTTATAGCTAGGGTGAAGAATCTCAGGCCCAGGCATCAAAGATTGTGCTCCTGGTCTCTTTGATCTTTGGGACTCTCCTTAGGCCACACCCCACATTAGCCCTTCTTTATGCCCTGCTTGAGTGTTTCTGCCTGGCTGGAATATGCCCTTGAACTTTGAGAATGTTTCCTGGTTGCCTTTGGCAATGTTTGTTCAGAAGAGAATGAGGCCATGAAAAGGATTCACTGCTACACTTTGAGAAATAGGGAATGAAGCTGCTAACCTCTTCTCCTCTACCACTTCAGCCACTGACCTTCATGATTTGGAGGAATAATTTCTGAAGAAGAGAGACTTTTCTGCTGCTGATTTTCCAGGGTTCTGTACCACATCTGCAGTTGACAACCTACTCTAGTTGTATAGGATTAACTAGAGTAGGTTCTCCACTGCAGGTATTTGCCTCTAATTCTTAGTGGGTGATAATGATGTGATGAGGGATGGGGCTAGGATGTTCATCCTCACTCTTCCTCCTGTGGTTCCAATGTTTCTGTGTGCACATTATATAAGAGTTCAGTAAATTAAGGTTACCAGATTTCCCCCCCAATGAATTTCAACTGGATTTTGTATGGGGACTGATTTGTAAATCCGGAGACTGTCCCCGGGAAACGGAGACATCTGGTAACCTTAAGGTAAATCTGTGTATTCCCTATCAGTATTGCTTTTGCATGATTTTATCCATAATTGTATTCCATTTCTTCATTTATTTATTTATTTTAAAGCACCACTCCATTTGGGAAAAGATAAATCTATCCTTTCAGGTGGAAAGATTAGGAAATTGTTCTATGTGGGTAAGCATAATTTCCCCTTGCACACTTGACTGAGAATGAAAATGGATACTCTTTAGTCCGATTGGCTGTTTAAAGGCAGATGCCTCACTACAATCACCAGATTGAACTGTCAGCCAAACTTTCTATCATTTCAGCTTTCTACATTATAAGCACAGAAGACACCACAGAGCTTCGGCATCCACACAAGCATTTATTTTTCACAAGGCATGTCTTTAGGGACCTAAAGCTTTCTGCTTTCAACTTTTTGGATGCACAGATTATATGGCATTTAGAGCAAGAATCTATATAGTTGGATACATTACTCTTTTGACAGTTTTTCTATCAGCTGTTCTTTCAGAGGCCTCCTTTGGAAAGACAGCTTCCTTCCCTCCTTCCACCAATAAAATGATGAAGGAAGCACTTACCTTGCCACATGCAAGTAAGGCCACTTTGATAATCCCCACCCTACCCCCCTGCTTTAATTATGACATATACATCGGCTGCTGTTAGAGGTTTTGCATATAAATGGGTCCAATTACTATGTGACAAACTGATGTTAATTTATCCTTACAAAAGCCTGCTTCTGTTTACTTAAAGCAGATGCTTCAAAAAGGAGAGACAATGCCCTTGATGTGAATTTGGACTGGCAAACTGAACAGGTACCTTCAAATGCTTTTAGAATGCTTCCCATCTTCCTTTTCACCACATGAAGCAGCTGCACATTTCCCTCTGAAAATATAGATATCATAAGAAAAATGCAATAAGAGGAAAATCTATAGCTGAATCTATTACCTGCCTCTTGACTAAAACAAGCGAATTGCTCATTGCTGTGATGGTCTGATGAGCACCCCCTCCCTCTGCTGGCTCTACTTTTTATGATCACATTCTTAATGAAATAGCAGAGCACCATCCATAGTCACAAATCTATTCTTTTTATAGGGTGACACAGAAACAATGGATTTTACTTTTGGTTTTCAAAGAAACTTTGGTGTAAAAGAAAGGAAGGTTGTTTTAAGACAACAAATGATAAAACAAAAGCTTGCAGGTGGAAAGAGAAAAAGGGGACAATTATCATTCTTCCATTCTGCTAAGAATAGGAATAGGGGGAGGGTCAGAGCTCAGTGGATGATTTAATGTTGCAGCCTCAGTCCCTGGAATTTCCAGTTAAGGGGAGGATGGCAAACCTCTGCCTCCCCCAGTGATGATGCTGATGATTAAATTTATTACCTGCCCTTCTTTCACCAGCAGGCCCCAAGGTGGTGACAGGAATAGGGTAGCCCTTAAAACACACAACCCTTCAGGTGTCCACAGCCAAAGTTAAGAGGTTTGCATTTTAAATATTTTGTTGGACTACAACTCCCATCTTCCCCAACCACTTCCTGTGCTTCCTATGGAGCATGGGATTTGGAACCCATCTGCTTCTGGAAGGCTAACAGTTCCTCCATCCCTTGTCTAAATGGGCATTTATCGTTTCTCATTTTTGGAGCCCCAGTACAAAGCACTTTGAGGCTGCAGTGTGCATGCAAGCCAACTATGTAGAGCGGCTTCACATCAATAGAGAAGAGGTGCATCCCTTTGCAGAGCTGCTTCCTCCATTGAAGTGAATGGGTGGGTTCCTAGTAATTGGGGTAAAGCCTCTGTGTTAAGTAGCTCTGGTAGTAAGGCTAGGATTTACTTCTGCATGAGAGCTGGAAGAGTTATTGCCTGTAAGAATGCAAATAATTGTACTTCCTGTCCATACAGTTTTGCTTTGGATATTGAGCTCTTATATGTGAGTGCTAATTACATATGGATAAGCTGCTGTTATGCAGTGATGTAAGAAAGCACCTTCTCACCTCAGTGGAGGCTTCCTGTTTATGGAATGCCCTTCCTTCTGTGGCACATTTTGGCACCACCTAAAAAAGCCATTTGTTTGTCCAGGCATTCAAAGGATATTAGATATCCATTTTATTGCTGATGAAAGACTTGTTAGAATTATATTCAATAAATAGGAGTGGGGTAGTAATTACACCCAACTAGCAAAGGAGAGAAAGAGGCTGCAATGCCAGGACCAAAGGTCTGCGAGCTTTCCTACATAATACATGAAGCTGGTAATTTCCCAATTAGACTACTGTAATGCATTGCATGTGGGGCTGTCATGGAAGACGGATGAGAAGTTTCAACTAGTGCAAAACGCTGCCAGCAGATTATTGGGTAGAAAAACTAGGTTTGATCTTGTGACATCACTGTTTAAAGGATAGCATTGGCTGACAGTTAGTTACAGGGTCCAATTAAGGTGCTCCCTTTGGTGTATAAAGCCATATGCAGTTTGGGGCCTGAGTTCTTGAAGAAGAAACTCTCCATATGTACTTTAAGATTGACAGATAAAGATCTACTGAGAGTGCCATTCTTCACTATGGCATGTGCAGCAGTGACTTGTGGGTTCTTCTGTGGAATTCCCTCCCATTGGGTGAAGACACTCATCCTCCTCACTAATATTTTTTCTTTACCTACTGAAAACATATCTATTCCTTTTGGCGTATGAGGCTTAACAAGATGGTTGCATTGCGGTTCCTGTGATTATGTATTGTGCTGCAGCTGATTACTTTGATGGTATTGTGGTTTTTATTTATTTTTATAAGATTTATAAACTATTTAATCAGATAGTTAAAATCCCCCCCAAAAACTCAGAACATTTAAAATAGACATAAAATAATTATTATTAGAACATAGATAAAATCAGTAAACTTTAAAACGTGGGTAGGGTAGGCAAATAAATTAAATGTCTGTGCAGGTTTGTTGATTTTTATTTCATTTTTAAAAACAAAACATATCAGCAGGCATCTAAAACAATATAGTAGGGTCATCTGCCTAATGCCATTTATCACGGAGTTGCAAAGCATACTCCCCACAAACAGTTTTATTACTGATGAATTGTTTTGCATTTTTTTTGTCAAGTGTTCAGGACTTTGTGAACTTTTGTTTTAAAGGAGTCTACTGCTACTAAAATATAACTGTGGGAGATTTTATTCCTGCTCACACCACACCTCTGCTGTGGTTCCTTTTCTTAGAATCCTGTACACCAGAAGGGAGGGAAAGGAAGGAGGAAGGGAAACAGGGAGACTTGAAATGTAGCTTTTAGTTTCTTGGACTAAGGGTTGGTTCATTGGACTCTGCCCAGCTCTTTGATTCCACAAGAGCTCACACTGAATTCTTCCAAGGCGGGAGAGACCCAACAGTCTCCATAGGCAGCTTCTTCCATTGCTCTACTGATCTTTGGGTTTGGAAGCATTTCCTCATATATGAGAATACTGTAAGGAAAGTCTTTGCTCCTTTTGCTAAACTTGGGGGGAAAGGGTGAACAAAGAGAGAACCGTCTAGGAAGGGTCTTCTTTGAAAGCACAGGATGTCAGGATGTAGTCTGCCTGAGGAAGCTTTCATATCAAAACATGCTAGGCTTATTAGATTTCTACTGTTTTGGAGTTACATCTTCTCATCTGATGTCAGCTTGTGGCTCACCTCTCTCTTTTTCATTTTTCAACTTCTGGTGCTGCCCACATTATGAAGCTGTGGAGTGGATGAATACTTCCTTTGAATGTTATTTATAACTCTTATTACCCTTATTGTAAGACCATGAATTTGCATTCCACTTTAAAGCATAACATTTGATACATAGGGTTGTATGCAACAAATTGCTACCTGAAGTACACCCATTGCAATTAATGGCCCCAAGTCATGTTCATTAATGTCAAGGCAGCTACTTTGAGTAGGATTAGTATTGCCTACAACCTATTTGTTGTATGTAAAACCTATGACCCTTACCCTGACTCAGGCAGTAGGTCTCTTTAACTGTTTTACTCTTTAACTGGAGTCATTATGGATACGAGGTACTATTCCACTTAAACCTTGTACAGTAAACAGCAATCTTTCTCATAGTTGCATATTCTTATGATAAATCGAAGTCGTTCTCAAACACGTTTCATTTTTTTAGAACAAAAAAGCAAGTAAACTATGCCTTGACTGTGATCCATTTGACCCTAGTATCTGATTTGTAAAGTTCTCTTTTTGAGGAGGATTTCCCCCCCACAAAGGTAGGCAGGTTAAAGAACTCTTCCTGTTACTAAAGGTATTGACACTGATGTGAAGATCAGACTTTCTTTATATAAGTAATGTAACAACAGTATGTATTTGGGTCTTGCTGAGAGTACCAAAAGCATGTGAAACGTGTGTGTGTGTGTGTGTGTGTTCAGTCTCCAGTAATGTGCTGAGTTGAATGTCTCTAGAGTGACAGATAAATTATTAACTTTTGTGGGGATACAATTCTAATCTTCCCATATTTGAAATTTATTCTTATGGATATTGAATTTATCTTGCAGATCTAAGAAAGCAATGAAATGTCAGTTAGGAATTCAATCACCTGTGGGTTCCCACACCTTTCGCTGTTCCCTCTTCCTTCCATACTAAGCACTGTCCCCCAGTTTTATGGCTGGCGTTATACCATAAAGAATTCTTGCCATCGGAATTTTGTAATCCAATAATGAAGGCAAAGTAAGTTTTTGCACAGGTTTGCTAATTCCCTTTTATTGCAGGCTGAGCTCATCTTCATTATGGATTGATGAAACCTCATCAAATAGAATCACGCCGCCATCTATTCTAATCCAATTATTAGCTTAATTTACAGTGCCACAAGTCACGAGTTGCTGACCTGTAAATTTGCTACATAAAACATACTGTAGAGTACAGCAGTGTAAATAAATTATACAGCACGTCGTGGGGGGGGGGAGGAATGGGATATTAATCTAAAATCACTTAGGTAAATTTAAAGGGGAGAAAAAACCGCAGGGTTCTTACAAATCTTTAAGAGCAACTAGGAAACAAATTTTTAATACTCTCAAAATCCAATCAGTGGCCACGATCCAACTCCTCTGTGTACGGTGACCAAGGTACAGCAGCTATGTGGTTGGCAGATAAGAAGCTGGTCATAGAATCATAGAACTGTAGAGTTGGAAAGGACACCAAGGGTCATCTAGTTCAACCTCTTTCAATGCAGGAATATCAACTAAAGCATCATAGGTATTTGGTAGACAAACTCCTATGTTCTTAAAAGGAATCATATTGGCTTAGAAGGCACCTGCTGGCACATCATATGATCTTGGTGCGCATGTGTGTATGTGACCTCTTGGAAGCTCCTATATCCTTCAAGCAAGCTGGCCAGTCCTTGATAATGCACACACATTTCTCATAAGTATCAATGGCTAAGGCAAGAGAATTAGACAAACTCATGGAAGATAAGGCTACCAGTTATGATGTTTAAGTTCCACTTCCATTGCTAGGAGGCACAAATAGAAAGTGTACTATTGCACTCAGTTTCTGCTTTCAGTTTCTTCCTATTGGCACCTGTTTGGCCACTTTGAGTATAGGACGCTGGGTCAAATGGGCCACTGGCCTGATCCAGCCACTGCTGCCTTCTTCCCCAAGCATTTGCCACCCCAGGCAGTTGCCTTATTCTGTCTAATGTTAGGGTTGGCTCTGCTGATCAGTTATGGGTCTCCCCCATGACAGTTGAAAGCAATTCCCCTCATGCAGTCAGATTCCCTCCTTGGTTTGGAACAACTATATTATGCTGGGAAGGACTGTAGCATCTGATTTGCATGCAGAAGTTTCCAAGTTCAATTTCCAGCATCTCCATGTAGGGCTGGGAGACTGTCCTGCCTGAAATCCTGGAGTGTCACTGCTGATCACCGTAAACAACGCTGGGTTGGACGGGCTGAGCATAAGGAAGCTTCCTTCGTTATGTCCAAACCTTGGTGTCCCTGTGACTTACAAACCAGTCCATTGCGCCCATCCAATAGTTCAGTATTGAGTCATGCTCTTATAGGACATCTTCATAGAAGCAGGAATTTTCCTGGTAGCTCTATCCATTCTTGTCCTCTTCTTCCCCACCCCAACTTCTTGTGGCTTAAATGTATTGGGTATAGCTAATTTGTTTTTTCTTTCTTTTCATCCTTCCTACCTCTGCCAACTGTTCTGAAAATTCACAGCAGAATAGTTAAGTGAGTAAAAGCAATATCTGAATATAGATTGTGTTCATTAGTTCACACTTGCATGGAATAAATCTTCCTGAACATATTAACAAAAGAAGCCGCTTCTTTTGCCAATAACACCACCTAACGATAAATTACAGTTACCGTCAGAAATGCAGTATTAATTTTTCCTGTAACTGTTTAAACAATGCACATGTTTTCAATACAGCCCATTAATTTTAATTACCAACATGTAGAAGAGGAGAAACCATTCAGGCTTTTTGAATGTGTGTATATCTCTCTCCTCTTCTTTCTCTCTCCCCCACCCTCTCTCCCTCAAGGAAATGCCTCAGTCCACATCTTACTATCATAGAGCTGATTCATACAAACATTTTTATGCTGTGACATCAAGATGTTGACTTTGTGGGCAGTTATTACTTTGCTCAACAATTCCCAGAGTTCCCTAGGAAAAGGGATTGATTGTTAAACCATGCTGAGAACTGTAGCTCTGAGGGAAAGAAGGGTCTACTAAACAACTCTCAATACCCTTAACAGACTTCAGCTCCCATAATTCTTTGAAGGAAATCATGGCCTTAGCATCATAGTTCTTTAAATGCATGCTGTGAATGTGGGGCAGAGATGACACTTCCCAATTTTCTATGAATATAAAATTTTATTAATTCATAGTAAAATGGCAAATCAATTCCAACAAAACCTGTAGAATGTTTTGTGCTTATATCAAATGCATATAAAAAGAAACATTGAGCAGCTCCACTGTCAAATAACCAATTAACTGAATACCTAATCAAGGCTTCAACCATTCATGACATAGCCTTGCCACAAGTACGCATGAGTGTTTGGGGGTCTCATATTAACATTGCTTCTGTTCCCCTAGTTGATATATGGGGACCATATCTTATCAAAGTGAACGTGTTTACTTTTACAACAATTATGTGCTGTGTTAGAAACTATTTTAGATCGCAAACTTTCCCTTTGGAGATGGACCTTTGGAGTCCCCCAGTTTTTTAAAGCCCCCATCTTGCAACTATACCTTTGAAGCATCATCGCACCACCTGAAAGTGGCACCTTGCCCCAGAACTCCTAATGACTCACCTTAGTGGCTTCATATAGATATTAAACAGCCTTGGGGATAAATAGTGCTAGGAGGCTGAGGAGCATTCACCCAGTGCTATTTTTCTGGATTTGTTGCATAGATTAAACTGGAACCATTGTAATACAGTGTCCCTGATTCCCATTTCATGGAGCTGGTCCAGAAGGATATCATGGACAATGGTATCAAACTTTGCAGAGACATCAAGAAGCAGTAGCAAGGTTGAACTCCCCTTGTCCCACTTTCCCACAGAGGCTATCCATCAGTCAAGGCCAATTCAGTACTGTGGCCAGGCTTGTATACTGTATAGTGATGGCATCAAAAGGCTGTTTCAGACGCTGGAATTCTCTCTCTCTCTCTCTCTCTCTCTCTCTCTCTCTCTCTCTCTCTCTCACACACACACACACACACACACACACACACACACACACACACACACACACACACATTTTGCTCAAAGGCCCTGGCAGGAATAAATAGTGTAGAATCGCACAAGGAAGATAATTGTTTGGGTTGGTTTTTTTGTTTGTTTTTTAAAAGGTAGCGACAGAAGCTCAAACTTTTATCACTGCTGAACAGGTTGGAGTGCTTGAGGGATGAAATCGTGCTCTTTGGAGGAATCCAAGATTAGTTCGAGGCTTTAAAAACTTAATCAGTAATTTGTTGTTTTTATACTTAGCCTGGTTCGGCTTGGACATTTCTTTCCAGTTCGGCAGCTAGTGGTGCCAGGCTGGCAGAAAAGGTATATATAAACCTTGTGTTAATGGAGGCTCACATGAAGCACACAAGACCTTAGCAGTGTGGTTCTGCCCTTGAGTGTACAATTTTGCCCTACAAATTGTCAGTACCATGTGGGTGTAGACGTGCACATCTGCATCAGGGCCCTATGATGTGTGTGTGTGTGTGTGTGTATGTGTGTGTGTTGTGAATGACAACTCCCTACAGTTTTAACCCTTTGCCCCCCCATAACCTCAGTTCAGATTAAGGTCTCCATGCCTACAATCTGCATTGCAAATAAGGGTGCCTTTAATAGAAAAAAATTGGCAATTTTGTGTGTGTGTTAGCGGGTGGAAATCCACATGAATTTAGTGGTGCAACTGTACAGTTAAGCTCATGCATAGTTTGGCTCTAAGGCCTGCATGAGAGATAGTTTTGTAAGTTGCTTAATTTGGTATGTACAGTGGTACCTTGGCACTCAAACGCCAAAAACCCAAAAGTAAGTGTTCCAGTTCTCGAACGTTTTTCGGAAGCCAAACATCCAATGTGACTGTTGGCTATTGTTTCCGGGGCACCTGCACCAATCAGAAGCTGCGCCTTGGTTTTCAAACATTTCAGAAGTCAAGTGGACTTCCACAATGGATTAAGTTTGGCACTTATGTTTGTGCTCTCTCCCCCTCCCCCCCCCCGTTTTTGTTTTTGAGGCCTTTTCGGTTAATTTGTTTTGCGACTGTGTGGGATCCAGTTCAGCTACTAATTGATTGATTGATTGATTGTGCAACTGCAGAAATGGATAAAAGCCCCCCCCCCAATCCAAACAATGACTATTATCAGTGCAGGTAAGAAAAAAAAATTAATTTTAATTTTTATCATAAACAATACTGTCTTATTTATTTTATAGTACGGTACATTGATTATTGCTTTCATTTTATGGAATGGTCTCATTAGATAGTAAAATTCATATTTTGGGGTTGTTTTTAAAAGTCTGGAATGGATTAATCTGTTTTGCATTACTTTCTATGGGAAAGCACGCCTTGGTTTTCGAATGCTTTGGTTTTGGAACGGATTTCTAGAATGGATTAAGTTTGAGAACCAAGGTACGACTGTATTGTGATTGATGAAGAATAAAAAAAGAGATTTTATTTGTGTATTTACCTGCATATTCAGGTGCTGCTGAACTACAACTCCTATCATCCCTGACCATCAACCGTGCTTGCTGGGGCTGATGAGAGTTATAGCAACCTCAGGAGAACAAAAGGTTCCCTACACCTGATATAACGATTGTTGAGTTAGGGACTTCCCCTGCATGCAGAGACAGGCTCTAGTAGATTAAGTGGGCCAACAGCCAAGAAAGCAGTTATTGCATGTACTGTAGAGGGAAGTGGGGAGCAGATGGTACTCAACAACCTGGGAAGGTAGTTCAACTAGGAGAAGGAAAACTCTGACTCTAAACCTCTGCTGTCTTGGAAAACTCTTGTCTAAGGAAAACTCTTGTCTAAACCTCTGCAGAATCCATATCTGCTGCCTTGTGGAACATCTTTGGGATTAGAAACGGCTAAGGAGTAAACCCTACACAAATCCAGGGAGGAGTCCCTAAGGTGGTTTGACAGCATCTTGTACGCATCCTTCCAACAACACCTGCAGCCAAGCTGGTGCCAAACATATTGCTCAGCTTTCCTTTGAACCAGTGTGGTGTAGTGGTTAAGAGCGGTAGTCTCGTAATCTGGGGAACCGGGTTCGCGTCTCTGCTCCTCCACATGCAGCTGCTGGGTGACCTTGGGCTAGTCACACTTCTCTGAAGTCTCTCAGCCCCACTCACCTCACAGAGTGTTTGTTGTGGGGGAGGAAGGGAAAGGAGAATGTTAGCCGCTTTGAAACTCCTTAAAGGGAGTGAAAGGCAGGATATCAAATCCAAACTCCTCCTCCTCCTCCTCTTCTTCTTCTTCTTCTTCTTCTTCTTCTTCTTCTTCTTCTTCTGTGAAGCAGAGAGGGGGGTCTTGTCATCTGTGCAGCCCAGGACCTCCATACACACTGCATAGGCTTGCACCCCAGGGCCACTTCAGAGCTTCTAACACATAAAAGCAACATGGGAGGCAGCAGTTACTGGCCTCTTGAGGCACAACAGGCAGTGTGATTCACTAGCCACTTAACTTCACCCTCAGAGGTGCACTCCATTGTCTCTCAAGACAGACAGATGTCAACAACATTATAAGGTAACCTCTAGTGTCGCTAATCTCATGAACTAAGATGTGCATTCACAGTTGTTCAGAGGCCTTTTCCATGTGCCCCAACTGTTCACATTTACCTGACAGGCTCTGATTTTTGTCTTGTTCTTAGAAAATTACCGGCCTTATTTTATCCCCTTCTTAGGACGTCCAGTTGAAATATTATTAGTGTGAATAGCTAGCATTGCTGTTCTTCATGATTCAGATTCTTCATCAGTTTCTAGCAGTTAATTTCTGAATGGGTGGTGGACATAGCTTGCATCTAGTAAACATGCAGGCAAATGCACGTGCATGACCAGTGTAAAGCTCTGTTGATCATTCGAGTCAAGGCGAGCAGGGGTGTTCCAAGGTGGGGACAGGGGGGCACACCCAGGGTGCCATTACAAAGGGGAGGGGGACAAAATGCAGCCCCCCAATCAGCAGCACCTCCCGGGGCATGTGCCACTTGCCGCACACACCCTGGGACACACGCCATGCCCCCAGGAAAGTGCACATGCCCCCGGGGATGCGCGCCATGTCCCCCGCAGGTGGCATGCCATGCCCCTGGGATGCGCACCATGCCCCTTGGGACATGTGCTGCTTCAGGTGCCAGAGCTGGTTGCTCAGTCTCTGAACTCAGTAAGGAAACCTTGAAAATATAATTGGATCTGTAGATCTGCACTGAATTCTTCTGTTGTATACTTCTTTGATTTGCATTTCAGAACATGCAGCTTTGTTGGAAGAACGGTTTTATTTCAAGGTAGTGCATTTACATTCATTTTTTAATGTTCCTGATACTGTAATAAAAGAATGTGCTTAAGAGGATCTTTTAGCAGCAATATCACCATTAATGAATACCTCTGTTGCACATTGTTAGGGACCATTCACTGAATTAAAAGAACAGTAGGCAATCATACAGTTAATTCCATTGCTAAATAAATGTGTTTATATACCCCTTGGAGCATCTCTCTCTTTCTCTCATGACATTTTGTGCACTGAATAATTTAATCCTCATTTTATAATTGACTTTTCCTGGGAGAAATGTAGAATCAACTCCTTTATGGTGAAAAGCATATTAAACTGAAGGTTATTACATGTACCTAACCCTAACAGCTTGATTATCCACAGTGGTGGGGTTGGAGAGTTCCTGTATTCCCACCCACCCCCATGCAACAAACCTGCATTGAGAACCAGACATCTATGGGTGTAGACTATAGTTCTTATTGAATTATACCTCATGGCAGAAATTGTATAAGCCCAGTGCTCATTCCTGTTTCCCATCACATGGCCAACCTATTTTCTGAGACTGCCTTTGAATAGGCTCATAATATGTATATTTTACTCAAAGGTGCCTATTCAGAAGCAAGCCCAGTGAGTTCAAAGAGAATTACTCCCATGTAGGGATGGGGCAGAAGGTTGATTCAGTTCAGGTTTAAAGATGAACCTACCTAATCCATACTTTCTGAAAGTATAAGCTGAAGCAAATTCATCCTTAGAAATTTACACATCTCTGAGTTTTGCACTGCAGTTCTCTAGCCAAATACTCTATAGAAAAATGCATATATTCTGACAAAGTGTGCGTGCTTATACTGGTGAAAATAACATACAAAAATGCAATACATTTGGCTAAATTGTTCTGCAAAAATGAGTATATTGGGAGAAATTCACACTAAACTGAAATTTCATGAGGACTTACTAAAATAAGTGGAAATGTGGAAGACTGGAGAAATGAGAAACTGAGAGAAACTGAAACTGACAGATCTGCCAGTCCCTACTCCCAGATAAGGGTGTATAAAATTGCAGTCTAATTTCAGAGACCCGGTGTTCATTGCTGTGAAGCATTTTCAGCCCTGGGACAGAAAAGAAGCAAGCAAAATTATATTCCTACCCAATGCCTTAGTGAATATAGCAAAAACATCCTTGTGCTCATTTCTACTGCTCAGAACACTCAATAGTCATGATGATTGCTCATCGCTGATGGAAAGGGGACTTTATTGCTATAGTGGGAGATACTTCTCCTCCTCCTCACCCCCTCTGGCTTTTGCGTTAGAACTTTAAATACAACGTTGCTTTTCAGAAGATGATCTATATGATGAAGTGTTTCCTGTGCATTGCTCTGGATAATAATAACTGTGTGTGTGTGTATACCCCAGTAAGTCAGGTCACTGTATCTGGCTCAGCTTGAATCATCCTGTTCCATCATTTTGGATTAGTGTGTATGTGTGATTGCTCCCCCTCCCCCTGCTTTAAAAAAACATAGCATCAAGCTCTCTATACCTTCTCCATAAAGGCATGACAGGGTGTGGTTAACATGAGGCATTGCTGTGCTGGGATAGAGGTGAATGCACAGCCCTTAATGGGCTTCTGGAAATACTGGTGATTTATGACTTTATACAACTCTCATTAGGCACCCACCTCAATGTGTAACATCCCATAAATTATACAGTGTGCTGTAGAAAGCCATGAATTGTCATTCTCTCCGTGAATTATTACCATTAAAGACTTTTATACCCCATTGCCACCATGAGTTTCGACAGCTTTCCCCCCCGCCCTTTACTGGTTTCCTCGCTAATGATTTCAGCAAGTCCAGGCCAAGGGGCTGGGAGAGATGGGGCAGCTGGTTGCATAGAACAATTACCTTAAAGCCGCAAAGTCAGAGGTTAAACTACTTTCCAGATGAAAATATGATTGACTCACCTGGCAACATTTCTCATTACGGAGCTTTTCTGAGGATCATTTCAAGCCCCTGCCTTGTCCTCACCTTCTCTTCATTTGGATCTCGCATAGGAGAAATCGGTGGTAACCTAGTTAAGCTAATGGTATTAAAGGCGCAGCTGAAAGAGGAGAAAGGGAATCGATAAGGGAACCTTTAAGGTGAGGTGAAAAGCAAATTGTTTCAGTTTCATTTTTTTTAGTTGTGCAGGTTCCAACTTAGCAGATATGCTCATGCAGGTTGGAAATCCTTGTGTCTGTTTTCCTGTGGGATCCAGGGGTTTTCATTGTGGAGGGGAGGCAGGGTAAAGGGTATTGGGTAAAGGGTGCCTTCTCACTGTAGTCTCCTTCCACCAGTGGATCCTCATCCTCTTCATCACAATTTCTCCTGGATGCTGGCTTGCTAGTAAAAGAACTGGCAAGCAAACAGCTGGTAGCATCTCCTGCTCTGGAACATCACTGCCCACTACTATCCACTTGCTCAATCCCTCCTGGCCAGAGAGTGGGTGAGTTGACTGCCAGCAATGGAGAGGTGGAGCAGCAGAGGCAAAAGTGGGTGGAACATGGTCACTAAGAGGTGCCAGCCCATGTGGTACCCTGGTGCCAATCCCACTGTATTTGGTGTAAGAAGAAAGTTAGCTGCACTTAGTGTTCTGCACTGAAGATAAAAGGAGTCTTCTCTTGGCCAGACTCTTAGAAACAGAATGGTGCCAAGAGAGCAAAAAAAAAGACAATTGAGTAGAAGCCATCTTGAGTTTGTTTCTGGCTGGCTGGCAGCTTCAGGCATCGGCTTACTTTTTTTTTTTGCTGGTTACAGGTGGTAACAAAATTTGGTTCAGTATAACGCTCTATACTGACATTTCTGTAGAAAGCTGAGAGCTTGTGTCTCTGGGGTAAAATAATTGGATGCAGAATAGGCTGGAGCAAACTGCAGAATTTGACGTTTTGGTTCCGTCCCTGAATTCTTTCTAAAATGCCTCCTAGCTTCCACAGTCTTAAGGTGGCCACGTGTCCTACTTTATGGAAGAAAGCCCTCTATTTGCCAGAGTTTTCTATTTGAAGGGTGGATTGATAGAGTTGAAAGATAAAGAGCCATATGAAGGGATTGCAGAAGGCTTGGAGTTGCCCATCAGCAGCTAGCAGATTGAGCAGGCAGCTAGGCTACCTGGTCACAGATAATCTCACTATGGTGAGAAATATTGCACTTCTACATAATAAATAATTTGAAATTTATGTATATACGTATACATATGCAGTCTCCATTAAAATATTGCACCGTTCTTTTCCCTTCTTAATGGGTGATGCATTCCAAATTTTTGGCATTGCAGAAGTGTCCACCTTGACTTTCCAACTCATAAGATGGACTCACATTTGACTAATGATGGTATATTGCAATACTGGCTTGGACTAAGGAATGGGTCTGCCACAAACATTGCAGTCGCTTCAGGATGTGACTGAGAATACTTCGTTTCTGCTTTGGCCTGAAGCAAACTATTATGAGCCTGAGTTTTGTAAATCTAGCACAGTAGATCTTTATATCAATTATGGTCAATCATTACAATATTCTGTATTTGATCAGATGGTTATTGTTTTACTGCTTCATTATATATGTATCTGCATGTGCTGGAAGCAGGACCTGAGCTCCAAACCCTCTCTCCTCCTCTGGTTTCCAGCAACTAGTATTGAGCAGCAACACTACCACCAACAGTGGAAGCAGAGCTCAGTACCCATGACTGGTAGCAATTGATAGTCCTATCCTCCATAAATTTGTCTCATCCCTTTTTACAGTTATCCAACATGGTGGCCAAAACCACCTATTGTGTGAGCAAATTCTACAGATATCTCTATCTTCTGTGGACTTTCATATAACACCTTATGGACACAAAAGGGTTCGGAGTGATCTGAAAATTCTCTGAACTTTTTTTTATATAGCTGTGGGGGATTTTCATCAGTACTTAGCCTTCTTTCTTTCAGCTGTATACAAGGACTACTTCTTCCATATTGGGCACTCTGGGTGCTCTGCAGAGAGGAATGGTGGCAACCAGCTGGCAGCCAGCAACAGGTAGCTCTGCCACTGAATAAGGAAGCAAATGTGGGGGGTGACTTTTGATCATCTCTAGTCTGGAGGTGGGACGCGGGTGGTGCTGTGGGTTAAACCACAGAACCTAGGACTTGCTGATCAGAAGGTTGGCAGTTTGAATCCCCGCAACGGGGTGAGCTCCTGTTGTTCAGTCCCAGCTCCTGCCCACCTAGCAGTTCGAAAGTATGTCAAAGTGCAAGTAGATAAGTAGGTACCACTCTGGCGGGAAGGTAAACAGTGTTTCCGTGTGCTGCTCTGGTTCGCCAGAAGCAGCTTAGTCATGCTGGCCACATGACCCGGAAGCTGTACGCCGGCTCCCTCGGCCAATAAAGCAAGATGAGCGCCGCAACCCCAGAGTCGGTCACAACTGGACCTAATGGTCAGGGGTCCCTTTACCTTTACCTTTACCTTGTCTGGAGATATTTGATAGGAAGTCATTTGGACAGACAGATGGCATGCTGTTTAGAGAGTTATAGAGCTGGAAGAGAAGATGGGGAAGTCACCTAATCAAACTCTCTGCTCAGTGTAGGATCTGCAACGTGGGATGCAGCATACCCTGACATATGGTCACCTGACATCAGCATCCCTGACATATGGTCACCTGACTTCTGTTCAAATACTTCCATTGAAGGCAGATCCACTGCCTACCAAGACAGTCTGTTCCACTGTTCCAAGATTTCTCCTAATGGAATGGTATACCATGGATTGGGGATGAGGAACTTGTGGCTCTCTGGATAATGCCTGGAGATTCTAAATCTCTGCCATAAATAAAAGAGTTGCAGGGTGGGGGGTGGAGGGAGGGCATGTAGCTCAGTAGTTGCTACCAGTGCATCTGCACTGTATGCAGAAGGCCCCATGTTAAACACCCAGAATCTCCATGTAGGGCTGTAAGAGACCCTAGTCTGAAACCCTGGAGAGCTGCTGCCAGTCAGTGTAGGCATTACTAAACTAGATGGGCTAATGATCTGGCTCAGTATAAGGCAGCTTCCTGTGTTAGTGTGATGGCCTGGGAATCCGATTCAGAGGCTAAACCGGAGGAATCCCAGCCTGCACATGAGTCCCCGCCTCCAGGGCCGGCTGAACTGGGGCAGGGCTTTGAACCCACTCTGGCTCTGGAGGTGGTTGAGGACTCAGTGCCTACAGGTGAGTCTCCCCCTGGGTCCAGTAACCCTTCAGCCTCTCCTGAACTGCAGAGGCTCAGGGCAGAGAGGCGAAGGGAAGTGGTTTCTCCCAGGAGGAGTGCTCGCCTTAAGGCCAGGAGAGGCGGGTCTCCTGGGGGCCGGGACCGCCCCTGGTCTCAGAGAAGATAAAGGCCAGTCAGCCCGGTCCCAGGTTGTGGGAGCAACGTCATTGAAGAGCTGTTTCGGCCAGCATCCAGTCCGTTCCCCCAGAGTTCCTGTCCTTGCCCGGCTCCTCGCTGTGGACTCCGCTTCGCCCGTGGAGGACTGTCTGCCGACCCTCAACCCAGGTCCTGGACCTCGCCCCACGGTAACCTCCCCCCTGGACCAGCACAGTTAGTGTTCCCATATAAGTATTTAACTACTTGTGTATGAGAAGAAAATATATTTAGCAGGGGATTTATCTCTGAAACAGATTTTCTATTTGAACTGTTTCCACACACCCCCCCTTAAAGCTCACTCATTGTTTTCAAACATTGTTATCTCTCAGGAGCCTTGAGCGACAGGGAGGGTAAAATGAAATAAAACATATTTAGACTTTAAGTCTCACAAGCCTTGTTTATTCTGCAATGTCGTTCTGCTTGACATCAGCAAGGTAATTATAGCTAATCTAATGTCAGTGGCAGGGCTGACCATGAATTGCTGCTCCTTGGGTAGATCTCTGGAGAGGTTTTGCTTCAGGGAAACCATTGTAGTAGTAATATCAGGAAGAGAAATACAAATACAAAGATAAAATAATAATATAGAATATCAAATTACAATGGGGAACAGATTCACCAACAACCATTCAGGTTGTTTCAAAACCTATTCTGCAACTTTGTTTTCTTCTTGTTTTGAACCTCTTTCTCTCCTTTTTTCCTTCTCTTCCCCTCTTCCTCTTATGTAGGTGATGTTGTTATGACAACTAGAAACTTTAACTTGGAAATTACATTCAAACAAGTGAAACACTTTATCCCTGCTATCCTAGTTAATTTCCTTCCTTCCTTCCTTCCTTCCTTCCTTCCTTCCTTCCTTCCTTCCTTCCTTCCTTTTCTGAGCTAGGTACTTCTTCACGACATGGTGATGGCCTAGTAATGCCAGCTTGATCTAAGGGCCTTAGAGAGACCCCCCCCCTTTTTTGTGTGTGCACACATCATACTTTCATTCCTCCCTACCTAACAGCCCCTGAGTGGGAATGATCTTATCTCAGCTCTCCCCCACCCCACCCCAATCTCTGCTTTGTTGGTTTGGGGGAAAGAAACCATCGGATACTTTAGGAAATAGTAATCCTTCCATCATAAGCAGGATAAAAATAATGATTGTGATAAAATTAATGTTAACATCTTGTTAGCCATTTTTGTCGCATTAGACCAGAAAAGGTTCTTTTTCCCACATATTATTATTATTCCCCCACCTTAATCACCAGTTTTACATTTACAGCTAAAGCATGCCCTCTAGTGAACAAACTGCAAAATATTATATGCTAAGTATTCAATTCATTTATGGAGAATTGGGGAAATGTTATTTTGTTGCTGCTGCGGCTGGTACTGTTTGCTGGAGTAGGTTTGTTATATTGGGGTGGATTTATTTGTTATATTGCAATAGGGCACGTGTGTGTGTGTGTGTTTTGGTATATGAAAGAAGTAATAAAACATAATGAGTAGCGAGGTATAAGAATCATGTCACTGGTTTTTTCATTTGTAAAATGTTGAAGGGCGTGCATCATTGGCTGCAGGAGAAAGGAAGATGTACATAGAACCATAGTAGATGTTCTTTCTGGATCACACATAATCTGTGCTTCAAAACGGCAGCACTGATTGCCAGGGCATTTCCAGGCCTAATTCAAGGTATTCACATTAGATTTAAAGCCCTAAATGGCGTCCTTTCCTACAGACCCTCTCGGGTGCTAAGATAGGCAGAGGGCCCCTATTGCTCATTCTCCTACTCTCAGAAGCTTGGGATGGTGATGCCCCAGGAGAAGGTATTCTCTGTAGGAGGTGTGCCGACTTGGCCCTGCAACAGTGGATGCCCAGGGCATGCTGATGTCACTGCAGTGTGCGTTCACACCCAAGTGATGTCGGCATGCTGATGTCACTTGTGCATGGTGCAGGGGTGTGCTGACATGACATGTGAATGCCCCACAGTGTGCACATGTCATCGAGTGGAACCTGGGTGGTGGTGATCCCTTCATATAAAATTTATGGGTGTCTAGGCACCCAGAGCCCCACATAGTTAGTGCCTATGTTCTGTAGCAGCCCCTATGTTGTGGCACTCCCCTCCTATAGAGGTACATCTGGCATCTTCACTTTCACTGAATGTTGAAGGTCCTTCTCTTTACCCTGGCTTTGGATGCTTGAAATGCATGGTTTTTAATATTTCTTTAAGCTGTTTTAACTGTTCTTAACATTGTTTCGATTTTTGCAACCCACCTTCTTACTTGGAGTTGTCTGCTTGAATCTGACAGACATTGGGTGTGGGCATGGCTTTTTTTTCAGGGGCTAGTCACCAGAACTCTATTCTGGCACTCTCAGGTGGGCACCATTGCCATTCTAAGAGAAAGGGGGAGGCATTCATGGTGAGTTTCGGCACCTCTTTTTCTAGAAAAATAACACTGGGTGTGGGGCTGGAGGGAGAAACCGCAGAAGAGGAGGAAGACGAGGAGCAGCAAGCAGCAGCAGCAGCAGTCTTCTGTTTTGGCATTGCCTCCATTCTTGGCCAGGTGGCTACATTCTTGGCACATGGGTCCTACAAGATGCCCTTTTTACCGTGCATTCATGAAGATTTGTGCTCATATTAATATTGGGATCGTTATTTTGATCCTACTTTTAATACTATTTGTGCCTGTTTCATTTCCAGTTGGTGCATGTCCTGTAGCTTCCTGATGAAATTCTGTTGCTATTTATACTACAAATGTCCAGGGTTTTTTGTGTCTGCTAATTGTGTTCTGCTACGGTATAAGAATGCCCCTCCAAGGGACAATGGTGCAATAACATTGGGGAAACATTGCAGAACAACTAAGGAAACAGAGTGATGTGTGGATGGTCCAGTATAAATCCACTGCCAATCCACTATTATTGCATCAGTGGCATGTTGCAGAGTACACCTGAAACGACCACAACTACAAACAACAACAACCGGTGGAGCCTTAGAAGCAAACTTCACATGATGTTAGTCATGTAGCTTCACCCTTAAATTCCATCTCCTCTTCCTACTTCTTAAATAGCCAGTATAGGAGACTGGATTTGGAGGAAAACCTTAGTATGGGGAGTAGATAAGCTTTAACTATTTCCCCTCCACAATGGGCCTAAGCAGAATTGCCCACCACACCTGTGAATAGATGTTCTGTAAAAAGTCCTATTTATTTCAGCTGGGCACTTTGGGGCAATGCAAATTGCAGGTATGGGGTATCTGACATGGATCAGGCTCACAGACATGTGTTAAAGCTTTTCTACTCCCTATATGAAGGTTTTGATCCAAATAACTCCCCCCATAATGACTATTTGTAAAAAGAAAAAGAACTGACACTTAAGGGTAGAGCCATGTGATTAACATCACTATATTTTGGGCCTTGTGTTGTCAAAACTTGGGCTCAGATTTGGCTGGGCCTTGTTTTCAACATGTGAAAAATAAGCAGTTTTGAGCATAGGAAGTGCTTTCAGAAAGTCTTGAGGCCCTCCACTTTTCATTCTAGATATTAAGCACTGTGTTATTCATAAAAAGTAACATAACTCTCTAAAGGAAGATCTGTAGATTGTATCAATGCCCGTAGTAATGGTTCCTGGCTGAGAAAGAGGCTGGAGATTAGAACTGAATTTCTGATGAGTGACTTTCAAAACAGCAAATGCACACACTGTGTTCGCTTAATTTGAGTTAATTTTGGCTAGGGAGGAAGCCAAAGACCATCTCCAACTAAAGGTAGCTCCTTCCAAAGAGAACAGTTGTTGGAACCAAACAGGGAGCTGGCAAAAATAGAAGAAAAGAAAAATGTCTTCTTGAGGTGTCATTCAAATTGCCAAGAATGAGAAATGCAAATTGTATTTATTAATGATTCATATATATTTATGAAAGAAGGGTGCTCTGTCTTTTCATAAAGACAGGGAAGATGGTCAGCATGTCTTTGTCTCTCTTTGATGTAATTATATTGGCATTTGTTGGAATCTTCTTAAAAAGGGATAGGTAACTGAAGGCACCAGTAATTTTTTACTTTGGACTTAATGCTCTTATGAGGATCCTGATCTTTAGAACGTAAGAACATAAGAAGAGCTTTGCTGGATCAGGCCAATGGTCAGTGATTCTACTGCAGACAGAAAGGAGTTCTTCATTGCAAAGCCCTCCTTGGAAAAAAAAAAGTGTGGTTCTTCTCTTGCAGTCTGTCATGCAATGCAAATCTGGTGTCCTGTAAAGTGGCAACACCAGTGTTGAGCTTTTTCAGTTCACAGTCAATGATGGCCATCTTCTGTTGCTCTGCAGCAGGTTGGCGCACAAGCCAGGACACATGGTTCTAACATTCCATCTTGCTACATGAAACAGGCTTTGTATTTGCCTGGTGCAATGGTTCAATGTGTTTGTTGAGAGATACTCTGAGCTCCAAGCATCCATTGAAACTGCCAAACAATGGTGAGTCAGCACCTTATTGCCGAGGGGCTTCCCGGCTTAAGATGGGCAGTAGCTGACCAGTGAGACATGATGATCTCTCCCACCAATGGCAGCACCTGTACCATTAATACTGCACATATGCCAATCAGGTTGAGCTTATGACTCATAACTGCTGCCTTCTGCATTGTTTTCATTGCATTAGTAGCATCAAAGTGACCTCTCTGGGGCGCAGGCCTGGGCAGTGTGTCTTGGGGGGCCCAAACAACAAGACTCCCCTCTTGGTCTTGCTTATCTAGTCCAAATGAAAGCAAGTCAGTACATTTGGCACTAGTTTAGCTACAAGAGTTGCCAGAAGGAGGCGTACAATATGCCATCCAACTGCCTTAGGGACTCCAGATTTGTGTAGGGTGTACTCCTTTCTTCTCCCAAATATGTCCTGCAAGGCAGCTGATAGAGATTATTCCTCAGGGTTCATTCATGAAGCCTTTCTCACAAATTAGTATAACCACAAGGCAGCAAGGTTTAAGGTCAGTGTTTTCTTTCTCCTAGGTGAGCTACCATTCCAGGTTAACAAGCCCCACCTGCCGCCCATTTCCCTCTATCTACCTTCTTGACTGTTATACCCACTATTGGTTTCATTTGCTCAATCCACCAGAGCCTGCCTTTGCATGCAGGAGGCAACAAGTCCCTAGCTTACCAAGACCCATCAGCTACCCTCATCTAGTTCAGCAGGCCAGTCCAAGCCATTTCCAGCATTTGACTATTGTCACATGTTGACAGCTTCTAGGAACCACGGGTGACAGCTGACTGCAGGGTTTGGACCAAAGGTGGATGAACTACCCCACCAGATGTGTCTCCCACCAGAAGTACTACCCCTTCCCTAACACCCCACGCACTTTTCCATACAGCAGCCAGGGAAAAAACAAACAAAAAACAGTATAATAATTTAGGTTCCAAAATGGTAAGTGTTTCTAAATTATTTGTATAGAAACAGAATGTTTGCTTGCTTAAGCCACCCAGTCTAAGCTTGGACCTCCTTAAGGTCCATATGGTGGATGTTCGAAAGTGGGAATACAAAGAACTTAGTATCCCTTCCTCCCAAGGTGAAGCAGTTTGATCTAGATAAGCCTGCATACTTTATGATCTTAACCCCTTCATGCATTAAGACATGTTGGTTATATGAAGCTGATTTGTCCCATATATGGAATGTTGCTGAATGGTACCTGTTGACCAGGGTTCTAATGGAATGTATGTTTGAGTCTTTTTCCTAACTCTGTGTGTAGGGAGTGCAGATGCCACAATGCTCAGAACTAAAAATAGAAGAGTGTATATGTGCCCTAGTGTAAATTCACTGGGCTGAAGATAAAGCTGATGTTTAATCAATAAAGCACAGAAAACATGAACAGTCCATTTCCACTTGCCTAATCCTGATGCGTGTATTGTCCCTTGTGAGTCATTCTGAGATGTGTCAGCCTCTACTTAGATCACAATTGTTTACATATGAAATGATGTTGAATAGACTCTGTTAATTGTTCTTTAAGAATTCATACAGGTTCAGACGTCTTTGAACTATCATTTTGTTACTGCCTGAACGACCCGTTTTCTCTGAACACAACTTCCTTTGAACAGTATTTTTTTCTCTCCTGAAGATATGAAAGACTTTTATGTTCCCTGGTAGTAATAATAGCATGACTGATTTACATGTAGAATCAAATTATTTTATGAATCGCTTTTGTGTGTGGAATGATAAACCTGAAAGGGAGCAGCATGATAAATGCCTTTCTTTTACAGTTACCATGTTTCTTTCTAATGCGGCAGCATAATCTTGTCTTATTACGAGGTAATATATTCTAATAGGAGACTGAGTGTGTTGGTGTGGACCACTCATCACTTGGCTTTTGTTAAGCCTCTTTAAGGACAGAAGAATTACTATGCCAGGTTATGGGAACTGACTCATCTTCCTCCTCACGCCACCCAGAAGTTTCAGGGGCATTCACAGGCAAGTTGACAATGTGACAATGATGGTACCCATTCCCTGTGGCCAATGCTTAAATATCTGGCAGCTGGAGAGATCTTAGTGATACATACCTTGCATTTCATGTAAAAGATGCATACAAAATGTGTACTTTACTGATGCATTGAAAAATGTGCACCTGAGATAAAAAGCGTGTACTCTGCCTAATATGAAGTAACTTAAGAAGGGCCTGCTGCATAAGGCCAGTGGCCCATCTAGCCCATGATCCTGTTCTTGCAGTGGCCAATCCAATGCCTATAGGACGTCTTCAAGCAGGACCTCAGTACTACAGCAGCCTCCCCACCATGGTTTCCAGCAACTGGGGTGCAGAAGCATACTGTTTCCAACGGTGGAGGTAGAATACAGCCATCAGGATTCATGCTACTTATAGCCTTATCCTCCGTGAATTCTTCCAATACTCTTTTCAAGCTGTCCAGGTGTGATAATAGTAGTAGTAGTAGTAGTAATAATAATAATAATAATAATAATAATAATAATAATGGTTGAATGAGATGGAGCAGAACATACTGGCATGCAAGAGGGTGATAAGGACTGTGACTGCATGCCAGTGAGACTGAAACGAGTTGGAATTGGCTGCTTAGTCAATTCCTAGCTATCTTTTTATAAGATTGTAAGGGAATGGAAAAGAACTCTTACAATAGGTGTGCCTTTCATCTGGAATGTTCTCCCAGTTAGAGTTGCAAACAGGAATAAAGGTGGTGAAAAAGGTGAAATATCTGGGTATCTGGGTCTCCACAAAAAACATAAACTTAGTAGAAGATAACTATATTAGGACCTGGAGAGAGATTAAAAAAGACTTGGATACCTGGAGTAGGATAAAACTTTCCTGGTCAGGAAGAATGGCCGCAATTAAGATGAGTATTCTTCCAAGACTGCTGTTTCTATTTCAGAATATCCCGGTGATTAGAGGTATGACAATGTTTAAAGATTGGCAGAAAACCCTTTCCAGATTTATTTGGCAGGGCAAAAGAGCAAGAATTAAATTTAAACTACTTACAGATCGAAGAGATAGAGGAGGGTTTGCTGTCCCGAACTTGAAACTATACTATGAGGCCTCGTGCTTGTGTTGGGTCGAAGAATGGATTGTCTTGAAAAACACAGATTTGTTAGATTTAAAGGGATTTAACACCAGATTCGGTTGGCACGCATATCTGTGGCACAATAAAGAGAGGGTACACAAAGGCTTCTCTAACCATATCATCAGAGGAGCGTTGCTTGAGGAATGGGATAGAAATAAAAGACTTATAGAAAAAGACACCCCCTGGTGGCTATCACCAATTGATATTCTAACAATCAAAAAATTGAGCATGGAAAGTGAAAGATGGACCTATGAAGACCTGGTAAAATCAGATAAAGGATGGAAAATTAGAACACATGAAGATTTAAAGGATAAATTAACGGGTTGGCTACAATTTCACCAAATTAATGCCTTATGGAACGAACATAAAAAAACAGGGATGAATGAGAAAAAGTCCAAATACCAGGTGGAAATACTAGAAGGTAATTCCAAACTCTTATCCAAAATGTATAACCAATTACTAGATTGGGATACTAAGGATGAAGAGATAAAGGAAGTTATGGTCAAATGGGCCATAGATCTTGGATACAACCTAGAATACGATAGGTGGGTGAAACTTTGGAACAAGGATATGAAGTTCACAGCATGTGTTGGACTCCGAGAAAATATGGAAAAAATGATGTACCGATGGTACATCACCCCTGTGAAATTGGAAAAAATGTATAAGATCGGAGATAAAACATGCTGGAAATGCAAAACAAAAGAGGGTGATTTCCACCACATGGTGGACTTGTGAAGAAGTGAAAAGGTTTTGGGGACTTATTTATGATGAATTTTTAAAAAAATTGAAATATACTTTCCCAAAAAAACCCGAAGCCTTCCTCTTGGGAATGGTCGGAGAGGAGATCAAGAAAGAAGACCAAATAATGTTCCAATACGCAACAGTAGCCGCCAGGATATTGCTAGCGCAAAATTGGAAAACCCCTAATATCCCAACTGTTAGAGAATGGCAAATTAAATTATTTGAGTATATAGAATTAGCAAAGATGACACAAAAAATCAGGCATCAAAAAAGTGTAAAATTTATTAACGATTGGAACAAATTCATAACATACATAGAAGCAAATTTAGGAAATATTAAAATCACAGTAGGTGTACCATAAAGCCTGCGATGTATAGATAGATGTTGTAAAATGATACTGCAGAAAGGTATTGTGGCTCATAGCCCAAAACCGAGATGGAGGGAAGTCAATTAATGTTATGTTATGAATTGATGTTGGTTTGTTTTCCATTTGTTTTCTTTTTGTATGTGTTGCTTTGCCTTTTTTCTTTTTCTTTTTTTTTTTTGTTCGTTTGTATGTTTTTGTTCCTTCACTTTTTATGGTTTTGTCTTTAAAAAAGAACTCAATAAAAAGAAATTTAAAAAAAAGAAAAGGAATGTTCTCTTGAGGGGATTTGGAGCATGACCTGGGAAGCAAGCAAAGAAGACTGGATAGGACTGTAAATAAGCAGAAAGGGAAGCAGGAGCCACAACCACCTTCTGCATCTGTTTATCTTTTCTTCAGTGGGTAACGTTCCTTTACAATGTCGGTGCTCATTTTTTAATACTACTTTTATTTATTTTGCACTGTTATACACATCTGGATAATGAGTGCGTTCTTTTGTGCTTCCTAATGCTGGTCGTTGACAGTTACACCACAGAAAACTAGACAGATAAGCAACAATCCAAGACAAGTCGTTAGTGGCTGAATAAAGCCCACCAGGCCAGTATTAAAAATGCATTGAAATAAAATACATGTCTGTTTGCTTTTTACTCTGTGAAGGTAAAGTGGTGCTTATTTCATTTGCATGATCTAATAAAAGGAGTGGAAAAGACAATTGCCTCAAACAAAGTAACCCCCACCCCCGAATTGCAAATGTTCCTATAAAGATTAACATGGTTATCTTATTTGCACAATTGATGTGTAATACATTTGTATTGTATTTGAAATTTAGTCTGAATGGTTTTCTCTGTTTTCCCTTTTGTCAGTCTACTATACATGTGTGGATTAGATAATATGGCATTTCAATTAGCTCAGGTGAATTGGTAATGGGATTTTTTTAACACAGAAGGTACAGTTCCTCAGTAGTTGCAAAAACAATGGAAAGCAGATACAGCAAATACTAACGCCACCACCAAAAATCAGAAACCTTGTGACTTAAGCCTTATGGCATATAAGGGTATCTGTGGCCCTCCAATTGTCGCCAAAGTCCAACTCCCAATAATCCCATCCATTGTGGACAGAGATGCAAGTTATTTTATTATCCATACATACAAAATTTATACCCTGCTCTCCCTCCCTCCCAAAGGAGCTAGATTTAAAAGTAGATTTAGAAAGATTTCAGTTTAGGGATTATCCACACTTCCTCTTCTCCCACTGTTTTCTCCCAAGGAAAGCTACTCTTTGGCATTCAGCTGGAGCAAATGGCAATTCAGCTTTCCCCCAGATTGCCATTTGTTCTGATCTATCACTAAAGAGTGGGCATTCCCTTGGAAATTAGTGGGTTAAGTGGAAAACCTCTCAGACCGGTGCCTTCCGTAGCACAAGAGGAAGTGTGGATGAGCCCTTAAAGCCTTGCAGAAGAGGAAGGTCTTCAGTAGGCATTGAAAAGAGAGGAAATGATGCCTGTCTAATATGTAATCTGAGGGAATTCTAAAGAGTAGGTGCCACACCACTAAAGACCTGATTCCTACATTGTGTGGAATGGAGTTCCTGATAAGATGGTATCTGCAGGAAGCCTTCACCTGCAGAGTGCAGTGACTGATTGGGTATACAAGGGGTGAGATGGTCTTTCAGGTAACTTAGTCCTATAGGATTTTATACACCAGAACCAGAACCTCGAATTGTTTACATGGTCCTTTACCAGTGTAGGAATAAGCAGAATTATCAGGGTATTTGTAAGGTCTGTAATAAATCCTCCCTTTGTCTGGGAACAGAGCCTTTTGAGGAATGGTTGAGAGAGTTGGGTATGTTTAGCTTGAAGAAGTGAAGACCAACAGGTGATACAACAGGCATCTTCAAATATCCTAAGGGTTGTCACATGGAAGATGGAGCAAGCTTGTTTTCTCCTGCTTCGGAGGGTAGGACCTGAACCAATGGATTCCAAATTACAAGAATGGCTATTCAAACAAAACATTAAGAAGAACTGTCTTCTGGTGAGAGCTGTTCAATAGTGAAATGGGCTACATAGCTCAATTGGTTAGAGCATGGCGCCGATAATGCCAAGGTTGCAAGTTCAACCCCCATATGAGACAGTTGCATATTCCTGCAATGGGAGGAGATTGGACTAGGTAATCCTTAGGGTCCTTTCCTACTCTACAATTCTATGATTTGAAAGAAGGTGGTGGAGTTTCCTTCACTAGATTTTTTTTTTTTAAGAGGTTGGGTGACCCGCTCTCATGAATTCTTTAGCTGTGATACCTGCACTGCAGAGGGTTGGACTAGAATTCTATAACATGTCCATTTGTGTCCCCACAAAATAATTTCAGAAATTACCATTCTTTTCATTTCTTAGAACTGCGAATCTCTCTCCTAGTTCTTTGATTAACCTTCCTTGTGGGGAGGAAACAACAAAAAATGATAGCAATTCAATTGATTAAGCAACAAAAATAATCTTAACTGCCTTGCATTGCAACTCAGTAACATTTGCACCAATAGAGTTTTGTGAGTTATATAGCAGAGGTAAGTGGGGGAAAACATGTGGGCTTACTGAGATTTAACATGTAGTGAGAAAACAGTAGAATAAGCATATTGAGGATGCATCGGTTGCCAGCAAATAAATCGTTTTATCCCTGGGGCAGTCTAGTTATTTTGAACATTTCTTTTAATGCTTGCCTGGAGATGTGACAACCCTTTCTGTGCAAGCAGGATCCTTAATAAAATGCTGCAGCAACCAGTGAGGATCTAAATGTTGAAATCACTAAGCTTTATAAGTCTGTGCATGTACAATGGAGGTATCTGAATTACAGTCTTGTTATAAAGCCATGTTCTGTAATTTGGTATCAGGGTCATATTGCAGGATCTTCTACTGCTCGTTCTCCCCTGGGCCCTAAGACAGGTATTAATGGAAGAGGACTTCTCTTTCACCTTTCCATCTGGGATCCTGCAAACAGCTTACACCAGAAAACCTAAAACACCACCATGCCCCCCCCCAAATGGCCAGTCTGAAACATAAATTGTTAGTTTCTGCCATTTGAAATTCTCATTTCTGACATTGAGCACAGGATGGCAAAATGTGAGGAACAGTTAAGATCTCTGTGGACATCTGCCTCATGTAGTGAACCACAGGACTACAGAGATACAGGTAGCAGCTTCTCAATGCAGCTCCTATCTTGAAAATTTATATAGACAACAGTGTGCCAGTTGGAGCAATGACCTGAGTCAGTATTAGACTGCTTCCTAAGATAGTTCTGAAGAGGAAAGGCATGTTTTAATTGCATCTGTAACAGGATATGACATCAACTATCATTCCTCTCCCCTTCCCCATTCTCAGTGTTGGTACAGGATTGGAAGATGGTTTCAATGTCATCTTTGGGTCTGTGTCCAAATCTGTGGTTTTATTTATTGTCATGGATACGACAGCCCAAAACTGAGAAGGGCAGCCTGAGCTAGACAGCAGGCAGGCAGAAGGAGAAGAAGGAGACTTGCAGATTTCTCAGACAGCTGGAACCAGTGGTCTGTCGCTTCCTCCCTCTATAGCTGGCAGGAATATGGCTTCTCAACACAGAAAAGGCGGGCTGGATGGGAGCCAGCTCTCTGAGGAATCACAGTCACTCATGGCACAGGGGAGGGAGAGAATTTCCTCAGCGGAAGAGGAGGTAGCTGACCCCATCAGTCCTAGAACTAGACAAATGGAAAAAGTCCAAGACAGACGACGACACCTGAAACGTAAGAGTAGGAGGTTCAGGATATTCTGTAGTAGCTGGAAGTGTTCTTCAGATGAGTCAACGTAATTGTGATAGATGGTTGCTTGGGGAGAGTGATTGGAGGCTAATCGCTTGCATGCAATCAATCTTCTGTTAATTGCCTTTTGCATGCTGTTTTCTCAAGTCGGAAGCAGGCCAGCTCCTGACATTTATTAAATGTATTTCTATACTTTTATCTTAAAAAATCAGTAAGGTGTACAACATAAAAAGGATAAAACACCATTACAAACTGTACCTATATCTGTAAAATTGGATTCCATGGTTAAAAAAAACCTGCCAAAGTAGTCAGACCAATTTCTTTGTTAAGTCAATGGCCCTAGCCAAGCATTCTTTTTTACATAATTAAACAATTGGCTCTGTTGCCAAAGAAAGAACTAACTGGTGATGGGGCAAGAATTTTTTCTAGCCCTGTCTGAAGTCCTGGAGACAAGAGGCTTGAATTGCTCTCTGTGATGAAGTCCCTTAGAAACCTAATGGAGGAACAAGGTGGAATGGAGTGTTCATGCTGTGAGCCCCTGCAGTGTGTGTGTGTGTGTGTTTGTGTTTGTGTGTGTGTGTGTGTGTGTGTGTGTGTGTGTGGCCACAATCTCCAGTGACTTCCATTCAAAGGAAGCCAAACAAAGGTATGCTCTGGCAGCCCCAACGTATGTCAAAGCTCAGCGATTGGGGTGCTCATGAAAATGCATATATCAGAGAATATATGACAGGCAGAACATAGGAAGCTGTCATATTCTGAGGCAGAACATTAGACCATCTAGCTCAGTATTATCTTCACAGGCAGAGGCTCTCAATGATTCAGATGATCATTGATCATGATTCAGGTGATATTTCCCAATCCAACCTGGAGATGTCAAGGGCTGAACGTAAGACTTTCTGCATAAAAATCCTGATGTTCTACCACTGAATTATGTACCATGCAAAGAAATATGCCAGCAGACTCTTGTGCTCGGTTTCTGCCTTGTTCCATTACTTGCCCATATATAAGTAACTGGACAACCAATTGCAAATGGGAGTGACAACAGATCCCATTTTCTCTTCATGTACCTGACTTTTGCACTTCTTTTTGTAGCCTTTCAGGTACCTGAAAGATTCTCTCACCCCTTATATACAGTCAGGATGCTATCAGCAGCTCCCAGCTGGTTGCCCAGGAAAGTATAAAGACAAGGAAAAGTTTCTTACAGTTCTTTTTTTATTTCAAACTTTACAGAGAGAGGCTATAGAACCCAGCCACTTGGATAATGTTGTCCTGAGTGAATTCTCTCCCACTTCCTCATTTGTCATCATCATCACCTCCTCTATGGATGCCACTCAGTGCCTTCTGTCTTCAAGCTCTTTGCTCTCCTATTTTTAAGGCTCACCAGGTTCTGGGAAAAGGTGGGTCTAGAATGCTTTCTAATTACATGTCAGCCAGCAGCTGCTCTGGCTCTCCCCTCCCACTATTTCCCAACTTTCCCCTTCATCTGCCTCTGAGCTGTGACCTCCTGCAAACCACTGTTGTAAATCTATACAGTCTTCCTCTTCCTCCTCCCTGGAAGGGTCAGGATGGGGAGGCAGTCCATTCCTCCTCCTCCTCTGTCCAGCCCAACATAAACCCAGTCAGTCACTGCACTCTGCATGTGAGATTCTCTTACAGATACCATTTTATAGGAAGTCTGTTCTGCATAATACAGGACTCAGGCCATTAGTGTTATGGCACCTACCCTAAGTAATTCTTCCCTTTGAATATCAGGCAGACGCCGTCTTGATTGTCTTATCAACACCTACTGAAGACTTCCCTCTTTCAATGAGCCTTTTAAGTTGAAATCTTTCCCAATATGAATTTAATTGCTTTAAAGATTTTTTATTATAATTGTTTGATCACTTGTTGTTCTCTACCCTTGATTTGATAGGAGTTAACTCCTAGGGGCCATGGGGGCTTTCACCCCCACATTTCAATATTTGAGGGGGCTGGGCCCTCACAAAGTTGATGGACGTTCCAGTTCAAATGGTGTGTTTGCACTGTATCATGTGATAAATTATGTAGGGCAGGGCCTACCTGGACCCCCACAATATTTTATTCAAGTTGACATCCCTGCTTGGCTGTTTTGGATAGAAGCATGGGATATAAATCTAATTAAAAAATAATAATACTACATACATTATAATGGAGGGACATTCAGCCTACTTATACACATAGCATAAATTGTTGCAAAGCAAAGTTTGGATTCAGATCAGAATAATTTTGATCTAACCATCCATTTTACTTTCTTGTGTCTGCAAATGCTTTGACACGCTTGATTTTACTTTGCTTTATCTTTCTGCCTTCCTAACTTAAATAATGCAGCTCAAGAGGAATGGTATGAAATGTGGAGCAAATATAAGGTAGTTTCATCTGCTTCTAACCAAAAAAAGGCCAATAATTTGCAGCAAAACAATAATAATCACCATTGAAACATTGCAGCACAGCATTGGGAAAAGAGGCCTGGTGAGAGGGCATGGCTTAGGGCAGTGGTGTCCAAACTTTATTCAAAGAGGGAAATGCAGACCCTGGACCAAAAAATGTCCCCCTCCGGCCCTCCTATGTTTGAAATTCTAGTATAAAAAACTGCCTCTTTCCTCTCAGCTGCTATGTATGTTTGTGACCTCACAGGAAACCATATATAGACAGGGCTGAAGAAACTAGGCCTCAAGGGGGGCATTTGTTAATAAAGAAATGATGACAGAGCCCCCCCCCTTGGGATGTATGTGTCATGTGGACTCCATGGCACCCTAAGAAGCCCTCCTTAGCACTCACCAAGGCCCCCTGACTTCCCATGTGAATCATAATACAATATAAAACAATACAATACGATACAATAATCTTTATTGGCATTTCAAGTTAAGACATTTCAAAATCACATGAGATACAAAGTCTTTTTTCTTCCCGTTTCCTGTTTCTAAGAGATTTGAATGGGGAAATCCTTTCGATTCTTCAATAATAAGAGGCAGTGGGGTGAGGGAGGCCAGGGCCACATCCACACCATTTAATGCACTATGAAGCTGCTTTAAACACTCATGGCTTCTTCCCCCAAAGAATCTGGGAGCTATAGTTGGAAAAGGGTGCTGAGAGTTGTTAGGGGCCCCCGTTCCCTGCCAAGAAGGGAACCCTACCCCTGATGCTAACCCTAACCCTAACTCTAACCCTAACGCTAACCCTTAACTAGAGCTGCACTTCCCAGAGTTCCCTGGCAAGAAGGGAAACCTACCCCTACCCCTGACGCTAACCCTAACTCTAACCCTAACGCTAACCCTTAACTCTTAACTAGAGCTACAATTCCCAGAGTTCCCTGGCAAGAAGGGAATACTACCCCTACCCTAACCCAACCGTAACCCTAACCCTAACTCTAACTCTAACCCTAACCCTAATCCACCCTAACAACCCTCCGTCCATTTAACCACCTATAGTTCCCAGAATCCCTGAGGAGAAGCCATTCCTGTTTAAAGCGTCTTCATAGCACTTTCAATGGACGGTGCGCCTAATGTGGCCTAATGTTGCCTCCCTCATTTTCTTCTCTCTCCCCACTGCCCCAGGGTGGTTCACAGTTTATTTAAAATCCTAAAAAAACAAACCCTCAACAAATTCAACCCGAAAAAAAGGTTAACAACTTGGGTTGGCTGTTTCGGCGACCCTCACAGCCCTTCACTTCATCAAATCTGACCCTCTTTGAAAAAAGATTGGACAGGGTTACAGTCAAAGAGTTCAAGAGAAGCAGAGAAGCGGGTGCTGGATGTCCGGAGTTTCATTCCCTCCTGTGCTGCAGTGTGTGTGTGACTACTGGATCACATACTCTGTGTGTTGACGTTCCATTCTTTGGAAGCGAGGGAACAGAAGGAACTGTGCGCCACTTCCGTCTTCTTTGTTCTGTGTTCTGTTGTTCTCTCTCGGACGGCCCACCCCCATGGTGCTTCCGTTGGAAAAGGGGTGTGGTTTAAGCAGCCCAGTTGCCCCAACCTTTCCCATTGTGCCCTGTTCCTTTCCCTGCAAGGGTTCAGGTGAGTGCAAAATGCCTACCATAAACGCATGCAGAAAGACAAACGTATTTTGCCACCCTACTTCCCATGGTAATCACAACACTATACAACACAATACAATAAAAATACCTTTATTGCCATTTCAAGTTAAGACCTTCCAAAATGGCTTGAGATACAAAGTCTTCTTTCTGTTTCCTGTTTCCGAGAGATTTGAATTGGGAGATCCTTTCGATTCTTCATTAATAAGAGGCAGTGGGGTGAGGGAGGCCAAGGCCACATCCACACCATTTAATGCGCTATGAAGCCGCTTTAAACACTCATGGCTTAAACAACCCCCAAAGACTCTGGGAGCTATAGTTGGAAAAGGGTGCCAAGAGTTGTTAGGGAGCCCCGTTCCCTGCCAAGAAGGGAACCCTACCTCTACCCCTACCCCCACCCCCACCCCTACCCCTACCCCTGACGCTAACCCTAACGCTAACCCTTAAGCCTTAACTAGAACTACAATTGCCAGAGTTCCCTGGCAAGAAGGGAACCCTCACACCTGCCCCCTAACTACAGCTACAATTCCCAGAGTTCCTGGCAAAAAGGGAACCCTAACCCTAACCCTGCCCCCTAACTAGAGCTACAATTCCCAGAGTTCCCTGGCAAGAAGGGAACACTAACCCTGCCCCCTAACTACAGCTACAATTCCCAGAGTTCCCTGGCAAAAAGGGAACCCTAACCCTGCTCCCTAACTAGAGCTACAATTCCCAGAGTTCCCTGGCATGAAGGGAACCCTACCCCTACCCCTACCCCCACCCCTACCCTACCCCTAATCCTAATCCTAATACTTAACCACCGTAACAAGTCTCCGTCCCCTTAACCACCTACAGTTCCCAGAATCCCTGAGGGGAAGCCATGCCTGTTTAAAGTGACTTCATAGCAGTTCAGTGGTGCACCTAATGTGGCCTAATGTTCCCTCCCTCATTTTCTTCTCTCTCCCCACTGCCCCATCACTTGCAATGCAGCAGATGTCTGCCTGCAGTCTCCCTTCAAAGCTCCTTCTCTCAAGTATGGCCACAGCCTTGTCCATTCCATTTCTGTTTCCTGTTTCCGAGAGATCTGAATTGGGAAATCCTTTCGATTCTTCATTAATAAGAGGCAGTGGGGTGAGGGAGGCCATGGCCCCATCCACACCATTTAATGCGCTATGAAGCCGCTTTAAACACTCATGGCTTAAACACCCCCAAAGACTCTGGGAGCTATAGTTGGAAAAGGGTGCCAAGAGTTGTTAGGGGGCCCCGTTCCCTGCCAAGAAGGGAACCCTACCTCTACCCCTACCCCTACCCCCACCCCTGCCCCTGAGGCTAACCCTAACTCTAGCCCTAACGCTAACCCTTAAGCCTTAACTAGAGCTACAATTCCCAGAGTTCCCTGGCAAGAAGGGAACCCTAACCCTGCCCCCTAACTACAGCTACAATTCCCAGAGTTCCCTGGCAAAAAGGGAACCCTAACCCTGCCCCCTAACTAGAGCTACAATTCCCAGAGTTCCCTGCCAAGGGAACCCCAACCCTACCCCTGCCCCTGACGCTAACCCTAACTCTAACCCTTAACTAGAGCTACAATTCCCAGAGTTCCCTGGCATGAAGGGAACCCTACCCCTACCCCCACCCCACCCTACCCCTAATCCTAATCCTAATACTTAACCACCGTAACAAGTCTCCGTCCCCTTAACCACCTACAGTTCCCAGAATCCCTGAGGGGAAGCCATGCCTGTTTAAAGTGACTTCATAGCAGTTCAGTGGTGCACCTAATGTGGCCTAATGTTGCCTCCCTCATTTTCTTCTCTCTCCCCACTGCCCCATCACTTGCAATGCAGCAGATGTCCGCCTGCAGTCGCCTTTCAAAGCTCCTTCTCTCAAGTATGGCCACAGCCTTGTCCATTCCTCACTGCCAGTATTTCACGTTCACTTCTCCGATGTAAATAGGGATGTCCTGTGGTTCTCTTGATGACTTTTAAGACTGGACTTGGGGAAAACCTCACCGGCTCCAGACATCCCTGTAAGGCAAACACAAACAGGTGAGTGGGATGGCCAACACCCGACAGCGTCCCCCCAGATTCCTCCTCTGTTTGGCTGCCTGTTAAGAAACAAGGCTTCCAAACCAGTTTGCACCCATCTCAGCCAGCGTAGCCTCGCAACATCCACTAGCCTGAATGCAAATTCTTCTGACAACCATCCACCAGCTGCAACCTCATCAGGTCCATTGCCAGACATCAACCAGCTTCAGAGCTGAGTGTCAGTCACCTTCAAGTAGCGATCCCACCAGCAAGTAATCTTTGTACTTGCCTTCTCCTTGCTCCACAGCATCCCAACACTGGGCCATTGCCTCCTTCCGCTTGCCAGCTTGCCACCACGGGGCAGGAGACCACCAGGGCCACAGCATCCCAGCATCGGGCAATTGTCTCCTTCCGCTTGCCAGCTTGCCGCCACGGGACAGGAGACCACCAGGGCCACAGCATCCCAGCATCGGGCAATTGTCTCCTTCCGCTTGCCAGCTTGCCGCCACGGGACAGGAGACCATCTGGGCTGAGTGCAACCGAGCTGCCCATTTCTCTCTGAGGAGGGCAACTGCTGAGGCTTGCGCCTTGGCCCACATTTATACCCGCTCAGCAGCCAAATGTTTTTGTTACATCACAATCAACCCACGGACAATGGCAGCAGCTGGGGAGGCATCACCATCACTCCCTCAGCCCTCACAATGATGAGCACACCTCACAAACACACACACACACACACACACACACAAGTTGTGCCAATATCTGTGAAGGCCACACTGGAAACCCAAGTGGGCAGGAGGGGGACATTTTTAGGCCCAGTGGTTGCATTTCCCTCCCCACAACACTAGTCAAATGCACAAATGAACAGAGCAATGAAAGCAAGCCTTATCTTTGCACTGGAAGCTGTTCAAGGAATGACATGCAGAGAGAAAGTTACCATCTCAGGAAAAAAACACTTTTTCATCAATCAGACAATCAATCAATCATTTATTGTATTTGACTAAAACCCATTATAAAGCCAGTTACAAAAGCACCAAACCCAATGACCCAAACTATGGCTCCCAGATTCTTGGGGGGGGGGGAGCCAGGTGGATGCCATGTGAAGCTCCCAGATTCTTGGGGGGGGGGAGCCAGGTGGATGCCATGTGAACTCAGCGATGTGTCAAGTGATGGCTATGTAGTACCTCCAGGTTCAGAGGCGGCATATTTCTGCATATCAGTTCCTGAGAATCAGGAGGGCTGTTGGGGTCAGATTCTGCTTGCAGTTTCTACACAGGCATCTGTGAGAATGGGATGCTGAACTTGGGCCACTGGCCTGATCCAGGCAGCTTTCTTAGGTTACAAAGGAAGACTTCCAAGAGAATTATGGCACTCCAAGAAATGCTGCAAGTTTCAGAAAGTCAAAGAATGCACTCCAAAATCAGAAATTTTGAAACCATTTCAGCACAGTGCCATTTTACTTTCCCCCTGCATCTTTTGCCCAGTAGAACCCCAGATCATGTTTTAATCTTTAATCAATAGTGTATCTTGCCTTCTGGGAGTGTGAATCAGATGTGCAAACTGCAAATGCAGCAAGAACAGCTGCTGGGAGGCTTGGCTAGTTTTGGATAAGAGCAGCGAAGAAGTCTTTGCTTCCTGGGTGAAGTTATTTCTCCATTAACTGAATGTTACTCAGAGCTCTTCCTTCCTTCCTTCCTTCCTTCCTTCCTTCCTTCCTTCCTTCCTTCCTCCCTTCCTTCCTTCCTTCCTTCCTTCCTTCCTTCCTTCCTTCTATCTCTCTCGCTCTCTCTTCCTCTGTGTGTGCATATGAGAGAGAGAGAGAGAGAGAGAGAGAGAGCACAGATGGAAATATGTCAGAGGGAGGGAGTATTGTTTGAAGTTTCTTGATTATTTCACTCAAGCGAATGACCACATTTGCCTCTGTTTTAACTGCAGCTCCTGATATTATTTTGGTTTTTAACCAGGGCCACATTCCCCTTCAGGCAATCTTCAAACAGCCACCAAACAAACAAACAAACAAATAAATTTGTGTACCTGTATTCATCTGTCGTTCTCAGAGTGGTTCATAGCATATAAATAAGAGATAAAAACACAAAATAAATGCCTGTACAGTAGTGGGTGGGGCCGAGGCAAAAGGGGGTGGAACTACTAACATAGATCTTAATGTGTATTGGAGGCTAATTTCTGCACATGCTTACTCACGCTTCTCTGTCCTCCATCCAGACAAGTAAGAGGCCTAAATCAGACTTCCAGGACACCTTTCAGTCAGGCAAACATACTCAGGAACATATATTCTTTAATAATGGAATCGCTCCCACAGAACTTACAAGTGCACCTCCACAAATTTGCTTTAGGTACAGTAAGGGGGTGATTTTAGTAACAATTTTAACATACTGTGGAGGAGTCATATGTAGTGGCTGCATTGAAATGAGCACTATTGTGCGCATGCCCAACTTGTGGGCTTCCCATAGGCATCTAGGTGGCCGTTGTTGAAACAGAACACTGAACCAGATCGGTCTCTAGTCTGATCAGGCAGGGATCTTTTCTTATGTTTTGTAAATCTTCATATTATTGCTGTCAAAATGTAACCAACAATGCACAACCCTGTTATGGAGAAGCATCATATGAACTCTTTGGGCATCTTTTCTTCATGAGAATAGGGAAACTGTTGTTGGAACTCACTCTAAAGTGTGCATTATGTCAGTGTAAAGCAGCCTGACTGGCTTCAGTGCCAGCCCATTGCCTTACTTTGAGCCATGTCTTACCAACAATCTCTTTCCAGTAATTGTGCTTGTCCCCATAAAGTCAAAGAATTCAAGAGAAGCAGAGAAGGGGGTGCTGGATACTGACCCCCCCTTGCCGCTTCTGTTGGAAAAGGGGTGTGGTTTAAACAGCCTGGTTACCACGCCCCTTCCCATTGTCCCCTGCTCCTTTCCCTGCAAGGGTTCAAGTGAGTGCAAAACGCCTTGGGGTGCAGCCAGCTTTGGGGAGGGGCTGGGGGGAGGATGCAATGCTAGGGATGCAATTCCTAGGGAAAGAAAGTGGCCACGTGTTCAGTTATGGAAAACTTAATAAATATTTCATACAAAAATAAATAAATAAAATAAATACTCAATGACCTGCCTTTCAAGTAAGTGGAAATGAAGCAGCTGGTTGCCAGGGTGAAATTATGATGACACTGTCACTCTGTAGTGGCAGTGCTGAAATCCTAAGTCAGATTCAAGGGGGGGGGGATTTCCCCCCAAGGCCAAGCCTACCAGCTAACAGTGACCTGAAGTTTTCCAGTAAAACATGAAATGGTGCACACGCTGCATTTTGTTTGTGCGCTTATCAGGCATGTCCAAGGTCCATTTGGGGGGCCTAATCCAGCCCACCGGTCAGTTTAATCCGGCCCCTGTGGCAGTTTATTTCCTGGGGTAAAACCCTAAAAAGGGGGCTGTTTTGGCGGCCCTCACGGCCCTTCACTTCATCAAATCTGGCCCTCTTTGAAAAAAGATTTCTTTAAAAAAAAATTATTGGGTTTTCAAATTTTATACAAAACACAACACAGACACAAAGACACAGACACAAACATGCATAATTTCAGAATCTTACTTTCTTAACCACTTCCCCTGACTTCCCCGCACCTCCCCCTCATACATCCCAATTCCAATAGTTAACTCAGCAAGTTCTTATTAACCAGATTTAGCTTAAACCTCAATTAATTCGTAATACTAATCTTTTATGTCTTTTCCTAAAGTCGACCCAAGTTCCCTTCCACAGATTTCCCACTTTTATAGTAATTACTAAACATACTTAGAAATAAGAGAACAACATAAAATTGTACACCCTTTGGATTCAAAAGCTCTCCCTCCCCCCTCCCCGGTTTCAATCCCCAAAATATGTCCATAATATCAGTTCTTAGCCTGGATTCCTCACGTCCGAGGCCTTCAAATTTCTCTCCATCCCTCTCTGCCTGTTTTGTTGATAGCCCTTTATGTTGGTCATCAAGTCTCGGAGGAGCTCTATCCCAGCAAACTCCATGCTACTTCCAACCAGTCCTCCATTTTCAAAAGCGGAGCCCAAATCATGTTTCTTGCTTCTTTTGAGTCCAAATGTCCCAAAAGCTCCAACTTTTATCTTGGTCAGATTTGTAATCCATATTTCTTCCGATCTCCCCATGAAGAGATCACTCCATTCTTCATTCTTAATTTCAGTCCAAATTCTCAATGTCCAAATCTTGTTTTCCTTGTAATTCTTTTTTGTAGGCCTCTGGTTGTCCCTTTCCACCTGCAACACTTCAGCTCCTCCTTCCCACTCCTCTAAATTTGCAGATGTCCTCTTTGAAAAAAGATTGGACAGGGTTACAGTCAAAGAGTTCAAGAGAAGCAGAGAAGCGGGTGCTGGATGTCCAGAGTTTCATTCTCTCCCATGCTGCAGATTGTGTGTGACTACTGGGTCACATACTCTGGGTGTTGACGTTCCATTCTTTGGAAGAGAGGGAACAGAAGGAACTGTGCGCCACTTCCGTCTTCTTTGTTCTGTGTTCTGTTGTTCTCTCTCGGATGGCCCACCCCCATGGTGCTTCCGTTGGAAAAGGGGTGTGGTTTAAGCAGCCCGGTTGCCCCACCCTTTCCCATTGTGCCCTGTCCCTTTCCCTGCAAGGGTTCAGGTGAGTGCAAAATGCCTACCATAAACGCATGCAGAAAGACAAACATATTTTGCCACCCTACTTCCCATGGTAATCACAACACTATACAACACAATACAATAAAAATACCTTTATTGGCATTTCAAGTTAAGACCTTCCAAAATGGCTTGAGATACAAAGTCTTCTTTCTGTTTCCTGTTTCCGAGAGATTTGAATTGGGAGATCCTTTCGATTCTTCATTAATAAGAGGCAGTGGGGTGAGGGAGGCCATGGCCACATCCACACCATTTAATGCACTATGAAGCCGCTTTAAACACTCATGGCTTAAACAACCCCCAAAGACTCTGGGAGCTATAGTTGGAAAAGGGTGCCAAGAGTTGTTAGGGAGCCCCGTTCCCTGCCAAGAAGGGAACCCTACCTCTACCCCTACCCCCACCCCCACCCCTGACGCTAACCCTAACGCTAACCCTTAAGCCTTAACTAGAACTACAATTGCCAGAGTTCCCTGGCAAGAAGGGAACCCTCACACCTGCCCCCTAACTACAGCTACAATTCCCAGAGTTCCTGGCAAAAAGGGAACCCTCACACCTGCCCCCTAACTAGAGCTACAATTCCCAGAGTTCCCTGGCAAGAAGAGAACACTAACCCTGCCCCCTAACTACAGCTACAATTCCCAGAGTTCCCTGACAAAAAGGGAACCCTAACCCTGCCCCCTAACTAGAGCTACAATTCCCAGAGTTCCCTGGCAAGAAGGGAACCCTGCCCCCACCCCCACCCCCACCCCCACCCCTACCCTACCCCTAATCCTAATCCTAATACTTAACCACCGTAACAAGTCTCCGTCCCCTTAACCACCTACAGTTCCCAGAATCCCTGAGGGGAAGCCATGCCTGTTTAAAGTGACTTCATAGCAGTTCAGTGGTGCACCTAATGTGGCCTAATGTTCCCTCCCTCATTTTCTTCTCTCTCCCCACTGCCCCATCACTTGCAATGCAGCAGATGTCCGCCTGCAGTCTCCCTTCAAAGCTCCTTCTCTCAAGTATGGCCACAGCCTTGTCCATTCCATTTCTGTTTCCTGTTTGCGAGAGATCTGAATTGGGAAATCCTTTCGATTCTTCATTAATAAGAGGCAGTGGGGTGAGGGAGGCCATGGCCCCATCCACACCATTTAATGCGCTATGAAGCCGCTTTAAACACTCATGGCTTAAACAACCCCCAAAGACTCTGGGAGCTATAGTTGGAAAAGGGTGCCAAGAGTTGTTAGGGGGCCCCGTTCCCTGCCAAGAAGGGAACCCTACCTCTACCCCTACCCCTACCCCCACCCCTACCCCTGACGCTAACCCTAACTCTAGCCCTAACGCTAACCCTTGAGCCTTAACTAGAGCTACAATTCCCAGAGTTCCCTGGCAAAAAGGGAACCCTAACCCTGCCCCCTAACTAGAGCTACAATTCCCAGAGTTCCCTGCCAAGGGAACCCCAACCCTACCCCTGCCCCTGACGCTAACCCTAACTCTAACCCTTAACTAGAGCTACAATTCCCAGAGTTCCCTGGCATGAAGGGAACCCTACCCCTACCCCCACCCCACCCTACCCCTAATCCTAATCCTAATACTTAACCACCGTAACAAGTCTCCGTCCCCTTAACCACCTACAGTTCCCAGAATCCCTGAGGGGAAGCCATGCCTGTTTAAAGTGACTTCATAGCAGTTCAGTGGTGCACCTAATGTGGCCTAATGTTGCCTCCCTCATTTTCTTCTCTCTCCCCACTGCCCCATCACTTGCAATGCAGCAGATGTCCGCCTGCAGTCGCCTTTCAAAGCTCCTTCTCTCAAGTATGGCCACAGCCTTGTCCATTCCTCACTGCCAGTATTTCACGTTCACTTCTCCGATGTAAATAGGGATGTCCTGTGGTTCTCTTGATGACTTTTAAGACTGGACTTGGGGAAAACCTCACCGGCTCCAGACGTCCCTGTAAGGCAAAGGCAAACAGGTGAGTGGGATGGCCAACACCCGACAGCGTCCCCCCAGATTCCTCCTCTGTTTGGCTGCCTGTTAAGAAACAAGGCTTCCAAACCAGTTTGCACCCATCTCAGCCAGCGTAGCCTCGCAACATCCACTAGCCTGAATGCAAATTCTTCTGACAACCATCCACCAGCTGCAACCTCATCAGGTCTATTGCCAGACATCAACCAGCTTCAGAGCTGAGTGTCAGTCACCTTCAAGTAGCGATCCCACCAGCAAGTAATCTTTGTACTTGCCTTCTCCTTGCTCCACAGCATCCCAACACCGGGCCATTGCCTCCTTCCGCTTGCCAGCTTGCCACCACGGGGCAGGAGACCACCAGGGCCACAGCATCCCAGCATCGGGCAATTGTCTCCTTCCGCTTGCCAGCTTGCCGCCACGGGACAGGAGGCCACCAGGGCCACAGCATCCCAGCATCGGGCAATTGTCTCCTTCCGCTTGCCAGCTTGCCGCCATGGGACAGGAGACCATCTGGGCTGACTGCAACTGAGCTGCCCATTTCTCTCTGAGGAGGGCAACTGCTGAGGCTTGCGCCTTGGCCCACATTTATACCCGCTCAGCAGCCAAATGCTTTTGTTACATCACAATCAACCCACGGACAATGGCAGCAGCTGGGGAGGCATCACCATCACTCCCTCAGCCCTCACAATGGTGAGCACACCTCACAAACACACACACACACACACACACACACAAGTTGTGCCAATATCTGTGAAGGCCACACTGGAAACCCAAGTGGGCAGGAGGGGGACATTTTTAGGCCCAGTGGTTGCATTTCCCTCCCCACAACACTAGTCAAATGCACAAATGAACAGAGCAATGAAAGCAAGCCTTATCTTTGCACTGGAAGCTGTTCAAGGAATGACATGCAGAGAGAAAGTTACCATCTCAGGAAAAAAACACTTTTTCATCAATCAGACAATCAATCAATCATTTATTGTATTTGACTAAAACCCATTATAAAGCCAGTTACAAAAGCACCAAACCCAATGACCCAAACTATGGCTCCCAGATTCTTGGGGGGGGGGGGAACCAGGTGGATGCCATGTGAACTCAGCGATGTGTCAAGTGATGGCTATGTAGTACCTCCAGGTTCAGAGGCGGCATATTTCTGCATATCAGTTCCTGAGAATCAGGAGGGCTGTTGGGGTCAGATTCTGCTTGCAGTTTTTGCACAGGCACCTGTGAGAATGGGATGCTGAACTTGGGCCACTGGCCTGATCCAGGCAGCTTTCTTAGGTTACAAAGGAAGACTTCCAAGAGAATACTTTTAATGTAGCACTCCAAGAAATGCTGCAAGTTTCAGAAAGTCAAAGAATGCACTCCAAAATCAGAAATTTTGAAACCATTTCAGCACAGGGCCATTTTACTTTCCCCCTGCATCTTTTGCCCAGTAGAACCCCAGATCATATTTTAATCTTTAATCAATAGTGTATCCAGGGACGCGGACTTATAAAAAATATTGGGGGGGGGGGCCGGGAAAGCTCATGAATAATAAATAAGCTCATGAATATGCAAATAAAGTGGCTCTGGCCCTAAATAGGGCAAGCCACGCCCCCCAGCCAGCCGATTGGCTGGCTGGGAGGTGTGGCCAGTCGGGATTCCCCTGTTCTCGCGGGATTTCCGGCAGTGCCTTGGCAGTGGCGGTGGTGCTGCGAAGCAGCAAGGCAGGAGCCCCCGCCATTAGGGCGCGCGGCTGGCTGGCTGGCTGGCGAAGGAGCAGGTGGGGAGGAGGCGGGGGACGGCGGCGGCGCTCTGCTGGAAGGGCGCCCGAGATTATTGGGGGGGCTGAGCCCCCCCAAAAAAATGTTTGAGGGGGCTCGAGCCCCCTCAAGCCCCATTGAGTCGGCGCCTATGAGTGTATCTTGCCTTCTGGGAGTGTGAATCGGATGTGCAAACTGCAAATGCAGCAAGAACAGCTGCTGGGAGGCTTGGCTAGTTTTGGATAAGACCAGCAAAGAAGTCTTTGCTTCCTGGGAGAAGTTATTTCTCCATTAACTGAATGTTACTCAGAGCTTTCATATGCTTGATGGTACCTTTCTGAGTAGGTCCTTCCTTCCTTCCTTCCTTCCTTCCTTCCTTCCTTCCTTCCTTCCTTCCTTCTATCTCTCTCGCTCTCTCTTTCTTTGTGTGTGCATATGAGAGAGAGAGAGAGAGAGAGAGAGTGCACAGATGGAAATATTTCAGAGGCAGGGGGTATTGTTTGAAGTTTCTTGATTATTTCACTCAAGCGAATGACCACATTTGCCTCTGTTTTAACTGCAGCTCCTGATATTATTTTGGTTTTTAACCAGGGCCACATTCCCCTTCAGGCAATCTTCAAACAGCCACCAAACAAACAAACAAATTTGTTTACCTGTATTCATCTGTCGTTCTCAGGGTGGTTTATAGCATATAAATAAGAGATAAAAACACAAAATAAATGCCTGTACAGTAGTGGGTGGGGCCGAGGCAAAAGGGGGTGGAACTACTAACATAGATCTTAATGTGTATTGGAGGCTAATTTCTGCACATGCTTCTCTGTCCTCCATCCAGACAAGTAAGAGGCCTAAATCAGACTTCCAGGACACCTTTCAGTCCGGCAAACATACTCAGGAACATATATTCCTTTAATAATGGAATCACTCCCACAGAACTTACAAGTGCACCTCCACAAATTTGCTTTAGGTACAGTAAGGGGGTGATTTTAGTAACAATTTTAACATACTGTGGAGGAGTCATATATAGTGGCTGCATTGAAATGAGCACTATTGTGCGCATGCCCAACTTGTGGGCTTCCCATAGGCATCTAGGTGGCCGTTGTTGAAACAGAACACTGAACCAGATCGGTCTCTAGTCTGATCAGGCAGGGATCTTTTCTTATGTTTTGTAAATCTTCATATTATTGCTGTCAAAATGTAACCAACAATGCGCAACCCTGTTATGGAGAAGCATCATTTGAACTCTTTGGGCATCTTTTCTTCATGAGAATAGGGAAACTGTTCTTGGAACTCACTCTAAAGTGTGCATTATGTCAGTCTAAAGCAGCCTAACTGGCTTCAGTGCCAGCCCATTGCCTTACTTTGAGCCATGTCTTACCAACAATCTCTTTCCAGAAATTGTGTTTGTCCCCATAAAGTCAAAGAATTCAAGAGAAGCAGAGAAGGGGGTGCTGGATACTGACCCCCCTTGCCGCTTCTGTTGGAAAAGGGGTGTGGTTTAAACAGCCTGGTCACCACGCCCCTTCCCATTGTCCCCTGCTCCTTTCCCTGCAAGGGTTCAAGTGAGTGCAAAACGCCTTGGGGTGCAGCAAGCTTTGGGGAGGGGCTGGGGGGAGCATGCAATGCTAGGGATGTAATTCCTAGGGAAAGAAAGTGGCCACGTGTTCAGTTATGGAAAACTTAATAAATATTTCATACAAAAATAAATAAATAAAATAAATACTCAATGACCTGCCTTTCAAGTAAGTGGAAATGAAGCAGCTGGTTGCCACGGTGAAATTATGATGACACTGTTACTCTGTAGTGGCAGTGCTGAAGTCCTAAGTCAGATTCAAGGGGGGGGGATTTCCCCCCAAGGCCAAGCCTACCAGCTAACAGTGACCTGAAGTTTTCCAGTAAAACATGAAATGGTGCACACGCTGCATTTTGTTTGTGCGCTTATCAGGCATGTCCAAGGTCCATTTGGGGGGCCTAATCCAGCCCACCGGTCAGTTTAATCCGGCCCCTGTGGCAGTTTATTTCCTGGGGTAAAACCCTAAAAAGGGGGCTGTTTTGGCGGCCCTCACGGCCCTTCACTTCATCAAATCTGGCCCTCTTTGAAAAAAGATTTCTTTAAAAAATAATTTATTGGGTTTTCAAATTTTATACAAAACACAACACAGACACAAAGACACAGACACAAACATGCATAATTTCAGAATCATACTTTCTTAACCACTTCCCCTGACTTCCCCGCACCTCCCCCTCATACATCCCAATTCCAATAGTTAACTCAGCAAGTTCTTATTAACCAGATTTAGCTTAAACCTCAATTAATTCGTAATACTAATCTTTTATGTCTTTTCCTAAAGTCGACCCAAGTTCCCTTCCACAGATTTCCCACTTTTATAGTAATTACTAAACATACTTAGAAATAAGAGAACAACATAAAATTGTACACCCTTTGGATTCAAAAACTCTCCCTCCCCCCTCCCCAGTTTCAATCCCCAAAATATGTCCATAATATCAGTTCTTAGCCTGGATTCCTCACGTCCGAGGCCTTCAAATTTCTCTCAATCCCTCTCTGCCGGTTTTGTTGATAGCCCTTTATGTTGGTCATCAAGTCTCGGAGGAGCTCTATCCCAGCAAACTCCATGTTACTTCCAACCAGTCCTCCATTTTCAAAAGCGGAGCCCAAATCATGTTTCTTGCTTCTTTTGAGTCCAAATGTCCCAAGAGCTCCAACTTTTATCTTGGTCAGATTTGTAATCCATATTTCTTCCGATCTCCCCATGAAGAGATCACTCCATTCTTCATTCTTAATTTCAGTCCAAATTCTCAATGTCCAAATCTTGTTTTCCTTGTAATTCTTTTTTGTAGGCCTCTGGTTGTCCCTTTCCACCTGCAACACTTCAGCTCCTCCTTCCCACTCCTCTAAATTTGCAGATGTCCTCTTTGAAAAAAGATTGGACAGGGTTACAGTCAAAGAGTTCAAGAGAAGCAGAGAAGCGGGTGCTGGATGTCCAGAGTTTCATTCTCTCCCATGCTGCAGATTGTGTGTGACTACTGGGTCACATACTCTGGGTGTTGACGTTCCATTCTTTGGAAGAGAGGGAACAGAAGGAACTGTGCGCCACTTCCGTCTTCTTTGTTCTGTGTTCTGTTGTTCTCTCTCGGATGGCCCACCCCCATGGTGCTTCCGTTGGAAAAGGGGTGTGGTTTAAGCAGCCCGGTTGCCCCACCCTTTCCCATTGTGCCCTGTCCCTTTCCTTGCAAGGGTTCAGGTGAGTGCAAAATGCCTACCATAAACGCATGCAGAAAGACAAACGTATTTTACCACCCTACTTCCCATGGTAATCACAACACTATACAACACAATACAATAAAAATACCTTTATTGGCATTTCAAGTTAAGACCTTCCAAAATGGCTTGAGATACAAAGTCTTCTTTCTGTTTCCTGTTTCCGAGAGATTTGAATTGGGAGATCCTTTCGATTCTTCATTAATAAGAGGCAGTGGGGTGAGGAAGGCCATGGCCACATCCACACCATTTAATGCGCTATGAAGCCGCTTTAAACACTCATGGCTTAAACAACCCCCAAAGACTCTGGGAGCTATAGTTGGAAAAGGGTGCCAAGAGTTGTTAGGGAGCCCCGTTCCCTGCCAAGGAGGGAACCCTACCTCTACCCCTACCCCCACCCCTACCCCTGACGCTAACCCTAACCCTAACGCTAACCCTTAAGCCTTAACTAGAACTACAATTGCCAGAGTTCCCTGGCAAGAAGGGAACCCTCACACCTGCCCCCTAACTAGAGCTACAATTCCCAGAGTTCCCTGGCAAGAAGGGAACACTAACCCTGCCCCCTAACTACAGCTACAATTCCCAGAGTTCCCTGGCAAAAAAGGAACCCTAACCCTGCCCCCTAACTACAGCTACAATTCCCAGAGTTCCCTGGCAAGAAGGGAACCCTACCCCTACCCCCACCCCCACCCCTACCCTACCCCTAATCCTAATCCTAATACTTAACCACCGTAACAAGTCTCCGTCCCCTTAACCACCTACAGTTCCCAGAATCCCTGAGGGGAAGCCGTGCCTGTTTAAAGTGACTTCATAACAGTTCAGTGGTGCACCTAATGTGGCCTAATGTTCCCTCCCTCATTTTTGTCTCTCTCCCCACTGCCCCATCACTTGCAATGCAGCAGATGTCCGCCTGCAGTCTCCCTTCAAAGCTCCTTCTCTCAAGTATGGCCACAGCCTTGTCCATTCCATTTCTGTTTCCTGTTTGCGAGAGATCTGAATTGGGAAATCCTTTCGATTCTTCATTAATAAGAGGCAGTGGGGTGAGGGAGGCCATGGCCCCATCCACACCATTTAATTCGCTATGAAGCCGCTTTAAACACTCATGGCTTAAACACCCCCAAAGACTCTGGGAGCTATAGTTGGAAAAGGGTGCCAAGAGTTGTTAGGGGGCCCCATTCCCTGCCAAGAAGGGAACCCTACCTCTACCCCTACCCCTACCCCCACCCCTACCCCTGAGGCTAACCCTAACTCTAGCCCTAACGCTAACCCTTAAGCCTTAACTAGAGCTACAATTCCCAGAGTTCCCTGGCAAAAGGGAACCCTAACCCTGCCCCCTAACTACAGCTACAATTCCCAGAGTTCCCTGGCAAAAAGGGAACCCTAACCCTGCCCCCTAACTAGAGCTACAATTCCCAGAGTTCCCTGCCAAGGGAACCCCAACCCTACCCCTGCCCCTGACGCTAACCCTAACTCTAACCCTTAACTAGAGCTACAATTACCAGAGTTCCCTGGCATGAAGGGAACCCTACCCCTACCCCCACCCCCACCCCTACCCCTAATCCTAATCCTAATCCTAATACTTAACCACCGTAACAAGTCTCCGTCCCCTTAACCACCTACAGTTCCCAGAATCCCTGAGGGGAAGCCATGCCTGTTTAAAGTGACTTCATAGCAGTTCAGTGGTGCACCTAATGTGGCCTAATGTTCCCTCCCTCATTTTCTTCTCTCTCCCCACTGCCCCATCATTTGCAATGCAGCAGATGTCTGCCTGCAGTCTCCCTTCAAGGCTCCTTTTCTCAGGTATGGCCACAGCCTTGTCAGTTCCTCACTGCCAGTATTTCACGTTCACTTCTCCGATGTAAATAGGGATGTCCTGTGGTTCTCTTGATGACTTTTAAGACTGGACTTGGGGAAAACCTCACCGGCTCCAGACATCCCTGTAAGGCAAAGGCAAGCAGGTGAGTGGGATGGCCAACACCCGACAGGGTCCCCCCAGATTCCTCCTCTGTTTGGCTGCCTGTTAAGAAACAAGGCTTCCAAACCAGTTTGCACCCATCTCAGCCAGCGTAGCCTCGCAACATCCACTAGCCTGAATGCAAATTCTTCTGACAACCATCCACCAGCTGCAACCTCATCAGGTCCATTGCCAGACATTAACCAGCTTCAGAGCTGAGTGTCAGTCACCTTCAAGTAGCGATCCCACCAGCAAGTAATCTTTGTACTTGCCTTCTCCTTGCTCCACAGCATCCCAACACCGGGCCATTGCCTCCTTCCGCTTGCCAGCTTGCCACCACGGGGCAGGAGACCACCAGGGCCACAGCATCCCAGCATCGGGCAATTGTCTCCTTCCGCTTGCCAGCTTGCCGCCACGGGACAGGAGACCACCAGGGCCACAGCATCCCAGCACCGGGCAATTGTCTCCTTCCGCTTGCCAGCTTGCCGCCGCGGGACAGGAGACCACCAGGGCCACAGCATCCCAGCATTGGGCAATTGTCTCCTTCCGCTTGCCAGCTTGCCGCCACGGGGCAGGAGACCATCTGGGCTGAGTGCCACCGAGTTGCCCATTTCTCTCTGGGCAGGGCTACTGCTGAGGCTTGCGCCTTGGCCCACATTTATACCCGCTTAGCAGCCAAATGCTTTTGTCACATCACAATCAACCCACGGACAATGGCAGCAGCTGGGGAGGCATCACCATCACTCCCTCAGCCCTCACAATGGTGAGCACACCTCTCTCTCTCTCTCTCTCTCACACACACACACAAGTTGTGCCAATATCTGTGAAGGCCACATTGGAAACCCAAGTGGGCAGGAGGGGGACATTTTTAGGCCCAGTGGTTGCATTTCCCTCCCCACAACACTAGTCAAATGCACATATGAACAGAGCAATGAAAGCAAGCCTTATCTTTGCACAGGAAGCTGTTCAAAGAATGACATGCAGAGAGAAAGTTACCATCTCAGGAAAAAAACACTTTTTCATCAATCAGACAATCAATCAATCATTTATTGTATTTGACTAAAACCCATTATAAAGCCAGTTACAAAAGCACCAAACCCAATGACCCAAACTATGGCTCCCAGATTCTTGGGGGGGGGGGAGCCAGGTGGATGCCATGTGAACTCAGCGATATGTCAAGTGATGGCTATGTAGTACCTCCAGGTTCAGAGGCGGCATATTTCTGCATATCAGTTCCTGAGAATCAGGAGGGCTGTTGTGGTCAGATTCTGCTTGTAGTTTTTGCACAGGCATCTGTGAGAATGGGATGCTGAACTTGGGCCACTGGCCTGATCCAGGCAGCTTTCTTAGGTTACAAAGGAAGACTTCCAAGAGAATACTTTTAATGTAGCACTCCAAGAAATGCTGCAAGTTTCAGAAAGTCAAAGAATGCACTCCAAAATCAGAAATTTTGAAACCATTTCAGCACAGTGCCATTTTACTTCCCCCCTGCATCTTTTGCCCAGTAGAACCCCAGATCATGTTTTAATCTTAAATCAATAGTGTATCTTGCCTTCTGGGAGTGTGAATCGGATGTGCAAACTGCAAATGCAGCAAGAACAGCTGCTGGGAGGCTTGGCTAGTTTTGGATAAGAGCAGCGAAGAAGTCTTTGCTTCCTGGGAGAAGTTATTTCTCCATTAACTGAATGTTACTCAGAGCTTTCATATGCTTGATGGTACCTTTCTGAGTAGGTCCTTCCTTCCTTCCTTCCTTCCTTCCTTCCTTCCTTCCTTCCTTCCTTCCTTCCTTCATCTCTCTCGCTCTCTCTTTCTTTGTGTGTGCATATGAGAGAGAGAGAGAGAGAGTGCACAGATGGAAATATTTCAGAGGGAGGGGGTATTGTTTGAAGTTTCTTGATTATTTCACTCAAGCGAATGACCACATTTGCCTCTGTTTTAACTGCAGCTCCTGATATTATTTTGGTTTTTAACCAGGGCCACATTCCCCTTCAGGCAATCTTCAAACAGCCACCAAACAAACAAACAAATTTGTGTACCTGTATTCATCTGTCGTTCTCAGGGTGGTTTATAGCATATAAATAAGAGATAAAAACACAAAATAAATGCCTGTACAGTAGTGGGTGGGGCCGAGGCAAAAGGGGGTGGAACTACTAACATAGATCTTAATGTGTATTGGAGGCTAATTTCTGCACATGCTTCTCTGTCCTCCATCCAGACAAGTAAGAGGCCTAAATCAGACTTCCAGGACACCTTTCAGTCCGGCAAACATACTCAGGAACATATATTCCTTTAATAATGGAATCGCTCCCACAGAACTTACAAGTGCACCTCCACAAATTTGCTTTAGGTACAGTAAGGGGGTGATTTTAGTAACAATTTTAACATACTGTGGAGGAGTCATATGTAGTGGCTGCATTGAAATGAGCACTATTGTGCGCATGCCCAACTTGTGGGCTTCCCATAGGCATCTAGGTGGCCGTTGTTGAAACAGAACACTGAACCAGATCGGTCTCTAGTCTGATCAGGCAGGGATGTTCTTCTTATGTTTTGTAAATCTTCATATTATTGCTGTCAAAATGTAAACAACAATGCGCAACCCTGTTATGGAGAAGCATCATTTGAACTCTTTGGGCATCTTTTCTTCATGAGAATAGGGAAACTGTTGTTGGAACTCACTCTAAAGTGTGCATTATGTCAGTGTAAAGCAGCCTGACTGGCTTCAGTGCCAGCCCATTGCCTTACTTTGAGCCATGTCTTACCAACAATCTCTTTCCAGTAATTGTGCTTGTCCCCATAAAGTCAAAGAATTCAAGAGAAGCAGAGAAGGGGGTGCTGGATACTGACCCCCCTTGCCGCTTCTGTTGGAAAAGGGGTGTGGTTTAAACAGCCTGGTTACCACGCCCCTTCCCATTGTCCCCTGCTCCTTTCCCTGCAAGGGTTCAAGTGAGTGCAAAACGCCTTGGGGTGCAGCAAGCTTTGGGGAGGGGCTGGGGGGAGCATGCAATGCTAGGGATGCAATTCCTAGGGAAAGAAAGTGGCCACGTGTTCAGTTATGGAAAACTTAATAAATATTTCATACAAAAATAAATAAATAAAATAAATACTCAATGACCTGCCTTTCAAGTAAGTGGAAATGAAGCAGCTGGTTGCCACGGTGAAATTATGATGACACTGTCACTCTGTAGTGGCAGTGCTGAAATCCTAAGTCAGATTCAAGGGGGGGGATTTCCCCCCAAGGCCAAGCCTACCAGCTAACAGTGACCTGAAGTTTTCCAGTAAAACATGAAATGGTGCACACGCTACATCTTGTTTGTGCGCTTATCAGGCATGTCCAAGGTCCATTTGGGGGGCCTAATCCAGCCCACCGGTCAGTTTAATCTGGCCCCTGTGGCAGTTTATTTCCTGGGGTAAAACCCTAAAAAAGGGGCTGTTTTGGCGGCCCTCACGGCCCTTCACTTCATCAAATCTGGCCCTCTTTGAAAAAAGATTTTTTTTAAAAAAATAAATATTGGGTTTTCAAATTTTATACAAATCACAACACAGACACAAAGACACAGACACAAACATGCATAATTTCAGAATCTTACTTTCTTAACCACTTCCCCTGACTTCCCCGCACCTCCCCCTCATACATCCGAATTCCAATAGTTAACTCAGCAAGTTCTTATTAACCAGATTTAGCTTAAACCTCAATTAATTCGTAATACTAATCTTTTATGTCTTTTCCTAAAGTCGACCCAAGTTCCCTTCCACAGATTTCCCACTTTTATAGTAATTACTAAACATACTTAGAAATAAGAGAACAACATAAAATTGTACACCCTTTGGATTCAAAAGCTCTCCCTCCCCCCTCCCCGGTTTCAATCCCCAAAATATGTCCATAATATCAGTTCTTAGCCTGGATTCCTCACGTCCGAGGCCTTCAAATTTCTCTCAATCCCTCTCTGCCTGTTTTGTTGATAGCCCTTTATGTTGGTCATCAAGTCTCGGAGGAGCTCTATCCCAGCAAACTCCATGTTACTTCCAACCAGTCCTCCATTTTCAAAAGCGGAGCCCAAATCATGTTTCTTGCTTCTTTTGAGTCCAAATGTCCCAAGAGCTCCAACTTTTATCTTGGTCAGATTTGTAATCCATATTTCTTCCGATCTCCCCATGAAGAGATCACTCCATTCTTCATTCTTAATTTCAGTCCAAATTCTCAATGTCCAAATCTTGTTTTCCTTGTAATTCTTTTTTGTAGGCCTCTGGTTGTCCCTTTCCACCTGCAACACTTCAGCTCCTCCTTCCCACTCCTCTAAATTTGCAGATGTCCTCTTTGAAAAAAGATTGGACAGGGTTACAGTCAAAGAGTTCGAGAGAAGCAGAGAAGCGGGTGCTGGATGCCCGCAGTTTCATTCTCTCCCGTGCTGCAGAGTGTTTGTGACTACCTTATCACATGCTCTGGGTGTTGACGTTCCATTCTTTGGAAGCGAGGGAACAGAAGGAACTGTGCGCCACTTCCGTCTTCTTTGTTCTGTGTTCTGTTGTTCTCTCTCGGACGGCCCACCCCCATGGTGCTTCCGTTGGAAAAGGGGTGTGGTTTAAGCAGCCCAGTTGCCCCACCCTTTCCCATTGTGCCCTGTCCCTTTCCCTGCAAGGGTTCAGGTGAGTGCAAAATGCCTACCATAAACGCATGCAGAAAGACAAACGTATTTTACCACCCTACTTCCCATGGTAATCACAACACTATACAACACAATACAACAAAAATACCTTTATTGGCATTTCAAGTTAAGACCTTCCAAAATGGCTTGAGATACAAAGTCTTCTTTCTGTTTCCTGTTTCCGAGAGATTTGAATTGGGAGATCCTTTCGATTCTTCATTAATTAGAGGCAGTGGGGTGAGGGAGGCCATGGCCACATCCACACCATTTAATGCACTATGAAGCCGCTTTAAACACTCATGGCTTAAACAACCCCCAAAGACTCTGGGAGCTATAGTTGGAAAAGGGTACCAAGAGTTGTTAGGGAGCCCCGTTCCCTGCCAAGGAGGGAACCCTACCTCTACCCCTACCCCCACCCCTACCCTTGACGCTAACCCTAACCCTAACGCTAACCCTTAAGCCTTAACTAGAACTACAATTGCCAGAGTTCCCTGGCAAGAAGGGAACCCTCACACCTGCCCCCTAACTACAGCTACAATTCCCAGAGTTCCCTGGCAAGAAGGGAACCCTAACCCTGCCCCCTAACTACAGCTACAATTCCCAGAGTTCCTGGCAAGAAGGGAACCCTAACCCTGCCCCCTAACTACAGCTACAATTCCCAGAGTTCCCTGGCAAAAAGGGAACCCTACCCCTACCCCCACCCCCACCCCTACCCTACCCCTAACCCTAATCCTAATCCTAATACTTAACCACCGTAACAAGTCTCCGTCCCCTTAACCACCTACAGTTCCCAGAATCCCTGAGGGGAAGCCATGCCTGTTTAAAGTGACTTCATAACAGTTCAGTGGTGCACCTAATGTGGCCTAATGTTCCCTCCCTCATTTTTGTCTCTCTCCCCACTGCCCCATCACTTGCAATGCAGCAGATGTCCGCCTGCAGTCTCCCTTCAAAGCTCCTTCTCTCAAGTATGGCCACAGCCTTGTCCATTCCATTTCTGTTTCCTGTTTGCGAGAGATCTGAATTGGGAAATCCTTTCGATTCTTCATTAATAAGAGGCAGTGGGGTGAGGGAGGCCATGGCCCCATCCACACCATTTAATTCGCTATGAAGCCGCTTTAAACACTCATGGCTTAAACACCCCCAAAGACTCTGGGAGCTATAGTTGGAAAAGGGTGCCAAGAGTTGTTAGGGGGCCCCGTTCCCTGCCAAGAAGGGAACCCTACCTCTACCCCTACCCCTACCCCCACCCCTACCCCTGAGGCTAACCCTAACTCTAGCCCTAACGCTAACCCTTAAGCCTTAACTAGAGCTACAATTCCCAGAGTTCCCTGGCAAAAAGGGAACCCTAACCCTGCCCCCTAACTAGAGCTACAATTCCCAGAGTTCCCTGCCAAGGGAACCCCAACCCTACCCCTGCCCCTGACGCTAACCCTAACTCTAACCCTTAACTAGAGCTACAATTCCCAGAGTTCCCTGGCATGAAGGGAACCCTACCCCTACCCCCACCCCCACCCTACCCCTAATCCTAATCCTAATCTTAATACTTAACCACCGTAACAAGTCTCCGTCCCCTTAACCACCTACAGTTCCCAGAATCCCTGAGGGGAAGCTATGCCTGTTTAAAATGACTTCATAGCAGTTCAGTGGTGCACCTAATGTAGCCTAATGTTGCCTCCCTCATTTTCTTCTCTCTCCCCACTGCCCCATCATTTGCAATGCAGCAGATGTCCGCCTGCAGTCGCCTTTCAAAGCTCCTTCTCTCAAGTATGGCCACAGCCTTGTCCATTCCTCACTGCCAGTATTTCACGTTCACTTCTCCGATGTAAATAGGGATGTCCTGTGGTTCTCTTGATGACTTTTAAGACTGGACTTGGGGAAAACCTCACCGGCTCCAGACATCCCTGTAAGGCAAAGGCAAACAGGTGAGTGGGATGGCCAACACCCGACAGCGTCCCCCCAGATTCCTCCTCTGTTTGGCTGCCTGTTAAGAAACAAGGCTTCCAAACCAGTTTGCACCCATCTCAGCCAGCGTAGCCTCGCAACATCCACTAGCCTGAATGCAAATTCTTCTGACAACCATCCACCAGCTGCAACCTCATCAGGTCCATTGCCAGACATCAACCAGCTTCAGAGCTGAGTGTCAGTCACCTTCAAGTAGCGATCCCACCAGCAAGTAATCTTTGTACTTGCCTTCTCCTTGCTCCACAGCATCCCAACACCGGGCCATTGCCTCCTTCCGCTTGCCAGCTTGCCACCACGGGGCAGGAGGCCACCAGGGCCACAGCATCCCAGCATCGGGCAATTGTCTCCTTCCGCTTGCCAGCTTGCCGCCACGGGACAGGAGGCCACCAGGGCCACAGCATCCCAGCACCGGGCAATTGTCTCCTTCCGCTTGCCAGCTTGCCGCCACGGGACAGGAGACCATCTGGGCTGAGTGCCACCGAGCTGCCCATTTCTCTCTGGGGAGGGCAACTGCTGAGGCTTGCGCCTTGGCCCACATTTATACCCGCTCAGCAGCCAAATGCTTTTGTCACATCACAATCAACCCACGGACAATGGCAGCAGCTGGGGAGGCATCACCATCACTCCCTCAGCCCTCACAATGGTGAGCACACCTCACACACACACACACAAGTTGTGCCAATGTCTGTGAAGGCCACATTTGAAACCCAAGTGGGCAGGAGGGGGACATTTTTAGGCCCAGTGGTTGCATTTCCCTCCCCACAACACTAGTCAAATGCACAAATGAACAGAGCAATGAAAGCAAGCCTTATCTTTGCACTGGAAGCTGTTCAAGGAATGACATGCAGAGAGAAAGTTACCATCTCAGGAAAAAAACACTTTTTCATCAATCAGACAATCAATCAATCATTTATTGTATTTGACTAAAACCCATTATAAAGCCAGTTACAAAAGCACCAAACCCAATGACCCAAACTATGGCTCCCAGATTCTTGGGGGGGGGGGGATCCAGGTGAATGCCATGTGAAATGAGCGATGTGTCAAGTGATGGCTATGTAGTACCTCCAGGTTCAGAGGCGGCATATTTCTGCATATCAGTTCCTGAGAATCAGGAAGGCTGTTGTGGTCAGATTCTGCTTGCAGTTTTTGCACAGGCATCTGTGAGAATGGGATGCTGAACTTGGGCCACTGGCCTGATCCAGGCAGCTTTCTTAGGTTACAAAGGAAGACTTCCAAGAGAATACTTTTAATGTAGCACTCCAAGAAATGCTGCAAGTTTCAGAAAGTCAAAGAATGCACTCCAAAATCAGAAATTTTGAAACCATTTCAGCACAGTGCCATTTTACTTCCCCCTGCATCTTTTGCCCAGTAGAACCCCAGATCATGTTTTAATCTTTAATCAATAGTGTATCTTGCCTTCTGGGAGTGTGAATCTGATGTGCAAAATGCAAATGCAGCAAGAACAGCTGCTGGGAGGCTTGGCTAGTTTTGGATAAGACCAGCGAAGAAGTCTTTGCTTCCTGGGAGAAGTTATTTCTCCATTAACTGAATGTTACTCAGAGCTTTCATATGCTTGATGGTACCTTTCTGAGTAGGTCCATCCTTCTTTCTTTCCTTCCTTCCTTCCTTCCTTCCTTCCTTCCTTCCTTCCTTCCTTCCTTCTATCTCTCTCGCTCTCTCTTTCTTTGTGTGTGCATATGAGAGAGAGAGAGAGAGAGTGCACAGATGGAAATATTTCAGAGGGAGGGGGTATTGTTTGAAGTTTCTTGATTATTTCACTCAAGCGAATGACCACATTTGCCTCTGTTTTAACTGCAGCTCCTGATATTATTTTGGTTTTTAACCAGGGCCACATTCCCCTTCAGGCAATCTTCAAACAGCCACCAAACAAACAAACAAATTTGTTTACCTGTATTCATCTGTCGTTCTCAGGGTGGTTTATAGCATATAAATAAGAGATAAAAACACAAAATAAATGCCTGTACAGTAGTGGGTGGGGCCGAGGCAAAAGGGGGTGGAACTACTAACATAGATCTTAATGTGTATTGGAGGCTAATTTCTGCACATGCTTTTCTGTCCTCCATCCAGACAAGTAAGAGGCCTAAATCAGACTTCCAGGACACCTTTCAGTCCGGCAAACATACTCAGGAACATATATTCCTTTAATAATGGAATCACTCCCACAGAACTTACAAGTGCACCTCCACAAATTTGCTTTAGGTACAGTAAGGGGGTGATTTTAGTAACAATTTTAACATACTGTGGAGGAGTCATATGTAGTGGCTGCATTGAAATGAGCACTATTGTGCGCATGCCCAACTTGTGGGCTTCCCATAGGCATCTAGGTGGCCGTTGTTGAAACAGAACACTGAACCAGATCGGTCTCTAGTCTGATCAGGCAGGGATCTTTTCTTATGTTTTGTAAATCTTCATATTATTGCTGTCAAAATGTAACCAACAATGCACAACCCTGTTATGGAGAAGCATCATTTGAACTCTTTGGGCATCTTTTCTTCATGAGAATAGGGAAACTGTTGTTGGAACTCACTCTAAAGTGTGCATTATGTCAGTCTAAAGCAGCCTAACTGGCTTCAGTGCCAGCCCATTGCCTTACTTTGAGCCATGTCTTACCAACAATCTCTTTCCAGAAATTGTGTTTGTCCCCATAAAGTCAAAGAATTCAAGAGAAGCAGAGAAGGGGGTGCTGGATACTGACCCCCCTTGCCGCTTCTGTTGGAAAAGGGGTGTGGTTTAAACAGCCTGGTCACCACGCCCCTTCCCATTGTCCCCTGCTCCTTTCCCTGCAAGGGTTCAGGTGAGTGCAAAACGCCTTGGGGTGCAGCCAGCTTTGGGGAGGGGCTGGGGGGAGCATGCAATGCTAGGGATGCAATTCCTAGGGAAAGAAAGTGGCCACGTGTTCAGTTATGGAAAACTTAATAAATATTTCATACAAAAATAAATAAATAAAATAAATACTCAATGACCTGCCTTTCAAGTAAGTGGAAATGAAGCAGCTGGTTGCCAGGGTGAAATTATGATGACACTGTCACTCTGTAGTGGCAGTGCTGAAATCCTAAGTCAGATTCAAGGGGGGGGATTTCCCCCCAAGGCCAAGCCTACCAGCTAACAGTGACCTGAAGTTTTCCAGTAAAACATGAAATGGTGCACACGCTACATCTTGTTTGTGCGCTTATCAGGCATGTCCAAGGTCCATTTGGGGGGCCTAATCCAGCCCACCAGTCAGTTTAATCTGGCCCCTGTGGCAGTTTATTTCCTGGGGTAAAACCCTAAAAAGGGGGCTGTTTTGGCGGCCCTCACGGCCCTTCACTTCATCAAATCTGGCCCTCTTTGAAAAAAGATTTTTTTTAAAAAAAAATTTATTGGGTTTTCAAATTTTATACAAAACACAACACAGACACAAAGACACAGACACAAACATGCATAATTTCAGAATCTTACTTTCTTAACCACTTCCCCTGACTTCCCCGCACCTCCCCCTCATACATCCCAATTCCAATAGTTAACTCAGCAAGTTCTTATTAACCAGATTTAGCTTAAACCTCAATTAATTCGTAATACTAATCTTTTATGTCTTTTCCTAAAGTCAACCCAAGTTCCCTTCCACAGATTTCCCACTTTTATAGTAATTACTAAACATACTTAGAAATAAGAGAACAACATAAAATTGTACACCCTTTGGATTCAAAAGCTCTCCCTCCCCCCTCCCCAGTTTCAATCCCCAAAATATGTCCATAATATCAGTTCTTAGCCTGGATTCCTCACGTCCGAGGCCTTCAAATTTCTCTCAATCCCTCTCTGCCTGTTTTGTTGATAGCCCTTTATGTTGGTCATCAAGTCTCGGAGGAGCTCTATCCCAGCAAACTCCATGTTACTTCCAACCAGTCCTCCATTTTCAAAAGCGGAGCCCTAATCATGTTTCTTGCTTCTTTTGAGTCCAGATGTCCGAAAAGCTCCAACTTTTATCTTGGTCAGATTTGTAATCCATATTTCTTCCGATCTCCCCATGAAGAGATCACTCCATTCTTCATTCTTAATTTCAGTCCAAATTCTCAATGTCCAAATCTTGTTTTCCTTGTAATTCTTTTTTGTAGGCCTCTGGTTGTCCCTTTCCACCTGCAACACTTCAGCTCCTCCTTGCCACTCCTCTAAATTTGCAGATGTCCTCTTTGAAAAAAGATTGGACAGGGTTACAGTCAAAGAGTTCGAGAGAAGCAGAGAAGCGGGTGCTGGATGTCCGCAGTTTCATTCTCTCCCGTGCTGCAGAGTGTTTGTGACTACCTTATCACATGTTCTGGGTGTTGACGTTCCATTCTTTGGAAGAGAGGGAACAGAAGGAACTGTGCGCCACTTCCGTCTTCTTTGTTCTGTGTTCTGTTGTTCTCTCTCAGATGGCCCCCCCCATGGTGCTTCCGTTGGAAAAGGGGTGTGGTTTAAGCAGCCCAGTTGCCCCAACCTTTCCCATTGTGCCCTGTCCCTTTCCCTGCAAGGGTTCAGGTGAGTGCAAAATGCCTACCATAAACGCATGCAGAAAGACAAACGTATTTTGCCACCCTACTTCCCATGGTAATCACAACACTATACAACACAATACAATAAAAATACCTTTATTGGCATTTCAAGTTAAGACCTTCCAAAATGGCTTGAGATACAAAGTCTTCTTTCTGTTTCCTGTTTCCGAGAGATTTGAATTGGGAGATCCTTTCGATTCTTCATTAATAAGAGGCAGTGGGGTGAGGGAGGCCATGGCCACATCCACACCATTTAATGCGCTATGAAGCCGCTTTAAACACTCATGGCTTAAACAACCCCCAAAGACTCTGGGAGCTATAGTTGGAAAAGGGTACCAAGAGTTGTTAGGGAGCCCCGTTCCCTGCCAAAAAGGGAACCCTACCTCTACCCCTACCCCCACCCCACCCCTACCCCTGACGCTAACCCTAACCCTAACGCTAACCCTTAAGCCTTAACTAGAACTACAATTGCCAGAGTTCCCTGGCAAGAAGGGAACACTAACCCTGCCCCCTAACTACAGCTACAATTCCCAGAGTTCCCTGGCAAAAAGGGAACCCTAACCCTGCCCCCTAACTACAGCTACAATTCCCAGAGTTCCCTGGCAAGAAGGGAACCCTACCCCTACCCCCACCCCCACCCCTACCCTACTCCTAATCCTAATCCTAATACTTAACCACCGTAACAAGTCTCCGTCCGCTTAACCACCTACAGTTCCCAGAATCCCTGAGGGGAAGCCATGCCTGTTTAAAGAGACTACATAACAGTTCAGTGGTGCACCTAATGTGGCCTAATGTTCCCTCCCTCATTTTTGTCTCTCTCCCCACTGGCCGATCACTTGCAATGCAGCAGATGTCCGCCTGCAGTCTCCCTTCAAAGCTCCTTCTCACAAGAATGGCCACAGCCTTGTCCATTCCATTTCTGTTTCCTGTTTGCGAGAGATCTGAATTGGGAAATCCTTTCGATTCTTCATTAATAAGAGGCAGTGGGGTGAGGGAGGCCATGGCCCCATCCACACCATTTAATTCGCTATGAAGCCGCTTTAAACACTCATGGCTTAAACACCCCCAAAGACTCTGGGAGCTATAGTTGGAAAAGGGTGCCAAGAGTTGTTAGGGGCCCCCGTTCCCTGCCAAGAAGGGAACCCTACCTCTACCCCTACCCCTACCCCCACCCCTACCCCTGACGCTAACCCTAACTCTAGCCCTAACGCTAACCCTTAAGCCTTAACTAGAGCTACAATTCCCAGAGTTCCCTGGCAAAAAGGGAACCCTAACCTGCCCCCTAACTACAGCTACAATTCCCAGAGTTCCCTGGCAAAAAGGGAACCCTAACCCTGCCCCCTAACTAGAGCTACAATTCCCAGAGTTCCCTGCCAAGGGAACCCCAACCCTACCCCTGCCCCTGACGCTAACCCTAACTCTAACCCTTAACTAGAGCTACAATTCCCAGAGTTCCCTGGCATGAAGGGAACCCTACCCCTACCCCCACCCCACCCTACCCCTAATCCTAATCCTAATACTTAACCACCGTAACAAGTCTCCGTCCCCTTAACCACCTACAGTTCCCAGAATCCCTGAGGGGAAGCCATGCCTGTTTAAAGTGACTTCATAGCAGTTCAGTGGTGCACCTAATGTGGCCTAATGTTCCCTCCCTCATTTTCTTCTCTCTCCCCACTGCCCCATCATTTGCAATGCAGCAGATGTCTGCCTGCAGTCTCCCTTCAAGGCTCCTTTTCTCAGGTATGGCCACAGCCTTGTCCATTCCTCACTGCCAGTATTTCACGTTCACTTCTCCGATGTAAATAGGGATGTCCTGTGGTTCTCTTGATGACTTTTAAGACTGGACTTGGGGAAAACCTCACCGGCTCCAGACATCCCTGTAAGGCAAACGCAAACAGGTGAGTGGGATGGCCAACACCCGACAGCGTCCCCCCAGATTCCTCCTCTGTTTGGCTGCCTGTTAAGAAACAAGGCTTCCAAACCAGTTTGCACCCATCTCAGCCAGCGTAGCCTCGCAACATCCACTAGCCTGAATGCAAATTCTTCTGACAACCATCCACCAGCTGCAACCTCATCAGGTCCATTGCCAGACATCAACCAGCTTCAGAGCTGAGTGTCAGTCACCTTCAAGTAGCGATCCCACCAGCAAGTAATCTTTGTACTCGCCTTCTCCTTGCTCCACAGCATCCCAACACCGGGCCATTGCCTCCTTCCGCTTGCCAGCTTGCCACCACGGGGCAGGAGGCCACCAGGGCCACAGCATCCCAGCGCCGGGCAATTGTCTCCTTCCGCTTGCCAGCTTGCCGCCACGGGACAGGAGACCATCTGGGCTGAGTGCCACCGAGCTGCCCATTTCTCTCTGGGGAGGGCAACTGCTGAGGCTTGCGCCTTGGCCCACATTTATACCCGCTCAGCAGCCAAATGCTTTTGTCATATCACAATCAACCCACGGACAATGGCAGCAGCTGGGGAAGCATCACCATCACTCCCTCAGCCCTCACAATGGTGAGCACACCTCACACACACACACACACACACACACAAGTTGTGCCAATATCTGTGAAGGCCACACTGGAAACCCAAGTGGGCAGGAGGGGGACATTTTTAGGCCCAGTGGTTGCATTTCCCTCCCCACAACACTAGTCAAATGCACAAATGAACAGAGCAATGAAAGCAATGCTAATTTCTGCACATGCTTCTCTGTCCTCCATCCAGACAAGTAAGAGGCCTAAATCAGACTTCCAGGACACCTTTCAGTCAGGCAAACATACTCAGGAACATATATTCCTTTAATAATGGAATCGCTCCCACAGAACTTACAAGTGCACCTCCACAAATTTGCTTTAGGTACAGTAAGGGGGTGATTTTAGTAACAATTTTAACATACTGTGGAGGAGTCATATGTAGTGGCTGCATTGAAATGAGCACTATTGTGCGCATGCCCAACTTGTGGGCTTCCCATAGGCATCTAGGTGGCCGTTGTTGAAACAGAACACTGAACCAGATCGGTCTCTAGTCTGATCAGGCAGGGATCTTTTCTTATGTTTTGTAAATCTTCATATTATTGCTTTCAAAATGTAACCAACAATGCACAACCCTGTTAGGGAGAAGCATCATTTGAACTCTTTGGGCATCTTTTCTTCATGAGAATAGGGAAACTGTTGTTGGAACTCACTCTAAAGTGTGCATTATGTCAGTGTAAAGCAGCCTAACTGGCTTCAGTGCCAGCCCATTGCCTTACTTTGAGCCATGTCTTACCAACAATCTCTTTCCAGTAATTGTGCTTGTCCCCATAAAGTCAAAGAATTCAAGAGAAGCAGAGAAGGGGGTGCTGGATACTGACCCCCCTTGCCGCTTCTGTTGGAAAAGGGGTGTGGTTTAAACAGCCTGGTTACCACGCCCCTTCCCATTGTCCCCTGCTCCTTTCCCTGCAAGGGTTCAGGTGAGTGCAAAACGCCTTGGGGTGCAGCAAGCTTTGGGGAGGGGCTGGGGGTAGCATGCAATGCTAGGGATGTAATTCCTAGGGAAAGAAAGTGGCCACGTGTTCAGTTATGGAAAACTTAATAAATATTTCATACAAAAATAAATAAATAAAATAAATACTCAATGACCTGCCTTTCAAGTAAGTGGAAATGAAGCAGCTGGTTGCCATGGTGAAATTATGATGACACTGTCACTCTGTAGTGGCAGTGCTGAAATCCTAAGTCAGATTCAAGGGGGGGGGATTTCCCCCCAAGGCCAAGCCTACCAGCTAACAGTGACCTGAAGTTTTCCAGTAAAACATGAAATGGTGCACACGCTACATCTTGTTTGTGCGCTTATCAGGCATGTCCAAGGTCCATTTGGGGGGCCTAATCCAGCCCACCGGTCAGTTTAATCTGGCCCCTGTGGCAGTTTATTTCCTGGGGTAAAACCCTAAAAAAGGGGCTGTTTTGGCGGCCCTCACGGCCCTTCACTTCATCAAATCTGGCCCTCTTTGAAAAAAGACTTTTTTTTAAAAAAAATTTATTGGGTTTTCAAATTTTATACAAAACACAACACAGACACAAAGACACAGACACAAACATGCATAATTTCAGAATCTTACTTTCTTAACCACTTCCCCTGACTTCCCCGCACCTCCCCCTCATACATCCCAATTCCAATAGTTAACTCAGCAAGTTCTTATTAACCAGATTTAGCTTAAACCTCAATTAATTCGTAATACTAATCTTTTATGTCTTTTCCTAAAGTCGACCCAAGTTCCCTTCCACAGATTTCCCACTTTTATAGTAATTACTAAACATACTTAGAAATAAGAGAACAACATAAAATTGTACACCCTTTGGATTCAAAAGCTCCATTCTTCATTCTGAATTTCAGTCCAAATTCTCAATGTCCAAATCTTGTTTTCCTTGTAATTCTTTTTTGTAGGCCTCTGGTTGTCCCTTTCCACCTGCAACACTTCAGCTCCTCCTTCCCACTCCTCTAAATTTGCAGATGTCCTCTTTGAAAAAATATTGGACAGGGTTACAGTCAAAGAGTTCGAGAGAAGCAGAGAAGCGGGTGCTGGATGTCCGGAGTTTCATTCTCTCCCGTGCTGCAGAGTGTTTGTGACTACCTTATCACATGCTCTGGGTGTTGACGTTCCATTCTTTGGAAGAGAGGGAACAGAAGGAACTGTGCGCCACTTCCGTCTTCTTTGTTCTGTGTTCTGTTGTTCTCTCTCGGACGGCCCACCCCCATGGTGCTTCCCTTGGAAAAGGGGTGTAGTTTAAGCAGCCCGGTTGCCCCACCCTTTCCCATTGTGCCCTGTCCCTTTCCCTGCAAGGGTTCAGGTGAGTGCAAAATGCCTACCATAAACGCATGCAGAAAGACAAACGTATTTTACCACCCTACTTCCCATGGTAATCACAACACTATACAACACAATACAATAAAAATACCTTTATTGGCATTTCAAGTTAAGACCTTCCAAAATGGCTTGAGATACAAAGTCTTCTTTCTGTTTCCTGTTTCCGAGAGATTTGAATTGGGAGATCCTTTCGATTCTTCATTAATAAGAGGCAGTGGGGTGAGGGAGGCCATGGCCACATCCACACCATTTAATGCGCTATGCAGCCGCTTTAAACACTCATGGCTTAAACACCCCCAAAGACTCTGGGAGCTATAGTTGGAAAAGGGTACCAAGAGTTGTTAGGGAGCCCCGTTCCCTGCCAAAAAGGGAACCCTACCTCTACCCCTACCCCCACCCCCACCCCTACCCCTGACGCTAACCCTAACCCTAACGCTAACCCTTAAGCCTTAACTAGAACTACAATTGCCAGAGTTCCCTGGCAAGAAGGGAACCCTCACACCTGCCCCCTAACTAGAGCTACAATTCCCAGAGTTCCCTGGCAAAAAGGGAACCCTAACCCTAACTCTGCCCCCTAACTAGAGCTACAATTCCCAGAGTTCCCTGGCAAGAAGGGAACACTAACCCTGCCCCCTAACTACAGCTACAATTCCCAGAGTTCCCTGGCAAAAAGGGAACCCTAACCCTGCCCCCACCCCCACCCCCACCCTACCCCTAATCCTAATCCTAATACTTAACCACCATAACAAGTCTCCGTCCCCTTATCCACCTACAGTTCCTAGAATCCCTGAGGGGAAGCCATGCCTGTTTAAAGTGACTTCATAACAGTTCAGTGGTGCACCTAATGTGGCCTAATGTTGCCTCCCTCATTTTCTTCTCTCTCCCCACTGCCCCATCATTTGCAATGCAGCAGATGTCCGCCTGCAGTCTCCCTTCAAAGCTCCTTCTCTCAAGTATGGCCACAGCCTTGTCCATTCCATTTCTGTTTCCTGTTTCCGAGAGATCTGAATTGGGAAATCCTTTCGATTCTTCATTAATAAACGGCAGTGGGGTGAGGGAGGCCATGGCCCCATCCACACCATTTAATGCACTATGAAGTCGCTTTAAACACTCATGGCTTAAACACCCCCAAAGACTCTGGCAGCTATAGTTGGAAAAGGGTGCCAAGAGTTGTTAGGGGGCCCCGTTCCCTGCCCAGAAGGGAACCCTACCTCTACCCCTACCCCTACCCCCACCCCTACCCCTGAGGCTAACCCTAACTCTAGCCCTAACGCTAACCCTTAAGCCTTAACTAGAGCTACAATTCCCAGAGTTCCCTGCCAAGAGGGGAACCCTAACCCTGCCCCCTAACTACAGCTACAATTCCCAGAGTTCCCTGGCAAAAAGGGAACCCTAACCCTGCCCCCTAACTAGAGCTACAATTCCCAGAGTTCCCTGCCAAGGGAACCCCAACCCTACCCCTGCCCCTGACGCTAACCCTAACTCTAACCCTTAACTAGAGCTACAATTCCCAGAGTTCCCTGGCATGAAGGGAACCCTACCCCTACCCCCACCCCACCCTACCCCTAAACCTAATCCTAATACTTAACCACCGTAACAAGTCTCCGTCCGCTTAACCACCTACAGTTCCCAGAATCCCTGAGGGGAAGCCATGCCTGTTTAAAGTGACTTCATAGCAGTTCAGTGGTGCACCTAATGTGGCCTAATGTTGCCTCCCCCATTTTCTTCTCTCTCCCCACTGCCCCATCACTTGCAATGCAGCAGATGTCCGCCTGCAGTCGCCTTTCAAAGCTCCTTCTCTCAAGTATGGCCACAGCCTTGTCCGTTCCTCACTTCCAGTATTTCACGTTCACTTCTCCGATGTAAATAGGGATGTCCTGTGGTTCTCTTGATGACTTTTAAGACTGGACTTGGGGAAAACCTCACCAGCTCCAGACATCCCTGTAAGGCAAAGGCAAACAGGTGAGTGGGATGGCCAACACCCGACAGCGTCCCCCCAGATTCCTCCTCTGTTTGGCTGCCTGTTAAGAAACAAGGCTTCCAAACCAGTTTGCACCCATCTCAGCCAGCGTAGCCTCGCAACATCCACTAGCCTGAATGCAAATTCTTCTGACAACCATCCACCAGCTGCAACCTCATCAGGTCCATTGCCAGACATCAACCAGCTTCAGAGCTGAGTGTCAGTCACCTTCAAGTAGCGATCCCACCAGCAAGTAATCTTTGTACTTGCCTTCTCCTTGCTCCACAGCATCCCAGCACCGGGACATTGCCTCCTTCCGCTTGCCAGCTTGCCACCACGGGGCAGGAGACCACCAGGGCCACAGCATCCCAGCACCAGGCAATTGCCTCCTTCCGCTTGCCACTTGCTGCCGTGGGGCAGGAGACCACCAGGGCCACAGCATCCCAGCACCGGGCAATTGTCTCCTTCCGCTTGCCAGCTTGCCGCCACAGGACAGGAGACCATCTGGGCTGAGTGCCACCGAGCTGCCCATTTCTCTCTGGGGAGGGCAACTGCTGAGGCTTGCGCCTTGGCCCACATTTATACCCGCTCAGCAGCCAAATGCTTTTGTCACATCACAATCAACCCACGGACAATGGCAGCAGCTGGGGAGGCATCACCATCACTCCCTCAGCCCTCACAATGGTGAGCACACCTCACAAACACACACACACACACACACACACAAGTTGTGCCAATATCTGTGGAGGCCACACTGGAAACCCAAGTGGGCAGGAGGGGGACATTTTTAGGCCCAGTGCTTGCATTTCCCTTCCCACAACACTAGTCAAATGCACAAATGAACAGAGCAATGAAAGCAAGCCTTATCTTTGCACAGGAAGCTGTTCAAAGAATGACATGCAGAGAGAAAGTTACCATCTCAGGAAAAAAACACTTTTTCATCAATCAGACAATCAATCAATCATTTATTGTATTTGACTAAAACCCATTATAAAGCCAGTTACAAAAGCACCAAACCCAATGATCCAAACTATGGCTCCCAGATTCTTGGGGGCAGGGGAGCCAGGTGAATGCCATGTGAAATGAGCGATGTGTCAAGTGATGGCTATGTAGTACCTCCAGGTTCAGAGGCGGCATATTTCTGCCTATCAGTTCCTGAGAATCAGGAGGGCTGTTGGGGTCAGATTCTGCTTGCAGTTTTTGCACAGGCATCTGTGAGAATGGGATGCTGAACTTGGGCCACTGGCCTGATCCAGGCAGCTTTCTTAGGTTACAAAGGAAGACTTCCAAGAGAATACTTTTAATGTAGCACTCCAAGAAATGCTGCAAGTTTCAGAAAGTCAAAGAATGCACTCCAAAATCAGAAATTTTGAAACCATTTCAGCACAGTGCCATTTTACTTCCCCCCTGCATCTTTTGCCCAGTAGAACCCCAGATCATGTTTTAATCTTTAATCAATAGTGTATCTTGCCTTCTGGGAGTGTGAATCGGATGTGCAAACTGCAAATGCAGCAAGAACAGCTGCTGGGAGGCTTGGCTAGTTTTGGATAAGAGCAGCGAAGAAGTCTTTGCTTCCTGGGAGAAGTTCTTCTCCATTAACTGAATGTTACTCAGAGCTTTCATATGCTTGATGGTACCTTTCTGAGTAGGTCCATCCTTCTTTCCTTCCTCCCTTCCTCCCTTCCTTCCTTCCTTCTATCTCTCTCGCTCTCTCTTTGTGTGTGCATATGAGAGAGAGAGAGAGAGAGAGAGAGAGAGAGCGCGCACAGATGGAAATATGTCAGAGGGAGGGGGTATTGTTTGAAGTTTCTTGATTATTTCACTCAAGCGAATGACCACATTTGCCTCTGTTTTAACTGCAGCTCCTGATATTATTTTGGTTTTTAACCAGGGCCACATTCCCCTTCAGGCAATCTTCAAACAGCCACCAAACAAACAAACAAACAAATTTGTGTACCTGTATTCATCTGTCATTCTGAGGGTGGTTCATAGCATATAAATAAGAGATAAAAACACAAAATAAATGCCTGTACAGTAGTGGGTGGGGCTGAGGCAAAAGGGGGTGGAACTACTAACATAGATCTTAATGTGTATTGGAGGCCAATTTCTGCACATGCTTCTCTGTCCTCCATCCAGACAAGTAAGAGGCCTAAATCAGACTTCCAGGACACCTTTCAGTCAGGCAAACATACTCAGGAACATATATTCCTTTAATAATGGAATCGCTCCCACAGAACTTACAAGTGCACCTCCACAAATTTGCTTTAGGTACAGTAAGGGGGTGATTTTAGTAACAATTTTAACATACTGTGGAGGAGTCATATGTAGTGGCTGCATTGAAATGAGCATTATTGTGCGCATGCCCAACTTGTGGGCTTCCCATAGGCATCTAGGTGGCCGTTGTTGAAACAGAACACTGAACCAGATCGGTCTCTAGTCTGATCAGGCAGGGATCTTTTCTTATGTTTTGTAAATCTTCATATTATTGCTGTCAAAATGTAACCAACAATGCACAACCCTGTTATGGAGAAGCATCATATGAACTCTTTGGGCATCTTTTCTTCATGAGAATAGGGAAACTGTTGTTGGAACTCACTCTAAAGTGTGCATTATGTCAGTGTAAAGCAGCCTAACTGGCTTCAGTGCCAGCCCATTGCCTTACTTTGAGCCATGTCTTACCAACAATCTCTTTCCAGTAATTGTGCTTGTCCCCATAAAGTCAAAGAATTCAAGAGAAGCAGAGAAGGGGGTGCTGGATACTGACCCCCCCTTGCCGCTTCTGTTGGAAAAGGGGTGTGGTTTAAACAGCCTGGTCACCATGCCCCTTCCCATTGTCCCCTGATCCTTTCCCTGCAAGGGTTCAGGTGAGTGCAAAACGCCTTGGGGTGCAGCCAGCTTTGGGGAGGGGCTGGGGGGAGGATGCAATGCTAGGGATGCAATTCCTAGGGAAAGAAAGTGGCCACGTGTTCAGTTATGGAAAACTTAATAAATATTTCATACAAAAATAAATAAATAAAATAAATACTCAATGACCTGCCTTTCAAGTAAGTGGAAATGAAGCAGCTGGTTGCCATGGTGAAATTATGATGACACTGTCACTCTGTAGTGGCAGTGCTGAAATCCTAAGTCAGATTCAAGGGGGGGGGGATTTCCCCCCAAGGCCAAGCCTACCAGCTAACAGTGACCTGAAGTTTTCCAGTAAAACATGAAATGGTGCACACGCTACATCTTGTTTGTGCGCTTATCAGGCATGTCCAAGGTCCATTTGGGGGGCCTAATCCAGCCCACCGGTCAGTTTAATCTGGCCCCTGTGGCAGTTTATTTCCTGGGGTAAAACCCTAAAAAAGGGGCTGTTTTGGCGGCCCTCACGGCCCTTCACTTCATCAAATCTGGCCCTCTTTGAAAAAAGATTTTTTTAAAAAAAATAAATATTGGGTTTTCAAATTTTATACAAATCACAACACAGACACAAAGACACAGACACAAACATGCATAATTTCAGAATCTTACTTTCTTAACCACTTCCCCTGACTTCCCCGCACCTCCCCCTCATACATCCGAATTCCAATAGTTAACTCAGCAAGTTCTTATTAACCAGATTTAGCTTAAACCTCAATTAATTCGTAATACTAATCTTTTATGTCTTTTCCTAAAGTCGACCCAAGTTCCCTTCCACAGATTTCCCACTTTTATAGTAATTACTAAACATACTTAGAAATAAGAGAACAACATAAAATTGTACACCCTTTGGATTCAAAAGCTCCATTCTTCATTCTGAATTTCAGTCCAAATTCTCAATGTCCAAATCTTGTTTTCCTTGTAATTCTTTTTTGTAGGCCTCTGGTTGTCCCTTTCCACCTGCAACACTTCAGCTCCTCCTTCCCACTCCTCTAAATTTGCAGATGTCCTCTTTGAAAAAATATTGGACAGGGTTACAGTCAAAGAGTTCGAGAGAAGCAGAGAAGCGGGTGCTGGATGTCCGGAGTTTCATTCTCTCCCGTGCTGCAGAGTGTTTGTGACTACCTTATCACATGCTCTGGGTGTTGACGTTCCATTCTTTGGAAGAGAGGGAACAGAAGGAACTGTGCGCCACTTCCGTCTTCTTTGTTCTGTGTTCTGTTGTTCTCTCTCGGACGGCCCACCCCCATGGTGCTTCCCTTGGAAAAGGGGTGTAGTTTAAGCAGCCCGGTTGCCCCACCCTTTCCCATTGTGCCCTGTCCCTTTCCCTGCAAGGGTTCAGGTGAGTGCAAAATGCCTACCATAAACGCATGCAGAAAGACAAACGTATTTTACCACCCTACTTCCCATGGTAATCACAACACTATACAACACAATACAATAAAAATACCTTTATTGGCATTTCAAGTTAAGACCTTCCAAAATGGCTTGAGATACAAAGTCTTCTTTCTGTTTCCTGTTTCCGAGAGATTTGAATTGGGAGATCCTTTCGATTCTTCATTAATAAGAGGCAGTGGGGTGAGGGAGGCCATGGCCACATCCACACCATTTAATGCGCTATGCAGCCGCTTTAAACACTCATGGCTTAAACACCCCCAAAGACTCTGGGAGCTATAGTTGGAAAAGGGTACCAAGAGTTGTTAGGGAGCCCCGTTCCCTGCCAAAAAGGGAACCCTACCTCTACCCCTACCCCCACCCCCACCCCTACCCCTGACGCTAACCCTAACCCTAACGCTAACCCTTAAGCCTTAACTAGAACTACAATTGCCAGAGTTCCCTGGCAAGAAGGGAACCCTCACACCTGCCCCCTAACTAGAGCTACAATTCCCAGAGTTCCCTGGCAAAAAGGGAACCCTAACCCTAACTCTGCCCCCTAACTAGAGCTACAATTCCCAGAGTTCCCTGGCAAGAAGGGAACACTAACCCTGCCCCCTAACTACAGCTACAATTCCCAGAGTTCCCTGGCAAAAAGGGAACCCTAACCCTGCCCCCACCCCCACCCCCACCCTACCCCTAATCCTAATCCTAATACTTAACCACCATAACAAGTCTCCGTCCCCTTATCCACCTACAGTTCCTAGAATCCCTGAGGGGAAGCCATGCCTGTTTAAAGTGACTTCATAACAGTTCAGTGGTGCACCTAATGTGGCCTAATGTTGCCTCCCTCATTTTCTTCTCTCTCCCCACTGCCCCATCATTTGCAATGCAGCAGATGTCCGCCTGCAGTCTCCCTTCAAAGCTCCTTCTCTCAAGTATGGCCACAGCCTTGTCCATTCCATTTCTGTTTCCTGTTTCCGAGAGATCTGAATTGGGAAATCCTTTCGATTCTTCATTAATAAACGGCAGTGGGGTGAGGGAGGCCATGGCCCCATCCACACCATTTAATGCACTATGAAGTCGCTTTAAACACTCATGGCTTAAACACCCCCAAAGACTCTGGCAGCTATAGTTGGAAAAGGGTGCCAAGAGTTGTTAGGGGGCCCCGTTCCCTGCCCAGAAGGGAACCCTACCTCTACCCCTACCCCTACCCCCACCCCTACCCCTGAGGCTAACCCTAACTCTAGCCCTAACGCTAACCCTTAAGCCTTAACTAGAGCTACAATTCCCAGAGTTCCCTGCCAAGAGGGGAACCCTAACCCTGCCCCCTAACTACAGCTACAATTCCCAGAGTTCCCTGGCAAAAAGGGAACCCTAACCCTGCCCCCTAACTAGAGCTACAATTCCCAGAGTTCCCTGCCAAGGGAACCCCAACCCTACCCCTGCCCCTGACGCTAACCCTAACTCTAACCCTTAACTAGAGCTACAATTCCCAGAGTTCCCTGGCATGAAGGGAACCCTACCCCTACCCCCACCCCACCCTACCCCTAAACCTAATCCTAATACTTAACCACCGTAACAAGTCTCCGTCCGCTTAACCACCTACAGTTCCCAGAATCCCTGAGGGGAAGCCATGCCTGTTTAAAGTGACTTCATAGCAGTTCAGTGGTGCACCTAATGTGGCCTAATGTTGCCTCCCCCATTTTCTTCTCTCTCCCCACTGCCCCATAACTTGCAATGCAGCAGATGTCCGCCTGCAGTCGCCTTTCAAAGCTCCTTCTCTCAAGTATGGCCACAGCCTTGTCCGTTCCTCACTTCCAGTATTTCACATTCACTTCTCCGATGTAAATAGGGATGTCCTGTGGTTCTCTTGATGACTTTTAAGACTGGACTTGGGGAAAACCTCACCAGCTCCAGACATCCCTGTAAGGCAAAGGCAAACAGGTGAGTGGGATGGCCAACACCCGACAGCGTCCCCCCAGATTCCTCCTCTGTTTGGCTGCCTGTTAAGAAACAAGGCTTCCAAACCAGTTTGCACCCATCTCAGCCAGCGTAGCCTCGCAACATCCACTAGCCTGAATGCAAATTCTTCTGACAACCATCCACCAGCTGCAACCTCATCAGGTCCATTGCCAGACATCAACCAGCTTCAGAGCTGAGTGTCAGTCACCTTCAAGTAGCGATCCCACCAGCAAGTAATCTTTGTACTTGCCTTCTCCTTGCTCCACAGCATCCCAGCACCGGGACATTGCCTCCTTCCGCTTGCCAGCTTGCCACCACGGGGCAGGAGACCACCAGGGCCACAGCATCCCAGCACCAGGCAATTGCCTCCTTCCGCTTGCCACTTGCTGCCGTGGGGCAGGAGACCACCAGGGCCACAGCATCCCAGCACCGGGCAATTGTCTCCTTCCGCTTGCCAGCTTGCCGCCACAGGACAGGAGACCATCTGGGCTGAGTGCCACCGAGCTGCCCATTTCTCTCTGGGGAGGGCAACTGCTGAGGCTTGCGCCTTGGCCCACATTTATACCCGCTCAGCAGCCAAATGCTTTTGTCACATCACAATCAACCCACGGACAATGGCAGCAGCTGGGGAGGCATCACCATCACTCCCTCAGCCCTCACAATGGTGAGCACACCTCACAAACACACACACACACACACACAAGTTGTGCCAATATCTGTGGAGGCCACACTGGAAACCCAAGTGGGCAGGAGGGGGACATTTTTAGGCCCAGTGCTTGCATTTCCCTTCCCACAACACTAGTCAAATGCACAAATGAACAGAGCAATGAAAGCAAGCCTTATCTTTGCACAGGAAGCTGTTCAAAGAATGACATGCAGAGAGAAAGTTACCATCTCAGGAAAAAAACACTTTTTCATCAATCAGACAATCAATCAATCATTTATTGTATTTGACTAAAACCCATTATAAAGCCAGTTACAAAAGCACCAAACCCAATGATCCAAACTATGGCTCCCAGATTCTTGGGGGCAGGGGAGCCAGGTGAATGCCATGTGAAATGAGCGATGTGTCAAGTGATGGCTATGTAGTACCTCCAGGTTCAGAGGCGGCATATTTCTGCCTATCAGTTCCTGAGAATCAGGAGGGCTGTTGGGGTCAGATTCTGCTTGCAGTTTTTGCACAGGCATCTGTGAGAATGGGATGCTGAACTTGGGCCACTGGCCTGATCCAGGCAGCTTTCTTAGGTTACAAAGGAAGACTTCCAAGAGAATACTTTTAATGTAGCACTCCAAGAAATGCTGCAAGTTTCAGAAAGTCAAAGAATGCACTCCAAAATCAGAAATTTTGAAACCATTTCAGCACAGTGCCATTTTACTTCCCCCCTGCATCTTTTGCCCAGTAGAACCCCAGATCATGTTTTAATCTTTAATCAATAGTGTATCTTGCCTTCTGGGAGTGTGAATCGGATGTGCAAACTGCAAATGCAGCAAGAACAGCTGCTGGGAGGCTTGGCTAGTTTTGGATAAGAGCAGCGAAGAAGTCTTTGCTTCCTGGGAGAAGTTCTTCTCCATTAACTGAATGTTACTCAGAGCTTTCATATGCTTGATGGTACCTTTCTGAGTAGGTCCATCCTTCTTTCCTTCCTCCCTTCCTCCCTTCCTTCCTTCCTTCTATCTCTCTCGCTCTCTCTTTGTGTGTGCATATGAGAGAGAGAGAGAGAGAGAGAGAGAGAGCGCACAGATGGAAATATGTCAGAGGGAGGGGGTATTGTTTGAAGTTTCTTGATTATTTCACTCAAGCGAATGACCACATTTGCCTCTGTTTTAACTGCAGCTCCTGATATTATTTTGGTTTTTAACCAGGGCCACATTCCCCTTCAGGCAATCTTCAAACAGCCACCAAACAAACAAACAAACAAATTTGTGTACCTGTATTCATCTGTCATTCTGAGGGTGGTTCATAGCATATAAATAAGAGATAAAAACACAAAATAAATGCCTGTACAGTAGTGGGTGGGGCTGAGGCAAAAGGGGGTGGAACTACTAACATAGATCTTAATGTGTATTGGAGGCCAATTTCTGCACATGCTTCTCTGTCCTCCATCCAGACAAGTAAGAGGCCTAAATCAGACTTCCAGGACACCTTTCAGTCAGGCAAACATACTCAGGAACATATATTCCTTTAATAATGGAATCGCTCCCACAGAACTTACAAGTGCACCTCCACAAATTTGCTTTAGGTACAGTAAGGGGGTGATTTTAGTAACAATTTTAACATACTGTGGAGGAGTCATATGTAGTGGCTGCATTGAAATGAGCATTATTGTGCGCATGCCCAACTTGTGGGCTTCCCATAGGCATCTAGGTGGCCGTTGTTGAAACAGAACACTGAACCAGATCGGTCTCTAGTCTGATCAGGCAGGGATCTTTTCTTATGTTTTGTAAATCTTCATATTATTGCTGTCAAAATGTAACCAACAATGCACAACCCTGTTATGGAGAAGCATCATATGAACTCTTTGGGCATCTTTTCTTCATGAGAATAGGGAAACTGTTGTTGGAACTCACTCTAAAGTGTGCATTATGTCAGTGTAAAGCAGCCTAACTGGCTTCAGTGCCAGCCCATTGCCTTACTTTGAGCCATGTCTTACCAACAATCTCTTTCCAGTAATTGTGCTTGTCCCCATAAAGTCAAAGAATTCAAGAGAAGCAGAGAAGGGGGTGCTGGATACTGACCCCCCCTTGCCGCTTCTGTTGGAAAAGGGGTGTGGTTTAAACAGCCTGGTCACCATGCCCCTTCCCATTGTCCCCTGATCCTTTCCCTGCAAGGGTTCAGGTGAGTGCAAAACGCCTTGGGGTGCAGCCAGCTTTGGGGAGGGGCTGGGGGGAGGATGCAATGCTAGGGATGCAATTCCTAGGGAAAGAAAGTGGCCACGTGTTCAGTTATGGAAAACTTAATAAATATTTCATACAAAAATAAATAAATAAAATAAATACTCAATGACCTGCTTTTCAAGTAAGTGGAAATGAAGCAGCTGGTTGCCATGGTGAAATTATGATGACACTGTCACTCTGTAGTGGCAGTGCTGAAATCCTAAGTCAGATTCAAGGGGGGGGGGATTTCCCCCCAAGGCCAAGCCTACCAGCTAACAGTGACCTTACGTTTTCCAGTAAAACATGAAATGGTGCACACGCTACATCTTGTTTGTGCGCTTATCAGGCATGTCCAAGGTCCATTTTGGGGGCCTAATCCAGCCCACCGGTCAGTTTAATCTGGCCCCTGTGGCACTTTATTTCCTGGGGTATAACCCTAAAAAAGGGGGCTGTTTTGGCGGCCCTCACGGCCCTTCACTTCATCAAATCTGGCCCTCTTTGAAAAAAGATTGGACAGGGTTACAGTCAAAGAGTTCAAGAGAAGCAGAGAAGCGGGTGCTGGATGTCCAGAGTTTCATTCTCTCCCGTGCTGCAGAGTGTGTGTGACTACTGGATCACATACTCTGGGTGTTGACGTTCCATTCTTTCGAAGAGAGGGAACAGAAGGAACTGTGCGCCACTTCCGTCTTCTTTGTTCTGTGTTCTGTTGTTCTCTCTCAGACGGCCCACCCCCCATATGGTGCTTCCGTTGGAAAAGGGGTGTGGTTTAAGCAGCCCCGTTGCCCCACCCTTTCCCATTGTGCCCTGTCCCTTTCCCTGCAAGGGTTCAGGTGAGTGCAAAATGCCTACTATAAACGCATGCAGAAAGACAAACGTACCGTATTTTTCGCTCTATAACACGCACCTGACCATAACACGCACATAGTTTTTAGAGGAGGAAAACAAGAAAAAAATATTCTAAATGAAACAGTAGATGTATGATTTTTGTGGTTCATGCTGTGGCCACAGACATGTGATCTGATGGTGAGTTTGGGGTGACCCAGTGCAAAAATCCTGAGGATCCATGTGGATCCGTGCTTTGTAACCACGTTTTAAGTGGGGAGGGAAGGAAAGGCACTCAAGGGATAAGGAGCACGCGTGGGGTGGGTGGAGAAGTAGCTTTTCTGCGAGCTGAGCAGGGAGGGAAAGAGCACTGTTGCTTTAAAGGTATACTTAAGGTATTTGCCCTGTGCCTGGGGTTTTTTCCATTTAACAGTTTGCAGCCTTTTTCTTCTGCTCCTTCTTTTGAGGCAGAATAGATTTGAGCAAGTGAGGAGGACTTGGATTGCAGGGGATTTGCCATTAGCTGTGTAAAAGCTCTCCTCCTTGCAGCCTTCTACTTTGTTTGTACAGGTGGCTACTGGTATCAGGTTCAGTTTGAGTGATAAGCAGCCACCAGCAGCAATAGAATGGAGCACAAAAAAGCAGTAGGGGCACTAGGACCCAGACAATGCTCAAATCTATCCTGCCTGAAAACAGCTGAGAAGCGGGGGGGGGGGGATAGCCTTTTCTTTTACTTCCTGGTTTTCACTGCGCTCGTGGCTCAGAGCTCCAGGTTGGTTTTGGGTTTTTTTTGCTGCTGGTTGCTTAAACTTTATCCTTCCTGATCCAAGCCCTCCTGTCCCTCTGCAGCCTCATTGCTCCATTTAGAGAGCGCTGGAACCTTTGCTAGCTGAGGCTGCAGCAGCTGTTACCGGCTACTTTAAAAGCCCCTGCTGGCTTTGAACTGCCTGCCTTCTCCCGGCTTGCTATGGCTCCCGTCTGTCCCTCCTCGCGTGTAAGCGGCTGCTGCCCGCTTTGCTGGCATGGCTCTCCTTCCCTCCCTCCTCCTCAGCTCCTCCCCCTCCTCCTGGCTGTAAAGCAAGCAAAGCTAGAGCCGTGCAAAGCCCTGCAAGCGGCTCCGCTTTGCTTGACTGACGGCAGCCATGGCTCCGGTCGAGTGCATTCGCTCCGTAACACGCACAGGCATTTTCCCTTACTTTCTAGGAGCAAAAAACTGCGTGTTATGGAGCGAAAATTACGGTATTTTACCACCCTACTTCCCATGGTAATCACAACACTATACAACACAATACAATAAAAATACCTTTATTGGCATTTCACGTTAAGACCTTCCAAAATGGCTTGAGATACAAAGTCTTCTTTCTGTTTCCTGTTTTCGAGAGATTTGAATTGGGAAATCCTTTCGATTCTTCATTAATAAGAGGCAGTGGGGTGAGGGAGGCCGTGGCCACATCCACACCATTTAATGCGCTATGAAGCTGCTTTAAACACTCATGGCTTAAACAACCCCCAAAGACTCTGGGAGCTATAGTTGGAAAAGGGTGCCAAGAGTTGTTAGGGGGCCCCGTTCCCTGCAAAGAAGGGAACCCTACCTCTACCCCTACCCCCACCCCTACCCCTGACGCTAACCCTAACTCTAGCCCTAACGCTAACCCTTATACCTTGACTAGAACTACAATTCCCAGAGTTCCCTGGCAAAAAGGGAACACTCACCCTGCCCCCTAACTACAGCTACAATTCCCAGAGTTCCCTGGCAAAAAGGGAACCCTAACCCTGCCGCCTGACTTGAGCTACAATTCCCAGAGTTCCCTGGCAAGAAGGGAACCCTAACCCTGTCCCCTAACTATAGCTACAATTCCCAGAGTTCCCTGGCAAAAAGGGAACCCTAACCCTGCCCCCTAACTAGAGCTACAATTCCCAGAGTTCCCTGGCATGAAGGGAACCCTACCCCTGCCCCCACCCCTACCCTACCCCTAATCCTAATCCTAATACTTAACCACCATAACAAGTCTCCGTCCCCTTAACCACCTACAGTTCCCAGAATCCCTGAGGGGAAGCCATGCCTGTTTAAAGTGACTTCATAGCAGTTCAGTGGTGCACCTAATGTGGCCTAATGTTCCCTCCCTCATTTTCTTCTCTCTCCCCACTGCCCCATCACTTGCAATGCAGCAGATGTCCGCCTGCAGTCTCCCTTCAAAGCTCCTTCTCTCAAGTATGGCCACAGCCTTGTCCATTCCATTTCTGTTTCCTGTTTGCGAGAGATTTGAATTGGGAAATCCTTTCGATTCTTCATTAATAAGAGGCAGTGGGTTGAGGGAGGCCATGGCCACATCCACACCATTTAATGCGCTATGAAGCCGCTTTAAACACTCATGGCTTAAACACCCCCAAAGACTCTGGGAACTATAGTTGGAAAAGGGTGCCAAGAGTTGTTAGGGGGCCCCGTTCCCTGCCAAGAAGGGAACCCTACCTCTACCCCTACCCCTGACGCTAACTCTAACCCTAACACTAACCCTTAAGCCTTAACTAGAGCTACAATTCCCAGAGTTCCCTGGCAAGAAGGGAACCCTAACCCTGTCCCCTAACCACAGCTACAATTTCCAGAGTTCCCTTCCAAGGGAACCCCAACTCTACACCTACCCCTGCCCCTGACACTAACCCTAACTCTAACCCTTAACTAGAGCTACAATTCCCAAAGTTCCCTGGCAAGAAGGGAACCCTACCCCTACCCCCACCCCTACCCTACCCCACCCCTACCCCTAATCCTAATTCTAATACTTAACCACTGTAACAAGTCTCCGTCCCCTTAACCATCTACAGTTCCCAGAATCCCTGAGGGGAAGCCATGCCTATTTAAAGTGACTTCATAGCAGTTCAGTGGTGCACCTAATGTGGCCTAATGTTTCCTCCCTCATTTTCTTCTCTCTCCCCACTGCCCCATCACTTGCAATGCAGCAGATGTCCGCCTGCAGTCGCATTTCAAAGCTCCTTTTCTCAAGTATGGCCACAGCCTTGTCCATTCCTCACTGCCAGTATTTCACGTTCACTTCTCCGATGTAAATAGGGATGTCCTGTGGTTCTCTTGATGACTTTTAAGACTGGACTTGGGGAAAACCTCACCGGCTCCAGACATCCCTGTAAGGCAAAGGCAAGCAGGTTAGTGGGATGGCCAACACCCGACAGCATCCCCCCAGATTCCTCCCCTGTTTGGCTGCCTGTTAACAAACAAGGCTTCCAAACCAGTTTGCACCCATCTCAGCCAGCGTAGCCTTGCAACATCCACTAGCCTGAATGCAAATTCTTCCGACAACCACCCACCAGCTGCAGCCTCATCAGGTCCATTGCCAGACATCAACCAGCTTCAGAGCTGAGTGTCGGTCACCTTCAAGTAGCGATCCCACCAGCAAGTAATCTTTGTACTTGCCTTCTCCTTGCTCCACAGCATCCCAGCACCGGGCAATTGCCTCCTTCCGCTTGCCAGCTTGCCACCACGGGGCAGGAGACCACCAGGGCCACAGCATCCCAGCACCGGGCAATTGCCTCCTTCCGCTTGCCAGCTTGCCGCCACGGGACAAGAGACCACCTGGGCTGAGTGCCACCGAGCTGCCACGGGACAAGAGACCACCTGGGCTGAGTGCCGCCACGGGACAAGAGACCACCTGGGCTGAGTGCCACCGAGCTGCCCATTTCTCTCTGGGGAAGGCAACTGCTGAGGCTTGCACCTTGGCCCACATTTATACCCGCTCAGCAGCCAAATGCTTTTGTCACATCACAATCAACCCACGGACAATGGCAGCAGCTGGGGAGGCATCACCATCACTCCCTCGGCCCTCACAATGGTGAGCACAGCTCAGCAGCCAAAACACACACACACACACAAGTTGTGCCAATATCTGTGAAGGCCACACCGGAAACCCAAATGGGCAGGAGGGGGACATTTTTCAGCCCAGTGGTTACATTTCCCTCCACACAACACTAGTCCAATACACAAATGAACAGAGCAATGAAAGCAAGCCTTATCTTTGCACAGGAAGCTGTTCAAGGAATGACATGCAGAGAGAAAGTTAGCATCTCAGAAAAAAAACACTTTTTCATCAGTCAATCAATCAATCAATCATTTATTGTATTTGACTAAAAGCCATTACAAATCCAGTTACAAAAGCACCAAACCCAATGACCCAAACTATGGCTCCCAGATTCTGGGGGGGGGGGGGAGCCAGGTGAATGCTATGTGAAATGAGCGATGTGTCAAGTGATGGCTATGTAGTACCTCCAGGTTCAGAGGCGGCATATTTCTGCATATCAGTTCCTGAGAATCAGGAGGGCTGTTGGGGTCAGATTCTGCTTGCAGTTTTTGCACAGGCACCTGTGAGAATGGGATGCTGAACTTGGGCCACTGGCCTGATCCAGGCAGCTTGCTTATGTTACAAAGGAAGACTTCCAAGAGAATACTTTTAATGTAGCACTCCAAGAAATGCTGCAAGTTTCAGAAAGTCAAATAATGCACTCCAAAATCAGAAATTTTGAAAGTGCATTTCAGCACTGTGCCATTTTACTTTCCCCCTGCATCTCTTATCTGAACTATGTACTTGCAGTTTCTTTGAGTATGGTTTTTCCAATTTATTTTTATTTGGTAGCCATTTCTCCCTTTCTGAGGAAGGAACAAAAACATTCCAAGTTCTCTCTTTTTTAAAAAAATGATATTTATTGAAGACTTTTTTTAAAATTACAGGAAAAAAACACAGCAGAAAAAGAGGAAAAAGAGAACAAAGGAAAACAAACCACATCACACAATGTAGGTCCAAAAAAAAACCAAACAAAAATACACCACGAACAGATAAAAACAAATCCATCATTCTTGAATCTTCAACTTTCATTACCTTCATTCTTTGACCTCCTCCTCCCTTTTTTGTATCCTAGTTATTATCGCAGCAAATCCTTTCCATATTTCATAATATTCTATCATTGTATTACCTTAATCTGTTTTCATCTTATCTTATAGAAAACCTTAAAACTTAAATCTTATTTTTACCAACTTGTCATAAGCATAATATTCTTGCCTAATTCTTTAGACGTTTTTGCTAGAGCCAAGTAGTTACGTTCCAACATTTTTCTAACATTCATCAATTTTATAAACCAATCCTAGTAAGAAAAAAAAGATAAAAACAATCCAATCTTCATCCAGTGTCCCTTCCTCCTAGTCCCGGGTTCTGTCAGTCCTTTTTATCCATTGATCTAGCGCATTAACCTGGTAACCTTATATCCGAGGCCCTTAAGTCTGTTCCATGTCCCTTCCGCAGCTCTTCTTCATATTCTCCTTTCACTCGTGGGAACTCCAGCTTAGTAATGTTTTTGACCCTTTTCAACAAATCAGCCCCTTTTCCAAAGTCCAGACTAAACTCCATGTAGTATTTAAAAACATGTTTCAGAATCCCTCCAAGATTAAGAGCCTCCACAGCCCCAAACATCTCACGGCCCATTGCCAGACTTGGAAAGTCCAAACATCCCTCCATAGGGGGGTCTATCCAACCCCCCATTTCAAAACCAGTCCAAACTTTATCTTTCCAAATCTGGCTTTTTCCAAGTTCATTTGTTAAATCCTGCAGGGCCACAGCTCCCTCCATCTCTGGCGCCCAAGATTCAGCAACATCTTCTTTTCTCATCTGTTCTGTCAGGGCACATTCCTGATCCCAAAAACATTCCAAGTTCTCAGTGTCCCTGACTTAAGAGTCTGACTCGTCTGCCCTGCCTACCAAGCGCTCACTGGCTGGTGTGCCTTTCACTGAAGGGAGATCAGAAGAGGACCGTTTCATTGGCAGAAGCCTAAGCAGCCACAAGCTTGCTATTCAGACACAATGATATTGTTTTAGTCATTTATTCTTATTTTTAATTACTTGGCACCACAGGCAGCTCTCTCCAAAAATGGCAAAGGCTACAATCCCACCTACATGGGAGGAAGCCCCACTGAATTCAGTAGGACTTACTTCCAAGTAGACATGGGTGCAACAGTGCTGAAAGGCTCTCTCTTGGACATTCCAGGAAATAAACTGCCACAGGGGTTGGATTAAACTGACCTGTGCAAAAACTGCAAGGTTAGGATTAGGGGTAGCATTAGGGGTAGGGGTAGGTTTTTTAGGGTTGAATTTGTTGTTTTTTTAGGATTTCACCCCAGGAAATAAATAAACTCCCACAGGGGCCGGATTAAACCGACCATTGGGCTGGATTAGGCCCCCAAAACGGACTTTGAACATGCCTGATAAGCACACGAACAAGATGTAGCGTGTGCACCATTTCATGTTTCACTGGAAAACTTAAGGTCACTGTTAGCTGGTAGGCTTGGCCTTGGGGGGAAATCCCCCCTTGAATCTGACTTAGGACTTCAGCACTGCCACTACAGAGTAACAGTGTCATCATAATTTCACCCTGGCAACCAGCTGCTTCATATATTTTTTTAGTAATATTTTATTAGGTTTTATCCATAAAAAAGTTTAGAAAAATACAAAAAACAAAAGAGATACAAAATTACAAAATGCAGAAATACAGACATTAAACACAAAAAAGAAAAGAAAAAAGCACATATAAAGAAACAAAAATTCCTTCTTTCTTAATTTCTCCTCTTTGGTTAACTTATTTTCCTGACTAACTCACGTCTCCCATTTTTGTATCCCTTTTAAAAGTTAGTTCAGCAAATTCATATCCTATTAGTCTATCTATTTATTAATCCAATCTTGCATTTTACCTTGTTGCTAAAACCCCTGCAATTCATTTCAATGTCCTCAACATTCAAAATTTTTACAATATTTCTGCAAATACGTTTTAAATTTCCTCCAGTCTTCTTCCACCAACTCTTCTCCCTGATCTCGGATTCTGCCAGTCATTTCTGCCATCTCCATATAGTCTATTAGTTGCATCTGCCATTCTTCCAAGGTGGGTAGGTCTTGTGTCTTCCAATGCTTTGCGATGAGAATTCTTGCTGCTGCTGTAGCATACATGAAAAAAGTTCTATCTTTCTTTAACACCAATTGGCCAACTATGCCCAGGAGGAAGGCCTCTGATTTCTTCGGGAAAGTATATTTAAATACCTTTTTCAATTCATTATATATCATTTCCCAGAAAGCCTTGATCCTTGGGCACGTCCACCAAAGGTGAAAGAAAGTACCTTCAACTTCTTTACATTTCCAACATTTATTATTGGGCAAATGGTATATTTTAGCAAGCTTGACTGGAGTCATGTACCACCTGTATATCATTTTCATAATATTCTCTCTTAGGGCATTACATGCCGTGAATTTATTTATTTTTTGGAAAAAAAATTATTGGTTTTTCAGCATTTTTTAAACAATACAAACAAATAAACAGACAAACAAACATGTATAATTTCATAACCTTTTTTTCATAACCCTCGCTTCTCGCACTCCCCCATACCTCCCCTTTCTGCATCCCAATTTCCAAAATTATTTCAGCAGCTTCTAAATAATTTTATCAAATATATGTCCTCTTAGTCTTTTCTTCAACTTAATCTTATGTCACTGTAATCCCTTTTTCTTTCTCAACACCTCGACATTTTAACCTTCATCAATTTTATAATAGTTCTTAAGATAAATTTTGAATTTCTTCCAATCCTCTTCCACCGTCTCTTTCCTCTGATCACGGATTCTGCCAATCATCTCAGCCAGTGTCATGTAGTCCATCACTTTCATCTGCCATTCTTCCAAGGTGGGTAGATCTTGTGTCTTCCAATACTTTGCGATAAGTATTCTTGCTGCTGTCGTAGCATACATAAAGAAGGTTCTATCTTTCTTTAGCACCAATTGGCCGACAATGCCCAAGAGAAAGGCCTCTGGTTTCTTAGGGAAGGTACATTTAAGTACTTTTTTCATTTCATTATATATCATCTCCCAGAAGGCCTTAATCTTTGGGCACGTCCACCAAAGGTGGTAGAAAGTACCTTCAGATTCTTTGCATTTCCAGCACTTATTATCAGGCAAATGGTAAATCTTTGCTAGCTTGACTGGGGTCATGTACCACCTACAAATCATTTTCAAAATATTTTCCTTTAAGGCATTACATGCCGTGAATTTTATCCCGGTGTTCCACAACCATTCCCAGTCAGCAAACATAATGTTATGACCAATGTCCTGTGCCCACTTAATCATAGCTGATTTAACTATTTCATCTTGTGTATTCCATTTCAGCAGCAAATTATACATTCTTGACAAATTCTTAGTATTGGGTTCTAACAGTTCAGTTTCTAATTTTGATTTCTCCACCTGGAAGCCAATTTTCCTATCTTGTTTATACACCTCCATTATTTGATAATAATGGAGCCAATCTCGTACTTTGGGTTTCAATTTCTCATGACTCTGTAACTTCAGTTTATCTCCATCTTGTTACAAGATTTCCCAATACTTTGGCCATTTGGACTCCATATTGAGCTTTATCTGTGCCTAAGCCTCCGAGGGTGACAACCATCTAGGGGTTTTGTTTTCCAACAAGTCTTTATATCTTATCCAAACATTATATAATGCTTTTCTGACAATATGGTTTTTAAAGGCCCTATGCACTTTAATTTTATCATACCATAGATATGCATGCCATCCAAATGTATTATTGAAACCTTCCAGATCCACAATATCTGTATTCTCGAGGAGCATCCACTCTTTCAGCCAGCAAAACGCTGCTGCTTCGTAGTACAATTTTAAGTCCGGCAGGGCAAATCCCCCTCTTTCTTTTACATCTGTCAATATTTTAAATTTTATTCTGGGCTTTTTGCCCTGCCAGACAAATTTCGAAATGTCTTTCTGCCACCTCTTGAAACAGTCCATCTTGTCAAGAATCTGCAAAGTTTGAAACAAAAATAACATTCTAGGCAATACATTCATCTTGATAACTTCAATTCGGCCTAACATTGACAATTTCAAATTTGACCATATTTCTAGATCCTTTTTAATTTCTGACCAACATTTTTCATAATTGTCTTTATACAAGTTCAAATTTTTAGATGTCAGATGAACCCCTAGGTATTTCACCTTCTTAACCACTGTCAAACCTGTTTCATTCTGGAATTTCTCCCTCTCCATAACTGTTAAATTTTTTTCCAAAACTTTAGTCTTTTGTTTGTTCAGTTTGAATCCGGCCACCTGACCAAATTCTTGAATTATCTCCAACACCCTTTTTGTACTAGTATCTGGCTCTTGTAGAGTAAGTACCAAATCATCTGCAAAAGCTCTTAACTTGTAATGTTTTGCTCCGACCTGTACACCTTTAACCTGCTGGTCATCTCTAATAATATTTAGCAACACCTCCAGAACCGAGATAAAAAGTAATGGGGAAATTGGGCACCCCTGTCGTGTCCCTTTTTCTATCTTAAATTCTTCAGTTATCACATTATTTATCAACTTAGCTTTTTGTTCAGAATATATCGCACCCATACCATTCTCAAATCCTTGGCCTACCCCCCATCCCATGAAGATTCTTTTTCATAAAGCTCCAAGAAATATTGTCAAAGGACCTCCGCATCCACAAATATCAGCACTGCTTTAGTGTTTATATTCACCTCCAATAGTTCCAAAATGTCTATTATGTTCCTTACGTTATCTGATAAATGCCTTTTTGGGAGAAAGCCTGCTTGGTCCTTATGAATCTTCTCCATCAGCACTCTTTTCAATCTTTTTGCCAAAATGTCTGCAAAAATTTTGTAATCCACATTGAGTAATGATATTGGGCGGTAGTTCTTAAGTTGAGTCTTTTCAGTCTCTGTCTTTGGTATGAGTGTAATATAAGCTTCTTTCCACGATTCTGGCGCCTTTCCCCCCCTCTAAAATCTCGTTACAGACTTCCTTTAACGGTTGTACCAACCACTCCTTCAAAGCTTTATAGTATCTGGAAGTCAGTCCATCTGGTCCTGGAGATTTGCCCAGTTGCATGTTCTGAATGGCACCCTCTATCTCTTGTTCTGTTATTCTCTGGTTTAGATCCACCTTACTTTGATGAGAGATTTTTTGTAATCCATATTTTTTAAGGAATTCATCTATATCCTCTTCATTCTGCGATCCTTGTGAGTATAATTTTTTAAAATAACTCAAGAAACAGTTTCTAATCTCGTTGGGTTTGGATATATTCTTTCCATCCACTTCTAGGTTTGTAACTGCATTTAGTTTCTGTCTTTTCTTCAATTGCCAAGCGAGAAGTTTACCACGTTTATCTGCAGATTCAAATGTCTTTTGTCTCATCTGCTTTATCTTCCACTCAATCTCTTGGTTTATCAATTCCATATATTGTGTCTGATATAACTTAATCTCTCTCAAAATCTCTTGGGACTTTGGTTTTGATCTCAATTTCTTCTCTCCTTCTTTTATCTTTTCCAGGATCTTTTCCTTTTTCTCATTTTGCTTTCTCTTTTTTACTGAGTTTTGTTGAATTAGAAATCCTCGCATCACAGCTTTACTTGCATCCCAGATCACTCTTTTTTCTACATCAGTTCTTAGATTTATTTCAAAATAGTCCTTTAAAGTTTTTTGGGCCTTTCTGTGGATCTCCTCATCTCGAAACAGGGTGTCATTCATCCTCCATCTGAATTGACCAGTTGTTATAAATTTCATCTCCATCTTCACGGCGTTATGGTCAGAGCAAGTCTTTGGGCAGATTTCTATTTTCTTGATCCTTGGAGCCAGCCCACTAGTAATCCAGATTTGGTCGATTCTGGTCCAGGTCATCATTGCTTGAGAGAAGAAAGTTCCCTCTCTCTCGAGAGGGTTCCTTGTTCTCCAAATATCTATTAGGTCCATATTTTCAGTCATTTCAAAGAAGGTCTTCGGAAGTCTCCCTTCCTTGGAGATTATCTGTCTTTGTGCCTTGTCCATATTTGTAGAAACCACACCATTCATATCTCCCATGATTACTACATTGTAGTCCAAATAGTCCATCAGGGTTTCATGCAGCTTCTTAAAAAATTCCGCCTTCCCTTCGTTTGGTGCATAGATTCCAACTATTAACAATTTTTCTCCTTGTATTTGTATTTCGATTGCCAGGTATCTTCCTTGTTCGTCTTTAAACATCATTTTTGGGGCCAATTTCTCTTTTGCATAAATCACCACTCCTCTTTTCTTAACTTTATCTGATGAGATGAATTCTTGTCCTAATCTTTTATTGATAAGCAATTTCCTGTGTACCCTGGTCACATGAGTTTCTTGTAAACAGATCAAATCCAATTGTTCTCTTTTCAAAATATGAAAGACTTGGCGTCTTTTCGTGGGCATGTTCAGCCCATTACAATTCCAACTAAGGAATTGCAGGGCCATCTTGTTATTTGTCATTTACTCCTCCTACCGCTCCAAGTTGTTGCTCTTCCTCTGATGGTGGTTTAAGTCCGAACGATAGATTCAGGATGTTTACTGCTCCTTTTACCTCTGCAACTGGGTCTACCGTTCCCTTCTGCAAATCCTCGTGGTTTTTCTCCAAAAACTTCTCTTTGTCTTGAATTGTTTTTATTTTCACCTTCTTTCCCTTGTAGTTGAAAGACAGTCCTTGTGGAAACTCCCACCTAAAAAGTATGTTGTTCCTTTTCAGCAGGTAGACCAGATCTTTGTAGAAGGTTCTCACCTCTAACATATATTTAGGGATGTCCTTAAAGATTTGTATATGGGAATTTTCAATTTCCAAGGCCTTTTGGTAATGTAGTTTTAATATTTTGTCTCTTTCTTCCTTGGATCTAAAAGTAATCAGGCAATCCCTTGGAGTCTTTCTATTCTGTCTCCTGCCCAATCTGAATGCTGTTGTTATCTTGAATTCTTCCTCCTCCAATTCTTCCTGCCAAAAGTCAGAAAACTCTTGTGTAAGGAACTCCACAAGGCTGTCTCCTTCGCTTTCAGGAACTAATCTTAATTTCAAGTTTCTCTCCTTTCTCTGTAATTCCAACAAAGACAAGGCCGCATCATGTTCATTCACTTTTTTGGAAATCGGTTCTAATTTTTCCTGTGTCTCTTCAGCAATATTTCTGGCGTCCTCTGCAATTTTACGTGTTGCGGAGTTTTCTTCAATCAGCTTATTTATAGATTCTGTATTAGATGTCACACTTTTCGTGTTCAAGTCCAACCTTGCTGTTAATTCTGTTAATTTTTGTGAATTTTCTGTACTCTGCTTTGTCAAAGCTTCTAAAGATTGATTTATCTTGAGTAACGCCTGTGTCATTGAATCCATGGAAACAGCTGTCACTTTTTCTTGCCCAGCTGCTCCTGTCGGTGTTAGGCTTGATATTGAGCCTCTTTTCTTTTGTTGTTGCTTTGCTTTAGCTCTAGTTGTTATCTCATCTGCTGGGCCGCTCATGTCCCAAGGACGTTCTCACAGAGGCAGTTTCCTAATGGAAAATCCCACAGTCTTAATCCGTTGCTCTGCAACTGTTACTTCTCAACCCTCTAGTGGGAGCAAACCAAAATGTCCAAGTGAAGGAGACAAAGAACAAAGAACAAAGAAACCAGGAAACTTCAGTATAAATGCTGCAACACTTTTTCTATGTAGTTTCTCTGTCAACACAGTCCGAAATGTTGTAGCAGCAAAGTCCCAAAACTTTGTATCAAGTGGAACATCAACTATGTAGCCTTGTAACAAGTTTCTAAAATCAGTTCACTGTCCTGGTATCTTATTTTGGCAGTCCGTCTCAGGGGGTTAAGACAGCGGAAAACTTTTTTTCTTTCAATTAGGTCATGCAGGTTAATAGAGTTACTTTTTCTCCCCTCTGCCCCTGCTTGCTAGAGAGGAGGTTCGTGTCCAATGCCAGGCTAAAACAGTCCTACGATTATTTTCGTTCAGATGCAGCTTTATATTTTCTTTTTTTAAAAAAAATACTTTTTATTGAATTTCTTTTATACATAAAGGAAAGAAAGAAAAAAAGAAGAAAAAAGAAAACATACACGCAAAAAGAGACAAATACATTCAAAAGAGTTACATCATAAAACATAAAACATCGACTTCCTTCCCTACTGATTTCGGGTTTTACTTTTAGCAATTTCATTTTTACCGCTGGTGTTTGTTTGCAGCTTTATATTTTCGTTGCTTTATCTGTCATGCAGTCGGGGGAAGGCAGACTTCCTTAATTTTAACCTTCCCCGTTTCTGGCCAAATTTCAGATTTAAATTTTAGAGTTCCAAATAGTCATTCAGTCCTACTCACGGGTTTTTTGATCCAATTTCAATTTACAGGAAGGAATCGGTGCTCTCCGTTCATGGCGACGCGGCTTCGCTCCGCGGGCTGGGTTGCGACTCTCAGCACCGCGCTCTCCCGATGCCGTTCCGGAGCCTTTAAAAAGGCTCTTTCGCAGTAAGGGGGCGCTTCTGGTGCCCACCGAGTCTCCTTGTTCACAGGCTTCCGCGCCTGTGATTTTAGGGGTCCCCCACTTGCCGTAGCGGGTCAGACCCGAAATCGCGAAGCAGTCCTCCTCCGGAGCTCGAAGAGAGGACCGCCATTAAACGCTGGCGCCGACCGGAAGTCCCTACATGCCGTGAATTTAATCCTGGTGGTCCACAACTTCTCCCAGTCAGCAAACATAATATTATGTCCTATTTCTTGTGCCCATTTTATCATTGCAGATTTTACCGTTTCTTCCTCAGTGTTCCATTTCAACAGCAGATTATACATTCTTGAAAGTATCTTAGGAAGTATCTGCTGTGTTTTTTTCCCCTGTAATTTAAAAAAAAATTTCAATAAATATCTTTTTTTTAAAAAAAAAGAGAGAGAGAGAGAACTTGGAATGTTTTTGTTCCTTCCTCAGAAAGGGAGAAATGACTACCAAATAAAAATAAATTGGAAAAACCATACTCAAAGAAACTGTAAGTACATAGTTCAGATAAGAGATGCAGGGGGAAAGTAAAATGGCACAGTGCTGAAATGCACTTTCAAAATTTCTGATTTTGGAGTGCATTCTTTGACTTTCTGAAACTTGCAGCATTTCTTGGAGTGCTACATTAAAAGTATTCTCTTGGAAGTCTTCCTTTGTAACCTAAGAAAGCTGCCTGGATCAGGCCAGTGGCCCAAGTTCAGCATCCCATTCTCACAGGTGCCTGTGCAAAAACTGCAAGCAGAATCTGACCCCAACAGCCCTCCTGATTCTCAGGAACTGATATGCAGAAATATGCCGCCTCTGAACCTGGAGGTACTACATAGCCATCACTTGACACATCACTCATTTCACATGGCATTCACCTGGCTCCCCCCCCCCCCAGAATCTGGGAGCCATAGTTTGGGTCATTGGGTTTGGTGCTTTTGTAACTGGATTTGTAATGGCTTTTAGTCAAATGCAATAAATGATTGATTGATTGACTGATGAAAAAGTGTTTTTTTCCTGAGATGCTAACTTTCTCTCTGCATGTCATTCCTTGAACAGCTTCCTGTGCAAAGATAAGGCTTGCTTTCATTGCTCTGTTCATTTGTGTATTGAACTATTGTTGTGTGGAGAGAAATGCAACCACTGGGCCTAAAAATGTCCCCCTCCTGCCCACTTGAGTTCCCGGTGTGGCCTTCACAGATATTGGCACAACTTGTGTGTGTGTTTGTGTGTGTTTTGGCTGCTGAGCTGTGCTCACCGTTGTGAGGGCTGAGGGAGTGATGGTGATGCCTCCCCAGCTGCTGCCATTGTCCGTGGGTTGATTGTGATATGACAAAAGCATTTGGCTGCTGAGCGGGTATAAATGTGGGCCAAGGCGCAAGTCTCAGCAGTTGCCCTCCCCAGAGAGAAATGGGCAGCTCGGTGGCACTCAGCCCAGGTGGTCTCTTGTCCCGTGGCGGCAAGCTGGCAAGCGGAAGGAGGCAATTGCCCGGTGCTGGGATGCTGTGGCCCTGGTGGTCTCCTGCCCCGTGGTGGCAAGCTGGCAAGCGGAAGGAGGCAATGGGATGCTGTGGAGCAAGGAGAAGGCAAGTACAAAGATTACCTGCTGGTGGGATCGCTACTTGAAGGTGACTGACACTCAGCTCTGAAGCTGGTTGATGTCTGGCAATGGACCTGATGAGGTTGCAGCTGGTGGATGGTTGTCGGAAGAATTTGCATTCAGGCTAGTGGATGTTGCAAGGCTACGCAGGCTGAGATGGGTGCAAACTGGCTTGGAAGCCTTCGTTGTTAACAGGCAGCGAAACAGAGGAGGAATCTGGGGAGACGCTGTCGGGTGTTGGCCATCCCACTAACCTGCTTGCCTTTGCCTTACAGGGATGTCTGGAGCCGGTGAGGCTTTCCCCAAGTCCAGTCTTAAAAGTCATCAAGAGAACCACAGGACATCCCTATTTACATCGGAGAAGTGAATGTGAAATACTGGCAGTGAGGAATGGACAAGGCTGTGGCTATACTTGAGAGAAGGAGCCTTGAAGGGAGACTGCAGGCGGACATCTGCTGCATTGCAAGTGATGGGGCAGTGGGGAGAGAGAAGAAAATGAGGGAGGGAACATTAGGCCACATTAGGTGCACCACTGAAGTGCTATGAAGTCACTTTAAACAGGCATGGCTTCCCCTCAGGGGTTCTGGGAACTGTAGGTGGTTAAGGGGACGGAGACTTGTTACGGTGGTTAAGTATTATGATTAGGATTAGGGGTAGAGTAGGGTAGGGGTGGGGGTAGGGTTCCCTTCTTGCCAGGAAACTCTGGGAATTGTAGCTCTAGTTAAGGGTTAGAGTTAGGGTTAGAGTCAGGGGCAGGGGTAGGGGTAGAGTTGTGGTTCCCTTGGCAGGGAACTCTGGGAATTGTAGCTGTAGTTAGGGGGCAGGGTTAGGGTTCCCTTTTTGCCAGGGAACTCTGGGAATTGTGGCTCTAGTTAAGGCTTAAGGGTTAGCGTTAGGGCTAGAGTTAGGGTCAGCATCAGGGATAGGGGTGGGGGTAGGGGTAGAGGTAGGGTTCCCTTCTTGGCAGGGAACGGGGCCCCCTAACAACTCTTGGCACCCTATTCCAACTATAGCTCCCAGAGTCTTTGGGGGTGATTAAGCCATGAGTGTTTAAAGCGGCTTCATAGCGCATTAAATGGTGTGGATGTGGCCATGGCCTCCCTCACCCCACTGCCTCTTATTAATGAAGAATCGAAAGGATTTCCCAATTCAGATCTCTCACAAACAGGAAACAGAAATGGAATGGACAAGGCTGTGGCCATACTTGAGAGAAGGAGCTTTGAAGGGAGACTGCAGGTGGACATCTGCTGCATTGCAAGTGATGGGGCAGTGGGGAGAGAGACAAAAATGAGGGAGGGAACATTAGGCCACATTAGGTGCACCACTGAACTGTTATGAAGTCACTTTAAACAGGCATGGCTTCCCCTCAGGGATTCTGGGAACTGTAGGTGGTTAAGGGGACGGAGACTTGTTACGGTGGTTAAGTATTAGGATTAGGATTAGGGGTAGGGGTGGGGGTGGGGGTAGGGGTAGGGTTCCCTTCTTGCCAGGGAACTCTGGGAATTGTAGCTCTAGTTAGGGGGCAGGGTTAGGGTTCCCTTTTTGCCAGGGAACTCTGGGAATTGTAGCTGTAGTTAGGGGGCAGGGTTAGTGTTCCCTTCTTGCCAGGGATCTCTGGGAATTGTAGCTCTAGTTAGGGGGCAGGGTTAGGGTTAGGGTTCACTTTTTGCCAGGGAACTCTGGGAATTGTAGCTGTAGTTAGGGGGCAGGTGTGAGGGTTCCCTTCTTGCCAGGGAACTCTGGCAATTGTAGTTCTAGTTAAGGCTTAAGGGTTAGCGTTAGGGTTAGCGTCAGGGGTAGGGGTGGGGGTAGGGGTAGAGGTAGGGTTCCCTTCTTGGCAGGGAACGGGGCTCCCTAACAACTCTTGGTACCCTTTTCCAACTATAGCTCCCAGAGTCTTTGGGGGTTGTTTAAGCCATGAGTGTTTAAAGCGGCTTCATAGCGCATTAAATGGTGTGGATGTGGCCATGGCCTCCCTCACCCCACTGCCTCTTATTAATGAAGAATCGAAAGGATCTCCCAAGTCAAATCTCTCGGAAACAGGAATCAGAAAGAAGACTTTGTATCTCAAGCCATTTTGGAAGGTCTTAACTTGAAATGCCAATAAAGGTATTTTTATTGTATTGTGTTGTATAGTGTTGTGATTACCATGGGAAGTAGGGTGGCAAAATACGTTTGTCTTTCTGCATGCGTTTATGGTAGGCATTTTGCACTCACCTGAACCCTTGCAGGGAAAGGGACAGGGCACAATGGGAAAGGGTGGGGCAACCGGGCTGCTTAAACCACACCCCTTTTCCAAGGGAAGCACCATAGGGGGGGGGGGCCGTCTGAGAGAGAACAACAGAACACAGAACAAAGAAGACGGAAGTGGCGCACAGTTCCTTCTGTTCCCTCGCGTCCAAAGAATGAAACGTCAACACCCAGAGCATGTGATAAGGTAGTCACAAACACTCTGCAGCACGGGAGAGAATGAAACTGCGGGCATCCAGCACCCGCTTCTCTGCTTCTCTCGAACTCTTTGACTGTAACCCTGTCCAATCTTTTTTCAAAGAGGACATCTGCAAATTTAGAGGAGTGGGAAGGAGGAGCTGAAGTGTTGCAGGTGGAAAGGGACAACCAGAGGCCTAGAAAAAGAATTACAAGGAAAACAAGATTTGGACATTGAGAATTTGGACTGAAATTAAGAATGAAGAATGGAGTGATCTCTTCATGGGGAGATCGGAAGAAATATGGATTACAAATCTGACCAAGATAAAAGTTGGAGCTCTTGGGACATTTGGACTCAAAAGAAGCAAGAAACATGATTTGGGCTCCGCTTTTGAAAATGGAGGACTGGTTGGAAGTAACATGGAGTTTGCTGGGATAGAGCTCCTCCGAGACTTGATGACCAACATAAAGGGCTATCAACAAAACAGGCAGAGAGGGATGGAGAGAAATTTGAAGGCCTCGGACGTGAGGAATCCAGGCTAAGAACTGATATTATGGACATATTTTGGGGATTGAAACCGGGGAGGGGGGAGGGAGAGCTTTTGAATCCAAAGGGTGTACAATTTTATGTTGTTCTCTTATTTCTAAGTATGTTTAGTAATTACTATAAAAGTGGGAAATTGTGGAAGGGAACTTGGGTCGACTTTAGGAAAAGACATAAAAGATTAGTATTACGAATTAATTGAGGTTTAAGCTAAATCTGGTTAATAAGAACTTGCTGAGTTAACTATTGGAATTGGGATGTATGAGGGGGAGGTGCGGGGAAGTCAGGGAAAGTGGTTAAGAAAGTAAGATTCTGAAATTATGCATGTTTGTGTCTGTGTCTTTGTGTCTGTGTTGTGTTTTGTATAAAATTTGAAAACCCAATAAATTTTTTTTAAAAAAATCTTTTTTCAAAGAGGGCCAGATTTGATGAAGTGAAGGGCCGTGAGGGCCGCCAAAACAGTCCCTTTTTTAGGGTTTTACCGCTGGAAATAAACTGCCACAGGGGCCAGATTAAACTGACCGGTGGGCTGGATTAGGCCCCCCAAATGGACCTTGGACATGCCTGATAAGCACACAAACAAGATGTAGCGTGTGCACCATTTCATGTTTTACTGGAAAACTTCAGGTCACTGTTAGCTGGTAGGCTTGGCCTTGGGGGGAAATCCCCCCCCTTGAATCTGATTTAGGATTTCAGCACTGCCACTACAGAGTAACAGTGTCATCATAATTTCACCACGGCAACCAGCTGCTTCATTTCCACTTACTTGAAAGGCAGGTCATTGAGTATTTATTTTATTTATTTATTTTTGTATGAAATATTTATTAAGTTTTCCATAACTGAACACGTGGCCACTTTCTTTCCCTAGGAATTGCATCCCTAGCATTGCATGCTCCCCCCAGCCCCTCCCCAAAGCTGGCTGCACCCCAAGGCGTTTTGCACTCACCTGAACCCTTGCAGGGAAAGGAGCAGGGGACAATGGGAAGGGGCGTGGTGACCAGGCTGTTTATACCACACCCCTTTTCCAACAGAAGCGGCAAGGGGGGGTCAGTATCCAGCACCCCCTTCTCTGCTTCTCTTGAATTCTTTGACTTTATGGGGACAAACACAATTACTGGAAAGAGATTGTTGGTAAGACATGGCTCAAAGTAAGGCAATGGGCTGGCACTGAAGCCAGTTAGGCTGCTTTACACTGACATAATGCACACTTTAGAGTGACTTCCAACAACAGTTTCCCTATTCTCATGAAGAAAAGATGCCCAAAGAGTTCAAATGATGCTTCTCCATAACAGGGTTGCGCATTGTTGGTTACATTTTGACAGCAATAATATGAAGATTTACAAAACATAAGAAAAGATCCCTGCCTGATCAGACTAGAGACCGATCTGGTTCAGTGTTCTGTTTCAACAACGGCCACCTAGATGCCTATGGGAAGCCCACAAGTTGGGCATGCGCACAATAGTGCTCATTTCAATGCAGCCACTACATATGACTCCTCCACAGTATGTTAAAATTGTTACTAAAATCACCCCCTTACTGTACCTAAAGCAAATTTGTGGAGGTGCACTTGTAAGTTCTGTGGGAGTGATTCCATTATTAAAGGAATATATGTTCCTGAGTATGTTTGCCGGACTGAAAGGTGTCCTGGAAGTCTGATTTAGGCCTCTTACTTGTCTGGATGGAGGACAGAGAAGCATGTGCAGAAATTAGCCTCCAATACACATTAAGATCTATATAAAAAAATTACTTCCTGTAGCACCTTAAAGACCAACTAAGTTAGTTCTTGGTATAAGCTTTCGTGTGCATGCACACTTCTTCAGATACAACACGGCTACCCATCTGTAATTAAGATCTATGTTAGTAGTTCCACCCCCTTTTGCCTTGGCCCCACCCACTACTGTACAGGCATTTATTTTGTGTTTTTATCTCTTATTTATATGCTATAAACCACCCTAAGAACGACAGATGAATACAGGTAAACAAATTTGTTTGTTTGTTTGGTGGCTGTTTGAAGATTGCCTGATGGGGAATGTGGCCCTGGTTAAAAACCAAAATAATATCAGGAGCTGCAGTTAAAACAGAGGCAAATGTGGTCATTCGCTTGAGTGAAATAATCAAGAAACTTCAAACAATACCCCCTCCCTCTGAAATATTTCCATCTGTGCACTCTCTCTCTCTCTCTCTCATATGCACACACAAAGAAAGAGAGAGCGAGAGAGATAGAAGGAAGGAAGGAAGGAAGGAAGGAAGGAAGGAAGGAAGGAAGGAAAGAAGGATGGACCTACTCAGAAAGGTACCATCAAGCATATGAAAGCTCTGAGTAACATTCAGTTAATGGAGAAATACCTTCTCCCAGGAAGCAAAGACTTCGTAGCTGGTCTTATCCAAAACTAGCCAAGCCTCCCAGCAGCTGTTCTTGCTGCATTTGCATTTTGCACATCAGATTCACACTCCCAGAAGGCAAGATACACTATTGATTAAAGATTAAAACATGATCTGGGGTTCTACTGGGCAAAAGATGCAGGGGGGAAGTAAAATGGCACTGTGCTGAAATGGTTTCAAAATTTCTGATTTTGGAGTGCATTCTTTGACTTTCTGAAACTTGCAGCATTTCTTGGAGTGCTACATTAAAAGTATTCTCTTGGAAGTCTTCCTTTGTAACCTAAGAAAGCTGCCTGGATCAGGCCAGTGGCCCAAGTTCAGCATCCCATTCTCACAGATGCCTGTGCAAAAACTGCAAGCAGAATCTGACCACAACAGCCCTCCTAATTCTCAGGAACTGATATGCAGAAATATGCCGCCTCTGAACCTGGAGGTACTACATAGCCATAACTTGACACATCGCTGAGTTCACATGGCATCCACCTGGATCCCCCCCCCCCAAGAATCTGGGAGCCATAGTTTGGATCATTGGGTTTGGTGCTTTTGTAACTGGCTTTATAATGGGTTTTAGTCAAATACAATAAATGATTGATTGATTGTCTGATTGATGAAAAAGTGTTTTTTTCCTGAGATGGTAACTTTCTCTCTGCATGTCATTCTTTGAACAGCTTCCTGTGCAAAGATAAGGCTTGCTTTCATTGCTCTGTTCATTTGTGCATTTGACTAGTGTTGTGGGAAGGGAAATGCAAGCACTGGGCCTAAAAATGTCCCCCTCCTGCCCACTTGGGTTTCCAGTGTGGCCTCCACAGATATTGGCACAACTTGTGTGTGTGTGTGTGTGTGTGTGTGTGAGGTGTGCTCACCATTGTGAGGGCTGAGGGAGTGATGGTGATGCCTCCCCAGCTGCTGCCATTGTCCGTGGGTTGATTGTGATGTGACAAAAGCATTTGGCTGCTAAGCGGGTATAAATGTGGGCCAAGGCGCAAGCCTCAGCAGTTGCCCTCCCCAGAGAGAAATGGGCAGCTCGGTGGCACTCAGCCCAGATGGTCTCCTGTCCCGTGGCGGCAAGCTGGCAAGCGGAAGGAGACAATTGCCCGATGCTGGGATGCTGTGGCCCTGGTGGTCTCCTGTCCCGTGGCGGCAAGCTGGCAAGCGGAAGGGGACAATTGCCCGATGCTGGGATGCTGTGGCCCTGGTGGTCTCCTGCCCCGTGGTGGCAAGCTGGCAAGCGGAAGGAGGCAATGGCCCGGTGCTGGGATGCTGTGGCCCTGGTGGTCTCCTGCCCCGTGGTGGCAAGCTGGCAAGCGGAAGGAGGCAATGGCCCGGTGCTGGGATGCTGTGGAGCAAGGAGAAGGCAAGTACAAAGATTACTTGCTGGTGGGATCGCTACTTGAAGGTGACTGACACTCAGCTCTGAAGCTGGTTGATGTCTGGCAATGGACCTGATGAGGTTGCAGCTGGTGGATGGTTGTCGGAAGAATTTGCATTCAGGCTAGTGGATGTTGCGAGGCTACGCTGGCTGAGATGGGTGCAAACTGGCTTGGAAGCCTTGTTTGTTAACAGGCAGCCAAACAGAGGAGGAATCTGGGGGGACGCTGTCGGGTGTTGGCCATCCCACTCACCTGTTTGCCTTTGCCTTACAGGGATGTCTGGAGCCGGTGAGGTTTTCCCCAAGTCCAGTCTTAAAAGTCATCAAGAGAACCACAGGACATCCCTATTTACATCGGAGAAGTGAACGTGAAATACTGGCAGTGAGGAATGGACAAGGCTGTGGCCATACTTGAGAGAAGGAGATTTGAAGGGAGACTGCAGGCGGACATCTGCTGCATTGCAAGTGATGGGGCAGTGGGGAGAGAGAAGAAAATGAGGGAGGGAACATTAGGCTACATTAGGTGCACCACTGAACTGCTATGAAGTCACTTTAAACAGGCATGGCTTCCCCTCAGGGATTCTGGGAATTGTAGGTGGTTAAGGGGACGGAGACTTGTTACGATGGTTAAGTATTAGGATTAGAATTAGGGGTAGGGTGGGGGTAGGGGTAGGGTTCCCTTCATGCCAGGGAACTCTGAGAATTGTAGCTCTAGTTAAGGGTTAGAGTTAGGGTTAGCGTCAGGGGCAGGGGTAGGGTTGGGGTTCCCTTGGCAGGGAACTCTGGGAATTGTAGCTCTAGTTAGGGGGCAGGGTTAGGGTTCCCTTTTTGCCAGGGAACTCTGGGAATTGTAGCTCTAGTTAAGGCTTAAGGGTTAGCGTTAGGGCTAGAGTTAGGGTTAGCGTCAGGGGTAGAGGTGGGGGTAGGGGTAGAGGTAGGGTTCCCTTCTTGGCAGGGAACGGGGCCCCCTAACAACTCTTGGCACCCTTTTCCAACTATAGCTCCCAGAGTCTTTGGGGGTTGTTTAAGCCATGAGTGTTTAAAGCGGCTTCATAGCGAATTAAATGGTGTGGATGTGGCCATGGCCTCCCTCACCCCACTGCCTCTTATTAATGAAGAATCGGAAGGATTTCCCAATTCAGATCTCTCGCAAACAGGAAACAGAAATGGAATGGACAAGGCTGTGGCCATACTTGAGGGAAGGAGCTTTGAAGGGAGACTGCAGGCGGACATCTGCTGCATTGCAAGTGATGGGGCAGTGGGGAGAGAGAAGAAAATGAGGGAGGGAACATTAGGCCACATTAGGTGCACCACTGAACTGCTATGAAGTCACTTTAAACAGGCATGGCTTCCCCTCAGGGATTCTGGGAACTGTAGGTGGTTAAGGGGACGGAGACTTGTTACGGTGGTTAAGTATTAGGATTAGGATTAGGGGTAGGGTAGGGGTGTTGGTGGGGGTGGGGGTAGGGGTAGGGTTCCCTTCTTGCCAGGGAACTCTGGGAATTGTAGCTCTAGTTAGGGGGCAGGGTTAGGGTACCCTTTTTGCCAGGGAACTCTGGGAACTGTAGCTGTAGTTAGGGGGCAGAGTTAGGGTTAGGGTACCCTTTTTGCCAGGGAACTCTGGCAATTGTAGCTCTAGTTAGGGGGCAGAGTTAGGGTTAGGGTTCCCTTTTTGCCAGGGAACTCTGGGAATTGTAGCTCTAGTTAGGGGGCAGGTGTGAGGGTTCCCTTCTTGCCAGGGAACTCTGGCAATTGTAGTTCTAGTTAAGGCTTAAGGGTTAGCGTTAGGGTTAGGGTTAGCGTCAGGGGTAGGGGTGGGGGTGGGGGTAGGGGTAGAGGTAGGGTTCCCTTCTTGGCAGGGAACGGGGCTCCCTAACAACTCTTGGTACCCTTTTCCAACTATAGCTCCCAGAGTCTTTGGGGGTTGTTTAAGCCATGAGTGTTTAAAGCGGCTTCATAGCGCATTAAATGGTGTGGATGTGGCCATGGCCTCCCTCACCCCACTGCCTCTTATTAATGAAGAATCGAAAGGATCTCCCAAGTCAAATCTCTCGGAAACAGGAATCAGAAAGAAGACTTTGTATCTCAAGCCATTTTGGAAGGTCTTAACTTGAAATGCCAATAAAGGTATTTTTATTGTATTGTGTTGTATAGTGTTGTGATTACCATGGGAAGTAGGGTGGCAAAATACGTTTGTCTTTCTGCATGCGTTTATGGTAGGCATTTTGCACTCACCTGAACCCTTGCAGGGAAAGGGACAGGGCACAATGGGAAAGGGTGGGGCAACCGGGCTGCTTAAACCACACCCCTTTTCCAAGGGAAGCACCATAGGGGGGGGGCCGTCTGAGAGAGAACAACAGAACACAGAACAAAGAAGACGGAAGTGGCGCACAGTTCCTTCTGTTCCCTCGCGTCCAAAGAATGAAACGTCAACACCCAGAGCATGTGATAAGGTAGTCACAAACACTCTGCAGCACGGGAGAGAATGAAACTGCGGGCATCCAGCACCCGCTTCTCTGCTTCTCTCGAACTCTTTGACTGTAACCCTGTCCAATCTTTTTTCAAAGAGGACATCTGCAAATTTAGAGGAGTGGGAAGGAGGAGCTGAAGTGTTGCAGGTGGAAAGGGACAACCAGAGGCCTAGAAAAAGAATTACAAGGAAAACAAGATTTGGACATTGAGAATTTGGACTGAAATTAAGAATGAAGAATGGAGTGATCTCTTCATGGGGAGATCGGAAGAAATATGGATTACAAATCTGACCAAGATAAAAGTTGGAGCTCTTGGGACATTTGGACTCAAAAGAAGCAAGAAACATGATTTGGGCTCCGCTTTTGAAAATGGAGGACTGGTTGGAAGTAACATGGAGTTTGCTGGGATAGAGCTCCTCCGAGACTTGATGACCAACATAAAGGGCTATCAACAAAACAGGCAGAGAGGGATGGAGAGAAATTTGAAGGCCTCGGACGTGAGGAATCCAGGCTAAGAACTGATATTATGGACATATTTTGGGGATTGAAACCGGGGAGGGGGGAGGGAGAGCTTTTGAATCCAAAGGGTGTACAATTTTATGTTGTTCTCTTATTTCTAAGTATGTTTAGTAATTACTATAAAAGTGGGAAATTGTGGAAGGGAACTTGGGTCGACTTTAGGAAAAGACATAAAAGATTAGTATTACGAATTAATTGAGGTTTAAGCTAAATCTGGTTAATAAGAACTTGCTGAGTTAACTATTGGAATTGGGATGTATGAGGGGGAGGTGCGGGGAAGTCAGGGAAAGTGGTTAAGAAAGTAAGATTCTGAAATTATGCATGTTTGTGTCTGTGTCTTTGTGTCTGTGTTGTGTTTTGTATAAAATTTGAAAACCCAATAATTTTTTTTTAAAAAAATCTTTTTTCAAAGAGGGCCAGATTTGATGAAGTGAAGGGCCGTGAGGGCCGCCAAAACAGTCCCTTTTTTAGGGTTTTACCGCTGGAAATAAACTGCCACAGGGGCCAGATTAAACTGACCGGTGGGCTGGATTAGGCCCCCCAAATGGACCTTGGACATGCCTGATAAGCGCACAAACAAGATGTAGCGTGTGCACCATTTCATGTTTTACTGGAAAACTTCAGGTCACTGTTAGCTGGTAGGCTTGGCCTTGGGGGGAAATCCCCCCCCTTGAATCTGATTTAGGATTTCAGCACTGCCACTACAGAGTAACAGTGTCATCATAATTTCACCACGGCAACCAGCTGCTTCATTTCCACTTACTTGAAAGGCAGGTCATTGAGTATTTATTTTATTTATTTATTTTTGTATGAAATATTTATTAAGTTTTCCATAACTGAACACGTGGCCACTTTCTTTCCCTAGGAATTGCATCCCTAGCATTGCATGCTCCCCCCAGCCCCTCCCCAAAGCTTGCTGCACCCCAAGGCGTTTTGCACTCACTTGAACCCTTGCAGGGAAAGGAGCAGGGGACAATGGGAAGGGGCGTGGTAACCAGGCTGTTTAAACCACACCCCTTTTCCAACAGAAGCGGCAAGGGGGGTCAGTATCCAGCACCCCCTTCTCTGCTTCTCTTGAATTCTTTGACTTTATGGGGACAAGCACAATTACTGGAAAGAGATTGTTGGTAAGACATGGCTCAAAGTAAGGCAATGGGCTGGCACTGAAGCCAGTCAGGCTGCTTTACACTGACATAATGCACACTTTAGAGTGAGTTCCAACAACAGTTTCCCTATTCTCATGAAGAAAAGATGCCCAAAGAGTTCAAATGATGCTTCTCCATAACAGGGTTGCGCATTGTTGTTTACATTTTGACAGCAATAATATGAAGATTTACAAAACATAAGAAGAACATCCCTGCCTGATCAGACTAGAGACCGATCTGGTTCAGTGTTCTGTTTCAACAACGGCCACCTAGATGCCTATGGGAAGCCCACAAGTTGGGCATGCGCACAATAGTGCTCATTTCAATGCAGCCACTACATATGACTCCTCCACAGTATGTTAAAATTGTTACTAAAATCACCCCCTTACTGTACCTAAAGCAAATTTGTGGAGGTGCACTTGTAAGTTCTGTGGGAGTGATTCCATTATGTGATCCAGTAGTCACAAACACTCTGCAGCACGGGAGAGAATGAAACTGCTGACATCCAGCACCCGCTTCTACTTCTCTTGAACTCTTTGACTTTAACCCTGTCCAATCTTTTCTCAAAGAGGGCCAGATTTGATGAAGTGAAGGGCCCTTAACAACCGAAGTTGTTGAGCTTTTTTATTATTTTACCTCAAAGTAAAGCTTTTTTTAAAAAATTGAAGTTGTTGAGTTTTTTTAGGATTTTACCCCAGGAAATAAACTGCCACAGGAGCTGGATTAAACCAACCGGCGGGTCGTATTAGGCCCCCGAAACAGACTTTGAACCTGCCTGGCAGGGAGAGTCTTCTGGGCCGAATAGAGAGGCCTGGGAACTTCCCACCCCTATGGATGCCATATTTTGTTGAGCTTTTTAAAGGAAGACCTCAAGATTACTTGCCTAAGATCCAGGACATAGTGCCACCTTTTGGAAATTACCCCCCGGACATCAATTTTGAAATCCCAGATGCATGAAGGAGACTTGAGTTTCTCCTGTACTAAAGATCAAAGGTTTAGTGACAGGAAATGGGTCTGAAAACAAAGGGCAATAGAGAGAGTATTTCTGGCAGAGCTTTTGTTGTTGTTTTTGTTTAGTCATTCAGTCGTGTCTGACTCTTTGTAACCCCATGGACCAGAGCACGCCAAGCACTCCTGTCTTCCACTGCCTCCCGCAGTTTGGTCAAACTCATGTTGGTAGCTTTGAGAACACTGTCCAGCCATCTTGTCCTCTGTAGTCCCCTTCTCCCTGTGCCCTCAATCTTTCCCAACATCAGGGTCTTTTCCAGGGAGTCTTCTCTTCTCATGAGGTGGCCAAAGTATTGGAGCCTCAGCTTCAGGACCTGTCTTTCCAGTGAGCACTCAGGGCTGATTTCCTTCAGAATTTATAGGTTTGATCTTCTTGCAGTCTATGGGACTCTCAAGAATCTCCTCCAGCACCATAATTCAAAAGCATCAATTCTTCGGCGATCAGCCTTCTTTACATATGGAGCTTTTCTCACAATTTGCAAGAACCCTAAGCTGAATATCTTTTGAAAGTAGTACAGGGGCTGGTGTGGTAGCCTCTGGGAAGTCACATGGTAGGGCTATCCTTATATATTGTTTTATCTGTCCAAGTAGCTAATAATCATGCATTGTGGAAGGATGTGCCCCCTGCTATGGCTACTATCATCCTGGACTATCAGCATCATTGCATTCCTTCCTACAGACTCTTCCTCAATGTTGTACCTGCCTTTCAGTATTGCAAACAAAAAATCCTCTTGGGACTCGTTTGCTGTCTGCTCCACCCTGGAACTGGTTTACGCGCAGCCATTTATTCACATGCCCCCTTCCCTGTCATTAAAGTTCAAGAATGGTAATATAAACTATGATAAAGTTTGATAGCCAGAGAAACAACAAATAGGTAATTAAACAACATGGTTTGTGTAAAAATGTAACTGGTCCACTAGCCTCGAAGATTCTTAAGCAAAAATGAGTAACAATTAAGTCAACACTGGTTTAGGAAGAATGGCTTGGTCTTATATTATCAAGTGTCAAAACTATCTCAAAGGCCTTTTCAAAATTTTACTAGCTAGAGTTGATGTTCTGCCAAGTGATCTTGGTGAACATTTTAGCCTTATAATGAGCACTGACATTTTCTCAGCATTATTTCCCCCCAGTAACACTACACTAGGAGCAGCCCCATCTGACATTCTCTGTGAAGGCCTAATTAACTTTCATTTTGTATAAAGTGGGCAGTCAGTAACACATTGAGCATAGTGCTGTGGATGGGCTGAACTGCTTTTTCTTTCCAAATATGGTCACTCTGACTCTGATCCCTTTGTCCAAAAGTGTCCTTTGCATCACTTTGAAAGGGCATTTCCCCCTTACACCAAGATAGTTGTATCTCCAGATAGTGACACTTTCTCAGGTGTTCAGCTAGAAGTCCATTCCATCCCCTTCTTGTATGTCAGATTCTAATCTATGAACGTGCATGGTTTTCTGCAGAAAAATTAACTTTTAAATATGTATGTTAAAACATGTTTTCTCTCAAAAATGCATTTCTAAACACATTTTGATTCAGAAAGTGCAAAAGACAGTAGATAAATGAGCTCTAATACACCCATTAGTTGTGGACCAGGTGAGTTCATACTTGAATTCACAAATACTGAATTCTTTAAGCATCCCTCCTTATACACCACATCTGTGGGTTGGACAACAAAACATGCCATGATGTAGTTCCCTGTACTTGAACTCCATACTTGAACTTAGCAACTGACTTGAAAGCCTTTGCTGGATCAATGATATAGTTTATTGGAGCCTGTGTAATATACAGTGCTTATTTCGACAAATGATCAATGAGGAGGAAGGTCCATAGCTCAATGGAACCTTAAATGCATGCAGTTAATGTGGGAATGTTAAGGATAGTAGGAAAGGATATATTGAATAAGTATTATCCTTCCTTCACTCACGCCAGCAGAGTGATGTAGCAGAGCAGATTCCCTTCAATATAGCAGGAAGCTAGTTTGCAGATTCGTTTGAATCTCTTTAGTTAAGTAATCCAATCTGACTTGCCCAGATGGATTATTCCTGGTGTTTCCTTTTATCCCTCTTAAAAGAATAAAGACACAAGAGTTTACTCACATTTCAGTTCACGATTTGATCCCTGAAAGGCAGGCTTTCCTCAGTAGTTACGTACATAACAATCTGTGAGTTCATCTCACATGGAGATTGAACTCATGTGCTGCTGGCTGAGAGCCAGCAGACAGCAAAATTACACTAAAAAAACAAAATGGTTGTAGCAGAGCAGCATGGCAGCAAGAAAGCAGCAGTTAACAGATCAGCAAGGGAGAGAGACAAGAGATAGAAAATGGCTGCATGACTTGGCTCTTTTATGGAGTCACCCATCTCTCAGATCACATGCAGGGGAGGGACGCTCCAGACCAGCGGAACAGGAAGTTACACTGACTGGAGTAACATCCCCCTGCCTGTGCCCACTCTAGGGAAATAAGGAATGTTGCATTTGACTGTTCCAATGGATTACATTCCACAGGTAGTATCATCACAGGTTTCATTTTCCTGGAGATTTTATTGTACAGTAGTACCTCGGGTTACAGACGCTTCAGGTTACATACGCTTCAGATTACAGACTCTGCTAACCCAGAAATTGTACCTCAGGTTAAGAACTTTGCTTCAGGATGAGAACAGAAATCATGCTCCTGCAGCGCGGCAGCAGCAGGGAGGCCCCATTAGCTAAAGTGGTGCTTCAGGTTAAGAACAGTTTCAGGTTAAGAACGTACCTCTGGAATGAATTAAGTATTTAACCAGAGGTACCACTGTATTCGGGACACGGGTGGCGCTGTGGGTTACAGAGCCTAGGACTTGCTGATCAGAAGGTCGGCTGTTCAAATCCCCGCGACGGGGTGAGCTCCGATTGCTCAGTCCCTGCTCCTGCCAACCTAGCAGTTCGAAAGCATGTCAAAGTGCAAGTAGATAAATAGGTACCGCTCTGGCGGGAAGGTAAACAGTGTTTTCGTGCGCTGCTCTGGTTCGCCAGAAGTGGCTTAGTCATGCTGGCCACATGACCCAGAAGCTGTATGCCGGCTCCCTCGGCCAATAAAGCAAGATGAGCGCCGCAACCCCAGAATCGGCCACGACTGGACCTAATGGTCAGGGGTCCCTTTACCTTTACCACTGTATTCAGTGTATGTGTAAGCATGTGTTGACCATTTTTTTGGAAAGCCTCAAAATGTGGATTGAACCAGAACATGGTGAGCTGAATCTTGAGAAGTGTTGTAATATGCATAAGATGTGTTGACCAAACCCAAATTCCCTGGGGGGAGAAAATAATGTCTTCTCCGTATTGAAAAAAATTCTTGTGTGATGGGCATTGAGGCAAATTTGTAGGAGCTTAATCATATTAAGTAGAAGCAGCCACACCACACTTCTGTAAAATAAAGTGAGTAAGATGAAAAAGACTGCAGTGAAAAAGTCATTGTTCAGCTATGTCTTCTCAGAGCATTCACCAAAGTCAGCTGATCTAATGCAACTTTAATCAATAATCTCTATTCATGAGAGGTTTATACTAGTTCTTGTCATCATTGCAAAGCATCCAACAGAATGCCCATGATTCAAAATACGTCTTGACAAATGTTAATTTCAGAAAAGAGCAATTCTAAAATTGATCTGAATTGCATCTCATTGTAACTTTGGAAATCGCTGGAGATGACGATTTTTTCCTTTATGCCCCCCAGCCGCAAATATTTTAATGTGAACAAAATGCAGTACCTGGATAACAACTTTGCAGCTTGTCCTACTTTTACATTATAGTCATGGTTCAACAGGGTATTAAAGGCAATATGCAATTATAATGCAATTGCCCTTGTGTTTAAAATTAGCTGCGCATTTAAGGGACTCATTTATGATTAATAATCAGTTATATTTCATTTGTAATATGCAAAGTGCGCTGCTATTGTTACCCAGTTCATTCGCACAACAATCCTTAGAGATAGTTTACTGTAATTGCCAAAATGACCTATTCCCCAGATGAGGAGCTAAGGAATAATTAAAGCCCAGGCTACAAGTCACTCTGGCACTGCCACAAAATACAGATGTACAAGCTTCATTGTCCATCAGACATATTGCAAAAACTGGATGTAGTATGGTGGCTGCCACACTGCATTGATGTATTAGAGAAGTAGTGGGGAACCTTAGGCCCAGGGTTCAAATGCAGCCCTGCAGGCACCTGTCTCTCCCTCCCCATACTATTCATAAAAAATATGAATGGTTTGCAACAGCCAAACATACAGTAAAACCATACCATAAAATTTACATTTTTACTGGCCACCCAAATCTCTGCCAAGTGGTGTGAGATTCCAGGGGTCTTGACACTTAACCAGGGTACATGATTGATTTGGGGAAAATGAGGCACAGCAGAGTCTGCAGTGTCCTTATGAAATAAAGTTTATTTACACATATTTACACCTGAGTTTAGATGGAGAGAGATTTAACAGCATTCACATCTCAAGAGGGAGTTGTCCTTCTCAGTAACTGTCAGGAGCAGGAGTCAGGGATAGGTCAGCAATAAAGAACATGGTGTCCACGAAGTTAGCTCTTTATTCAAAGAAACCAAAACAGTACAGGCCTAGTGATCCCAGCAACCTTTCCCAGAAGGTCTTGCTCCATTGAGGCAGTTGCCAGGACTGAAGGTCCCCACTTTCCCACCACCCTCTAAGGCTGCTCATCTCCAGGCTCTTTCCCAAGAAGTTGTTTGCATACAACCAATCTCTGCTCTGCTGTTTTCATTTATCTGCGTGTTCTAGGAGACCAGAGGAGAGGATAGTTCACTGCAGGAGGAGGAGAGTCCCTGGATTCTTAAGCAACTCTGTCTCAACACTGCTTGTTGGCCAACCTCCTCTCCAGCCTCTGATTCTGGACTGCTCTTTGCCACAGACTCTCGCTGCTCAGTAAACCCTGCTGCCTCTTCAGTTTCCAATACCTCCTCCTCTCAGTCTGTTCCCTCTTCTCCCTTCTCATCCTCGTTCTTTCCCTGGGGGTTCCCTTGTGGCTTCCCCAGCTGGTGCCTCCCAGCTCTCCTCTGCATCCAGACAGTCCATGAAAGCAGCAGAGCATTGGATTCACATGCATCCTAAGCACCATCCTAGTGTCTCTCTGTAACAGTCTACTCTAGCCTGGCGGCATGGCTGCTGGCCTTTAGTCCCTGCATGGAGTTCTGCTCTACTTCTGCACCTCCTTCCCAGAACCCCTTGCCAGTGGCAGAGGAAGGGGGCAGTGCTCCCTGGGTGCCACCTCCATGGGGGGGGTGTGACAAGGCACCCCGCGGGGGGCTTGCCCCATGCTGCCCCCAGGTGTGGCAGCATATTACGCCGCCGCTACCATACAGTTGCAGCTGCATACAGAGGATCCTCCATTCGCAGCTGCAGTGCAGCGGCAGAGGGATCCTGCCGCCGTCCATAAGGTGCTCGAGTGGCACCGTCAGCAAACTGCCCAGCAGCACATGCATGGCACCGCTACATACACGTTTGGCGTGCGTGCATGCATTGTACATACAGCACCGTGCATGCGTTGTACATACGGTGCATGTGCATGCAATGTACATAGCAGTTTGTGCACGTGCTGTACGTAGTGATGCCACACATGCGCCATACGTACGGCATACATACATGCACCTCCGGGTGGTTTCCCCAGATTCATAATCTGGGGAACCGGGTTCGTGTCTCCGCTCCTCCACATGCAGCTGCTGGGTGACCTTGGGCCAGTCACACTTCTTTGAAGTCTCTCAGCCCCACTCACCTCACAGACTCGTAATCTGGTGAACTGGGTTCGCTTCCCCGCTCCTCCACATGCAGCTGCTGGGTGACCTTGGGCCAGTCACACTTCTCTGAAGTCTCTCAGCCTCACTCACCTCACAGAGTGTTGTGAGGGAGGAAGGGAAAGGAGAATGTTAGCCGCTTTGAGACTCCTTCGGGTAGTGATAAAGCGGGATATCAAATCCAAACTCCTCCTCCTCCTCCTCCTCCTCCTCTTCTTCTTCTTCTTCTTCTTCTTAGTAGACAGAGTCCTTAAGGTTTAGGTCTTTAATAGTAAGGGGGGAAAGGGCCCTCTTGGCTCACACCAATGCCCATCTAGTCATGCATCGTGTAATATGAGGCATATACCTCAGGTTACATACGCTTCAGGTTATATACGCTTCAGGTTACAGATTCCGCTAACCCAGAAATAGTGCTTCAGGTTAAAAACTTTGCTTCAGGATGAAAACAGAAATCGTGCTCTGGTGGTGCGGCAGCAGCGGGAGGGCCCATTAGCTAAAGTGGTGCTTCAGGTTAAGAACAGTTTCAGGTTAAGTATGGACCTCCAGAACGAATTAAGTACTTAACCTGAGGTACCACTGTATGGAGTTTTCAGTGTGTCTTCTCACTCCTGGACAACACACTGCAGTTGCAAAAATATAATTTTCTACACCCTTTTTAGAAGTATAGCCTTCCTGTCCTTTCATGCCAGTAACCGCTGACTAGCTTAGCAGAAGTTTCTTCATGCTTTCTCAACTGTATTAAAAACAGAAGAGTTTTAAAAATTTATAGTGTAGCAGAGTAGTCTAGGCTTTAGGGTCACCAAAAAGAGAGAAATGGATCACCAACGAAAAAGGACAAAAAACTTGATGATTTGCACAAAATGTACATATTATTTATTACATTCAGCTGGTCACTTTATACAAAAGAAATACCCATAAAGTGACTTGACAAGATAAAATACACCAAATTTAAGAAAGTTAAATCCAGAAAAATTAAAACAACAAACACTGCAACACTACATTACTCATCCAGTAAAATATTAATACCCATCCCACTAAGAGATGTTCTCCACTTTAGGAGGTAACTTAATTACCAAAGGTCTGATGAGACAAAAAGGTCCTACCCTAAAGACTGACAAGGATGGAGCCAGGCATTTCCCCTCGAAGAGAGCATTCCAAAGAAAGGGAGCCGCCATTGAAAAGGCTCAGTCTCATGTGGCTACCCTCCACACCTCCCTTGAGTAGGGAACAAGGAAAAGGGCCTCTGGTTAAGACCTCAGAGCCAGGGCTGGTTCATATGAGGATTGCATGTGTTAATTTGTATGTATAGATATACATTTAGAAACAATTACTATAATTTAAACAGAAATACTATACATCTCACAGTTATGGGAAAGATTGATTTAGTGATCTGTGAGCCTGAGCGATTTGCTGTCTAAGTGGTAACTGTTAATGGGCAATTTTGCTCACCCTTCTCATGGCCCTCTCTCTTTAAGATGGACTTGGATCAGACAAGTCCCTGGACACATTAAGGTAGAGGACCGTTATCTGTAAAGTAGGACTCATGACCACCCTACTAAAGCTGTGGTTCTAGTCATGATAGTGCCTTTGCAATTCCATTAAACCATTTTGATCTGTGGGTCTTGCCATAGGTCCCGAGCTTGATATTTCTAGTTTAGAAAATATTATCCACTGCCGACTTCTAGTAAGACTTCAAGTTCATTTTGCATTGATTTTCACGAGTGTCCCTCCCGCTCCACCTCCAGAAATCAAAGTTACAAATATTGATGAATTCATTTGGATTTGTGCTGATAGATACATTTTGAATATGAACCAAAAAAAGAAAGAAGTACTTTGTTTCATTTCTTTCATAAATCAAAGTTTCACTTCTTTCATAAACGAGAAATGTTTTCTAAGCTAAAACTAAACTTCTGACAGAGTTGAAGTTGTACATTTGCATAAAGAAAATGTTGAAATAACACATTCAGAATCAATACTTTGCTCCTTGACACAAAGGCACGGGAGGAGAAAAAAAGCTCTAATATGTCAAGCTCAAATATATCTGTCTTAAGCAACTTGTGAAAAAAGACCAATAGGTCTCATCCGGATAGACGAGCTGAGGGAATATCTGTCAAGGCATATTGATCTGTTGCTGTACAATGTAGTTTTAACGGATTTCTACTTCACAAAATTCACTGTAAGTGTTCTTCAAATTTGGGGGATTAAAATTACAAGTGTAAATCTACGTAGTCAATTCTTTAAATGACTTAGGGAAGACGATAAAGAAAACAATGGTTGCTAACTCCTGATTAGGGAAAGAGCTTTTGGCAACCACCCAACCCCCAAACACCCCCCCCCCATAAAAATGAAAAAATATTACCAAAGCACAAAAGTCATCTGACACTATTTGTTTATTTTGGGGTGGGAAGATTATAGCTCTCTTCAAACCTTATGATCCTGCACACACAGAGCATCATACAATACTTCTACTACCAATCTATGACTTATACACCACCCATCTGACTGGGTTGCCCGTCACTCTGGGCAGCTTCTAACAAAATAGAAAAAATATAACGAAACATCAAACATTAAAAACTTCCCGATACAAGGTTGCCTTCATCTATCTATCTATCTATCATCTATCTATCTATCTATCTATCTATCTATCTATCTATCTATCTATCTATCATCTATCTATAATTTATTAAGTTTTCAAAGGAAAAAAAATTACATAAGTAAAAAGAATAGAAAACAAGACAAAAAGAAAAAGAAAAAAAGAAAAATACAAAATACAGAAAAAGATAAAAAACATTTAAAAAGAAAACACACCAATCTTTCCATATCATATATTCATATCCTTGCTTCCCTACCTCCTCACACCTCCCTTTTTTGTATTCCAATTTAATTAGTTGATTCAGCAATTTCTTCCCCTCTTTGTTTTTATCTTAATCCTTTAACTTAATATAATATAACTTTGAGTTCTCACCTGTTAATAATCCATTTTTCATATACCTTTAAAACATTGCTGCTTAAACCACTTAACTTCATTCTAACATCATTCTAACATTCATTAATTTTACAATATTTCTGTAAATAGTCTTTAAATTTCTTCCAATCTTCTTCCACCGACTCTTCTCCCTGGTCTTGGATTCTGCCAGTCATTTCCGCCAGTTTCATGTAGTCCATCACCTTCATCTGCCATTCTTCCAGGGTGGGTAGATATTGCGTCTTCCAATGCTTTGCAATAAGTATTCTTGCTGCTATTGTGGCATACATAAAGAAAGTTCTGTCCTTCTGTGGCACCAATTGGCCGACAATGCCCAGGAGAAAGGCCTCTGGTTTCTTCAGGAAGGTATATTTAAATACCCTTTTCAGTTCATTATAAATCATCTCCCAGAAAGCCTTAATCCTTGGGCACGTCCACCAAAGGTGAAAGAATGTGCCTTCAGTTTCCTTACATTTCCAACATTTATTATCGGGCAAATGATAGATTTTTGCAAGCTTGACTGGTGTCATGTACCACCTGTATATCATTTTCATAATATTCTCTCTTAAGGCATTGCATGCCGTAAACTTCATACCTGTGGTCCATAACTGTTCCCAGTCAGCCATCATAATGTTATGTCCAACATCTTGTGCCCATTTAATCATAGCAGATTTCACCGTTTCATCCTGTGTATTCCATTTCAACAGCAAGTTATACATTTTTGACAAAATCTTAGTTTTGGGTTCTAACAGTTCTGTTTCTAATTTTGATTTTTCCACCTGGAAGCAAATTTTCTTGTCCAAATTGTAGGCCTCCATTATCTGATAATAATGAAGCCAGTCTCGCACTTTGTTTTTTAGTTTCTCAAAACTCTGCAATTTCAGTCTATCTCCCTCTTGTTCCAAAATTTCCCAATATTTCGGCCATTTGGCCTCCATATTGAGCTTTTTTTGAGCCTTCGCTTCCATCGGTGACAGCTACCTTGGGGTTTTATTTTCCAGTAGGTCCTTATATCTTATCCAAGCATTAAATAATGCTTTCCTGACAATATGGTTTTTAAATGCTTTATGTGCTTTGACCTTATCATACCACAAATATGCATGCCATCCAAATACATTATTAAAACCTTCTAAATCCAAAATGTCTGCGTTTTCCAGAAGTAGCCATTCTTTCAACCAGCAAAAAGCTGCTGATTCATAGTAAAGTTTAAGGTCTGGCAGGGCAAATCCACCTCTTTCCTTTGCATCTGTTAGTATTTTAAATTTTATTCTAGGCTTCTTACCTGCCAGACAAATCTAGAAATATCTCTCTGCCACTTCTTGAAACAGTCCATTTTGTCCAAAATTTTCAGTGTTTGAAACAGAAACAACATTCTAGGCAATACATTCATTTTTATAGCAGCAATACGGCCTAGCAGTGAAAGCTTTAAATTTGACCAAATTTCTAAGTCTTTTTTTCACTTCAGTCCAACATTTTTCATAATTGTCTTTAAATAGATTCCCATTTTTAGCTGTCATGTTAATCCCCAGGTATTTCACTTTCTCAAGGTTGCCTTCAAATGTCTTCGGAAAGTCGTATTATTGTTTATCTCATTGAAATGAGGAAGTACGGGGATTAATGTGCTAGCTTCCACCTCTTCCATCACCATCACTCTCCATAAGTTGGACGGTGACTTTCTGAAGTGTGGAGCCCGATCTTCCATTTAAAAAGCTGACCTTTCAGGGTTCAAAATTATGGGAGGGAGTCTCCAGCATCATGAAATATAGCATCATGAAATCATGCTTGCTACTTGATCATTGATTGGCAAGGACACACTTAAGGAAAGAGAAAGCCAAGGGCAAATGGCTCTCAGGTCGTACAGAACAAGGGAAATAGTGACAGGTTCCAGTCACAAAGAAGGTAGACTAACAGCAGTGAAACCCCATGCATGTCTATTCTGAAGTCACCTCTATTCAGTTCAGTTGAGCTTATTCCAAGAAAAGTGTGTATAAGAGGTTAAAGGTGATTTCAGTAAAAGGTTTGGTTTTTGTTTTTACTATGGAGGAATTTAATAGGTGTCTGTTCAGCACAGTTTGAAGAGTGTGTGTTTTCCTGAGATGCAAGAACTTTTAAAAATTCAATCATGGTTTGATTTAGCAAGCAATCAGGTGAGATGAGATAAAGAAAAAGTGTTTGTGTACAGCAGCCTCATACCCAGCTTCACTCAGGAATCCGAGGAAATGAAACAAAAAATCAGTGAAATTTTGAAATCACTGGTTAAAATCAGTGCAGTTTTCAAAGACTCCGTCTGCCATCTTAATTCAAAATGGTGTCCAGTTGTATCTAAACATAGATAAAATTGCTCCTTGATCTCAGGAAAAATGATTACAATATCTTAAGAGGAGTCCAAATGCATAATGAGGTAGATAAACATCAGATAGATGATAGATGATAGATAGATGATTGATAGATATAGATATATAGATAGATAGATAGACAAGTAGTTGATTTGACTTCACATTCAATATAACAAATAATTACAAGTTTATTACCAAGCTGAATACCACATTTTATGTTTATGTAATATCTTCCAAAATATTTTGTGAAGAAACTATATTATATATATATTTGTCAATATGAAGTTATATTCCAACTTTAAGTTTCCCCTTCCTCACACTGATCTCCTTCTCAAAGTCTCACCAGCATGTCTTGGAATTTTGCGATTAACATATTCTTACTTGTCATGAGACTTTTGGGAAGGGAAAGCTAAGTATTGCATCCAATGACAAGCAGACTTACAAACACCACTCAGTTTGACTGAAGCTAGTTAGCAATGTTCCCAGTTTTATTTGTTCTTAGGTTCAGCCTTGTGTCATCCCAAGATAATACTGTAGTTTAGTTCTGATGATGGATATCTACATGTTTGCCCATTTGCTAAGTAGAGCTTGTTTAACTAGCTGTTTTATGGCTTGTTTATCTATATTGTAGTTTTCTTTCATTAATGTTTAGTTATGTCTGAAGCTATTGAGTTTATATATGGCTAATTGGTACTTTCTGTACCGGTCTGCAGTAATTAAAACGTACTCTAATTGAGCTGTTTTTAGTCAGAGCTAACCAGGATGGCATTTAAGTGTTTAATAACACCGCTGCTTGGTTCTTCTGTGATTCCTCTAGCTTTAATTGGACTCTTACTTGCAACAAAATTAAGTGATTTTCTTAATCTCTGCCAGATTTGTGTCATTTTGTAATTGCTTAAACTGCTGACAACTTCTATTTGATGCAACCTTACAATGCAATGAAAATCTTTAATTGTTGCCCCCCCCCCCCCTTTTTGGCTCTTTCCCACTGCTCAGACAGTATGAAGAGAAATAAAACAGGACTAAAAGCTAACAATAACTATGTAATAACTTACTTATAAGACTGAAGTAGGGACAAAAAACATTTTTAATGCCCTTCTGCATCCCTGCATTGTGGGGGTTGGACTAGATTACCCATGGTATCCCTTCCAACTCTACAGTTCTATGGTTCTATCCCAGCAAATTATTATTATTATTTTAAAAAGAAAAGTTAAAAGCTTCATTTTATAAAATCCTATGTTTCCCTGCTTTAATAACAAACAGACCCTGAGCTTCAGAATTCATAGGCAGCATTCTAGACAGCCTCACATTGATGTTAATACAATACATAATAAAAAGCTGCCCATTTTTTGTTTGAAAGTCTGAATTATTTGTACTCTTCATTTACAAATGCACTTATAGCATGACATTTTGTTCATGACCATGATGCCCCACAATTTTTGTAGCCGATTTTCAGCAGATTACTGCTTCTCCGTGATTTTGCTATCATCATCATAGCTGTTATCAGTCAACAGATGTTGATCTTTCTTTACCTGATAATTAATATGATATTACAACATTGTGGTTCAATTCAGTTGCAAACAACATCCCATTATTTCCCTTATGGCTTCATATATACATATTACAGTGTTATTTTTCTAGAAGAAGAGGTGCCAGAACTCACCACACATGCCTTCCTCTTTCTCACAGAATAGTAATGGTGCCCACCTGAGAGATGCCAAAACTGAGCTCCAGTGAATTCCATCTGAGAAAAAGCCATATATAAAAACAAAATTCCCATCACATGTGGGCAGAAGTTTCCTTTTTCTATAGCACCAACAACAAACAACACTGATAATATATCTGTTATATAAGTACTATAGTGCATTTTTTATGTCGTTTTTTGGTTGAAAGGCCTAGAAAGCACTGAAAAGCATATTCAAAAACAAATGTTTGTTTATCCTCCATCAAGGCAACCAAAAAACCATTACAATTGTCATGGACACATTCTACTTAGGCCACAGGTAAGGACGCTGTGGCTCTCCAAATGTTGCTTGTCTGTCATAACCAGGAGTAGGCAACCTAAAGCCTGTTGGCCGGATGTGGCTCAATCACCTTCTCAATCTGGCCCACAGACGGTCTGGGAATCAGCATGTTTTTACATGAGTAGAATGTGACCTTTTATTTAAAATGCACCTCTGGGTTATTTGTGGGGCCTGCCTGGTGTTTTTACATAAGTAGAATGTGTGCTTTTATATAAAATGCATCTCTGGGTTATTTGTGGGGCATAGGAATTTGTTTATTTCCTAAAAAAAAAAAAAATAGTCCGGCCCACTACATGGTCTGAGGGACGGTAGACTGGCCCACGGCTTAAAAAGGTTGCTGACCCCTGGTCATAACTCACCAATGAAATCTGGAAGGCCACAAGTTCCCCATCATTGAACAGGGCAAAAGTACTCAAGGAGGGTATGAAGCATGGCCAGTGAGGTGGGAGGGGGTATAGAGAAAGGGATTAGGTCCATGGAGTGGGGCATGGCAGTGGAAGCAGCACCAACAATCTCAGTCAAGCCTTAACCAACTAGCACTTGCAAATTTCTCTCTTCTTCAAGTTGTAGATGGGTACAACACTTGAGTAGGTTGGCTCTGCCTTTCATTGGCTCTCACTTTAAGAACTGCTTTCTGCCCTACCAATCTCAATGGGCACCAACAACTGCTGGGGCCTGGCCTGGCCTGGGTAGAATCCAGGGAGCTGAATAGGTCATAATCCTCATTCCCCCACCAGCCTGAGATTCTTCATCCCTGTCCTAGTGGGCAGGAATTGACCACAATGTGTGACAAAAGAAAGATTTCCCTCCTTTAAAAAGAGATTTGCTCTAGTTAAGAAGCTAAGCAGTTTTCTCCCTTCAATGCATTTTACGTATGAGTGCATCTATATGTGCAATGGCATTGTACTTAAAGCGCTCCAGCTTTTAAGGGAAACAATATTATTTCCTCCACCATCCAGCTAACCTCTTCTATTTCCAAGAATGGAGTAAGTCACTTATTACCCAGAGTGAAAGCAAGGTTTCTGCATTGTAGGGCTGTTTTCCTCTGCAAAGAGGATCTTGGTTTTTCATGTTCTGATACCTGTAAAGAAAAAGCCTGCCTTTGAAGGCTCTGCAGGAATCGATCACTATTAAAATTTCATAAATATCTCACATAGCTGTTTTCATTGTCTGGGATCAAATAGAGGGGGGAATGCAGAAAGGAAGGAAAAACTTGTTAGCACATCATGACTTAATGCTGCCTTGGTAACTGATTATTCATGAAAGTATTGGCAAAAGCTGTGAGGAAAGAGAAAGTCAAAACTAAATACAAAACTATTTCCCCTTCTCCCTTGGGCAGTCAGCTAAGGTTTCTGAGCTTGTATCTTAATTTTCAGTACTTCTTTATTTAATATGTCAACTTAAGAAGGAAATGGAGGAAAGAAAAAGGCAGCCAGCAGAAATTCCTAATAAAGAAAGAAGATGCTATCTTACTGCCAAAACAACAATAAGAATTAAGAATATAGGACAGTATGGTTTTAAAGAATGCATCCAATTTGCATGACTTGGAATGTAATCCTATACACACCTATCTGGAAATTGGCCCCACTCAATGTAGATTATTTCTGAATAACCATGCATAAGATTATTCTGTTATACTGTATATATTTTCCTTGGCAAAACAGAGAAGCTGAAATCGGGAGAACAAAAACTCTCCTCCTTTCTGACACACACACACTCTTTCATGTGCAAACAATTTAAATGAGTTTAAATATTAAACATATTCTCAAGAGATGGGACAACAGATCAAACAAATGTTTCAGATATGTTATTTTAATGAGAATCTCAGTTACATAAAAGGCATTAAGGACGCCACAATGGAAATCATGGTGAATGTTTTCACCATGCAGAATAGATTGTGCAAAATGAAGACTGGGATTTAGCAGGAATGAAGAGAAATACTGGTGGTTTGGTATTTTAATCACAGATCCAGGTGGGTCTTGCCAGAGATGTGGCACAGTAATTTATTTCCATTTGATGTAATTTTTTTATGGTCTCAGTTTAAAGAACAGCAGAACATCCAATTTCTCCATGTACATCACTGGTATTCTTATTAGGAATGTATGCAAGATGTTCCAAATAAAAGAAAAGAACATAAGCTAAATATTGAGAAAGAAAGAGATATGTATATTGTTGTGACGTGGGGTTTGTGATTTCAGCTCTCTTGACATAATATGCTGGAGACAGTTCTCTAGTAACACTTCTTTATTTAAGCAAACAAGACTGAAGCCTGAGGAGGGGAAAGCTACATTTATAGGGACAGGGAACTAGCTAGAAAGGATACATTTTGGAGGGAACAATATCAGGCAACCACAGTCCTGCCTTTTGGAGGAAACCAATAAGACAGAGGATCCAAATACAGCAGCTTAAATGAACCAATAGTAGCTGTACCCTTTGAAACCAAAAGGCAGTTACTTTACCCTAATGCAAATACAGACAATAATAATACAGATATAAAATCCTTTGACTCAATACACAACATATATAAATTTTCATATATTTTGTAGACTGTGTGTCTTTTCCAGAATCAAAGGTGTGTGTGTGTGTGTTCCTAAGGTAGTAGGATGTACCTCAACAGGGCACATCAATAGCGTATACACACACCCCTTTCAAAAGAAGAAATAATAGCACCAAAATATCTCCAGATGAGAAGGGATGTTGTCATTAAGCCTGCTGACAAAGACAGTGCTGTGGCACTTAACACTGCAGACTACTTAGCAGAACGTTGAAGACAACTGACAGAAAAAACATGCAAACCCCTTGACAAAGACATCACCATGGATCTCAATAACCACATCATTAAAACTATGCAAAACTGTACAGGAAGGGAACGTCTTAAAGAGCAGACATCTGATCTCATTGTTAATTCAATTCCCACACCTGGAAGGTTTTACATGCTACCAAAAATCCACAAAGCCAGCAACCCTGGATGCCCCATTGACTCAGTTAACAACACAACTACTAGAAGGATTTCTCTGTCTATTGACTTTAACTTACTAAACATGGTATATCAATGACACTAATGACTTCTTTCTTCAAATCGAGTCTCTAAACAAGCAGTATCAATTCAATGCCAATACTACACGTGCTACTTGGGATGTTACATCTCTTTATACCAATATGCCACATAAGGATGGGATTCAAGCTTTAAATGAGTTCCTTACAACAGAAATTCTAAAAATTGTCCAGCAGAAGTTATCACTACTTTAACTATGCTACTGCCTACTTGTAATAACTTTACATTCAGCGGAGAACACTACCTGCAACTACAGGATTGCAATGTTGCAACTGCTGGTGGCAGAAGGTAAAATATTTTGCTACAAGAATTTAAAACTTCTGCTTTGTTAGCCATTTGGAACAAAAAAATAATGGGGCAACCAGTTGCTAAGCATTTCAGTATGGAAGACACTGTCTGTCAGACTTAGTATCAGAATTATTTCATTTATATCAGCTGATAAAGGTGGAAGCTAAAGCATTTTGCCACATCCCCCCCGCTCCTGTTTTGTTCATCATAGTAACATATATATTATTCTAGTGATTAGCCAAATCCTAAAATGGATCTAGACCAATCTTGCATAATCTTTTTTGATGTCCATCTTTCTGTTAAAAACACACATAAAAAATAAAATCACAGTTCACTGGCCGTAAAAGAATATTTTCTTTCTTTAATTTCCAAACAGATGAAAATTGAAATTAATGGCTTCCAAAGTTTAATTTGTTCCAAAACAAAACCCCCTTCTCCTGTGTCACTTTTGCCTCTGGAGTTCCACTTATGGGCTGTTGTCACTTGCAGAGCATTCCAGCATTTGCTCTTTCAGTTTCTTCAAGGGTGCACTTCAGGGGTTGTAATGTTTGTAAGAAATTTGAGCGGTCCCTGCAGGAAATCAGTTAGTGACCCTATCTAGGTATATCACTTGAGTTGCATGTCAAGGTCCCCAAGCCACCCCCCAAATAACTCACAACGCACACTTAATTTTTGTTTAAGGTTTTTGGCATAATTTTGGCCACAACTTTATTTAAATACAAAACCGTGAGTGGTTGTTTAGGCATTGGTTAAGACTATCTGTCCCCCCGCCTGGGGACAGAACTGACTTCCGGGCACCACCGAAAGACAGTGCGGGGGAAAGCTAGTCGGGGAGAAATGGAGCTGAGACACAGACCCTCACCTCTCACCCGCCTGCTCCCCGAAGGCTTGCCGGACCTAGTCCCATTCCAGGGATTGGACAAAAAGATAGCAAGCCCCAGGATTCCTTTAACGGAATTCCCTTTCCGCAGCAACCATGGAGGGGCAGGCCCAGCCTATCCTAACCCCTCCTCCACCAATTTATAACCAATGCCTAGCCGCAACCTTACAAGTTGTGACGATTTGCTACGCAGTAGGCAAAAACCAAATAGCCCAGCCAATCAGCCAGGTGGACAAAATTCCTACCAGGCCCCTGCCCCAACGGCAGATGACCCCATGACAGGCATAGCAAGATCAATGCAACAACTCCTTACTCAAGGGCGGGTGGGCGGGTGATCCGTTGCACGCAGCAAAGAGACAGCTCCAGGCTGCGTGCAGAGTATTTAAACATTGTACCCCTCCCACCAAAATTGCAACATAACTTTTACCCCAGCAACCCAGTGAACCAATCACTGCCCCAGGCCATCTTTAGAGACCCTGCCTGGTAACAGAGGGGTGGCTCAGCAGACCCCACCACAACACGTGCTCTCCATGAAGGAGAACACGCTTTGGGCCCACAACTCTGAAGGCATGACTTCTCATTGACATGAGTCATGCTTCTGATCCATGATCAGCACAGAAGGCAGCCTGCTCGTGGTTGCCCTCTTAAAAATGGCAGGAATGGGCAGCTCCCAGCCCCCAGTGCCCCAGCCCCAATGGGCCTTGTGGGCAAACCCCTCCCCCAGTTGGTGTGTGTGGCATGGCCAGAGGGGGGGTAGTACCAAGTGTCTAGCCCCTCCCCCATCCATGCTGGGAGATGGTGGCTCCCCGGAACCAGTCATGTCTGCATTGTGCGGCAAACGCCACTTCCACAGGGCCCCAGGTGAGCAGATATTCTTTCTTAAAAGGAAACTGTCAACTTGAAACACAATGCCCCCCCCCGCCTCCTAGTATCCTCTTTGTAGAACAAGGGATTTGTGCAGATGACTCAGGAGGTAATTTTCAGCTCAGAAACTATTAAATTGTATTTACTGCATTTCAAAAATATTTAAGTTGTTGAAAGGTAGTGGGGAGGAAGTGTTTCTATCGACATATCATTCTCTGACTTTGAGGAGAGCAAAACACTACCTTTGTTATAATCTCTGTTGTATACACCTCTCTTTTGGAAAGGTATTAGCTTAAAGTATTGTTATAAATATTTCCTTCTTGACAGTGAGTAGCAGCATCCAGTCACTCTAAATGCTCAGATATATTGGTAACCATTATAGGTGCCTGATATGCTTTATGATACTCCTCCTTCCATCACACTGTATTTTGGAAGGCTACAAATACAACCAAGATAGCATGAAACATGTTTAATGTGGAGCCATGCCAGGTATCTTGCATTTAATTAGATAGTAACCAAACAATTTCTCTCTCCCCATAAACTACATCAAATCCTGCTAAAACTTTTTTGTTGCTGTTGAACATAACTTTTAAGTGTCAGATGAGCTTGTCAGAAATATATATCTGAAGTTATATGCTGCTTCTAACTGAATATCTTTTGAAAGGTAGGATTTGTGCTGTTATGTTTACTGTTTTTATAAAAGCAAGCCAACCAAAAAACCTTCAAAAAAAGTTTTGAACTTCAAAATCAAACCATCCATTCTTGGTTAGGGGGGATCAAGAAGCCTATTATGTATTTGCTGTATATTTTGGAAATTTGTTTATTTGCTTTTTATGCATTTGGAACCCTTTTAAAATATCAGGTTGTATCCAATGTTGGCCTTACTCAGAGTAGGGCCACTGAAAAGTAATGGACTTTACTAACTTTGACCTATTAATTCCAATGGGTCTATATAGCTTAGATTACAACACACTATAACCAATTTTTTGGGATCAAGCAACAGGTGTTTTGTCAATGCCTGGATACAATTCAACAGCATTTTGAATAAAGATTGCAGACTGAAACTTTCATAGCTGTACTAATTTTTCTTTTTCTTTTTGGAATTCCTGAGCACTGCTGCTACGTATTTCATTTATACTGAAAGCAACTTCCCAGTCTTGCCAAAGAAGCAAGAAAATAGTTTTTTTAAAAATAATAATAATAATAATAATAATCAACTATTGACTTACATTTGCACTTAATAACATTCCTTAGAATTTGGGATTTAAGTTTTGTGCCCATATTTAAGCTGTGATCCTAAGCACTTGTTCCTGGAAGTATGTTCCAGTGAATTCAATGGTGCTTACTTTTGAATCAACATGTATAGAGCTGCCCAGTGTTGCGTGTTGAGTCCCACAGTGCCACCCCCAAAAATAATTCAAACTGCACACTTCAATTTTTGTTTAAGTTTTTTGGCATAATTTTGGCCACAACTTTATTCAAATACAAAAAATGTGAGTGGTTGCTTAGGCATTGGTTATGACTATCTGTCCTTGCCCCCCAAGGACAGAGCTGGTCCCTTCCGGACACCACCGGATGCCAGCGTGGGAAACAAGTATTGGGGAGAAATGAAGCTGGGAATCAGTCCAACACTTCTCACCCTCATGTTCCGGTGGGGCTTGCACGGCCCAAGTCCGGCTCCACGGACAAGGAGGAAAGAATGGCAAGCCCCTGGATTCCTTTAACGGAATTCCCTTTCCGCATCATTTGGAGGGATAGGCACTTACCCCTCCAAGCACCAATTTAACCAATGCCTAACCGCCAACCTTACAAGTTGTGACGATTTGCTACGCAGTAGGCAAAAACCAAATGGCACCAGCCAATCAGCCAGATGGCAAAATTCCTACCAGGCCCCCGCTCCAAGGCGAACGACCCCATGACAGGCATAGCAAGGTCAAGCGAGCAAAACAAAAAAACACCCTATAAAAGGGAGGGAGGGCGGGTGATCCGGTGCAAAACGGCCAAGAGGACGTCCCATCGCCTGGCCTCTGTATTTAAAGCCTCTGACCCCTCCTCCGAATTGGCAACAATCAAAATTCCCCAGCAACCCAATTAACCTCTTAAAGGCTAGGGTTCCACCACATTGGCCTAGTCATGACAGGGTGGCCTGTTCCCCCAACCGCAACACGTGCTCTCTGTTAGGGAGAACACGCTAAAGTAAAAAAGTACCACTTCTAGAATGTTTTTCTGATTAAGTCCTAATTAATAGAGGCATATTTATCATTTGATGGCTGCTGTTTTATGACTGCAGTATCAAGTGGTGCCTTGTATGCAATTAGTGGCTGGCATGAATATCATACCACAGATATTCATATTGTCTGAAACATAATGCATTTGATTCACACAACCTTCTATTTGCCATCATGCGTATAGCAACTAAATTTCATTTCCTGTGAGGGGAGAAGAGGAGGCTCAGAGTCTCCATGCCCAAACTATATCCATTTATTAGAACATCTGTAAACACTCCCTATATGTATGCCTTTATTCAAGGAGGGCTCTGCCTAGTGCAGTGTTCCTCAAACAGGGCTCCAGCTGTTGGTGGACTACAAACTCCCATTATCCCTAGCTAGCAGGACCAGCGGTCAGGGTTGATGGGAGTTATAGTCCAACAACAGCAGGAGCCCCAGGTTTGCGAAACACTGGTCTAGTGTTGTTCAGAAGTTCATCTTCAGGTGTGGGGGACATTTGGCCTCTCAAAGTTGCAGAACTACAACTGCCTTCATCCCTGGCCTTGGGCCATGTATTCTGTATAGTGAAATAGAATAAAACCTAATTGCACCACTACTTCCAAGATCTCATTTCCCCCTACACATGTTTACTGAATGTGTGAAGGTGTGTGTAGTAATTAAGTGCCATGCATGCACATGGAAATTCATTTATATTCTAATTACAGGGCCCAATCTTATGGGTCAGGGCAAAATATATGCCTTTACAAGAAATCTGAACCTTTACTTTTTAGGATATACAGTGGTGCCCCGCAAGACGAATGCCTTGCAAGATGAAAAACTCACTAGACGAAAGAGTTTTCCGTTTTTTGAGTCGTTCCGCAAGACGAATTTCCCTATGGGCTTGCTTCGCAAGATGTTTCGTCTTGCGAGTTCTTGCGAGTTTGTTTCCTTTTTCTTAAAGCCACTAAGCCGTTAATAGCTGCTAAGCCGCTAATAGCCGCTAAGCCGCTAATAGCCGTGCTTCGCAAGACGAAAAAACCACAAGACGAAGAGACTCGCGGAACGGATTAATTTAGTCTTGCGAGGCACCACTGTACCATACATCCTTCCAGCTGTTTTTCAAAGGCATAACTTTCCCTCAATAACAATTTTCTTCCCGAGTTTGACATATGTCATACAAAATATATTCCTTCCCACTCCCTCCCATTTCCATATAAAGCTCTCTATTTTAAATTCATCAGCTGCTGATTTGTCTTTGCCCACATTGATTAAGTTATTCCATTCTTGATGATCTCCCACAGCAGGTGAAAATGTGAACAATTTACCAGGGAAAAAAATTACATTTAATATAAGTCCCGCAAGCAGACATTTCAAAGCAGCACCGTGCCAAATGAGAGAAACCAATGAAGATCTCCAACAAAGCTAATCGGCGGTTCCCAATGCTCCTGCAGTACATTGCAGAACCTTTTATAGCAGTTATAGTAACAACTGAAAGTGTCACATATAAAGCTGGTAATTTTCTCTTATGAAAACCACTGCTGATTACTTTCAAGCACTTTGCATCCCCCGTTTTAATTTGCCACATTCCTGTGTGTGTGGGAACATGGCTTTAATTTGGGGATGTTATTGTAATTTTCAATGGGGTCTATCACCCCATCAGCTAATTTGTTTCTTTCATTCCTTTGTGACCTGCACTATTAGGGTGAACCAGACAGTATTATTACCACCACCACCCTCCAAAACTAGAATGCACTTACATACATAGGAAACTGACTTATACTGAGTCAGACCACTTGTCCATCTAGCTCAGGCATGTACAAAGTCCGTTTCGGGGGCCTTCTGGCCCACCTATCGATTTAATCCCCCCCATGGTAGTATATGTCCTAAAGAAAGCTCAACAACTTTGGTTGGCCCTCCCGCATGTTCACTTCATCAAATCTGACCTTCTGAAAAAAATTTGGGCACCCCGATCTAGCTCATTATTGTTTGCACAGACTTGCAGAAGCTCTCCAGGGTTTCAGGCAGGCATCAACTGCAAGCACTACCTGGAGATGCCAGGATAGAATCAGGACCTTCTTAATGTAAAAAGACCCAAATACTCTACTACTGAACTCCACCCCTTTCCTCAACTTTCACTCAAGGCTACCATCCCAGCCACAGAACTCATAGTGTGAAATATGGAGGAGGGGTGGAATAGGTGTTTTTTCAACAGGGAACACACTTCTTTCTGACGCACATAGCTTGGTGCAGAAGGTCACCACTCCCTAGCTCCAACATGAAGAAGTCAGTGCAGAGCGGGTGGGGATGGGGAGCACATTTGCAGTAGGGATGCCACCAGCATAATCGCCAAGGCCTAAGAAGAGCATGAGATTTTAGGCTCTTTGATACTCTCCTCCCAGCTCTTTATTTGCATGAGCCTGCCCTCCCTCTATCCAGTGTGAGCTTACGCCATACTGCCATGCTGAACAGGTGGAATCAGAGACAGGAACATGATAATTAGCATGGTGGTTTAATCTGGTAACTTGACAGGTTTGTGTAGGAAAGGGGAAAGGTTGGAACAATTTGTGAGTAACCCAGTTCCTCCTCCCAAAGCCCCAATTCTCAGAGTGGCTTAACAGTCAATCTGTTTACCCAGGTAACTCCTGGAATTGTGTCTTTCCAACCAGAAGGGAGGTCTTCTAACCACTCTCAGCATCCTTAACAAACTCCAGCTCCCAAGAATCGTTGGGGGAAACCATGACTGTTTAAAGTGGCATGATACTGCTTATACTGTATAGGTCAGATGGAACCTAAAGCTGTAGCACCCCAATTTTGTTTTGCCATTCAACTACGAGTGAAAGAAGTTGTGATTATCCTCCCCTCCCCACCAGATTCTCGAAATTTTCAATCCATTTCGCAGTTGCATCTTATCTTTGAAAGTTCAGCTGTGCCCCAGGGCATATTGTCTACATTCGAGCATTCAAAGACAAACTCCCTGCTGGGATTTCTCTGCAGGAAGAGCACACTGGCAGCTGTCTGGGCAATTAACACCCATTTAACAATACTTGTGTTATATTTCCACCCTAAAGAAATGTGTTTGAAATGACACTGAAAAATGACTCAGACTTCCTCTATCCTCTAAAATAGATCCATACACTTTGACTTTGTGTGTGTGTGTGCAATATATATACCAGCAGCCCATCAAGCAGCAACAAATAAAACTTTTCCCACTCTTGACTGAAACACAAGAGTGCAAGGGTGGAGGTGGGGAGGGGGTTTTCTGTTGACCAGGCAGGCAGCGGTGAAATAACCAAGACAGGCACCAGCGTTGGCATGGCTGAAGTGCAAGGCATTTTGCTGATTCCATTTAGCCCTAACTGATTGAATGGCACTCTGTCAAGGGTTGGGAACTGCCCAACTCCTTCTCTGGGAGTCACTCGGCATTGACTCCTGTCATAGTGTAAGCCAAGCCTCCAAGATCTCACTAGGTGACTGGAGTGTGAAGATTCCAGCAAGGCAGAGGCCCTAACCTGAGCCTAGGGCAAACCATGGCTAATCTTTCTACGCTGATCCTGCCCCATGTTGTTTCTGCTCACAGTTTACATAGCTAATCAACACCTAATAGAAGTAAGTCTTGGCTCGCTGAGGGAAAGGTGAAAACCTCAAGAACCTGTTGATAGAGGTTGCCAGGAAAAAAACCCTTTCTGGCTCTGTCAACTATCAACTCAAATAGCTCAGTGAGGCTCTAACCCAAAGGTGGGTGGGTGGGATGCCCATGGGGCAAAATGGCCCCTATGTCTTGTTGGGGAGGCCTTTCAAGGCTGGGCTGGCAGTTCTCATTTTGCTGCTTGAGTTGAGATGACATTTTCATTTAGCAATAATTGTGCCTTGGATTAACCTGTTCAGAGGATGCTGAAGGAATTGGAATCAGGCAGTCATGAATCCCCAGATGATTCATCAAGCAGCACTCAAACCCTGGAGCTATTCTGTATGGCAAACCATTCCAGATAGGAGCTGCCTGTAATAAGCATATCGTAGCCAATTAGGTTAGTCAGAGGCACAATTATAGCCCCTGGCGGAGAAGTGGTGCCTTTTGGCACCTATTTCTGTCAATATCCCTGCAGGGTGGAGTTACACTGTTTCCTGCAATGCTGTACTCATTTACCTGAGAGTAAGACCCATTGGACTCAATGGGCATTATTTCTGAATTGGTATGCATAGTGTGCAGCTCAGCCTGGAATATTCTGTGGAACCACTGACTCACTATAATATTGAAGAGCTATTGAATGGAAAGTACTCTGTTTATGGTACAGAGCATTATTCTCATTTTTCGATTGCCATGGAATAAATGACTAATTCTGCCTTATGGCCCAGGAAGCCAACTGACTCATGGAGCAATTGAGGACAACAGCTGACTGTGCATATGCTCTCAACATAGATGGGATTGCTCTGAAGGAGCATATGGGACAGTTGACAGCAGACAAGGGAGAAGGCTTAACAGGCTGTGGTTCTATAGTCATTTCCCTGAAAGTAAGTCCCCTTGAACTCAGTGGGACTCACTTTGGAGAACCCTTCCTCATTTTGAGGATTCCGGCATGGGTGTCATGAAATTACCACAGAAGCACAACTGATCACTCTGCTACAGTGACAAAGTTGCGGGCAGCAACCCCCCGAGTGTTAAAAAGGTGGTAGTGGCACTCTCAGAGCCATGGGAGGCAGTGGGACTCACTTTGGAGAACTCTTCCTCATTTTGAGGATTCTGGCATGGGTGTCATGAAATTCCCACAGAAGCACAACTGATCACTCTGCTACAGTGACAAAGTTGCGGGCAGCAACCCCCCCGAGTGTTAAAAAGGTGGTAGTGGCACTCTCAGAGCCATGGGAGGTAGTGACTGTACAAACCCACCAACCTTCTCCTTGTAAGTCAACATTCTCATTGTGGTCAATGAGCAGACCATCCCTGAACTTGAGGACTTCTGCAAGCCAAGCATTTGTACTGACATTGAGATATGGCACCTCCTAATTGGTGGTGGTTCTGTATCACTAGCTAAACCCCACATGTGGTATATGTGTGTGTGGGGGGGGGGGTTGTGTGTGCACACACCTTTGTTCTAATCCACTCCCAACTTTCCAACATTTGACCTCTCACGCTGACAGGTTTTGGACAGTCCCATTTTCTACTCAGGCTTTGGACAAATGGCTTTCTGGTTGCTTCTAAATTTGACAGTTTTGTGAGCGATATTTTTTTTAGACCTTAAACCGTCCCTCTTCTTCCCTGCATCCTCCCCAGTTTTCAATCCCATTCAGAAAGGGAGATGATGGGTATGCCAAGCACAAGCAGAATACACTGGGGAATTCACAAGAAATTGCAGTAGCATTTTTAATGGGATGTTCTACTTCCAGATTACTCTGGGGAAAACCTGGATTTGTTGTAATAGGGAGAAAGTGTGCAGTACCTACAGACTTCTTTTTTTAATAGAAAAAACCTCACTCAGGGAATGAAACTTTCTGTGGAATGGAATGAAGCTATCTCTCTCTCTCTCTCTCTCTCTCTCTCTCTCTCTCTCTCTGTGTGTGTGTGTGTGTAAAAGTTGACAGTTCATTTTGAAACTACAGCTGAAGTTTGGCTTAATATTTATGAAGCTCCCCTAAATCAGGAAGCATCACATGATTTGCAAGCTGTTCATTTTGTTGGCCATCATTGCATATGAAGATTGGTAAATCTTTATGACTTAAACATTTTGGCCTATGAACTTTTATTACATCGGATCTGTGCCACTGTCTGGGAGCCAGACATGTGATTAACACAGCATGAGGGCTGAGCTCAAAGGAGAGAAGGCTGGGTGCGAATTGCAAAATAGGACAGCCTTGGATCCAAAAATTCTATGAGTATGTGAAGCTCATGCTGTTTCTAGCACAGAGAGGTGAAAGGACCCCTGGCAGAAGAAGAGTTGGACAGAAATCAGAAATGTGGAAATAAATTATGCAGGGAAACTGTTGAAAAAAAATTCTAACTCCAGGTTTGAATTACTAATGTTGACCTATGCTTTGAACCATTCTCTGCTCTCATCTGGTTGCTGAATTGCTAATCGAGTCAGTACTGGGGGATGTTTGTTGCAAAATAAACAAGTGCTACTTTTCTCCCCATTCCCCAAATACAGTCTCAGCTGGACCCCCTGTTAAGCCAGAATACATAAATTTAGGCATATCCAGTTTAGGGTCATGTGGATTTTGCAGTTCGGTAGAAGCAGAATTTGGTATTCAGCCTTCAGATAACTTCAGTTCTTATTATGGTTTTTAAGTTTCCACCATTGAAGTAGTTGGATTTGCAGTTTTGTGGGCAATGTCTTGCAAAATCTCTGCTACCTGAGAGGAACTCCATGGTGTTAGATTTGTTAATACACCCCATGCATCTATAAGGCATGTTGGTACTAAAGGGTTAAGAGGTAACAAGTCGCTCTAATCACTGAGCAGCTGGAAGTCATTAAGCATCCAGGAATGTGAGTTGGTTTGTATAAATAGTCAGTTCACCCATGTGTTTTCTCTTCTCTTCCCCACCCCTGACCTGACTCGCAGACTCAGTTTGTGGCCATGGGCGTGTTTGCTAATATGAGTTAAGTTTAGAGTAAAGTTTTCTTTATGCCGGAGATAAAAGCATGTGTGCTTTATCGCCCGGGTTTTTTCTTTTGTAAATAAAGGTTTTTTTTGAGTTCCAAAGTGCTTGCTCCAGGATTCTTCATTGAAAGGTACTGACTTTCCTGCCTTCTTCAACCGCTGCATGAAATTCTCTGCTGAGATAAGATTTATGGCATTGGAAGCGCACTGGACATTTACTTAACATTAAACTAATTAAAGTTTAATGGACAAGGCAGATGTAGCTTGAAATCTTTTTCCTTTTCCATTTTTTAAACCCTCGGCTAGCCATGGAATTGAGCTTCTTGTAAAAATGAAAAGCTAACATTGGCCATGGTTTTCTCTGGGCGTCACCCTGTCCCTTGGCATTTTCATGGGGAAAGTGTGTACTCTTTTGATTGGGCATTAGGGTACAAAAATGTGTGAGCCAAGCTCTGGAGTTTAAATGTTTGCCTAGCATGGACAGACCCTTCACAAGCATACTTTAATTATTTTAGAAACCAGGTGACAACAGGTCTTTAAGGCACTTCAAATGTTTTAGTTGTGGAAAGTTGTTGCTTTTCATCTGTTGCTGTGTTGTTTTCAATTTTCTCTCTGAAATAGGCCTTATTTTATTTATTTCATTTTTTCATTTGTTTTTAATTTTGTAGGATAACTTGAACATCAGCAGGATGCACAAGGTGCATAAATAAATAAAGTGCGAGAGTGCTGAAGCAATTTCCTTACAACCTTCTGGGCTGGTAACCATCACTGCATCCTCTAGTGGCTCGTTTCATAGTAGTTTCAACAATACACTGACTTGTGTCTTGAAATGTGCTCCTTAATACATTAACTGATTCTGGTGAATTTATTATGTTTCTTCACCTCTTCATTCCCTGTATTGGTTCCTTCCCTTTTTTCCTCTCTTTGTGCAGTGGTCAACCCCGGGGCTGGATTAATACTTCTAGAGACCCTAAACACTGAAAGGATTATAGTTGAATCCCATATGTAATTCAACATAAAAACAATACTATACTGCAAAATAAAATTCTGTTTTAAGAAACGATACAAAACTCACATGTATGCTGAAATATACATCCATGTCTGATGTGTGACGATACCCTGCCACTGCCGCAGTGAGATCAGAAGCAGGAGAAGCTTCCTGTCCTTCTTGCACAGCAGCACAAAGCCTTTTGAATTTTTTTGCCTGTTAGCTCTGAGTAAAAATACACAGGACTGCATTGTTAAAGTTGGGGGGAAATTGTTTCTTTTGTCTATCTTATGATATGTCTTGCTCTGCCTCTTCATGTACAGAATGCAGATACATCTTTTACCCACTAGCCCCATGATAACAAAGTGGAGCAATCTCTAGCAACAGCAAACTACTGAATAATTCCCCAGCATGCAACCACTATTAAAGAGATTATGTGGAGGCAAAACTGCAGCATTCCGTGTACCATATTAAGGTTATTTATGGTAAAGAAAAGCAAACTATTAATTTTTTATTATGATAAAGCTTTTCCAGCAAGTACCACTCAATACCAATCAAATAAATTTTTCAAAGTATTGCTGTTCTGTGACAATGTGTTGCTCTCGATCTCCACTCCTTCCTTCTAAGCCTTGTCAACACATGCATCCTTCCCTCTCTCTTTTTGATTATTTAAAATCCCCCTATTGCTTTGAATTGCTGCAGACTACAACCCAGTTAAAATGAATCTAGTGCTCTTCTGGTTGAAGCACATGGTGCCCTTCAAGTGGCCTTTTGTTTGGGGTTTTTTTCTTTTTTGACAAAAGGAGAGAGGAGGTTAAGGTCCTTCCTGCTGTGGTAGAACACACAAATGCTCAAATAGTCAAGGCTGCTAGGCTTGTTCACTGGCTTTGTTCGCTGAATGGGTTTAAGCTGAAGGATGTGTCATTTAAATCCACCCGGAATATTGTTGTAATCAGAAGTGTTAGTCAATTGTTATGTACTAAGCTTGGATCCTAGAACAATAGGCAAGTAGGATCCTAGAATGCAACAACTGATTGGCTTGCAGGAAAGGACCAATCAGACGGGACTCATTGTGTAAATAGTGTATATAAATGCCTGAAGTTTGGGGGGCAATTGAATCACTGTTTTACAGGCTGCAATAAAGAGCATGGAATCACTACAGGACTCCGAGTATATTTCACTGGCAATGAGGATGGGATCCTGCTGATCTGTCTGCCGCGCACCGCACACAGCTGCCACAGGCAACACAGCATCACACCACGCATCCAGGCTACAGCTCCAGGACCCAAGGACCCAGAATGACGACAAACATCTTCATGCCATTCAGCCCAGCCTCAGGAGACTGGGAAGGATACGCCACCCACTTCCAGTTTCTCCTGGAAGCAAAGGACGTCACGGATGCAGCCAAGAAGAGGGCAACCTTCTTCAGCGTCTGTGGAGATGAAATGTTTGGGATTGCCCAAGCCTTCCTCGCTCCCGCAAATATCATGATCATTTCCTATGACACAGTAATGGAACAGCTGAAGGGGTACTTCTCGCCACAGCCCTTGGTGGTAGCGTGTTGAAACGCCTTCTACGCAAAGCAGCAGCCCCTGAAGAAACCATAACCGGGTATGTGACCTCCCCCTGCCAGGCTGCCCGGCTCTGCAACTTCACAGAGCTGGAGAACATGCTCTGCGACTGCCTCGTGGCCGGCCTGAGGGACAAGAAACTGCAGCGGTGCCTCTGTACCAAGAAGTACCTGATGTTCCAGGTTGCCCTAGAGGAGGCTCTAGCAACTGAAGCTGCCGAGAGGTCAGCACAAGGATTCCAGTCAAATGTGTCATCCCAACCGAGGGTCCACCACGAAGACCTCACTGACGACTCAGAATCCAACCAGAAGGACGTGCACCAAGTGCAGCAGCACATACAAGCCGCATGCCCACCACGACAGCCTTGTCCAGAAGAGGGGAACTGCACAAGCTGCGGGGAGAGCCATGAGCGGAGGACTTGCCGTTTCCGCAATGCAGAATGCCGACAATACAGAAAAGTGGGACACATCGCCCGGGTGTGCTGTGCCCGCCCCACCCGACGCCTCGAACCAGATGGCTGATCCAAGAGTCCCAGGCCCCGTAGTCCGACACACCAAGGCAACTCGACGGAGATCACAGACTGTCAGGTATACCAGTTGCCTCATTCTAATGTGATTTTTTTTTACATCGAGGTACAGATAGAGGGAGCCCCGTGCCACATGGAGCTTGATACAGGCTCAACCCTGTCCATAATCTCGACACGGACATTAAGGAAATTGTGTCCCAGTGGCGGCCCCAAGCTTAGGCCAGTCCCATTCGCCCCCCAGGACTTCAAAAAAACAAGGTCCCCAAGATGGGGGTGGGAACCTTCAATGTACAATATCGAGGGTGGAAGTGATTGGACTTGATCGTGGTCAAGGGGCCCTACGTTAGCTTACTGGGGTTTGCATGGTTTGGGCCACTGGGGCTAGCCATCACTGGGGTGAACTGCACCAGCTCCCACGTGGACGTGGACGCCATCTGCAAAGAGTTTCTGGTGGTTTTCAATGGGGCATTGGGACGATATACTGCCCCCCGTTGGTCTACAACTAGACCTCGCCGTACGACCGATCAGGTTCAAGGCCCGCCGGGTCCTGTTCGCCCTTAAACCCCGCATCAACAAGGGATTAGACTGGCTCATGGAGCAAGGAGTGCTCAAACCGGTGCCTAATGCCCCCTGGGAAACCCTAATTGTCACACCCATCGAGCCCAACTGCTCAGTCCACATCTGCACAGACTACAAATGTACCATAAACAAGGCCCTTACGGCTCATGCGTACCCGGTGCCAGTGGTCAGCGATGTCCTCGCCACCCTGGCGAGATCTAAGATTTTTGGCAAGCTGGACCTGGCCTAGGCCTATCAGCAGTTACCAGTGGGCGAGGCCACTGCCGAGGCACAGACGATTGTAACACATAGGGGCATATTCCGTGTCAAGCGGCTGCTATTTGACATCAGTGTGGCACCAGGCATATTCCAAAATCTAATGGACTCTCTCCTCAAAGGAATTCCCGGTGTCACACCCTTCTTCAGTGATGTGTTGATCGCCGGGGCCACGCTGGGAGAGTTCGGGGACTGGCTCTGCACTGTTCTGCACCGTTTCCAGATGGCCGGCCTCAGGGTGAAGTGGGAAAAGTGTCTGCTAGTAGTGCAACAGGTGTATTGTCTAGGATTTACAGTGGATGCAGACCGAGTCCACCTGATCAATCAGGCTCCAGGAGGAAGTTAATCAGCCTTTTAGGCTGGTAGGATTGTAGAATGCAGCAACTGACTGGCCTGCAGGAAAAGACCAATCAGGCTCCAGGAGGGAAGCAGAATCAGCCAATCAGATGGGACTCATTGTGTAAATAATGTATATAAAAGCCTGAGGTTTTGGGGGCGGCGGCGATTGAATTACTGTTTTACAGGCTGCAATAAACATGGAATCACTACAGGACTCCAAGTATATTTCATCAGTGGAACAAATAAACAGCTGAGCAAAGTGGAGTCTTTCAAAAGGGAAGATTGTTGTCAGGGCTGAACCATAGGCAGTAGCCAGAGTGGAGTGAAAAATTATAGTAAAGTAGAGTTGGGAATCCTTGGGCCAGAAGGTGGAACGTGGCCCTTCGGTCTTCTCTATCTGGTCCATGGAACTTTCTCCAGGCCACCGGCCTTACTTCTCACCCTGAGTGGTTTTCTCTGCCTGGAACAAATCCTTGAATGACAATGCATCTTGTTTTTATGGCTGAAGGGTTGGCAGAGGATTGCAGAATCCCGTTCAGAGGTTAAATTTGCATGCATCGCTGCACCCACTTTTGCACCTGGCACCATCCATCACTGGCATGTAACCCTTGGAACATTGCCCTAAAGAGTGCAGGGGTGTGACCTGGGGTCAATTCCAGGGGCGAGTTAGAGAGACTTGAAGGGCTGAATATTTCCTGCAGGTTTGTTGTTCCCCACCCCTTCCCTAGAAGATGTTCCAAACTGCAGCTCCAGAGGCTCACCACAAGAGGCTGCTGTATGCAGAGTCAAAGGTTAATTCTAGTCAAGATCATTCCTGAGAATTGTAGACAATGCACTCTGTAAGGTAAGAATTTTGAGCAGCTGCTCACCCATAGTACTTGATCCATTAACTGATTGCCCAAAATGCCTTGTTTTCAACCACATACATCCCTGGAGTAAAAAATTCTATTATTGTCACCTGGAAATATATTCCAAAGGGAAACAAATAACACAAGCTGGTTCCACAGGGTGTAGGTGAACCACAGCCTGTCAAGTTCTTATGATGTCTACCCCTTTCAACATAAATTATGGAGGAAAGAGATACAGACTCACAGCCTTTGGACTACATATTCAACAGCCAGTCTAGATTCTTTCCACTGCCCCAGGGTCATTTGTGACCAGCAGAAGTGTGGTGACTTTTGTGTGGGACATAGGCTGGAGACATATCAAAGAAGCATTTCTGTTTAAAAGATTGTAAATTTACACAGAGAAAACAGAGAAAAACGGTACTCCATCTGGTGGCACAATGTTATATCGCATATACAGAGCTTTTTTTTTTACCTGTCTAGCTGAGTTCATAGCCTGACATTCCTCAATTTCTATGTGGAGGTTTACCATTTATTAAGATGGAGCAGGGGAAACTCAGGCCAGGGGCCAAATGTGACCCAACTCTTTCCATCGGTCCCTTGGGACTCTTCCCAGGCTCCCTCTCCTAAGTCACATCCCCTCTCCCCAGTCCATATCCCTCACCAGCCCTACTTTGTACATGCTTGACAGGTTTTGCCCGGATGGAATATGAACTTGAACTCTGATGATGCCTCTTGTTTCTCAGGATGAAGGAAAGGGGTGTGTGTGTGTCTGTGTAGAAGCTATCCCCCCAGAAATTTGCCCATTAGATAATGTGGTCCTTGGGGTTAAAGGGTTCTCTACCCCTGACTTTCACTCACAGCTCTGTTGAATTGCTCCCATCATGTTTAACATGATGTTCAATGCATATTTTTAAAAGTACAGATTGCACCCATGGGGTTGGCTAATTGATACTGGAATCAAAGCAGATGGCAAGCAGGAGGTTTAACCCATTGCTCCTGTGCTGTGGTCCTTGTTTGAAATTGCTATTTGCATTGCGGGGAAGCAAAACAAAACCCCTCACATTTGGTCCCCTTACAGCCTGCTGTGAGCTCCATAATTGTCATCCCCTTGCCAAAGCTGCAATTTGTGCTTTTTTAAAAAATGCAAAGGCACATTTAACGTTACCTGTGGTTTGACCCTCAGAAATTTAACATCTAGAAGCCCTAGGGAGGAAGCTGAATGCTGAAGACTGATGACCCTAGCAAACTGTACTGCAAACTATACTACAGTGCTCTTTCTAGAGAGAAAGTGCTGGTACCATTATTATCAACTTTCAGGTGCCAGGCAAAGACATTTCTGTTCACCCAAGCATTAGGGTCTTAATTGGGATTATAGTATATGGTGATACCCAAACCTTTATTGATGTCCAACTTTTCAGTATGGTGGGGTAGGATTTGATGCTTTTGTGTTACTGTTAATTGTTCTTTTAGTCAATTGTTCTTTTGTATTATGCATGCTTTTGTAAGTCACTCTGAGACATTTTTATAGTAAAAACAAGAATAGTAATTCATCTGGGAAAGGCTACAGGAATTTGGAATGCATGCATTTGAATGATAGTCAGAATCAAGTAACCTGCTCCTGTCATGCTTTCATATGTCTAGCTGGATGGTGTCATTTCAAGCCTACTTTTTCACATTTATGCCCCTAGCTGGATTGAGGAAAGTGTGTTTCATTTCTTGGACCAACCTTTGAAATGCAACAATACATATTAGTATGCATAAACTGTGGTGTGTGAGTGTGTGCGTGTGTGGTGAGCATGTGTGTTGCTTTGTAGCATTTCTTCATCTTACTCACCATGGTTGGTGGCATAGCATCTTTCAAAGTCACAAGCAAAGTAATGAATCCAGTGATCAATATGTAATTTTGTTGCATCCTTTCAGTATTGTGGGATTAATTTAATGGCGGAGGTTAACAGAATGTCAATGGATTTCTTGGTGTGAATATCAGGAATAAATGTGCTAAATTTAATTGTTTGAAGATCATTAAAAGCCGGCTTTAGCAATAATTGTGCCTTTTAATGTTTCAGATAATGTCCCCATTAGTGTAGAAATGGTGGGCAGGAGCTGAAAACGGAACTTTTCAGTGATGTAAATGAGCATTTATTTTCAATTGATAATTTTGATGTTGATATCTTTGCTGTCAAAAAGAAAACTTCATTCAGGAGGAAATATAAACACTCTGCTGTAATAAGGGGAACAATAAATTGTATCCAATGTGAGTCCTCCTCAGAGTAGATCCATTGAAGTTAATGGGCACGACTAATTCAGGTTCACTAATTTCATTGAGTCTACTCTGAGTAGAATTTTGTTGCATACGGCCTTAGAGTGTCTATCACTAAAGAGCAGGTTTTTCCTTGGAAAGGAGTGAGATAAGAGAGAAACTGCTCAGACCTGTGCCTAGAAGGTGTGGGTCAAACGGAAAGCTCCCAGACCCATGGTTTCTAGGCATGGTAAAAGGGGAAGTGTGGATGAGCCCCTACTTTTATTAACATTTTATATCTGTTCCCGGCCCCAGTCTAGCCAGTGTTATGCTTTCAGAGATTTTTGAATAACATAACAATGTTCTTGGCTCACTATTCAGGGATCAGAAACCATTGCCTCTTCAGACGGTGTTGGACTACACCTCCCTTTATCCCTGACCATTGGTTATGCCAGCTAGGGCTGAAGGGAATTGGAGTCCAGCAACAACATCTGGAGTGTCACAGATTTCCCTACTCTAGCTTCATCATTGTATTCTCTCAACTGAGCTTAATACCTTTGATATGAAGATATGAGTTCCATCTGCCTTGCTTTCAATATGACTAGGATTCCATGGTTTCACAGAATTCTCCCTCCTGTGGATTTTTTTTTGATGGTCCAGCAATGGTCCAGGGAAGGCCCAGGAAGGAAAGAAATGAGGTGAATTACAGGTGGGACAGTTTGTTCTCAGCATCTGGTTCTCAGCCAAGAAATTGTGTCAGAAGGTGAAAGTTCTAGTTTTAGCTACGTAATGAATAATGACTATTTAAGAATAATATTCATAGATTTATCAGGCAGATAAGAGGTTTTCTAGTTGTTAGAGAACCACAGAACCTGTGTTCAGAAAATTCTATTCAGTTTGTAATTGGACACTGCTTAGTTCAGTTGGGTCTCAACATCCTTTTTACAGAGAGTGTAACTTCCAATATAGCCAGTGCCTCTTGCACATTGCAAGAGGAAACCAACAAGAGATGGGATGCAGTCCTTTCAGGAAATCTTGCATGCCTTGCCCTAAGGTTCCTCATAATTCAGTTTCATAGACATTGTGTGTTTAGCATGGATTTTGTCTATTCAGTGATACCTGCAAGTACGTACATTGTGCATGGATTTGGTAGGTCCTTTATGAGCTACGGTTTTCAGCCTGAACCTACTGCCAATGACATGCTTAAATCCAAATGATTGCATAGTATAACTGATCACTCTGGTTTATGATAAATATGATATATACTCTGGTTTATGTTGTCTTTTTTAAGTATCTAAAAGTAGAAATTTCAAAAAAGGCAAATACTGCCATGTGTTCATTTTATTTAAATGTTGTGTTAGGGAGCAATTATTTCCAACGCATTCAAAAATGGAACTGATTTGTTTTATATCGCAGTAATATATAACTCAGATTGTTCTTATTCCATGCTGACAGGTGAAAGAAGAGCTAAGATATATGAAGTCAATAATCTGAGTTTACTCTGCTGCAGCAAAAAACGAGCAGTTCCTTTGACGTTGCTCCATATATGCTGTCAGTGAAGGATTTTTCTTGTTTCAAAGCCTTTCCCACATCATTTATTTTAACCTCGCATTCTGTTAAAGTTGCACCGTGTTGTGATACAAGCCAGAGGTCTGGATGTGGGATAATTTGAGAATGAATGGTGCAATCATATGAGCCACTGTACCAGCAAATAAGAGTTTGAGTTGCAGCACTAAGTCGCAGGATGGGATCTCAATACTTTTTCCAGAAGCTTTGGTTTTCTGTTATTTGACCCCATCATTAGGAATGGCAGTAAGACTTTTACATATGAGAATTAGTAAAGGCTTGGAAGGGTGAAGGTACACATGATGGCACTCCACTTGTTGAGATGGTAATAGGCAGGGTGAGATGGTAGAAAAACTGGGGGAGTACCAGTGCAGCAGATGTAATTGAGACCTCAGAGCTCACCACCCCCTCATCCTCCTCCATCTCCAATCCAACACATGTAACAACACTGTATCTTGGAGGATGTCAATCCCTTCACAAGTCACAACTGACAAAACATCTCCCTGTCACTATTGCCTGAGGCAAGGTCCCATAACGAACCTTGGAGTTGGGCATTTAGAAGTAGCTTCATAGCAGAGAGACTAACAGCTAAAAAGTTACAGGTAAGAGCAAGAAAACCTTCACACAGGTCCTGTTTCTGATATACTGCGGTGCGATTCTCCATGCCAAAAGATTTCTCCACTAAAGAGAGATGGGGCTTTTACAGGCATTTCAGCCATTTGCACTAGCTTTGGCAGGGGGAATCCCAATTTTTCCTGAATGAAGGAAGAGGTTATATATTTGCATGTTGTCTGCATCTAATCCTCCCAAGAAATAGATGCCATTCCTTGATAGAATGTTTGGTCACTCTATACTAGTAATAATTCTGGAGATGGTATTTCTGTGCTGTGCAGAGAAAGGGCATAGCCCCATGGTAGAACATCTGTGCTGCATGCAAAAGCCCCAGGTTCAATTCATGGCATTTCCAGGTAGGACTGGGAAAGATTCCCTGCCTGCAGTGCTGGAAAGACAGTGCTGACAATACTGATCTGAATAGACCAGTGGTCTGATTCAGTAAAGGCAGATTTCCATGTTCCTACAAGAAAGGAGGTCAGTTTTTCATTGCTATGATCTTTCTTCTTCCATGGGTAGATCACTTAGAAGGAAGGAATGGGGCCAAGAAGAGTGTATAAATGCTGGTGGGCCAGTCGATAAGGCTGCATAGTCCAGATCTGCTTTGTGGGTTCTAAGGGCCACTGATTTCCCATTTCCGCCATAATTTATTGGCAGAAGAAATTGTATCATTCTTTGCTGAGTGCGTAATTAGCTTCAAAAAACTACTATCGCACAATATGGTGATGGTCTCTAGCTGATACGGCTTTTTAAGTGGAATGAATGAAATGAATGAAGTGATTAGACAACATCATGGAGACAGAGTTATTATTTATGGAGAACTTGTTAAGGGCAAGGTCCCTCTGGATTCCAGGTGCTGGGCATAAGACAAACGGATGGCTGCTGCCTTCATGAGTTCTTTATTGGCCTTTTGAAGGTATCTTGGTGACCAGTTTGTGAAAGTGAGTGCTGAACTATGGACTTTGGTTTGGCCCAAATGAGTTCTTTGTATGTCCTTATGAGAACTTTAAGGTACACTGACAATATTTCAGGGTCCCATAAACTAGCCTCTGAGAGCAAACTCCCCTGTGTGTAGCAAGTCCCACCTTAGTTATTCTTTGTGGATTATTTTTCATCCTTTCTTTCCAATTTAATTCTCATCAAGAGGTTCACATCAAGAAGGGTAAGGAAACCCTTCTCCAATATCTTTTTATCCTTGAACTTTCCCCCCTCCTTTTGTTACCTTGATTCAAGAATTTCCTTTGTTTGGGAGATTGTACTAAATCTCTTTGATTAGAGTTCCTTTCAAGTAATTGACATGTTATTTTGCTGGTCTTATGATCTTTTCTTCATTTATTGAATTTTTTGGGAGTCATTGTTCTGGGAAGGTCTATGCTTCCCTTTCCTTTGATGCCCCCAGAATGACCTGAGCTTCTTAAGACAGAAACTGACTTTTAAGAAGTTATTTATTTTATTCTGAAAGTTTCTTCTCAAAAGACTTGTTCTTCCACCAGACTGTAACAAAAATGAATGACTAGTTGCATGCAAGTGATAGAGCCAACTGAGAAATATTTTTTTTATAGCATAGAATTTAAACACAGCAATTTTAAATGGTGTCATTTCCTACACTTCTCTCTTCACAGAATTATAATGGGATTTCTTCTCTGACATGCATAAATGTTGGGTAGGTGATCTCTGAGATGTTTTTATTCAGGCTGTGCATGGATCTTCTGTCTCATCCAGCAAGACTCATCCTACATTGTTATTTTCCTTCATCTATTAGTTTGCATTTCAATACCTTGTGAGGTGATAGGGATGGCCTTCCTTTCCTGTGAGCACTTCAGTTGGAGAACAGCCTTTACCAAAGGTGTCATGGGCTTTGAAGATGCTCAAACTCAGGACAAAAGGGAGAAATGTGCTAAGAGGAAGGGACACTTGACAAACCCTCACTATGATCAACTCCTGCCCGGAAACCTATGGTCCCACTGTAGGAGGACTTGTGGATCCAGAATTGGCCTCCACAGTCACTTATGGACTCAGTATTAAAACCATGTTCATGGAAGAAAATCTTACGTGGCTATGAGTGATGAGCATAGAAAGGAGGAAGGGCGAAAATAAGCTCGTATTTCCTATCTAACCCATGTGTGTTTAAGGAAAAGTCATTCATAAAGTGTTATTAATCTGGAGACAAACCATTTCAATGAGATTATACTATACAACTGAATGTATTGTTTCCAACATTTAGTTGGGGTGGACTTGTTCCACCTAAATGAAGAAGGCAGCTGTATTAGACACTGTCTGAGAGAGGAGGCTGTGCGAGATCCCTCTCACACAACCTGATTTAGTAAAGTACCACAGAGGAATAATAACATTCAGAAGGATGTTATGGTCAGTGGTGTCAAAGGCCACTGAGAGATCCAGCAGAACTAGGAAACAGCTCTCACCTTTGTCCCTAGCCCGCCAGAGATCATCAACCAGCGCGACCAAGGCAGTTTCAGTCCTGTGGTGAGGCCTGAATCCCAATTGGAAGGGATCCAAATGGTCCGCATCCTCCAGGCATGCTTGGAGTTGTTCAGCAACCACCTGCTCAATCACCTTGCCCAAGAATGGTAGATTTGAGACTGGGTGATAGTTGGCCATATTGGCTGGGTCTAAAGATTTTTTTCTAAGAAGCGGTTTAATGACCACCTCTTTCAGAGGATTTGGGAAGGCTCCCTTGCAGAGGAAGGATAATGTGCCTTGCGAAATCCACTGAAATCTCAACCCTTTCCACCATAGTGATCTGGTTGCATTACCCCGTCATGCTACTCCTTTGTTTCCCAGTGTTACACCCAAAGTGAAAATTCAGTAAAGCAGTTCCATGCACAGTGCCTTTGCACAACTAATGAAAGGAAGAAATCTGCCACTGCTCACATACTGAGAGGAGAAAATATGACAGATTGACCTGTGAGTTGGCCAGTCTTCACCAATATCCTACCCTCTGGATAGGGCAAATGGGAAATAATGTTCTTGTCATTTGCACTGCTAGAAAAAGAAATAAATGAATGAAGAAAATATTAGTGTCTCAGGGCATGAGGAGGGGGAATACGATTAAGCAATATGATTTTGAACAGATTAAAAAAGGAACTGGGGCTGATCTAAACATCAAATCCAGCATAATTCTTTGAATTCTCTGGGTCATTGGGAGGGAAAATATTTAGGTGTATGGGGGGAAAGTCCAGAATTTGGGGAAGAGGTTCTTATTGCCTCTTGATGTAGTCGGGTTGTTTTTCCACATTCACACCCCAGCCCTCATATTTTTAACCTTAAACAGAAAAAGTCACTGTACACAGGATCTGGGATTGACTCTGGAATCCTCTACATGCAAAATAGATGCTCTATCACTGACCTAGGAAGTATCACTGTTCTAGGAAGTGCACTGGAAAACCCTGAACACAAAAATGCCCCACTACTGCAACGCAGACTCTAAGTCCCCTTGCCTCTAAAAGTTTCCATACAGCCATCATGACAAAAAGCCATTTTTCATGAAGTTCTGAATAACTAACTGGAGATTCTACATTTTTAAAAAAATAAAAAAAAATAAAACTCATCTTTCATCCTAACAGATGTGAGGGTGGTATACAGTGACCATGATCCACAACCATACCAAAATAAAAGACTTTAATACAAACAATGACAACAATCAAGTCAAACACATGTCTAGACAATTAAAAGAATAGAGCAGCTAACAGACCAAAATAAGAAGCTTTTAACTTGGCGCTGAAGTGACTGCATTGTTGCTGTCAGTCATCCCTCTGTGGGGAGGGTATCCCATCAAAGTTGGTGACCATCATCTCATTTTCTGGCAGTAATTCCCACACATTAATTAATTGCTGTGCAAAGAAGTACTCTCTTTTGTCTGTAGGGAATACCCCATCAATCAATTCAATGGATTAGTCTATGTTCTAGTTTTATGAGAAAGCAGGGAAAAATCTACTTTCACCACAAATAGCATATATAAAAATAAATAAATCTCATCATATTTCCTCTTAGTCATCTTTTTTGCAAAACTAAAAAGCTGAAAATGCTCCACTGGTTAAGAAAATGAGCTCGGAGTCAGTAAATCCCAGAGTGGAATCATGCTGCAGTCAGAAAGTTACTGGGAGAGTCTAGGCAGACCACTAAACTCAGCACTTCACCTTGTAACATGGACATAATAATTATTGGTGTTCCTTTCAGGCTTCTTATAATGATTATTAGGATAATGTATGCAAAGTGGATTGGATGCTTGTTGGAAATACTCTATGAATAGCAGCAGCAGCAACAACAATAGTTGTTACTATTATTAATAATTATTCTCTAGACAGAACCATTTAGTTGCATGAGTAGTCTAACTACACAGTTTGAACAAGCTGAACTGAGGCAGTCTTCTTCATGAAATTAGCAATCATGGGAGGGAAGGAGTTGGGCCTCCATTGCCCTCTATTGCTATCACACCCTTCTTCACAACCTGAGGGGCAGGGGAATCTGCTCTCCACATGTAGGAAACTTGTCATGGTGTGTAACTCTGATTGTTCAGAGCTCCACACCATGAAGGGAACCTATGTGAGCAGAGCATGCTCATCTCTAGAGATGTTCCTGCCAGTGCCTGGGGTAAGAAGACAGCAGAAGCCCCACAATCGTGTTGTGTGATTGTTTATAGTTTGAGGAGGAGAATTTGATCTGCATTCTAATAAGCAACTCATCAGTCAGTGGAGTTTAATTAATTTATAAATTGTTTTTACTACAAGGACATTAAAAATGCAGATAAAATAGGTAGTCTCTTCTGTGTTAAAAAGAAAGGGGGGATATGTCTCCTAAGATTATCCCTACTGTAATAAATTATCTAAACACAAAACATTTCCCCTTGAATGTGTATTCTGACTATTGATCAACTAAGAAGAACACCAGTTGTCTAAGATTTCTTTAGTCAAATGACAGACCTTGCCATCACTAGAATAAGCATTAGAGTTTTGATGGAGGAACAAAAAATGTAAAAGAAAGTGATGGTGGACATTGCAGTTCAGCAATATGGAGATACTATTTTCCTTATTTAGGTTTCAGTTCTAACCTTCATGAGCACAATGTAATGTAAGTTGTTCAATGGTTGCTTCTTTCACCACTAACTCATTTTTCATTCCGCAAGGTAGAGGAAACAAAGAGGTTAAATTAGTTGTCGAAAGCTTCCCAGATCTTGAAGGCAAAGGTCACAAATACTTAGGGAGCTAACTATACATTGAACTATTTAACTGTGGGTTTAATACTCTTATGAAAGGTAGGGCATTTAGTGACTTTCAGAGGGTGCCAGGGTATAGATTGAGGTGGGACTCTCCTAATGACCAGTGGATATGTCACGGCAACCTCTCCCCCCCCCCCCAATTTGGCACAATTTTTTCCCCTATTCTCCAAGTGTTGTAAGATTGAATGGATTTAGGAGTAGGAGTTGTAAGACCCTTCAGGGTCAGAAAACTGAAACCACTGGGGCTAATAAGAAACAGGCAAATGCCATTTCTTTATTAAAGGTGCTGTTTTTGGGATTCATGAATCACGCATACAGATCAAAGGCAGCCAATGCAATGTCCCCCAGATGCTGTTGAACCACAACTCCCATCATCCTCAGCCAGTATGGTCAGTGGTCAGTGATGATGCAGTCTAGAAACTACAGTCTAGCTACAAGGTCAGGGGGTCACAGTTCACCCATCCTATCTAATGCACTTCTCTGGCAGCACCTTATATTTGCAACTCTGTACTTTCAGATATTTAAATGACAAATGATCTTCAAAAGCACTTTAGTATATATTTATTTTCTCATACCTTCTTTAATTCCCTGATATTTTAATTTAGCATCAGTTTCCCTCCATTTTCTTTACTTGTTCTTTCTTCTTTCCATATTTTCACATGTCTATTTAAACTGAAAATAGTCCCTGGTGCCCTACAGATCCCACCAGTGCCAGCTACAACTCCCATCAATGCCAGCTGGGACTGATGGGAGTTGTAGTCCTCAATTTATTGAGTGGCATATTTATACACAAACCAGTGATCTACATCTTAAGGCCTCGGATTTTGTGTAGCTTCTAAATACAAACAAACAAAAGAACAAAATTTCATAGTTAACACACTAGGTAAAAAAATAAGAGTAAACAGATTCTATAGCAGACATTACCTTTTTGATATGGTAAATTTGTTAACCTTAAAGAATTCACAAGACTCTTTGTTCTTCTGAATAGCAATAATTGTTGTTTTCAGGTTATTGGTACACTACAAATATTAGTTTCATACATAGGTGTCTTGAGTTCCTTTCCAAAGAATCATTGGATCTGTAGTTTTGGTTTGTGCGTTGTTTCAGGAAGTGCAAATTTGGTAGTTAAAATGTGAACTGAACAAAATTCCTTTCACATCCCTAGTTGTAGCTGTGTTTAAATCTGTGTAGCAGCTATGGCCTCATTTTGCTGATATTTGTTTGTCTCTTTCTTCATTCATTTTACTACATTCCCTCTTTCCCCCTTCTTACAAACTGGACAAGACTTATACCTGAAGATTTATCCAAGAGAGTTCGTGACCGGAGGGCCCCTTTGCCATGCTGTTACATCCCTCTTTGACTTCAAGACTGCTAGCAGCTTCCCAGTTTGTCTGTGACAGCGAGAGAGGCTGATAACACAAAGCTTTTGTCATTTCAATTTTTCACACATTTTCCTCTTGCAACAGCCATTGCTGTTTCAATTTTTCACACATTTGTACGTGTGTGTGTGTGTGTGTGTGTGTTTGTTATAACTCAATAACAGCTCATGTTGGCAGCCAGCTGCCACAGGCCAGTCATCTGTAAGAACTCTCTGCCTCTAAAATGTCAAATAAAATGAAAGCGAGAGAATTCACCAAGGATATATTTGGACAGCAGCCTGTTCTGCAGTTCTTGCTCTCATGGCACCAGGATCCTGTGGTTCATCAGCTGAACTGGAGTTGGAAGGGGCATGCTGCCAGAGTCTCCAAAGCTCCTCCAGCCTGGCCCATAAGGGAGAGCATCATTCAAACTTAGCCCGCTATGATCAAGCCGGAAATAACAATCATGTTGCTGAACATTAAATGCTTAATGAACATCCCTTCTAGTGGGTGTGCAGCACGGATCACTGGTGTATGGAAAGGTAACAACCCCCCTCCCCCATTTAGCAGGTGTATCATGAGAATAGGCCCTGCATGTTATTGAGCCACCTGTGACAACTCAACAGCTGCCAACACTACCTCTTACACAGTGCCAGAGAACTGGCTGGGTGATACTGGTACAAGAGTCATTTGGCGCCAAAGAGGAATATGTAGCTCTCATTCACATATACACATGTGCACTCATTGGGCAGGATGATTAATGCCCAAGCTTAGTTGCCTATCAGTGCATCCCCACTAGGTGATCTTGGAGAGTCATTTGTCTTCTGCAGGGAAGCTATCAGCCATCAGATTAAGTCACTGATCTCTGGCGATGTCTCAGGCTTTGCAGATTCTGTAGTTTACCCCAAAGGTCTGCAGTGAGGTTTGTTTTTTAAAAAATGGCTGGCTCACAGAGGACGATATGCTATCTAAAAAGAGAAAGACTTTTTGTCTTTTGGTAGGCAGCAAAACTAAGAAATTTCGGGCTATGAACAAGCATGATGGTCCTGGGGATAACAACAGCTGGACTTGCCTGATGTGTTAAGTTGTTAAATTCATAGCTTGAAATGAAGATCTGGGGACTTTTGAGTCTTTCCTGCATCCTGAGTTTAATGGCCACATATAGAATAGTTGGGTTGCTATTTCTGAAGAGTGTAATAACCTCTGACTGAACCAAGATGCTCAGTGTGTGGGAACTGGTGGACACCCTTGTTCATATAAGCAGTAGTTATATCAGTATTAAAATAAGATATGTTGCAAATGCTGGTGTGTGCAGATGGAGGCAATTTGGCCATATTTAGGATGTGCATCAAAGTGTCTAAAAAAATTGTGGTGGGGCAGCCTACCAGCAGTGCCAGAGTTCCATCAGCCCCACTCCCTTTTATCAGCACATTCAGCCCAATCCTGCACAAAAGGATCCCAGTGCATGAACAGCTGCAAACACTGGAGGTGGAGCTGATCATGTACCTGAGGTTGAGTTTGGGGCCACTGGCTGTGCCCTGGTTTTCCTTATCCACACATACATTCTGCACATGAAGTCTCTCTCTGTGTTGTGTCTTTGCATGCTTCTTCCTTTTTCTTTTCATTGCAGCTTTATTCTAGCTTGTTGTTTCCTCTCACACACTCCTTGTAGACGCAGTGATAGCAAAACCCTACAGTGCCATCCTGTGGATAAATTATGCTAATTGTGAAATTGCAACTGGAGAAACTCAAATTCCCTCTATTTTCTCTTTAAAATATATATCACATTTTATTTGCCTGGGTATAATTTTACAACATAACCAAGTTCATTAAAAAGACAGGAATGAGTGTGAGCACTTGATGTGTTTTATGTCTTCAAAGAGCTTTTTTTTTTTTGCATCCACTGCAGAAAGCCAATAAACAACTCCAGAATATGTACAATATAGCTTCCTCCTCCCAAAAATATTCTTTAGCTTTCTTTATTTATTTAAAGGCATGCAATAGAAGCAATCTTTAAAGATAGATGAAATTTCCCAAAGGGCAAATCTTGTTCTAGTTTGAGATGCATATAAATTTTGCCATGTACTTTGCTTGTTGTTGCCTTGTTGGATTATAAGTAGCTTTTTTAAAAAGCACATGTGTGTGTGTGTGTGTGTGTGTGCGCGCGCACACACACACACACACACACACACACACACCTTACTCCTTCTAACTCATGTAATGGGTGTCAATGGGATTGCAACCAAAAAATGAGGGAAGTGTCAGCATGCTTGAAAAAACCTTGAAACCAGTAGAAGTATAAAACAAGTTATTTCTCCTCCCCAATAGACCTATGGAATGTTGCTCATTATCCATAGGGTGCTGACTGTCATTCTCAAGGGGTGGGGTAGAAAGGAATGGGATGACCTGCTTGAGGGGTGTGTGATTGGCTGGCTGGAATTATGTGCAGTGATTGATTGGGTGTATAAGAAGTGAGAGGATCTTTCAGGTATTCTGGTCCCAAGCTGCATAGGGCTTTATATACTCAAACGAGCACTTTGAACTTAGCCCAGGAGCTAAGTATGCTGTTACCAAGCCTAGGAAACACTGTGGAGAGTGGATAACAACTGTCTTAGATACTGCCAAGCTAATGGCTATCTGTCCCAGCATTGTTTATCATGAGTGACAATACTTCTATACGATTCCAAGGGAATGCTTCCACCAGAGATCCTGCAAATACAAATTCAGGAAATTTGTATCTGGGACCCTCTTCATGAAATTTGTATGCTCTAGTGCTATTTTTACTTGCAACCTATTCTACTGAAGCAAATGATATATAAATAGCCACATGAGTACCTACAAATAAGCTTGGTATATCTGAATATTGTTTTGGGTGGAATTGGATGAAATCTGCAGGCAAGGTCATCCCTCCTCAGTGCCTAAATCCTGCCAAATTTCAGCAGGATGGCTGCAGTGGTTTTCCTGCAAGTGCAGCCTTTATATTTTCAGGGTGTTTTTGTTTTTTTTAAAAGGAATTATTTACGCTCCCTTGGTATTTTGCGGACAATTGGTTAAAAACTGCAGGTGCACACGAGAGAAGCCCCTGTGTAAGAAACCTGAAAAATGGCAAACAAATAGATCCAGAGGCATTTGTGCTATGCAGTTACAAGCTTGGCATGTCAGTCACAGCACAATTCTCCTTCCACCACTTCCCTCTGAAACCTGGCATCTTCCTTAAGCTTAGAGGAGACAAATAAATGATTCGCTCTTGAAAAGCTGATCCTTCCTCCAAAGCACTGGAATAGGAGAGTGCTGATAAAATCATTTCCTCTGATTACATACTAGACCTTGCAGGTGAGTTGGAAGTCGCCCCCTCCCCACCCGAACCTGATGTTTTCCTTAAGCTAGAGATGTAAGTTTCCATTTTGCAAAGCTTCCCCCCCCCCCAATCATGGCATTAGCAGTAAAGCTTAGAAACATAGTTTTCCTTCTCATAAATATTTGTCTGCAGCATTTTTTCTTTGATGCCTAGATTGCTGAGGCACACAATAAAGTGCTTTGTAGATCCCTCTGCGGCACCCATTGCAGCCAGTTACTTGGGATTTGTACAAATAATTTGCACGCCTCCATCATGAGCACACCTAGTCCACATGAATTTTATAAGGATGTATACCAATTGGGTGAACATAACTACGTGCCTTACACCAAGGGTAGCTGCGGCGATCACACAGGGTCCCCGGACGTTTGACGGTCTATTGACCCCTGTGCCACCACTGTGATTGCCTCTTCGCTGCCACCAACCCGTTTCTCTCGGGTACACACAGAGTCCAGACAGTTGTTAACATTAACAAATAACCACGTTTATTTTATAGGCATGAACAAGCTTATGGTTTCAGGGTTTTTCTTCTTGGCAGTTTCTTAGTCTTAGTTTATTTACTGACCTATATGTTCCTAACAACTTCAAACTGATTATCCTAACTATCTATCTGACTCCACCTAACAGTTCCTCTCACTCTCTCACCACAGACTTATATCCTCCCTCTTTCTTATCCAACTCTCAACTGACTTCCACACAACTCCCACTCTCACTCCTCCTATCAGTTTCAACTAGCCAATCACGTCACACTCATTTAACCCTTTCCTTATGACCCACCTAGGAGGCAAACGCCACAGTAGCCAACTCCCAAGAGACTGTGATCTACTCACAAAGATTGGCAGTGATCTACCCCCTTTTGGGGGGCTCAGGTCAAACTTGTTGAGCTTCTTTTAGGGAGGAGGGAAGGCCTGTTTTTTTTTTTGGGGGGGGGGTGAAGGGCCAAAATGTTGAGCTTTTTTTAGGGGAGCCAAAGTTGTCCAGCTTCTTTAGGGGGAGCCACTGATCTGCCCGTGATCTACCACAGATGTCCAGTGATCTACTGGTAGATCACGATCTACCTGTTGAACGTGCCTGCTTTACACCAAATCAGACCATTGGCCCCCACCAAGTTCTGTATTTCCTACACAGCCTAGCAGGGTTTCAGGCAGGGATTTCCCCCCAGCCCTACCTGGAGATACTGGGGATTGAACCTGGGACTTTCTGCATGCAAAGCAGATGCTCTCCACCACTCAGCTACAGCCCTTTCCCACTTGTGCATTAATGTAAAACCAAGCACTGTTATTTATATCTCACAGGTGTCATTATTTATATCTTTGGTGGAGGGGGCATGCTTGCTCCTCCACCATGTCAGAATAGTGCTGGTTCAGTAAAGTCTGTGAACTAGATTTTTGTTTATTGACATCTCCCTCTCTTTTTCTTTCTTTTTTCTAAAAAAAAATCGTTTTCTCTCCTTCCATTATAACAACAGTATCAAGTTCTGGACAAAACAAGATTAGCTGTAAAACTTTGGGGAGGAGATAGAATGCAGTTGTGAATAACTGTACAAAGGTTAATATGGATGAGCTTGGAGGATCATTTACTGTAGCATCTAAAATTAAAAAGAGAAAGAGAGTGTCTAAGCTGTTCTGGTATCTGTGTAACCTAATCAGCTGCTCTTTATCCATGAATTGTTGTTTAATTAACATACTGTACAATAAATGTCTTCTTACATCTAAATTAAGTGCTTATTTGAGAAGCTTAATTTGCAGTGTTACTTTTAGATTACTGATCACCCATAAATCATCTGACAGTATCTTTCCCTCCTATAATCACAAAATTATTTTTATGGGTATAGACTAAGCAGAACAGATGATAGATGGATGTGAAGAGTAGAAAGAGATTCCAGGTGGTAATGGAAAATAAATTAATAGCTGTATTCCATACTCTAGTGATTCTCCTTTGAGATGTGGTTTCTTATCCAATTTCCACTAACATTTAAAAAATTGCTATTCTGCTCTGGTGGCTATAAAATGTCAAGTAATATATTTGAAAGTTTAAGATTAGTTTTTGCACAATGAACTGGGGGTGAGAGAGAGTGCTCCATTTGGAGATTTGTAATAAATATATTTTTTTAAAAATAGTAGCATCCGTGACTAATCTACAGATATTTCATATTAGCATATTACTTTTGTTCTTAGGCTTTACATGTAAATTTTGGAAGAGGGAATAAAAACCAATTTTTTGACTGACATACTGTAGTGTGTAACCACCCAATGCAACTTGGATACAATTACAGCTTGGGGAAAATTCAAGTGCCCTTCAGTTTTAGCAGGGCTTGGAGGATTTTACAGAAAAGTAAAATATGTGTACTGTTTCAAATTCTTGCCATACTTACATACCTTTCTTTAGCATGCTGTTATGCACTCTCTGGCTTATATATAATAAGAATGCTAAACTAGCCATGATACAGCAATTTGTCTGGGGGCTGCTGTTGTAAATCCCTCATTTACCCGCTAGTCCTCAAATGTACACTTGGATGTCTATCCCATTGCTTCCTGCACAATCTCCATGTCTGCTTGTCTTAGAGAGTAGCTTTGTAATGGATTCTCATTGTATTTTTAAGGTGATGCAGTAGCCCAGAGGGAGAACATTTATTTTACATGCAAAAAGTCCCAGGTTCAGTCCTTGGCATCTCCAGCTAGGGCTGTGAAAGAACCCTGCCTGGAGAAATACTGCCAACCAGTGTAACTTGATGGAACAATAATCTGGCTCATTGTAAGGCAGATTCCCTTTGGTTGTATCCAATGCTAGCTCTAACTTTGTTGGGCATGATCTTATGTCCCAGATGTTACTCCATAAAGGACAGTGCATCCTCAGTGGTACAACATCTGCATTGCCTGCAGAATGTCTCAGGTTCAAACTCCACCACTTCTGCCTTAAACTCTGGAGAGCTGCGGTCAGTCTTTGCAGACAATACTGAGCTAAACGGAACAATGGTTTGATTTGGTATATTGAAGCTTTCTATGTTTCTGTTGAACATGGCACATTCCAAAGCTTTGTGGAGTTCTAATCATTATCATTGTGTGCTCAGCACAGTCCTCTACCTACATATAAATATCACCAATCAAGTTGATGGAAAGGGCCCTAGCGCAATAGCAGACTAGAATGCATGTTTTGCATGTAGAAAGTCCCCAGCTTCTCCACCAAAGGAATTAGGTTGCAAGTGCTGGAAAAGACACTTAACATCCAAGAACCTGCTGCCAGTTAGAATATGTAGCCAGTTAGAATATGTAGACAAACCTGCATGTTGACTCAGTATTCTAGGAGTAGCCAATATGGCATCATCCAGATGTTTTGGACCATAACACCCATCAGTCCTAGCCAGCATAGTCAATGAGTAGGTGTCATGGGAATTGTGGTCCCCAGCATTGGGAGAATGACACATTGGTTATCCCTGCCATATGTTGGTTTATCATAAAGCATCTTTGTAAACTGGCTACAACAAGAACACATGATCTATTAAAATAAAAAAGCTAAGGAAGGGCTGGTTCACAAGAGCCATTTCATCATTTTATGACTGCAGTGTCTGTCAGAACTTTCATAATGCCACAAATGCAGTGCTTTGGGGAACAGATAAAGCTGTTATACCAGGTCAAACTTGCCTAGTAACATCTATTCTGACTGGCAGTTCTCCAAGGTCTTGAACAGAAGTATTTCCTATCACCTGCACCCTGATTCTTTTTTATTTAAAAGGAAGATTTCAGAGATGGCCCTGGGATCTTCTGCATGCAAACAAGGTGCCCTACCATTGATCTATGGTCTCTTCCTTCTCCTGAATAAGTCATTTCACACATTCAGCAGTGAGCCATCAAATGCTATTTTTAACCAGGTGATGCAAGGCACCATTCACAAGCCATTTCCCCACTCAAGAGCCAATGGGCCATGAGCCCAGTGTGTGCTCTTGAAATGTTTCCATGGGGACAATGTTTGTACCATTCAGTCATCTAGAAAACTAAAACCTAGGGTGTGGGTTTTTCTTATCAGGGAAGCTTGCAAAGGGAGATATGAGAAGTACACTATCAAATCCTTGGCCTTTCCTGATTGGTGTCATAAGCAAAGGCCTTTATCAATGTACAGACTCCCTCCCACATATCTAATTTTTGTTCCCATCAGCACAGTTCAATTACCAACCAACCCATCATTCCATGTCTGCTTTATTGATACCTTGATGCTGGAATTCCAAGGAGAATAACAGGTTTCAGTGGTCTGAGTTCACAGGCAACATCCATGCAGCAGGAAATCGACTATGGAGGTCATATGTATATGGGGTGGCACTGGGGTATGGCTCTATATCTAGTTCATACTAGAGTTGTGCATACGTGACACCATGAAATTCTCCTTCCTGTTTGTGAGCAGAGAATCCAGGGGAACCATTTTACTAACGTTGTCAAGGCAGACGGCATGGGGGTTGGTTGGGCCAAGAAACAGTTACTTAAAAGGGCAATGACAGCAACATACCTCCTTTGTCCCCTGCCCACTATCTATCTATTTTTTCTGTCACTGCAACTTTGTTGGCAGGCTGGCACCATTTTCTACCTTCCACAATGCCCTGGAACACCATTGTGGGGCAAAATTTTGGCCATCACAAATGTTGAAGAATATTTACAGAAGTGCAAATGGGGCCTCAGTGGCTGAGAAAAAGAAATATCACACGCAAAAAAGTATTCAGATAAAATTCTGCACAGTTGTAGCTCATACAGATTATACATCTGATTAGATTTGGTCATAATGAGAGTACTGAGAGTCTGAGGCTCATGCTCTGGTGATTACTACAGTCTTGTGCCAACTGCTGTCTCCTTTTCTTTTTGTTCTGAAGCATCAATTAGATTAAGATTTCATTCTTCCAGCTGCTTTTCCTTTAACATGTGGCATGGATATTTCTTCCTCGTTAAGTTAAATTTTATCTGTCCTCTCTATAATAGACACCTCAGTTGCTTCCTTTTTCAGTGAATGACTGGGAAGGTAGGAATGTATTGTGTCAATTGTATATAGAAGACTGGGCTCAATGTTTTATTTAAGTGTGTGATTGCTGGAGTTATGAAGTGGATAGTCTTTTTTAAAAAGAAAGGAAGGAAGGAAGGAAGGAAGGAAGGAAGGAAGGAAGGAAGGAAGGAAGGAAAATGAAGATGAATATGAATATGACTATTTAAAACATTTTCCGGCTATTGCTAAGACAGTTGTGAAGTAGCTGTTTCCCTGTGACTCCTTCCCACTTCTCTACCTTTAGGAGGTCAAAACAATATGGTCAGGGCCAGCCCATGCCTATATCCAAAAGCAGATGAGACCTCCTCTTTGGCTGTAGAAGACTCTACCACCAGGATTGGACACTAGGACCAAGGATATGCCTTTTGTTTGTGCCCTGGGGCTGTCTCCTTGAAATATGCCCTATCCTGATGACAGAAGCCCAAAAGCTTAGCTCCAATCCCTCTACAATTAGTACCAGGACCATAGGAGCAGAGAGAGTGATGACACTGCATCAGAATGAAAGTTGCAGCATAGTTCACGAAGCACTATATATTCTATCTACAAGTCCTTCTCAGGAGGTAGCAAGGTTCATACTCTGTATGAGGAAGAGTTGAGACAGCAGGGGCAATTATAGCTATTCACTTGTTGCGCACAACCTCCATCTTAGACAGCTTCTCAGCTGTTTCTGTACCCCCTGCCTTGGAACCTAGTGTTGCCCTGATGGACATCTCTTTAGCCTTTCCACACCATTAAGGGATGGAAGTAATCAGACATGTACATGGAGAGTGACAATGGTTTACATTTGAGAGCTTGTAGAACTGTGCTTGTAACAAATGGAAGCCATTTTCTCTGGTGTTTAATATCTTTTGTATTTCATGGCTGTTTGTTATTGTGATCAAGGTATACTGAATAACCTTCTCACAGCTAGTAGGGAGGCATCCCCATGGTCAGGTGTGTCTAAGAGTATGGGGGAAATAAGATAACCAACTTAGTTCCCACATTAAATTCCACTTATAAGAATCTCTCCAACTACCCAGTCTCTAGGAAGAGCTCTTCAGGGGATGTGAGAAGGCTGCAGTAGAAACAGGAGCTCTAATTGTCCCATTGTCCACACAGCCCTTTAGATCCTATTGGTAAATAGTTATTTCCTCTTATCTCTATTATCTTCTTGGCTCTGGCAAGGCCATTTGCTGTTGCACAGGCATGCTTTAGGAACCACGATAAAGAGATGGTAGAGTTCTTGCAGTCATAGAATAGGCTGTATGACTACAGACTGAAGCTGGAAGATTACATTTTTGAATATTTCTTTTCATTTTAAAAACCCTCTTTGCAAGTAGAAAACTGCTTTCTCAGACCAAGGAGTGGGATGAGCCAGAAACATTCTCCCCCGGAATGCAGAAAGCTCCCTTAAACCAAACCATTAGTCCATCAAGGTTAGTGTTCCCATTATAATGACTAGTTAAACCATAGGGGGGGGGGGGTTCTGGGAGATGATGTATTTTTCCATGGAATCTTACCCTGTCATAAGAGCCTCTGCAATAAAGCCTTGGAGAAATGATTACTCATGTCATCACATGCAAAACCCAAAGAGAGATGTAAGATTCAAATGTGGAAGATACCTTTAATGCTGTTTTGTTTCTCTTATCCATGGACCCTGTGGCAAAATCTTTACTATCCCTGATTGAAATTGGGTGAAATTGATGAGCGCCGCAACCCTGGAGTCGTCCACGATTGGACTTAACGGTCAGGGGTCCCTTTACCTTTAAGTATAAAAAATGCTGTCATTGCTTTAGAAAATGCAAGGAATAGAGCACCCGCTTTAAATATACAGGTACCATACACAAGACAACCAAACAATGGCTGAACTTTTCTTCAACTTGAAAACTGGTTATTGCTTCCAGTCAAAAACAATCTTTCCCAGAGTTTGCCACGTTACAAACAGGCTCTCTAGGCAATGATAAGGGAGGTGGAAAGCAGGGTTTCTGATCCAATTTTTTTTATTGATAATCTGTGAACCGGATATAAACAAGAAACTCATCATTAATTTTTATTTTTCATGAGCTCACTAAGGTGACCATTTCCCTACCTGCAAATTTCTCATTTTAATCCTGACAACTTGCCTGAAAGAAAGTGCCTACTGCCCATTACATTCACCGTTCAGAGGATTTAAAACTCCAGAGGGCCCTGTTAAATTCCACTTTATGTTGGCATAAGTAGCTGCAATTGTGTCAGTAATTTACATTTAGGGAGAGTTGAAGTCCTTTTTTCCCTCTCTGTCCTTGAAATGATAAAGCTGCTTAGTCAGTGTAGAAAATTCAGCTAGGCTAATGCTTTTTCTCTCTCCCTCCTCTTGCTTCTGTGAGATTGTCTGCATTTTTTTCTTAATGATCAAATCAAGACTGCGGACTCAGTCCTAGGCTGCAATTACTGGGGTTTTCTTGAGGAAGGTACTGTAGGTGATGTGTCCTTGGTGATGACTCCCTCAATAAATGTAAATGTCAAGGGTATGAATTGCAGTGGTATGAACTGATCACTATGGAACAGCAATGCGAATTTATGAACAGGCTTCTTTGAATTACTGTTATTGTTACTACTCCTATTACTGTTATTATTATTCTGTCAAGATCAACATTGTCAGTTTATACTACCTATCCAACCAAATTATCTGGGCAGTTTGCAATTAAAACCTTAAAATAAAATAAACCACGAAAGCAAAAACTGAAGCTCACTACCCCACCCCATCCCCAACCTAAAAGGTAAGGGCAAAGGGACCCCTGACAGTTAAGTCCGGTCGCAGATGACTCTGAGGTTGCGGCGCTCATCTCACTTTACTGGCCGAGGGAGCTGACGTTTGTCTGCAGACAGTTTTTCAGGGTCATGTGGCCAGTGTGACTAAGCCGCTTCTGGCGAAACCAGAGCAGCGCACGGAAACGCCGTTTACCTTCCTGCCGGAGTGGTACCTATTTATCTACTTGCACTTTTACGTGCTTTTGAACTGCTAGGTTGGCAGGAGCTGGGTCTGAGCAACAGGAGCTCACCCGTTGCAGGAATTCGAACTGCCAACCTTCCGATTGGCAAGCCCTAGGCTCAGTGGTTTAGACCCAGCGCCACCCACATCCCTACCCCCAAACTAAAATAAACATAAAACATGTAGCAACAGAGAACTCACATGTAGCAGAGATCATGACTACAATGCCATTAGACATCATAAGACAGATCCAGAGAAAGGCAATGTGACATTTGACAAAGACAGCTCTTTAACAGCAAGGTTTTCGGGAGACTCCAGGGTCACCACTGAAAACCCAGCTCACGTAGTGACCCCCCCCCGATGTTCTTGGACTCCAATTCTACTCATTCCTTAACAGTGACCATGTTAGCTTGGGCTGACGGGAATTATTATGTAAGAACATCTGGTGGGGATCACATTGGCTCCCTTTGCTCTAAGACAATGGCATACCATGGATTATTTTATTTCACTTTCAATTTCCAAAGGTCTTGGGATCTCCAGATCAACTGAATATGGGCAGTTTACTGCCAAATGGGCTGTGTGTTTGCAAAAAAATTCCAATTTGCATCCCAAATTAATGTGCAGCTCTGAACATAATGACTGACAAAATAATTGGCAAAGAACAGAAAAGAATGCATTTCAAAATTCAGCACTGAATGATACTTTCTAAAAACTTGTGTGGGTTAAAATACGGACAATGTCAAAAACTGAATGTCAAAGCACAGTTTGGAATGCTGTCTTTGGAAACATGTTTTTCACTTTCTTTGGAATGTCTAAAATAGCTAAGGCACTTTGGAGCACAATCTTATAAGTATCTACTGAGATTTATTTTTGTTTTATTAAAATATGTCTATGCCATTTGTTATACAGACATCTCATTTTGGCATTCAGTAATATCAGAAAATATAACACAAATAGAAATCATTAAAATGCAGTAAAAATTTTAATTTAAAAAAATCCTTAAAATATTATAAAGGTAGCCATCAGTAGCCAGGAAAAGCCATGGTAAACAAAGGGTTGTATTCAAATAAGTTATTTTCAGTGTAGGGTCATTGAAATTAATGGGTCTAAGTTACTGATGTCCATTATTTTCATTGTTTCTACTCAGAGTAGGGTCTAACATTGGATAAAGCCCAAATATAATTGCAGCATGTGTCAATGTAAGTCCCAGTGAATTCAATACAGCTTACTTGTAGGTAAGTGTGTATAGAATTAGAATCTCATCTCCCTAGATTCATTAACACTTATTGCAAATAAATAGCATGATATTTCCCAGTGTATTTTGGCTTCCTAAACTGGTCGCCTTGTCAATATTCCAACATGTATCCAGATGGCACTTCACATGACCTAGTTCCTGTTTCTGGAGATTTTTCAGGATATTATGAATCAGAATCCGGACACATGTTGGATTTTTCACAAAACTCAATAAACTCTAATTTCCAGAAGAGTTAATCAGATTTAGGATTGCATCTCAATAACTAGTAAAGATTCCCTATTTGTTTTGGATGTATAATATGTTGGACCACTGTTCTGAAGCAGCTGGCCTGAGGGTGGGGGTTACTTTTTTACTGACTTTTTCAACAGGATATGAAGAAAAAATGTATGCAGAAGAAAACAGCGGATCAAGATAAATTAACAAAGAGATCATGTCCCGTTGTGACAGAAAAAATATACAGCATGATCAAAGGAAATGAAGGTCATCATATAAGTTGAAACTATAAGGACACAAAATGTATTTAGTCAAATGTGTCTTTCCAAGGAGATTGATGGCCTGATGTGTGTGTTGGAAAGACGTCAAGATTAATATATGATGCAAAAGGAAACCAAACAGCAAGGCATGCTGTTTGACCAAGGCTCTAGAGAGCCAAGCCTGATGAGTCCATTTCTCTTGAAGAGCTAGGTGCTATATGAGTGTTCCGTTTTTGAAGCAGTGCAGCTGAGCATTTTTAGACAGCTACTTTAAAAATTAATGTGTTTGTGCGAGAGAAGTGGGGAGATTGTCCTTTGTGAGTGACCTTCTCTTAGTTATTATTAAAAAAATTCTCCAATAAATCTTTAACAAATGCATGGCTTTTTTCCAGTTTAAATAGTTGCCCCATGTACACTTATTTGAGTAAACCCAACTTGGACCTAAACATGTAGAGGGTCAGTGATAAATTATGAATATCCAAGAGCCATGATTCTGAAACTTACTGTGAATAACATTTCTCTAGCATATTCCCTCCCTTTCCAAAATTCTGCATGGTTTCTCCATGCAATACCATGGAGAAAATGGCCTGACGGTTCAGATGACTGAGCTAGCCCCTTTATTTCAAATAAGAATTTATCCAGAGTAACAGTGTCTCTTTAATTTTTTGTCTACATGCACCTGATAATTGTGTGTGTGCATGCAATCTGAACAATCCATTCTAACATACATGTGAAATTCTTTTTCCTTGCACAAAAAACTATGAGATTTTACCTTCCAGCAACTGCTTTTTAAATTTATTCTGTGACATGTTTCATGTCATGTTATGTCAAGCTGCATCTGTCAAATCACATTAGCTGATGTAACACTGTATGATGTGAATGAAACAACCTGACAAGATACATCACAATAAAGTACTTCACCTAGGACGTTGTGAATGAATGGCTACAGGCCATGGAGAGTCTTCAAGCACTTATTTTGCCTGTGGCAAGGAAAATTCAAGCTTTTCCATTAAACAAAAAACAAAACAAACAAAACCATTTACTTTATGAATTGAGTACTGTTCTTTGCGTCATAAGACACTTGCTTGACTTTTATACTTAATCGGCATTTTTTATGAGAATTCTAATGTGAAATATTCAGCCCTAGTTCACGAGAACCGTTCCTGTAGCCTATTCTCCCCTGTAGTCTATTTGCTTTGTTCTCTCCTGTAATAGCTTGCTTCTTGCAAGTTGACATGGAGCTATATCTAAATACTTAGACTTTCAAAGAAAAAAAGATATGCAAGTATCTAGGGAGAGTTCTAGACAATGTTAGTTCTGATGGTTCTTTTAAATCAGGTTCCCCCAATCTTTTGGAGTTCATGGGCCCACTTTGCTCATTGCTCCACTCAACATCTGAAAATGATCTTCAGAAGGTTGCCCAGAATAGAATATGGCTCTTGTGTTGAGAGGCCACCTCTGCTCTAAAACTATTTTAAACAGTTACATATCCTCATAGCTAATCATTTCGGAGTTGCAAAAAAACAGTTTCTTTCAGCTATCAAATGCCTGGGTGAACAGGAATGTTTTACAATTCTTGCTGAAAGTTAGCAATCGGTTGCACCTCACCAGGGAAGGCATTCCATTACTGGGGAACTAATAACAAGAAGGCTCTGTCAGAAGGCCAAAAAAGCGAAATACAGTGGTACCTCGGGTTGCATACGCTTCAGGTTACATACGCTTCACGTTACAGACTCCGCTAACCCAGAAATAGTGCTTCAGGTTAAGAACTTTGCTTCAGGATGAGAACAGAAATCGTGCTCTGGCGGCGCAGCAGCAGCAGGAGGCCCCATTAGCTAAAGTGGTGCTTCAGGTTAAGAACAGTTTCAGGTTAGGTACGGACCTCCGGAACGAATTAAGTACTTAACCCAAGGTACCACTGTACCCTTAAGCAGGTAGATCTTAGGAGCGTAGGAAGCTGCCTTATACCAAGTTAGTAAGTGGATCCATCTAGTTCTGTACTGACTACACTGACTGGCAGCAGTTCGCCAGCGTTTGGGGCAACCCACACCTGGAGGTGCAAAGGATTTAACCCAAGGTGTTCTGGTTGCAACGCTCTATCAAAGAAGCTAGAGCCCTTCACATCATCTCTTATCATACCTGTAGCTTCCTATTTTCTCCTGGCATCCCTTGTGATGGGATTGTCCTACAGGGCAATCACTACCCACTTCCACTGAACCACCTTCCAACCTGGCATAGAGGGAGCTCGGAGGCAAATTTAGGGGAGTGTGACTGGTTCAGTCACCCTGGGCATGGAGCCCAGGAGCATCGCTGGGGTCGCCACAACTATGATTTAAATTATAGTGTGAGAGGCGGAGGGGTGCCACTGAAATCTGATATCCCAAGGTCTGTCACTGGGGAGCTTATAATAAAAGAGAATGTGGCAGACACGGGCACTCCATCTTATTTTTAGCTGGGCTCTTTTGTGTCTGGTCAGACTGAGCGTGCCACTAAAGAGCACTCCTTTTCTCTGGTTTCTATTCTCCCAATTTCTCATTTTTTCAATCTTAAATTCAGCAATTTGCATTTTTTTTTAAAAAAAAGAACTTACGGAAATTTCTTTAAGAGGAAACTTTTAATATCCAATTTTGACTAATATACACAGTTTTGTAGACCATTATATATTGCACCCCCATTTTATATTGCGCATGACCGTGTGTATGTGCTGCATCGGGAAATAAACAAATAATTTGATTTAAACCTGGAAATGGCAGGAGAGAGCTGAAGAGCCCTTGTGCCTCAACATGAGACCCTCCCCTGAGCCCAAAGAGAACTTCGGTGAGGGTGGAGGAAGCCCCAAAGATACAGGAGGCACAGCCAAACTTTAACAACAGCTGAGAAATACAGTGGCACAGCAATAGATGCCACTTTCCTATGCATCCTCCAGTCTCCTTCCAGCCCCAGAGTTTCAATTCTAGTTGTGGATATTTTTGGATACTATATTCTTGGTCTGGATTAGAGAGAGAGAGCAGCAGAGAAGGCATTTAAAGGGTGCTTAGAGGGTGCTCCCCACTTACACGATTTTCACTTACACACACAGGGGCGTGGGATGTAACCCCCCATGCATTTTGTGTGTGTGTGTGTGTGTGTGTGTGAAATTGACGGTATATGCCTATTTATGCATACTTTATCCTAGTAGGTGCGTTTTTGTACACATTACTTAGCTGGATAACTGCCTTGCAAAATTCAGAAAAGTGTGAATTTCAAAGAATGGCTGTATTTCAATTTGCATATTGTTTCGGAAATTGTGAATTTGGTATGATTGCTTTAAAAAGTAAACTCCATTGATTTCCTTCCCAGTCTCCATACAGCATAACTCCCAACAGTAACTACTCCTTGATTTTTTTTCTCCCCACCCTGCATTTTATACTTCCTCAGTTAGGCCATAAATAATTTAAGGAAGGAAGGATGAAACTCGGCTTCAACATCTTGCTGGCTTTTCTCTGCCATCATGCTGGGGTGGGGGGAGGATTGAAGAATTTTTATTTGTATTCTAAATGTCTCTCTGACTCCAGTTCTTATTTGGCTGTCTGTCTTTGCAGCAGCATGTAAATAACAAAATGCATTACTGTAATATAAACTTAGGGAAGAGAGGATGAAATATTTTGGGTAATAAAATTAAATCCTCTTTGCCACTTCCATTGTATCCTGCTAGTGCTGGAGAGTGCAAATGAAGGGAAGAGATATCTAAAGCTGAAAACACTGCATTTAGCTTTTAAGAAGTGCCAAATGGAAGCCTATAAAGCCCTCGGTTATATCAAGGGTTCCTTTTGTGCTGCTTGACGTGCAAATCTGCACAAATTAACGGAGTAGATTTTTAAGTTTACATATTTTGGAATCTTGGAATTATTAAAATAGTTAGATTGATTTACACTTGGAAATATTCAATAAAGAAAAGCCTGAAGGCTATTAAAAATAATAATAATCTCCAGCTGTTGTCCTGTCATTTTGCTTTATATGAAAACAAATGACTAGACAAATGAACAAATTAATCCATCTTTCTCCAATAACAGGCAATCTGGTGTGCGTATGTGCTTTAAATCATGCAATTGCTTTTTATTAAGTTGAAAAGGAAATAAACTACGTCTAATAAAGCATAGTGGAAAACTTACATAATTCACACAGGAAGCTGCTGCAGCAGTATACTAATGAGACTTATGGTGCAATCATTTGCAGGTTTGCTCAGAAGTAACACCTACTGTGTTCCCTGGAGTTTACTCCTTAGTAAGTAGGCTTAGGACTGCAGCCTAGCATTGCAGCACTGTACTGTACAGACTTCCCTGGAAGTACAGTGGTACCTCGGATTACAGACGCTTCAGATTACACATTTTCAGGTTGCGTACCGTGCCGAACACAAAGTGCTAAATTGCACTTTGCGCATGTGCAGAAGCACCGAACCGCAACCCGCGCATGCGCAGATGCGCCGCGGTGGGTTGCGAATGCTGCGGGTTGCGAACATGCCTCCCGTACGGATCACGTTCGCAACCCGAGGTTCCACTGTAAGTCCTTTTGAACGTTATCGAGTTTATGTATGAGTAGATTATACTCTTACAGTTTTGTAGTGCTACAGTGTTTAATGCAAAAGACCATGGCTCAGTGGTAGAGGATCTGCTTTGCATGCAGAGGGTTCCAGTTCAATACATGGCATCTCCAGATAGGGCTGGGAAAGACCATGTCATGGAAATCTGGAGAGCCACTCCAAATCAGTGCAGATAATCCTGAGCTAGATGGATCACTGGTCAGTGCAAGCCCACTTCCTAGGTTCCTATAATACTTGTGGCAAGGGACACAGGTGGTGCTGTGGGTCACAGAGCCTAGGACTGGCCGATAAGATTCAGGTTCGAATCCCCACGACGGGGTGAGCTCCCGTTGCTCAGTCCCTGTTCCTGCCAACCTAGCAGTGCGAAAGCACGTCAAAGTACAAGTAGATAAATAGGTACCGCTCCGGCGGGAAGGTAAACGGGGTTTCCGTGCGCTGCTTTGGTTCACCAGAAGTGGCTTAGTCAGGCTGGCCACATGACCAGGAAGCTGTACTCCGGCTCTCTCAGCCAGTAAAGCGAGATGAGCACCGCAACCCCAGAGTCGGTCATGACTGGACCTAATGGTCAGGGGTCCCTTTACCTTTATAATACTCGTGGCAGAGAAAATATTGCAAAAGATAAAAGTAAAAATGAGTGGACAGTGTTTAGGACACTGCCCTCCCCGCAAGGACTTGCAGCTATCTCAACCACTTCCTAAGTGGCTCAGAAGTTAGTAAGATGTGTCTTCAGCTGCTATCCAAGATGTGTCTTCAGCTGCTATCCACACCTCCCCCCCCATTGAACAACAGACAATACATACAAAGATAAAAGCAAACAATAAGAACAAAATAATATAAGTCCAACACAAAGTGCTTTTGATAATAAAGTCCAAAGACAAATAAGAATACAGAAGTGAATGAAATGGATACAATTATAAAATTGTAAATGAGATATGAAAACAGCCTTACATTATGCAATGAAAAATACAAGACAAGACAGTAAGAAGGCATTGCACATTTAATAAATAACCCCAAACAGAAGGATCAGTGCCAGTGCTAGTCACATGAAGATTACATACCAAATTATCTGAAATAACAATGACCATGACTTTATTGAACCAGTTATGTAGAGTACAGCATGAAGTGCCTTTCAAGCCCTGAGCAATGACTAATTGAATGGCTACAATAAGATATGCAACTGTTTACATATAAGAGCTGCATTCCCTTTATTAAAAATAGAACACATAGTTTAGGGTCCAGAAGCAATCTTTTACCTGATTTTTGTAATTGCTTGTTTCCAGTGCCTCTCCATAACTTTTCACCTGATGGGCAGTGCCATGTGATGCTGGGTGGGTGTGACCAGCTAGCCTTACCCGGTTAAAAACACAGGGCAAGGCTGGTGCCAGATTCCATAGCTGGTGGAAGGAACAGATATTCCTGAGGGTGGGTGGGAACAGGGAGAAAGATCTAAACCCAGTCTATCTGTCCTACATGGATAAGTGAAGAGAGAATGGCATGGAGCTCTCAACAGAGAAAGAGGAGGGAAACTTCTGCACTCAGCTCCTCCTTCCAGGCTCCAAAACACCATCTGGCTGGCCACTGCGAGAAGAGGTTGCTGAACACTTGGCCTGATGCAACAGGGCTCTTCCTATGTGCTTAACTATAGCAGGCAGAGAGGTGAAGGCATGTGGGGAGGTGGGTGGGTGTAACATGGACAGCAGATATGACTCCATAGTTGTCAGATTAGGAGTCATAGCTATGACACTGCATAGTGGATCCAACCTAACAGTACTGAGTGAAGCCACTTCTCAACCTAATAGAGGTCTTTTAAGATCCCATTTAATTTCCTGAGCACTTGCTCTTTCTTTTTGTTAGGACTCCCTGTTCTTTCATATGAAAGGGCTAGGTACCACTGGGATGACAAAGACCTGCTCACCTGGTGGCCACCACTGAATGGGACCCTGTAGTGCCAGTCTCCCAACAGCTAGAGAAATGGAGATCTGACTCTCCACAATCTCCTCCTCCTCTATTGACCCTCTCTAGAAATACAAAGCTTCTGTGGTATACAAGCAATAGAACTATAGCACAAAACTAAATCAGTTTTGAACAATTTACAAGAATCCTGCTGTTCACCCTAAAAAAAAGTATTGATATATACTCATTCAAGGTTTTTCTATGAAATTCCCTTTAATGAAATTCTCAGAGTAGCTTCAACTGAATGCTTGCAAAGATCCAAAGTTTTGTGCTCATTCAATCTGTATGCTTGCAAAAAAAAAAAAAAAAAAGGTGGGTGCAAAGGGTCCTCTAGCACTGCAGCTCTTCCCCTTCTTTGCCACAAAGCTCAGAAATTCACCTTCAGGTAGTAGATGGAAATGAGGTTGTGTGATGTTCTCAGGACCCAGACAAGAGACTTTTTCCTGCCATGGTTCTCTAAGGATCTTTGTCCCAGCAGAAATGAACATTTCCCACCGCAGTTGCTCTGGTCCCATCCCTGGTGAGAAAAAACAACACTGTTTGGGACTGACATCATTTCTGCTGTTTCCCCATGAAGCTTCAGGGCCTTGGGGAAGGGGGAGGTGGTGGTAGAGCCAGTATGGGATGGTAGTTAGTGTACAGAACTAAATTGGAGGGGGTCACAGGTCCAAATATCCACTTAGCCAGAAAGGTTGTTTAAGAGACCTTGGCCTCGCCTATGTTACAGGGTTGCTGTGAAGATAGAAGGGAGAGGCACCATGTACAAATCAAATAAGTAAAGGTGACCTGTTCTTCAACATTGAGAAAATGTACTCACCCCTTTTGACTGGGTTGAAAGAGATTTAATTTCAAAGCCCCAACTAGCCATCTTTGAAACTCATCTTGTGCCAGTCAGTCTTGGACAAACCTACCTCCCAGAGTTGTGGTGACAAAATACATTAGAGACACTATCCTGAGCTTCACAGAAAATGGGGATAATTAAAAATCTTATTTTGTTTTATTTATTTCACAAAATTTATATACAGCTTGATTGTGATAAAACCTTTAACATTATAATACATTGCTACTGTCATATACAAGACATCAAGTGAGATGGGTTTTCCCACCTCTGCTTCCTGAGGTCTTTCTTCTGATGGAATTGGAAAGTGAACCTCAGATTTTTACAGACTTACTGCAAATCATGTGCCAGAATGCTAAACTACACCCTCTGTTTCTCTCCAAGCCTAGGCAATAGACTTCCTTCTGAAGATTAGTACAATCTCTTCCTCTCTTTTTGCACTTCTGCCTTAAATAGACTTTTGAAAAGTGAATTGTGCTCTGGGCTGTCATGTGTGCCAACTGTGGAATATCCCGGCGTCTTCACATCTGTCAGCTCTTGCCAAGGATGCGTTAAGTGCTGTGATGAATTCTGGCAGCTGCCCACTAATATCATCAGCAAGTTTGTTTGCGGGGAAATAAGTGAAAAGATCCTTGACAAGTGACTGCAATTGCTTGGATCATTAGGCTACTTCATGCACAGATGGAATTGCAACGAAAATTAATAGAAGGTGGCAGGTTCTCGCTTTCCTCCTCCCTTCAGCCCACACTTGGCAATCTTTAAGATGCCTTCTGAAGCTGCCTGGCTGAAGCGACTTACATCTGTGGCTTTTTGCTTTTATGTTGTGGACCCAATTTTGCAGCTGGTTCAACAATAGACTGAGTGTGTCATATTTAAAATGAATGGTGCGGAAAGCTTCTACCTTCATTCAGCTAGACACTTTGCTTTAAACCCCTGGTCCAGGGGTCTAATTTGGCCCAGCAGGGGGTTCCAATTTGGCTCATGTGGCTTTTCCCCCACCAAATCATGTTCCTCATCTGAAGTCACATGTGAAATCAGGTGAGGGGCAGGTGGATACTCAGTTGCCAATGTGCAGTCAGAAGGCTTAACATCCACTTCTGATTGTGCAGTGGCAAGGAAGACTTTCTGTCACGCCCAATCAGCTGATTGGTGGTGAGGGTAAGCCAACTGGAATCGGCTGTGCTACTACCAATCCTCTGCAGGCCAATCCCAAAGGCAGAGTTTGAAGTCAGCACCTATCATTGTGAATTTTGAAGGATGGTTGTGTTTTGGGTTGTGTATTGTTTTGGGAAATGCAAATTAGATAGGTTTGCCTTTCAATGTGAACTGAATCGAATGATGGTTCAGTCTCGTTGCACTGAACTGAGAAAGATGCCAGAGTTAAGCACTGGCTCAAAAGTGAATGATGCTAATCCTTCTCTTCTTACACCACATTCCAGTGTGATACCATGTGTGCTACCCCAACAACGGTAGGCTTCCTGCTCAGAACATTACCACACATACACAAGTTTCTAGGTGCCAAACCAAAGATTTAAGAAAGTGCAAAGCCCTGCTAAATGTTGTTATTCTTCAGAAAATTCCACCAGAATTCCTCAAATGGTTTACCTGTGAAGGAACACTAAAATCTTCTTCAAACTAAGGTTTGATTTCAATACGAAAGCCTGCTGAATGGTAACCACAGTTGCTTTCAAACTGAAGGCCATGTAAAGAACATGTGATCATGTAGCCAATAGTTTGGGGAAATGAGAGTTGTAGTCTATCAACATCTGGAGGCATTCACAATTTCCCTTCATTTGGCCTAAAACAAGGGTAGCTAATATGGTGCCCTCCAAATATTGCCGGCCTGCAACTCATAATTCCCAGCCAGAATGACCAGTGTTCAGGTATGATGGGAGTTGTAGTCCAGTACATAGGCTACTGGTGAATTTCATTTCCATACACATCTGGCATCACATTTGAAAATGAACCTTTGATTTTAACAAGAGTTAGAGATATAGTCGTGAACAATAGATTTATCAGCAGTGATCAGTGATGGTAACCAAATGGTATTTTCTTGTTTAGAAACAATAATACTCTTGAGTACCATGTGCTTGGATACAAAAGACCATGGATTGCTGCCATCTTTATCCCCAGCTTAAACCATCTGCTAGAAAATTCTAACTCCCAGTATGGAATTATTTTTTGTTAGGTTTAAAACTAGACCAGGGTCTAGTGATTCCATCCTATGAGACTTGTCATGATCCCCTTTATTCATCTTGCCCCAGCTGGCTTTCTAGCAAGTGTGTATGCTCTGGGACATGAGGACAGGAACAGTTGGTCCAAGTTATGAAACCAAGGTCAAGGCTAACATTCACTTCCCTTCTGAGTAAAACAGCAGCCGACTAAGCCTAAAATACATGTGTGAGGGAAGGCTGTTCATCAATTACAGTCGGTTAACTTTCTCTCTCTCCCTCTCTCTCTAGCAAGTCTTTGTAAAATTGACACTGCAATTGTCTGCAATTAAAATGCCAGCTGGAACAATAAAAATCTCAGGAGTGAAAATCAGTAGAGTCGATGGACAAAGTACAGCAGACATCTTAAAATTGAGAGGTTTTACTGCCTTATAAAACAAAGTGTACCATGTTGACTAATGCTCAGAATGTAGACACTAAAATCAGGCACTCGTAGACTGTCCCCTGTGAGTCACAAACATAAAAAGTGCAAACAGAAATGCCATCTCTGCTGTCCTTTGATAGTGGTTTCCCCTCTAAAATGAGAATTTTGAAGACCACTTTCATAGTAAGGGATGTGGAAATAAAGTAAAACCCTGGCTTCTAACTTCACCCATCTTGGGAAACTTGGTTTACGTGATAGAAAATAAAGGATGCAAACATCATTTATTGATTACTTATTTAGTAGAGGGTTCTTTTAAGAAGCAAGAATCCACCTTTCCTCTTACATGGCGCTTGGACAAGCTTACGATTAAATAAAAGTGAGACAAAAATACATTAAAATACTAATAACATATTAATAAAAGAAAAATGCCCACAACAAAAACAAATTATAACTGTGAAATGAAAAGCCCATCAAACAGAAGGTGAGCCAAATGATGAGTCTGATCTTGGCAGTGAAAATCTGTACACAAAGGGCCAAATGGAATCACAGGTCACATCCACACCATACGTTTAAAGCATTATCATACCACTTTAATGGTAATGGGCTCCCCCAAAGAATCATGGGAACTGTGCTTTGTTAAATATGCTGAAAACTGTTAGGAGACCCCCATTCCTCTCATGGAACCAAATTCCCAGAGAATGCTAGGTATCGTTGTTGGTGAAGGACTCTGTGTGAGAGGCAGGGAAGGGAAGATCTCCCAGGGCGAGATGCTGGGAAATGAAAAGCAATCTCCCATGTGAGAGCTGAAAGGGTTCACATATTTTTGTGTGGGACAAGAGTTAATATCTACCTGTGATAGAGGACTTTGCATTATTCCTTTCCTTTTTGTTGTTATTTTTGTTTAGATTGGTTCATTTTTTATTGTGATGTATTACGAAAATTCTTAATAATATAATATCTATCTATCATCCATCTATCTATCATCTATCTATCTATCTATCTATCATCTATCTATCTATCTATCTATCATCTATCTATCTATATCTATCATCTATCTATCTATCATCTATCTATCTATCTATCTATCTATCTATCTATCTATATCTATCATCTATCTATATCTATCTATCTGTCTATCATCTATCTATCTATCATCTATCTATCTATCTATCTATCTATCTATCTATCTATCTATCTATCTATCTATCTATCTATCTATCATCTATCTATCATCTATCTATCATCTATCTATCTATCTATCTATCTATCTATCTATCATCTATCATCTATCTATCTATCTATCTATCTATCTATCTATCTATCTATCATCTATCTATCTATCTATCTATCATCTATCTATCTATATCTATCTATCATCTATCTATCTATCTATCTATCTATCTATCTATCATCTATCTATCATCTATTTAATGAGTTGAAGGAAGAACCTGGTATAGCTGGGCTTTATAAAAACTGGATGGCGTCTTCCCATGTCTCTCCCTCTCTTAGTATTGTTTATCTGACTCATTCTTGTGTAAGGAAAGCCACAATAATTGTTTGTTCAGGCATGTACAGCTCTTCTAAGAACAGTTTCAGGTAACCAATTAGTTCATTTAATTACGTTTATACAGAGATCTGGCAAAGATCTCTGAAAACATTGTCACTGTGCCATGAAATACTTTGCCCTCTCTCACATAAAATAAACAAGTATTGGCTTACATTTAGTATTTAATTTCAACAACAGACAGCATAAGGCTGCCTAAAGAAGTCAAACTTCTTTAGATGGAATGGAGCACCTGCCAAATATAATTTAGTGACTCTGCTGGCACACCTTGCTTTCCATTAAAACTACCTTTCAAAGCTGACCAGCCAAAAAACACATGCTATCTGAGATCTATAAAGCTGATCAAGGTATGTTAATTAAACACATAACAACATATTTGTTTGTTTTTTAAAAAGGGGGGGATTGAATCCAGATTTAATCATACTCAAAGTAGACCTAGTGAAATCAATGGGAATTAAGCCTATTGATTTTGCCGTACCTATTCAAATTATGACAAAGTCTGGACCCAGCCCAATAGTTATTTCTTTTCTTCAAATATAGAATGTCTGGAAGTCTAGTAATTCCAAAGCACCTTTTAGACACTGAATTGTGTTCAACTAAGTTTTGCTCTTAATAGACCCAGTGGAATTAATGATCATGACGTTTTTCTGTCCAATAATTTCAATAGGTTTACTCTGAGTAAAACTTAGTTGACTGCAACCCACTCACTTTCAGTGGCATGCAGCTAAGTTCTATATCGCAAGTAACCTAACTTACCTATGTTCACTCATTTCAAAGTGTCTTCTCTCAGTAATGTGTAGTTGAATATCACATTTTGTGCAGAATAAACATGTGGGGATGGCATTGTTGTAGTTTTGAAACAGACTTGTTTTATATTATTATTATTTATTTATTTATTTACAAAACTATATATACTTATGAAGAGAAAGAAGGAAAACGATATCCATCAACGTGGCAAATCCAAGCATGATTAATAAAACAAAACAGGAATGTGAACAAATACCTTCAATTAATTCATAAATTATATACAGTAATATTACTTAACTCAAAGTCAACAACATATACACTGATTAAATAATTTCATTTTCTTTCCCAAGAAATTAGGAAGCTAAAACTATTAATTATCAAACTATCATACTATTGTTGAAGGATTTGTTTTATATTTTAATTGTGGATGTTTAATGTTTTGAAGGAAATGTTCTATTGTGTGTCTTAATTATTTGTGGACATTTTCATATTTGATTTTATGTTTCTGAAATTATTAGAAATGATTTTGGCATGTAAGCAGACAATAAAACAATCAAATAACTGTGGTAGCAGGCTCCACATTTTGACTGGAACATTTGGCCATCCAGATGTTACTAAACTATAACTTCCATCAGCCCCGATAAGCATGGACAATGGCTAGGGATGGTGGGAGTTTTAGTGTAGCAACACCTGCAGTGCCTAAGGTCTCCTACACCTGCATTAGAACATAGGGTAGTCACTTAGAAATCAGCTGCTCAGCACTTATAGCAGCTCTGCTGAGATCAGCTGCACTACAGAATTTCTCAGTATAGTGTATAGCTGGATGGCATTCAACTACCGTATTTTTTGCTCTATAAGACGCACCAGACCACAAGACGCACCTAGTTTTTGGAGGAGGAAAACAAGAAAAAAAATATTCTGAATCTCAGAAGCCAGAACAGCAAGAGGGATCGCTATGCAATGAAAGCAGCAATCCCTCTTGCTGTTCTGGCTCCTGGGATAGCTGCGTAGCCTGCATTCGCTCCAAAAGACACACACACTTTCCCCCTTACTTTTTAGGAGGGAAAAAGTGAGTCTTATATAGCAAAAAATACGGTAATGCACAGAAGAAAAGTCCCTCAAACCTACATAGACAATCAGACCATGTGAGGTTCATGCCACTGGTTGCTAAGCAACATCTCCACCAGTCTTCCTCTTGGCTGGTTGGCTTTAACATTAACAAAACTAACCCTTAAGTCACAAACTGATCTATTCCTGCTGCTGCTTCCAATCCTACCTGCCTGTCAAAATTGCATATGGAGTTGTGCATGCCAGAATGTGTCCGCTGGGGTAGATCTTGATCCCTACCTCTAAGTTATAGGGAAGACATTAGTTCTAATACAATTATAATTAGTCCAATCACAAGGCTGGATAAAGGGGATATTGGAAGTTAATTAACTCAAAATACTGAGTCATTACAGACATTGAGGAAGGTCAATAGCTCAGAGATTGAGCATTTGCTTTGGATGTAGAAACTCCCATATTCTGCTTCTAGCATCTTCTGGTAGGGCAGTCTGAAAACCTGTAGAGCTGTGTGGACAATACTGAGCTAGATAGACCAACAGCCTGACTCACTATTAGCCACTAACATATCAATACAAGTTCCCTACCGTATGGTGGCAAGGTGGTTACAAGAATCATTGGCCAATGAGAACCCACTGCCTGTTTAATGTGATGCCCCTCATGCGGCAGGTAGGGGTGGGGAGCTGCATATTCCATATGGTACCTCCATTTGTGTTGTAGATAGGCACAACAAGAGTCAAACAAAGAGCCAGTACATATCAACCGCCCTCTTTCCACCCATCTCAGTGCACTCCAATTCAATGCAGACATGCAAAAGTCCCACTGACATTAATAGGGCATAAATTAGTCAGAACTAATTGACTTCAATGGGATTTTACTGGATTTGGGCCAGGCTATTTTGTTATTATATGGAGGGTATTATCTGTGTGTGTTGATGTGGCTGTTTCCATATGTGTGAGGCCTGAAACAATTGTCATGGCCACCCTCCAAAGCTCAACAACTTTGCCCCCCCCCCCCGGCCTCAAAAGAAAAGCTCAAAAACTTTTGTGGTTTTTAACTTTTTGAAATATGGCAACCCTAGTCTACATGATTTGATCTATTCTGGTGCCATTTTGAGAGGGAACTTTGTTGTCAATGTAATAGACCTTTTTTCCTCCTTGCCCAGGAAACATATTGAATTGGCACAGCGAATGAACTTTGCACTTTCTCCTTAAGTTAAGACCAGCATTGACACTCCATTTCTTCTCTTCTGATCACTTGAACTAGAAGAAACCCTGTTATAAGCCTGTGTTAGGAGCCCTGCTAGACAGCTAGACAGCTGCATATATCCCTTTTTAATAACCGGTTATGTTACCAACTCCTGTGTGAAGCATGAGTGAGTAATTGGCATTTAGCAGAAAACTCACCCGCTACACATTGTTCCTGCCAATAGCAAACTCAGGTGGTCAAGTGAAACTGTGCCACCCCAAAATAAGGCAGTGTTTTCTACATTCTTATGGGAGCCAAAATTATGTTTGCAAGCAAAATGTAAAATATTTTTAAAGCCACAGGCTGACAAGAACCTGTGTGGTTATGTGACATAGGAAAAACTGAAAGGGAAATTAAAATAAAAGGGAATTAAATTGAAAGAGAATTAAAATAAAGGGGGGGTGAGGAAAGGAAACTGGTTTGCTCAGGCCTCCTAATACCGGGCTGGGGAACCTTTCTAGCTGTCAACTTTCAGATTTGAAAATAAGGGGTCAGCAGCCTCGAAAATAAGGGATCAGCAGCCTCACCTGTCCCGGGGACAGTCTACGGGATATCTAACAATCCGGGCTAGCAGCAGGAAGCAGCGGGAAACGGCGCTGGAATAAGGGAATTTCCCGCAAAAAAATGGGAAGCTTGACAGCTATGGCTGGAGGGCCATATTTATTTCTGCAGGCGGCAAAAACTGGAACAACAGGTGTGACTCTTAGTTTTGTACAGTAGTTTGCTTTCTTGCCATGCAAAAATAGGTTTTCTACATGCCTTCACATTTGCATATCTTCATCCTCCAACTGGAAAAACAAGAGGCATTGCTGCAATTCAGGCCAAAGCACTCAAGGAGGTATAGAGTAGGACTGGTGAGAGATGCAGCCTGGGTAGGGGAGGTGTGGCCTGAGGAGGAGGTAGGTCCTGAAGGCTGAATGGAGAGACTTGGAAGGTCACATTTTGGCTCCCAAGCCTGAGGTTTTCCACCCCTGTCCTAATTGTAGATATCCTGGAAGTAGAATTAGGGTGGTCAGAACTAATAATAATAATAATATCTTTATTGTCATTGCCCCCTCTCGGGGACAACGAAATTACTTGGCTGTTCCATCCACCCAGGTAGGGCACTCCACACAAAATCAAAACAACTATAAAAACACTAATTAAAACAATACAGTATAAAACAGCAAGGAAGATTAGATGACTTTCAAAGTCCAGGCTTCCCATTCAGGGCCGAGATCGCTCTGGGGAAGAAGCTGTTCTTAAGACGGCTCGTTCTTGTCTTCATCGTCCTGTATCTCCGTCCCGACGGCAGGAGCTCGAAGAGACAGTGACCAGGATGCGATGGATCTTTTACTATGTCCAGTGCCTTCCTATGGCACCTTGTGGCATAAATCTGCTCTAAGGTGGAGAGTGGGCAGCCAACAATGCTCTCTGCTGCCTTAACAACTCTGCACAACCCCAACCTGTCCCGGGTAGTACAGCTTCCGTACCACACACATAAGCCATAAGTGAGCACGCTCTCAATGGCACAGTGATAGAAGGCAAGCAGCAGTTTCTGCGGAAGATGGTTTTTCCTTAGAATTCTCAAAAAGTACAGTCTCTGCTGCGCCTTCTTCACAAGTCCCCTTGTGTTGACACTCCAGGACAGATCCTCTTGTAATTCAATGCCCAAAAATCTGAACGTTGTTACCCTCTCCACACAGACCCCATCAATCAAAAGTGGCTGGACATTGCTCTTCTGTCTCCTGAAGTCCACCACAAGCTCCTTTGTCTTCCTTGTATTTATGAGCAAGTTGTTAGCTCTGCACCACTCTGTCAGCCGCTCCACCTCATCTCTATAGTCCGTTTCACCCTCCCTTTCAGAGATGAGCCCAATCACGGTTGTGTCATCTGCAAATTTGACAACCCTATTACTAGGGTGAGCAGCGACACAATCGTACGTGTAGAGAATATAAAGGAGCGGACTGAGTACGCATCCCTGTGGTGTTCCTGTGTTAGTCCTAAGCATACTAGAGGTATAAGGGCCCAACCGAACCCTCTGGGGGCGGTCTGACAAAAAGTCCAATATCCACCCACAAAGTGATAACGGAAGCCCCAGATCTTCCAGTTTAGACATCAGACGTTGTGGTAGAATGGTATTAAATGCCGAGCTGAAATCTAAAAAAAGCAGTCTGGCATAACCCCCCCCCCCGCTGCTCCAAATGTGCAAGAACGGCATGGAGGGCAATCGCCACAGCGTCCTCTGTCGATCTTTTCATTTTATAAGCAAATTGGAATGTGTCCAGTCCCTCTGGTAGGCAGGCAATGACATAATTTCGTACCAGCTTTTCAAAGCACTTCATGATTATAGGTGTGAGTGCTACTGGACGAAAGTCATTCAGATCTTCCGGGTTAGATTTTTTTGCTATTGGAACGATAGTAGAGGACTTTAGGCAGGATGGAACAATAGCCTGGGCTAGGGATCGATTTAAGATCCCAGTGAAAACTCCTGCTAGTTGATCTGCACAGTCTCTCAATACCCTTACAGCTACCCCATCTGGCCCTGTGGCCTTCCTTGGGTTGATTCCCTTCAACACCTTCCTCATCTCTTCTTTTTCCACAGAGACTACTACATTCCTTTGTACTGATGATGGTGATGGTGGTGATGGTGGCAAGGCCTTCACAGGGAGTGGTGGTGGTGGTGGTAAAGCCTCAGCAGGTGTTGCTGCAGATGTTACTTCAAAACGGGCAAAAAAGGCATTCAAATCCTCTGCAAGGGATGCCCCTCCCTCGTCTGCCAGGGAATCCTTGGATTTATACCCTGTTAATTCTTGTACACCTTGCCACACCTGCCTGGTGCTGTTACTTTGTAGATGATTCTCCAGCCGCTGTCTATACGCCTCCTTTGCTACACGGATACCTCTCTTTAAATCCGCTCTAGCTAAGCTGTACAACGACTTATTTCCACTTCTGAAAGCAGTATTTCTTGCCTTTAGCAACCCCTGAACCTCCCTTGTCATCCAGGGCTTCCTGTTTGGGTAGATCTTTATCCGGCGCCTCCGTGTTACATTGTCAGTGCAGAACCTAATATAGTCCAACACTTGCTCAGTATGAGTCTCTACATCCTGTTGGGCGAATACCTCCCAATCGGTGTCATGAAAACAGTCTTGTAGTTGTTTCCATATAGCACCAAAATGCTTAGGACTGGGTATGATAAACAGGTTCAGACCTGGGCCTCTAGCATGACAGCAGGCGAGTGCACAGGTATCACTTCTCAACGCGGCCTCAGCACTATTGATGTCAGTATTCACCAAGGCTACATCAAAGTTAGGATAACATATTCAAAAACAGACCAGTTGTGGAAAGGTGTCATCCTTTCCTTAGATGCCTTCACTTTCAATGGCTCATGCCCTGTGAAGGACACCAGGAGGTTCTTGCGGATAAGACCTTTAGGTAATGGCCCCCTAAGGTAAAGGTAAAGAGACCCCTGACCATTACGTCCAGTGATGACCGACTCTGGGGTTGCGGCGTTCATCTCGCTTTATTGGCCAAGGGAGCCGGCGTACAGCTTCTGGATCATGTGGCCAGCATGACTAAGCCGCTTCTGGTTAACTAGAGCAGCTCATGGAAACTCCGTTTACCTTCCCGCCTATTTATCTACTTGCACTTTGACGTGCTTTCGAACTGCTAGGTTGGCAGGAGCAGGGACCAAGCAACGGGAGCTCACCCCGTCGTGGGGATTCGAACCGCCAGCCTTTTGATCGGCAAGTCCTAGGCTCTGTGGTTTAACCCACAGCGCCACCCCCATCCTAATGGCCCCTACTGGTGCTCAAAAACAGTGTAATTTTATCTCAGCGTCAATTCACTGCATCTCTACGGTGTTCCCATAAGGGAGTGTGGTTGGAACCCTAAAGACTACTCAGGTCACACCTTCCACATTGGTGCTGCCACTACAGCATTTGAATGGGATTTAGAGGCAGAGCACATCAATACTTTTGGGCACTGGTGGTTGATTGCATACAAAGGCAATATCCTCTCATTTAATGTGTTTTTATAATAATCCTCTTCCAGGTACCTCCTGCAATAACGTCTGAATCATGGGCCACAGTATCATGTACTGGGCACAGCAGCATGCTGAAGCAACATCCTGGACCATGCACCTTCATTCAAGAGCCACAGTTATTTGAATGGGGCAGCACTGCATGTGTTAGGGAACACTTCTCCCTACATTGCTGCATGAATTCACTATTTGTGAACCCCCGTCCCCAAGCTCTTGGTTCTCTGGCTGAGCAAGAGTGATTTGGTTTCCATGAAGGATATCAAGCTCATCATGGCTTGATATGCTGAAAGTCTGTGTGCACGGCATCTAGACCTCACAGTCCTCTCATCAGAGCTTCTTCAGTGGCAAGAAGCAAATGAGCCAGCACACACAAACTATTCCCTGTGAAAGATCAACAAGGCATTGTGGGATGTCACTGTGCAACTTAAAGGGCAAACCATTCCCCATCCTAACATCAAATTCGATAACCGGCACTTTCAGACCAGATGGCATTCACTTATCCACCTCTGGAAATGAGCGCTGGGTAAGGGTATCTCTGATTGGTTGCACTTGTAGGTGGTTGGGCAGTGAATCATCTTAAAGAGCCATCTTGAGTGGCAGTTAAGGCATTGAGTGGAATCCTACTCTGCAAGCTTTGGGTGAAGTAGTATGTCACCCTGTACTGAACCAGTGGCGTATTCAGGGTACCCCATTAGAGGGGTCTTAGTGGAAGTCCTTGTCTAGAAGCAAAGCATGGGGCAGATGGGCCATAAAGTTTCCACTGGTGGTCTTATGATGGCTACCTCAGTAGATCAGTGTCTTGAGGAGGCCATAACCTGAAACAGTTTAAGACCTCTAGCAGGAGGCTGGAATGGATATACACCTTTTGCCTGGGCCAAAGTTACGTACACCTGTAATCAATAAAGTTTTAATCCAGGCTGCTGTCTGCTTGAGTTTGTTCTATCACAACTCACCTTATTCACTGGCCAGGGGAAGGTAGCACTGGGACTTGGACTACAATGCCAAAGTTACCTGGAACTCAGTTTGAAAATTACTTCCTGAAGAAATCCCTTTTTAATTTTGTGTAAGCATTTAATAGCAGACAACTATACTTATTAGTGGAGAAAATCTTCATACAAATTAGAAAACATCTGGTAGAACTGCAAATTTGTGCCTGTAGACCTGAATCGTAGGCATCATCAAATAGGTTGGAAGGAATTATAGTAATAATGATAGTATTGCTCCTGAAGCTGAAAATGGCTAATTGCACAGCCCTTTTGAATTGGCAGATTATTTGACTTGCAACAGCTCTTGTACATTTGCATGATTCAGGAACGATTAGCTCCCTTTGCAAAATCAGTGCTGGTCTTTTAGCAAAACCCACATTCAGGTAGAGAGTGATTGATTTACTTCCAAGGGGGGAAAGTTTGTTTATTTTCTTGGTGAGCATAGATCCAATATAAAGCCTGACATCTCATGGAACTGAAAACAACAATCAAAAGATGACTAGCTATACTTTTTTACAAACAGAAACTGTTTCCACTGTGCATATACTTGAGGAGCAGTTGTTTACAAGTAACGATGAATTTCAAAGCTGAATTCAATTTTCCTTTCCTTTGACACAAAAGATGTGTTCAAAGTAAATAAGGAAAGAGTGTAGGAATGAAATTATTCGGCTGTCCAGAGGGTAGTACATGAATTACAGCTACACTAATAGCAACTTTTGTTTCTTTAGATGACAGCAGGTATGAATTTCTGAATTTATTCCATTACAATTGAATGAAAAATTTCTCTCGGAGAGTGGAGCACTGATGTTACATCCATCACAGTCTGATGGGTTTTGCTCCTCACAAGCACATAAAAAAGGTGTGGCTTGAACAGCAAATCTACAAGTACTGAGACAAATTTTAAAGAGCACTAGAGTGGTGCTGTGGGTTAAACCACAGAGCCTAGGGCTTGCTGATCAGAAGGTTGGCGGTTCGAATCCCTGAGACCGGGTGAGCTCCCATTGCTCGGTCCCTGCTCCTGCCAACCTAGCAGTTCGAAAGCACGTCAAAGTGCAAGTAGATTAATAGGTACTGCTGCAGTGGGAAGGTAAACGGCATTTCTGTGCACTACTCTGGTTCGCCAGAAGTGGCTTAGTCATGCTGGCCACATGACCCGGAAGCTGTACGCCGGCTCCCTTGGATAAAGCGAGATAAGCGCCGCAACCCCAGAGTCGGCCACGACTGGACCTAATGGTCAGGGGTTCCTTTACCTTTACCTTAGAGAGATAAAACAGTGGACTGCAGGACTCAATAGGAAAGCAAGTCTAATCTTGACTGACATGCAAGGCTGAAAACTACTAGGTGGAAGATTCTTTCATGTTAAGGTAATAAATCTGAGGCTGGTCTTTCTCGAGTGTATGCAGGGGACTTTTAATTCTCATTCTCATTAACGTTATCATCATCACCATAATCATTTGCTAGTTTCTGAGCAAGCTCTGCCAGATTGCTAGTGGCTTGTCATCCAGTAGGAATAGAACGAAGAGTTGGAGAGGGAAGAGGTTCCCCTAGCACCACCAGACTAAATTCCCCCATTTGTTCATTGTTCCTGATGGGATTACTCCACAAACTAAGGGATAAATTCAGATGGTTGTTAAGAAACATGTGTCCTGACCAAGTATGTGAACAGTACTCCAAACACATACAGTGGTACCTTGGGTTACAGATGCTTCAGGTTAAAGACGCTTCAGGTTACAGACTCCACTAACCCAGAAATAGTACCCCAGGTTAAGAACTTTGCTTCAGGATGAGAACAGAAACCGCACGGCGGTGTGGCGGCAGCGGGAGGCCCCATTAGCTCCCCTCAGGTTAAGGTTAAGTGGTACCTCAGGTTAAGAACAGTTTCAGGTTAAGAACAGACCTCCCAAATGAATTAAGTTCTTAACCCAAGGTACCACTGTAATGTCAATTGTCAGAAAGAGCATGGCTATATCTACAGAAAATTGGCAGACGTCTGGTAAGTAATTTGCTTAGATCAGGGATAGGGAAACTTCTTCTACCTAAGGTTCGCACTTCCTTCTGGGCATTTCTCTAGTAGTCAGGGTCAGGGATAGAAGTAGACTGAGTAACCTCTGGGCAAGAGTATTGAGTTCAAGAACATATGCTACCCAGGCAAAAATACCTAAGGAAGCTGCAAAGCAGGCCCAGTGTGAGATATGGTCCAGGGAGAGCGTGTGTGGCAAGAGAGGCTGTGTGATCTGGATAGAGTGCTGAGGGCCAGATAGAGAGAACTAAAAGGCCACTTTGTGCCCAGGGGCATAAATTGCCCCATCCCTGTAAAGCTTAGATAAATTGGCTTGTTACAGATTAATGGTAAAAAGATGAAGATGCATACCTGAGTTCACTTGTACTTCTAAGATATACTACTGTATCTGTTTGGTCTTTGTGACTTTCTTGATTGAATTAGACAGTGGTCCCACTAATGCTGTGGAGTGCTGAAGTTCCTAAAATGAGAAGTATGAAATAAGAAACAAATCTAGCTTCACGCCCAGGAAAAGAGAAGGAACTTGGCAATACAGTCTCCGAAGGAAGTTCTTCATTTTCTCTCTCCCACTTGCTGCTCAGTGGAGGCTTTCAAACTGTGTGGAGCACACTGTCTTTCTGAGAGACATAAAGTGACAGTTCTACTTATTTATGCCATAGCTTCAAGGGAGATGGGTTGGATAGCAAAAAGCTTTGCAAAAGAATGTGGGGCTACACCTGTGCCAAAAAGACATTTTTCTTCACTCCACTGGAAATAAATTGGATTCCCAGATTCAAACCAGATCCCCTGCCTTGCATATTTATTGTATTTCTTCTCTGATAATAAATTGCCTTGTTCACCTTGGGCTGAACACCCAAGTCCATAGAGACAATGGATATGAATGTAACGCAAATGCATTGCTTATTGGCAATCAGAATGTAGGAGCTAAGCCTGGAGTGCTTGATGATATCTGATGAGTGTTCATCATCTTCCATTGCATCTGTGAAGACGGCATAGGACTCGGCAATTTGCCATATCACGCCCCCAGTTAAATGAGAAGAGTTTTGTTTTTTACAAGAACACCAACCAAGCTTCTATTTACTGGATTTGCATAACAGTTTTTTTGAGGGGGGGGTTATGCAGTACAATGGTGTAAGGGGGAATTATTTGCTACATTAAACCACTTGCTTAGATGCATTCCTTCAAAGGAGAGAGTTAATTACAAGCAACAAAACAAAAGACTAGACTAGTCCCCGGCTGATATTACTTGCATAATGTGTAACTAGACAAGAATTACCTTTGCTTTGGACAAACTACAGCCCATGGGGAAATCACTTAAAACTGGGGTAGGGAACATTTCTCAGTTCAAGGGCCTCATTCCCTTCTGGACCACCTTCTGAGGGCCACATGCCAATGGTGGGAGGGGCCAGAGACAAAAGTGGGTGGTGGAATCTACACATATTTGCACTTTCCTCTCCTTCCTCCATCCAGGTAAGCAAGAAGCATGATCAGAACTCAAGGACACATTCCAGCCAGGGGGGAAACTTCTCAAGGAGAATGTGAAGCAAAGCCAGTGTGGAGAGCTGCATTTGGCCTTATGCCTACCATGCAGAGAAATGAGATTTTGAAAAATTGGTAGATGCAAACGCAATAATGACATTAACTAAAATATAAATGCTCAGGGTCTGTTAAGAATTTGGCCTGGGCAAAATTCCAAGGAATAGAGAGAGAGGCCAAAGAACTGATTTGGGGATTTAGGCCTGTGCTTCCCCACCTCTCACTTCTCATTTTACAAACTTTGTTGCACAATTGGACAAATCTTTTTGGATAAACAACCCAAGCAAAGTCTATGGCGGGGAGAGGGGAAATCCTCTTTTATCCTTTCTACCCCCAGTTCAGGGATGCAGGTGGTGCTGTGGGATAACCACAGAGCCTAGGACTTGCCAATCAGAAGGTCGGCAGTTCGAATCCCCGCGACGGGGTGAGCTCCTGTTGTTCAGTCCCAGCTGAGTCCCAACCTAGCAGTTCGAAAGCATGTCAAAGTGCGAGTAGATAAATAGGTACCGCTTTGGCGGGAAGGGAAACAGCGTTTCCGTGTGCTGCTCTGGTTCGCCAGAAGCGGCTTAGTCATGCTGGCCACATGACCCAGAAGCTGTACCATGGCTCCCTTGGCCAATAAAGCGAGATGAGCGCCGCAACCCCAGAGTCAGCCACAGCTGGACCTAATGGTCAGGAGTCCCTTTAACTTTACCTTACCCCCAGTTCATGAACCATCCACAAACACACCTCCTACACTGCCATGTTTCAAATCAATCTGTTGAGCTATTTATAGACCCAACATGGATCCCAATTTGGCCTGAGGCCATTTCTACCAAACTATAGCCATCTGATGCCATATGTGATGTCAGGTGAGGGACAGGTAGAGACAAGGCTGCAAAATGCACAACCAGGAGCCTTTGAAGTGAACTGGACAATGAGGATTGCTTTCACTGTCATCCAGCTGATTGGTGGTAAAAGCAAGCCAATTGAGATCTACGAAGAATTCAGTAGTTGGCCAATCTTAGTAGAAGGAAGAGCTTGAGGTCATTACCTTGAAGTCATTTCAATCTTCCTGAGTTTGACTGAACAGTTCTATGATCCTCTGTGTTAATTGTCCATATAATGACTGAGAAGCAGGGCCACACAAGTGGCTCCTTTCCTTGGATGTCTATGCACTGAAGCACACATCTGCAGGGAGGAAGCCAATGTATGAGCAGCTGTGCACACATAGGCTTTACTGTTTGCAATAATCTGTGCCATTATAATTATTGGGGCTTGCTCCCAGCCTTAGCACAGAACCCCCCTCAAGTAAAAGGGTCTTTTATACTGCATTTGTTTAGGAAGTGTATGGGGAAAATGTGGCACAAGGTTTGAATGCAGTGTTTTGAATTGAGCCAATAGAATAGACTGTGGTGTTTTTTTGTTTTTTAAAAAAAGCTAGGGAGAGAAAAGCTTTAGCTAAGTTTACTGCTAATGATTGAAAGGATTGTATTAAGCTTGCAATAGTCATAAACTGGCTTCCTGTTTTATTCCTTTTTGAAATCTGTTGGTTTTTTTTTAAAGGACCGACAGTAAGCTCACTGTTCTAGTTAATAAATATTGTTAGGCATTTGTGGGATGCCAGGGCTCCCTTTCTGGGCTCCAGCCAGCAAATGAGTGGAGCCACACCCTGGGCTCTGGGGAGTAAGCAGAAGAGAATGTCAGGGTTTTTAGGAAGAAGTTTCAGGTTTGCTGTTTTCCTTGATCTGAGTTAAGGGAAGAAGGTGTCAGTTTGCAAGCAGAAGCAGGCTGGAGAAAGTGCAGGGGAGGGTTCAGAACACCATGTGGGCTGACAGTTTGAACCCAGGACTGTGGCCATGGAAAAAGCAGGGCTCTCTTGGAGTGTAGTGCTGGGATCCCCTCCACTGTAGGCTCAGGTTGTATATATGTGTAAACAAACCACATATCATAACGACACAACAGTAGCTGCTGTGCTTCATTTTCAAAGGAAACGAACCCTGGGTTAGTGCCTGGATCTTGCACTGTTGTGGAGATTGGGGTGGCATGTAACAATATTATTCAGGTTAGTTACTGCAGGAAGCTGTAGGTCATTACTACCCTCTGAATATGCTCAGGTGTAGTTTTAGCCAAAGATGATTTCGCAACTGTTAAGCTACTGGTTAATAGTAGACAATCAACATCTTGCATTTAAAACATATTGGCAGGGATGGGAAACCTATGGCCTTCTGGGTGTTATTTGATTCCAGCATGGTCCAAGGTCTGGGATGATTGGAATCAGAGTCCAGATATTAGTTTTCGAGATATTTGTGAATAATTACAAAGATATAATCTGAGTACAGTGGTACTCGGGTTACATACGCTTCAGGTTACAGACTCCGCTAGCCCAGAAATAGTGCTTTAGGTTAAGAACTTTGCTTCAGGATGAGAACAGAAATCGTGCTCCGGCGGCGCGGCAGCAGCGGGAGGCCCCATTAGCTAAAGTGGTGCTTCAGGTTAAGAACAGTTTCAGGTTAAGAACGGACCAGTGTAAATTGGTGACCAAATTGGTTACCAAATCATGGTAAAGGTAAAGGACCCCTGGACAGTTAAGTCCAGTCGAATTAGACTATGGGGTGCTGCACTCATCCCCACTTTCAGACCAAAGGAGCCAATGTTTGTCCACAGACAACTTTCCGGGTCATGTGGCCAGCATGACTAAACCATGATTTGAATTTTTTTCACACCTGGTGTGCAGAAGGGCAAAGAATCAGGCTAGTTTGATTTTATTTTAGCTATGCACCCTGTTATTCCTGAATTTCTGTTTTCATAATAACTGTTTTACTGTTTTTTATATTGTATTTTTGTATACCAGTTAGATTTTTTTTAAATATTAAGCAGTTTAGAAATTGGGGGGGCTATTATCATGCAACCCCCATTGGAAGACTTGCAGTGCATGAAGTCAGGGAGCTGACAAGTGAAACAAGCAGGGGCACATGTGTGTGTGTGTGTGAGAGAGAGAGAGAGAGAGAGAGACCCAACTAACCACATGCATCTCTGGACTAGAAATACAAGAATAAAATTCTCTTTGTATCTGAGATGGAGAGCAGAACTTCTCCTTCAAAAGCAATACGTCTGAGAGTCTTGATCCCTAATTGCAAAGTTATCATTGATAATAATTAGAGAAGCAATGTAATAATTTATTTAATTAGTTACATTAATCATCATCAACAACAAATGTATTGTGCTAGCCATTGGCATAGCTTTTAAAATCTTTTGATTGACTTAACTGGACAACACAATGTTGTTGTTGTTGTTGTTGTTTCATATAGGTACTTTAAAACACAGGCCTGTGTGGGGTATTAGAACAGGGAGTAGCAACTGCCGCTGCCACCAAAGCAAGCAAGCAAGCAAGCAAACAAACAAACAAAACGGTTCAGAATATTTGGGGGAATTCTGCAATGCGGTATTTTTTAGGAGGTGGTGAGAGAAAGAAAAATACCTACAGGGTAAAGACTATTTTGGGAAATTTCAGCTGAGGTCTAAAAAAAACTTGTAGGTTGTAGGTACAATCTTAAATTCTCATGGCTGTTCTAAAATGCAGTCTGCTGTGGGTGACACACATGTAGATCAGCTGTAAACATGAAAAATGAAAGAGCCATACCTCTGTTGTAGAACATCTGTCATGTATGCAGAAGGTCCCAGGTTTAGTCTCCTGCTAGGTCTGGGAATGTCCCTTCTCTAAAATCCTTGACACCTCCTGCCAGTCAGTGTAGACAATATTGAGCAAGATGGACCAATGATGATGATGATGAAGATGATGATGATAATTCATAATTTATATCCCACCAATCTAGCTGGGTTTCCCCAGCCACTCTGGCATCAAACATTAAAAACTTCCCTAAATAGAGCTGCCTTCAGATGTCTTCTAAAAGTCAGGTAGTTGTTTATTTCCTTGACATCTTGATGGGAGGACGTTCCACAGGGCGGGCACCACTACCGAGAAGGCCCTCTGCCTGGTTCCCTGTAACCTTGCTTTTTGCAGTGAGGGAACTGCCTGAAGGCCCTCAGAGCTGGACCTTAGTGTCCGAGCTGAACAATGATCTGAATCATATAAGGCAGTTTTCTATGTTCCTAAAAGCACCTCCTCCCCCTCAGGGTTATTGTTTTATTCATCCAGTAAATCAGTTTGTTCAATTGAAACTCATATGATTAATTGACTAGGATTTCTTTAATCAGGCGAGAGGCTTAATACTAATTAACACTGATCTACCTCTATGTTCTTTGCTTCTAGGTCTGCCATCATTTCTGAGCTCCCAAACCTTTCAAAATTTGATCCTGATTGCTTTTTTTCCTTATGTTTGCGTGCTTCATTTTGAAGACTCCTATCAAAATGGTTTATACAATATTTAATTTTAACATGTGTTGGCTTGCTTGGTTCTTTTTAGTGACAGAAGCAGACAGTGGCTGATTCCAAAGCTTTCACCTGCTTTGAGTGGGCTCTGATTCCACAGAGAAGTGTTTTCAATCTACTTTGAAAAATATAACACTGGGGATACTGATAAGAGGGAAAATGTTCTTCTTAGAAGGGAAATTCCCCATGGAGTCATACAGCAGCAGCCATTAGTCCTCTAGATAAGGGGCTTTCAGCACTTCCTGATTCAGCTACATAGAAGGAAGGAAATCTCATCTAAATAATAGCCATATTTTTCTTGATTGTTGTAGGCCGTCATATCAGAATCTGAGGCCAATCCCTCAACATTCCCTCAATGGTGACAAAGAAATGCTCTTACTCAGTGTTTCTCAAACATGATCACAGTGAGAAAGGACCTAGAAAACTATTTATTCACATGAATTGTGACTGTTTCTCTGCCGTTATTCTGCTGTCTCCAGAGAATCATGGAAACGTTCAACTTAATTCTGTATGAAAAGCTTGGGGGTCAACTTGACCTATGAAACCAGGGATGGGGAACCAGAAGCCCCCAAGATGTTGTTGAACTACATCAGCTGCAGGCACTATCACCAGTAGTCAGGAAAGTACTTCTTAACCCAGAAAATATGAATCAATTTATATGGCTTTAAAGGAGATTAGGCAAATCTCTGCAGGATAAGGCAACTATTGGCTGCTAGTCACAATGGCTATATTACTACATGTATCAGAGGCAGTACGATTCTGAATATCCATTGTTAGGAACCATGAGTAGAGAATGCTATTGCCCTTCTGTCCTCTCTCTGGGCTTCCCATAGGTATTGGGTTGACCTGTGAGAGAAGATGGGTCTTTGGCATAATCTAGTAGTGCTCTTCTTGCATTCTTATGGCCACAGCTTCCCTACACCTACAGTAAAGATTCAGTTTGTGATCCTGTTCTTTATTTCTCTGACAGCCATCTTTCTTTAACACCCATCTGTCCTATTCCCTCATCCCAGCAGGAGAAATCATCAACAGCCCATCATGTGTAGACACAGCCAAATCTGGTCTTCCACAACTGATCCTACCTACCAATGCAGCTTAATGATGTTATGAACTTTGTGACTGACAGAGCTGTTGATGTTCGAGGCATTAAAAAGTCCTTGTGATTCTACCTGGTAGAAAGCTTGTCAGGAAGTGAAGCTCTTCCCTGAGAGACACAGGCATAACATTTATGAAGGCTGCAGAAGTGAACTGGATTCAAGCAAGGACCAGTGATGCAAATTTATAAGAATGAAGAAAGGGATCTAGAGGAATGAGATCAGTTTATAAATAAGTGTGATGCAAACTGACAAGGGAAGAGGACGGAGTCCTTCAGGAATAAGTTCAAGTTAACAATAAATGCAATTGAAAGTGACAAGCTGAGAGGTAGAGGACGTTGCAAATGAAATATGGTCAAAAATGTATAAGTTGCCTGTACTGACAAGGAAAAGCTATTGAGCTGCTGGTTTAAGAGTATTTCCAAGTTGAAACACTGGTAGTTTGCATAAAATGTTTTTGTTGTTGTCATGGATGTCCTGTGGTCCAGTGCGCAATTAAAACATGAATGTGCGTGCCTCTGCATTTCCTAGTCATATGGGATTATAACTCTTCCATGGTACATTAAAATCTTCAGGTAAAGAGAAGATAAATGTACATCAATGTGACTAACTTTATTGATGGCAATGCTTTTCCTGCTTGACTGATGGGCTTGCCATTAAGGGGTAATCTTATAACTATAGCTATTTTATTCCTTTGAATGTCACTGGGTGTTGTTTTTTTTTAAAAAAAGACTACATATGGCACAATGAAATTCTGACAGAATGGAAAATGGGTTAATGTGGTTCACTGATTTCTGAAAAATAGCCTGTACACTTTTCTTTTTGAAGTAGTTCTGTCCACAGCTCCCCAGTCTGATTGGGTTGTCTACCTGAGTTTGAATAATAAAGGATAGAGGACCTGTGGCCCTACAGATGTTGTAGGGCAGCAACTCTGACCATACCTTGCCATTGGCCACCATGCTGGCTGGGGCTAATGGGAGCTGAAGTTCAATAACATCTGGAGGGTCACAGGTTTCATGTTTCTAGGTAGGCTAGAAGGATCCCGAAGGTACAGAATCATAGAATTATAGAGTTGGAAGGTGCCCTAATCTAGTCCAATCTCCTGCAATGCACACGATTCTTCCATGGATGATAAAAAGTGGCTAACACTGGCAGTGTAGAGAAGGAAGGGCAGGCAGCAATCCTATAAGATAGCTTTTGTCAACCTTGGATCCCCAGTGGTCCTGCTAGGTACTGGTGATGGGAGTTGTAGTCCAACAACATCTGGAGACCCAAGGTTGGCAAAGGCTGCTATAAAGACAAAAGGGATAGAGGCAGACAGCTACACAGGGAGGTGACATGCATCTCTTTCGCTGTTCATGCCTAACCAGAGATGAACACTTTTAGGTGCATGAATACACTCCTCTAGCACTTTCAGAATAATAAACTAAAGCACACCCCTTTATGACTTTCCCCAGGTCAGTTTTGATGATTGGATTCACATTAAAATCTGAACAAAGCCAGTTTTATCTCCCATCTCTAGGTGATGGTGCTCCACTTTATTATAAGAAGTTACAATATCTATATCAGGAATCAGAGGCTTTAGAGTAAGAGCACTGTAATGATGACACATTTTCCTGGAGAATATTAGGTTATGTGACATACTGTAGGCCCTGAAAGGATTCAAGCTAAATGTTTGCAAAAGTTGTCTCTCCTAATAAAGCCTCATTGACTCACAAAACCTTTAGGATTGTACATTGCCTGAGGTGCATTGAAGCAGCAAGGAGACTGATAAATATTAAATTAATCTTTATGGAGAAGGAGAATGTGCTAAATTCTTAGTTCACTAATACTGATTTTAGATGCTGCTTTTTCTGGCAATTTTTTTTAAAAAAACATTTAAAGCAACATTAAAGTATCATTGTAATTTTGCTGTAGCTGTAAAGAAAGGTGAAATATAAATGCTTGAAATCCATCAACTTTCTGATAATGGCTTCATGCTTGCAAAGTTTTAAATCTTTTGTGTTAAACCACCTAGAATGTCACCAAACCTTGCAGTATCCTTTTCATGCAAATAGTGAATGGGCCATAATTTTTCACCAATTCCCTTGAATTCCTTGTTAACTGGAAATGGGTTCTCCTCCTCCTCCTCCTGTTGTTTGTTAAGAATTTTTTTTTTATCTGCTTATCGTAATTGGGTTGTGTTTATTAGACATTATCACCATTGACTATCAGGGAAATTGCAGTAGTAAAAGCAGGAACTCTGCAACAAATAAAGTATTCACCACACAGAAAAAGTCAATGCAACCAGCATGCTAAGGATGGATTAGCATTGACAACTATAAATCCACCGATTCGATAAAATGTGAAGCAGTGTGTGTGTTTTGGTGATTGATGACTTGTGGCAGAAGAGGTTGCATGATTACAGCCAACAATACTTTAAAAAGGAAGAAACAAGTAATGCTGAAACATACGGTGTCACTCACACAAAGCCATTTATATATAGTTCTACATGTGGTCATGCTGTACATCATGCTGTACCAGCATTAGCAATCTTGAAGCAAAGTAGTTGTAGCATCAGAATTAAAGAGATTTAAATCTGTGCCATTATTGTACTTAGTCATTCCATTTTCTGTCTGCATTCTGACAGGACTTTGTTCTGTTTTCATGATATTTCCTTCCCAGATAATTTTTGTGTTTTATGTTATCTTTCACACAATGCCAAATCTGCTTCAGGAAATCTAGTGGAATGTCATGGATTTAGCACTTTAGCGTTTTCATGTTAATCGCTTCCAGGAAGGGGGAAAAAATCCATTTGCCACTCTGTTGTCTCAGAAAATTGTGGGATGAAATTTGTGACATGCAGTTCTTTCCTGCTATTTTCATGGGTAAATCATAGAGGAACAGAAATGCACACATTTTAAAAGGGTGGGGTGGTAGTGACATGTGTGATGACACCTGCAGTTGTGTCATGCCATGTCCACTGAGGTGAATGAAATGATCACAACATGGGGGTATATTGATCAAAAAGCCACAGTTCCTTCTTTAGGTAGCTCCTGGTTTATAGGGGAGAGGTAGTTATTACTTTCTCTAGTCCCACACAGAATATAGGCCTCAGGATTGATAGAGAGGGCATTCAGCTTGGTTGTGTTCAGCTTGGGGAAATATGCAGCCAGGACTAGGTTTCTCCTACCTTTTTGTGATTGTTATTATATATTAGGCAGTGGTCTCAATGTTGGAAGAAAGTTTGAGTAGGTGAGTAGACTTAGCAGAGTGGGGCCGAGAAACAACTGGAACATTCCAACCCCTACTTTCCACCATTAAATCTGGATGGATCAGGTCAGTTTGCATCAGAATTCAATAACTCTTTAAGAACACCTATGGACATCTTGTAGTGATGTATGGAAGTGAAAGCTGAACCATAAAGAAGGCTGATCGCCAAAGAATTGATGCTTTTGAATTATGGTGCTGGAGGAGACCCTTGAGAGTCCCATGGACTGCAAGAAGATTAAACCTATCCATTCTTAAGGAAGGACAGATCGTGAAGCTGAGGCTCCAATACTTTGGCCACCTCATGAGAAGAGAAGACTCCCTGGAAAAGACCCTGATGTTGGGAAAGAGTGAGGGCACAAGGAGAAGGGGATGACAGAAGATGAGATGGTTGGACAGTGTCCTCGAAGCTACCAGCATGAGTTTGACCAAACTGCGGGAGGCAGTGGAAGACAGGAGTGCCTGGTGTGCTCTGGTCCATGGGGTCACGAAGAGTCGTACACGACTAAACAACATGGACATCTTAGAAAATCCTGAGCTTGATGGAGCTTTGAATGGAACCCCTTTCAAGCATGTTCTAAATGTGTTATGTAATATTTCACAAAAGGTGTAGCAGTAATGAGCATGCTAACCTTGTGTCCTCAACTGTATCCAAATGGAATTAAAAGAGGATTAGACAAATTCATGGTGGATAAATCTACCAATGGATACTAGCAATTATGGCCAGGTTGTCTCTTCAAAGTATGTCTTTGCACTCAGGTCCTGCTTATAGTCTTCCCATATGCATGTGGGTGGCCACAGTGAGACTACAATGCGGAACTAGATGGCTTTCTGGCCTGACCCAGCAGGGTTTTCCTTGTTATATTTTTATGTCATTGTCTTAATCCTCTATGAGTTGGAGGGAGACTGTCCAAAGAAGAAAGCCTTATTGAACTTATGGGTGCACCAGTGCATTTTGGAATCCTGATTTTCCAGTCTCTTTATATTCAGGGATCTGCCGCAATAACTGGAGGCTTACCACTTCATAGTTTCACCCTCCAACTCATGTGAACGATTCCAGGCAGTAGAACAAACATGCTATCTCTTCTTCCCTGCATGTTTAGTTTAGAAAACAGTTTCATATGTTCCTCCTATATTCCTAAATAAGCTACAGAGGATTGGAAAAATGAAACAAGGAAGGCCAAGAGAAGATGTATTTCTGCACAGCAGGGATAGAAGAAGAATTTGGATTTGATATCCCACTTTATGACTACCCGAAGGAGCCTCAAAGTGGCAGTGGCGTAGCGTGGGGGGTGCCAGGGGTGCCGGCCGCACCGGGCGCAACTTCTGGGGGCGCGCGCTCGCTGCCTCCGGAGTCGCCGAAGAGCCTCGGGCGCAGGCTGTAGCAGAGCCGCATGTCTCGCGGCGCCCGGCTGAAGGCGCCCGGCAGGCAGCGGCTCTCAGCGCTCACCGCGGAGGATGCACCAGGCAGCCCCTCCTCACAGCCCCGCCTCCTCCGCTGCTGCTGCTGGGCCGTTGCATTTTCCTCGCCTCTCTGCCCCCCTCCTCCTCTGGGCAAGCGGCGTCGTTTGGGCAGCAGCGCCAGCGGCAACTCGCAGGTTAGGGGTTAGGGGGGGCGCAAATTACGTGCCTTGCCCCGGGTGCTGACAACTCACGCTACGCCGCTGCAAAGTGGCTAACATTCTCCTTTCCCTTCCTCCCCCACTACAAACACTCTGTGAGGTGAGTGGGGCTGAGAGACTTCAGAGAAGTGTGACTGGCCCAAGGTCACCCAGCAGCTGCATGTGGAGGAGTGGAGACGCAAACCCGGTTCCCCAGATTACGAGACTACCGCTCTTAACCACTACACCACACTGGCTGAGGCAGGAGACGCAGTCATAGGTGGAAACTCTAGGCATCAGGACTACATCATTAAAGTTCATGCAGAACAGCATTTTTGGAAGATACCTTATACACATTCAAACAAACATTCCATCTAACTCAACACTGTCAACTCTGACTGTCAGTGGCTCTCTAGGCTTTGAGGTGGGGGCATTCTTTGCCCTACCTGGAAATGCTAGACATAGAACCATTTTTGCATCTATTACTGAGCTATGGTCTTTGTCTTTGAAGGATAGCTGGACTATAAGCTTATAGAATTTTTCTTTCTGAGCAACACAGCTGCTGCCCATCCCTTTTTTGAAAGAAAAGCAAAGCAGGATATTGGTGACAACAAACCTTAAAAGAACTTAGCATTTGCTCAGGACGATTTTTGCCTTTTCCTGTCTTCATTCTGGGTTAATATTTTAAGCTTAAGCTTTGTTGTTTCCAATTCTTTCACAGCGAGCTAGATTTTCATATAACAGCATCATTTTCACCTCTTATCACTAGGCAAATGTTTGACCTTGGGGCCCTTGTTTTCCTTCTCTTTACATGTGAGGCTTACTGTGGCCAAAGTGGGAATGGGTGGGAGGGAGAGAAAAAGACTCTAGTTTTTAACTCTGTCCATTGGCAAATGTCTACAACTGCTCTGCTATTTAATGCTATGTTGCCCTCCCCGTGCCTAGGGACCATTGAGATTGTTAGTGTTTAGTTATTGCCTTTCATCAGAATGCTAAAATGAAGCAGGCATCCTTCTGAGCTGCTTGAGTAGGAACGGTAAATGTCAAAGATAAGTCATTCAATTGGCAGTGGCATTGCTTTTAGTTTTAATATAAGAGATAAATCTGCCAAGTGTAGGAACACCCACTGTGCACAATAAGTGAATTTTGACAGAACAAATTGGTTTTCTCTTAGCTATTCATGCTGCATTAGCTCAAAGAAAAGACAACACAGGCATTTAAATACACACACACACGCACAACCCCAAAAGAACTATCAATGACAGCCCACTTAGCATTCCAGACAACCAAATATTGTCCATTAGGTATGAAAGACTCACTCGTGATTGGTACAGTAGGTATTTGATTTCAGCCTCTTAATCAGTTTCTTCCTCTTATTACTGACTGTTACCATTGCTTTGATCCTGAAAGAAAGAAAAAATCAATATAAAATCTGATTGATCCTTTACATCTTTTTTTCTGCTCTGCAGTTTCACAACTGCATCCATTTTTACACTTGAAGATAGGGGCAGTTATAATTAGTGATAACAGGCATCTGGAGGGAGGAGAAGGAACACAGTTATCAGGGGAGAAGCTGGAAAAGGTGAAATTGCTTTTATCCCACTTGATGATAGGTTGGTAGAAGCAACTGCTTTGCTCCGAGAAAGGAATAAAAATGGGTTTATTTTTGTGAGTCCTGAGACTGGCCTGCTTTGAATGAAATCCACACAAAACTGTGATTTATGATAGCATATTGAAAGTTTGAGGATGCAGAAGGGCACTTATCTAGCAGTGTCAGTTTCCAGGCTAGTGATGAAAAGTACAGTCCTCTACATCAGGTGTGGGAAACCTTTGGCCCTCCAGATGTTGCTAAACATCCCATCATGATTGTCCAAATGATTCCATGCACTTGCTCTGCATGTACACTCGGAAGTAATCCTGACTGAGTTCAATGGGACTTCCACAGAATCATGTATCAGAGCTATATGCAATTGTTACATCAAAATTCTTCACCTTATCTGTGAGCGTAGAAAGTGGAGAAACTATTTTGCAAAATTCAGGGGGAAGGGACAGTTTCCAGGAGCGGTGCTCACTATTAGCTGTGGAAGTAACATAGCTTCTTTAGTTCATTTCCCCCAACGTGGCAGCATCAGCAACTACAACAACAACTACTACTACAAGTACGAGGGCAGCCTGCTTACCATTTTGCATCCTCCATAACAACAACAATTTTATTATTTGTACCTTGCCCATCAGACTGGGCTGCCCCAGCCACTCTGGGTGGCTTCCCACAGATATAAAAACATAATAAAACAGCAACCATTAAAAACTTCCTTATTTATGGCTGCCTTCAAATGTCTTCTAAAAGTTGTATAGTTTATTTTATCTCTTTGAAATCTAATGGGAGGACATTCCATAGGGTGGGCACCACTACTGAGAAGGCCCTCTACCTGGTTCCCTGTAACTTCAATTCTCATAGTGAGGGAACTGCCAGAAGGCCCTCGGACCTGGACCTCAGTGTCCAGGCTGAATGATGGGGATGGAGATGCTCCTTCAGTGGCCTATAGTGGTGGCAAAATGGTGGAGAATATTTGAGGGAAATTTTGTTAAGTGTCATTATTTGTCTCGGAAGTGAGGAGGGGAAATAAACTCAGAAATCTCAGGGGAAATAAATACATTCTGAGAATTGTTGGCTCAGCTCCAGTGTATGTAACAGAGATAGCCAAAATTGCAGTCTCCAGATGTTGTTAAACTACAACTCCCACCATCCTCAGCTATAGACCATACTAGCTGGGGCTGATGGGAACTGGCTGCCCCTGGTGTATAGAGGATTGCAGCCTAAATAAATACAACTGGATATATTTGTTCAGAAAGTATTTCTATAATCAATTAATGTGCACAGAACTTAATAGAGGAATAAAAATAGAAGAGAGGTCTCAGACTCAAGGAGGTTGCAATTTAAAATTTGACACCAGTAGAAGGGGGAGATATGGACGCAATGTAAACAGTTGCTCTTTTAAACACAACTACACCAAATTGAGATTGTAGTTGCCAACATATTTTAAAAGGTTGCTTTCCTGAGAAAGCAGAGCATATTTCTGAGAGAATATGTTATGATAGCTTTATGGACTGGTTTTCATCTCTTATTCACTTTCTTGTAAATTGGTCTGTTTGGGATGATAAACGTAGTTAGTTTTCCATTTGTGTAACAATGATTGGGTGCATAAATATTTAACAGTGTTAAAGTTAGAATAAATGCAGCTAAATTACACTATGCTAAAAATAAACACTAAGATGAGAAAGTTGGAGACACAGTGGTACATCTATCCTTGAGATGTTGAAGCAGGCGTGATGGGGCATCAGTAATTCTTTGAACATAATTTTGATGGGAGCCTAACTGTGTGCATAGAGCTTTTCTGAAATGTATAAATTGAGTAAACCTAGTTGTCCACTTGGGTTGATCATATTATAACAAGATAGCACAGCATCTTTCTTCTTCTTATTATTTCCCCCAATGAATCATTTGTTTCAAGAAGAAACAAACAGGAACTCGTAAGAAACTGTTTTTATTACCCCCTTCCCTCCTAGGCAACATAACACTTCTATTTTTTAATGCTGCATTTTTTGATGCAATAGTTTAAGGCTGCATACACAGCATATATTTAAAGCAAACCTTTAAAAGCACATGACTTGCTACCCAAACAATTGTGGGCACTGTAGTTTGCTAAGGATGCTCTCTTTCTCTGTGGGGGGGGAGATAAACTACAGTCCCCAGGCATCTTTGGGGGAAGTCATATGCTTTAAATGTATGGCATGTATGAAGCCTGTCTTTGAAGTAGTTTAATACATTAAAGATTGGTGTAGAAATTAATAACAGTACTTATTGGTACTTAAATTTAAACCTACACCTAACATGTTTTTATTTGACGTTGAACTATATTTACCAATTAATCAGGTAGAATATTGAATGTTGACAACAACCGTTGTTGAGTGGAGCACTTAGACACAAACCTAATATATGCCTGCACAGAGAAAATTGCACTGGGTAATATTCTGCTACTGAACCACACTCAAGGACTATTTCATATCACACAACGCAATTATGGCCACCAACTTGAATGGCTTTAAAATAGGATTAGACAAATTTCCAGGTAGGCATGCCTCCATCCCACACCCACACCTCTACCAGCAGAAGAGGAGCAGTAGCCAGACAAACTGCAAAGCAGGTATAATTGCTGCTACCATCTTCATGCCCTGCCTTGCTACAACTCCCTTCCGAAGAGAGAAAAGAGATGACAGACCATCCCTGAATGAGGATGCAGAATCCACCCACCACTGAACTGCAACAGCTGGTGGAGTGGGGATATTAAAGGGGGGAGATAGTTGTTTATCTGCTGATTAGTGGGTGGAACTATTCTTTGTTTATTGTCTGAGTACAGTGGTACCTCGGGTTACATACACTTCAGGTTACATACGCTTCAGGTTACAGACTCCGCTAGCCCAGAAATATTACCTTGGGTTAAGAACTTTCCTTCAGGATGAGAAAAGAAATCGTGCAGCAGCGGCGCAGTGGGAGCAGGAGACCCCATTAGCTAAAGTGGTGCTTCAGGTTAAGAACAGTTTCAGGTTAAGAACGGACCTCTGGAATGAATTAAGTGCGTAACCAGAGGTACCACTGTACAGTTAAAGTTGTTCGTTATTACTTATATGCCAGGTGTTTTTTTTTTTAATGTTATATTAGACAATATGATGATATACTTTATTATCCCCATTTCCCTCTTCCTTTATAGTATTGATCTGATTATTTGATTTTTTTAAGAAAATCCATACTGCTTAATGTATTTAAAATTTCTCTAAGCAGTTTACAAAAAACTGAAACAACAATAAACAACTGAAAATATTGCAAAAAATACAGTTGCATATAAAAATGTTACATTAAAACAAGGCTATGGATAATTATAAACTGCTATGGATAATTATGACTGCTACTGGCAGGTACCTCAGACCCCAAATGTTACAGTCATCAAATGAAGACTATGAATGTACAAAGCAGTCCCAAGGGCTGGGAAATCTATTGGCACACATGCGTATGTGAAACTGCTGCAACAGAATACCAGAATACTTCTGAGGGTAGCCCAAAAGTTGACATGGATGTTGTAATATCCAAACTGAACCATAATAACATGTCTAGGAACAAATGTAATATAAATTTTCCCAACATTTCATGGGCTGCCATCTATGACAAATTAAAGTAAACCACCCCTATGCTTAAATATTAATCTTTAATGGAACACTTGTTCTAAGATCATAGCTTTTTTTTAAGTGAAATGTGCAGTTAGAAAGTGTCAAGTTAAAACATGTCATAATCCTGAAAGGTTTTATGAGCACCATTTTGATGAAACATTACAATTTTTTACTCTGTTTATTAAGGCAAAGGACAGTTAACCCCACTAATAGCACAATAATGAAGGGGTCATTCCTGCCAGACCACTTGCTGATCATGGCATTGCTCATCTTATAAATGCAAAATATTTCCTCAAGATGAATACAGTGGTGCCTCGCAAGACAAAAAGAATCCGTTCTGTGATTCTCTTCGTCTAGCAGTTTTTTCGTCTTGCGAAGCAAGCCCATTGACGGATTAGCGGATTAGCGCTATTAGCGCTATTAGCGGCTTATTGGCTTATCGGATCAGCTGAGAAGCGGCTTAGCGGCTTAGAAAAGGGGGGGAGGAAAAAAACCCCGCAGGAACTCGCAAGACATTTTCGTCTTGCGAAGCAAGCCCATAGGAGATTCGTTTTGCGAAGCACCTCCAAAACGGAAAACTCTTTCGTCTAGCGAGTTTTCCGTCTTGCGAGGCATTCGTTTTGCGGGGCATCACTGTAGTGACTGTGTTCGTAATTCGTTCTCATCTGCTGTTTCCCTAAGTTTTTCCTTCTGTGTTTTTTTTGTTGGTTTTTTGAGGGGAGAGAACAAACTCTAAGTGCTATTATGAGATCCAGATTCCCATGTGCTTATTTAAAAGCACACATAGCTCCTGATTGTCAACTCCACGTTCACTGTAGTAGGAGCAAATCACTGCATATGAAGGAATATATAAGGGATAGCTACTGAGAGAATAGGATGCTGCCTTGTGCAATGTCAGACCATTGGTCCATCTAGTTCACTATTCTCTATACGAAGTGGCAGTGGCTCCCCATGGTTTCAAAAAGGGATCTTTCCTAGCTGTACATGGAAATGATGCGGGTGGAACCTGGAACCTTCTGCATGCAAAGCAATGCTACTCCCCTTATCTCTAAACTTTGGTCATACTGTCTGGGGCTGAGGGGGGTGAAGATAGAATAGAACTGCTCACTCCATTGAAGTTATTAGGAAGGAACGTGTAAGAAGGAAAACTCTTGTGTGCTTACTGGAACTTCAGTGCCCCTGACATTTGCTTCTGGTGTCAGCTAGTTTCCTAAACATTCTAGAGAGAGGTGATGAGATTCTGTGTGTCTAGTACCAAGGCGCGTGCACACACACACACACACACACACCTGTCCATTTTCTACTTTTCTTCTACACTTTTTCGGAGTGGGATGTGATACTCCACTGAGGTGAGTTGCTAGGATGTTCACACATACCAAAATGTACATGATTTTGAGATCTGCTGCCGTGGTTTTGGAGGCTTGCTAAGACCTGCACTTGTCTTACGAAATCTCAGAAGCAAGAGCAACCGTTACCATTTCTAAGCAGCTTAAATATTTTAAAATCTCTAAGCATTGTAAAACAAATACAGCACAGGAACTAATAAAATATGATAATAAAATAAAATAGGAATTTAGTAATAACAGAGCTGAGTCTTATGTGTCAAGAAATGCCTGGGTAAAAAGATCTTTACAAGATGTCTTAAGTAATTAATGGATGATGTCACAAATATGGTCAGGGGAGAACATTCCACAGTGCAGGAGCAATGGCAGAAAATGCCAATTTCAAGAGGGGAAATGCCCTGTCGCACAGTGCCAAGAGTATAATAAGATCTATGTGATCTTACAGATCTATACATGTGCAGGTGGCCTTTCAGGTAACCTGGTTCTGAATGGTAAGATGACTCTTCTTCTTCTTGGGCGATTGGTCGTAGCTGAGTAAGATTGTCTTCCATTAACATGGTCTTAACAGTGAGTCCATAAGTGACTGTGGAGGCCAATTCTGGATCCATACATCCTTCCACAGTGGGGACATAGGTTTCGGGGCAGGAGTTCATCACGGTGAGGGTTTGGCAAATGTGCTTTCCTCTTAGCACATTTCTCTCTTTTGCCCTGAGTTTGAGCGTCTTCATAATCCATGAATTGGCTGTTCCCCAGTTGGAGCGCTTGCAGGCCAGTGTTTCCCAGTTGCCAGTGTTTATACTACATTTTTTAAATATTTCCCTTGAGAGAGTCTTTAAAACTCTTTTGTATGACCACCAGCATTACGCTTTCCATTTTAAAGTTCAGAATAGAGTAGTTGCTTTGGAAGACGATCCTCAGGAATCCGAAAGACATGACCAGTCCAATGAAGTTGATATTGAAGAATCATTGCTTTGACACTGGTGATCTTTGTTTCTTCCAGTACAGTGGCATTAGTTCGCCTGTCTTCCCAAGGGATGTGTAAAAATTTTCAGAGATACCATTGATTGAATTTTTCAAGGAGCTGGAGATGGCGTTTATAAGTTGTCCATGTTTCACAAGCATACTAAGGTTCGTAGTACAATAGCTTTGTAAACAAGCATTTTGGTTTCTCTGCAAATGTCCTGGTCCTCAAACACTGCACTTCAATTGGGAGAAAGCTGCACTCACAGAGCTCAGACAATGCTGGATTTCGGCATCAATGTTGGGCCTTGTGGAAAGATAACTGCCCAGGTAGGAGAAGTGATCAACACTTTCCAATGTTACACCATTGAGTTGAATCTGTGGAGCTGCAGAGGGGTTGTTTTGTGGTTGTTGGTACAGCACTTTGGTTTTTTGGATGTTGTGTGATAGGCTAAGCTTTTTGTAAGCTTCTGCAAAGATATTTAGGATGGTTGGGAGGTTATCCTCTGAGTGTGCACACAGTACATTATCATCAGCATACTGAAGCTCTATGACAGAAGTTACGGTAACCTTACTCTTTGCTTTTAGCCTATTCAGCTTAAAGAGCTTTCCATCAGTTTGATATATGATTTCTACTCTGGTGGGGTGTTTCCCTTTGACAAAGTTCAGGATCATGGCAATGAAAATAATAAATAGAATTGGGGCAATAACACAGGTAGCCATGTCTTTCAGGTAACCTGGTTCTGAATGGTAAGACAAATAGCCCAATATGGAGGCTATAGTGATCAGCCTTCCAATTGAAATGCCCATTGAAATTGGCACGGAAAGCCAATTGAGGTGATAGCCATGTATAGCCCATTCATTTCAATGGATCTACTCACAATGAAATTCAACTGGATACAACCCTGTACAACTGTCAAGCAAGAGACATTTCAGGGACATATTCCTCACCAAAAAGAGAGAGACCTGAGTAAGGGGTGACATCTCGTGAGGTGTCCACAGAGATTCCCAAGGGCCAGATGGAGATTTACTCCATCACTCAAGCCTGTGGTTCCCCCACTCTTAGTCTAGGTCTACAAAGCAGATTCATGTGAACTTTGATTCATTGACTCCAGTTCTGCAACATCTCTATATTAGAGCTGCAAGGATTTTCTGGTATGAAAAAGTATACATTTTCCTTTGTATTTTTGTGCAGTGCTCTTTAGCGTTTCTGACCTACTCTTCCATGTTTCACCTCTCACTGCCCTTGAACTCACTAAGGAAAGAAAAATGAGATCATTTTGAGGAGTTTACGATGCAGTGGAGAAAGGGGGAAAACGTGTTCTTGTTTCTGTAAAGTTTGGTACTTTAAGGCAAAACACTTGGGAGAGAAAGAACATTTTGTGAAAAGCAAGAGACATTGGAATGGATTCACCTCAAACACTTTCCTGCAATGTCAAATAGTACCTCTCTCTTTTCCCCCCAGGCAAAATCTGTTGTTTGCTTCAGTGTTCTTTCACTTTGGAATTTGCCATATATATATATATATATATATATATATATATATATATATATCCCCATAATAAAAAATGGCAGGGAGAGCAAAAGAGCATAGGAACCTGGAAGTAAAGCATAATTCACTGGCTTTTCCCTGAGAAATATAGCTGGTTGCCACATCTATTCATAGTTTGATGGGACTGACTGCACATTGGATTCTTCAAATGAGTTATTGAAGACCAGGTGTGGAACTAATTGCAGTGAGCATGGGAAGGATTGGGTTGCGACTCTTGCAGCCCGTTGCTGCCGACACTCAGATATTTACTGCACCGACCGATGATGATGATAATATGAAAATGAAATCCTGGCTCCGTCAACCCATGCTAAAGTAGTATTACTTGCTCAAGCTGGATGCCTTCAGAAAACTGGTATAGAGGAGGTGGAGGAAATACAGCCAACCATTTTTCCTGTTCCAGTTCCTTGGAAAGGCATCCATGCTCAATGGTCTAGTTCTTTCAAGCAGCCTGGTTCTAGACTCTTCCACTTTAGAAAGCAGGTAGGGCCTGAATGTTCTTCCTCAAGTGCTGACATCCCATAAAAAACCAAGTAACTCTTAATAACTTTAAAATAATCATATGTCTTTTTAATATATACTTATAACCATATCTTCTTAACCCTTTCAGTTGCTCAGTCTCAACCATCACCACCCCTGATCATAGAGGATTTAAGTAAACATAAAATAGGTGCACTTAAAACAACTAAGGCTGCTACATAATGGAAAACATATATTGTGCTCATATATTGTATTTTGGTGTGCTTATTATCTCCCTGCAGTGCCTATTTTATTTTACATAATCAGCAATTAATATTAGCAAGCTACTTAGGTCTTTAGTTACATTGTGAATATAATGAGCTCTCTTGAAAATCTGGATTTATTGAAAATAAGAAGTGGGGTGTGTGTGAACAGGTAACACTGTGAGAAACATGTAGAGTGCAATTCTGTGCATGTCTGCACAAAATTAAGTTGCAGTTATTAGCCAGTATATTTTAATATTGGTGGAGGAAGCAACTGTCTTAAGTTCCTGCTCTTTTTCATCTTCCTTTCTTAGCCCATTGCTTTCACCAGAATTTTCTTTTTCATCCCTGCCTCTGAACAGTTGAAGCATTCTGTGGCACCTTTAGATAACACTTTATTTTATTTATTAAATTTGTCAGCAAATCCTGCTCCCCTTGGTTTTCCTATCTGGAAATATAGCAAAGAACATTACGAGAATATTTTCACTTAATGTTAAGGGTTGGATTGACAGGACCAGCCCTTTATAATGAATGAAAATAGGCTCCTGAAGTTCTTTGTTTTATTTCCAGATAGCAAAACTGGGGTGGAAGATGGGGAGTTCCTGAAGACTGCTCATTATAAGCAAGATCAAAACCTCTGGAAACTTGTTTCTACTTATTGTTGATACAAACTCCCAAGAAAGAAATATGAATATTAAGCTCTGTTTTAATTTTGTGATGCTATTAGCAAATGGTAAAGCCAGCTAATTAACTTACACAAGTTTAATGATCATTTGGAACAGTAATTGTGGGGATGAGGGAATGGTATAGAAACCACCTGTGGAAGCAGCACCTGTGATGTTCTTTTCCAGTGTCAACCTGAAAGATGGGCAGTATTAAGTTGATTGTTATTCATTGATAGTTTAACTTGCTAAAAATCTTCAGAATAAATTTTCGGATCCACTGTATTCAGTGTAGGTCTCTCCCTAATAAGTAGGTTTAGGACTATAGCTTTAGAATGGCGTAAACAAAGTGATGGATAGATAGAATGCATGAATTCAGTGGCCAAGATCTCAGGCTGTCAATACACGTTCAACATTTGATTGAAACACAAAGTGATAGCTTGCATTTCTGAATGGGACCATCAAAGGTAAAATGGCATAGGTATCATTGATGTTTGTCTCTTACCATCTCATATTATGATGCTTCTTCCCCCCCCCCCCCGAGTTACAGGCCACACATTCAGTTAGGAGATCAAGTGGTGATGTTTGTGTGCATGTGTGTGCATGTTTATGTGTACCAAACCTGACAGACAATTGTGTTAAGGCTTTGCAAATTAGTTCACATAAGTAGCTCACACTCCTATCAAGTACCCAACTGTCAAATCCTTCTGGTTAATTCTGTGAAATGTGAAAAGCAAACAGAATGCTCATTTAAAAAAAACACACACGAAATAAATACGATTAAGGCATAAATATGAGGAGATTGCAATCTGCTCTGGTGTTTTTTCCACACAGAAAGGGGGAAAAAAGATTTATGTGACTCAAGAACCCTTAAATCGTGGAGCAGATAAGTAACAAGAACCACATGCTTACTTTAGGCAAGCTCTCATATAACTTAGTACAGTTTGCAATTGATGTTCCAGCTTAAGCAATTTGTATTTTACAGTATATACTGCAGTCCAGTATATACAGTATATACTGCAGTATATACAGCTCTCTCACTGTACATATACAGGAATTTGTCTTATTCAGAGTCAAATCATTGCTTCATCTAGGTCATTATAATCTCTGACTAGGGGCCTTTCCTAGCCCATCCCAGAGGTGCTCAGGATTGAAACTGGGGCATTTGGCATGCAAAACACCTGCTATATCACTGAGCTATAGTCATTTCTCATGTTGACAGCATTTAGAAAATAAGCACTTTAGTTTCCCAAAGTTGTGTGGGCCTAAAACACTTTTATTTTATTATTTTTATTAGAGCATTTATAGCCCTTTAACAGCCCATGCTTCTAGTGCAACTACAGGATCAGCAGTTTTTTAAAAATCATAAAAGCATTCTCTGCTACACAAAATATGCTGGATTTTTTTTTTTATTTTTAAAGAAGGTTCTCAGTAACCAGCAAAAAAGAACACTGGTGGCTGCAGTGCAGTGCAGCATGGCTGCTCTGGGCACTCATGCAGCTCCACGCAACTGTTGGAGGACATCACCTTCCTCAGACAGCTACACGGGTTCCTGGGAAGCCTGCCTGTTTGAACTCACCAATCACGGGCAGGCTAGAGGGCGTAGACCTAGGCTGACTGGTCTACACTTGGGTCCGTCAGCTAAACATAAAAAGGGGCCTTGGCTTTGCAGAGCAGCTCAGTCGGAACTGGATTCCCAACCCACACTGTCTTTCTTCTCAGTGTCAAAGGTGAGTGGGCAGACCACATTCAAGACCATGCTTGTCTACTACTCAGTTGCCATATTCGGGTAAAGGGAAGAATATTCCTGCAGACAGATTGGGGTGGTATAACCGCCCCCCAGCAAAAAGGGTACCCCATTAAAGGGGTCTAGGAGGGGTTGCCTGCCCAGATGGAGGCCATAGTGCCATAGGCAACTCCCCAGAATGGCAAACCTGGGTGGTTGCCTCAATTGATGTACAGTGGTACCTCGAGATGCGAACAGGATCCATTCTGGAGCCCCATTTGCATCCTCAACAGAACATAAGATGCGACAGTGCGTCTGTGCGGGTCACGTTTCGCTGCTTCCGTGCATGCACATGACATCATTTTGACCGTCTGCACATGCCCGAGTGGCGAAACCCGGAAGTAATGCACTCCGTTACTTCCGGGTCGCCGCGGAGCGCAACTCGAAAATACTTCTCCTGAAGCGTATTTATCTTGAAGTATGACTGTACATCTTAGGGTGACCCTTATTAGTAACTGTATTGTACTATGGAATGCCAGGCATAGAAAACAAAATAATAAATTTGCTAAAATTGGAGCTCATCCACACTTCTAGGCACAGGTCCACACTTTAAAGCTCCATGTCCAAGCATGCAGGTGTTTTTTTTTGGGGGGGGGGGGTCTCATTGTTTTCCTCATGAAAACCTATGCTTTAACACTGAATCAGAACAAATGAAAATTTGGGTTTTCTGTGGATTGCTGTTTGCAGTAAAGAGCAGGTATTTGCAGTGAAAGCTCTGGGGCGGTTTTTTATTATTTCAAAAAAGCACTTGCACAATAAGTTGGCATAAAAGGAAGTGTGGATGAACTCTTATTTTCTGGTGAGTTTTAATGTAGCCACATTAAATGCAGCCACCTTGAAAGAGGTGGGGCCATTCTGATCTGAGAAGAGTAAGGAGCATAAAATGCATCCATTTGTCCTGCAAATTTCTGTATACAAAGGCTCAATAATAAATACAGGCTTTACTCCAGTTATGTCTCCCAGTCTTCTTTGTGATGTGAGGACAACTTCGTTTTTTTTGTTTACTTTTCCCTTCACTGCCTTCAGCATCTAGGGATCAGACATAATGCAGATGGCAAAAGGGAAACTTTCATATAAAATGCCAACAGGTGTGCTTGAGAGACATAGGTGATCTCTTGCCACCCTCAGCAGTTTTCTTGCTTTGGCAAGTTACACCTTGCTGATTGCTAGCCAATTCACACTAAACATTGAAGCATTCCATTTTTTTTATAGGTTTGCAAACCTCCTTTTTCTAAGGTTTGAAAAGACAGCATTCATTATTCTTGATCTGATTTATTTATGAAATGGAATGCGTTTCCAGCTCACCTTTCAGGGCACACTATCCTCACAAGGCATTTTGCTTTGATACACATAAAACACACCCATCATAAATGCAAACAGAACATTACACAGTACATTACACCAGATTAAACATATAAGAACCCATCCAGTTCATCATCTTGCCCTCACAGTGCTCAACCAGATGCACATGGGAAGCCTACATGCAGGACTTGCAACAGCATTCTTCCCACTTATGATTTCTAGCACCTGTTATTCAGAGGCATACTATCTCCAACAGTGGAGGTAGAATATAGCCATCATGGCTAGTAGCCATTGCTACATACAATTTTAAAACATTAATTAAAGCCAGCAGCAGCAACGGTAAAGCATTTATACACACCACATAACCAAAACCAGAATGGAATAAAAATGTATTCAAGGTTCCTCTAAAAATCAGCAATAGGAACAGATTGCATACTTCCTCAAGGAGAAGTTTCCAAAGGTCTGGAGCCACCACTGAAAGGATACCATCCTTGGTACCCACCAATTTAACCATTCCTATTGGCAAACAAGGTGTACAGTTCAAGAGCAGGGGTTTTCTAGTTGTGTAGGCTGTCCATCAGCATTAATCCTCCCTGAAATATATAGAGGAGTATTGCATATGCCATAGTATTATTTTCTCTGCGTACAGAGTCCTAACTCTGGGAAAGGGAAATAAATTCAGTTTGGTTCACAATTTTATGTGAGGATACCTTACTCACTGTTCCTGAATCAAGACACAAGCTGAAATGCAGCTATCCCTCAAAACCAGCACTCCACCCACTGCAACTCCCCAAAGCTCCCAATCCTTGCTAATCTCTCCATCCCCTCACAGATCATCCCTGTGGCTTTCTCTCCTCCATCTCCCTTTTCCCAGCCACTGGCAACAGCAACCTGGGAAGCACAGCTGCTATTGCGAGAAGCAGCAGCAGGGGGTGGGGAAAATGAACATAGAGCTAACCTCAGTTGTGAGGGAGATGTGAACCTGTTTAGAAATAGGTTCCACTGTGTTGGAGAAGTCCCTGCAGAGAGGTCTCTGGGCCAATCAGGATCACCTTACTTTTACATAAGCCAATGGCAGGGAGGGTGATCCTACTTAACATTGGATTCCTCTGATGGGGGAGCAGAAGTAGAGTTGAACAGCTGCTGGGTAGCTGCCCCATCCTATCCTGAGTAGTCCTTTGTGGCTCACCTAGACTAGCCTCCATATGCAATGCTTGCTGCATCTGCTTACTCGCTGCATCTTTCTAGTCCACCCATTTGTCTGTTCACTCTGCCTGCCTGTCTGAGCTTCCCGCTTGTTGATTTGCTCAACCTGAGCCTGTGCCACACACCTGCTGTTCTGTTGTCACGCTGCAGTTCACATGGTGGCCATTTAAGCTGCAGTGTGACAACATCCTTGCAGTTTTATTATATGCTCAGCAATATGCATATATTAGGGGAAAATGTGCCTAAAATGCATGTATTAGTGAAAACAACTTACACAAATGGGGAAATGCTAGCCTTCCAGGTTTTGTTGGCTTTCCAAAGATGTTGTCCTTGACCTGTGGCCATGCTGAATGACGTTGATTCCAGCAGTGTCTGAAGGGCAGTTTACCATATCCTGGAGTATATAATTTATATTAAAGCAGGGCCAACAATTCTCAGAATATATTTTCCTGAGAGCATTTCTATTTTTTTCCTTTCATTTTCTCATTTCCTTAAAAATGGGTTATTTTGCAATTTTTCTCCAGCCATTCTCCAACTCTTCATGTGACGGCCATCATTTCTCCCACTTGATAATGCTCCTGATTGATGATAGGCCTGGGGAATTGTGTAGGGTAGAAGTGGTGGTCAGGCTACCAAGACAGCGCGGGGTGTGTGTGTGTGTGTGAGACTGCTATTCTCCTTTCTAATGAAAAGCAGCACCTCAGAGAAGATCTTGGAAATCATTTCCTCTGCCTGGGAAAATGTGGAAAAATGCAGCCGCCAAGTTTCTCTGTCTACGAATAAGGTAAAGAATTTCAATATATTTGTGCACAAACCAAATTTATGTCCACCTGCCAGGTTTATCCCCCCCCCACAAGCTGCATTAACTAAGAACATCTGTGGTATTTGAAAGCATATTTGCCTTGAAGTAAAAAAACCAAACAAGGATAGGAATGGGAATGTAAACAAAACGTACGGTCTCAAACTGTGGCTAAGGACGACATTGTAAAATCTCTTTGGGATTCTTCATATGAATCTTGCGTGTCATCATTTGAAATCATTAGCGAACATCTCAGGCTGAAACACTATTCCTTTCTTGTTGTACGTTTTGCAGAGGAAATGTGGCTTTCAAAGGCTCCGAGGGTAAAAACAAAACAAAAAACCAGCACGGATAGACAGAGTTAGGGGTGGGCTGGGAAACAGACCTTGATTTCTAAAAAGAGAGAATCGGCAGGTTTCTTCTAGCTTGGAGGAAAGCCAGGATCCCAACAGCTGCAATTGTCCTTGAATGAGCAAACTCCATTGCTGGAAAACACAAGCTGAGAAGGGTAGGCTACGCAAAGGGAAATGCAATGCAAGAATCACAGCTAATTAGAATTCCTGTAGGCTTTATCAACAGGTCTGCAAAATACAGTAATTAAGCTGTAACTGTGAAAACATGTCACTTTGATGTTTTTGAGAAGAGGCGAGCAAGCTTAAAATTACCCAGTTTGAAAATTATCACTTAAAATCTTCTTTATAATGATACATATAATGTATCCACTACTGCAGCGATTTTTGCAATTACTGCAATCAAAGCTAAGACTAATTTAATTTCTCAATAAACCATACAATACATTAACTTCCCGACTTCCATTCCTGCGGGCTTTTTAGGCTACAGTGGAAAGAGATGGCTGGAATGAAAATTTATTCCCTTGCTGGAGTGGAAATATTTATTTTTTTGCATGTGATATATAAGTATATGTGGGGAAAAGTCATAATATGCAATGGGTTTGCATCAATCTATTCAATTTTATTGCTGGTGTTGTAAAAACGTGCCCCATTTCAGTGCAGAAAAAGAAAATAAATGCACTAGAAGGATTTAATAATTAGTCTTCTTGAGTCAGCAATCATAAAATGAAAGTGAAGGAAAAGAGCAGTTTAAATTCTGTTGAGAGTCTAGTTAAAGCATCTAAGATCAGGCTTCTGACAGTTATATTTTTTTACACATTCTGTAGTTTACAGAGTTGAGGGTAAAAGAGAAGAATAACAGTAATCAGTTAAGAAGACGGGGTGTCATTTAACACAAACAACAAATATTAACAATTATTGGCCCCAGCATATTTAAATTTAGTTATGACGAGCATCACAAATGTGTAGAACAAGAGAGAGAGAGAGAGAATTGAACAGTTGAAGGATGCTGGCATCTGGATTCACCAGAATAAAGAAGTGAGAGGGAAATAATGGTTGCGGAGAAAACAGCAAGTAAACAGGCAGTCTAGTTACCACTGACAGCACAGGGAATTAAGCTGCATTGCAACTGAGACTTACAGCGGGCTGAACATAGACTCATAGAATTGTAGAGTTGGAAGGGACTAAAAGGGTGACCATGCAGCCACACAAGGTCTGGAAATGAGGCACGAGAACGAACTGTACTACTACATACAGCAGCTGTAGGCTTCCTGCTTTGAATGCTGCCCCACAGTAAGAGGAGAAAACCACTGGAAATAGAACATTAGCACAGGAAGAATTTGCCTGCATTAGAGCCTTTATCCTTGATGTGCTGCTTGTTAATTTGCAGGGATATTACTATTTCTGTCTAACTGGGATTTTGTGTTGTGGGACAGGAGCGGTTATGCTATTTTAACAGGTTTTATTGGGTTATCAATGTGCCTCATTGTATTTTGCTTCCGTTTTGCATATTGCTTTGAGAGTATTATGAATATACAGTGATTAAGAATTTTTCTCAGTACATAATGTATTAGTGCTGTTGGCTTCCCCCAGGTGGCATGGAGCATTTATTTAGTTATTGTGTGCAGTGGCCATTGGATGTTCTCCTGCATGGAAGCATCTATAACAAGTTTCGCACAGCTGTCTGGTTAACCACTGTGAGAACAGGATGCTGGACTAGATGGGCTGCTGTCATATTCAGAAGGGGTCTTCTTATGTTCTTAAGCTCAAGCAGCCCTGCAACTGCTTTGTTTTTTTTTTTATAAAATTTTTATTGGTTTTACAAGAGTTTTTATAACAAACAAACATAAAAGAAAAACAGACAAACAAACAAATATAATTTCAAAATGTCCTTTCATAAACTTCTTTCCTCGGACTTCCCCATACCTCCCCTTTCTGCATCCTCATGTCCAAATTTTATAGCAACTTATAAATGTTTTTTCCCATCCTAATTCATCATAGTCCTTTCTTAATCTAATCTTATATTACTGCAACCCTTTCTCTCTGTAAAATCTCGACATTCTAAACTTCATCAAGTTTATAATAGTTCTTAAGATAAATCTTAAATTTCTTCCAGTCTTCTTCCGCAGTCTCCTTTCCCTGGTCACGAATTCTGCTCGTCATTTCCGCCAATGTCATATAGTCAATCACTTTCATCTGCCATTCTTCCAAGGTGGGTAAATCTTGTGTCTTCCAATACTTTGCGATCAGTATTCTTGCTGCTGTTGTTGCATACATGAAAAAAGTTCTATCCTTTTTTGGCACCAGTTGGCCGACAATGCCCAAGAGAAAGGCCTCTGGTTTCTTAAGGAAGGTATATTTAAATACCTTTTTCATTTCATTATATATCATCTCCCAGAAAACCTTAATCTTCGGGCATGTCCACCAAAGATGATAAAAAGTACCTTCAGTTTCCTTACATTTCCAACATTTGTTATCAGGCAAATGGTAAATTTTTGCTAGCTTAACTGGGGTCATGTACCACCTATAGACCATTTTCATCACATTTTCCTTTAAAGCACTACATGCTGTAAATTTAATACCAGTGTTCCACAACCTTTCCCAGTCAGCAGACATAATATTATGACCAATGTCCTGTGCCCACTTAATCATAACTGATTTAACTGTTTCGTCTTGTGTATTCCATTTCAACAGCAAGTTATACATTCTTGACAAATTCTTAGTATTGGGTTCTAACAATTCTGTCTCAAGTTTTGATTTTTCCACCTGGAAGCCAATTTTCCTGTCTTGTCTAAAAACCTCCATTATTTGATAATAGTGGAGCCAATCTTGTACTTTGGGTTTTAATTTTTCATGGCTCTTTAATTTCAGTTTCTCTCCATCCTGTTCTAAGATCTCACAATACTTTGGCCATCCGACCTCCATATTAACTTTCTTGTGGGCCTTAGCCTCTAAGGGTGACAACCATCTAGGGGTTTTGTTTTCCAACAGATCTTTATATCTCATCCAAACATTAAACAACGCTTTCCTTACAATATGATTTTTAAAGGCACTATGCACTTTGATTTTGTCATACCATAGATATGCATGCCAGCCAAATGCATTATTGAAACCTTCTAAGTCCAAGATATCTGTATTCTCGAGGAGCATCCACTCTTTCAGCCAGCAGAATGCTGCTGCTTCATAATACAATTTTAAGTCCGGCAGGGCAAATCCCCCTCTTTCTTTTGCATCTGTTAAAATTTTATATTTTATTCTGGGCTTTTTGCCCTGCCAGACAAATTTCGCAATGTCTTTCTGCCACCTCTTGAAACAGTCCATCTTATCAATAATCTGCAAAGTTTGAAATAAAAATAACATTCTAGGCTGGATTTAGCCCTGCAACTGCTTTGCAGGCAGAATGCCCCAGTTCAATTCTTAGCATCTCCAGGCAGGGCTGGGAGGGAACCCACATCCAAAACCCTTGATAACCATTACCAGGCATCACTGAGCTAGATGATAACAGCCACCTCAGATGGCCACCTCAGGTGAAAGATACTGGGAAAGAGAGACTGGTGGCAAACTGCTGGACGAAACAACTGCACTATACAGTTAAAGCAGTATCATGATGCTTTAAACAACTATGGCTTGCTCCAAAGAACCTTGGGGAGTAAAGCTTGTTGAGGGTTCTGAGAGTTCCTAGAAGATCCTCACCAAGATTCAATTCCCAGAGTTCCCTGGGAAGAGGGGTTGATTGTTAAACTACTTTGAAATTCTATGGTATGCCTTAAAGTGGTGTGATACCTCTTCAATTGTGCAGTGCAGATGGGACTTAAAGATCCAACAGCAAATGTGGTCAGTTTATGTTTGCTGAATGGGTGGTTGTAGTCATTTTGTGCTTCACCTAAGACAAACAAAATGTCTTGGGCTGGTGCTGATTGTGAACACCCAGAAGTATATTACTGTTTGTATAGTGCACCAACACAATACCCAAGTGGAGTGAGACCCCAGAGGTTCAAGGTGCTTATGCAGTCTGGTTTTACTTGGAATGGGGAACAGCAGAGACTGTGGTGTCTTTATGATATATGGTTTATTCTCATACACATATGTACCAACTGAGCCTAAGATCGAGGGGCTCACAGCATTAACCCTCCCCCCCCCAGGAAGGCCTTGCTTCTCCTAGAACCTTGAATTCGAAAAGAAATCAACAGAAATCAACCATGGCTCTCGCGGTCTGACTTCTGCCTGTTTCTGGTCCACCTCTCACACACCACTCCTGCTGTTGTCCTCAGTACTAGCCAGGTGCCCTCTGGCACAGAGCGACTTCCTTTCTTTTACTACTTACCCATATTTAGGGGCCATTACAGCCCTTGCCTGGTTAATTCAGCAATGGAATCCTCCAAAAAAATAGGCAATAGGCAATGCACATACTTTTGTGTGGTGTAGTGGTTAAGAGCGGTAGTCTCGTAATCTGGGGAACTGGGTTCGCTTCCCCGCTCCTCCACATGCAGCTGCTGGGTGACCTTGAGCCAGTCACACTTCTCTGAAGTCTCTCAGCCCCACTCACCTCCCAGAGTGTTTGTTGTGGGGGAGGAAGGGAAAGGAGATTGTTAGCCGCTTTGAGACTCCTGAAGGGGAGTGAAAGGCGGGATATCAAATCCAAACTCTTCTTCTTCTTCTTTTGTAAACCAAGAAAATCTTTAATAGGAATTAGAAGGTACTCAGGAATCATACAGCCTAACCTCCACCTCTCAAAGTCAGAACACTTGCCACTGAAAGCTGTATGCTGGACTAAGCAAATCTTAGTCTGACCCAGAAATTATCTTTTATGATTTGTATACCTGCAGTAAGAAAACAAAACAAAGAACCTGGGAATGGACTTCGCACCAGAAAAGAAATTTGAGACTTCCTTTGAGATGGCAATAGTGACATGCTTATGGGTTAAAAAGAAAAAAGAAGAAGCCATTAAATTTGAGATCTCTCTCTCTCTCTCTCTCTCTCTCTCTCTCTCTCTCTGTGTGTGTGTGTGTGCAGGTGTATTCAAAATATCAGTTTCTGGATTGGGGAGAGATCTTGCATCAGGGGAATCTCAAGGAAGTGCAAGATGGAATTTGGTAGACCCCTATTTTTGCAAACTCACTTTGCAAATGTGTAGCATCCATCTTCATACCATTAGATCCCTGCTTGATGCTAGGAGGTCATTTATGATAAGATGTCTCACAGCCCACCTATACAGGTGAGGGTAAAGAGCAAAGGTGTGTGTGTGTGTGTGTGTGTGTGTGTGTGTGGTGTTCATGTATCTTATCTAGCTGAAAACAAACTCCAATGACACAATTAGCACCTTAATGGGTCTTCATGTGGTCTCTCTAAGAACCCTCTGGATTTTCCCCCCATTACTTGTAGTAGTTCTTATCATACTTCAAATACAGAACTAATTAGAGAAGATATTAAGAAAAGCTGCCTCTCGGAGACTCTTGGCTCTCAGCTATTATAGCCACCTATCAGGAGGCATTATTACGCTATCAGCCTAATAACCAATGTATCATAAAGTAACTATCCTATTCCCAGGCCCCAACATACACTGAAGGTGTAAGGGAATTCTTAAGCTGCAGTGCCATCTGTTGGCACAAGGTTGCCATTGCACTGCTAAGTGATTTACATATGCATGGCATTAATACGATCAGTGGTTTGATGGGAGATGGATCAATTGGTGTGCTTCCTGGGGCTGTGTTTATTCATGCCACGCGATGTACAACTTGAGAGTGCTTCTGAAAATTCAACGGCTATACGTACAATATATATTATGTAATGTGCTACAAGTGTTGCTCTGTGAAATAGACATTGTGTAGGGGCTACAACAGTGTTTCTCAGACTTGGGTCCCCAGCTATTGTTGGACTACAGCTCCCATCATCCCTGACCATTGGTCCGGCTAGCTATGAATAATGGGAGTTGTAGTCCAGCAGCAACTGGGGACCCAGGTTTGAGAACCCCTGGGTTACAGTGTTAGACTTGGAATGGGGACACCTGCGCCTGTGCCCTCTAACTCAGGCTAAAAAGGTCACTGGTTGACCTTCTTCCAGCCTAGTCTACCTGGTAGGGCAGGGGTGGGGAGCCTCAGACTCAGGGGCCAAATGTGGTCCTCCAGTTCTCTCTGTCTAGCAGGTGGGGTAAATACAGAACCATGATTTTTAAACACACACACACACACACAACCTTTTGCAATTCATGGCCTGTTGGGTTTACATCCCACCCCACATCCCTGTCTTGCACTGATGTGTATTTATATACCTGCCAACATGAATAGATGTTGAAGGTGGGCTGGTAAATTTTGGATTGCAGCAGGGAATGCAGAGTTTAACCCCTTTCCTCTTTTGCTGCAGCTCCAAAAAAATCACTCATTTGAAGCTCATTTGCTTTGCACGAAATCTCCTCATTTGCTGTAAATAGCAGCTTTTATTTTCATTTAAACACACACACACACACACACACACACACACACACACTTGCCAAACATGTAAAATACAAAGACACATTTAGTGTTACATCTCATTCGGCCCTCAGAATAACATTATACTCACATCTAACTGTTTCTGCATTCCATGAAAGCAGTCTCTAAGTCCTACTCAAAGTAGAGCCATTGGTATCAACTGGTTATCAATTGGCCAAGCCAATGTTAGACATTTACTCAGCAGTAAATATAACTGAAATAAATGGGACTACTTCTGCATAAACATGTTTGTTTACTCAAATGTCTGAAAACCGCTTGTGGTGTTCTGCAAAGTGGTAAGCTTAATCTTACCAGACCGTTGTTTTGCACCCAATCACATCTCTAGGGTAAAAGAGTAACTCAGTAATGCTGCCTTATAGGGCATCAGATCATTAGTGCATCTGGCTCAATGTTGTCTACACACTGACTGGCAGTGACCTCTGGGGTTTGAGACGGGGATCTCTCCCAACCCTACTTAGAGATGTCAGGGATGAAACCAGGGACCTTCTGCATGCAAAACAGATGTGTTTAGTAGGTTTGAGTAGTGAGATTTCCCCCACTGATTGGTGGGACACCACCAACCAGTTTGCGAGGTATAACCAATGCAGCATGACAATGTATCATTTGAGGAAATTGGTGTTCTGAAACTACCAACATGAATTTGACGAAACTGCGGGAGGCAGTGGAAAACAGGAGTGCATGGCGTGCTCTGGTCCATGGGGTCACGAGGAGTCGGACACGGCTAAACAACCACATTCACCCATTGAGTAATCTAACTGAGAATTTGCCATCCATTTAACCACAACACCCTCCACTCAACCCACTGCATCCTGGGCAGCGGCGTAGCTAGCCGCTCAGGTCCCTGGGTGGGGGCGTGTCCTGCAGCCAGGGGCGGGGCAAGCTGCACATCCGCACCAAAGGGGGGGCAAAGCAAGCCTCTCTGAAGCTTCGAGCCTCTCCATCACCTCCCTCTCAGCTGTAGGGTGCCTGAGGGAGAGGCAGTAGGCAGGCACAAGTCCCACACTGCCGTTTCAGGCAGCTCGGAACCTCCAGGCACCTAAGTCAGCACGTCACTCCTAAAAAGTTTCGTGAGCCCGTTTTTAAATTTTATTTTTGAACTCATTTTGTCACCCCCCCTCAGTGATGACACCTGGGGCGAACCGCACCCCCCGCACCCCCCGCACCCCCTTCTTCCACCACTGAGCCTGGGTCTTAACAGTTGCTGTTAGGGGAGAGGGCTGTTGTGCTCATATCCTGCTTTCAGGCATTTTAGTGTTAAATAACAAGAAAAGCCATTACTGAAAACATGCCATGTTTGCTGAACCCATTGCAAATTACGCAATAATACCCCAACAATTTTATTTGTCTGACCATAGGCCCTAACGAAGTAGCAAACACTAAGTCAGTTAAATAATGAAAACACGATAGAACTGCAGAACTATAAAACCAACCATGAACACTGTACATTAAATATGTATTTCAAATCCTATGCGGCTGCACAGTTTTGATCTAATCTGAAACCTTTTAGTTAGGAATGTCTTTGCAGTATACGTATATGTTATATCCCCTCACCCCTCCGCATCATAAGCGATCAGAGGAGATAGTATTTCATGGCACCTCATAGGAAATGAATCAAAGACAAACAACACAGCAAAAAAAACCCATTTGCTAACATCTAAAACATCTGGAATGGTATTCTGCTTTGTAAATTGTATCAAAAGCAGCATGTTTACTTCTTCTAGTGCTTCCGTCAAATTTCTGTTTTTGGTTCTTAATAACATTGTGCAAAAGACACTTCACTGCTTTATCACCTTACTTTTATACTTTTACTTCCACAAAATGGAAATTCTCTAAAGAGAACATCACCTGTGCAGCAGTGGCTTTGTTTTAATGAGAATGTCGGGCTGGTAATATTTTAATATGGTAGCTAGGGACTCCAGGAAACCTTTATAGGGATTAGTCCACCTTATGTATTACTGAAGATGGATTCATCTAATAAGTGAGAGAATTACTCTGCTGGATTCCATTTATAAATATTTGTGTGTGATGGGAAAACAAAACAAAGGTGCCTTTAAATTATTCATTATATCCAGTCACAGGGTCCACTGCAGGTACAAATATTTATTTAAAACAGTGTTCATTGCTATGAGGAGAATGCTTTTAAAGCCTCCTGATCCAAATTTATTGCTAGTTTTTGGAGTTTTCATAGTACATGCTCTATCTAAGTAGAGATAATTCATAAAGAACACCCCTTAGCCCCACTTTTTATTTTTGAATTTTGTACTGAAAGCTGTGTTGGCTCAGTTTGTCCTGATTTTAAATTCCTTTGGTTCTGTTTTGATTTCCACCATCTTCTATGCCACCATTGTTTTGTCTTTGGTTGGAGACATCAACTACCTCCCATCATTTGCAGTTCATTATGGTATACAGTGGTAAAACTCAATAGCCGACAGCTAGGCCTCATGATCTTGCACTCAGCAGAAGCCGTGTGGCTTGTTCGACTTCCAAGGCATGTTCAAAAACTGAAGCATTTACGCTGTTTGAAAACCAAAACATTCATCAATGGAGAACGTTCGAAACCATTGTATTTTGTGATTGGGTTTTTATTTTATTTTTTAATCTCCTTGTCTGGAATACCTACTAAAATCATGATTAAAAGCAAGAAGGTCGATTCATCTTGCATGTTAACAACTTGTGAATATTTTGTTGACTTGATATTGGCTAAAACACTGCATTTCTCCCAGATCAAAATTGTTAGACAGTGTGGGAAATGGCTATCAGGGAAGAACTGGGATCAGATCACTGGAGGACAGTGTGATGTCTTATGTCAGTCTCTACTGATATCCAGGATAATTTTCTTAAGCTCAAATATATGGCTGTTTTATTCACCACGGCCCACATTCAAGGTAATGGTAATTCTCTGTATTGGGGTAAACACAATGACAGAGGCTGTTATTGGAGTCCAGGAGTAAAAGCCTTCTGGGAACAAGTAATTGTAGAGATTAATGTCATCACAGCGTACTGAGCCAGTTTTGGATCCTAAGATCTACATTTGTCATCTACATTTGATGGAGAATATGCTAGTGCTGTTGGTAAACCTTTAATTATTTATTTGATGATGGCAGCACACCTGGTCATTTCACAGAGATGGAAAGATTGCTTAATCAATTACTTTAGATAATGGGTACAAAGAATTTTTTTAAAAAGCTTTGTAAGAGTTTCTGAGAAAGTTACACATTATTTGTGTACCTTAAGACGACAAACAGAACCAGAAGACCATGCAGCAGCCTGGTGGAATATTATGTTACACAGGAACAATCAACTAAATATGGATTTTCAATTTTGTCCCTTCTTTTCCCTGACCTTATATTTTCTTCCTCTGAATTCAGACAGTATGCTTTTGTTTTTATTCTGTGAAATAAAATTCTAATGGAAAATGTGTTATCTGGTGTGACCCTAAGTTTTAGCACTGGGCCCAGGTGTTGAAAGGTGAGCACGGGGCATATCATGATAAAGTAAAGCCCACAGAGGAAGTGTTTGCTTCATATGTTTCAGATCACACTATTTTATTCTTTTGTTTCCTGACATCCATGAAATAGAAGGTATAAGCTTCCAAAAGCAGGACAGCAACCTATACAACCTCAACATGTATCTATACTACGGTACATCTAAGTGAGGAGGAATCTTCACATGGAGGAATGAAGTCATTAAGACAAATCAGGGCAATTAAGATCAACAAATGGAACAAGTTAGTCTTCACTTGGCCTAATATTTATTGACTTGTGGTAATATGTAATCTGGCTTTTTCACCATTGGCACTGGTGTTAAGAAAAGTATTCCTGCTAAAAAACAAGGTCTGGCTTTTGAAGATGCAGCTGTTTACACAGGCATCTCCTTGATTTCTCAACCTGAACCTCCTGTTTCAATTGCTGTGCCATTTAAATGGGATTGTTTTATTGCATATGTTACTTACACGTGTTTATCTTTTAATACTTGTGTAATTGGTTTTAAATACTTGTAAACCACTTGGAAGTGCATTTTGCACTGAAATAGTATATAAACAAACAAACAAACGCAATTAGCAAGGTGTAGAGTTTGGATTCTTCAAAAGAGCAATGATGAGCCTGCTTGATGTTTTCCCCCCACCTCACCAAGATACTTTGCACAGTTTAAATAGGTCAATTTTTATGTCACAATACAAAGATAAACAGACGGAGCATGAGATTTCACTTTCCCACATGTCATCTGATCAGAAAAGCAAGGAAGATGGGAACTTGTTTTATTTTTTAATTCAGTTTGGAAATGGGGTCACAATCCATGAAAAATTGAGTGCTCTTAAAGTCCTTTATTTCAACGGAAGCATTAAGCACATGCTTAAATCTCCCCAAGATGTTAGCCCTGAGTTAAGTGCATAGAACTCTTTGAGGAAGATATTGAAAGATGATGCCATAAAACGAAATGATACTGGCTTCTCCAGAACCTCGCTAATGCCTCCAGAAAGTGCCTACCCTTGCAACAATCAACCAATTCATCTTGGAAGTCTGGGTTGCTTGGTCAGCATGAGGTAGGCAGTGGAAAGTGAGGAAATCAATATGTCAGAACAGTCAAGTATACGGGCCACGTTCAGGTCACAAAAATGCAGTAAATTCTTATTGGCTGTGTATTTCAGGAAACCCTCCTACAGCCCTTGTCTCATCTTGGAGCTAATTCAAGGTACTAGGCTTATTCAAGGTACGAGTCTCTTGTTAAGCCTCCCATGTCCATCAATCCGAACAGTGAATACTTTTTTTTATTTAAAAAAAAACAAGCAATCAATGAGTTTAAAGCAAGGCAGACAGTTTCATGCAGCTATGACTACACTGTGACTAAACTGTATGGCAGCATCCACAGCAGCCAGAATAAGTGTAAGTATGATCCACAAATACTTTGGAAAGCACACACATAAACAAATTACCAACTGCCACCAGTGCATAACTGTTGGCACCTGCCTTATTCCAGAGAGGGGATTGACAAGCTGGGTGCCACTGTACAAAAGGCCCTTCCCCTTATTAAAACACCTACCTCTCAAAGAGGTATTTGTGATGGTAGGTTTTTTTTTTGTAAATCTCTGGGTCAAGGTGTTTTCCCCAGGAGCAGTTTCACTATTTACTTTCCAACAGTGGCGTGTACATCACTCTCACACAAAGTCAAATTTGCCGTACTCTGGACCCACCATTTAACCATTCCATGACGCACTGAAATCAGCCATGATGGGCAAAGGTTGAGAGGGCAATGCGTTCAGGGGAGCAGGCTTGTCCTGTTGCTCAGATCTCAAAATTGGAAATTGATACTATAAAACAAAACTAGATGGGTCCCCTTAACTGTTCTCATAAATATATGAATTTATTTGTGCACATTAGAAAGCAAAGAAGTTTAGTATTTGATTGTTAAAAATAAGTGCATATGAACAAAATGAAACTGCTTTCTTTCTTTCTTGAGTTTCTACTGAAGGATGTGTGGGAAGCATGCTACAATAAAGGAAATAAAAGATTTCCACTTTTTGTAAATATCTGTAGATATCTTATTTCTTTGCTGCTAGTGTTTCCAATTCAGGGATAATAATTCTTCTCAGAGAAGAGTAATTGTGAACTTTTCCTAACTATGGTATATTCCCTGAGGGCTTATGACAGTCATCTAAATAAAAGGGAGGGAAATTGCTTTTAAGTAACACATCCCCGCTCCCCATGGATGATTCTCATGTCTAAATAAAATTATCAGGTGCTTATACCACAAAGCAGGAAGTGCTTTTACGACAACTTGAAGTTGGGGTTCCCCACTCATAGATAACAGAAAGCAAATAATCTAGATGATGATGATGAAGAAGAATTTATATACCACCCTATACCCGGAAGTCCAAGGGGGTCAGGTGAAAAACTCGTGGGGTTCCCCCCCCCAGCTGGCTCCATTCTAAAATGTTTGCGTATATACGTGCACTAGGCAAAATTAGGTACAAAATGTGTATATTAGGAGAAATGCACATGAAAAGGCACATCAATTTTCATGTGAATTTAAGAAAACCACAAGCATAAATGCACATGCAAATGGAACAAGTCTAATTTAAGACTGCAAAGCTGAGAGAAACCAACATTGGCAGATTACCCTGTTCAGCATCACCTGCATTTGTAAAAACAGCACGTGTGAAGGCTCTCTTCAGCTAACTTTCTTTACACTTTAATGGTCTGACAATGCTATGCCTACATGGAAGAAACATTTCTAAAAAGGATTCAGTGGTCATAAAAAAGGAAGAGAGGAATTAAATTAATACAGCTTTCCCCCTTAGTACTAGCACCATCTAGTGACCCTTTTATGTAAAAAAATAAAAGGTTTAGAAAACAACTCATGCAATGTAAGTATTGCTGATTTTGTTACACAATGCCTACATTCTAGTCGCTGAGTGCTCTTGATCTTGGGCCCTATTTCCCACAGGTTCTGGTCGGCCACTTTGAGAACAGGATGCTGGAGTGGATGGGGTCATTGACTTGCTATTTTTAATTTTTAATCTTTATTATTTTAAATGCCACTCATTCAGCTGCATAGAGATGGATTTCCACCACCCACTCTTGTCAGAAGGAAGGCAAGTTGATCATGGCACAGTGCATCCCTGTGCAGGGACATCTGGACAATGGGGAGCAGTAGATGACAGACTTTACCATGGCCTCTTCTGCTTTTTTCAGTCCATTGTGATGATCTGCCCAGCCTGCTATGCAGAAGTGGGAGATTAGCTACTAGCTCATTGAAGGTGCAAGGTTGAGTTAGACCTTTGGGGTGGGTGAGTAAGAGGTCAGAGTTGTCCTGACATGATGTGGAGTGAAACCTTAGGTGGCAGAAGTGCAGGAGGCAGCACTCTGCTCACACCACCACTTCTCCCATTGAGAGGAAGGCATTCTGGCGTGTGGCATTGCCACTTGTTTTCCCTGCCCCTGTGAAGAGAAGCCTAGAAAACTGAAACATTTAGAGGAGCGCCCCTGGCTCCCGCTAAGAATGGTGAGAGCTCCTGCATGCTGCTGAGGGGAGTAGATCAGCAATATTAGGAGAAGCATCCTGGCTGCTGCCAAGATCTATGAGAACTGAGGAAGCATGGCATGGCAAGCAGGGCCAGGAGGCGCCAATTCTCATTTTGCATCAGGTGGTGAAACAGGAAACACCACTCCTGGTTGTGGTGAGTCTAACACTTGGCTCACACCATGAAGGCACACAGTGTTTGATTGGTTGGAACAACAACAACAACAACAACAACAACAACAACAACAACAACAACATTTGATTATTTATACCCCGCCTATCTGGTTGGGTTTCCCCAGCTACTCTGGACTTTAATATCCAGCAGAATATTAAAATACTGTACAATGATTCAACTTCCCTAAACAGGGCTGCCTTCAGATGTCTTCTAAAAGTCTGATAGTTGTTTTTTTTCTTTTACATCTGAAGGGAGGATGTTCCACAGGGCGGGCACCACTACTGAGAAGGCCCTCTGCCTGGTTCCCTGTAACTTGCTTCTCGCAGTGAGTGAACCACCAGAAAGCCCTCGGTGCTGAACATTGATCATACCTGGCATGTCATACAGACAAAGAGGAATGTCAATTTGGTCTGACCTGGTGAGCATTCTGAGGAATCTAGATGGGTTTCCTGACCAACTTACCTCTCACTGCCTGCCAACTGGAGAGGACATGAGAAGGTGGGTGGTCTTGTGCCCTAGAGATGCTTTGTTCTATTGAATACTGTCCAAAAGGGCTGGAATGGAGCAGTCTGATGCTTCCTTGGGTGAACAGGTGGTGAAAGGCATGGATCATTTAAGTCTAATCCAGTAGGGTGAGCCAAGGTGGTGTTGTAAAAATGTAAGAAGACCCTGCTAGGTGAAGCCAATGGCCCATCCAGCTGAGCATCCTGTTCCCAGATGCCCATGGGAAGCAAGGTCTGAGCACAATAGCACTCTTCACCACTGATGTAGTAGTCAGAGGCAGTAGTAGTAGTAGTCAGTAGTTTTGGCAGTGGTGGTAGCTACTGTACTCCTAAGCTCTTGCTCTCCTTTAACCCAAATTTTGTCTGGTGTCTTCATTCCAGGGCATAGGGGCAATCAGGCCAACCCATATTCATTCATTAGAATCAAAATGGGAGGAGTCTTGAAACCGCAGCATATAAGCAGTTTCAGCCATTATGTTTCTGAAGTGGATATCTAAGGCTGGATCCAGACACATTAAAGAAGTGTTTCAGTTTAAAGTGCTGAATGCAAATAGGTTCCTATTCTTTTCCAGAACTGGGCTCTGATGGGCATAGCACTGATTGGCTATCCGCCACTGCTGTTACCAACAGTGAAGCATTTCTAGTGAAGTTTTGTTTTTTAAAAAAAACATTAAAGGTACAAATGAAAGGGTTATCATTAGATGAAGTATTTCTTTGTGGTGGCACCAGAACTTTTCAAAGCCTTCCCCAGTGAAATCCTTCTGGCCACCTCTCTCCAAATTTAGGTAGGTAGGTTTTGAAAACCTAGTTTTCTATTTATCTACTTACCTAGGGGTAAGCCCTATTGAACAATGGGACTTACTTCTGAGTAAGTCTAATCCAGTAGTGTGACATGTATGGCTTTCCATTGCACATTCTAGAAATCTGATCCTGCTGATCCTGTTATTGAATTCTAGATTATGATTAGATAGTTTCTTGTTTAAAACTGCTTTCTTTCTAAAAGTTATTTCAATAGTACTTTTTAATGGAAAATCTGTATGTATGTGTGTGTGTGTGTGTGTGTGTGTGTGTGTGTATGCTACAAAATTTATGAAGTGTTTTAAAAAAGAAGCTGACAGCCCAGTTAATGTATGCTTAAGATTTGGTCAGCTGGTATTTTGCTTGAAATTCTACAGGATGACACACAGGAAGACTGTTGCAATTAAGAAAATAAAAGATTAGCTAGATTGTCCCCATGCTGCTAATATGCAAAGGTGTTAAGATGAATGGCTGAGCCATCATTTGATTTGATAGTATGAATATTTGTCATTTCAGCTACAAAGCTAAGCTCACTTGATTTGGGGTCTGTTATATCTGATTTTCACCCATATAGACAGACTTCCCAGAGAGCCAGGATCACTTACATCTCTCTGTGGTTCATACACTTGAATTGCCTGCTACATAATTTGTGAAATGGCTCAGCTAGAATCAAGCTGTGATTTATTTATTTTGTAAGAAAATATATTTGCAACATGCATTAACTGTATGGTGCATGTCAAAACCATAGGCAAATAATGGTCTCAAACTCTGGAGTAACAAACACTGGGGGACTTCCGGGTTAACGCCTCTGGCAATGGCGGATTTCCTCTGATCAGGAGGAATCTGCTTCGTGGAAATTAGGGTCTGGACCGCCACGGCGAGGTGGAGACCCACCAAAAACCACAGGCGGGAGAAGCCTGTGGACGTGGGATTCAGCTGGCACCTTTTGCGCCTCCTCTACTCGCGGGGAAACCCGATTTCGGGGATCCGGAGCGACGTGGGGTGAACGGCGCGGTGCTTCAAATCGACTGCTCTTTTCACGGAGTGAAGCCGCATTGCTGTTGCCGGAGAGCGCTGACTTTTTCCTGTGGACAGTTGGACTTTAAACAACTACCTGTGAGTAGAACGGAAAATTGGACTATGAAACATCTTAATTTGGCTCCGAAGTGGGAAGGTTCTAAACAGGAAGTCCGCCTTCCGCTTTTGTAAATAGATTGAAGCAAAGACATTGCAGGCTAAAGTCTGGAAAGTCTTTTGTAAAGGACTAAATCTCCATCGGCTAAATTTACTAAACCCCCCTTGGAAGCAGGAGAAGAGGGGGAAAATCTTAGATTGTTCAAGCCTGCAGGAGAGAGAGTAAAGAAAGATAAATTTTCACCGTCTTGAACCTGGGAACGGGGTGCCAGGAAGACAGACAATTTGGGAAAGTTCCTTGACTGTGAATAAAATGTTTCTTGACAGATAGTTAAAAAAGAGAAACATATTGATTCCAATGTTTCCTTTTGCATGTAAAAGGAACAAAGTAAAGTGCAGGTATAAATATGAAGAAGATCTGCAGAAGGGACATGGAAAAGAGTTAAGAGCCTCGGATAGAAGATCACCAGGTTAATGGACTAGATGGAATGGATAGAAAGGGCTGACAGAACCCGAGACCAGGAAGAAGAGACAGTGGATGAAGATTGGAAGAAAGTTTAAAAATTCATTTAGAGAATTATTGTAAAATTAATGAGTGTTAGAAAAAATGTTGGAATGAAAATATTTGGCTTTAGTAGAAATGCTATAAGGAGTTATATACAAATAGGTTTTAAGTTTTAGGGCTTTTTATGGTAAGATAAGGTTAAAATAAATCAAGACAATTTAATGACAGAATATAGTGAAAGATGGAAAGGATTTGCTGAGATAATTAATAACTAGAATACAAAAAAGGGAGGTGCGAGGAGGTCGATGAAATAAGTTAACGAAAGATAAAGATTTGGGAATATTGGATTTGTTTTTAATTTTTTGTTTGCTTTTGTTTTTGGTTTTGATGTATTGTGTGTTTTGTTCTCTTTTTTCTTTTTATTGACGTGTACTGTTTAATTCCTTTTTTGTTTTTCTTTCTCCTTTTTCTTTTTTCCTCTGTAATTTTAAATTCTCGATAAATATCATTTTTTAAAAAAAACAAAAACAAACACTGGCATATTTGTGCGAGACTATCTTGATGTCTTTATAGTTTGTGCAGATTGGCTACTGAAAGTCCCATGCGGGAATAGGCCATGTTTTTGTGATAAGACTATTAAAAGCAAATCTTGGGCAACAGAAAGGACATTCAAGCATTAGCAAATTTCTCAATTCAATATCAAACCTTTATGGACAAAATTTCAAAAGGTCCAGTACAATAAAATCTGCACCTAAAAATTAAAATATTCACAAAACCTCACTGCATGTTGCAGAAACCTGGCTACTATCTCCATCTTATCCCCAAACAAATTTATCAAGGGGTGAATCTTGTAGAATTTGAATTCTGTGTAACTTGCTTTCATCTTAAAGCAAAAGTACTTTACAGTATATGCATAACTACTGTAGTTTGCTGATGGGTGGTAAATTCCTCTGGTGTGAAAAGCTGTTATTTTTAAGACTACTCCTATGGACGTCTCCTTATTCTGTGTGAAAAAAGGAATTTTCCTACCAAATTACTCATGTCAGTTATTGATATGTTTATTGTTGACTAAGCTTTGATTTCAGTGAAAAAATTGAGAGAACACTATTATTAAAGTGCTTGTTCAATTTTTCTCTAAAATTTTTTCTCTAAAAATGCACATAAAAGATTTATTGTATTACTCTAGCTGTGAGACAGGGTGGGTAAATAATATAGTTTAAAAATAAGTGGCCAACCATCCTTACAAAATGAATTATTATTATTTCTCTTTCTTTGAAGGTGTCAAAAGCCATTTTTTCTTAATTATTTTTGATGTTTTCCTTCTCCCAAGAAAGATTCCCTGAGGTTCTCCCCACCCCAAGAATAGAAATAATTAACTGGCTTCCTTTTGAACAGATGTAAACTTTGAAAAGATGACTCTTCTTTAATTGTACCTGTCACCCAAGGAGAAGGCACCTTGCCTGAAATGTCAGGAATCATTAATAGAAACAGTTTATGTATACACAGCCCCCCCCGCCTTTGAAAGAAATGTATCTTTCACAAATAACTCCTAGCCTGATATTGGATGAGTATTCCATAGTGTTTCTTGTGCCAAAAATGAACATTTGGTTTCTGTGGGTACTGAGTGAAGCAAAGCAGGTTCCCCACTGAGACAGGAGAGGAAAGCAAACGTCTTAAAAATGGCTGAGTTTCGTCTTATATCGACTTTTGTATCATAGTACCAGCTGCAAAATTGGATACAGCTATTCATGCAGAATGAAAAGAAATAAAGTGTGATTGTTATTGGGCTGGGGATGGAAGCTGGCAATGTCAAAGGGCCATCACTTTCTTACAGTGAGAACAGATGTCTTCTTAGAGTCTTTTCTCTTCTATGTAACATCAATAATGATGATGATGATAAAACAACAACAACAATATTGGTGGTCTCCAAATTATCCAAATGACAGTATTTCCCATATTCCATTCCTTTGTTAGTTCATGGTTTGTTATTTTGTTATTTGTTTTACCCTGAATTCCATTCCTCCTGAATTCCAGTTTAACCAAGATAATCATAAATTCCATGGGCCTTCCTGGACCTCAGCAGATAAATTCATCAACATTGCTGAGATCCTTCTAATTGGATACATCCATGATTTGAACCTGCATCTTTCTACTTGCAAAACAGGTTCAGGGGCCTCTCTGTCTGGCTCTCAGGACTCTCCACAGCCTCTGCCCAACCACATCCCTCTGCAGACCTACTTCATACCCTCCTTGGGTATTTTAGCCTGGTTGGGATGGGTCCTTGAAATACTATACTATATTTACTATACCATACAAAGTACTCATTGCCTCTTGTCCTGCCCACCACTGATAAGTGGCTCCAAAAAGCTTGTACAGAAGGGAGTGTGGCCCTCAGTCAGAAAAATATTACCAACTGTGAATATAGGACCTTCACTCTTCTCCTTTCACAATCCTCAGGTGTCCATTGTTGCCTGCTCCCTCAAAATAACTCTCATTTTTCTCTTCCTGCCCTTTACACTCAGCAGTACCTCAAACTACGAACATTCCAATACATTTTGCTGCCTGAGGTAGAGAACAAGATGACAGCTCCTTCCCATTCAATGTGCAGAAGCTGTTTGGACTAGCAAACTGAGTCTTCTAACTATGCTGGTGGCAGGACAACGTCTTCCATCACAGAGTACAGCAACCTAGTTTGGGGAATGCAGGGCAGGTTCTGTAGCATATTGTCCTAGAGGGCGGAATGGGGGGCAGTGACTTAAAGGATGCAGGCAGGAACAGTAGCACTTGGTTTATTCAGACAAATGGGGCAGTGCTCTACCAATATCAACCAGCAATCACTCACCCAACTGTTACTTACATCCTATCATCTTCCTCCTCGTCACTGTTGCCAGTAGAGAATTCACTAGGGAGGAGGATGGAGGCAAAACTAGAATGAATTGGCTCTGTCTGTTATATGCTCTGGCTCCACCTACTGTGGGTCCCTCTGCCCTTACCAGTCCCACTGGGCACCAACCACCACTCATCAGGTTGACACCACTGTCCTGGTCCCCAGCACCTGCCACCTGAGGTAGTAATCTCACCTTTTCTAATAGCAGGGCCAGCCCTGTCTTCAAGAGCACATTTCTGATTGGTCCAAGCTTTTCTTTCCAACTTTGCACATTTTAACCCTTGGGACTCTACTGCAATTAAGTGTAAGACCCTAAAATTGTAATATATTAGGCCAACAACCACAACAATGAGTTACTTGAGTCTCTTACATGCCTCCTCCCAATCCAAGGCCATTAGGGGGGGAAAGGTTATTGTTATTATTTTTAAAGCATTACAGCTAGGTGGTGGACCCAATGTCTGTAAAGTTTCAGCTACAACTATTCTCAATTCTGAATTCTGGTCTTGATTGACATTTATGAAAGCCACTTCATTAAAACAACAGAGTTATAGATCTCTTCTTCTTGCTTTTACTCACTAACTGCAGATTTGGCTGCATAAAGCTTCTGGAGTTACTTCGAGATACAAAATTCAGATCCAGCATTTATCTTCAACAGTTATTCTCCCTGTGACATTTGGGATAATAAAGTTTTTAGCCTGCTTTTCCACACTGATGTTAACCAAAGAGCTGCAGAGGTTAGAGCAGCAGTAGTGTTAGAACTGACCATCCTTTTACCTAATCTGCTGGACCAAGTGGATCAGTGTGGAATGGTGGGGAAAGGCAGCTCACTGGTAGAGCATCTGCTGTGTGTGCAGAAGGTCCCAGGTGCAATCCCCAGCATCTTCAGGTAGGGCTGGGAAAGAGTGAAAACCTGGAGAACCTCCCCCAGTCAGTATAGACAATACTGAGCAAGATAGACCAATGATCTGGCTCAGTATAAGGCAGTTTCTTATATTCCTATGGTATATAGTGAAGCAATCACTACAATTATACATTCATTTCCAGGTACTGAGTGTGAGAGGACCTCAATTGCACTCTTGGTTCTGTGCCAGATGAGGAAGAGAGTTTCTGGCTAAGGCGGAGCACATCCCTCTGAAATTGCCAGATCTGCCCATCCTTCCTGAACCTGAGAGAATTGTCTCACTCGGCTTCATTACTGGGTCATTCATGCAACAGGGTGATCAAACTATGATTCTGTGCTTCCAAGTTATTCCTCTGGTCTCCCCAGGGGCAGCCATCCCATTTTGCCATCTGAGGTGAAACAGCAAGGTGCTGCCTTGCATGTGTGCTGCCCGCACCCCCCTTGCCACCCCTGCTGAAGCTTCACTTTCCAAGGTTGCACAGCTTCAGCTTTAGGTGAAATAATGTGGATTTCAGACACAATTTCATGGGGCTCTGGTGAGATCTTGCTGGAACCTAGAAGCTACTACAGCCACTTCTCTGGCAGTTGGAAGGCAAAGATGCCCCTTGTATTCCACCACCTGAGGTGGCTAATTGAGTCTGCCAGTCCTGCTTCTCCCCCAACCCACCTCTCAATTATCTTGACAATTGGTTGGCAGTGGTATTTATTTTAACAAGACATATTTGATAAGTTGTTTCCCTGAGATGTATAATTATGTCGTACATTCACCTGTGGATTTGTCAAAGAAGGTGCGAATCACACCAGGAAAAAGCTCCCCTTTGCAGCATAATACCAGCACGTGCAGAAAATTTACATGTATCTGCTATGGCTTTGGAACTGTTTGATGTGAGAGTGTGGGAGAGATTGGAAAGAGATTGTTCGAAGAATTACTCTTGTGAGACTGATTTACTTAGATGCTGAGAAGCCTGTTCATCCACTCCATTTTATTATAGAGGCTGGTGGCAGTGGCAGTGGAAGGAGGGGTCCCTAATGCTTCAGTGCTACTTGCTAGTTATTATTCTCTTACATTTAAAATGGGGAAATGTAGGAAATTTTGTCTCACAAGGTTTTCAGATGTTAATAACCTGTATCTGTTTCAGAACCTGTGACAGGCAAAGATTTCCTTGAGGGAGTTTCAGATAGATTTTTTATTTTATTTTTAAGAACACTGTTTACTGAATAATATTATTTTCCAAAGCAAGCAGTGTTCGGGGGGTGGGGAGAGGGGGGGGGAGTTGGAAAGAAAGGGAAATGAAATTGCTTCCAACACTTGGGTTCATAATTTCCCTGTCATCTTATTTCAGGAAAAACAATTGAAATTACTGAGTGTAGCATGTATTGATTGTCTGCAATAACAAATGTGATTTAGCAGACATTGGTGTCTATTGGGGAAGCCTAAGCTTCAGAACTATGGAATTAAAAACAGGTTAGGGTTTAGGAAAAGTGAATAAATAAGAGATCACATAAGCCAAAAGCAGAGTCTAGCAACTCATACAAGTCTGAGATAACCGTAGCATTGGAAAAGGGTGGTAAGATGCCACTAACACTTATTGAATTGATTGCATTTCTTTATTCACTCACTATAATTCTATTGGACTATTCCTCCAAGGAGATCAAGGTGTTATTCATGGCCTCTGCTTTTATCCTGGTCCAAAGTCATGACTGTCCCAAGGTCATTCTGTGAGCTTTGTGACTGAGTGGTGACTTGAACATGAGTCTCTTCAATCCTCCTTTAAACTCTACATCTCAGATACTGATTTGGTCAATAGATTTTGGATTGGTTCAGACATGTTCCTACTACTAGGTGTACACTTCTGGGGAGCGCAGGTCTGCTGGACTAGGTTTATGTAGCAGTACTGTTGCCATGCAACACATAAACTTTCTCCTAAGTCAGACCACTAGTCCACCTAGCTTAGCAAACATTTTAGCTAGCACTTGCTCCAGAAGGACCCTGGAAAAAGTCTTGTTCCTGAGACTGTTCTGGCTGAAGATGCTGGATGGTTGAACATGGAACATGCTCATGTGGATAATCTATTCACAAATGCTCTACAGTCAGGTCTAAAGAGGAAGTGCACATATGCAGGGTAAACAAAGGGCCATTCAAAATTTGCAGAAATCAACCTAAGGTCAGAGCCATAGCATATACTTAAAGCACAACCAATTCACATTTACAGCACATGACTACCTCCAAAGAATCCTGGGAATGCCTCACAGAGCCTCACAGTTTTAAGTATCCTTAACAAACTACAGTTCCCAGAATGCATATGTGCAAGTTGTGTATTTTAAATGTGCACTGGATGTGCTTTCAATGTATGGTGTGGATCTACCCTACAGTAAGAAGCCTAGAAAATAAGAGAGCTTAGGATGAGGGAAGGGTGACATCGTCACCTCATCCTAACTCATTTTGTTGGCAAATCAAGCCTGCCACAAGTGCAAGTAGCAGATGGCTCCATTTGTATTTGGCTGGCCAGCACTTGGATGGCGCCTCAAAAACTTAAAGTCCCAAGACTATGAATATGAGGACCAGACTGATATCCTTTCCACATTCCAGTCTTGGGGATCTATAATGATCCACCTGTCATCATAAATGTATATCAGGGCATTCATTAGTGGTTCAAATTCTTCTTTTATTCCTGCACAGTCCTGCAGGCATAGCCAACCTATTGAAATGTGCTCACCATTAAGAATGCAAGAAGGCATTGATTTCTGTCCTGCTATGTATTTGTTGCATGCAGCAGTTACTGTTCCACTGCAGTTCAACTTCTAACAAAAGCCATGTTATTTGTCTTGCTTCCTGCTATGGTGAAATTTTGCCTAATTCATTATTCAATTAATTATATTACCCCACACCATTCATTCCAGAGCAAACAAAAAACATATCAGGATGAGGGGGGAGTCACCAGTTGCATGCTGTTATGTATCATTTGCAGACTGAAAACAACAACTGTGAATACTCATCGTATTCACTCATCACATTCGCTGGGTTGATTTCCATTCAAGAAGACATGGCATGAATAAACAAACACTAGCAATTTCCATTCCTATCTCTGTGAGCAGGGTAGAGTAGATGAAAAACCTCATGAACCATGGCTAATCAGAGCAGGGTGAGGAATTCTATCTGCTCCCAAAAGGCAAGTAAACCTATGCTATGCCTAAGTGTTGGGCAGGTAGAGATGCAAAAATGATAAAGCAAGCTAATTGGTGGTGGCAAAAGGGGCAGGTCTTTTATAGCCCATCCACTCCCTATATGGTTTGTCCTGTAGGTTGTATTCTCCAATGTGATTTCCTGTATTGTAGATATTGGGGATTATAGGAGAGACACAGTAGTGCTGTATGCTCCCAAGGTTTATATTAGGTCCACTGAGTCTAGAGTCTTTAGTGTGGTGGCATCTTCACTTCTAGTAAACAACAGGAAGACACCTGCAGTATTAACATCCAGTTTCAAGCTCACCTTTTCACCCAGGATTTCCCTGAGGGGTTATCTGGATATGTTTGATCTACTGATTTGTGGCATATTTGGTGTTTGCTTTATGGATGTAATTTTATTGCTGTTCAGCCACCAGAAACTTTAGGAAGCTCTTCACTACAATGATATTCTTCTTAATCCTGGCAGTATAGAAATTTTGCAAGTAAAACAAATAAACATACGTTTCCCTCAGCCCCAGCCAGCATAACCAGTGTTGAAGGATGCTGACAGCTGTAGTCTACAACATCTGGAGGACATCATGTTGGCTGTATATAAATCATCATCATCATTATCTAATCTTACTGAAACTCATTCATATTTTCTGCAGATACCCACCCTATCCCCCAATAAAATTCAGTTCTGATGAAATGCCACATTTTTCATTTAGGTACAAATCAATAGCTATTTTAATGTCACACAACTAAATCTGTTAGTATTTGTCAAGTTTACCTGCATGCCTCAAAGAAAATTCATTGTGCACACCATAAGATGGCAATATTTCTCTTTGAGAAACAGTAGGGGGAGAGAATCACTGGAAAAGGAAACAAAATTTGTGTGTGTGATGGTGCTTGTATGCATCATACCGTCAAAAGCTACAGTGACTTTCACAAACTGCAATAGTTTAAAATTCTTCTTCTTTCATATTGGAAAATAAAATTAGAAATGATTCACTTAATTCCCCCCCCCCCATTTTTGATAGCTGATATCATGCATATCTGGTTTTGGACAGGTTTCCCCTTTCCTTATGGTATATTTATTGAACCATGTTTGTATTCTGAATGATACATTCATTTAAATGTCTATGCATCTCAGGGGAAATTTAGGTCATAGCTCAGTGGCAAAGCATTTATTTTGCATGCTAAATGTCCAATGTTCAATCCCCGACATCTCTAGAAAAAACTGGGAAAACCCTAGAGAGCCACTGCCAGCCAGTGTAAACCATGAGAGGGGAACTGGCCCACAGGCCAAATTTAGCTCATCACATCTCCCCAATTGCCCAATGAGGCCATTTCACCCAAGCCAAACACACTAGACCTGTCAAATATGATGCCAGATGCAGGGCAGATAGAGGTAGAGCTTATCTGAAAGACGATTTACAGGCACTGATTCAAAGCATAAAGTAAAGGTAAAGGGACCCCTGACCATTAGGTCCAGTCGCGACCGACTCTAGGATTGCGGAGCTCATCTCGCTTTATTGGCCGAGGGAGCCAGCGTACAGCTTCTGGGTAAGCATGACTAAGCCTCTTCTGGCGAACCAGAGCAGCGCACGGAAACACTGTTTACCTTCCCACCGGAGCGGTACCTATTTATCTACTTGCACTTTGAGGTGCTTTCAAACTGCTAGGTGGGCAGGAGCTGGAACTGAGCAACGGGAGCTCACTCTGTCGCGGGGATTTGAACCGCCGACCTTCTGATCGGCAAGTCCTAGGCTCTGTGGTTTAACCCACAGTGCCACCCAATTCAAAGCATAGTGTTTCCCAACTGCCTGCCTGCCAGCTAATTGTCCGACTCTTGGAAACCAGTGTGCAAAGCACTTTGTAAGTTGTGTGACTGCAGCTTTACCCAAGCATCAAGCATTTGGGTTGCAAAGCCCCTTGCACATTGCTATTGTAGCATTCATCAACCAATTGATTGTCAAGTGTTTGAGGTGTATTGACACAACACTGCACTTGGACAGGTGTCAGTCACCTGATGCCATTAGGTCATCCGATTGACTCACAGATGGTGATATACCCATGGTGGTGGGGGTGGGGGTGGAGAAATCTGGCTCATTGGTTCTCCCACCTTTTGGTTCCCAAAAATGTTCCCTACCTCTGGTGTAAGCACTGCTGAACTAGATGGACCAATGGTCTGACAGGACAGCTTACTATATTCCTTTCTCATTAGGTAGGGCTGTAGATCAGTGTTAGAGCATTTACTTTGTATACAAAAGGTCTCAGGTTAAACCTCTGGCATCTTGAGTTAGGGCTAGGAGAGTCTGATATTCTGGAGAAATACCGTCAGTCCTTTCAAACAATACTGAGATAGATATATGCAAAGGACCATTATGGTCTTGCCACACCCTAGATTTCTTGCCTACCTGGATTCAGAATTGAGGGATCACAGGGGTTGCTGACAGGGACTCTGATAGAAAACAGCTGGGGTTAGAGGGGCTGTTTGAAACAGGATGCTGGGCTACATGGAGCACTGGCCTGATCCAGCAGGGCTGTTTGTATGTCCTTTGGCAAGATCAAGAGATGAATCCAGTACAGTGGCAAAGATAATATGACATGAATCTAATGTGGTTATCTTCCTGATATAACTAACCTTCAGGTGGCTTGCCTACCTTCCATCCAGCTATTGACATTGGATTCTTGCTTGCTCTTGGATCTTGGTTGACTTCTGTAAAATGGGTGCAGGACTCCTCCAGTGATATCACCCTTTCTTGTGGACTCCCCACAGTGAAAACATTCAGCTGGTTCACCTAATTTTATGAGGGCAGTGGGAACGGACACTAGCGGCGATGGAAGCCACAGATCTCACAAATATCCCTCAAGGGGAAGGTCACTCTATAACCAGTACTCATGAATTTAATACACAATCTGGTGTCACCCATATTTGGGAGCAACCATTTGTTTACTTTGCAAGTTTCCCTACTGTAGCTATGTTGGTCCAATTTCAACTGTGCATTTGTTAACAGCTTACAATTATCCCTGTGATCTGGGTGTAGGTAGGCGAACACCTAATGAAGCTGTAATTTGGCATCAAAGTTTCCATTGTGAAGTTGTTGTTAATTAACAAGTCATCCCTGGAATAATGCAGCGTGAGAGATTTGGATTTCTTATTTTGACAGCTTTCCTTTCCAAAAGGCTAATTAAAATAGTTTTGCTGACATGATGGGCATGCATCTGGCAACTCAATTATCCTGTTTTTTTGTTTGTTTGTTTGGTTTTGTTTCTATTCCAGTGAAGGTATCTTGTGATTGTAAATTAGGAAACAGCTAATTCTAGGTGGTTGCATTTTTACAGCTTAAAACTCTGAATGAAACCAAAATTTGATTTGCAAGCCTTGTTCTGAGTGCACTCCACATTAGGTGACTTTCTCTGTAGGTGCATTCTTGGGAGCTGCCCATCACCCACTAAGGTGCTTAATAGGGTCAGCAAACTGACCTACCTGTTTTCCTTCCTGTGCTTGCATGCCAAAGTGACACTTTAAATCAAACAACCTACTTAGCAAACCACCACCCTGACCCCTGCACTGTGGAGTAGGCTATGAAAGGGCACATAGCCAGCTAGTCAAAAAATTCTACTTGGTCCAAAAGGCAACCATCATAGCCACACTATGAAAGAGGCAGAGGTGGGCTGGAAAAAGTGGAAGCAACTCCTCATGCTTATATGCACTCAGTTGCCCTGCCCCCTGGCTACTGTGTACCACATCTGCATGTGAGGGCACTCACTTGCCCTTAATCAAGATGGCAGCTGGGGGTTCACCTGCTGCCAGATACCAGATCAGAAGTGAGGCAGAGAACAGGGGAAACTTTTTTAAACTGAAGATCCATGTTGATGGGTGTGAGTGTGGATGTGCATATGTATGTAAAGGTAAAGGTAAAGGTCCCCTGACAGTTAAGTCCAGTCATAGATGACTCTGGGGTTGCAGCGCTCATCTCGCTATACTGACCGAGGGAGCCAATGTTTGTCCGCAGACAGTTTTTCTGGATCATGTGACTAAGCTGCTTCTGGCAAAACTAGAGCAGCACAAGGAAACGTCGCTTACCTTCCTGCCGGAGCGGCACCTATTTATCTACTTGCACTTTGACATGCTTTCGAACTGCTAGGTTGGCAGGAGCTGGGACAGATCAATGGGAGCTCACCCCGTCGCGGGGATTCGAACCTTCAACCTTCCAATCAGCAAGCCCAAGGCTCAGTGGTTTACACCACAGCACCACCCACGTCCCATATGTATGTACACTTATTTAAATACTTATATAGGCATAAAATCATCATATATTTGATATTATGAATGATTACTGTATTGTAACTGTGTTTTAAAGTTCTGTATTTAAGTGTCTAATAAACACATTTGCAAACGCAATAAAATCCAGGTAAGATCCATGTGATCACATGCAAGATGTGAATTGTGCCAGTGATCTTGTGGGTTTTTTAGCTGGTTGGCATTAAAGGATCATGGTCTACAGCAGAGATATCCTGAGATCCTGGATGCTCTGAATGAGCTCATCAGTAAACTCCTTTAAATGTCAATTCATAGTCAAGTGCATCTGTTAATGAATTAGTTGTCAATTTCCTGCTGCCAGGCTCCAATATCTAGAGGTGTCGTTTCACGTCTTTGCTTTTCAGTGTTTGACATCTGGTGTTTGTGAGAAACAGTCCAAGTGGTAAAGTATATATCTTTAACACGTTATTTAAAAGTGTTCAGTTAAATGTTAAAAGGAAAGGGAGAGGGCCATATGCTTGGTTGCAATTTCATGTTTACTAGTAAAAGACTTCAAAAGACCCACGAATTTATTTTAGAAATATTCTCAGGTAGTTGGTTTGGCCTAGGCAAGCTACATTTGCCTACTTTATAGGGAAGCTTTTTAACGTGCAATGTTTTATATATGCTGGAAGCTGGCCAGAGTGGCTGGGGAATCCAGTCAGACGGGTGGGGATGGATCAATAGATATATAAATAAATAAATAAATAAATAAATAAATAAATAAATAATTGAGAGTTGGAGGAAGAGGAGGCTTGATGGAGCTGGCCTACTACAGCAGAGCTGACGGGCAGAGCCCTAGCTTGATCAAATAGGGATAGCATGATTAAGAACAACTGCTGCCTCCTTACTTCTCCTCACAAAATCCCATTCACTAATGTGATCAATTTTGGTGATACTCGAAACATTCCTATCTCGTGTGTAAATAATGTTATTTTGAAAATAAATTCAAGGGATGGTACTAAAGTCCATTGGCTGTATCTCCTTAAGCTTGCAGACTTGCCACAAAAGCGCTGCTGGATCAGACCATGATCCAACCTGTACAGAATCCTTGCCGTAACAGTAGGCAGCTTGATGACCCTGAGAAACTTAGAAGCAGGCAGGAAGGCAGTAGACTTCACTTGACTGTTCCCAGCATCTGATATTGAGAGGTGCACTGCACATAAAAAAATAAGATTCCTGCTGGGAGAGACTTAAAGACCTATCTACTCCAGCACCCTGTTTTTCCACAGCCCCAGGAATAGCAATAGCACTTTCCAGCATTCAACATTCTTCAGATGAAAATAAGGACCCCCCTTGACACCCTAACCACGCCCCACGCTCTGCAGAGCATTTCCTATCAGAAGAAGGATGAGTGCCACAAACACTATACCAATGGGACACAGCACACACAACCTCCATCGTCCTGAGAAAAATGATTCCTATTTTATTTTATTCTTTTGGTAGATTTACAAAAATAAAAGCATGAACCAATAAGATTAGATGTGGATGCACACACACACACACAGAGCAAGTCTCCTGGAGCTCTGCTCCACTCCCCCTTTCTTCCCGCCCAGGGTGGCCATGCCCCTGCCTGCCCATCAGAGCCGGAGTGTCATGCGTGGCCAAGTCTTGGTGGTGGCAGCCTCTCCTCCTCCTCCAACAGCCACTACAAGCTGCCCAAGTTAGGAGGCTGGCAGCAGCAGCCATGGAGAGGCAAAGGGGTGCTCCCTCACCACTGCTGCCACTGGTGCTGCCACTGCCACTCAGGACAGGTGGCAGCTCATCCTCCTTCCTAAACTCAGTGGCGGCAGCACTGGCAGGGGAAATAGAGACATTCTGGGATCAAATCAGAAGCCAGAATGGCTTCCGTAATTCCAGGACTGTCTCTGGAAAATTGGGTATGCAGAATAAAATGTTTAGAATAAAATAAAATAAAATATCTTAGGATAAAGAAAGCATTTAGAAATGTGTACATGTGCACTTAGGTACAAAGTTTGTAATAAGGTTCATATGTAGATTTGAATTTTTATGTGGGCTTTTCTAATCAAATCAAATCTGGGTAACATAGAAATGGGATAAAATGGGGTTTTGAACTAACGTACAAAAAATGACATTGGCCATAAATATACTGCTGACTATATATTCCTTCTTGATTGATTCCACTTCAGAAACGTAATTTATTTCAAAGTCTTAAATCCAAGGAGAAATTATAATATAGATAATTTATCTAGCATATCTGGTACAAACCAAGCCTGTGCGCACAATCATCAAGTAGTTGTGTCTCTTCTTAAGTCAGGTTCAAGTTTGAACAACAGTTAATGGTCATGAGCGACACAGAGCTTTGACCCTGAGACTTACGAATTCACTTTGCAGTTTAATTAAGCCCTTTTTGGGTTGCATTTTATTACATGATTAATGCTGATTTCATTGATGGATGTGAAGATTATTATTTGCCTTTTATCACTTAGTAATTGAGTTCTCTATGTAATTTACTGCTCTGTCTTTTATTGTAAAATAGATCAAGAAAAGTTTCCATTAATCTTGCTCTTTTGGCAACCGTCTACATTTAACATTGTGAACAGCCATCAATAGGAGCAGTGTATTAAGCAGAACAATGACAAAGAAAGAATTTAATTTGGTCGTTAGCCTGGTTTCAAAAATGTGTTTGGAGTGGTGAAGAGGGCTGCTTCCCCATTATAGCCTTAAGTAACACTTTAAAATGTCGTTTAATTTGTCAAAGGTCTAATTACAATGTTACTTGCAGGACAATATACTGTTTTGACCCTAATACTCTCATTCAGTGCTCCTTTATTTCTCTTTGCTGTCACAGCATACTGAATAAAAAGGTACCAAATCTTATTTCCAAATAAGTAAACTTCTAAGTGGCTCACATTTTATGGCTGTGGGCCAGGAGTGATCAACTGGCATCTTTTGGGCACAACATATTGCTCGGGCTCTGATGATAAGAGAGGGATCCAGCAATTTCTGTTAATTTCACATGGGTTCAATCATGTTTTTTTCTGTCTTGTTGTCACATTAAGCTATGATTTAATGACACCTTTTAGCTATGTGGTTAAATCTGTAGTTATCCTATTTCTTTTTCATTCTAAGCTACCCATTTTAAATTGAATTTTGGTACTTTTTAAAATACTGGTATTTTGTGGTATCACAAAATCTGAAGAAGTGTAAAATGGTAAGGATGGTTACATTATGATCTACATATCTAGGACTTGCAAATTACATTGTAATTCTCAGAAATCTAATCCCTCAAGCTTCCCTAGCTTCAGCAACCCATTGCCAATAACCCTTCTGGCAGAGGCATAGCTTGTGGGGGGGGCACTGGGCACCACACCACAGGGGGCAGCACTTACCGTGGAGCCTGAAGCGTGCCTGACCCACGCATCTCTCCCATAGCTGTCAACTTTCAGATTTGAAAATAAGGGATCTGCAGCCTCGAAAATAAGGGATCAGCAGCATAGCTGTCAACTTTTGAATTTGAAAATAAGGGATCAGCAGCCTCACCTGTCCCGGAGACAGTCTACGGGATATCTAACAATCCGGGATAGCAGTGGGAAGCAGTGGGAAATGGCACTGAAATAAGGGAATTTCCCGCAAAAAAGGGAAGGTTGACAGCTATGATTCTCTCCTGGGAGTGATGTGGTGGCTCAGGCACCTGCATGCTCCTCGCTGGCCAATAGGACAGTGTAGGGCTTGTGTCTGCCTGCTGCCTCCCCCTCAGCCACCCTACAGCTACACCCTACACCGCTGCTTTCAGTCTTGAAGTACCGTATTTTTTGCCCTATAGGACGCACTTTTCCCCCCTCCAAAAATGAAGGGGAAATGTGTGTGCATCCTATGGGGCGAATGCAGGCTTTTGCTGAAGCCTGGAGAGCGAGAGGCGTCGGTGCGCATCAACCCCTCTCGCTCTCCACGCTTCAGGAAGCTATCCGCAAGCCTCGCACGCCCGGCGGGAGGTCCCGCCAGGCGCGCGAGGCTTGGGGCAGCAGCCTGCAGCCCGAAGCACGGGTCACGCTGCGGAGCACACCCCGTGCTTTGGGCAGATGTCCGCAAGCCTCGTGCGCCCTGCGGGAGGTCCCGCCAGGCATGCAAGGCTTGGGGCGGCAGCCTGCAGCCCGAAGCATGGGGCGCACTGCGGAGCACACCCCGTGCTTTGGGCAGATGCCCGCAAGCCTTGCATGCCCTGCAGGAGGTCCTGCCGGGCACACAAGGCTTGGGGCGGCAGCCTGCAGCCCGAAGCACGAGGCGTGCTGCGGAGCACACCCCGTGCTTCGGGCATATGTCCGCAAGTCTCGCGCACCCAGCGGGAGGTCCCGCCAGGCTCGAAAGGCTTGCAAGCAGCAGCCTGTTCTGGGAGCTGCGGTTCGGGGAAGCTCGGGCTTCCCCCGCGCCAGCCCAGCACCTGGGGGGCAATTAATATTTTTTTCTTTATTCCCCCCCCAAAAAAAACCTAGGTGCGTCCTATGGGGCGGTGTGTCCTATGGGGCAAAAAATATGGTACATGGAGAGACAAGTTTAAGATGGCTTCATCTTGTACTTTTCTGTTCTACTCCAAGCATGCAAGTAGGAGCCACCAGGCTTGAAGTAGATTGGATGGTGACCAGGAGACACCTTCTTTAATCTGGTAATAAGGTGGTAATTTCACATCACCTTCTGCAGAATGTTCAACCTGGCAGCGACTTTACGTCTGGTGGTTGTTTGGTCATCAATATGTTTCTCTGCCAAGATCAGACCACCCTCCTCCCTAGGTTTCAGAAGTTGGTTGGTGCAGACCTAGAACCTGTTGGATGGAACAAAAAGATCCCACACTAAACACATAACTGACCTGGTCCACCTTTAATTTATTTTCGAATGCAGGGTTTCTCCCACCCCCACCAGGAGATTCTGAGAATTGAACCTGGGATCTTCTGCATGTATAGCAGATGCTCTGCTACTGAACTATGGCCCTTCACTAAGACTGAAAGCAGAAGAATTCATTAGAAGCCAGAGGTAAACTCCATATTTGGTTAAGTTATTCTTTTAGTTTTCCTAGCCAGAAAGGATGAAAAGGAGATCTGACTTACGATATCTAAGCTAAAGGTGACTGATTCAGTTGGGTAACTCACCTGATCTATGCACAATGAGTGTTTCTGGCTATTAGTTTAGTGGGGAAGAGAAGGGTCTTAATGAGTCCTGCTATTTGAAACTGAGGATTGCAAAAGAATTTAAGTCTTCTGCTCGGGACTAGCTCACCCACGAAGCAAGGTGAGGTGATAGCCTTGGGCAGCAGAATCCACAAGAACAGAAGTTCCAGTCTCAAAGAAGTGCATTGCTGCTGCTGCTGTTGCCACAGTGGCAGTGACATTTGTGGCGCATTCCTTGGAGGCTGGATCTGCGACCTCCTCAGCAGTCCTTTCCCATGCTGCCTCTTCCTCACACCGTTGTTCCCAATGTAGATCATTTTACCTCACTTGTTTCTGATGTACATATTCACTTACCCCTTCTTCTCTGGCAGGAGCAGGGGACATTTTATCGTTCACCTCAGGTGCTAAAATGTCTTGGGTTGGCTTTGCTTCTGCTGAGTCAGACTGGACTAGTTCGTTATTTTATTTCCATATTCTTATGCAAAGCAGGATGTAAATTTAACAGCCCTCTCCTGTGCCCAGTGGCTGATATTCTGTGGCATTGTGCCTCTGGTCTTGAAGGTAGCATAGAACCATCATCACTAGTATCTTTTAACTTCCATTAATATGTCTGAATACCTTTTGTGGCCATCACCTTACTCTGACAAAGCAAATTTCTTAAATGATGTGTTGTGTAAATAAATACTGATGTCTGTCCTAAATCACCCTCCATTCAGCTTCACTGAATCACCCCAGGATAAAAGTAAATGTAAAGGGACCCCTGACCATTAGGTCCAGTTGTGACCGACTCTGGGGTTGCGGCACTCATCTTGCTTTATTGGCGGAGGGAGTCGGCGTACAGCTTCCAGGTCATGTGGCCAGCATGACTAAGCCACTTCTGGCGAACCAGAGCAGTGCACGGAAACGCCGTTTACCTTCCTGCTGGAGCAGTACCTATTTATCTATTTGCACTTTGATGTGCTTTTGAACTGCTAGGTTGGCAGGAGCTGGGACCGAGTAACGGGAGCTCACCCCGTTGCGGGGATTTGAACCGCCAACCTTCTGATCTGCAAGTCCTAGGCTCTGTGGTTTAACCCAGAGCGCAACCCGTGTCCCCACCCCAGGATATTAATACTATAAAAGAGGGAGTAGAACTTATTTTGATTTTTTTTTTTTTTACCATTCCCTGATCTGAGTACTATAAAGTGGAGTGAGAAATAGAGTGACTCTGCTACCCAACTTTCTCCTTTCTGCGGTCCAACTGGAATCACTTTTGCGAGTGCTTTGTCAGGCTGCAGATCCTGCCAAGGTTCATAACAACTAAACTGGTGAGTTAATGATCAAAGATAATTGAGATTAAAGGCAAAACTAGATGAGGCACTAGATATTTTGATGCAGTTGTAAAAAGAAGCCATTGGTGGAAGGAAATTCTGATCAGGATTGCATTCTGGGAAAATGAAACTTTTATTTGCTTCCTTCTCTGTAACATGAGAACAAGCTACCCCAAAGTTGCTATTTGCCTCATTAAGGGCAACTTACATGTACACTTTTTTTTAATCAGAGGCAGTAACAGTAACAGTGATTTCCATCAAGAAAATAGCACAAAGAAAGCCACTGATGCCATACAGGAAAGGCAGTTGCTTTGCGGTAGAGAATCTGCCTTGTATGCTAAAGGTATCAGTTTCAGTCTTGGTATCTCCAGGTAGTACTGGGTGAAACCCGTTTGAAACTCTGGACAACCAGTGTAGCTAGACAGTGGCTCCCAGTCCCAACCTGTCCAACAGGATGCTGCTGTAGGCTCATTAATGCAAAACATGTAGAGCACCCTCACAGGAAAATATGCATATGAGGGAATTAATGTAAAAGAGAGAACAAAACAATATTCATAATATGCTAACCTTTAGATGGAGCTGTTTCTCTTTGGATACTGCTCACTTGTTGCTTTTTTGTTTTAGTTATCAAGGCAAGTAAGATATGGAATTTTAGGATGAAACACATGCAACCAAAACAGGTTTTTACCCCCCACCAAACATGAAAATGCTTCCTGTTTCAGCATGCTGTTACACCTCTCAGCAAACCTAGAAATAAAACTCTGCGTGTAATTGCTATTCTTTGTTTAATTTTTAATCGTCAGATTGCTTTCTGGGATGACAAGCTGGAGGAGGGGGAATGAAGCTAGAGGAGATACATTGGTGTTCAAATGCCTTTTTGTTTGGAGATGAATGTTAGCAACTACAGCTACAAAGGCAGCCAAGGAAGACAGTTTTTTTTTTTTTTCAATGTGAAAGTTGACATGAATGGCTTGCAACAAAAGTCAAAGATACAGGCTGCAGGACGGAGGGGGCCTTCAGCAAAGTAGCTATTGGCAGATCATCTTGTTGTGCTTTCATGGTAGTGACAGAAATGGGGCGTAACAACATCATTCACATAAGTGCTAGGCAGCCCTCAGTGGGGCTAGGTGTTGCCATTTTAATTTCCTGCAATGCCCTTGAGAAATGCTACATTTTGAGATATGGTGTGGCAGTGGCATAGCGTGGGGGGTGCAGGGGGGGCCGGCCGCACCGGCTGCAACATCTGGGTGTTAGGGTTAGGGGGCGCAAATCCACGGGTTAGGGGGTGCAAATCCACGGGTTAGGGGGCGCAAATTACTTGCCTTGCCCCGAGTGCTGACAACCCACGCTACGCCACTGTGGTGTGGGCGTTTTGAACATACCTGAACCTTCTGTGAGGACTTGAACCAAGTGTTTGCAAAGACCCAAACATTCTGCAAAATGCTTAGATGCTTGTGAAATCACAGTCCTCCTTGGGTCAAACTTCAGGATGCCCTTGGATTCCTAAACGCAAATCCATATTATCTTTCTCCAAGTCAGATTGTTCAGAGAGACCTGAATTGTGATTGCCAGTATAGCATGACAGCAATGGCCCTCCTTCATTGCCCCCTCCCACCCATAAGTGACATTCTGAGACAGTCCAGAAGTTCTGTTGTTGTCAGCTAAAAGGTAAAGGGACCCCTGACCATTAGGTCCAGTTGTGACCGACTATGGGGTTGCGGCGCTCATCTCGCTTTACTGGCCGGGTCATGTGGCCAGCATGACTAAGCTGCTTCTGGCGAACCAGAGGAGTGCACGGAAATGCCGTTTACCTTCCCGCCGGAGAGGTACCTATTGATCTACCTGCACTTTGACGTGCTTTCGAACTGCTAGGTTGGCAGGATGATGTCAGCTAGGTAGTGCCTTAAAAGGTAAGCATCAGAAACTAAGACTGGATTTAGGAGAAACTTGGAAGGGCCATAGATCAGTGCTGTTTTATATTTAAGAAGTCCCAGGTTCAATACCCAACATCTCCAGATTGAGAGATCCTTGACTGAAGCCCTGGAAAGCTGTTGCTAGTCAATAAAAGGGAGCTTCCTTAACAGGAACCTTTGCTTTGATAGCAAAAACAGCCAAATATATTCTCACCCCACTACTTTTGAGCAGCAGAATGATGCATCAGTGATCATCTAGTTCTCTACTGTCAGCTCTGAATGGCAGTAGCACCCTATCACCGATAGGGTCTTTCCTATAACCTGCTATAGTATCCTTTTGTTGACAGAGGACAAGGACCTGACACCTTTGTATGCAAAGAAAAAAAGGGGGAAAAGTATGCTCTGGTACTGAGATCCAATCCATCTGATTCATCTGTCACTGGAATTTGCCTAGGGCAGAATATTCATTTGACCCAATATCCACTTTCCCATTTGACCCAATATCCACTTTCTGCAACCAGAAAATCCTCATTCTACAATCTTGAAAATCTTTTAGAAATATGCAAGGGTAATAATAATACAATAATACAATCCAATAGAGCACATGGACTTTTAGAGTTCCTCTTTAGGCAGGAAAATATACTGGGCTTTTAGTTTAGGGATATAGTATTCTGAGCTAAAGAAGAGAGTTAGAAAGTGTGTCCTTTTCCTGACTATTGCTGGCTCGGATCCTGTGCACATTTGGTTCTGGCTTGGAACCTCCAGAGAAACTGTGACTGCTGGTGTTGATAAAGAAAAAAACAGCAGCAGGAGGAGGACTGATGGATTTTCAAATAAAATTTGCATTCATCCTCTCGGAGCAGGATGCAGATTTCTGGGCTACAAGCAACCACTAGGTAAACAAATAAAATGGGAATATCATTGCTTTATCCACCATACAGTTTTGTAAGAAAGTGCACAATCTGCCCCTGGACTTACGCATTTTCTTCCCAGTGTTCACCTTTCTACACATTTAAATGCTTAACTGGCCTGCTCTGACTCAGATCCCTGCAGGCTGTGATAAAGCTTTATTAGTTTCATCTGTATTTCACTGCAACATAATCAGAATCATATTAACAAATGCTCTTGTCACCGCCGTATAAATCTTGCATCACATCCTATTATATCTCAGGACTGGGGGAGGACATGCTTTGCCTACAGCTTGTATTTGAGATGAATAATTCTTTGCCCATTCATCACCACCTTCAGGCAAGGACACAAGCTTTAATTGATTTCGGTCAGTAGATTAGTCAACTAAAGTTTTAGGTGCTGCCGATTAATCGGTGAGCATGGAGATTGTGCCATTGTGGAGACCACAGAAAACCCCTGGCTCCCCCTGCTTTGTTCCACAATTAATGAAAATGATTAGCCCATTAACTGCCATCCAAGCAATTACTCCATCATGCATGGTGCTGCCATTTTTGCCATGACTTGCAAGGTCAAATCCTTTTAAGAGAGGCCTGAACAAGGACTCAGCAACACCATTTATTGCATATGATCTATGTCTCTGAACTTTGGGATAGCTTCTGGGGGTGAAGAAGTTGAAACGGGGAGCATTTTTGCATTTGGTGGACATTTACATGGAAATAAGTTATATTAGCTCATACCCTCTTTTAAATTTTTCCATGCCAGATTGGATGTTTCTTTTTTATCAAGATAAAATCACCATCAAAAAACAGGCTAATTTTGGTGTGACAGAATTGTTGTTAGTGATAGACAGGATGGAAATAAATGCATGATGCATCTCTGATTTATTTGCCCTTATGCTCTGCTTTCTAATTTCTGCTGATGGAGATAACTGCTAGCTGTATAATAAAATGTTAGCAAACCGTAAGACACTTGGGGGGGGGGGATGTCCATCAGTGGACAGGCCTGCCTGCTAGGTTCATATTTATTTTGCCAATGAGAATCCAGCCCACTGTCAAAGTTCACAGGAAAATGACATCCTTGTTTGAGAAGCTGACAGTATCTCTGATTACTACATTTGCATGAATATAGCGGTTGTCATCCAGTGATATTCATATCATTTAAAGAGGTGATGTTCAAAATCATTTATTTATTTTCATATGGAAAAAATGAAGCACATGGGCATTGACCAATCATGGTGGAAGTTGTAGAATCTAGCAGATGAATCCAGTTCCCAATTATTTCTTTTTTACTATACACTTGGATAACCATGGCAAGAAGGTCACCACATTTGTCATGACTGAAGTTGCATCTGCACTATACATTTAAAGCAGTTTCATACCACTTTGAGCAGTCATGTCTTGCAAGACCCCTATTGCCTTCACAGTGCTACAATTCCCAGAGTTCCATGGGAAGATAGATTTACTGTTAAACCACTCTTGGTAGTATAGCTCAGTGATGGGAATAGGGATCTATCCATTCGCTGCATCCTTTACAGTTCCCAGAATTCCTTGGGAAATCCTATGACTGTTTAAAGTAGTATGATGATGCTTTAAACATAAAGTGCAACTGCGGTCTCCGGGACTGCCACTTTAACTTAAATGTGAGAGTGAAATCCCTTCAAGTTGCCCTCCTGTTCCCTAACTACACACTACTTTGTCTCTGGGCTCCTGGGTAGCTCTGAAATGGCTCCTTCTTGGCCAGTGCCTGGCTGGCTTATGAACAGCTGGCTACAGACTTAATAAGAAGGAGGGGAAATGACTGTCTGTGGAAAATAGAGGTGGACAAATATCTCATTTTCCTACCTTAAGTTCGGTTCTCTGGATTTCTACATCAGTTTGTGATTTATTTATTTTTAAGTTCTCAGCAGCATTTTAGTGCAGATTTCTCCCAGTACACATTTGTGTATGCAGCTTTGCCTAAAAACAACAAAACATTCTGCAAAGATATTTCCTTTCTGCGGTTTTGTTTGCTTTTTTCACTTATATTAGAATTTATTTATTTTTTGCAAACCTTACCATACCATATGCATTTTTGTACACATTATTACTTGGTTGGAGAACTGAATTGCAAAATTCAGAGAAGTATAAATTGTAAAGGATGGCTGTGTTCCAAGTTTGTGTATTGTTTTGGAAATTGTAAATTAGGTTACTTGAAACTGAAACCAATTGTTCCCCCACCCCTTTTGTCTTGGCTTTCTCTCCTACCACCTAACCTCAAGCTTTGGCTCTGCTGCTGAGGCAACAGGTGGATATTAAAAAAATGAACTGTTCAAATTTTTAAACCATCCTTCTTCACATGACTTCCCATTTTGGTCTAGCAGGTCTTGGCATGTATATCCTGTGTTCTGATGGGCTAGCTTGTCAGCCGGAATCAGTGTCCTCTAATCAATGGCTGGGGAACCTTTCTCAGCCCAAGGCCCACATTCCTTCAGGGCAACAAGTGGTGGGCCAAGCCAAAGCCAAAAGTTGGATACCCTCCAATGTCCTGATTTTCCAGGAACAGTCCCAGCTTCCGTTTTGATCCTGGAATGCCCCTATTTCTCCAACCAGCACTGAGCTCTGGGAGGGGGATGAACCAGGGCTTGTCCTGAGCAACAACGATGGTGGCGGTGGTGGCTGCAAGGCAGCATCTCGTTGCTGGCCTCCTCACTTGGGCAGCTTGTAGTGGCTGCTGGAAAGCAAGCAAGGAGGAGAACAGGCTGCTGACACTGAGGTGCAGCCCTGCACAATGCACTGGCTCTGAGGGGCAGGCAGAGGGCAGGGCTGCCCCGGGTAGGAAGAAAGGGAGAGTGAAATTCAATTAAGTCTTTATTTTTTTAATGCTTTTTGTGTCCACGTCTAATCTTGCTCCTTTCTAAAATGTATTTATTGGTTTGTGTGTTTTTTCTTTTTGTAAATCTTGTTGACATTTCCACTCCACCTTAAGGAGCAGATGTGTGGAACTGTTGCGTGTCACATGTCTATTTACATTCCACCACAGCTTGCTGGGAACTTCCTTTGTGTATAGCTTTTGCTTTTCCTGTTCTCTCTGAGATGACGAGAGAGTGACGACATGTTTCTTTGTCCTGTTTTATGATTAATAAATCTGTAGTTGTAGTATGCTTCCACAAGCCTCACGCCCATTCTGTGTGTGCAGTTCGATCTGCTGATAGTGTGCCCTGGCTCAGAAGCCCGGGTTGCTGATTTACATCAGAGCAGAAGCGATGGTCTTCACAGTGGCATGGCTGGAAGGAGACAGCCCAGCCAGGGCTAGCCAGCTGGCCTCCCGGCCCTCAGCATGCCTACAACCCTACCAAAAAATAAAATAATAAAAAAATAAGGATTAAGGAGTTTCCTCAGGATGGTGGAGGGTATGTATGCTGTATCCTGCTGGTGCAGTGGTGATGACACTCACCCTTCTTCTGTTAGAAAATGCTCATGGGAAGAGGGAAGAGGACAAGAAATGGGTTGGGGAAGGGTCAATTGGGGGAGAATGAGAAATGTCACTCTTTTCATCTGAGGAATGTTGGAGGGTATGAACTGGGTGGAGCAATGAATAAAATTTTGTACCTTTGTACAGTAAGCTAGTTTCTACACACACACACACACACACACACACAGAGAGAGAGAGAGAGAGAGGGGGGGGAGAGACTTGTCTTGATCCTCCATCTATGTCAGAAGTCAATATTGGAGGTCAATGACATGTTCCATCTAGTCAAAAAGCACTAAAGGAGAGTGTAAAAGGAGGTCTGTGAGGGATGTTGCCTTTGAAAAATCCCAAGGGCCGAATAGAGAGGCCTGGAGGGCCACTTTTGCCACCCTCCCCCTGAGGCATCCCCACTTAATCCTTAATTTCAGTGTCTCCCACTGCAACAATACTGATGTTGCTGATTTAGGGCACCAGCAGCAGCGTTCTTTATGTTGACAGAACTATTTTGAGAGAAAATCCCTTTTGGAATAGACGAAGGTGGACTATATGTGATTTCATTTTATCTCATGCCGTATATTCCATCTTGTGCATTGTGTTTGCAGGTACCCCCCCCTTTTTTTACGTGAAACAAGCTTCTCTGAACCACCAAAGGTGCCAGGATCACTAAGCAGCTCATACTTCTGCTTGTTGACACTCTGGGACTAGGATTCCCTTTCTGCAATCAAGGAGAACTATTTGTTATAGCAGCAGTGGAATGAACCCATCTCCAGAAGGACATATAGTTCTGTTTGCAAAGCATGTTTGATTGGCAGCTAGCATAAGTGATTCCACTGTAGAGGTGGAGAGCTTTTCCTTTTCTTTTTTAATAAGTCAAATGTCTTTCATTAGAGAGACAGTTCTGCTGAATGTCAGTCAAGAGTGTGCAGTGTAGATCAGCCTGCTCTGGTTCAGGAAGCAACTTGAGTTCTGGTGTCTGTCAATTGTCTCCTCACATTGTTGGTTGGCTACATGGCCCAAGGGTATGAATTAAAAGGTGTATCTTTTCTATCTCTCACACATATACTTCTAGAATTCTGGTTATCTCTGCCGCGCCAGCTGTCTGTGTAAATAGGACAACCTAATCTAACTACCTATGGCTGTGTACGTAGGATATATTTAATTCATATTTAAATCAAACCCTTCCAAAGAATACTGGGAATTATGGTTTCCCCACACAGAAGTAAGATTTCTAGCATCTGTAACAAATTACAGTTCCAATGATTCTTTTTTTGGGGGGGAGGGGGGAGATGCTTTAAATGCATGGTGTGTTTATAGCCTATCTATCATTCATGTATCAGTATCATGTATCAGTTCATACATGACACAGATGTATGCTTGATCAGGTATACTGATCATGGGAGCCAGCATGGTGTAGTGGTTAAGAGCGGTGGACTCGTAATCTGGTGAACCGGGTTTGATTCCCCACTCTTCCACATGCAGCTGCTTCTCTGAAGAGACTTCACACTTCTCTGAAGTCTCTCAGCCTCACTCACCACACAGAGTGTTTGTTGTGGGGGAGGAAGGGAAAAGGAGATTGTTAGGTGCTTTGAGACTCCTTCAGGTAGTGATAAAGCGGGATATCAAATCCAAAGCCAAACTTCACCAAGCCTTTGGACTCATGTGGACAGGAGGAATATTTTGGGATTGTGTGGGAATCATCCTTTACTACTGTTGTTTTGTTGTTATGTTGTTGCTATTATCGCCATCATCAAGGCATGGCCTGGCATCTCTTACAGGCACCAAACCATCTCTGCTATAATATAGCTCTCATTGAGTGGTATTTGTTTTGGCAGCAGCATTAAATAAGCCCTGACTCAATGCTATCCCTCCTCCTTTCCCTCCATCATCTGAGATAAAATCCTTGAACCTTATGAACAGAGGGTTGCCCATTTGTCTGGAGCAGAGCAAAGAGCAAGCAAATCCTATTGAATCATATTTTCTAAACAATTTTGTTTTTTATCAAAGGAAGAAGATTGTTCTGTTGCTGTTGAAACTCTGAACCATAATGGGAATATGCCAGAAGTGATTCTGAAGGATATCTCCCATTCAGCTGAAAAGCTTGATGGCTAAAAAGATTCTCCTGTCCATATGCCCAATCTTCTTTATGGCTTAAAAAGTAAATAAAAAATATTGGCTTCCTGGTAGTTGGCTATGTTTTATTCATGGTGCTTTTTGAACCTTCTTAAAATACCCCCCAGTGATTCCACAATGGAAGGAAATCCAACCCGCTCTTTAATCATTTGCTAAACACTGGCAAAAATGGGTTTGTCAGAGAAACTTTGTCAAGAAGCAAGATGGCATGTCTGGGGAACACGGGGAATTTGTAAAAGGACATGTGGAGTTTTGATTTCAACAAACAGTAATAATAATCACTGAGCTGGAACAGGTGTGGAAACAGAAATTTGGATTAAATTTCAAATCATGTCAGAATTCAGATTTGCCTATTTTTTTCTCTCCTAAACTATACATTTCTTTTTATTGATTTTTAACTAAAAATATAAATGCAGAATAGAAATAGAAAATATAGATCCATAATTAGAACATCTAAAACATTTAATACTTACCAAAATAATTGAGATTTGCAGATGTCTACTCAGGACGCGGGTGGCGCTGTGGGTAAAACCTCAGCGCCTAGGACTTGCCGATCGCATGGTCGGCGGTTCGAATCCCCGCGGCGGGGTGAGCTCCCGTTGTTCGGTCCCAGCTCCTGCCCACCTAGCAGTTCGAAAGCACCCTTAAGTGCAAGTAGATAAATAGGTACCGCTTTATAGTGGGAAGGTAAACGGCGTTTCCGTGTGCTGCTCTGGTGCCGGTTCGCCAGAGCAGCTTCGTCACGCTGGCCATGTGACCCGGAAGTGTCTGCGGACAGCGCTGGCTCCAGGCCTCTAGAGTGAGATGAGCGCACAACCCTAGAGTCTGTCAAGACTGGCCCGTACGGGCAGGGGTACCTTTACCTTTACCTTTTACTCAGGTCACACAGAGTTCACTGGCAGTTACTTTGAGGTATGTGTTTATCCAATGCTGCCTAAAATATGTTAATTATTGATAGGGCTGTGCACAGCTCCCCAGTTCCTAGCACGCCAGACACTCCTGTCTTCAACTGCCTCCCGCAGTTTGGTCAAACTCATGCTGGTAGCTTCGAGAACACTGTCCAACCATCTCGTCCTCTGTCATCCCCTTCTCCTTGTGCCCTCCATCTTTCCCAATATCAGGATCTTTTCCAGGGAGTCTTCTCTTCTCATGAGGTGGCCAAAGTATTGGAGCCTCAGCTTCACGAACTGTCCTTCCAGTGAGCACTCAGGGCTGATTTCCTTAAGAATGGATAGGTTTGATCTTCTTACAGTCCAGCACCATAATTCAAACGCACCAATTCTTCAGCTATAGAGGACATAAAACAGTTACTTTTACCTATCCTGCTACATATAAAGGGACAGGCAGAATTTCTGTGCAAAGGCGTAGCAAAATGTAAAGGAGGAGTAGGGAATGTATGACTCTCCCTAGGCAGTTTGACTTCAGTTCCCCAGTCACCATAGCCAATGCCACCATACCTCAGAGAACGCCTTCTATCTTATGACCTCCCCACAAACACACACTTGACATATATTTGCTAAGATCATCTTTCTTGGTTTGGACTTGAACCTAAAGTTTAAACAAATTAAATAAAATCTAGTCCTGCCAAGGGGTATGGTAGAAATTTTGTTCAGTTTGTGTTTTAATGGGAATCTACCTAATTCCTGATTCCTGAAACAACACAGAAACTGAAATGCAGGCATATCTTGAAATTTGCACTTCTGCAATGCAGTTCTTCACCAACACCCCCCAAAATGTACACATATGTGTATTTTCATAAAATGCATATACTCATTGAGTAACTTACATGCTATTTTTTTTAAGGAATAGTAATTTTTTTCTTTCTAGTCATTCAACCAATGAGAAAAACTACACAAATAGGCTAGTGCACAATTCTTGAAAAAAATCCAGGGGCTAATATATGCTCCCACAAAACATTAATCAAATAATTACATAGATTGAGAACAGGTTTGAAAATCCAAGTACCTCCATTTTTGTAACTTATCCACAAATGGAAAAGAATGGCTCCATTGATAAACTAAATTGCTCACTACACACAGCTTTGTTGTACATGCAGCCAAGAACGCAGCAGATTCTTCTGTCTGAGTCATAATAAGCATTCCTGTACCTTCTTAATCACACATCCTCCTGTGCTCTGTGGACATGTAGAATTACTAAAGTGAATTGGGCAACTGAACTATAACATTTGGAGGGAAATTTAATGGCGGGGCCTATGAAAGTGTTTCAGCTTCAACAGACCAAACAGTGGTACGTGCTGCCATAGAGTTAAAGCACTCCCACCACCTTCTGTTGAACAATCTAACATGTTCTTCCTTCAGCCCCCATTCTAGAAAGGACTAATTGGCAAGTGCTGTGAACTCCACTCTCTGCAGAATTGTTGAAGGCAGATTCATGCAACTCCATGGTTTCATAAAGTGTAATTGACTAACACTGAAGCACTTTTGCTGATTAACATACATAAGCAGCTGATCATCCGGAATGCACACGCAGAGAATGGGATGATAAATTCTGAGTCAGAGAAGTATTGGTGGCAAGGAAAAAATAAGTATAAAGGGAGAATTCCCTGGATGCCAGGATCCGGGTTTTGGGGAAATACTCTTGGTGAGAGAACAACAGTAGAGATTTAAATTCACAAAATATGCAGCAAAGTGAAGTGTGGAAATATAGGCTGCTAGACCTTTAAAACAACTCCTTCTAAGTTCCTTCCAAAGTTCCCCTCTTCCCCTAGCATAGAAAAAAGACCACACATTTGGGAAGTTAAAAATTGTTTACTTACAAACTCTCCCAAAATAAGATTCATGTGCTTTTCCATACAACATTCAGAAAATGTTGCATAAGCAGTAAAACATAGCTTAGTTACAGTTCCTAAATTATTGGTATTGGAACTCAAGAGTTCCTATATGGTCTGAGCTTGGAGCAACTAGCTCAGATCTCGTTAATGTTGAACTTCTCTGGTAGATTGGAGCAGAACAATAGACTTAATTATCTAGTTTCTCCCAAAGTGAGTTAAGCCTGGCAGGACAGCTTACTCTATGGTCTTAACTCTTTCATGCATTAATTAGACTTAAAGCATGTTGGTTATATGAAGCTAGTTATCTCAAAAGAAGAACACAGGGATACAATACTTGATTTGTAATACAGCCAAGCATTATGAGCTGGACAAATCCATACTCCAAAAAGCTGATCTTAGTCTGATGTTCCAGACACTACACCACACTGGCTATGGGTTCCTGCATGGGTTCCAGTGGTCCCACTCTATAGCCCACCTTTATGATCTGTTTGATTAGCTGATACTAGAAACACCTACCTTAGGAGGGCTATACCCTGCAACAGTAGATTATAAATCTCACAAATGAATAAATGTAAATTTCAGCAACATTTCAGTGCTGTCCAGTGACCATAGATTGGAGGCGTCTCAACGACGGACTTGGCTCAGGGGAACGCAAAACCTGGGATGGGCCTTTTATAGGCCGCTTTGCCGAGGACACGGCTCCAGGCCTCTGTGGCGCCTTCTTCTTTTTTGGAGCCATTCCTGCTACTAGTATGTGTGTGTGTTCTGTTCTGGGAGCCATCCGGCATCCGCTTGTGCAGGGGGACGGCGGCCCTTTCGGAAAGGGGGGGGGGCTCTCAGCAGCCCTCAAAGGCCACTCCCCAGGCCCCAGCCACTGGGGCAGGAAAGTAGTATCCTATCCTCCTTAGCCTATACCCCAGTATGGCTACAGCCGTTACTTTCATTATTGCAGTCATACCCTGACCGGGAGTTGGCGTCGTATTTGCATGATGGTTTTTCTTTAGGCTTCAGAATTCCGGTGGTCTCAACCCCGGTAGCTAGGAACCCTGTGAACCAGAAGTCAGTTAAGAATATGCCAGAGGTAGCACGTAAGAAAACCGGGAAAGAACTGGCTTTATGTCGTATGGCCGGCCCTTTTGCCGTTCCCCCCTTTCCCAATTTGCATATTTCACCCTTAGGTATAGTTCCTAAGAAAGCACCGGGGGAATTCCGCCTAATTCATAACCTTTCACACCCTAGGGGCACATCAGTAAATGATATTATTCCCCCGGAGCTTTGTTCGGTGAAGTATGCTTCTCTTGATCATGCGATCAAGATGATATGGAAATTTGGGCCAGGTGCCCTACTGGCCAAATGCGACATTGAATCTGCATTCCGGCTGCTTCCAATTCACCCTGACAACTTTTGGTTGCTAGGTTTCCAGTTTGATGGGGGATTTTACTTTGATAAGGCCATGCCCATGGGCTGCTCGGTAGCCTGTGCCGCCTTTGAGTGTTTTAGTTCATTTCTGGATTGGGCCTTGCGCAAAAGAACTGGTTTGGGCGGAGTCACACATTATTTGGATGATTTTTTATTGGCCTCAGCTAGCAATACGGGGAACTGTGTTGAGTTATTGCAGGCCTTTGCTTCCCTAACAGAAGAACTGGGTGTGCCGTTGGTGGCAGAGAAGACTGAGGGTCCTTCTACGCAGCTGACTTACTTGGGTATCCTGTTGGATACCATGGCCCAAACTTCCAGCTTGCTGGCAGATAAGATACTCATGTTAAAAGGGGTCATTGAAGAACTGCTGTCCTTGAAGAAGGTTACCTTGCGACGGCTGCAGTCGTTGCTAGGTCACCTGAATTTTGCTTGCAGGGTGGTCTCCCCGGGGCGACCATTCTGCTCTCGCTTGGCCAGACTCATGTCAGGCTTGAGGGCCCCACAGCATAGGGTGCACCTCTCATGTCAGGTGTGGGCTGACCTTCGTATTTGGTTGGAATTCCTGGAGGAATTCCTGCCATATGATGCAAGACTTGTACATGCATTCCACATGTTCTCACTCCATTAACTTTTTTTGGAGTCTGAAGGAAGAAATGCGGCATAATCTTAAGACACCCAGGTTTCACAACTTGTCTGACCAAAGCTCCATTACCTGCTGTTTACAAAAGCAGAGGCGATACTTTATTTATGGCATTTATATACTACTTAATCATTAGCATTTCTAAGTAGGGATTCTATATTGGATTAACAAGGGCCACTTTAAGAATGAGATTTAAGAATTACATCACTTTAAGAAATACCAACTTCTGTGCAGGGTTATTTCTTATCTTGAGAATGGGACACAAAATTAACAAACTCTTATTTAGCCCTGTAAAGGCAGTCACCTAATATTTCCTTGTATTCAGGGAAACAGGATGAATGCTAGCCAGAAACTGCAGCAGGAGAAAAATGAGCAGAGCAAACTTAAATAGTCCTATTTGTGCACACACCATGCTAGTGTGGTATGTATCTGGACATCACACAGACACTTCTTTGCCTATCCCCTGACACCGTCTACAAAAGCACACATGAGTGCACTTTGTTGAGACAGGGTGGTAGCATGGCAGCTTATTTTCATTGCAGAGTAACTGTCATGGTAGAAGACAGCACTTGTCATCGATTGTGCACCAGGAAAGTAGGGAAGAGGCCCTTCATCATTCCTCTGGTGAATACACACTGAGTGCTGAAGGGTTTAGATGAGGGGTGTTGTGGTACTGGCCAACAGCTAACTGCACCAACTATTTCAATAATGATTAGGACTCTAGAGATATAGAAATGGTTGGAAAGTAACAGCATGGGGAACTATTTTGCTGTTACTTTTCTCAAGGCACTCATTTATTGTGCTTACTGTGGTGAAAAGAAACAACTATAGTTAAAGTACAGATGTCTCAGTTTATTGGGATTACTATTATTATTATTATTATCATCAGAATGCCTATGTAGGATTCTCAGGTTCCTTTGAAGAAAAGTTGGGTATTATTGATTCGGCAGAGACAGGTTCTTTTTTGTAGCAGGAACAGCATGATGGTGCCAATTTACCTTTCTTTACCCAGTTGCTTATTGTTTCCTGAAGGAATTAATTTTTTAAACATGTCACTTACTATTTCAAACATAGCAGGGGCTCTTTCATCTTCTGGCATTTGGAACTCCAGAGATCTGTCTTGTGGGAAAACCTTATGCAGGCTGAAAGCAAAACACTTAATTCCTGGAGACCAGGTACATTAAGAATTTGTCACATTGTTGTCATCCTTGCATTTAACATATTTTCTTATTTAAATTAAGGATAAGTGAATACATAGGGAGCCATCAGCAAGAATTGAAGGATTGTACTTGTGAGTGAGTCTTTTGATTTTGAAGCTTATTTTCGCTCTTTCTTTTCACCTATGTCTCAGGCTTCGGGTGGTTGCACTCAAATTTCCAGTTTGACAGTATAACAGCCCAAGGAGTGGGGTGCTTCTGATTTCAGCACTGACAATGTTAAGTGGTATCTGACGTCTACCCAAAAAAAGGGAGGGGGGATTGTGTTAACTTGTGTAATTCCTCTTGATAGAATATCTTTAGTTTAGAATTTCTACTATTGGGCTTTCCATCAATGAATATGCTGGTTCTACCATGCAGCTGATGCAGATTGATCCTACTCAGAAGTAACAGGTACTTCATGGGGCTTGTTTCTTAGTATGCACAGAACCGCAGCCTTAAGAAGAAGCCTGCTGTATCAGGTCTGTCTAGTTCAGCATCCTTTCCCCACAGTGGAAAAACCAGATGCCCACTACCAGGAAATGAGTGCAGCAGCGCTCTCTGCACTTGTGATTCCCATCAGCTGGCATTTAGAGGCATGCTGCAGCAATGGAGGTAGAACGTAGCTATTGTGGATAGTATCCACCAATAGTCTTATCTTGCATGAATTTGTCTAATCCTCTTTTGATCCTTTTTCGTTGGCCATCACTCTTTCTTGTGAGAGTGAATTCCATAGTTCAACTGCAGTATGTGCTGTCTAAAGCAATACTTTCTTTTGTCTGTGCCGAATCTTCCAATATTCAGCTTTATTCAGTGCCCCCAAGTTCTAGTAATATAAAAAAGGAGATTTTTTTCCTACTCTATCCACTTTCTCCATACTATGTGTGATTTCACGCACCTCTATCACATCTTGTCTTTCTTGTCTTTTTTTGTAATCGAAAAAGCCCCAGATATTTTATCCTTTCTTCACAGGGCAATTGCTCTATTCACTTGATCGTTTTGGTTCTGAACCTTTTCCAGTGGTATAATATTCCTTATGAGTCTTGGTTTGTTAATCATGATTTTGGGGATTGTCATGCTTCTGTTCCCCTTTTGGTTACCTAGCACTTTACAGAAGGTGCTTACAGGTGCATAAGGAGCTTACAGATGAGCTGAGAGTTAAGAAGGGCATGTATAAGAAATGGAAGAAAGGGGAAATCACAGAGGAGGGGTATACACGAGTAGCCAACAGTTGCAGGGGGAATGTCAGGCTGGCTAAAGCTCAGAATGAGCTCAGGCTTGCAAGAGAGGTTAAAAATAATAACAATAAAAGGTTTCTTAAGCTATGTCCAAAGTAAGAGGAAGAACAAGCAAGTGGTAGGTCCTCTGCAAAGGGAAGACAGAGAAATGTTATTGGGTGACAGAGAAAAGGTGGAACTACTCAACTTTGCCTCTGTCTTCACCCAAAAGGAAAGTGATGCCCAACCTGGTGATAACAGAATAAATGATGTAAGGAGGGAGCTGCAGTCCAAGTTAGGAAAAGAGGTAGTAAGGGAACAGCTAGCTACTTTAAATGAATTCAAATCTCCAGTGCCTGATGAGCTGCATCCAATGATACTAAAGGAGCTTACGAATGTAATTTCAGAGCCTTTTACAATTATCGTTGAGAATTCTTGGAGAACAGGTGAGGTCCCTACAGACTAGAGGCAGGCAAATGCTGTCCCCATCTTCAAAAAGGGGGGAAAGGAAGACCTAGGTAACCAACTGGTGAGCTTGACATCAATACCAGGGAAGGTCCTGGAACAGATAATTCCACAGTCGGTTTGTGAGCATTTAGAAAAGGATGTTATGATTACTAAGACCCAGCATGGGTTTCTCAAAAATAAGTCATGCCAGACCAATCTGCATGCCTGGAATCTTTTCCTCTGGTTGCCCAGTGGAATACCAGATGCTTGAATTGCACCATGCCAGGATTCAATGCTGGTTGACTCCATGGTGGGGGATTGGGTGCTTCCTACCTTCCAGCAGAATGCCCTTTCCTCAGCAAGGAGCTGTGTAGAATAAGGAAGTGATCTTTGCCCTACTACCATGCCACACTCTCGCGGGCTGTTTAACCAATAAACTGGCTTGAAATTGGTATCCAGTTGAGATGTTCTACCGCAATTATGAGCCACAAATATGTGCTTCCCTGGGCAAGTTGAACATGGCTCTTTCTTAGATGCAGAAGGAGCCACCTGAATCCCTGCAAGGAATTTATATGTTGCAAGGGATTCTTCAAATTCATCACACTTTGGTATTATGGCTGTTTCAACAGCTTAAATCGATGTCCTTCAGCTTTCTGAATTTTATCTTCTTTTTTTATAGTCGATTTACAAACTGTGAAGTTAGTGTGAGATGTCAATATGGAGAAGTAGATGTGCCAGGTCAACAAATGTCCCTCATTTTCTCAAGTGATCCCACTTGTCAAATTATTGCATTCGACTAGAGTTTTCAAGCATGGCTGACTTCTGTTCTACATGTAACGATTTTTCCACCTTTGTAATATGCCTTCTAATTGCCAAATGGTTTGGCTCAAAAGTCCCATTGTAACGACTGCCCCCCTTCATTTTATTGTTTCTTTAATCCTCCATTAGTCATTTGCTGTTTAACAGTAATTGAATTTTAAGAGTATTTAAGCTCACACTCACCACACGCACCCACTTTTTATTATCTGCGTTTTATGATTGAACCAATAAATGTAACCATTACAATCATATTGGCCCAGCTTGTTCTGATGGAGACATCTTAACTATGAAGCCACAATGTTATGCATGATAAGATATAATAATAGAAATATCCATTTATCCATGAAGCTGCAAGCAATTATTTCCATCTTTGATTAAAGTTTCCATTTCTTCTTAAGTAGTCACGGGAAATATGCCTCTCCTTTTCATACTTTTAGGGATATTCTCCCTCCCTCCCTCCCTCCTTCCCCCCTTCTCTCTGAGATGGAGCATTACAAAGGAAACATTAAGAAGAGGGAAAAGAACTGTCCCATGTACAATCAGAGCCAAAAAATAAGGAATCAGATAGTTAAGGTTGCAAACAGTAGCACACTAGCTTGGGAGCAGGTGGCATTGAGACCAGTTGGGAATGAGTGGGGATTCGAACCATGGCCTCCCCAGCACTTCAACCACTACACCACATTGATTTACAATATTTTTATAGCAGGGCTTCTATTGCTATAGTTGTCCAGCCAGGAACTTCTCTTCTCAGCACTTCACCTTAAAGCTGTTTAACTTAAAAATGAAATGAAATGAAATGGTGTCAACATCAGTCATGGTGGGTCATCTTGGGCTCTAGCACTTGCCCTACTATGCCATATGCTTACCTTATGCCTGTTGATCCTGCATATATTACCAGAGGAAAGAAGTAGGAAACTGTAATCATCACCCTTTGGAACTTTGCTTTCCAGAACCTGGAGCATAAATGGAATAGTTAGGACAATGTCTGACTGAGGTTTGAATGTGGGCCTCCAGATCTATATCTGGCCCTCATGACTCTATAGGGCCTTCTCGGTAGTGGCGCCTTCCCTGTGGAACACCCTCCCACCAGATGTCAAAGAGAACAACAACTACCAGGCTTTTAGAAGACATCTGAAGGCAGCCCTGTTTCGGGAAGCTTTTAATGTTTGATGTATTATAGTATTTTAATATTCTTTTGGAAGCCGCCCAGAGTGGCTGGGGAAGCCCAGCCAGATGGGTGGGGTATAAATAATAAATTATTATTATTATTATTACTATTATTATTATTATTATACAGGTCATACTTCCTCCTCAGACGTTATTCCCACTTCTCAAACCACAGCCATCCCTGGTCCTACCCCAAGTACTTTTACCTCTTGCTTAGATAGGTGGATGGATGAGTGGGTGACTAGCATGGCCAACTGTACAAAAGTAAGGATCATATTCATTTCTTCAATTACTTTTTTTTTGTCTCCTGCCCCACCCCCACTGACCTGTCACTGGCCCCCAGAAAGTTGCCCAGAAGGAATGTGGACCTCAGCTTGGAAAATATTCACCGCCTCTGAGTTAGGGAGATGCCTTCAGCAAATCTAAGAGGCTAGAAGGAGATAACTTACTTTCCTTGATTTTGCCAAGCAAAATGTGCCCTTGCAAAAAGTTAAAGGGGAAAGTTGAGAAACAAAAATGACAGCCTGGCTCAAAAAGTTTCGATATGAATTGCTGTTATTAGAGAGCCTTGGAGAGTAATGGGAAAACATAGGAGGTTACAGCTATATGTTTCTTATTTCAGATATTCTCTGCAACTTTGCTCAATATGGTTTTATATAAAGCTTCTTCAAGCTGTTTACAAGGCAGCCAAATAAGCCCCTCTAGACTTATTTGGAAAAGCTGGAACATTTACAGTAGATCACCCACTGGATTCTGAATAAAAGGTGAGATTGAAGGCTGCTTGCCTGTTTTTATTATACAGTTGCCACATAAATAATGTCTCTACGGAGAGGAGTTTTCCAGGGATAGGTATTTCTATTATAAGCTCTGTAAATGGATATATTCCTTTTTTAAAAAATCCTCAAAAATTTCCAGACGTTCAGTCCCGAAATAGAAACATTTGCATAAATGAACAAACTTGCCTTTATTTATTCTAATGTACATCAAGATCAAGAACCAATGTATTCAAGTGAGACATAGAGCAAAGTGCTGCAGTATGGAATGATCCGAGTCCCAGATTCTAGCCACTCCATTCTATCACTCCTCGCACCTGTTACCCTGCCCCTTACCTGTAGGACTGTATTCCATGGCTACTAAGTATGCTCTTTCAGCACTGGGTTGCTTGGGAGAGATCTTTCTTCTTTCTAAAGATGTGTTGTGCTTCTGCATAAATTGGGGTCATTCCACCTAGCCTGCTGCTACATCTTTCTTCTACATAGATGATACTGTGGATGTAGCTATGGGTAAATCTGTCAGTTTTAGCTTCTCTAGGAATTTCTCTTGGACTTTTTTCAATCTTGAGTTTGTTCCCTCCAGATCAGTTTGCTTTTTTTGTTTTCTTTTAAACCAACTCCTTATGAGGAAAAAAACACCCCACCATCAACACTTTAGTGCAAATTTCTCATAATTTACACATTAATGGATTTCGCTCCCTAACATACACATTTTTCCAAAACAATTTGCCATAATATAATGCATTTTTGTATGCTATCTTCACCAATATATGCATTTATTGCCATGCTTCACCGTAGCATATCCATTTTTCTACACATTGCTGGGAATATTTCATTGCAAGATTCAGAGATGTGAGTATTTTGAATAATGGTTGTGTTTCTGTTTCCATATTCTTTCAGAAGGTATGAATTAGGTAAGTCTGCCTTTAAATGTGAACTGAATCAAGTTTCTCTCCCATCCCTATGTAGATTGCATTTATGGATAGATGGTAAACTAAAGATCAGTGTGGAAAGGTAGCCAGAATGGCCCCAACTCCCAAAATTCACTAGATCTGACAGCTGTGGGTAAACACATCACTGCCCGAGAAGGTAAGACTTGGGTGCCAGAGTACCTTGGATATGTCAACTCATCCCCCTGATTGCATATAAGATGTGGGCTGGGATGGTGCAGGAGAGGCCAGCAGAGACAGCAGCAAACACAGCAGCACTAAACTTTGGGAATATCACCACCACCACCACCACCTCAGATGTGGCAAAGAATACTGAGACAAGATAGTTTTAGGGACTGATGAACTAGAGGATAGTGAGTGAAGCAACTGCATTCTGGATACTGAAGAGATGCTGGATGGAGGGAAATGTATGTATTAAACTTTGTATAGTAATTTAAACTGTACCATTAAACTTCGCAGGAAGATTCAAATCTCCTTTAACCAACAGTCTCACCAAGACACCTATGAAAATTTGAGTAGACTTGGGACTCTGATGGGATCCCGTTACACAGCTGCATCCTTCAGGGTTCTAGCTGAGGACAATTGGCACTTAGATCTCACTTGGGTTTCAAACAGAGAGTCTTTCACAGTATAAACTGGAACAAGCTGTATAAGCTGGAAATTGAACCTGGGATTTTCTTCATGCAAAGCAGGTGCCACTGAAATATAAATCCAGTTTTTCCTATTGCTCTGACTGACTCCTGTTTTCATGGTCATGCAGGCAACACTTACCGTTATTAACCACTGAACATTGGAGGCCAACTAGCATTATTCCTTTGAAAAATTGCCATCTTTATCCTTCTGTCTCTCCATCAAAATCAGCATAATGTGTTGCTTTCCTTATCACATTTTAGACACTATTTGGAAACTGATCCTCCCTTAAATATGGAAAGCTGAATTTGCAGTAGAACAGACTGATTCTTTGATTACACAAATTTAATGATAATTGCTCAGACCAGCACTCAGCAGTCTTCACCTATCATCTTTGTACGAACTGCATTTGTGGCTGACTGATTACTGTAGCACCAAAGTGGAACTCTCCTGGAAAAATGGGTGTTGCTGTTGTTTAGTTGTGCCTGACTCTTTGTGCCCGCATGGACCAGAGCACACCAGGCACTCCTGTCTTCCACTGCCTTCTGCAGTTTGTCAAACTCATGTTAGTAGCTTCGAGAACACTGTCCAACCATCTCATCCTCTGTCATCCCCTTCTCCTTGTATCCTCAATCTTTCCCAACATCAGGGTCTTTTTCAGGGAATCTTCTCTTCTCATGAGGTGACCAAAATATTGGAGTCTCAGCTTCAGGATCTGTCCTTCCAGTGAGCACTGAGGGCTGATTTCCTTAAGAATGGATAGGTTTGATCTTCTTGCAGTCCTCCAGCACCATAATTCAAAAGCATCAATTCTTCGGTGATCAGGTTCTTATGCAATATTTTTCTTTCCTTTCCTTGGACTTTCCTTTCGCTTCCAGGCATATCCGCAACTGAGAGACCTTTCGGCTTTGGCCCAGCCGCTTCATCAGCTCTGAATCTACTTGTACTTGTCCTCCGCTCTTCCTCAGTAGGATGTTTTAAATTTAGAGCAGAGTACTGTAGATGCATATCTTGACATAGTTTTCAGTTCTTTTGCATTGTTAATGCTTCACACATGCATATTGGAGAGAAAGAAAAAAATATTGCCCCAAAGCAAGCAAAATCCTTCTGTTTGTGGTGCTTTAGTCATATGCATGTGTAATTGTTGTGCAGATTGATAGAATACTATCTCCACACACACCCAATCCTGATATTGTTAAACAATCAGTTGCATCTAGTTCTTTTTGTATGTTGTTTTACTAAGGTACAGCAAAACATTATACACTAGTAAAACACCACAGAAAAATAAACTTGATAGAGTCACATATTCAATCACAAGTACTTTTTGGCTTGTATTTTCTTGATGTGTACATGATATCAGTGATGCAATAAGTATTGTCACTCGTTATTGTTTTCCTTTCTCTTCCTTTTCTCTTCCTGTCATTTGTAACATTCAGGGCCATGCTGTGTGAATAACTAACCTATGGGTTATATCACACTGCCTTAACATTATTACTCTCTGTGATCCCCATTGCCCGGTTGCTAAAGTCCTTGTCAGTTCATTCAGGCTGAGTTGGCGATAACTGGGGGCAATGGAAGACCCAAAGGAATGCAGAAATCACCCCAGAGTATAATGGAAGGCTCACTGTAGGAAGAGAAGCCCTGTGGATGGTTTCACATGGTTTCATTTCAATATACAGCCATGGAATTAATCCAAAGAAGCTATGGAAAATGGCTGCGTAATGTGAGCTTTCAGCAAATGTTTATTCATGAAGTATCCATTCTCAGCCAGCCCTCTACAGCTGACTGGCTGCTCAGCATGCACTGCAACAAATGCCTCATGGTAGACTAGCAGGTATGGAACACCCAGGAGTATAGCATCTGCTCTGTGCAGTCAAAGAGAAAGGTAAAGGGATGCAATTTTCCAGAAAGAAGCATGCCTTTTTAACCTGGTGGGAGGGAAATTAGCACTAATTCTACTCCTCTAAATACACTAGGGGGAGACAAATTTCTTCCTGAATTACTAATGTGTTGCAGTTCAAAAACAACAAAACCTTGCACAATCCATAAAACACAGAGAGAAAGAGATGTGGAATGGGAGAGAGAAAAGGTCCAGTGCTTACTGTGCAATCGTTTACTGTGGAATGTGCTGCAGAACTTATATTTGCATGTCTGTGTAATTTCTCAACTAAGTAATGTGTACAAAAATGCAACGTAAAGTGTGCAATGTTATGTGTATAACAAAAAATATGTACTATGTTGCCCAGACACTAAGGGTGGGTGGATGGGAAGTTTGGAGGGCAAAATGGGCTTTTTAAAGAATCTGTAATATAGATGTGTGTAAAGGAGGAGCGGAAATAACCTGTATTATACACACGCACACACACACACACACAAAGATGGACAAAATAATAATAATAATAATAATAATAATAATAATAATAATAATATTTAGACCCTGCCCATCTGGGTGGCTTCCAACAGGAAATTAAAAATACATTAAGACATCAGTCATTAAAAAACGCCCCCACACAGGGCTGCCTTCAGATGTCTTCTAAACATCAGATAGTTGTTTATTCCTTTGACATCTGATGGGAGGGCGATCCACAGGGCAGGAGCCACTACTGAGAAGGCCCTCTGCCTGGTTCCTTGTAACTTTGTTTCTCACAGTGAGGGAACCGCCAGAAGGTCCTCGGTGCTGGACCTCGGTGTCCGGGCCAAACGATGGGGGTGGAGACGCTCCTTCAGGTATACTGGGCCAAGGTCATTTAGGGCTTTAAAGGTCAGCACCAACACTTTGAATTGTGCTCGGAAACATACTGGGAGCCAATGTAGGTCTTTCAAGACCAGTGTTATCTGGTCTCGGCGGCTGCTCCCAGTCACCAGTCTAGCTGCCACATTCTGGATTAATTGTAGTTTTCGGGTCACCTTCAAAGGTAGCCTTCAAACGTAGAGTGTGTTGCAGTAGTCCAAGCAGAGGATAACTAGAGCATGCACCACTCTGGTTAGACAGCCCGCGAGCAGGTAGGGTCTCAGCCTGTATAGCAGAGGGAGCTGGTAGACAGCTGCCCTGGACACAGAATTGACCATGGACAGCTGTGAGTCCAAAATGACTCCCAGGCTGCGCACCTGCTCCTTCAGGGGTACAGTTGCCCCATTCAGGACCAGGGAGTCCCCCATACCTGTCTGCTCCCTGTCCCCCCAAAACAGTACTTCTGTCTTATCAGGATTCAACCTCAGTCTGTTAGCCGCCATCCATCCTCCAACTGCCTCCAGACACTCACACAGGACCTTCACTGCCTTCATTGGTTCCGATTTGAAAGAAAGGTAGAGCTGGGTATCATCTGCATACTGATGAACACCCAACCCAAACCCCCTGATGATCTCTCCCAGCGGCTGCATGTAGATGTTGAAAAGCATGGGGGAGAGGACAGAACCCTGAGGCACCCCACAAGTGAGAGTCCAGGGGTCTGAACACTCATCCCCCCCACCACTTTCTGGACACGGCCCAGGAAGAAGGAGCGGAACCACTGTATAACAGTGCCCCCAGCTCCCAGCCGCTCAAGACGGTCCAGAAGGATGTCATGGTTGATGGTGTCAAAGGTCGCTGAGAGATCCAGCAGAACTAGGAAACAGCTTTCACCTTTGTCCCTAGCTTGCCAGCGATCAAAGACCAGCGCGACCAAGGTGTATTCAATCTCATGATGAGGCCTGAATCACTTACCATTGAGGAGATGCAAATTAAATTGAGAAATATTGAAATACCATGGCTATTAGGTTACCAAAGCCTTTCCTACTCCCAGGAGGGAAGGGGTTGTGAGCGGGAGACGATTCCTGCGTGATGCAGGGGGCACTCTGCCCCCTGCTTCAACTCCAGGGCTGGCGCCACGCCCCGCCCTGGTTGGGCACCCAATAGGGAAGCTCGACAGGGGTGTGGCTTGCTGCTCAAACGCAGCCGTGCCAGCCACCCCCACCATTGCACACACATTTTCTTTGAGTCACCCACCCTCCACTCCCTTTAGATTAGCTGTTCCTGAGACTTTGCTATGGACCTCTGGTTGGTCGCCCTGTTTAACCAGGGGGGCTGGTAGGAGTTTTTTCCAATTGGCTAAATTAGCCCGGCCTCTTGTTTTTTCCCCGCCTACCTCGTAGCAACCGTCACAACTTTTGTGGTATTTAGTGGTTAGGCACTGGAATGTGTTGTTGGTGTTTCGGGGGGCACGGTGTGGCCATTGCCTTCCCCGACAATTTTGGGTATTCCGCTAAAGGAATCCGGCAGTCGTGGATCCTGTCCAATGCCCGTGTGGCGGGGGGCCATGGCACAACCCTCGGTGACATCAGGAAGAGAGCCTATATTTGGATTAGCATCAACAGGCTTCCCCTACTGGTGGTTAGCCCCTCCTCAGCCTCACCCCTCTATGAGTGGGTGGAGTCTAATGTTCCGTGGTCCAATGCCTAAGCCAATACCTTCTCACATGCTGTAATCAATAAAGTTGTGGCCTTTACCTTACCCATTAACCTTACATTCTGTGTCCACGTGTCTTTATTCCCCAAGCGGGGATCGGGTCCTCGAATCACAATTAAGGTCCTTTTAACAAACTTCCTAGTTATAAATGAAGCTATGAGACAATAAACAACATATGGGAAAATAATAGTCCAAGAAAATATAATGACAAAGGGATTAATTTCATCCTAGTATCAATCTATTATAGAGGTTCCATTTTGCCCTCAGCAAAATTCGAGAAGGTAGTGGGAATAGAATTGGAATATAAAAATTGAAGAAGATGCATGGAACAGTCTGTGGATAAAAGTGCCATAGATATTGGTAAAAAGAGAAAGAGCCCTTAAATTGTATACTGTTGGTACTTAACTCTTAGATGCCTAGCTAATATAAAACTGAACAGTTCTCTCATATGTTGGAGGATGTCCCATTATAGGAACATATCAGCACATGTGCTGGGAGTCTTCAAAAATAGAAAGGTTTTGGGAAAAAGTATTTACAGAAATATATTTAATTACAAGATAAACAGTTCCCATGAACTTAAACTACTTAATCTACTTAGTTATTATATGTTGCAAATAAGAAATAAAGAGTCCATAACACATATATTAAATGATGCAAGAAGGACATGGAGATCATTACAATTATTGACTATGCATCAATGGTATACAGTATACAATGGTATACAGTAGTGCAATTTGGCAAACAGAATTATTGGAAAAACTGAAACAAAAAATAAAAGTAGCAAGTGTGTAAAAGAAACACAATTTTTCTGCAGTTTTGTGTGATTTTATTCATTACATAAATAATGAGGCATATGGCAGAACAGTACCCATAGTTTATAGAACAGTTTGACATACATTAATTTTATATTTTAATTTTCTCCCTCATTCCGTATGAATTCCTATAAATTTAAATTATTTATTGATACCAAATACCTTTTACTAATGGTCAACAATCTAAGCATCTATGCTATTATAAAGGTAAAGGTAAAGGTACCCCTGCCCGAACGGGCCAGTCTTGACAGACTCTGGGGTTTGTGCGCCCATCTCACATCTATTGGCCGGGGGCCAGCGCTGTCCGGAAACACTTCCGGGTCACGTGGCCAGCGTGACAACGCTGCTCTGGCGAGCCAGAGCCGCACACGGAACGCCGTTTACCTTCCCGCTGGTAAGCGGTACCTATTTATCTACTTGCCCCCGGGGGTGCTTTCGAACTGCTAGGTTGGCAGGCGCTGGGACCGAGCAGCGGGAGCGCACCCCGCCGCGGGGATTCGAACCGCCGACCTTTCGATCGGCAAGCCCTAGGCGCTGAGGCTTTAGCCCACAGCGCCACCCGCGTCCCTCTATGCTATTATACATCATTTCATATCTGTAATAATCATGAAATATATGTTTTAACACAACTTTGTTACTATATTCAGAAAAGTTTATCTGAGCATATACTGTTGTTTTATTTCATTTCTCATTTTATGTGTCTTTTGTCTAAATGGGAATTTATTTATTTTTAAAAAATGAAAGGTCTCAATCCCTCCTCCTTCTTGTGAATCTTTCAGAATGATTGCCATTCAATGAGATTTCATGAGGGCACAACAGGGAGATGCAACTCCACCTCCCCCCACTTTCCTTGTACCCAAGTCATACCCAGGATGAGGCTTAAGGGAAATTTTGCCTGCAAAAATGCATATATTAGGGGAAACTGCGCACAAATACTGGTAAGATTGGCAGATCTGCCAATCCCTAGTTATAAAGTGATGTGGAGGTTTTATGTTGAAAGCCACTGTAAAAATGTTTTAATAAACAAATGAACAAGATACTAACCTGGCCAGATGCTATAGTCATCTCTTGTTGCCTTTTCTAATGCCTCAAGCCAGTAGGGTGTGTGTGAGATAAATGATAGTGAAATGAGAGGGGACCAGAGAGAAGATTTTTGGATGTGAAGCTCCCTCCAGGGAGATTCACCTGATACCTTCTAAGTTGTTTGCAAGGTGCCAGGTAAACACTTCTTAAACAGAAAGATGCTCCCAGATCATTTGGGTATTCTGTAATTATAAGTACTTTCCATTCTGATCACTGTCCATGCAGCTATGTCTAGTTCTTTTTTAAAAAATATTTATTTTCAGCATTATGTGTTTCACTTTGTTGTTTTAAATCCCCCTAAACAATTATTGGACACAGGGTGGTTTAAAGTAATAAAAGAAGTAGTGTTGCTGTCACGAAGTCTGAAAGAGTTAGCCATGCAAGATGCTATGTTGGGCTTGGTGGCTGCTATCGAAATGCTAGGCTAGCTTGGCATCCTATCTCTGGCTTCAAAGTGTGTTTAATTCATTCACTTATTTATTTATTGGGGAAATAACAGAACACATTTCAAATGATATTGCATGTCCTGTTTTGCAAACGGGACAGCTGCTTCAGTTAAGTCATCTCAGTGGGAACACCTGCTTCAGAGGCATTGTTCATCAATGTGTGAAGGTGCCTGTTTCCTGGTAGAGCCTCTTGATCATGTGTTGCTGTTGTTTCATTATCTCTCAAGGCTGGCCCAGAACATCCTGTTGCCTCAAGTGGCTACATCCCTCAGGCCAAGAGGTAGTCACCGCTGGCTATGCCAGAAAGATGTAGTAAGCTGTCACAACACTACCTGCCATTTAAGCTTCATCTCACTCTGGCTTTAGACCAGAAGAAGAAGATGGATTTTTCATCAGAAGGGTCATCACTGAACAAACAAATTTAATTTTCATGGCACTGTTACTTCATCCTCTTGTACCAATGCAGGAAGTACCCCCCATGCTCTGCTTTTAAATTTGCTGCTCACCATACTGCCTTGTTTCTACTTTCTTTTTGGAGATGAACATTTTAGGTGACCTTCTGCAACCATCAAACTTAATTCTTTGGCTGCTGAAAATGGCACAGCTGCTGCATCATTACAGCTCAGGACTCCCGTGAAGCTCCAAAACCATTAATTGAACAGACCCCCAAGGGAGAAAAAGAAAGAGGGCTGGCCCATTGCAGAAAGTGACATTATTTTTAGACTTGTTGTTTCCAATAAGAAGTGTTCTTTATACTATTTAGAGCTGGCCCCTAGAGTAGTGAACAAATGTAATTTCACTTTCAGTTAGAGTTGTTCTTAAGTAGAAAAGTTTCAATTATCATATGAGATTTGAGATAGTATCTATTGTTTCCTGGTTGTAAAGAAGGAAATGGCAATGGTACCTTCCTCCCAAATATGCATAAACTGATATACTCATTGGATTGTGTCATAAGTCAGAGGTAGAAAACTTGTGGCCTTCCAGATGTTGGGCTTCAACTCCCATAGGCTCAAGCCAGCAATCATGCATGAGCATTTACCATGTTGACCAAGGCAGACAAGGTGTTGAATTATGTGGTAAAGTGCATGCAACAGTACTGTGGGAATGAAGAGTTAGGAGAGCCATCTGCTTTCCAGAACGCAGGATGTGAAAGTAGAATCCTTGGTTGTTGTTGTTAGAATTTATATACCGCCCTATACCCAGAGTTCTCAGGGTGGTTCACAGAACAAAATCAAAATATGAAACCACAAAATACACAATCAAAATAAAAATAACAACCCCCAAACCTCACATTTGTCAATCAAGATGTCAATCAAACCAGCCAAAGGCCTAGTTAAAAAGGAACATATTTGCCTGGCACCTAAAGGTGTATATGTATAATGAAGGTGCCAGGCAAACATCCGCAGACAGGGAGCCACTGCAGAGAAGGTCCGTTCTCATATTGTCACCCTCCTGACCTCTCAAGGAGAAGGCACATGAAGAAGGACCTCAGAAGACGATCTCAGGGTCTGGGTAGGTTTATATGGAAAGAGGCGGTCCTTGAGGTATTACTGTGAGTACATGTGTTACTGATGACTAACTGATGCTAGGAGCTCCAGGTCTAAATTGTGTTTTCTGTTAATATAAATGGGTCATTTTGTTTAGTAAGCAGCATTGTCTGTATTTACTGGAAGCCTAAAGACAATCTACTACAGTAGGTAAAAATCAGTTAAAACTATAAAACCCTGCACAGGGTATTGCAACAAACAAGATCTCCCTGAATATACATGTTAGTTTTTGTATTTTGGTTTGTTTAAAGATAAAATACTTAGGGTGTGTGTGTGTGTGTGTGTGTGAGAGAGAGAGAGAGAGAGAGAGAGAGAGAGAGAGAGAGAGAGAATTCCCTGGAGGCCAAGATCCAGACACACTCTTTGGTGAGAGAAGCCCAACAGAGATTTAAAATCACAAAATAGCAAAATAAAGTGTGGAAATATAGGCTGTTAGACCTTTAAAACAACTCCTCCTAAGTTGCTTCCAAAGTTCCCCACTTCCCTTAGCATAGAAAGCGACCACATGCTTGATAAGTTACAAATGGTTTACTTCCAAACTCCCCAAAGGTCAGATTCGTGTGCTTTTCCATACAGCAATAAGAAAACACAGAATAACTCAGGTTTCAAAGTGGTAAATGTTTATAAATCATTTGTACTGAAATACATTGATGGCTTGCTTAAACTACAATGTATGTGGTCTAAGCTGGAAGCAACCAACTTGGACCTCCTAACTGGTAGGGTTCACATGGTGGTAAGTAGGAGAACAAAGAGCTTGATAACTCTTCTTCCCAAGGTGAGGAGTAGTGACCTAGCTTTGCCAGGCAGGAGAACTTACTTAAATGGTATTAATCCCATCATGCATTAATTAGAGTTAATCATGTTGGTTATATGAGGCTGAATATCCCACAACACAAATATCGGATTTGGAGTTGGATTCCACCAGCAAACTGCTTTTTCCTAGCACACACAAAATCTGAGCTGCCACACTTTGCTCTAGCCTCTTTGTCTTATTCAGATTAATCTTAAATTGATTAGTCTTTACAGCCCATTTCAGTGGGCAGACAATGGCCCTTGATTTTCATGGTCTTTATCTGCCCAATAAAATGGGCTATGTGTAGGCAGGACCTGATATAGGCATGTGGCTCCATCAGGATTCTTGCCAATGAGGTATGAATCCAGCTGAGATCAGACAGGTGGGCGACCCCAACAATGTCTCCAAGTGCAGTATTTTAGTTGCCACATAGGAATGAATTCAACTATTAAATTATTTGGGAGATACTAAACAGGTGTCTTTCTGCAGGTGAAAACACCATTTTGGTGGAGTTTATTTTGCTTCCCAATGACTCCAGTCATTGACAATCAAACTAGCTCCTATTTTCATGACCCATTGTCCTCATCTACGGAGTCCCATCCTGAATTTTGTTTCTTGGTCATACTTTGTTCACCAGTTACAGATAGGTAGCCGTGTTGGTCTGCCATAGTCAAAATAAAAAAATTCCTTCCAGTAGCACCTTAAAGACCAACTAAGTTAGTTCTTGGTATGAGCTTTCGTGTGCATGCACACTTCTTCAGATACACTGAAACAGAAGTTGCCAGATCCTTCTATATAGTGAGAAGGTGGGGAGGGGTATTACTCAGAAGGGTGGTGGGAATGGGAGATTGGCAGATAGCTGAGATGAGCCTTAAGAATCGTCAACAGGCTCATCTCAGCTATCTGCCAATCTCCCATTCCGACCACCCTTCTGAGTAATACCCCTCCCCACCTTCTCACTATACAGAAGGGTCTGGCAACTTCTGTTTCAGTGTATCTGAAGAAGTGTGCATGCACACGGAAGCTCATACCAAGAACTAACTTAGTTGGTCTTTAAGGTGCTACTGGAAGGAATTTTTTTTATTTTGTTCACCAGGTTGTGGTCTAGAAACTGCTAGACTACAACTTCCATCAAAACCAGTCAGAATAGTCAATGGTCAGGCTAGCCCAAGCCATTTTGCTGTTTGAGACAAAACAGAAAACAACGCCCCCCCCAACTCTGCCACTACCACCAGTGCCACCACCAGCACTGTTGCCTCATCTGCCACCACTACCTGAGGTGACTAGAAGTGGCTTGAGGAAGCCATGTCATGTTGAAGGTAGCAGGGGATAGAAAAGAAGGCCAGAGAGGTGCAAGCAGTGGCAGCAGCAGTCCTGCTCTTCTCAGGCAACCACCATAAGTGACAAGAAACGAGAAGTGGCACATCACATGGAGCCTGGATCTGCTGCCTCTCCCAGATGTCCCCAGCCTTCTGCCTGAGGTGACTACCCCACTGTATCTAATGGGTGGTCTGGCCCCGGGTGCCGGGTTTGGAACGTCAGTTCTGAAGCATGATAGCATTCCTGCAAACCACCTTTCACACATAAAGAGATTATGCCAACTGAATGAGGCAACAGCGTTCTGGTTTTATTCTTCTCATCACTTTTAGGCATCGTGCATCAAGCATAAGATACGGTGGTGATCTAGCAGAATCATCTTCTAGCCGGATGCCGAGCCATCAATTTTGCACAAGATGGATGTACGGTTTAAGTTGATCAGTGATGCTCACGCTGTTTAAACAGATTTATTTTTTATTATTATTTTTTTGCGGCAGGACTAAGGCACAGTAAATCCTAAGATAATTAAGCTGATCACATACCATATTGAAACGACTTTAAAAGGACAGCAATATTTTTGTTTATGACATTTCAATCTTGTCTACAGCAAATTATTTTGTCCACAGCAAATTCATTTTGGGGAAGATTAACTGTGTTTTGTCAAGAGAAAGACATTAGGCATCTAGCACATGTGCTGCTGGAATGATAGTTTTAAAAGCTTTAGCGCATTTGTTCATTCACACTGTGTAGCTTACCTCAGAGAAATGATACTGCTCTGGTGAATGAAGTGCTGACATGGTCCTAGGGGGAACAATCAGTGCTTAAACCTTAACTTTTTACTCCTTGTTAACAGAGGGGAACAAGTCTACTCTCCACTTCATTTTATTTCATTCTTGAAGCTTCTCCTATTTTTTATGCGGCAAAGCTTCCACAAAGCGAATATTTCATCATCATTTCCACAAGGTACCACATTAAAGCCATTACCTATGGTGCTATGAAGATGGATGGGAATGCTGAATTCTAGCAGATAGCAGGGATTGGGGAGTAAACCCTTCTTACTGGGAAAAGCATCACAAAACTAATGTACAAAATGCATTGTATTGCAGAAAGCAGCTTGAAAAAATGCTCTTATTAAGAAAAACCATATGTTTTAAAAAAGGAGAAATGTGCACAGAAATGCATACTTAAAAAAAGAAATGGCAAAATGATGTGTAAATGTGACAAACTGAAGACTGGGAAAGTGAGAAACTGAGATGAAACAAAATTGACAGATTTGTCCAGAATTATTTTATTCCATCCTACCAAATCTTTGGAGTGGATCTACTCCAATCCATTCGGGAAAGATAGTAACAGCCCTTTACTCTGTTAGAGTACCCTCACATGGAAAATTCCTTTAATCCAGTAAAACTTCATGGTTTGAGCATTTCAGGTAGGGATGTATGGATCTGTTGCTGTCATTTTTGAATGTGCTCACGCAGCATAAAACAGACCACCCACTTTCTGCTCTGGTCCTCTGGCCCCAGCTTACAAGACTGACACTTCCCCCCTGATTGCTTACCTCATCTCCCACTGCAGTTCTGCCCCTCTCTCTTGAGACTCTGGTCTTTTCCCTCTGTTAGCTATTGCACACCTGGGGAGGAGGGGCTTTCCCCGTTTGCTATTTGGCCCAGAGAGTCTCTGTTAATGGTCTTCTGAATGGGGCACCACTCATTTCTTTGTGCTCTTTTAATGGTCTATCTCTCCACAATATTACTTAATCATGGAGCCAGTCTGTTTTATATTTTAACATGGATTATATTTTAACATGCTAAATTCAATGCCTGGAACCCTGGTATTAGAAGGGGGCATGTGTCCAGAATTAGAAGGGCACCCCGGGCACCCCACAAACCTATATCTTCTCAAAAGTAAATCCCTTTGAATTCAATGGAGCTTGCTTTCAAGGAAGTGGCAACAGGATTGCAGCTTTACTTAGAAATAAGTCCTACTGAATTCAGTGGGTTTTATTCCTATGTAAGTGGAGTTACGAGTTGAAGTCTCACAGTCAGTCCTAACCAGGCATACTTATTGAATTCAATGGGACTAACTCCTAACCAAATGGGGTTAGGATTGCATCCTGAGTCTTCAGTACAGTGCCCTTAACACCACCAAATGTCTTTAACACTACCAACGAAAATTGTTAATACATTCAGTATGTACCATGATAAATACAAGCAATTCAAATTAAGTTAGGGGCATTATACCTTGCTGCAGAGGCTGTGAAATCTACATGAGAGCTAAGCAATTTTCTTGGGAGGACTGTAATAAAACTGCAGCAATCATATAAGCATAGACAAAAATTAAGTTTATTTCAGTGAGTAACCGCTCTGTTATTGGAGCGGCGGTCTGTGATTCTGATAGGAGAGTGATTCATATTTCATTGGCATTAAAATTTATATCCAAGTCTCCGAATGATTGCAAAGAACCAGAAAAAAAGGGGGGGGACATTATATCTTTCCCTCAAATTAGTTAGCTCTACAGAGCTGTCTGTGATTTTTTATACTAGTGAAAATAGGAAATGGGAGCAGTTATGCAGTATGATCCTTTGTGGAGTTAGGTAGTATTCGCTATGCTGAGGTAAATGTAAGGCTCAGGGCTGAATGTGGCCCTCCAGGCCTTTCTCTCTGGCCCTCAGGTCTATTTCCAGGAAATATCCTTCCGCATTTATTCTGCGTCTTTCCAGGCCACATTTCTCACCATACTACCTCATTCCTTCCTCAGGTGCTTTTGCCTGGCTGAAACATGTCCTTAAACTCTGATAATTCCTCTTGGTTTCCTGGGTAGAGAAAGTAATCATTGGTATTGGGTGTGTGTGGGTGTGGGGGTGTGTGTGTGTGTGAGAGAGAGAGAGAGAGAGAGAGAGAATCAGCCTATTTCAGAAGTGCAAAATTGCATTTCTGCTCCATTCACTTTAGATTCTGACCCTGTCCATGCAAGCTTCACAACAGAAGTATAAAACAAGGCTGAAGATGTGCAAGAACTGCTGTCGATTTTAAACAGCCAAGCAGCCAATGCTCTGGGATGCCTCCCAGTCTTAAGGTAAAGACTAATCCATAAAATATGGGTAGAGGTAAGTCATAATTGAGCCAAACCTAAAATGTATTATGAGATTCTTATCCAAATGCCTCCCAGTTGTGGACTCCCAACAACCCCAGGCAGCATGGTTAATAATCATTGATGATGTGAGCAGTGGCCCAGGTTGGAAAAGGCTGCGTTATGAAAACAATTCCCCCCACCCTTCACTTCTTGTTTCCTTCACTTCTTGTTGCATTCTTTTTCACAGGGTCTCAGAAAGTTTATTTTTCTAGTTATAGGTATACTTTCTGGAGCTGATGGGAGCTGGCGCCCAATAACATATGAAGGACACTCCATTGGCTACACCTGGTCTATACTGTCTCCAGCGTTTCATAGTGAAGTCTTTTCAATACTATTTGGAGATGCTAAAGACTTAATCTGGGACCCATTGCAGGTGAAGTATGTGTTCTACTAGTGAGCTGTGGCTGTTTTCCAGGCTATGCTCTTAGAATTTCCTTCATCCATGAGCAACAGGAAGTTTCTGGAGCAGAGTCAGCCCATTTGGAGAGCACAATACTTTTGAGCTTGGTATGTGAGCATGGGGAAAGAAGGCTGCTCTAGCTATATTCCCAATGCCAAACCTCCAGCCCTACATAAGCAGGGGGTATGTGGCACATTATTATTATTATTATTATTTAAAAGGTAATAGCCACCAGCTCTAAAAAGCAATTGCAGAGATCTATATAGCTAGCGTTTATAAAGACACCTAGAGAAAGTTGGCATGATCTGATAATAAATTTTGTGCCACACTGATGCTCCTTTATGAATTCATACTGTAAGCTCTAAATGAAGAGGGTGTTGTTTCCCCCCTTGTACATACAATAGACTTTTGAAATTGGCATGTGCTGGGAATCAAGCAGAACTAATTTGTCTGCAGGAGGCCAATTCCAGAAGAACTCCATGTAAGATTTTCACTGTTTGTCAAATGGATGTTGTCAATAGAGGCTGTTGTGCAACGGGCACAAATGGATATGTTGGACAAAAATGGATTAAATTTGCACTGCATATCCGAACAGCAACTGAATTGTTTTGGAATAGCAGTTCACCTCAGAGGGGTTCATTCCAGTTACATTAAGCCCTCAACTGGCTTTAATTATGTGATAAATGCCCAAGTCAATGACGTACATAATGATGATTGAGAGATGATAAAACATTTATAGCCCCAGTTTTATGTAACGCTGAACAAATTGCATTCAGTAAACAAAGAAATATTGACTTCACAAATATATAAAAAGGATTGAATACAATGTTATGGATTCCTTTTTAATATGCAATGATGGGCATAAATTTGGTGAACTTTTATGTATCTGATTTGAAAGGCAGTAAACATTTATGCTTTGTGATATTGCTGTGGATTCAGTCGCCTTTTTTACATGCAAGTTAATCCTTCTGCCAATTGCCATGGGTACAAATATCTGTTGAACAGTTTTGAGCTTTTGCGTTGTCACCAATCTTGATTTATTGCCTTGACCTAAGTAGCCAAACATACTTAAATATCTTATAATGGATATGACTTATGAATACCGAGTGGCTGAACCTAAATCATGAATGGTGAACTGTGGTGTAGTATAAATGCTGAAGAGCAGGCCAGAACTCAACATGGCAACCTCATGTGCAATACAAATAATGACTTTCATTTGTCTGTTCTTAATCTCTCACTGATCTGATTCACTGGATCCTGGGTTCTTGTCCAGTTTGCTCCCTTGCCTGTTCAGGGAAGTTTTTAACATGTGATATTTTATTGTATTTTTTGTTTCTATGGAAGCCGCCCAGAGTGGCTGGGGAGGCCCAGCCAGATGGGCGGGGTAAAAATAAATTATTATTATTATTATTATTATTATTATTATTATTATTATTATTATTATTATACAGTCTCATGTGGGCATGGTCCCTTGGTTTTCTCTCTGCTGTTTACCCCATGGGGAAAAGCTGTAGCTCAGCAGTACATCATCTGCTTTGCATGATGCAGGGGACAGGTTTTAGTCCAGACATCACCAGGTTTGGGCTCTCCATCTGAAACCCCATAGAGCTGTTGTCAGTTAGTGCAGATAATACAGAGCTAGATCAATGGACCAAATATCAGATAAAGGATAAGGCTGCTTCCTGCATTCCTCCATCACTTCCCCCCTGTCCTCTTGTGTCCCTTAAATGGGAAGCCATCATTTGAAAGTGTGAGCTGCCTTTGGTATATTTGAGAGCTATTGTAATATATTTGGTATATTATAGGGATGGACCAAACAGCTTTAGTGGGGTAGGAAAGCTGAAATTGATGCCAATATACTTCACATCTGGCAACCAATTCACACCTTTGGTTTCAGATAGGTAGACAAATCTAAAAAGCCCTGGACACAAAATTTTCACTGTCCCCAGTCTAGTGGATCATTTACCAGAAGTAATTACTTAGTGTTAATGCTGGAAATGTATACTCAATTCTGACCAAACTAAGCTTTTTAGACTCATCTACCCATGTACTATCTGAAACTAGAGGGCTGTATTGGTTGCCAGATAGGAACCCCTCCCCCCCCAGTTATTCTACCCCACTACTTAATTCTGTCTCAGTTTGGCATTGCTGGTGCTAAATCATAGGCCAGTTCCATCACATTTTATGTGGGGTTTTTTGTTTTAAAAAGAATGCACAAAAAGTCCACATTTAGATTTTACTTATTTCACATTCACTTTGTGTTTTACATAAAATACAAGGGGGACGTGAGTGGTGCTGTGGTTGAAAACACTGAGCCTCTTGGGCTTGCCAATCAGAAGGTCGGCAGTTACATAAAATACACATTTTCAGTGCTTTTCAATGCATCCCCCCCCCAATGTGCACACTGCACATTTTGATCCATTGAAACTGTATCACAAAATCTAGAGAAGTGTGCAATCCTCTTCAGAATTGCATCCCAATCTACAGGCAAGTTTGAGAATGTTGGATTGGATCAGTCCACTGAGTAATGTTGACAAAAAGGCAGCATATAAATGTAGGAAGGAGAAGAAAGAAATAATGATCTACAAAGCCAAGTTGCTTAGCAAATGGAAACAACCACCTAACTCAGGTTGAACCGAACTGTTCAGCTACCAGTGAAGCCTGAAGCAGCTTTAGGGATGGTTTCCTTCACAGGTTTGCACTGTGTTATGAAACTGGCTCTGTTCACTTTTGCTCCAAAAGATTTGTGTTTCCTTGATTATTATTGCTCCGCTACACCAGGGTGCTTTGCATAATGCAAAAGAGAGCCTGTGGAAACTTGTTAGAACAATATTTAACATATGTAAGGTACCATATTTCAGCTGCTGATATGATCATTTATGACTAACCTATTACAATTTGTTAGCGCAGGCCTGACCTTTCTCTTGTAAGCAAAGGGCACATTTTACAGCTTTCTGAATATGTCTTATCTATTTAGGAGGTTTTGCTGAAAAGGAAGACGTAGTGACATTTAGTTTTATTCTAGTTCACTGCCATTAACCTCCCGCTGCTGACTTTTAGATGGCTGCACACAGTGCTTTATCAAGACGTAGCAAATTAAAGCCCTCATCCAGGCTCCAAAGTTAAAGTGTGTTAGCACATTGCAATTTGTTTCAGAGATTGCAAAATTTAAATGAATTTGCTTAATGATAGAGGCTACGGGTGCCTGCCAATGACACATGGGGACAGCCATATAAATACAAAGTGCAGTCTGGAAGAGGCTCAGCAGTTGAATGGAATGCTTCTTGAAGTTGCAGCTTGCAGCCCACACTTGGAAGTCTACATGTCTCAAAGCCTGCAAGCGTTGGGGGCTTACCTCCCAGAACAGCATCTGGAATCTGCTGAAACTCCATTGGGCTAAGATCCAAGTCACCCAGCCAGCAAAATCATATGACACAGAAGTCAGTATAATTCTGAATACTACATGCTGGAAACAAATAACAGGTGAAGTCCTTCATCGTTGCATCCCTCCCCCAATTTTCACTATATCCTTCATATAATTGCAAGTGGAAGCTTCTGGTTGCTCCCACCCAATAAATAGAATTCTAGATTAGATGGACATAAATCTGATCCTACAAGGAGTCAAGAGCACCATCTATGTGGAGCTGTGGGGGCCCAGGACCCCTAATATTTTCAAGAAGGGGGTTGCTCCCCCCAAAAAAATTCTGCAGCGATCCTCAAAACGAGGCGCCAGGGTGAAGATGCTTAGGCCTGCCATGTCCTTTTGAGGATCGCCAGGGATGCAACTGGGCAAATCTTCCTCCTGTGTGTTCCTTTGATGATCGCCAGAGGGATGTGCAGGGTAAAGCATTTTTGCTCCATGCATCCCTTTCACAAAAATAAGGTGTCTGACTGTGGATGAGTGGGGGATGCTGGGCTGATTTGGCCTGGCCAGGTTGGAGGGTTAGGAAAACATGGACATATATGTAGCTGGGCAGTTTATTTGGTTTCCCCCTTCCCCCATTTCCTCCTCCTCCTCCTCCTCCTCCTCCTCCTCCTCCTCCTCCTCCTCCTCCACCACCACCACCTCCTCCTCCTCCTCCTATTCTTCTTCTTCTTTATTCTTCATTTATTCTTTAATAGACTTTGACACCAAATGTAAAGCATTTTAAAGGCTGTTTAGTATGTGTGGAAAACAAAAGCTCGAAAATATTTTTTTATTTTATTTAATGTAATGTTTGAACCCATCAGATTAACCCAAAGATTAGGTACTTCAGAACAAAGGAATGCTCCTATCTACTTTCTAACTCTCTGGAGAGTCTTCTTTGAATACATTTATTAATCTGATAAATGCTTTCCTGTCGGAATCATTGGGGATGCTCCAGGCTAGGAAGAAATATCATTTGAATTGTGGAAGATATCAGAGAGGTGTCTATTGCAGCAGACAGGAAGACACATCTGGATTGTCATTTTTTATTTTTGCTTTTTCTGGTTGTGCATGTCTAGTCATATTAGAACCAACAGTGCTTGGAAACAGTGATGAGTTTTGAAGGACAGGGAAATGTCTCATTTAATGATTAATTACAGCTAAATCATGTCAGACCCAGGCATGCTCTAGGAACATAGGAAGCAGAGTTCTAACAGGCCCACTATTTGTTCAGCCAGACTAGCATCGTCCATTCTGACTGGTAGAAACTCTCCAATGTCTCAGGCAGATCTTCTGCTTGCAAATCAGATAGCTCTTCCTAGCAGCTCTTCAGGATCTCAAGCAGAAGTCTTTCCCATCACTTGCTACAAGACCCATTTAAGGAGACGAGCCAGGGGTTGAATTTGGGACTTTCTGTATGCAAAACATGGGCTGTATCATTGCATAACAAAACACAAAGAAATCACTGCTTGAGGGATTGAACTAAACAAAGCACTCTGAATGCCAGTTGGTGGGAATCACAATTGAGGAGGGTACTGTTGTGCTCAGGTCCTACTTGTGAGCTTCTGAGAGGCACCTGGTTGGCTACTGTGAAAATAGAATGCTGATCCAGATTAGGCTATCGACCTGATTCAGCCAGGTTCTTCAAATGTGCTTCTATAGAGCAAGCTCTGGAGTAAAATCCTAAAGCTGTTCTTTCCCACTCATAAAACGTGTCTTCTTGGACCTGGCCAAATTCTACACAGTCCACAATTCTGTTTCCACCAGTGGCCATTCAGAGGGCTTTGAGAAACTCACAAGCAGTTCGTGAAGGCAACATATCACTACTGTCTACTCTCCCTAGCTTCTGGTACTCAGAGGTACTCTGCCTGAACACTTGGTCATGGAGAATCCATATAGCTATTTCCAAGGAAGGCTGAAGCCTTACAGCACACACCAATCAGGAAACTAGACATTAACAACAACTCCTGATTCCACCCAGGAACAACCAAGTCCAGTGCCTGCCGCCTACTGGCAAAACTAGATCATGAAAGTCTATGCACAGCTATCATGATGAGAAGAAAATAAGAGCTTTGCCAGATCACCCCAAGGATCCACTAGGTCAGCATCCTGTTTCTCACCAGTCACATTCATCCAGAAAAAACAATTTTCATTGATGATAAGGATGGAAATCTATTGACACGCACATTGAATAATATGCTTCAGGTTTTTTTATATTAACATTCATAAAAGAAAATCTATAAAATGTGTCTTTTGCACAGACAGAAAGAGCACAATAATGTAGCAACTGATTTAATTCTGGTGAGCAATTAGGTAGAATGTTTATTTATTACATTTTTATCCCACTCTTTATCCCAAGAGCTCAGAGGGTCGATTTAAAAAAAAAGAATCCTCCTAACAACCCTGAGAGGTAGGCTAAATTGAGAGATAAATGCATTGACGCTAAATCAGACCCTTCAGCCCTCACCAAGGCTGAAACTCTTCCCACAAGCAAAATGCAAAGGTAATAGCACTTGAGGCATATAAAGTTGAAATCTGACTTATTTGACATAAACAACTTCTTCTTCATATTCTGTATAGCGGCTGTTTACAGTCCATGTCAAGCTACATTCAGATAGCACTTTATTCTGTTTTCCTGACATTTCCTTACCTGGCAATTTTCACATTTTATGTGATCTTTCACAGGATGCAAAAGCCAATTCTAGAAATCTAGCAAATCTAGCAAAGGTTTAGCACTCAGTTTCCATGTTAATTGCAACCCTGTAAATCTGGAAGATTGTTGGAGTTTTGCACTGTATTTCTCCCATGGTTTTCGTGGATCACACCATGTGACGAAATCTGGGGTGGTATTGCTGAATGCAGTTATTTCCTGCTGTTCTCCTGGGCCAATCATGGGGGAACAGAAGTTCATATAGACACAAAGGGTGGTGACATGCCCACTGCCGTGAAATAAATTTAGCACAGCATGGAGGTATATGTTCCAAAAGCAACAGTTCCTTGATGCAAAAGGTAATCCAGTGCAAAAGGAGCGTTAGAAACCAGGATAGAAGTGCTAGCATCATAGCAAAACTAATGAATTAATTGTGGGGTCTGGATGCACTCTCAGTTTGGCATGTGTTCATCCACATATCCATTCTGTCCCATTCTGCAGTAAACCCCACCCCCTTTTAAAAAAACGTGATTTAGTTAATATTTTACCACAAAGTATTCGGTTTTGCAAAATTTGGAGAGGTGTGGGAACTGAAGGATAGCTGCATTGTGATTGACATATTGGTCTGGGAAGTACAAATCAGATGTGTTCTGATTCAGTATTCAGACCAAAGAATGTACCCAGGCATCCCTCAGCTGCTAAACTCTCCCTACAATCATGCAATAACATTTGCATGGTTCCAGAATTAAATTAAAAGTCAGAGTAAAGTATACAGACTGTTCAAATAAATGTTAGCATTTTCTAGCACCCTGGGCTAAGCTCACTGGCAGTTATGAACCAGACTTTAGTTAATTTGCATGTGATAGCTGCTAAACTTGGTCCATATGTTTTACTTTTATCAAATTGAACAAACAACCTTTGTTGTACTTCATTTGGCTCATTAGATGTTTGAAGGATTTCCTGATGCAGTTTGCAATGGCAAGAGACCTTATATGCCACAGTTAGCTTGTTGCCAAGCTGTTAATTAACCGAGTTACTCAAAATTTTCAATATTTCCCTCTCTTTAAAACCATTGTACTGCTCACCCCAGTCAAAACAAGATTTCCCAGGATGCTTCTGTAATCTTTTACACTATATGAGTTTCATTGGTTTTGGTGATTATCTACACTGTGGCAATTTTCCTTCTGTGCTAAGTAAACAGCACCCAAGCACATCCTTTTAAAAACAAAAACAGAATGATAGGGGGAGAGTTTTATATCCATGTTGTTGTTTTTAAAGAAGGTGCAGTGGAAGCATTCTTATACTGATCAAAAATACAGAAAAGTAAAGAAGCAACTTATTCTGCCCTATTTGAGCAGAGCATGAGGAGAAAAGTAATTGCATATATCAAAAAGAAAAGTGAAAATTCTATAAAGAGAAGGAATATGCTCACAACTAATGAAGTCTCCAGGCACTTGAATGCATTTCTTTAAGAGTAAAATCCCTGAATCTTATAATAAAGACAAATGCTGCACAGTGGAAGCCAAAGCAACAGCGCTCCATCTGGAAAGGGGAATGAGTGGATGCAGTTCCCAAAAGGAGATGTGCAAATCTGCTTCACTTAAAAAGAGAAAGAAATCCCCAACATATATTTTGCTAACAAAATGCTCATCATTATGACAGAGGGCTTAGATAATTCAAGAACCAGGGAGCAATGTGTGCACGCTTTTCCATGCATCACACGCACAGTGGTGCATTACATGCAAGGAAGTTTTTTGTAAGCTGCAGCACTGCATACCTTTAAGCAAATGAAGACTGGAAGTATTCTTTCCCTAAAAAAAAAAACTAAAAAAAATTTAGTGTCCTTAAAATCCAGAAGTGAAAATGTCATGCATACTTCCTTGGGGAGGGAAGTCCTGGGTTCTTTTGTGAGAGAGGGATATAAATGAAATAAATAAAGCTAAGTAAGTAAGTAAGTTGTGGGGCAACATAAGCTCTTTCTGGTAGCCAGAGAAAAGAGATTCAGATACTGATCACAATGTTTGGGCAGGATCCTATTGGTGCAACCAGTGCTTCAGAAAATTTGGTCCCAAACCATTTGGGGCCTCAAAGGCCAAAATCAACATTTCTAACTGGGCCCAGAATGAGTAGGCAGCCAATGTAACTGATAGGTCTGATATGGAATGAACTCCCACAAACATTGGAGCTGCCACACTGCACATCAATTGGAGTTGCCACACTGCACATCAACTGAGCAATCTCATCTGGGCATAATCAGAGCATAGGTCACTGAGGCTAGCTCAGCTTTCTTTATATACAATCACAGGTGATGAACTAATTTAAGTTGATGAACCTGACCCCAATTGTTAAGGTCTTCATCACAGGCCTGCTCTGAGTGCCCTACCTTCATATGCAAATAGAAGAAAGTGTGTATTGAACTATTTATAGTCTGCCCTTCCACCCAATTGGTCTTCAAAGTGGTTTACAACTCTTTACAATATAGCAGTTTTAAAACAAAAGTATGCTAAAGCAAACTGGCTGGGTGGGAATAGGGTTGCCACCCATCCCTAGAAAAATACAATCATTCTTTTGTTTTGAGAAAAGTGTCCCCTGTCCTGTTTGGATTTCAAACAGGATACCTTTTTTCACATATCTGGGCTCCTTCTTCTCTTCAAAACTGCACAGGGAGAGAGTGGGTCCAGTGAGAGAAGGAGAAGGACTGCCTAAGTGGGAGTTTGTGTAGGCACAGGGTGGGTCCATGAGGAGGAGAGCTGAGAGTGGGGGGTGGGGGTGGGTTGAAGAGCAAGAGAGGGGGTTTTCAGGGGTCTGACCGGGGGGTAATTTTTGCGTGGGCAGAGGTGGGTGAAATGGAGATGGAGACCTGGACAATGCAGTTCTGGGACAGATTTCCTGGGTTAGATTTCCTGGGGTAGTGAATTTCACAACTTGGGCACAACCACCAATAATGCCTTGCACCATGTCATCACCAATTGTAGTCCAGAACATAGCTGTCAACCTTCCTTTTTTTGCGGGGAATTCCCTTATTTCAGCGCCATTTCCCACTGCTTCCAGCTGCTATTCCGGATTGTGAGATATCCCGTATACTGTCTCCGGGACAGGTGAGGCTGCTGATCCCTTATTTTCAAATCCGAAAGTTGACAGCTGTGGTCCAGAAGATGATGTTGTTGTTGTTTAGTCGTTTAGTCGCGTCCGACTCTTCGTGACCCCATGGACCAAAGAGCGCCAGGCACTTCTGTCTTCCACTGCCTCCCACAGTTTGGTCAAATTCATGCTGGTAGCTTTGAGAACACTGTCCAACCAACTCGTCCTCTGTCATCCCCTTCTCCTTGTGCCCTCCATCTTTCCCAACATCAGGGTCTTTTCCAGGGAGTCTTCTCTTCTCATGAGGTGGCCAAAGTATTGGAGCTTCAGCTTCACAATCTGTTCTTCCAGTGAGCACTCATGGCTGATTTCCTTAAGAATGGAGAGGTTTGATCTTCTTGCAGTCCATGGGACTCTCAAGAGTCTCCTCCAGCACCATAATTCAAAAGCATCAATTCTTCGGCAATCAGCCTTCTTTATGGTCCAGCTTTCACTTCCATGCATCACTACTGGGAAAACCATAGCTTTTACTATATGGACCTTTGTTGGCAAGGTGATGTCTCTGCTTTTTAAGATGCTGTCTAGGTTTGTCTTTGCCAGAAGATGATGGGTTATGGTAAAAAGGAGCTCCTCCTTCTTTAGGGAAGCTGCTTGCAAACTATGTACCACTACTGGTGGAGCCGTCAATCTTGCATGGTGCTGCTTCAGGGAAAGGCTTCAGACAGGAAGTTGTCAGGTGGCAGTCTCCCACCTTCCCCTGGCAGCTTGTAGTCAGGATAGGTATTAGTCTTTTTGCAGGGGTTTCTTGCATCGTCCTCCTTGATGCCCCACACCCCAATAGCCACAGATTGCTTTGGGTCTGCTGACCCAGCCCATAGTGACCTGTGGCTTTCTGTTCCCAACTCATCCAACACCCTCTGAACACGCAAAATTTGGCATGGGCCGTGGGCCTCAGCCCAATCTGGTGCACAGCTCTAATATCAATAGCAATTCAGAGTTGTGCCACACCATTTATGGGTTATGAAACTTTCTGCACACTCTTTGGTGCCTGTTGCAGATGTTTCTAAGTGGAGATCCCCCCACACACAATGGGTGTCTTTATAAATGTGTTTCTGTTATATATTTAAATTGCTTTTTTATACATATAATTGTAATTATTATTTTTTATCTATACAAATGTATATATGTGTGTGTGTTGTATTGAGAATTACTTTGGGATGTCTCATGGAAAGCAATTAATAAATGAAATAATAATAATAATAATAATAATAATAATAATAATAATAATAATAATAATAATAATAGACATGACTCATTTTCTTTCAGGAGAATTTAACTTTTACAGACTTCAAGTTAACTTGGTGGGTCTCGCCTGAGATTTGTTTTGGTTTCCCAAAAAGTTGAAGGCAAGTGCAGCAGTCCTTAGCTGGATGTCTTTCCCTGCCAAGCAAGAAATCAAGTGGCATTTTTAATTTTTTTTAAATGTAGTTATCATAGGGGGAACAAATGCTTTCCCTGTGTGATAATATTGTCCACTGGTCTATTTCCAGAAGAAATGCAGAACTGCCTAATTGTGGTGTGAATTGACAGGAAATGATAGCTCATATTAGCCAAAAAGTGGTTGTCAGTATAAATTGCTTTGCAGTAATTTTGAAGACAAGCTAATGGCATGAAAAATCTAATTTTGAGTCATATTGGAACAGATGAACGTGACAGGATGACAAGCATACATGAGCGATGTCCAAATGGAATGAAGTTTCTAATATCAGAGAGGTGTTAATAACTCTATGAATTTAACACTGATTATTCATATAATTGCTTATGACAATAGTCCGCTGTGTAGAACTTATTGGAGCTACACACCGGACTTTTCTTTTTTTTAAAAAAAAATTAAATTAAATTAAACATGCCAAGGCACCAATCTTTTTGTTTGGTTAAATGGTTAATTGTTTAACTCACAGGGTAGCCAGGGTAGCTCTCCAGATGTTGCTGGACTACATCTCCCATCATCTCTGACCATTGGCCATGCTGAGTGGGGCTTATGGCAGTTGGAATCCAAGAACATCTGGCAGGCACACATCTGCTACCCAGGGTTTAACATGCATTGATAGCAACAGGGCTTTGTGTATATAAACAGAAAAACAGTGCTGGTACTGACCTTGAAGTTGTTACAGTGCCACACTATTGACATTTGAAGGGGAAAAAGGTGCAGGTACCTCCAGAAAAAAAGCAGTGTATAGCATTAATGTAATTTACATGTGTTATTAAACACAGACACACACTAACCAAGTGTTCTTGAAATGCTCTGCTTTTTCATAAGTTAATCTTTATTTCATCTTGAATATATCTAAGCACGGGTCTCTAAATCTTGCTGGAATCCTGTTTCTTCCCTGAGTGGAAATCTGACTGTGCAGCTTGTAGAAATATTTTTTAGTTCCTTCTTTTCACATTGTTGTAAATGTTTTTCAGGATTTCCCCCAATCCTTTTAATTGAAGTCCTTTAAGAGATTGTGTTTGATCTTCGCTAGACCTGGATCCAGGAAAACACTGTGTTGAACAAAGATGCCATGTGCACAACAACATTGTTTCATTCCTTAATGCACTCACCCACTCCAACCAGTTAGATTGCTATAACAGGTGAAGAATGTACATAGAATTAAAACTGAGAGGAGTGGAAATTCCACAGATTGTCCCTACCACTAGTCTTGATGTAATTATCCAAACATCTGAACAGAGCTAAGTGTGTACAACAGGGCCAGCCCACCCATGAGGCCAGGTGAGGTGACTGCCTCAGGCAGCAGGATCCCCAGGGGCAGCAGATCCCAATGCTAATTACCCCCTTGTTCATGATGTAGAGCTTCACTCAACACCTTTTCCCTTGTGGGGAGGAGAGGTGCCATTTGGGGGTTTGTCTCAGGTGCCAAAATGTTTTGGGCTGGCCCTGGTGTACAAGCTGAATTTGCAGAGGTCATATTGTACAGTATCATATGCCTCAAGTATCGCCTCCCCCCATATGAACCAATTCAGATCCTGCACTCATAATCTGAGGCCCTTCTTCATTTGTCTCCTGTGAGAAGTCCAGAGAACAGCAGCACGAGAACGGACCTTTTCTGCAGTGGCTCCCCACATGCAAAATGTTATTTTCAGGGAGACATGCCTGGAACATTCATTACATATATGTAGGCACCAGGCAAAAACATTTCTCTTCTCCCAGGTCATTGGCCACAATGGTCTTTTAAACTGTGGTTGGTGGTAGGGAGGTATAATTGTTGTTGTTTGTTACTATGGTATGCATTTTTGTGTTTTTATATTGTAAATCACCCTGTGATACTTGGATGAAGGGCAATATAGAAATTTAATACATTACATAGCATGCTTCCCACTTACGTTACATTCCAGGGCCCCATGTGTCTAAGTGAAATCACATGTCACAAAAGTGGGGAGCACCCTCTAAACACCGTTCCAATGCTCTCTCTGCCACTCTCTCTTCAATCCACACCAAAAATACTGTATCCAAAAATATGTACACCTAGAATTGAAGTTCTGGGGCTGGCAGGAAGTTGGAGGACAAGCAGGAAAACGACTGCTGCTGCTGTGCTACCCCACACATCAGCTGTTAGGCAGTAAGGCTGAGCAGCATAAACAAAGTTCTAACTTGACATCCTCTTCAGGCTCCGGGGAAGGTCTCCTTGTGAGTCATGAGGACACTCCAGCTCTCTCCCACCATTTCTGAGTCTGAAATGTATTATTTAATCATATTCTGGCGCCATGTATATACGCTGTCACGTCCAAGTTGATCACCCGTAAGTGGAAAGTTGCCTGTAATAATGCCTATGGGCATATCTCTTGTATGCTTTTAGGCTCTGTTCAGATCTTTCAATCAATGCAGAAAGTACATAGGTGGTCTAATGAGTTTGATCTTGCTCCCCATCCCTTGTGTGTTTTTGTTGTTGTTTGAAACAGGCTAAATGATCTTGAACTTTTAGAGCTACAGAGGGACCTATATTGGCAAGGCATGCAGCTAGTTTAAGGGGCAATCTCAGGGTCAAGACAGCTGGCATGTCTTCAAGGCTTAGCACTGGAACATAAATGATACTAGAAGCTGTAACCAGAAACACCCACATGTCTGGTGTTTATTGTGCATGAATCTTAATGGGGTTTTGGCACCAGAGTGCCTTGAAATCTCCACTCCTATCATGTGCATATCCAGGCTGGGAGAAATGAAGAAGCAGCCCATTCCCTCCCTCCACCTTAGTTCAATTTTCATTCTTGGCTCTGCTATTGAATTGGTACATGTGGGTTAACTAAGCTGCTGTTAAGGGAATTTGCTTTGAAATGGACTAGATAGTTTGCTTCGAGAACCTGGAGTATATTTAGCATGGAAAGATGTTCATGGAGGACATCTCCTGGGAAGCCTGTTAAAAGCTTGATGGGTTTGAATGAATATCAGTGACTGCTACCTAATGGAGATAGTAATTACTACATAATTGGAATGTCTTCAGGTAATTTACAGGTGTATGTGTGTTTCTACTTGGACTCATCATCTCCAGAAACAGCATTATTTGATAATGTGTATCTGAGGAAGTGAAACATCACTACTGCAAGTTAGCTCACTGGCTGTTCTTAAGGCAAGCAGCAAAAGTAAGGGCATCTAACCTCCAGCAACAATAATGATAATAAAAAAATCTAATGTTGCATTGTCTAGGAAAAGTCAGGCTTCGAAACTTCCAACTATTTCCTGCAGATCATATCTTGTTGAAGACCTGGTCCTAGTCATTAGTCTGCTGTATTGTCCTGACCACGATTAGGAGCCCATGGTGCTTGATGGATGCCTTAGGCAGACTGCAGGTGGGCTTGGATTGGAGTTGGAAGACGTTAAAGCTGGAGACCCTTGAAATGCTAGAGTGCTCATCATAAAGAGGCTATGTGTACAGTGGCCTCAGGTTTGCTGAACCATGGATGAAAGTCAGTTCGGTTTATGATAACAGAGGTCAGTCAGTGTGCATACTGTGAACTACCGTATTTACTTGAGTCTAATGCACCATCGAATCTAATGCGCACCTCAATTTTCAGAACCTTGAAACCAAAAAGAGAGAGTATTTGCTGGCAAATGTAAATGTGTTATCGAATCTAATGTGCACCTTAATTTTTGCAATGGAATTTGGCCAAAAAAGGTGAGCAATAGATTTGAGTAAATATGGTACTTTGCCCTGTGTGGCTAAATCTCTGCTTCGTATAGCTCTTTCAGGCAGAATTGAGATGTTGAAGCCAAGGTACCCATCCCTCACCGCCACCATCACTGGGCAGGCGCTGGAGTGAGCGCCGGGAGGGGATGGGGCGCAGAGGGCACGCAAGGGGGATCTCTGCAGGGGGCACCTGGTTTGTGCATTCCCCATGCTATGCCCTGGGATCCAACTCAGGCTCAGTTGGGGCCAGGACCTGGGTTTAGTACTTCACAACTCACACAGCAGCTAATTTCTCCCCCTTTGTATCAGAGCCCTGGCTGTTGCTGTTGCTGCTTCTCCGAGCTTGGGTTAGGATACCCACTCCCCCTTTACAGAAGCGCCATGAGGATTATCAATTACTTAAAAAAATTAGTAAGGAGATAGGAACAGTGCTTTTTTTTTTACCCTTAAAAATGTTTAGGGGTACTCTCATTTTGACTCAAGAAAATCACCATCTTATAGTTCAAATTGGGAATAAGAAATTCAGTAAATGGACAAAAGTACAAGGATTCACAAAATGTTTAGGGATATGCGTCCCCTCAGAAAAAAAGCACTGGATAGGAATATATCTGTGGAACCTGTGAATCTAGTCAGTATCTTGTTTTCCCTAATAGCTGACCACATGCCTCTTGGAGACAAACCAGCAGGATATGAAGGCAAGAGATTTACTTTCTGTTCTACATCTCCTTCTTTTGGAAATCAGTCCTAGGCATTCAATGTGTCAAGAGGAATGATTGCTTTAGGACCTGTAGTTGCCTGTAGTTGCTTCCTAGGCACACTGCCAATGATTTTGAAGCTGTTTGCTTCCATATAACCAGCCTCATTAGAATGACCCACTAAGCCAATCCCACTTTCAATGCTATCTGAGTTAGTGGTCATTATCACAACTTATTCAAGTGAATTTTAGAAGGGGCGGAGAATGGAATACTGGGTAGAGTTTGGGAGCAGATTCCAAACAAGGTTGAGGAATAAAGTCAACTTTGAGACCCCCAGCTTGCAATACAAAACCTGTCTGATTGTCTAAAGCAGGGGTTCACAACCTTTTGGGGCACACTTGGAAGTCCAGAAAACTTATGGGCACCATTCACCCCACTCCACAACTGCATTGCAACCACACATACGATCACATGCACCACAAATGCACTGCAACCTCCCCACACATCACAACCACAGCGCAAGCTCACAAATACAACCACAGTGCACTGCAATCACACACACACCAGCAATTAGATTGGAAGAAAGTCTTCCACTGGTTTAGCTTTCTAAAGCCTAAGGGGGGGTCATCTTGGAGGCATTAGGGGAGGCTCCTTGGCAGGTACTTTGTGCTTGTAAATACCTGGTTGTAGCACCTAGCCTATAGAGTATGCATGAGGGATAAAATGACTGGGGGAGGGGAGAGAATCAATTGTGCCTCTTGCTTTCCTGCTCCCCAACTTGAAAACAAGCATGATAGATAGCCTGTGTTTTCTTCTTCTTCTTCAACAACTGGCTAATACTACATCCCAGAAATGAACAGGGATTACTTTGATAGCAGAGCTGAGATGCCTACCAGTGTTGTTTGGTTTTTGTTTATTCACTTGCTGGCTCCCTTAAAAAAGACATGGGGAAAAGGATGCTATATTCATAATGCAAGATATCCCATTAAAATGATATTAAAATTCAATAAAATCCAATTGAAAATATTTTCAATTGGAGTCTGTTGAATGTTAATACCATTTTAATGGGCTATTTTCATTCTGAATATACTGTTTCTTCCCCAAGATTTTAAAATGCCCTTCGTTCCATGGGTTAATGCCAATCTTTTTGCAGGCTTCATCTCTTTCCCCAAAGACAGCCTGGGTAGAAATGCCTCACACTGCAACTGTTCTTGATATCGGGATATATGTGACTTTCTGAGTGACTGAGTGAAAGAGCAGTGCACTCAATATCTAATGTCAAGGTTTAGACAAAATAGAAAGACAGGATTTGGGAGACCCATAGCTCAGTGGTAAAGAAAACTCTCCCCCAGGAGGCAGTGATGGCCACCAACTTGGATGGCTTTCAAAGATGATTGGACAAATTCATGGAAGAAAGGGCTGTTAATAGAAGAATAAGAAGAAGAAGAGTTTGGATTTGATATCCCGCTTTATCACTACCCGAAGGAGTCTCAAAGTGGCTAACATTCTCCTTTCCCTTCCTCCCCCACAACAAACACTCTGTGAGGTGAGTGGGGCTGAGAGACTTCAGAGAAGTGTGACTAGCCCAAGGTCACCCAGCAGCAGTGGCGTATCGTGAGGGGTGCAGGGGGGGCCGGCCGCACCGGGTGCAACATCTGGGGGTTAGGGGGCGCAAATCCATGGGTTAGGGGGCGCAAATTACTTGCCTTGCCCCGGGTGCTGACAACCCACGCTATGCCACCGCCCAGCAGCTGCATGTGGAGGAGCGGAGACATGAGCCCGGTTCCCCAGATTACGGCTCTATCGCTCTTAACCACTACACCACACTGGCTAGTAGTTAATAGCTACTAGCCATGATGGTTATGCTCTGCCTCTACTACTGGAGGCAGCAACACTTCCAAATTCCAGTTGCTGGAAACCATGGGAAGGGTTCATGTTGTGCCCCCAGGTTTTCCCCAGGCATCTCTGTTGAGAACAGGATGCTGGACTAGATAGGCCATTGGTCTGATCCAGCAAGCTATTCTTGTGTTCTCTAAGTTTACTGGATTTCCGATTGTGCCCACAGGTATAATTTCTGATGTCATTCTCTATTTATCCAGACATTCCTGGATAGTTTATAATAACAGCAAACGCTGATAATTACTGTGTATATTATGCTGGGTTTATGTTTTCTTTATTGTACACTGTTTATGTTTGTTTATTTGATTTATTTACATTCTACCTCCACTGTCAGAGGCAGTATCCCTCTAAATCCCAGTTTCTGAGAATGATACATAGGGAGAGTGCTGTGGCACTTGGGTTCTCTTTCTGAGCTTCCAATATGCATTTGGTTGGCCACTGTGAGATAATAATAAATAATTTGAACCCATGTGTTGCTGGTCCTAGTGTGAAACGTTAACTGCTGCACAGCACCAGTTCATATGAAGTCCAGCACCTTAATGCAAGTCTTCATTAGTAATTTCATAATAAATGCACTCCTAAAATAGAGAGGTGATGCCATGGTGGTACTCTCTTTTATGAGCTTTTTGTATGGAGTAATTAGAGATACTCTCTGGGGAATGGGTTTGTATATTAAGTGCACAGGGTGATAGGACACAGTAGGCAGACTCCACCACGCACCTCTAAAATAAACCAAGGCTACCAATTGCTACATAACATAACTTTATTAAAAAAATAGCACATTACCAATCCATGTATGTGTTAAAATTAGCGCAGCACTTTTAATGTAACAAGAGAATAAAATTTCATTTTCATAACTGTGCTATTACTGTGTATTGGGTTTGGATAATGTTGTTGGGAATACTAATCAAATTAGCGTTGATAAGGAAAATGTAATGAAAATGGTTCCATGGAGTTAAAAGGGTGGGGGGAATCTCTTAAATGTGCTCTTCGACTTTTCACATCCCATCAAAATGTATAATAAGTGCCAAGTCAAAAGAACAAAGAGCAAATATATACTATAACATCAATAAACAGAAAATGCTCCAGCATTTGAGCAGCTCAGCTTGGGCATACATTACATTTCTATGTCCAGCTGCAATCATTATTAGGGATGCTTCCAGAATTTGTGAATCGCATGACCTCATTTCCAAAGTGGAACTAATAAATTAGTTCTCCATTGTTCCACTTAAATAAGCAGCCCCCCATTTTGCATAGAGTAGAGATGTAGTCAACATGATAGCCTTCAGATCTTGCTGGACTTCAGCACCCATTATGCCTGATCATTGGTTGATGGGAATTAGAGGGCACCACAATGACTACCCTGATATAGAGCTTGCTACCATTGTGTGCCCAAGCAGAGACCCCCCGACCCCAGGTGACACCTGGGTGGAATAATGACTCGTGACATCGAGTTATGGGATTAAAATTGGCCACAACTTTATCAAACTTTCAGATGTAGGAAGACCATGGCTTAGGCATTGGGCGTTTATCCCTCCCAGTCCCCAGCACATCGGGGTTAACCAATCTGTCTGGGTCTGGAAGACGTATTTTTAAGCAGAGAGCCCCCCCATTTCAACAACAACAACAACAAATCCGTTTATTGTGAGGACCATGCCTGTACACAAACATCAACACAACAATAGTTAAAAATATTAAAATTCATTAGATACTATGCCAACAAATACCTTCATCCCACAAAATAGAAAGAGAGGGAAAACAAGCAACGAGTTAAACAGACGATGAAGGGGTCTTTACATTGTCATCCATAAATCTTTCCCTGGCTTTCATGGCCTTCATCACAAAAACCGCTACCACATGGGTAATACGTGGGTTTGCATCAACTAACAAGAATTTTACTCTATCTTCAGGATTGGTTATAGAGTTGGGTATAATTTGCAGCAATGCGTCTCTAAAGCCCGAGTAGATGGGGCAATAGAGGAGGTAATGTGTAAGATCCTCTTTAGTTTTCATAAGGCAAGGACATAAACGATGTTCTACTGGGTTTTTTGTGAATCTACCGGTCAGATATGCAGTTGGCAATGTTTGAAACCGTGCCATAGTGAAAGCTCTCCGAAGGGTGGGACCAGTGATCTCCCCCCCCCCATTTCACCGCAACACAGTGGAGTGCACTGACAACCTTTCAGCGTATGGCCAGTGACTCCCCTCAACACAGCCCTTTTAACGGGGAACCCTGGGATCGCCGTTGCAGGGGGGGGCGTGTGTCACCACTTCATGCCCCCCCAATTTAGGGAAGATAGACTAAAGGATTCCACCCAAGGCCTATAACCTGACTGAGAGCTCCACCCCTTTTTATGCTTAAAGAGTTGACCCAACCCTTACTTGGTCCACACCTCTGGCTACGCCTCCCCAGTCGCGATTAGTTCTTTGAACTGAGGTTTGGTGGGAATCTCAAGGTTTGTGACTTGGGGAGGTGGTCCAGGAGTGCTCTGCCGGGAGTCATGTAGGATTGGGGTGCTACGCACAGGCACGTGAAGGGTGCCCTCCATTTGATGTGGAGAGCAGTCATTGTGGAGAGTGAAGGTTAATGTGTGACAGAAGGCTCTCGTTGACACAGAAGCAACCCTGTGAATACTCTCTACCATCTGGTGGTACTTTTTCTTTTAGGGATGGGGAGATTGGAGAAGGTAAACAGATAATCAGCATACCCCCCCCCTTTTTAAAGTTTTTGATTGCAGTGCTGAAAAGGTCGAGGGGGGGGAGAAGTGGGAGGGCTTCTTTGGAAGAAGGCTGAGTGGTGCAGCTAGGAGTGGACCTCAGGGCTGAAGAAGGTGAAGTGTCATAGCTCATTCTGCCTTGCTCTACCATACCTTTCCCAAGGTATGGCTTGGAAAGACTCAATTCTGAAACCCTGGAGAGTCCCTGTCTTCCAGTGTAGACAATACTGAGCTAGACAGACTGTTGATCTGGTGTGGTAAAGGGGCATTTCTAAATCTAGGGCTCTTAGCCATCAAGGCAGGAGAGGCAAACAGTCCTCACCAAAGCTTTTGGACCAGCATGAGTATATAGGGGTCCATTGGTCTGACATTGGTTGCTGTAGCTTCCTTGCTTGCCTCCTCCCCTTTCCCCCTCCCTTTTCCTCAAATAGACATTTTATAGTGGCTGGCTGAGCATGTGCATGGTGACAGATGCTCATAAATACAGCTTACTTAAATATTAAGCAGTTCTAGAAATAATTTTAAATAATAATTACTGCCACCACCACTCTTGTACAAATGCATGATCCTCTGCAATAACAAAATTGTGCTTATTCCCAAGCATCTGTCCAGCAAAAGAAAACTCCTGTTTATTTCTCTAGTCAGAATGGTCCTATGCATTTCTTGAGTTTCAGATGCTAAATGTGTGCATATTCAGAATGTGAAATCAGGGATGGAAATCTGCTTTTTTATTGTTTGTTGCTCTATTTGAGAAAAGTAGAAGCAGTTGTAAAGCATGGAATGGCATAGAATGGGTAGGGAGAGGAGTAAGATACTAATTGTGTGCTTCGCAACTGAACTAATACACATGGCCTCCTCCACCCCCACCCCCCGTTAAAGCTGTTCTGCTCATAAGAAAATTAAGTTCAGGACGGGGTAAAATTATCTAGCTGCAGCACTGGAGGGCTTCAGATTAGGAAGATTCCATACATTAAAATGACTGTTAGTGGCACAGAATTCTCAAGCATATTTTAATATGAGAATGATTTCCCCCCCTCTTTACTTTGCCCTCTGCATCAAAACAAACAGAAGGGAAGAAGAATGGCAATAATTAATACATTTAAATGCTTGATGACACAGGGGTATAATTTTTCATGTTGATGTTCTGCTTCACTGCTTAGTTGGTTAAATTAGCCAAAGCCAATCTTTATTTGCAATAAATGGAAACCAAAAGGAATATCTGGAATGGTTGTGTGGGGAGATCTGTCTTCAGTGTCAAATCAAGTGACTGCATCTCTCAAGTCATCATACAAAGGCAGACCAAGTCATTAGTTTGCTGCTATTACACCAGCCAGACAATTTATTGTTAAGTGCTTGTCAGAGGAGAAAAATCTGCTTTTCTAGCAGCTCTCAGTGGCACTGACATTTACCCAGAGTAAATCTAGCAGGGATAGGCTCAGAATCGTACAGCCTGACAGACATGACATTTACGACTGCCATACTTTAACCAATACTGTGATGATAAGGTCTTGGATGTCCCAAGAAACTGGTGAAATATAATTTCAGACCTAATGGATAGTCTATTTACCTTTTCACTAAGGCCCAAGAAGAAATAAATTAAGAGTCCTTCTCTGGCTTCTTGGTGGTCCAGGATATGGGCAAATTAAATCTTCCAGATTTTCCTCAGAGTTTCAGAGAACAGAGAGCTTGGTTACTATTGCTATTGTTCTTGTTCCATTATTATTATTAAAGCTTATGGATATAGTCTGCTCACCATATCTTGAAAACAATCAGTCAGCAGGAATTTCTGAAAGAACATCACAGATGACTTTTTCTTGCACTGCGCAGTCCTTTAACTGGTTACTTGTTGTAAGTCCAATTGAGTTCAATGGCATTTCCTCCTAGATCAGTGTGAATGGGATTGTAGCCTAAGAAGAAGGCCTTTGGGTTTGGTCTTTCTAACATGAGTCAGAAAGTGGGATGGCATCATCTTCTCTGTATATCTAATGTAGTTGTCATGCTTAACCTACTGATAGGTTAAAACACAGAAGCTTTTTTTAATATATATTTTCCTACAGTCTAAAACAGAGGTAGCCAATTTAAGGTAGCCCTCAATATTTTGTTGGACTCAAGCTCCCATCACGACCAGCAAACATGGCCAATGGTCGGGGTGAAGGTCCACAACACCTATAGGGTACCACATTGGCTGTCCCTGCCCCAACCTATATCAAAGATGGAGAACCCATACTTATTCAAAGGGCTGCCTTAAAGAGAGGATGCCACGCACACATACAGTGATACTATGCAGGGCTGGCTAAGCCCCTCTGCTCATATGCCCTTCCTGCTCACAGGGTGAGGTTGGAACAAAAGTATTCCTGGTAAAGTCTGGATGGCTGATCTTTTGAACATTTTTTACTCTTCCACATATTTGAACTATACCACCATCAGTCTGTGCTCTTCCCTCTATGCTGAGGTCAGCCAAGACTCAAACTAGGAGGCCTCCTGTTTGTGCCTGTCTCTATGCCCTAAGCTTCTAGACTGCCTCTCTCTCTACACTGCTTCTGCTTGCTGTCTTCTTATCTGCCTACCTGCTCTTCTCCTAGCTGTCATGTGTTGTTGTTTTTCCATTTCCCGTTGTGCTGTTTCACTGCAGGAGAAACAAAAGAAAGTACTTCAAAACTGCATAGTGAAACACTGGAATTCACAAAAATTATTGAGGATATGGCCATGATGGCTATGTTCTACCTTCACTGCTAGAAGCACCGTGCCTCTGAATAACACTTGCTTGGAACTGCACATGGGGCAACTGCTGTTGCTTTCAGGTCCTGCTTGCAACCTTTTCATATGCATATGGTTGACTGCTGTGAAAACAGGCTGCTGCACTCAATGGGCCTTTGGCCTTATCTAGGAGGGCTCTTTTTACATTTTCAACTGAATGCCTTTGTGTTGTATTTCTGTTTTGCTTAAGTATGGATATGTTATTTGGTCTTCCCCTTCTGCTCATCCTACTGCTGACATTCTCCTCCAAATCTTTGTAGCTGAATTTTTGTGCTTACTGTGGAGAAGGGGAATGGGCACCTGCTTTCTCTAGGACACATCTTGGACTGGTGGTTTTGAGTAGCAACACTCACTGGGTGAGTGTCAGAAGATGCCATCTGCATTACTCTAAGCATTCACAACTTGAAATACAAATAACATCGGGAAGTATCAGAATTGCTTTTTATACAAGACTTGTTTTGATAAACACAAGGCTGGATAAAATAAAATTCAACAGCTGACTCTACATGATTGGTAAGTCAGACACCTTCAGTCTGTGGGGAAATTAAATCTGTGTGCAGCAGTGTGCTTATAGACTAGGTTTAATACTCATGCTGCAAGGGAGTCCATAACGCTTGGTAATACCGGCTTCTGGATACAGTGAAGAGCCCCAGATTGAGCGAATTCCCAAATCCCAAACTCAGTTTTATCATTCTTCACATGAACTCTGAAGCCTTTCTTTCCTCTGCTTTGAGTAATAATTTTCACACTTGCACTTGTAAACATCCCATTATACAATAGTTTTGAAACTTTTGTAACTAAAGGATTTGCTTAGAGCAGTTGGATCTCAGCCCATTACCTGGAAGTCTGTTAGGCTTTTCAGCAGGGCTTCTTTGAATTGTGAAGTAAAAGCTTTGCCAACAGGGACAATGAAGGCATTTCAATAACATTAAAAACTGTGGACTTAATGAATCCTCCTGAACTGATTCACCAGCCTCAACCCTAAATGCCTGATTAGCTAACCACCATCATTGGCCCCAGAAGAATCCTCTTACTTCTTCACTTAACCTCTGTCAGACAATGGACCGCCTTGCGTATTGCTTCTCCGACTCCCGCCTGGCTTAAATGTTGCTTCTTCCCATTTGCAACTGTAACTATTTTCTTACTCATGCATTTCAAATTCTGAAACTTTCCACATTCCTAATGTTTTGGCCTGTCCCCAGCTATGGGATTATTGTAAACAAGGTATTGAAAACAAGGTAACCGCCTTTGCCAAGATTATGGGTAGGCAAGCTAAGGCTCAGGGGCCGGATCCAGCCCAATCGCCTTCTAAATCTGGCCCACGGATGGTTTGGGAATCAGCGTGTTTTTACTAGTAGAATGTGTCGTTTTATTTAAAATGCATCTCTGGGTTATTTGTGAGGCATAGGAATTCGTTCTCCCCCCTAAAAATAATAATAATATATAGTCTGCCCCCCCACAAGGTCTGAGGGACAGTGGACCGGCCCCTGCTGAAAAAGTTTGCTGATCCCTGGCCAAGATGTTTAAGTAGCTTGAGAACCCCAACCTTTGGCTCATTCTAACCATAACTTTTGTCCATGCTCTATCAATTTTTGAATTCTGCCAATGTCATGAGTCACCATTATCAAAACCAAGTCTCTAGAATCACCAAAGGGTAAAAAATGGCACACAGCTCTTTCCCCACTCCTTCTATTTTCTTTCAACACCTACTTGCCTCCCACTCTCTTCCCTAGTGAAGACATGGGAGAGAGTTGAGGGCAGCACCATGTGATTGCTACATGACCAATGGGTATGGTGGTGCAGTGTGGTTTTATAAGCCTGCTCCTCCTTTGAGCTCTTCCTGCTTCCTTTTTTGCTATTCCCACCGAAGAAGAAGAGTTTGAACTTGATAACCCACCTTTCACTCCCCTTAAGGAGTCTCAAAGCGGCTAACAATCTCCTTTCACTTCCTCCCCCACAACACTCTGTGAGGTGAGTGAGACTGAGAGACTTCAGAGAAGTGTGACTAGCCCAGGGTCACCCAGCAGCTGCATGTGGAGGAGCGGGGAAGCGAACCTGGTTCACCAGATTATGAGTCCACCACTCTTAACCACTACACCATGCTGGCTCCCTACCTCACTATATGCAGTGTGGGCTTTTACTAGTTGCCTATCTGAGGGGGCAGAGTGGGAATTATTTGGAAGGATTCATTGAATGTTCTTAGGATCCCTCTTTTTTCACCCACTCCACACTGTTGGGATGAATTAGATCGGCATTTGGGAGTGGTGTGCTTTCATTGCTCTTTGGACATTGAATCTGGGTAGGTGATAAATTCAGGGGGAGAAGGGTTATTCATGCTGGGGCATTATTCGGTTAAGGGCACCCTTTGGGAATCTGTTGGTGCACTATCCCTGCTGTGACTTGGGCCCTTTAGGTTTGACATGTGCATTTTGGCCACACACTAGACAGTGGGCATTGGGTGGTCGGGTTGCATTCAAACCCAAGGCTCACCTTGCAAAGAGGAAGTAATTTCCACCCCATCCTTTGCTCGGGAGCCACATACTGCATCTGTATCCCATTTCCAGGAGTATAGGGGGATATTTCCTATTGTAATTAGCCAACCTTTCCTTACTTTCTAAATTCAGTTTATTTGATTAATTTGGCGTGCAGTTCCTCCAAGTTATTATGCTATTAAGCATTATACTTTTTTGGGGGGGGGGCAATTAATCTTATTTGTAGATTTACAGCTTCCCACCCTTTGGTGCCTGAACAACAGAAAAAAGCACACTGTAATAATATTGTTCATAATATCTGACCCAAAACATGAACTTGTACAGCTCATAATTCTCAGCTGCATTGTGAAGCAAGCTGAATTTCTTCCAGATGTTCCCCCCTCTTGAATGCAAAAATATAAATTTATATTTAAACTCAGAATATAAATTTATATATAAATGCATGAATGAGTCTAATTAATGCATGAAGGAGGTAATGCCATAGAGTAAGCTGTCCTGCCAGGCTTAGTCTTTGTCACTTCCCTTCACCATGGAAGGAAATGGGCAACCAAGCATTTTATTCTACTCAGCCAATATGCGAATTCAGTATGTGAGGAGAATTGAGCTGGTTGCTCCAGCTAGGAGAACTACATCGCTGAAAACATAGTCTGCAGAGATCATCACAGATTGCAGCAAGCAGATGAAGCAATGGGCAAGCACTATCGAGAACTGTACTTGTGGTGAAACATGGTATTTTACACAGCAATTAACAGCATCTAGACCAGTGATGGCCAAACTTGGCCCCCCAGCTGTTTTGGGACTACAACTCCTATCATCCCTAGATAACAGGACCAGTGGTCAGTAATGATGGGAACTGTAGTCCCAAAACAGCTGGAGGACCAAGTTTGGCCATCACTGATCTAGACTCTGCCTTTACTGGAAGAGCTGGATGTACTTCCCTCCCTTGATGAGCTGAATAATGCCATCAACTCTCAGTCATGTGGTAAAGCCCCAGGACAGGATGGAATCCCAACAGAAGTACTGAAAGCTGCCTTCAATTCCTCCCTCATGTAACAACTGCATGGCCTCCACTTTCTGTGTTGGAAACAAGGATTTGTGCCACAATACATGTGTGACTCCAGCCTTGTGACCCTCTACAAGAACAAAAGTGACTGTAACAACTATAGTAGAATCTCCCTGCTAAGTACTGTGAGAAAGCCTTTGCCCATGGAGTTCTCAACAGATTACAGTCACTCACTGACAGGGTCTATCCCAAGTCACAATGTGACTTTAGAGTTCAGAGGTCAACACTTGACATTACTTTTCCAGTGCACCAGCTGCCAAGAACAGAGACACCCCTTGTACAACACCTTCAGGGACATGATGAAGACCTTTGACCTCATCAGCTGAAAAAAGACTCTTCAAACTGCTCAGTAAGATAGGATGCCCAACCAAGCTCCACAAGATGATGGCCCATCCTCAGATCCTTTCCATTTATAGAGCATCAGCACAACCGAATGCCTTCATCTGACCCTGCTTCAACAAAACATGTCTCTCCCATATTGATCTCTGTAGCCACTCCAACAGTTTGAGTTTACCCCTAATGGCACACTCTTCCATTGTCTTCTGAGGCAGATGGATCTCAAGCAGCCTAGAGAACCACATTCTCCAAGGAACCCTGGGCTGCTGCAAAGCACAGGGGAGGAATCAATGACTGGAGGCCTTGCATCACCACCATCAGACAAGTGAGAAGGCATCAGGTGTGTGGAGAACCCAAGGGAGTGTGCATGTGATTTCCAGACAGTCTCCTATTGAGACAGTGACCAGACCCAGACCTGCTTAGCTTCACTAAGATGGTGACCTCATGTGCCTTCAGATTATTCTTCAGGGTGTCGAAGGTGTAGTTAACTTTAGTGTAGTCCTTGGTCAAAATTCTGACCCTTTAGAAAAGATTACAATTCATTCTCATGGCTCTTTGTTTCTATTTTTAAAAAATAAATAAATAAGAGGATATGATGGGAAGAAGGAGTTAGGCACCCTGAAGTGTTATAAGGTCTTTTCTTTTAATAAATCTGCGGAGCTATTATCCTTGCATTGTTCCGCTTAGTGTTCATGGGATTAGAATTCCCAATGACATTAACCAAACACAATAATAAAACAGTTATGCAAATACAGTTTTATTCTCTTGCCACCTAAAGAATACAGTGCTATAAGAAAATGTTGCAGATCAACACACTGGAATGAAAAAAAAATTGGGTTATTTGATATGTTAAAAGTAATTATTTTGACTGCACATGCAGGAGCAAGTTTACAGAGCCTGAAGAATCAAATAGTCAAGCTTGTAGCCATTTCAGGATACAAGAGGGGGAGACCACATGTTTGAATCCTCTCCAGTTGGGGAGGGGGAAAACATCTGCGCACACACATAACCACAGTGCTAGAGAAAATGCTACAGCATCGGAAATGTAGAGAGGCAGCCTGGCCAGGATAGGTTTGCATTCCCTCAGGGGTGCTTTTGGATTCAGCCCTGTCAGTGGAGTCTCAGTTGGCCTTGGTGGCTGGGAACATCTTTTTTTTTTTTTTTTGCAGCTCTAGCTGGTTTGCCAGCTAGCTCCAGCCCTTTTTGGATCTAGATTGTGTGTGCACTACATATAAAAAATTACTCAATCTCCATTGATTCTGGATTCTAGAATAAATGTGTGTATGCAGCCAAAGACTTTGTTTTCTGGTAGGCATTTGCCCTGGTGAATTTGTAATGTTCGGGTCAGTTGTAATGTTGGGGTGACTTCCGGTTTCACTGCCCCTCGCAATGGGTGTGCTCTGCAGAGGCTCCACGGTAAACGCAGCTGCTTGAGGGGTTTTAGGGGTAACGGCGGCTACGTGACCCCCTCAAAAGTTCTGAGGGTGACCCAGAGCTGAAAGGTATCTGGCAGCATCAGAAAGGGAACTCTCTGGAGTTGTGTCGCAACAGCTGACGAGAGAATGGAGAGCCCCCAGACTCAAGGAGATGAACAACTCTCAGCAATAAACCACAAAACCCGAAACGGTAAGAGCAGTGGCAAAATTTCTAGCTACTTTCATCCCACAAAAAAAAAAAAAAGAGTTTGGCAGATACATAAGAATAGAACCAAGGCTGTGTGCACACATTTCATTCAATGCATTTACAATTTGGGTACATGGATAGTTGAGTTGTACAGTTATTCATATATAATGTTAAATAAGCATGGAATCTGAATCTCTGTGTGCAATAGTTGAGATGTATAAATCAACAAGTGCATACTCTCACCCAAACACTTGTACATAATAGGCCGGTCTGAGAAGCCAAATTTATAAGAGATGGAAATTCAGGTATGGACAAAATATTATAGAAAAAGACAGATATAGCATCATAATCCCAACAGTCTCCTGGGAGGATATATGCCATATTTTCCCCCAGAACTATCTGTACTGAAATATCAAAGTTAATTGGTCCATTTTCAGCTAGGGAGCAATACCCCCTTCCAAAACATCATAGTACTATATCCCAGCATTAACCAGACTTTGCAAAGAACTGAGAAGCCGTAGGGCTTTTCCTCAGTGTGTTTGCTGAAATGAAAGTTGTAAATAGCTACTGTAGCTTTCTTGTCTAAATGAGAAGACTTGGGACATATTGGCAGTGTGTATATGTATCTTCAAGATTTAAGTGAGACTATTAAGTGTAGCTGTGAGTAGGTGTACAGATGAATCCATACCACTCTTTCCCCCTGTGGAGTAGCAACTATTTCATTGGAGGAGGAGGAGGAGGAGGAGGAGGAAGAGGAGGAGGAGGAGGAGGAGGAGGAGGAGGAGGAAGAAGAAGAAGAAGAAGAAGAAGAAGAAGAAGAAGAAGGCATAGTGTGAGCTTGTTTCTTATTATAAATGAGAACATAAAAAGGACCCCTGACCATTAGGTCCAGTCGTGGCTGACTCTGGGGTTACGGCGCTCATCTCACTTTATTGGCTGAGGGAGCCAGTGTACAGCTTCCGGGTCATGTGGCCAGCATGACTAAGCCGCTTCTGGCGAACCAGAGCAGCACATGGAAACGCTGTTTACCTTCCCACCAGAGCGGTACCTATTTATCTACTTGCACTTTGACATGCTTTCGAACTCCTAGGTTGGCAGAAGCAGGGACCGAGCAATGGGAGCTCACCCCGTTGTGGGGATTCGAACCGCCAACCTTCTGATTGGCAAGTCCTAGGCCACCCGCGTTCCTTATGTATTGAGAACATACATAGGTGTAAAATGTGCATGTTCCCCAAAAAAGTAGTTTGTGCACATCACTAGGATTAATCATCTTGAATCTATCGAGCCAATGGGATACAGTTTCCCCAATACCTTGGAAGGAAGAACAAGGCATATAATATAGAGTGAACAAAGGGGCACCACCAAATTCAGTTAAAAGCAAGAGTGAAATGCCCCAGCATCAGGTTCTGACACTCCCCAGGCCACATCCTCTTCCACAGGTCAAGCCCTCCATGACTGCTTTCGCATGGCTGGAAATGTGTCCTTGAATTATGTTAATTACCTCTTACTTGCCTGGAAGGAGGAGGACATGTGTTGTTGTGTTGTGTTGTGTTGTGTTGTGTTGTGTTGTGTTGTGTTGTGTGTAGAAACCTCTGACTTTTGCATGGTTGGAATGTAGCTTACTGTACACGGGCAAGAGTCAGAGTCACATCTATTGTTCTGCCCACTTTTGCCTCTGACCCAACCTGGCATGTAGCCTCCCCAGAAGGATGCCCACAAGGGAAGCCAAAGAGCTGCCCACCCCTGACTTAACGGATCTATAGCATGATAATTGGTTCACTTCCCTGTCCATCTGACAGTGTGGGTTATCTGTTCTTAAGGTTAGAAGGAGGAAATAATGTCTTCTGCTGTCTGCCTTGCTTGGGTGACCTATCTGGCTCAAACTATCTGATCAGTACTAAAATTGGCCCGCGCTCTTTTCCTATTTACACACCTTAATGGTGTTCCCCAAAGGCTCCGGGTAGCAGAACTGGTCCTGTTATAAGACAAAGTGAGGGAGCTGCCTTAGATACAGATACAGAGGTGAAGAAAGCTGTGGTAAGGTGCCCTGGTGCTTGAAGTAAGATTCAACTGCCAACCTGGTTTGTTTTTGCACCTAAAATTGGAAAGATGTGTATATCAACATACATACATATATGTGCATATGCATTAATGTTATCCTACTGCAGTATGGTGGTTATAAATGTAGAAATTATGGTGGTCTGGGACAGAGGAAGGAAGGGGTGGGAAAACATGTGGTGATTTTCAATTCTTCCGTTGCACCACTAATTTTTTGACATGTCTAATCCTTAAAGTTAGATAAATTGCTCGTTAGTTCTATATGATTATGCTAATCAATATGAGTTATGTTGAGTATAAATCATGTGTTTACCCCTTAACAACCCTCATTTTATTTTGGTTTCCCTAGTTATTTTCATTTTCAGTGTAATGCTAACTCCTATCTCCGACCACAGAGAATTTCCAAACCTCTCAACATCCCCCAAAGATAAGGGCAGATGGAGAAACAGACTGTAAAACATATGAACACAAAACTCTGCACAGTGTGCGGTCAAGTGTTCTGAATGGAGTCATCATAAGGCCTAGTCACTATATGTGTGTGTTCTGCACATACTCCTTTTTTGCACATTATTATTTCTTATTATTTATTTATTTATGAATTGCTTCTTATGAAGCATCTTGAAGCAATTTCACAATGCAAAAAACAAAACAAAACACAATCATATGCAGAACAATTATATGTATTAACAGTTAAAACAATTGCACATAAAAACAAATTCAAATCAAATACAGATGTAGATGCTTGCTGGAATAAAGATATCTACTTAGATGGTACTCTCCCCCACACACAGCACAACTGCCATGGAGCCAAGTGATAACCACCCAATGCTATTATTTGATCCAGACATAGAAGTGCCCATCCCACAAAGTTGGTTCAGCAGGATCTCATGATCAAGCATAGTAGACAATACTGAGCTAGATGGAACAATGATTTTACTTGATGTAAAGCAGCTTTGGATGTACCTAAGGACCTTTGATAACTTCTTCCAGCATGTATGCATGTGCTGAATGCAAGATGGGGAGTCAGCTATCTGATGATGGAGCCATTAATGCAAACCTTTGTTAAACATCACATATTTGCTGCCTCATTTGTCTTCAATATTTTGTGGTTTCATGGCCAAAGGAGAAAACAGAGGATATCCTTAAAGTATAGCTATATCTCAGTGTAGCCATATCTCAGAATCCTTAGATAGCTTTAATTCTCTATAATGGTCCTTAAGACAAGCATTTTATATCACTCTGAATATATAACACTATATTAACATCTTCGGTATAATAGCTTGATTCATCACCATTATCAACTATGAAACATAAGAGTTGTCCTATAGAAGGAAAGGACATTAGTGCAACCAATTTAAGCAAGTGGTGGTAGTTAGTCTCCATTAATTATATGCCTTTTTTTACTCAATTTAACACAGAAGGATCTCCTGCTGCTTGACATGTCGGGACTTCAGAAGCTCACTCTGCTGGGGCTTTGGATCTGCATCTGTATGTGTGAAGCTAATTAAATTCTATTTTCACTCATCATTACAGTATTCCCAGTAATTCTCTTATATTTCTGCCAAAAGAATCATAATGCAAGATTTTTTTGAAGTGTAGTTTACTTTTTTTGCTGTGGAACTAATATATATTGGCATTGTTTGCATTTATTTTTTCAGTTCAGTCATCGTGAACATATATGCAACCCAGATAAACATTATTGAGCCAGTGTGGATAAGAGGATACAATTCTGTCATTGGATGTGGGTAACTCAGATGAAAACCTCTCATCTACATTGAAGTTTAGTTGGTGACCTTGGTCTAAGGCAGTGTTGGGGAACCTGTGGCCCTCTAGGTGATGTCGGAATACAACTTCCAGGATCCCTAACCACTCATCATACATACAGGTTGGAGCTGATGGAAGTTGGAGTTGAACAACATCCTGAGGGCTACATGTTCCCCACCACTGCATGGAGGGTTGGTTCATGCTCAGATATGGAGTGCATAGAGCTGTGTGATCCCAGTTCTAACCTTGATATCTCTTAACTCATGCATTGATTGTGTCTGTGTACAAGTACCTATACAGCATCACATGGGCTCTCATCATATGATCAAACAAAACACATTTTAAAAACAAAACAAAACATGTGAACATGTTTTGCCCACAGGGAATGGAAAACAGGACCGTGAAGAATGGAATAAATATGTTATCCCTCAATGTATCTACAGTCAGAATACCATGTAAAAGGTAAGACTGATTGTATCTATCTGAGAAACAAGGAAGAGAAAACTTACTAAAGATTTGGAGTTGACTACTATTTGGCTCTGGTGAGCAATTGACTGGAATGGATCATCAACACAGCAGCAACTCTCCTTTGGAAGAGCATCCCCCTGATGCCAATTCTAAATCTGGCAAGCTAACCGGCATATGTTGTTTACCTACTTTGCATGTGATTATCCCCCAGCATCAAGGGGGAAGAGGGAGGGTCAGAGGCTACTGCCATTAGTGGTAATGGAATGCATTTTGCACTCCTGTTCTGCATCAGGCACTAAGAAGCGAAGATGTGGCAGAAGTCTGGCAAAGAGTTAAATGAGACTTTGATATAGTTCAAGGTAGCTTAGAAAGTGATATTGCTGAACATGGTTTGGCATAATGCACATAGCTGTTAAGAATGCAGTGCTCATTTATCCTACTATTAATTTCTTCCACCATCATCTGAACACAGGTTTGAGCTATCTCTATACAAGTTCATCACAAGAGAAAGCTGCATACATATCTAGATTCATTTTTGCACTGGGTGTCACAGGAGTATCCAGTAGGCCAAAAAATGATCCACTGTCAGAGGAAGTTGCATAGCTTCTCTGCAGGCAGACAGATATGAGATATAAGAATAAAGCGGAACTTCAAATTTATAGAGGGGCTTGTGTGTAGTATGTGTGATAAAGCTAGCCTTTAATTATCTGCACAACTATTTGCCAAGTCTGCAGCAGAGTCCTTTAAAATAAACCTCTTAAGTATTATATTGAAGAATCTGTGGCAATATGTACTTATCACAGTCTTACTGTGCTAATTGTGCAGGTATAAGCATTGTGGTAGGTGTTCAAATCCTTTAAGCATCGGTCTCATAGACAATTAACCAGAGTTAACAACAAACGGTTCACTAGGGCTAACAATGAAAACAAATTCACGGTATTCTGAAGTTTGGGGTGAATGCAATTAGAACTAGTAGTAAATTTCTAAAACTCATTCCCACCCAGCTAATTTTTATTAGCATCACCCAATTATCAAATGTGATTCTCCATCTCATTTACTGTAAAGTTTTATTCTTCAAGTGATCTCTCCATCCCCTCCAAACAAAACCCCCAAGCATGGCTCATTATGTTTCCCTATGATTCAAATATTAAGGAGTTAGAAAATGCCACCTCTGCTTTATGAAACATCAAATATTGGTAAGTGTGGTTGTGCAAGCATCCACTGGAAATAATGAGATGAATTGGATGTATGGGTGAATTAGGGTCACTATTTACAACAGGATGATCCACAACTAAGCAAGCACAGGTTCAACTTTTAAGTTGAACTTTTAAGTTTAACTTACCTATATGTAGGATGAGCTAACCCGGCCCTTTTGTCTCAGAAAGTATCCTTCCTCTAGCTGCCAATGCTGCCAATGCTGTCAAGGCCCTGGCTGACCTTTGGAGCATCCTAGTATCCCTGGCTATTGACTTGATTGCCCCTGAGATCCTCTCCCACTTCATGGAGCCTGTTTGGCTACTCGGGATACTCCTGAGGTTAGGGTAAGGAAACAAGCTGGGAAACAGCTCGAAGGCAAGTAGAAGAAAACACCAGTTGAATGCAATCAACCTAGTGGCAGTGAAGGCTGCAAAGAAGACATACTTTGCTGCTTCCATTGCATCCTCATTGTGCAATCTGTTAAGAGTTGTTCTGGGTAGTGTGGGGCCTTTTACAGCCTGACCCACCGGGACCTTGACTCCACTGTTACAGGAGATGAACCTCAAGAAGTGTCCAGAGCACTGTTTGTGGAATGCTTTCCCCAGGGATACTTGTACGGCACCTTAATTATAATATAAAAATAATCCTCTTCTCCCAGGCCTTTGGCTAATTAAGCAATCTATGGCCAATTAAACTGGGGTGTTGGTGGGTGGTATTGTTTTTGTGTGTTACTATGATATGTATTTTTGTGTTTCTATATTGTAAACCACCGTGATCCTCAGATGAAGGGTGGTATAGAATTTAAATAAATAAATAAATAAATAGCCACTACACATTTAGATATGCTAAGCACCAGGAAAGTGTCCCAGCCTTGTCCCCAAAGGAAACCCATACCCTTTCCTATGGGTCCCATGGCCTCAAAACACAAGCCTTTGGATTTTCCCATTGCCTTGAGCATGTCTCAGAGAGACCTCTCACTACCTTTCTACACATATCTATGCACAAGTTGTGACCAGTCTAAACCTACATAAACAGCAGCCTCCCTGGTTTTGCCTGCTAGCAAGAGACCTCCATGGTCCACAAGCATTGGCAGATTCTTCTTGCAGGCCGAAAATTCCTACTAAGCCCTGAGTTGCTTTTTCCCCTAATGGGGATGGGGTGGGAAACAGTTTGGACACAATTGCAAAGAACAGAGGTAAGTATCTGCTTGAAGCGGTGGGACTGCACCCATCCCAATTCTGCACTTTTTATTTGAGCATAGGTGACACAAACCTTAAGAACATAAAAAAGTCCTACTTGCTCAAGCCAAAGCACCCTCTTCTCCAGATGGCTAACTGGATGCCTATGTCATACTGACATCTCTCTCCAGCACTTTCCTTACTGGTGATGGCCAGCAACTGGTGTTCAGAGGCATCCACTGTCCCATCCCTAGCTTCACGGGACCCCACATTATGCTTGATCTGCACAATTCTTCTCAGCACAGAAAATGGCAGAAAAGTTGATATCAGAAGTGGATCCATTGAGGCAATCTGATATGCACCCAGAACATAATGTAAGTCCATGGCATAAACCAGCTGGTGGAGTCAGAGAGTAAGACCAAAAGGCAAATCAAGAGGCAGGGTCAAGAAACAAGCCACAAGGTAGCAATGTCAGCCAGGAGCCACATGATGAAGCCAGTGATTGGGACCAAGAAGGAGAAACCAGAAGGCAGGGATAGGGTATCCTCAAAGAAGGCATGGCTGCCTTCCTGGAACATGGAATAGGGTCACTCCACCCAACTCCCCCCCCCCCGGCCCCACTTGTAAATAAATAACCATAAATAGTGACTGACTGACTGAATATTACCTAGTAAGCCTTTTGGATAAGAAGGAAAGTACAGTAATCACTACACTTCCCTGGTTAAGAAGAAGAAGAAGAGTTTGGATTTGATATCCCGCCTTTCCCTCCCTTTAAGGAGTCTCAAAACGGCTAACATTCTCCTTTCCCTTCCTCCCCCACAACAAACACTCTGTGAGGTGAGTGGGGCTGAGAGACTTCAAAGAAGTGTGACTGGCCCAAGGTCACCCAGCAGCTGCATGTGGAGGAGCGGAGACGCGAACCCGGTTCCCCAGATTACGAGACTACCGCTCTGGTGTCACCAAAGCTTTGTGATTAGGTAAAGCGACCCCTGACCATTAGGTCCAGTCGTGACCGACTCTGGGGTTGCGGCGCTCATCTCGCTTTATTGGCTGAGGGAGCCAGTGTACATCTTCTGGGTCATGTGGCCAGCCTGACTAAGTTGCTTCTGGCAAACCAGAGCAGCGCACGGAAATGCCGTTTACCTTCCTGCTGGAGCGGTACCTATTTATCTACTTGCACTTTAACGTGCTTTCGAACTGCTAGGTTGGCAGGAGCTGGGACTGAGCAATGGGAGCTCACCCTGTCGCGGGGATTCGAACCACTGACCTTCTGATCGGCAAGTCCTAGGCTCTGTGGTTTAACCCACAGCGCCACCCGCATCCCCCTTGTGATTTGCTTCGCCAATTATAACTAAACCTAATAAGCTGTCACAAGCCATGCAGTGCTGTTGGGATTGGCTTACATTGGAAGACTCTGGTGCAGGTAAAGGAAGAGACAGAAATAGTGCTGAACAGTGGAAAGTTGGGCTGGATAAGGGGATTTATCTGTTCCTCTCTGACTTCAGCACTTGGAAAGTAGAAGCAGGAGAATCAGCTCCCCTTCCTGAGCAAACTGTCAAGAGATACCTTAGGGGATGTAGAGGGTTTTGCTCAGCTGAGGGAGGTGGTGGAACCAGAGGCAGTGCTGAACAGGAGCCTGAACATGAGGGTGTTGCCTTGTTTCCTAGAACCAGGCATGACCTTTGCAGATGGCAGCAGACCCACCCACCCTGACAGAGTATGGTTTTCCAATCCTGACATTCCTGCAAGATAAACAAGTCTCATTGGTGAGTATAGCATGCCTCATCTTTAAAAGCTTAGAGGGTGGAATTGGGAAACTTGCTGGGACATTGTTGATGCTTCCATTCAGTTCAATTGCCCTCCTCCTGAATCTCTGTACCCTGACTCCTGGACCATGACTTTCCTGAATAAATATATATTTCTAACTTACAAATTAGCAGTCTCTGCAAATTTAGGAGTGGGAGTCATCCTAGCTTTATGTATGCAAAAATTTGGACAACATTCTTAATTTGTTTTCATCAATACAAATGTTTTTAGAAATGGCAGTATTCCCATCGCAGAATATGGGAAAGCAGCAGTTTTCAGTTAGATAAATATGAATTTACCTATTTCTCCCAAACTTTTAGGACTTCTGAAGTCTGCAAACTCCACATGTGATTGTTTCCAAAGCTACTGAGTGTAATTAAGAGCACTGTGATTTATACACCTGCAGATAAAAGCCATAAAAGAATCTAATTATCAAGCCAATGTATCTTGTAATTAATTTCATTTTTTTTAGCTCAATAATTAATTAGCTCATGTAAGTAATGCTAGGGCAGCAATCCAGATTCTATCATGGGAGATATTTTTTGTGGGGGAGAGACTTGAGTGTAAGTCCATAAGCGATCATTTCCAGATCTCTCTGTGAGATTTCTATATGGTAAGAATACATTCCTTTAGTACCCACTTTCCTAAAGTGTCAACTTAGTGAAATGTTCATTTGAAGTGAGATATTAAAGGGGAACAAGAGCCCTTGACATGATAAGCTAGAGGGAACATGGATGTATTTGCTGCCACAGGCACATGATGCTCACGGCTGGTGAAGACAAGACCAAAAGAAGTGACAAAGGGTACTGGTACTGGGATGAATTAGACCACAACTTTATTGATTACAGGTAAGAGTAGGTTTGATTAAGGCATTGGCTTAGGCAGCCCAGGTGCTGCCTGATAGGAAACCATTGGGGTCTGCACTGTGTGGAGAGTCACCCCTTATATAATTGGGTGCCACGACCCTGCGCAGGCCACCTTTGGGAGAGGTGTATTGGTTTGTCAAGCCTGTGTGGACTCCCGGACAGAGTCACCCCTCCTGCATCCCTCAGGGTGCATCCATGACTTAGGATCCAGCCCCAATGCCTTATCTGCCAAAGTTGTAACAATTGCTATGATGTAGGCAAAAAATTGAAAGCCAGCCAATTTGCTTACAGGAGAAAAATCCTCCCTGCCCCTGAGTGTGGTGACTGAGTAAACTATAGCAAGATCCACATTCTAACTCGCCCACTGCTAGGTGGACTCCTAATAGTCCTGCTGGGTGGGCAGAAATTCCTGCATTGGTCAGCAAAGAGGCCACCCCCCTTAAGTACACCAGGGTTGGGCAGGGTGTAGCCCCCCTGACCCTGATTTGCCTTGTGGGTGAAGCACACCCCAGATAGATGCTCCAGTGCAGGTGGGTGGCAGCAGGTGGCCATCCCATCCCCCAGCCTCATCTCCCAGGACCAGCCATAGCCATGACATGCAACAAACATCACCCCCCCAGCCCCAGTTGAGTGGATATTGCCACCATAGGTGTATGATGTGGTGTGGAGAAGATTGAAAGAATAGACACAGGAGACTGGTATTGGGTTGAATTAGGCCACAGCTTTATTGAACATAGGTAAGTTAGGTTTGGCTAAGGCATTGGACATGTATCCTAAGAATACATTCCATTAGCACTTCCTTTCCTAAAGTGTCAACTTAGCGGATTGTTCATTTGAATAGTTACCCCATTCTAGAATTTTGCATTTTTGCAGCGTATGAAGCAGGTTGCATGAATATTCAGTCGGGCAGGGGGGGATGTCACAACACTTTCTTGAAATGTGGCTTAGAAATATCTGAAATAAATAAATGCATACACACATTTTCAAGATTTGACTTTTAGAAAGCTATTCTTAGCTATGCTTAGCAGTCCACAGGCCATTTGTTCCTCTAGAAACTGTGTAGTCCAGCAGACCAGTCTCATTCACAACACTGATTACTAGCATTTACAGCAAGCCTATCGAGGCATGTTCTTAGCACCAATCAGCTGATTGGCACTGTCAGCATAACTTCAAAGATGCTTGCTGTAATCACCAATCAGCTGTTTAGCAATTACAGCAAGCTCCTTTGAAATATTCTTTGCAAGTGTGGTTTGAATCTAAGCTGCACCTTCAGATTCCTAGGCGCTTATAACAACCAATAAACTGATATTCATTCATTCATTCATTAAATTTATATACTGCCTTTTCAGGTGCTTAGGTCAATGGTGCTGAGAATGAACCCATTTGAAATTGCCACCTAATGTCATAATGACATCTGAGGACTGGCAGGCAGGTGGCCTCACCAAGTTGTCAAAGCTGGCCTGTTGGCAGTGGGGGAAGTAAGGATTTGGTCTGCTAATCAGATCCAGCTTTGGACATTTCTATCCTCCTTTCCTTTTAAAAAAGGATCAAAGAAACTTACAAAATTACTGAAGACATAAAAAAGTGAAAATTACTTAATAGAGTTATCACATTATAAGTGCAGTTAAAAATGAGTTTAAATAGGAGATAAAACATCAAACCACACTGAAAATCTGGTAGAATACCTGAAACTCGAAAGTGATTAATGTTAACTATGGTTTACTGAAGCAAAGCAACTTCAACATATGCTTAATAATCCTGGTTGGTCTTTGACCACAATAAAGATTGGCTGATTGAATCCTGGCTTGTTTAAATAAATAATAGTTAGCACTAACCACAGTTGCCCATTTGGACATAACAAGAAACTAGGGTTAGGCCCCATCTGTAGCCTACTTTACATTTAAAGCAATATCATGCCACTTTAAAGAGTCATGGTGTCCCCTAAAAATCCTGGGACCTGGAGTTTGTTATGAATGCTGAGAATTGTTAGGAGGGTCCTATTCCCCTCCATCATTGATTAGTTTCAATCCCACTTCACAGGGAACTGGGGGTTGTAGTTCTGTATGTTGTGGGAGGGAGGGATAGGGGTCTCCTATCAGCTCTCAGCATCCTTAACAAAGTACAGGTCTCAGGATTCTTTGGGGAAGCTATGAATATTTAAAGTGAGATATTCTTTTACATGTGTAATGCAATTGGGGGTTTAGTTGAAAATGGAAGCCAAAGCTTAAGATATCCTCATTGCAGCTGGGCCAGACTGAGTTCAGGCAAGGAACTGTCTTCCAATTTTCTTATCTTCAGCTTCCATATTTGTAATACAGGAATTATTTTAATTTTCTAGGGATCTCAAACACATGGGTGCAGGAGGCTCCCCATTTAGAAGAACACCCTTGAATTCATGTAGGTCAGAGGTTGGGAATCTTTTGGGGCTGGCAAACCATATATTTGTCTCCTGCCACCCTGGAAGGCCAACTTAAACAGGTGCGCATGACCTCCCACCTGTAAATCATCAGATGGCATAGTGACACCTGGTGATGGTAGCAGTGATGGGCTCTAACACCCGTGATGGTAGAGGCCTCTTTCAGCCCTCTGCACAGAACTTCCCAAATGTCTGATAACCAGCTTCTATATTATTACACATTGGGCACTATCTCTTTCCTGGAGTATATATATATATATATATTAGGATTTCCAAGCATTCTGACAACTCCTCAGTACCAAACCTTGAGCAATATATATGCTACATAGTACGGTGTTTCCTGCTTATATGTAATGCTGGTGTTTCTTTCTATGTCTCCTATTTCCTGTTCTTTCTTTCCTTGTTGCATGTTTCATGTTGTGTAGTATTAACTATAGATGGAATTGATTTGCTTCTCTCACAGGAGTCTTTTTAAAGGATGTATTTGCATGCGTAACAACACATTGTGAACTCCCCTGAGATCTTTGGATGAAGGGTGGTATATAAATGCAGTTAATAATAATATTAAACAAAATTACACGGTGAACCTTCAGATCATGTCCTAGGAATCAAATACTAATACTGACTTAATACTAAATGTGCCGTGAGTGGTGCTGTGGTCTAAACCACCCACTGAGCCTCTTGGGTTTGCTGATCGGAAGGTCAGCACTTAGAATTTGTGTGATGGGGTGAGTTCCTGTTGCTGTCCCAGCTCCTGCCAACTTAGCGGTTCAAAACCATACCAACAAGAGTAGATAAATAGGTACCACTGCGGCAGGAAGCTAAATGATCTTTCTGTGAGCTCTGGCACTTGTCACGGTGTCCCATTGCACCAGAAGCAGTTTAGTAATGCTGGCCACATGACCTGGAAAGCTGTATGCAGACAAATGTTGGCTTCCTCAGCCTAAAAGCAGAGGTGAGCAATGCACCTCATAGTCACCTTTTACTGGACTTAACCATCCAGGGGTCCTTTACCTTTTACCTTTACCAACTTTCCTTACAGGACTGCTGTAAGGGTTACTGAGCTAACATGTCTATGACTCTGAATAACTAAAGCAGGGGTAGTGAACATTGTGTCCTCAATAAGCTTATAGACTATGTCTTCCATCATCCCTGACCATTGGGTTGGAGCTGATGGGACTCCAATGGCATCAGGAAAGCAACTGGTTTGGCTACCTCTCATGTAAAACGTGATATGCAATTGTAGTATAATTGTGATGCATTTGGAAATGAAGTTTTAAAAGCTTCTCTTAACTTTTCCCCGTATTTTCTTTTGTTTGTTTGTTTGTTTTTGTCTTCTGTAACTACATCCAGATTTTAGGAACGATTATCTTTGAGCCATTTGAGCTGGATCTGTGAGTCGTGACTTCATCTGAAAGTTAAGACCATGCTGAGTTGCATTCAGACTCCCCAGGGGGACAAATCTCGGCTAGATGAATACAGAAAAATCCTAGAGGTAATGCTATAAAAGACTCTCACACAATGCTCTGAATTTCTGCAGGGAAGTTAAGTAAGAGTCACTTGCAGGATTTCTAAGAGGTGTTTTTTTTTAAAAAAAGATAAAAATAAAAATAAAAAGTCATAGTTATGAAGTACAAGACGAGCCAGTAGAAACAGAAGAGTTGAAATAGCATCCCCATTTAAAGAGTACACCTGTTACTCTAATTGCACAGGGCAAAATGGGTCATTCTTCCTGCCAAAAACCTTTGGAACTGTCAGCAGCCTGAAAAGCTTGTTAACTCCACTCTCAAATACACAGGCATTAAAGCCCATGCCTTCCCAGAACCAATATTGCATTGTTCAATGAATGGCTATTATTTGGTATTATACCCTCACATACAGAGAACTTTCTAAGAGCAGCTAATTTGGGAGAAGTTCTTTGGAAACTACTGGTGCTGTTTTGATATGGCGTGACATTTTTAAGGTTCCTTATTTTTATTTCTTTAAAAAAACTTATCGGCTTCACAATGAAAGATATATGGAATAGCAAGAAGGCAAAGCTGCTACAATCAAGCATTTTTCTTCGCCAATTAGCATTTTCTGCTCAGATGAGATTTTGTATATAGATAAAAAGGTAGGCTATTGTAAGGTTGTGACCCAGGTACATTAGCAAATCCATCTTTTAGCCCTGCTTTCATGGCTGATTTAGGCCATTGAATGTCAGAATCACTTTGTGAGCTACTTCAAAAAGAGAATGAGCTACATTTTATGTCTGCTTTTGAATTCTCTAAGTTTCCCCAGAAAATCAACACCTCATAAGCACAGGGCCTTTGCTCGATCCCCAGACTACCATGACCTTGGCATTTCCAGCTCAATTAAAAAAACAACTCATCCTCTGCCTCAATTATCATTATAGAAACAAAATAAATGAAGGAAATAAAATAAGAAAATAAAAGATATATATTTCAGTTCTATTTTTTCCATCAATTTTAGTTTTTGTCATATTTCTGTTTCACTCTTTGATCGTGATACAAAGAACAACTTGTTTGTATAAATAAAAAAACCAATGAATAAAATAAAAATTGTATCACTGAATGTTAAGGGCTCAAACTCCCCTAGCAAAAGAAATAATTGTAGCAGAATTACTAAACATCATCATCATCAACAACAACAACAGCCTGCAATATTAATGCTACAAGAGACTCAGATGAAGAAAGCAGAGGAACATATTCCTGATTTCTCCTCAAGTCAAAGTGAGTTAGCTATTATTCTTGCTAAAATTTCACCGCTCCATTTTTCTGAATGGATTACAGACCAGATCAGTGATTTATTTTTGGAATAAATAGCCTGGTATGTTAGAAAGAATATTTATTAGGATGCATTTATGTGCCCAATAATAATCATAGAGATTTTGGGGGAACATAGATAAGATAATATCAATAAAAATAAGAAGATTTCAGTGGCAATTTCAATGTGGTATTAAACCCCAAGATAAATCAATTTCCACAGATAGCAAAATGTTCTTAGAAAACTTTGAAAAGCAATATGTGGTAGATTGGATACATTGTCACTAAACCAAAAAAAAAAAATTAAATACTTTTTTCTCCTCTTCATATAATTCCTATTCAAATTTCTATTTCTGGCATCTCCTTCTCTGATTAGATCACTGTCAAAAGTGTAAATTGGAGTTCAGTTATATGCAGATCATGCCACTATTTTGCTAAAATGTGTAATTTATGGCAAAAGGAAATGACTGCTCCCCACATTAAATGGAGGGCACCCTTTGCATGGTCTTGCACAGCCCCCAGGACCCTATGCGGCACCATTAGCACAGGCTTGGCTTCGCCTTCCCCAGGTGGGATTCCTGGAGATCCCCACCTACCTCAGCCAGTTGCCCAATCCCTCCTGGGAAGGTGTTGCGAAGATGATCAGGCCAGGTAGGGGGAGGGACCACCCTGCCCACACAATAGGGGGAGGATCTTACCTGGGAATCGTCAGTTGACTCCAGAGCTTCTCCCACCCTACCCACCCTCAGTTAAGACTTCTTTTGCAGGTTAAGCTTTACTCCACAGGTATGCTGGCGCTGCTACGTCAAGGTCACTGTGGAAGGGCAGGAAAGGAATTCTCCTGCATTGGCAGGTTTGCATTTTCCATAGCAAAACATCACATATTTGGTGGTATCAGGCCTTGGGCGGTGACCCATGCCCCCCTCCTCTTTGCAGCGGCGATACCAGGGGTTGTTTGAGGGGAGGCTTTGGCCGTACGCCTAGAGGTTGTCATTGCTTTCCCCTGCGACGGCGGCGTAACGGGGGCGGATTCTCTCTGCTTGAATATATGTTCTCCAGAGCCAGCCCATCCCCCCCCACACTGGATAACCCCAATGTTCCCCAGATCTCTGGTGGGGGACTGGGAGGGATAAACACCCAATGCCTAAGCCAAGGTCAACCCACATCTGAAACATAATAAAGTTGTGGCCAATATTAATCCCGTAGCATGTTGTCTTGAGTCGTTATTCCAAACAGGGGCTACACAGGGTTTGGGGGACTCCGCCTGTCCACGCAATAAATGCTGGCAGATTGACAATCTTAAGAATCAAAGGCACTGAATGATCTTATGGTTTGAATTGAACAATGGGGGGGGGGGTAAAGCCATTTGCTCTGTACAGTGGTACCTTGGGTTAAGTATTTAATTCGTTCCAGAGGTCTGTTCTTAACCTGAAACTCTTCTTAACCTGAAGCACCACTTTAGCTAATGGGGCCTCCTGCTGCTTCTGTGCCACCGGAGTATGATTTCTATTCTTATCCTGAAGCAAAGTTCTTAACCTGAGGTACTCATATGTGTGTGTGTGTGTGTGTGTGTGTGTGTGTGTGTGTGTGTGTATATATATATATATGCTTTCGTAGATTTTCACGGGTACAGGAATGCAGGTTTTGGTGTCTTCGGGTGTCTTCCCGTGTAAGAGTCGGGGTGTCTGGGCGACGTTTCGACGAGGTCTCACTCGTCATCTTCAGGCTGGTGCTTTCGGCTTCTTGTTACTGGAACAGAGCAGAATCTGGTGTTTGAGTTCCTATAAATACTGTTGAGTGGTGTGGTGTATAGCCTCCAACGTTCTGGGCAGAGAGGAAGTTCCTAGATTAGTGTGCCTTTTCTTCTTTTGTTCCTTAATTACTTGAGGGATATCTTGAGTGATTTCATGAGTGATATTCTGAATACCACTGGGTGGGTCATTAAGTGTAGATTAGTTGCTAAAGCTTTCGTGTCTTGACCTCTTGAGCTTGTGAAGAGTTTTTCTGAGAAGATGGCTGTGCTGCATTTAGTTGTGCTCTGGCTTGGCTTCGTGTATAGGGGCGAGCTGTGGTTTTGTGCCTTGTGCCAGCCAGATCTGTGTAGGGATTGCAGGGGGGTGCAGCATCCGGAGGTGCCACTATAGTTTGGCTACTGGATGGAGTCTGTAATATGTCTGTGGAGAGGGTCTGGGTTTGGGTCTGGTGTGGTTGATTGGTGACGGTGTTCTGTGTGCCTCTGGTTCTGGTGTCGGTTTTTGTGGGGAGGGCTAATTTCCAGATGTCTGGCAGGCGGGATGTGTCGTCACGCTTGTTCATGTTGTGAGGGTGTTTCTCTATCTCGATGGCTTCCATGATTATTCTCTTGTGGTGATGTTCCATGTTAAAGAGCAATTTGGAATCTGCAAAATTAATTTCGTGTCCTGTTTCTTTCATGTGTTGGAAAAGAGAGGAAGTTTTTTCTTCTTTTTTGACGGCATTCTTGTGTTCTGCGATACGTGCATTTATTCGTCTGTTTGTTTGTCCAATGTACGTGGCTGGGCAGACTTTGCAGGGTATTTCATAGACCCCTTGGTTTTCCAGCTGGATTTTGTCTTTTGGGTTTCTGAGGATATTGGCTATTTTTTGGTTGGTGCAGAAGGCTGTTTTGATATTGTGTTTATGGAGGATTTTGCTAATTTTGTCTGTAGTGCCCTTGATATAAGGAAGGAGGGCCATGCCATTGTTTTCTTCTGTGTCTTGGTTTTTGGGGGGTGTTTCTTTTTGGATTAGCTTCGTAACCCTGTTTTTCTGGTATCCATTGGCGATTAACACATTTGAGAGATTCTGTAACTCAGTTGTCAAGTGGTCTTTGTCAGCCAGGCGTTTGGTTCTGGAGATGAGAGTCTTGGCTACGGAGTTTATTTGTGCAGGGTGGTGGTGTGATTGTGCATGTAAGTAGCGGTTGGTGTGTGTTTTTTTCTGGTAGATAGTGTGTCCTAGGGAGCCATCAGGTTTTTTGTAGATTAGGACGTCAAGAAAGGGGAGTTGGTTGTTGTCTTCTATTTCCATAGTGAATTGTATTTTGGGGTGTAGGCTGTTGAGATGTGTGAGGAAGCTATCTAGTTTTTCTTTCCCGTGTGGCCAAATTACAAAGGTGTCGTCAACGTATCTGAGCCAAAGTTTGGGTTTGTGTTCTGACTTGTCTAAAGCATTGGTTTCAAAGTGTTCCATGTACAAATTTGCGATGACCGGTGAGAGGGGTGATCCCATAGGTGCTCCTTCTATCTGTTTGTATCTTTGTCCATTGTGGATGAAGTACGTGTTGGTTAGGCAGTGGTTGGTCAGGTCCAGGATGTATTTGGGGGGGTTGTATTTGTTTTGAATGGCTGTCAAGGCTTCATTAATGGGCACTTGAGTGAAGAGAGATACAACATCGAAGCTCACAAGTAGGTCATCGGGATGTAGGTATTGCTTCTTTATTGTTTCTATGAACTGGAAGGAGTTAGTAACGTGTGAAGCGATGGATTCTGCATAGGGCTGAAGTTGCTTAGCGAGAAATTTAGCGAGATTTTGTAGAGGCTATACACCACACCCCTCAACAGTATTTATAGGAACTCAAACACCAGATTCTGCTCTGTTCCAGTAACAAGAAGCCGAAAGCACCAGCCTGAAGATGACGAGTGAGACCTCGTCGAAACGTCGCCCAGACACCCCGACTCTTACACGGGAAGACACCCGAAGACACCAAAACCTGCATATATATATATATATATATATATATATATATATGTATGTAACAAGTGGCTGGGCCATGAACTAAAGACTGATAATATCAACAAAAAGAAGGATAAGTAAGTAATAAAAACTGTTATTGCAAATATTTTTTTAAAAAAACAACAAAGCCTTATACTAGATGACTTCATAAACAAACAGAACATTAATAATAACAAACAAAACAAAGTATGGGACAATCAATTTTTTTATCTGTCAAATATAGTCCACAATGTTCTGAGAGTTGTGGGAGGGTGAAGAATTCCCTCAAACTTAGTTATATTATCAATAAATTTATACCATACGGCATAAAGTTTATCTGCTTCTGGACCAGTCCTTCAAGACTGGTAATTTTATGACTGGAAAATTACTAGTCTTGAAGGACTGACCCAGAAGCTTTCTCCTGATTCAATTACACTAAAGGGGAACTGGACTTTAAGGATTTTAAGGTAATTTTCCATGAGAGAGTATTATAAGAAAATTTTGCAAGATTTTCCTAAAACTTGTGAAATGATAAGAATAGTCTTTACACATAAAAAGGATAAAATCCTTATAAAGTACCCTTTATGTTCCCCTTTAGTGTACAGTGGTACCTCTGGATATGAACAGGATCTGTTCCGGATCCCTGTTTGCATCCTGAAGCAAATGTAACCTGCGCCTGCGCGTCTGCGCGCGTGTGGGTCATGATTCGCCACTTTTGTGCACGTGCGCGACATCATTTTGACTGCGCATGCGCGCGTGGTGAAACCCAGAAGTAACATGTTCCGTTACTTCCGGGTCACTGTGGAGCGCAACCCGAAAGTGCTCAACCTGAAGCATATTTAACCCGAGGTATGACTGTAATTGAATCAGGAGAAAGCTTTTGATAACATAGAATGATACTTTGAATATTACATACTGGATCATAATGAGGTTGTTTCTTGGGGGGGGGGGGCGTGTTATGACACAGATCAAGCTAATATATTTCAAGCCTAAAGGCTATATCTCAGTAAATGAATCAAATTCACACTCATTTAGACTATGTAGAGGTAGCTGAAAAAAGCCCCATATTACCTCTGCAGTTTCTGCTTTCCTTAGTAGAGGCAATTAGATCTAAAAACACAAAGGTGTCACTATTGGGAGGGAAGAATGTAAGATTATATATTGATGATGTAACATTATTTGTGGAAAAATTCCAAAAGAGGAGATATCTTCACTTTGATGGAAAAAAGGGGACCATTTATATAAATGAAGGGCAGGGGAACAGGGCTCCATTTTTAACATATCTAATTCACTCCTGAATTGGAAAGATACAGAGCATCAGGGCAGCACTGAAAACAATTGGGCTGCTTCTAAAAACTACAGATACAGATGCAATCTGTGGCCTCTGCACATCCCTAGTACATATACATGTAATGTCTCTTTCTCTTTGAACTTTAACCTAAAGACTCGTGTATTTACATTGTGTCCATTCATTCATGAACAGGGTACAGGTGCCTGTGTACAAAAGGATTGCAACTTGGAGTGTTCCTGCCTTTTGAAATAAATACCAAGACTTTATAGTATGGATACTCAGTATGTCTGCAAGCACAGCCCTGTGTCTGAAGAGCTTGCTGACTTAGTGCAGATGACATGCTGACATGATTTAATCTGTAGGTACATAGGCAATGGTTTACACAAACTCCAAAGTCTGTGTGTATATGAACACACATGGTCTAGTTCAAATTACACTTCTAATAAACAAAACCATTGAAGCCTTTTCTTAACAGATAGATGTGATCAGCTGCAGAAGAGATGAATATATATATATATATATATATATATATATATATATATATATATATATATATATATTCATTTAATGGTGTCAGAAATTCCTGTCTTTCTGCCAAAGATAAACTTTTATTGTGCGGTCTCTTCTCAATAGGAGCACAGAGAAAGGATAACAGTGTGCAAAACATGTGTTGTGACTGCACAGTGCTTAAAATGATGAATCTGTGACCCTCCAAATGTAGTTGGACTCACATCCACCCCAGCCAGCATGGCCAGTGGTCAGTGATGATGGAATTTATCTAATATCAACAACTGGAGGTCCAGAAATTCCCCATTGCTGGCCTAAGAAAATCCTGTATGTTTATTTAACTCCATTCTGCACTTGCTCACATGGCAGTTTACTACACTTCCTGATGTTTTCTTAACTGTTGATTTACTCATTTTATTTGAACTTTCAAATGATGTTAAAGTTTTGGTTGCCTAACCTCCAAAAGGGTATTACAGAGTTGGAAAAGGTTCAGAAAAGGGCAACCTAAATGACCCAGCGGATGGAGTGACTCCCTCATGAGGAAAGATTGCAGAGATTGGGATTCTTAATACAGAGAAAAGGTGAGTAACAGATAAATTATAGATATTAAGAGAGATATTAGATGTTTCTGCAATTATGCATGGAGTGGTAAAAGAGAAATGTTTTACCGTACTCCCTCTCTCATAACACCACAATTCATGAACATTCAATGAAGCTGAATGTCAAAAGATTCAGGATTGAATGAAGTTGTTCTTGGCATCTGTATGTCTTGAGACAGAGTGCACCCACAGGGGTGAAGTCAAACCACCATGCTAGCAGCACCAAAGTGTCCTATCTGGGGCGCAAGCCTGGGCAGTGTGTAAAGAGGTCCTGGGCTGCCCAAACATCAAGACCCCACCTCTTGGCCTCACTGATGTGGTCCAAAGGAAAGCAGAATGATATATTTGGCACCAGCTTCTCCTGCAGGAGTTGCCAGAATAGGACACTTAAGGCCATCCAACTGTCTTATGTTCTCCACACAAGATTTTTTTAGGGTTCACTTATGGTTGCCATACATCCGGGAAAACCCAGACATTTCCTCTTTTGGGGGGCCAACAGGCTCATCTGGGCGGATTTTTACATTTTTAAGGAAATGTCCAGGTTTTTGGGGGGAGGGCCTGGGGGCTTGGGCTTGGGTAGCTTGGGCTTGGGCTAGGGTTAGTGCTGTTCTGCATGCCATGGCCACTGCCAACTGAGCTGGGGGAAAGGCGCACGGGCGCCACTGTGGCCCTGTGCACCTGCACCTGTGCGCGTCTTTTCCCAGCTCAGGCTCAGGCTGTCTTCTTTTTTGCTCTTCAAGATATGGCAACCCTAGTACTCCTTAGCCATTTATTCAAGTGAAAATATCCTGGGAGGCAGCAGAGGTTTAGGATCATAATTTCCCTTCTCCTAGATGGGCTGCCTTGCCAGGTTGGTAAGCCTCATCTGCCCCTTACTTTCCTCTACAGCAGATGCAGAAACTGCTTTCTTGACCATTGGACCCACTATTGGTTTCATCTGTTCAATCCACTGGGGCCTTTCTTAGCATGCAGGGTGAGTCCCTAACTTATCAAGGGTATGAGATCCATTGGCTACCCTCACCTCGTTTAGGCAACCAATCAAAGCTTTTTCCCAGGGTGGGCTGCTGTCATATGCCGATAGCTTCTAGAAGCTACAGGTGAGACCTGAGTGCAGGGTGGGAACCAAAGGTGGACAAGCTACCCAGAAGGAGCATGATGCATCCCCCAACAAAAAGTACTACCCCTCCCCTAACATCACTTAAAATGAAGTAGTAGATTATGAAGTTGAAAACTGTGAAACGTGCTCCCACAGGAGGCAGTGATGGCCACCCACTTAGATGGTTTTAAAAGAGGTTCATGGAGGAGAAGACTGTCAATGGCTACTGGCCATGAAGGCCATGTTCTACCTGCACTGTCAGAGGCAGTATCACTCTGAATTCCTGTTGCTGGTAATCACAGGTGGGCAGAGTCCTGTTCTGCATGTGCATGCCTTACTTGTGGGCTTCCTACCAGTACCTGGCTGGCCACTGAGAACAGGATGCTGAACTAAATGGCCCACTGTCCATATCCTTTCCACTCAAGCTCAGGGTAGTTAATTTGGTTTTTTTAATTTGGTTTCATTAAAAAAAAAATACAGAAGTTCTTTTTCTGTATGGAAGACATCTTAGGCCACAGAGTGACACAGACAGGTGGATGACCCAGGCCAAGGAATAGTCAGAGCAGGGCAACTTCCTAGCAACCACCCAACTCTGCCACTTCAGCCCACCTCACACCAGTGATGCCATTTTAACTGCAACAGTTTTGGAGAATCAGCTCTAAGGCTAGTGGAGAGCCTGAGGAGAGTTGCAGGTAGTTTGGTGAGTTGGAAGGGGAGGGGTAGATTTGCAGAGGGGTAAGGGGAGGCATGGGTGGGAATGGGTGGGATTGGTAAGGGAAATAAGTGAACCCAGCAAGGGCACAGCTCCCAGTCTCCCAACATCACTACAGGCACAGTGCATTTCACTGGTAACACTTCACACAATCAGCTGCTGGTCATGTAGACAAAGCCAGTGATATACATGGATGTGTGAACCTAAGAATTCCATTGCTTGTGTTTCTGTCAAGGAATCTTGCTCTTTAAAAAACTGTCCTTAAGTAATAAACAAAACAAAACCTAGGGCTGGAAGAAATAATACACATTGCCACAATCAATAAGGGCTCCCTAAGCCTTTTGTCTTTATTTTGACATGGGGATTGAGAAGTTTGGAGTTTCATTAGTTGAGCCAATAGAAATGCTAATGAGTTGGTTATCTTGTTTGAGAGATGGAATTGTTCAATAATGCGACCATGACTTGCCAATGGAAAATAATTGCTTTACAGACCTCCTGCACAGTTTGAAGAGGACTAATAAATGACAGGCCTTCTGTTAAGACCCAGCAAATGAGCTTTCTGGTTAAAAAGCAACATCAAGCATTTCTTTTCTTTTCTTTTCTTTTCTTTTCTTTTCTTTTCTTGAAAAAAGAGAGCAATAAATAATACTGCTTTAAAAATCTTTTATGTGGCTATGTAACAGGAGTTCGGAACCTAGGACCATCCTGATGTGGTTAGGACTATAACTCACATCATCATGGACCATTGGCGGTGCTCACCCTGAGGGCTTATAGGTTTGTGATTCCTGCTGGAAATTCTTGAGCAGGAATTGGGAACCTGAGGTCCTCTAGATGTTACTGGTCACTCCTGGATGAGGAAGATAGGAGTTTGAGTCAAAACACCATCTTGAAAGCGACAGGTTCTCTATCCCTAAACTTAAGGATGATTTCTAAGAAGGTTGGCACCTCTGCTTCTGGAGGTAGTATGCTCCTGAATATCTGTTGCTGGAAACCACAGGAGAGGAGAATGCTCTGTTTCATCTCCCTGTTTCCCACTCCCTTCATACAGAAGTATTGGCTTTAGCTCCAGACAATAGGGAGCGGGTGGTGCTGTGGTCTAAACCACTGAGCATCTTGAGCTTGCTGTTTGGAAGGTTGGTGGTTCGATCCCTACCACGGGGTGAGCTCCTGTTGCTCCCTCCCAGCTTCTGCCAGCCTAGCAGTTCAGAAGCATGCCAGTACAAGTAGATAAAAAAATAAGTACCACTGTGGCAGGAAGGTAAACAGCATTTCCACGCACTCTGGCATCCATCATAGTGTTCCTTTGCACCAGAAGTGGTTTAGTCATGCTGGCCACATGACCCAGAAAGCTGTCTGTGGACAAATGCCAGCTCCCTTGGCCTGAAGCAAGATGAGCACTGCACCCCATAGTCACCTTTGACTGGACTTAACCATCCAGGGGTCCTTTACCTTTTTTACCTACTCCAATATTACCATTTGGACACAATTTGGGCAAGCTATTGCCTCTTTCAAAAGGCAGCAAATCCAGGGCAGCCATCAATGCAAAAGTACCTGAACTCTGTGGGTTTTCACCTATGGGCATTATCCAGTCTCAAGCTGGTCCTTTTGAAGCTGGTCCTTTTGAAAAAAATTACACCAGGCAGGAGCCAGCAGAAGGTAGATTGGGATATGATGGTGATTTGAAGTACATTGGCTAGGATTTCTGATTTCCCAGATTCTTAGCTATGGAAACGAATTTCCACCCAAGAGCAGACAGAATTTGATCCATGCTCTTTCATGAGTGGCAACCTCCAATGCAGGGAAGCTTCTTGGAATAGTGACTTTTCAGAATTTTTTAGGAGCCAAGTTTGTTTTGTTCTGAGGGTTGTTCTTACCAGAACACAAAACATAAGTGAGAAATAGCCACCAGAAATATATTCAGAAAATTAGAAGTTCACAGGGCATGGTGCTGTGGCAGTAGAAAGTGACACCACCTTTGCTTTTGGGAATGGACCCACTTCTAATCTGAATCAGTTCAGATTTGTCAACACCGGCTTCCAGGCAGCCAAGAAATAAAGCAAACAAATACAGTGGTACCTCGGGTTACATAAGCTTCAGGTTACATACCCTTCAGGTTACAGACTCCGCTCACGCAGAAATAGCACTTCAGGTTAAGAACTTTGCTTCAGGATGAGAACAGAAATCGTGCTCTGGCAGCGCGACGGCAGCAGGAGACCCCATTAGCTAAAGTGGTGCTTCAGGTTAAGAACAGTTTCAGGTTAAGAACAGACCTCCGGAACGAATTAAGTACTTAACCTGAGGTACCACTGTACCCGAAGGAGTCAGTTTGCTAGGAGGTTCCAAGAGTTGTGCATAAAAGGAGATGTCAAAAATGGAGTTAGTCATTGGCGCACGTACCAAACATATGTGCAACTTTCTCTGTGCTGTACATTGAACAGCCAGCTGTCATTTGTCATATTAAGCACTAGATGGCAGTGTTCCATTAGAAACAGAAACAGCGAAGCCGTTAAGTGTTAATAGGGTATAGACATTTTAGTATAAGGAAATGATAAAATTTGGAGCAGCTGACTATGTTGTTAAATTAAGGGTTTTAGCAGAGTGGTTAGTGGAATCATCCGATGGCTTTACATTTTACAGTCCCACTTGATGAAACTGTCTTTCAACTTTATCCTTAACTATTGCACTAGAGCTTTTTAACAGAAAAGCCTGTCTTCAAGGTACAGTTGTTTCTGAAACAATCAACGGCAGTTAAAGGCCTGTGCTAGATATATCAGCTATGTGTTCCTTCTTTTAAATCTCAGCAATGAATTTTTCTGTGCATCCTGTAACGAACTAACTGTGGCCCATAAAAGTCTTAGAGTGAGGAACTGGGAGGAGTGTGGAAGTACAGACGGTGGGCATTTTTAGCATATCCAATTGATGTGCAATCACTGACATGTGGGTCCTTTTGGACCCAGAAGAGGGTGGAATGGGTGGGGTGGAATGGGCCAAGGCAGGTTTATACAGTGGTGCCCCGCAAGATGAATGCCTCACAAGACGGAAAACTCGCTAGATGAAAGAGTTTTCCGTTTTGGAGGTGCTTCGCAAAATGAATTTCCTATGGGCTTGCTTTGCAAGACGACAATGTCTTGCGAGTTCCTGCTGGTTTTTTCCCCTCCCCCCTTTTTCTAAGCCGCTAAGCTGCTTATCAGCTGATCCGATCAGCAGATAAGCCGCTAAAAGCCGCTAAAAGCTGCTAATAACGCTAATCTGCTAATCCTTCAATGGGCTTGCTTCGCAAGACGAAAGAACCGCTAGACGAAGAGAATCACAGAACGGATTATTTTCGTCTTGCGAGGCACCACTGTATGTGCTCTGCCTACGTGCGTGGCAACTGGGAATGGAACCCACACATAAAACACTCACCTCCTATAATTGAAGCATAGCAAGTTACATAGGTCAGTTAACAGGGCATTGTCGGTTGGGTCTTCAGCACCTATGAGTGCTCCTAAGTGTTCCTAAGTACATTTTGTTTGCTTGTTTATTTAAAAAGTTTGCACCCTTATTTAGGGAACGCAAGTGGCGCTGTGGGTCAAACCACAGAGCCTAGGACTTGCCGATCAGAAGGTCGGCAGTTCGAATCCCCACGACGGGGTGAGCTCCCGTTGCTCAGTCCCAGCTCCTGCCAACCTAGCAGTTTGAAAGCACGTCAAAGTACAAGTAGATAAATAGGTACCGCTCTGGTGGGAAGGTAAACAGCGTTTCCGTGCACTGCTCTGGTTCGCCAGAAGCTGCTTAGTCATGCTGGCCACATGACCCAGAAGCTGTACGCCGGCTCCCTCAACTAGTAAAGTGAGATGAGTGCCGCAACCCCAGAGTTGGCCACGACTGGACCTAATGGTCAGGGGTCCCTTTACCTTTACCCTTATTTAACTGTAAAGACCCCCAGAGCATCTCACAAGAACTATGGAAGTATTAAGAAATTCCCTGCCACCAGGCTTGCACCCTAAAAGTCATGACACCCATGGAAAAAGAGACAGGGAAGGAGCAGTTAAAAGAGCAAGCTCAGGCACTGCTGTAAGGGCTCAGCCACACTTTGCTTGTCCTGTGCTTAGAAAGCATGGAGCACAGAAGTTTTCTGTTTGCTCCAGCACTTTCCCTGGGAAAACCCACAATCTACCACTCTGAATTGGAGCAAATGTCAACCTGCAGAAAACCCAATTGACATTTGCTGCGGTAAAGAGTGAGTTTCCCCAGGGGGAAGCAGTGGGAGAAGTGGAAATGTGGATGTGGCCTAAGTTACACCTAGGATGGGGTAGCTTCTTTTCTCTCTGTCCACTTTGAGTAGTCAGCTGATAAGCCAGGTGTGGGTAACCTGTGGTCCGCCAGGTGTTGCTGAACTACAACTCTCATCATCCCAGTTCATTGGTCATGCTTCCTGGGAGTTGTAGCTCTTCAACATCTGGAGGGCTGCAGGTTACCTACACCTGGCTTAAGCCTTTCTCCACAGTGCTTAACTAAGTGGTATCTATAAGGGAAAGAATGCTAAATTGGATCTTTATAATCTGATACCTCTCAGGTAACATTATGTATGTGTTTGACAAAGAGGTCCAGATTGCTGAACTCAAGTCAAATATCACACTCCCCTTTTCAGAGAACATTACCTTTCATAAACTTATATTGCTTCCTCATTCCTCACACTCCAGAATCTCCTTCATCAGTTCTGCAGATCTTTCACACCCCAATTTCAGACCAATCTTTATCCCTTTGGTGATCTTGGAGGGACTTTCGTGCATAAGAGCAGCAAAGCCCTTATAGCCATACTGTAGCCATTGTACTAGGATATTGCCAGTTTACAGATTTGCAAGAGAAATACATATTTGGAGAAGTAAAATACATATTTGGAAAAGTAACAACCCAACAACAAAGTCATAGCATATTTTGGACTCATGATTTTATTATCCCATTCCTGTGATCATTTCCTTCAGCACTGAGTTCTTTGGAAAGTGATAAGGAAGACTTCAAACATTTGCCCCTCATCCAGACATTAAGGACAACAGAATCTAGGGAAATGCACAGTTAAAACTGATTAGGACTTTGTACAAAATCCTGTTGATGCACACAGAAAATCAATCCCCTCCTTGCTTGGCTGTTTCCCCCTTCGCTATGATAACAGGAGTACAAAACAGTAAAGACTTAATTCATTCACTCACATCAGCAGCTGTTCCTGTGAATATACTAAAAGAAATCAATAGGAGCAATTGATAGTAGCAAGGATAAACACATACATGAGATGAGAAAAAGGTGTCAATCTGAAGTAGCTGTTTTGCTTTTTGTGAAGGCTGGTGCCCCCAAAATGCCTTTTTTTGTACACAGTAGTCATGATGCTTATGCACCTGAGGGTTTCTTGACACCTGCTGAAAGCTGCAGCATAGAAGAACCATAGGCATCTCATCAGTGATGGGTGAAGGTTCCAATTTACCATTTCCCCCAACTTGGTGGCTTCCAGATGTTTTGGATTATAACACATATCAGCCACGGCTAGCAGAGCTTCCTGACTGAGGTTGTTGGGAAGTGTGGTCCAAAACATCTGCAGGCCACCAGGTTGTGGAAGGCTGGTTTATGGAACCAGGAATGTCTGTCTCTGCCTGGGTATTTTTGCCACTGTAGCTGGATACGGAATAAAGTTTCATAGGACCTGAACTAAGTAGTAAAACATGTCTTGCATGCAGAAGATCCTATGCTAAGGTCCTGACATTCAAAAACAGAGCAGGAAGCAAGTGATAGGAGAGGCATCTATCCTAGGCACTAAAAAGCCACTGCCCAAGTAGAGAATACTGGATGAGATGGACAAATACTCTGACCTTGTACAAAGCAGCAGCTTCCTATGCCCTGAACCACAAATCATGCTTCCAAGGCAGATCATTTCCTCAGGATGAAAGCAACCTCCTCCCCACATCACTTTTCAGGTGCACTTCCCAAAACTGTTTACATAAAATTATTAAATCAATAAATATCAATTAAGTGTGCCATTAAAGAGAAATAATGGTTAGTCTTGGAGAAGCTGTTCCTACTTCAGGGCAAGACAGCTCTTTAGAAGCCCCTGTGGTGGCACCAAGGGCATGGAGGGGCCACTACCAAGAGATGAATGGTGGCAGCTGACCAAGTGATATCTGCTCCTCCTCTACCCTTAAAGCAAAATGGTTCTTCAGAATCTCCTGAATGCTCCTGAATGTATGTATATACATACACTGACTGCTAATCATAATGGTTCAGAGCCAGAGTGTCTCTAAATAGCAATTGCTGCTAAATGCCAGCCTCTTATTATATTCCGAGGTCTTTGGTCTGATCAAGCAGTATTCTCTTTACAGAGCTGTTGTCAGGACCTTTACACAAGTGTGAGCCTGTCAGTAAATGGGTTTCTCCAAGTGTATTCATGCCTGAGTGAAGATTTTAATTGCAAAAGTAATTTTTAAACAACTGTTACTATGTAACCCTCAAGCACTTCACGAATGGAATTAAAGCTTCTCTTGTACCCATATTTGTACTCTAGCTTGCTTGTCAAGAATTAGTGTGTATACCCCACTACTCTAGTCACAACTACCACTACAAATTGCTATTTTGCCTGTTGCAGGTGTGGGAGACCTTTAGCCTGACTGATGTTAGGTAAGGTAAAGGGATCCCTGACCATTAGGTCCAGTCGTGGCCGACTCTGGGGTTGCGGCGCTCATCTCGCTTTATTGGCCGAGGGAGCTGGTGTACAGCTTCCGGGTCATGTGGCCAGCATGACTAAGCCACTTCTGGCGAACCAGAGCAGCGCACGGAAACGCTGTTTACCTTCCCGTTGGAGCGGTAGCTATTTATCTACTTGCACTTTGACGTGCTTTCGAACTGCTAGGTTGGCAGGAGCAGGGACTGAGCAACGGGAGCTCACCCTGCCGCAGGGATTCGAACTGCGACCTTCTGATCGGCAAGTCCTAGGCTCTGTGGTTTAACCCACAGCACCACCCATGTCCCTGATGTTGCTGAAGTGCAAATCCAATCATCTCTGGCCACTGGGCAAGCTTGACGGGGCTTATGAGAATTGTAGTTCAGCAACATCTGGTGAGACAAAAGTTCCCACCCCTGGACTATTGAATGAACTCCTCTAGGTGACATTCTTTTTCAGAATTCATCCTGATTCACTTGCACAAAATTTACATGGATATAAACTGTGTCCATTCTTTATTGAACATTTGTTCTGATATGTTTGTGGGGAAGTTATATGACAGTGAGCGTTCATCCCTTACTGTATTTGCTTGCAACGGTATGCGTATTTCTTTCTGTTACTTGTTCATCTGTCCCATGCTTTTAAATGCATTTCCTCATCATTTCCCTAACTACATAGAAATCAGGGTTTATTTTTAAATGGATTTGTTGCACGAGGTCAACAAAACACTTTAATCTACGTGCACAAATCCAAATTTCTGGTGTATGCTTGAATCCCTCTTGCAAAGTAGCAGCAGTATTGAGGCACCCTATGTGAAACTCACCATAAGATTTTTTTTTTTTAATGTAAGGGTATTTAATAAAATGTTTAATCTCAGAAGGGACTTGGCTGTACTTATTATAGGATTGTTGCAATTCAGGATAGGTAGGTATGGTGAGGGATTGAAGCAGAGGAGAATTCTGGCATTGTGTGTGTGTGTGTTTTCATGCATGCACATTTGAATCAGAGTTCAAGCACACATTAGAAATTTTGCTGAAATCTGAAGAGTGTCTCTCTGTGAAAACTATGAACATTTTAAAAAGGTATCCCCAATGTCTCAGGGGCCTCATTTTAGAGGAGATAGGTAGAATTGGTGGTGCGTGATGCCTATGGAAATGGTAGCGTGGAAAGCAGGGAGACCAACCATAGGTGGTGGCAAAGCTCATGAGAAGTAGAGCTAACTAATTCTAATTTTGCTCCTATCCTCCTCTCTGCTGAGTTCCACAAAGGCAGCACTGAGACTAAGGAGCAGAAAAGTGGCAGCCAGGACCCTCTGGACAGAAGTGGATTTAGGACAGCACAACCCCCCCCAAACACCGGGTGCAACAGCCAATGGGCCACCTTCCCATCTCCTTCCCAAAGCCTAGTAAGCACTTGCTTCGGGAAGGAGGCATGAGGGCTCTGGCACTTGTCTGAGAGTCCTCCTGTCTACTTCCAAAAGCTTTCCCTGTGTTCAAGGACCCTCCAGAGCCTTGTGCCTGCTTCCCAAAGCCCAGCACCTCTCTTTAGGAGGGCATCGTATGGGCTATGTGTGTGTCAATATTTTGGCTCACACAAGGCATTGTATTATCAAGGTTCCCCCCTTGCTCTGGACTGGTTGTAGAAAAAATAGAGGCTTGTGAGGCACTGCCCCATTTGTCCTAATGGACAAATGGACCACTTGGTAAAATCACAGAATCAGAATGGGAAAGGACTTAGATCGTTTAGCCTATCCCACTGCTCAGTGCAAAAAACTGAAACTAGGACCACTTTGACTTGATGCTTTGATATTGCTTCTGCATCCAGCACACAATAGCTTTTAGTTTTCTCCAATTTTATCTATATTTCTTTGTCAGAAGTCTTTTTCTACAATTTTCTCCCTGGAAGTCAGGGAAGTGTCACATGCCAAAGAATTGTCAACCATTCTCCTCACCTCTCAATAATGTTGATATTTCATTGAAAGAAAGAAAAAACTGTCCAAATGAAGTCCTGGCAACATCTGGTTCTAGTATATCCCCATCTTTTAAAGGCTGCAGATGTAAAGTGCTGGTGGTTTCCGCAGTGCATCCATGCAAACCCTGCCCGCTATTTAGACCATGGAGGGCTTTTAAAGTTTTTCGTTCAATGACAACATTGCTTTGACTTTCAGTATCTGTATTTCTGTGACTCTTCACTTGTATCTTTCAATAGCTGGAAGGATCATTTTTTAAACTGCTCTTGTCACTTGCCTTTTTGGCACATGTAATCATCAAATGTCATTGGCTTTTGAAATGAATGCATTAGGCTAGAAGAGAGCCAAATGCAGGATGAGTCAAATATTTTGCCAATCCCCCACCCAAGGGAGAAACCCCAGGAACAATGAGAGATTATTTCTTATGTCCATGTCACAATTGCTTTCATGTTTCTGCCCATCTGTTGGCTGCCCAGGTTCAAGGCCACTACATTAATTTACAAAGTCATGAAGAATTTAGGGCCAGGGTAAGTAAGGGAGTTCCTGATATAAGTGTATATAATTATGCACAGTATGAAGACTTCTTAACATTTTAGTTGCATACCCAGGTGTGGCCCGGTGAGAGGGAAACCACAGAAATATAGGCAACTCCCTACTTGCATGTGATCAAAACACATGCTGACATGTGCCTTGCTTTTGGTGCTGAAAGGGGGCAGGAGCAGAATGGGGCAGAACAAGGGTGGAATGTGCAGGAACATGGAGGGGTGGAATAGGGGAATCCCCACATGCATGCATCCTGGTGATGTGTGCTGTGGCTGGGAACAGAGCCCCTATGTAAGTGTGGATTCCCCTGAAATACACAGGACACTTGTATTGGGTTGAAAATTGGCCACAACTTGATTGATTACAGAGGTAAGTAGGTTTTGGGCAAGGCACTGGGTATGCATCCAGCACCAAGCAACCCAACTGCTTATTGATAGGGAAAATAGAGGCACCCCTGGGTTGAGGGGTCACTACTGACATGCACCAGGTGATACAATCCCATCCAGGCTGCCATTGGAAAGGGTACTATTGCCCATTGGTCTCTGTGTGGATTCCTGGACAGAGACCCCCTGGATCTCTTTCATGGGATACCAAATTAGCAAAAGGATGCAACCCAATGCCTTATCTGCCGTCCAAATCACACACCCCCTTTTGGCTGACTCACCACCAAATCACTCACATCTGCAACCAACCTTTTAGTCCTGCAACCAGAGTCCATTCCCTGTGGCTGACAAGTGCACCCCATCAGGTCTGAAGAGGGTTCCTTTTGAAAATTTGGTGCTGTGGTGCTGTATCACCCTGCCTCTGAACCATGTGACTATGTTCCATATTGCTTTGTTCATTTTCTTTCTTCCTCAGTCTAACCAAGCATGTTTTGGTACCCCATGCCAGAGTTGCCTTGAGGTCTGCCACTGCCACTAGCATGAACTTAATGCCTTTTCTTGCACAGAGGTCATTCTCGCCCACCTGTATAACCAAGGTGTCTGCCAACTTGATAGACATGCCTGTTTTTCTTGTGGTTGGGCCAAATGTCCACCCATTCAAATATCTGTGGTTTTGCCTGCCATGCATTTTATCTTTCAGTACTCACTTTGGACAGTGCTTCTGAGATCTTGGAGATGGAGTGGAAGATCTAGTGCTGAGTGTCAGAAATCTGGGAGCTCTGAGTCCCCTAACTCTGGAGACTTGAGGTATGGGGCATCTTTTGGAATGGTAGGGGAAATAATAGGGTACATCACCTCCATATGGTCTCCATACATTTCTCAGGTTAAATGTCAGGGTACATCATCTCCTCTTGATCCTTGTACCGTCTGGGGCCAAGGAAGTTTAATCTAATTCCAAACATGGAATGGCTCTGATAACAAGCTGAGCACTTCTGTGTCTCCAGTTGCTATCTCGACTGTAAACATTCTCCAAAACTTCAGAGTGAGTTTACACATCTGTGAACAATGTGCCTTCCCTAATCCAATAAATGACACTACGGGTGTATTTTTTCCATAAGTGACAAAACTTCTAAGATTATACACAGCCTTAAGGTTCCCCAGGACAACTTTGTGTTTGTCCCCTGTTCCCAAGGCTGCCCGCAACTTGGTTTGCAGCACAGAAATTGCACTCAGATTCCAGAGAAAGCTCTTTTGAGATGACAGAGCATTACTGACAAGCTGTATAAAGAGAAATTGCATTGTCTACTTAGCAGGGGCTTCTGACAGCAGAAAATAAATATCTGCTGCCTTTAGAAGGCAAAGCATTGTTAACTTCAAATATAAAACCCCTCATGCAATTTATGCTTTTGGGATCTCTTTGCAGCTTTTGAGAGAATTTGGGGAAGGAAATGTTTTTCCCCTATAGTCTGCATATCTTACAAGTTAAATGGCATCCAAAACTCAAGTTGGATAGCAATGATCCAGTCTCCTACACACGTGTATTGTGTGGGGGGGGGGAGAGAGGGAGAGAGAGAGAGAGAGAGAGAGAATTTCCTGAGTACCTATATCTTGGACAATCTGCATGTACATGTCGAGTTGGCTCAATGCATTCTAAGAATTATTTGGAAGCCCCTCTCATTGGTTTCATTCACCTTTCTAACTAATGTCAAGCAACTATAAATCACATAGGTTTCTATAGGAAAACGTTAAGTATACGCGTAACTCTTTTATTGCCTCTAGTGGTAGCACAAATGTTAATCAGTGGAACAGAACTCCAACAAGAGGTGGTGGATTTTCCTTCATTGGGGAGTTTTTAAGCAGAAGTCGGATGGCCATCTGTCATGTATGAGCTAGTTGAGATTCCTGCATTGCCAGATCTTGGAAGAGAAGACCCTTCCAACTCTACCATTTTAGGTGCTATGAATTGTAGTTTATCTCTAAGATTCCCAGCATCCTTAACAAATTCCCTCAGGGTCCCTTTGAAATCTACAATTTGCTAAATTTGGCTGGTTGGTTATAGGTAATAAAGTTAGGACTTGGGTTCCCAGTTTTGGGGGAAGGACGCTAGCTCAGTGGTAGAGCACATCCCAGGTTCAGTCTCCATCTAGAACTGTGAATGTTCCTTTGTAAATACACATTTTAAACGTATTTTGGTATGTTTGAAGCCCAGACATTAATCCATGTGGCTGAGATAGGTTGGAGATCAGGCAGCCTAGAGCTGTAGCAGGAATCAGGACTGGATGGCAGTCTAACAGAGCTCAGCCCCACCAACAGAAAGCACATTCAGTGTGCAGAAGGAGAAGTCCCACACCAGCAGAGCAGGGGTGGCTCAATATATTCTAGTGCTTGAGGCAAAATGTCCCACTGCTGCCTCTGCAGTGAGCGGGGGCATGAGGCTATGCAACATCTTCTCCTGAAGGAAAAGCCCTTGCAAACCTGGCTGCAGGCCGGGGGGGGGGGCGGACTCCATGATGGCATCTGGGATGCCTCTCTCTCTCACCAACTCAGTGACAGGGAGGAAATACAGAAAGCTTTGCCTCTGGTCTCCCTCCATCCTTTGGGGTGGAAATAGACCAGTGGAGATGCTGTGCAGAGGAATGCTGTGCCACTCTGCCACTGGCAAAGTCTCCCTTACTTGGATTTCTTCTAACGGCCCTAAACGGCCTCGGTTCTATATACATGAAGAAGCGTCTCCACCCCCCATTGTTTAGCCCGGACACTGAGATCCCGCTCCGAGGGCCTTCTGGCAGTTCCCTCATTGCGAGAAGTGAGGCTACAGGGAACCAGGCAGAGGGCCTTCTCGGTAGTGGCTCCTGCCTTGTGGAACGCCCTCCCATCATATGTGAAGGAAATAAGCAGCTATCTTATCTTTAAGAGACATCTGAAGGCAGCCCTGTTTAGGGAAGTTTTTAATATTGAATGCTGTATTGTTTTTAACACTCAATTGGGAGCCGCCCAGAATGGCTGGGGAGGCTCAGCCAGATGGGCGGGGTATAAATAATAAATTATTATAATATATTATTATTCTCCAGTGGTGGTTGAAGCAGTGGGGTGGGTAGGGCACCCTGCCTCATATGTGGGATGGCTCTGCAACAGAAATATGCTGGCATCACTTTTCAGGTGGAAGTTAGCAGCTGGCCAATGGAGGCAGGCCGGACTGACTGGAGGGAGGGACACATTTGTCCAATTCAACTCTCCCCTCTGTACAGCCTGGCACAGAGTGCATTTGAATTGCTCTGTAAATTCCAATTCACAAAAGTAATCTAGGAGGTGCAGATTATTTTATGTCAGCATTAAACAAAAACCATCAAATTTCCCAAATTTATACATATGAGAAAATAAGAAAAGCCTGCCAGATCAAACCAATGATCTATCTAGTTTGGCACCTTGTGACCAACCAGATGCCTCTGGGAATCCCAAAAGCAGGACCTGAGCACAAGAGCACTCTACCTACTAGTGATTTCCAGCATTGTATTTTTATTTTCACTTTATTAATGGAAAAACTGTTCGTTCGTTTTTTAAAACGAACAAACAAGCATTAACATGAAATTTTCCTAGCTCAGCCTTCATATTCAATACATTTTGAGACTGGTGCCTGGCCTTCATTGATTAATAAAAAGGTCCCTTATTCAATCCCAAATTTATTCCAAACAGGTGAAGAATTAAGCACTGCCCTTTACTGCATACTGATCAGCAAAGAGGCTTACTTTGCTATATCTGCCAGTCCTAATTTTTAATCATTATTTAAGGTGGTTATTCTTTCTATGCTGCATGCCAATGAAATGCCAAGATTCAGATGTCAAAGCATCAACCTTCTGTCTGTGGCGGGTGAAAGTCTTATGGACTCCAGGAAATAGCATCACATTAAGGGCAGGTTTAGAAAGAGATGGGCTTTAAGCAAATATTGCCAGCATTTAAAGTTGTTTAATTTACATCAATTCCCCTAGCTGAGCAATACATAAATATTCATGATTCTACCACTGTAGTTTACATTACAAGATATCATTGGAGATATGAGAGAGAGAGATGTGGCATAAATATTTTAAAACTCTTCTCAAAATATACTGCTTAATTCTGCTCTGATCTCGTATTCAAGATCATATTAACAGGAGAAAACTTCATTGTAAAAGTTTTATTAGAGGTGGTAATGAGTCGGGCAATTGAAAGATATTTACTATTGAATTATCTGGGAACACAAATGGCCTTGCATAAATACAGTTTCCATTGAGTTTTGTTCCCTCTGAACTCTTAGCAAGCACACTTGAAAAAATGCTGGTATAATGAAATAGGAAGAGTTTCATATCCATTGAAACCAATTTGCTTATATTCCCTATTTTTCCTGCCTCAAGGACTTCTTCATATACTATCAAGTTTACATGTGTGAAAGAGTTTTAATATGTGCACCTAAAAATATAAAGTCTGAAAGCGACAAGCAGTTATTTGGAAACATGCTTAGTGTCATCAAAGATTGGATATATCTCCCTCTTGAGTGCTATGTGCAATGAAACACACAGAAATGGATATCAAACTGTTGCTCCTTTTTAAATAAATTCAGAGTCACTTTTGAAAGAGCTTCTGAAAGTTACGCTGAATGTGCATGGGCAAGCGTTGGTGGCAGAAATAGTGACTCTGCTTCACTTCTATGAAAGTTTGGTGTACATTATTATAATGTATGCAATGGAGGTTTGTCTAGTAAGGCAAATGTGTCTGCTCTCAGACAGCCCCCACCTGCCTGCCTTCTGAAGGAGTGTTTGTAGGTAACCTGCAACTTCTCCTACACAGATTAACTGTCAGTAGGGTAATTCTAAATGATCAAATGCATATTCAAACAATTCAAAAAAATTCAACATTCAGGAAGCCAACCCTATATCTAGGGGAAGGAAATTCCACATATGGATTACCACTAGTGAGAAGTCCCCATTGCCATACCGCAGGCCTTTCAGGTGTTAAGATTGTGTCATTTTTGTTGGCATCCAGACTTTTTTTCTGCACAAGGTGATTTAGTAGGTCAGCAGCAGAGCAAATGTTTTGTATGCAGAAGGTTAAGTGCCCTGGCTGGGAAAGAGTCCTGTCTGAAACTCTGAAGAGCTGTTCTGACTCACTGCAGATGATAGTGAGCTAGATTGACCAGTGGTCTGACCCTGTATAAGGCCGTTACCTGATTTTAAATAATATTGGGGGAGTTCTGCCATGACTATAACAAATGTTTGATTTAAATGCTTGATATAAACATTTCAAATGTGATCAAATGACAAACTGAGATGAGAGAACAGAGACATTATCACACCTTTGATCTTCTTTCAAACCAATCCACATCTTCACACCAGCTGTGTTCTATTAGGGTGTTCATTCCACTCACAAGTAAGTTATCATAGGAAGGTGGTTGAGGGCCTACTGTGCTATCTCCAATAAGTCACCTTCTTCACCTTCTTCTCATTGACTTCTTGACCAGGAGAAGCTAACTATGCATTTCAAAATTGTGTGGGGAATTGTGTGGGGAGGTTCCTTGAGAAGAAGAGGCTCCCCAGTAAAGCCCTTCACCCTCAATCCCACAGAGGCCTATAAACCCAATAGAGGTGATGCACCAGAGGGGGGGGGTCTTGTCTTTGTTTATGTGTGAGTAGAACACTATGGTCTTTTGAGCCTGTGGCCTGTTTCAGATGATGTTAAATCTATCTTCTGAACCTTTCAATGGAGAAGAATGTTAGCACAGTAATTGGATAGCCTGTGACAACGTTTTATATATTTTTTTATTAATTATGATACTTAATGTAGAGGAAATGACATTGCTGCCAGTTTGACTCACATTGTCCTGGCACAACTAATTGCTCCTCAAGAGAGGCCAACCTTGAGTGTGCTGGGAGTATGAAAAAGAATAACTGCTGACTTTAGTATCTTATTTTCCAGCGAGCTAATTTTTTTCCATGTAATTAGCCCCAATGTTTCTTCCCACATTAACAGTTCAAGTAATAATAAGTTATGCTTTAAATGATGGGAAGGGGTGTGTGTAGTGCGGTGAGAACAACACAGAACAGATTCAAGGTGCCAGCTCATTATGCCAAGATAGTGATAAATAAAACACAGTTGAACTTTAGACCTTCACAATCATATTTACATTTCAACCTCATAGCAATTATTATATATTTATTATTTCATTCACCTACTCCCCCCTTTTTTTTGCCAGTTTCAGTCTGCTGTTCTCAACCTCTTTGATTTCTCAAACTGGAATTTCAGTACACTCATATGCTAGTGTTCTGTGGTTCAAAAACCGAGTTTTCAAGCATAATTTCTCCAGGCCTGGGATAAACTCCTAACATGGGCCTCATCCATTTTGAAAATCCAACCAGCCTACCAACCAACAAACCCAAACAGAGAATTGATCAGTACAATGTTAGCCATGCTCAGAGTAAACCCATTGAAATGAACGGACATGACTGACCTAGGTATATTCATGGTACTCTTTCCTGAGTTCCTTTTGTTTAAGTACTTTATATTTGTATGTAGAGCCAGACATAACACATGGTTATGGTATGTGTTATAAATATAATGGTAATGTGTTAAAATGGTATGTGTTTAAATAATAATACAGTAGTGTACTGATAAGTCTCTTTTAGACATGATCATAGATTCCTGGGCCTTAGCTCCTTCTGTTCTAGGGGAGAGGAACCTTTATATATATATATATAAGCTTGAAGATTACATTTCCTTACTTTCAACCCTCCAGGACCCACCCTCGGAGAGTGTACCTATTCCCCTCAATACTTGGACCCTGCAATAATCAGCAATTACAGTGCCTAAAGTTGGGACCTAAGGCAGGGAGCTATAGTGGCATACAAGGGAATGAACATCTGCAACAATCATGCTGTAGTAGTCAGAATGAAGCTGTTGGACTAGTTGTGCCTGATACAGTTAAATACATTTTGCCTTGCAAAGTCAACTGAGTGTTATCGTTTACTTGCTGCATTTCAGGCTACATCTGCCAGCTTAATCCACTGACCTCAGGGAGCCTGAGTTGTCAAGGGAAACTCTGATCTAGATTCAGGTACAGCCATCTAAGGCTCCAGCTAGGCCTTGACAGTGCTAGAGAAAAGAAGTTAAATGTGTGGCTCATGCTTTGCTTCTTGTTGCATGCTGTCTCATCTGAAAGGTAAATATGCCCATATTCATCACAGGTAAACAAATAGACATGAAGTTCTTTCTCTGCTCACTGCCTTTGAAAATATATCTACTGGTGTGTGAACAACCTTGCCCCATAGTTTCCATCACAAGCCACAGTCCCGAAGGAAGTATTCACCAAAGTCGTAATGAAAACCAATTCTGTGTAGGTTCAACTCAGTGAGTGATGTATGTCAAATGGCATCCTAGCCTTGGCTAACACGAACATCAAGAGTAATTGAGACCATCAATCTGTGCATCTGGCAACCTTAATGTTTTAAAAAAGCTTCAGAATATTGGATTATGACAACAGATTGTCTTCCCATTCCATCCTTTTTGTTAAACCGACAGCATGGGCAATGATTTCTTTGCCATTTGCTATGGAAAGTTAGATGACTCTCAATTAAAGCAGAAAATAAATTTGAAAAGTAAAGGGTCTGAGAGATGGAAGATCAATTGCTTAGTAGTTTAACTGACAAGCTATTATGTTCTTGGCAAGATTAGCTTCAGTATAATTTCTGACAGGAAGATGGAGAAAGACTATCCAGTATTCTCTTCCTGGTTCTGAAACCTGTAAATCTCGTCATTGACCTCTTTCTCTTTCCTTCCATTCCACTGATTGATCTGCTTGGTGTCACTGTAAGCATGGGCCAGCATAGCTATTATGGCCTTTGGGTTTCATATTGGCTTACTTGTGCTGATGTCACTGAGGGACTAAGCAGAACTGAGCCAAGTTGCTGAGGAAAATGTGGACTGAGAAGACCTTAACCTTTGAATTGTATGATTCAAGATTGTCCGAAATCTATATTAAAACCTATATTTACTTGCTAAACCTTATATTGCCTATTTTATTTGGGTATTCAAATGATACTGTGTGCAAATCAGGTGAGCCTTTCCATAGGAAAAGACAGATGGGTTCACTGACTACTGAGCATCAAATAAAGGTGGAGAAGAGTCTCATCAAACTCATGATTCACCTCCCATCTGTGGCCTGACAAAGAAGTTTGACACTGAGGCTGCATTAAATTATCTACTTCTAGGCTGGGATGCCAGAAGGGTGCTGGCAAACTTGGAATGCTGGTTGCAGAAATTTACGACCCTGGACAGCTCCCCATGGGAACAGCTGTCTGAGGCTATAATTTGAACAACGAACAGAATTTTGAATTCTTTCAGAACGTAACCTAAAAGAACAAAATGTAATAATTTTGCAAGTACAGTAAATACTGTGAAAATGTTGTGGGGAGGAGAGAGATTATTTTATTCATAAAGTGTATATTGATTGCTGGTTGGCATCTATCTGTCTTGGGAACCAATGGAGGAATGCACTTTTGAGAGTGAAGATAAATTGTTGGAAAGTTACAATGCCTGGTACAGCTGTAGAGACTGATATGAGAGTAAGCCAAGCATATAAACAAAATGAGGGTGGAGGGCAAGACTTCAAAGCACCAGGAGTGGGGACAGGAGAGAGATAAATGGTTGCACATTATTCTGAAATTCGCTTGGCCATTAATTTATGAATAAAGGCCATCTGTCAATGAACCACTTGTCCTCTGTATTTTATGCATTTCACTTAGCCTTGAAGAAGCATGCAAGTTTTCTAAATAAAGCAACTTACTAGGGTTTCTTTCTCCATTCTGTAGTGCTTGGTAGTTCTGATGGCTTCCAGTGTTGTCTGATGCACAAGTAGCTTTCTGAGGCCAGATTCAAGACAATAACAATGTTGCTCCAACAATTCTCTGGAGCCACTTGTGGGCTTTTAATAATCCTTCAACCAAGGACTTGCCTCTAGCTCTGACTTCTGTCAGCAAACTATGTCACATAAAGGCCTTGGAAATAAGTCAATTAAGTAGCTCCATCAATGGACTCATATTGATTTCAATGGATCTGCTTTGATAATGGCTAATGTTGGATACCACTCCCTTAGATCTTGGGCAATGGCTCTGACAGCTTTTGGGTGGTAGCAACAGTGTTCATTACACTAATGTGGGTGATTCCCAGGAGTCAGTGTCATTGTCAGAGAAACCTGAACTGCCTCTTAAAGTAAGGCAGAATCTGGGTCCTAGGGCTCTCCTCCTGGGTGTCTGGCCAGTTTGTAATTCTGGAGTGTTCATCTGCATTATCAGGGAATGGCATCTGCATTATCAGGGAGAGAGTATGGAACCATAACAGCTGCAAGCTCTTCCATAGCTCAGTTAGCTGGACCCCACTCTATAGCAGAAAATGATAACCCATCAGCTAATTTTCAAAGGTTCAAATAATAGTTGCTGGACTTCTTCTTGTATAGAATGATGGACTCTGTAGACTGGCAAGTTACTTCTGAGTGCATAATCAGTATTGCTTAACACAGATTAGTTCTGCCTTAAGTCTTCAATGAGAAACAAGGAGACACTTTAGGAAGTCTACCTAGAAGGCAGCATGTTGAGAGCACCACTTAAGTTTCTCATAATTGCGGAAACATTCAAAGCAGTTGGGGGGGGGGTGAACACTGAGAAGATTACCGGTAGGCCCCTGAAAGTAATTTTGGTTCGGGAAATTTTTGTTTATGAGGCTAAAAAGGAAAAAAAAGTCATAAAACTGATTTGTCATGCTACAGTGTGGCATCCAAGATACCATTACAGTTTTTGGGAGATAATTGGTCCATGCCAGAATTACAGGCAAACTTGCTTGAGCTCCTAAATTAAAATCCTTCTTTTTCATTTTTTAAAATAGAAATGCTCCTTTGAGTTGTCGTTAGGGAACAAAAATTAGAAGGAATTAATTAAGCATGAGCTATTTACTAGCCACAGGCTGGCTATGGAGTGTTGAAAGAAATACAGTAATATAACATTTCTGGAAAGTTGATGCAGAGAATATTGGCCTATGAAAAGTGTTTTTTCTTTTTCTTTTTCTAAAAAATCCTTGCTAGGTGAAATACCATCTGCTTTATTAAAATATCTCAAATCTGACATAATAGGAATATGCAAACTTTCCTTTTATAATGTGATGTGCACCTTTTAAATAGTATTAAATTATATAGCAATTTTTTAAAATGCATTATTTTAAAAGACTCCTTTCTCATCTATTTGCATTTGCAAAATAAGCAATAAGCACAGATGCAATCCATAATTGATGTTTTGCATTCAAAATTAGCACTTAGCATTCTATATTATCGGCCAATTAAAACTCTGTACAATTTGGCTTTGAAATGTGAAAGCTAGAGATGGCATACATTCATCCTGCATTTCCCAACATTTCACAGGAGGGTTCACACAGCTCTTTTAGTTAGTACTGAATATTGCCCAAAGCAATGTTTAGTGGGGTCCTGAATTTCAAGAAAAGTTTTTAAAGTATAAATAATTTTGCACATTTCTAGGTCTTGGGCTCAGGAACTTCTGCCACCCTCACAAAATGCATAATTGTATGGGAAAGCCGATGGGAATATTGACTATTTAGCATCAAGGTAACCACAGAAACTTTAGAGAGCACCATAATAATAAGAGTTTGGGGAGCTGGATGGCTTACATTCTGTCAACTATCTAGATCAGGCACCCCCAACCTGCGGCCTTCCAGATGTTTTGGCCTACAACTCCCATGATCCCTAGCTAACAGGACCAGTGATCAGGAATTGTAGTCCAAAACATCTGGAGTGCCAAAGGTTGGGGGTGCCTGGTCGAGATCAGATGATACAGAAGAGCACTTCTGCTTTTATAAAGCTTGAGTGCAAATGACATTTCAAAAAAATTCCACCCTGTTTGTGGGCAGCTAAACTGAAAGAGGGGTTTCATCAAGTTTATTCAGGGTTAGGAGAAATGATCCAAGTTGTCTAAGTGGCAGCAACTGTGTTGGGAGCCCAGCTACCTTTCGGATCCTTCACAATGCCCCAGATAAAGGGTTGTTATTGGGTGTTGTGAGTTGGGTTAGGAATGAAGGCCTTCATGGTTACTGTGTTAGTGAATTTCACAAGCCTCAGTTGCAAATTCCATCTTGTCCCACCTCAACTTCTACTTGTCCGGAGTTTCTCTTGAAGTTGGAACCAGCTCCTGCCAACTTCAAATATAAAATCTCTTAACACTCCAACATGAACCATGGTCCTTCCTTCAAATACTTCTCTTCCTTCACTCCTGCTCAAGCCCTTATTTAGAAAGTACGTACCTGATTGTTTTCTGGGAAATGCCTAAATTGTTCCCATATTGATCTTCTAGGTCTCTTCTAAAGTGTTCAAGTGATACAGTTTCCAGTAACATGGTATGGTATCACAACTGGAAACTGAAATATAGATTACAAGCCTGCAGACTTGTGGAGAAAATGTCCGTTACACAGCTCAGTGGGAACTCCATATTAATTGGCAGGGAAGAGTCTAAATTATTACCTCCACACACAACTTCTCAAGTCAGGTATTATCAGGAAAACATAAGGCCAGCTCCACAGAATTATAAGCACATCCTTGAGTTGTATCCAATATGATGCAAGTTTCATTGGAATGAATTAAGATTCAGAACTTAGGTCCATCAATTTCAGTGGGTTTACTCTGAGAAACCCTTTGGTGAAATTTACCAAACCAGCCCTGTTAGTGGAAGCTCTGAACAAGAACTTCCAAATAGGCAAGAAGGCTCCCCCCCCACTTCTTCCTCCACATTAGCTGGAGGGGTCAGGTGAACCCTAGAGCAGCACGTGGCAGAAAAAGAAGTGGGGATCATTCTACCTGGCAAGCTGAAATGCTCGTGCAGATGGAACATTTGGAAAAGCACAACACTGAATTCCACCCCTTGTGTCTAAACCACTCCTGAGGGTTGAATGTTTCTTCAGAAGCAATATGCAAAGTAGGAAAAGATGCCACAGTTTAAGTAGGCAGTCAGTGGAGACAATAGGGTCCCCTTGAATGAGTAGACATGCCTTCCACCCATGCTAGGCATTTCCTGTAACCCACCTTTAACTCTAAAGCTGGATTTTAAAACACATAAAACTTTTTTTGACATCTCTCCGCAAAGGCCCTTGAATTCTGCTATTATTTTAAAAATGCATTCTTTGCTGTAAGCACTTCTGAGCCCAGCTCTACAAGAGTGAGATATAAAACAGCAATAATAATGAATGAGGAGTGTGCATTTCAGTATATGAGTTAGGGTGCAGCATTCCTGCCTTGGGAAGGCTGTTTCACAACCTGGACGGTACAACCAGAAAGTAGGCTGTTTCATAGTCTGGACTGGACTTGCCGTGGGTCACCCACATATCTGCATATGTGTCAGAGATAGTTCTGCAAACTCTTCAAGTTGAACATCTGAGGAATTTAGATGGAAACTAAAAAAAAAAAGTTTTGATACAGCAAATGAAATTTTCCTTGGGTGGTATTTAGATGTGGGTCTCATATTCATAATGTAGATGTCAAAACTGCATACGCTTCCAGCTGTGCAGAAAGATGGCTTTGTGATGTGTAGGAAATCACCCTGCCCATTTAGGAGAGTGATTTTGCACATATGGCTTCCCAGTTAGTAAGGAGCATATGTTTGTGTAAGTGGTGGCAACAATGTATCCAGCATAAAACAAGAATGGGCTCTGGGCATCAATTAATCTGTGTGATTGCCTTGCATAGAAGCAATGGATGTCAGCAACAATTCTCAAGTGGTAAGATACAGAAATGTTACAATGATTCAATATAACTCTAAATATAGTCGTCATTGCTTCTATTAGTATATTTGAAAAATGGTTATATGCCTCATGCAGCATCATTCATGACGAAACATCCCATCACAAATCAATGTTTGACCTTCTAAAGCTATTTTTATGTTATGCACTATGTTTTTATAGGGTTTTATGTAGTATCATGGCCTTTAAATCGCAAGAGGCTATGAAACCTTGTAACCAAGATTACAGTCTAGTGGAGGTTGTTAATTTTACAAATGCTTGTAGAATGTAATGACATTCCAAAGCTACAAAGGAAAGAAAGAATAGATGCAGGCAGGCTTTATTAAAATGTATCTGTGAACTTTTCTTGTAATTTAAAATCTGGGTTTCACAGGCAAATTTCATGCAGTGAAGGTCTCAACATGGTTTATATGTAACCTGTCAAAAGCTATATTCTAAATATAGATATAGATATCACTATCTGGACTCAGCTTCATACAGTGAAATTGATGGGCCATAAATTAACCACATGTAAAAGAAAATATAAAATACATAATTTATTTATGTAATTAATTGTCACAGGATGTGCTATGTTGACCATTAGCTTAGATGGTTTTTGCATAAAGGTGGATGAATGTGTCAATTTTTGTTTTGCTCTGTTTCTTCCAATCTTAAGTTCAGTTCACCACATTTCTGTATCTGTTGGTGATTTTTATTAAAACCTTCATGAAAATTCATTTCTCCTAATGTATATTGAGAGAGTCCTGAGAATCTCAGGACCAAGGTTTCCTACTCCTGCATTAACTGATGCCTGACATGTATGGAAGCTCGCACAGATTTCAAACACTTCATACTACCACAAATCATTGCTTTTGAGAAATTGCAGTGCAGATTTCAACACAGTACTAACCCAGTGCGAAGTAGGCCTACTGAAAGACATCCCACTAGAAGGACCACTCCATGGCTGTCATTTGCACCTGTAATTGTTGAACCCTTCAAGCTTGTGTGATCTCCAGATGTCAATGGCACATCCGGAGCTTGGGTGGTGGTGGATTGTTTTGGAAAGAATCTCATATAGTTCTTCATTTGGGTGGGGAATAGGGACTAGGGAGTAACTCAGTTTATTTGCAAGCCAAGGGAAATAGGGAGTAGAGACCTGTGGCTGTTCAGATTATCCTAGTATGTAACTTTCACCAGCCCCAGTCAGCACAACCAATAGCTAAGGATGATGGAAACTGCAACAGCATTTGGAGGGACATAGATTTCCCATACATGCAAAATGAGCCCTTGGGAGCATGTCTATCAACAGTGTCCAAATAACTGCTCTTTACAACCGTATTATCTATATCTAAATAGATGGAGAGTTATTTAGGTCTTTCAGATATGTCTCTTGCATGGAAGAGATGAATATTTATGCCTGCATTATAAGGCTTCACAACTGTATATGCTGCTTCAAACATTTTATGCTTTCATATACAGATGTGCTGCATTTTACCAGGCTCAGCACTATTCAAAAGTCTCTTGGGTAAGTGCTAAACTGCTTGTTCCATATTCAGATGTCCCTTTGGCAGATTATAATAAAGAGCCTTGGAAAACATACTGTTTTACTGGCAATAAAGAGGCAATAACATCTTAATACAATCAGAAAGAATAACTTAGCAGTCTAAATGTCTGAAGTAAAGGGATAATTGAAATTACTTTGGGTGTAAGCCTCAGCAGTTTCCCGCTTTGTGATATTTCAGGTGATCATTTATACTTAATGAAATGCAATGAAACAATAGAATGCTATTGATTTAGAACTTGAAAAAGTTTGGATCAAATCTGCAGCAGGCCTCCTTGATATGCCTCACATTTGTGGAAGAAACAAATTGCCTACATTATATCTCATTATAGTCACTAGAAATCAATAGCTTGCTTGCATTGGAACATATATCTCTCCTAGCCTTACAAACCATTTTGATGGGCAAGTTGAATGAATAGCAAAGTCTTTTCATAGCCTGAAACCAACATTATTGTATCTATCTATCATCTATCTATCTATCTATCTATCTATCTATCTATCTATCTATCTATCATCTATCTATCTATATCTATCTATCTATCTATCTATCTATCTATCTATCTATCTATCTATCTATATCTATCATCTATCTATCTATCTATCTATCATCTATCTATCTATCTATCTATCTATCATCTATCTATCTATCATCTATCTATCTATCATCTATCTATCTGTCTATCTATCTATCATCTATCTATCGATCTATCTATCTATCATCTATCTATCTATCTATCATCTATCTATCTATCTATCTATCTATCTATCTATCTATCTCTATCTATCTATCTATCTATCTATCTATCTATCTATCTATCATCTATCTATCTATCTATCTATCTATCTATCATCTATCTATCTATCTATCTATCTATCTATCTATCATCTATCTATCTATCATCTATCTATCTATCATCTATCTATCTATCTATCATCTATCTGATCTCCAGGCCCTCTTTCCATAACTGTGCTAAGTATGTGTAACTAAAATAAATCCATATTCTTTCCCACTTAAACCTATACCCAATTTCTCCCCTCCCATTGTATCTAGCACTGAGCTGTTGGCAGCAGGGTTGAGTATGCTTCATGCCCCTCCCACCCCATTTTTATTGCCTTCAAACTCTTGGAAGGCCCTACCTGAAGGCCCTTTTGAATACATGGATGCTCTCTGGATGCTCTGGAACCTTGCATACACAAGGCTTTCTGCTACAAGCAGATATCCTAACTTCCCTGTGCTTATTATTCCTGAAAAAGTCTGGTGCTGTGTCATGATTTTAGCAAAGGGGGGTCGGGGGCGGGTAGGAAAAAGAGCCACTGCCAACGCTATCTACTATTTGCAAAACATGCAAATAGTTTTCCCTCTCCAAAAATGGTTGCATAAGAATTAAGGAATAATATGGTGGTGGGACTTCACGCACCCCTTACAACTTGTCTCCTCCAAGTTGAATCATAAACTGTAAGCTCTTGGTAGAAAAGCATCCTCTGGTTAGTAAGCATCTTCTGCCATGCACATGTCAATGGTAATAATAATAATAATAATGAGAAAACCCTGATGCAGCAAACCAAAGGATTCATCTTTTCCAGCTTTCTATTCCCATAGTGACTACCCAGTTAGAATCATAGAATCATAGAGTTGGAAGAGACCACAAGGGCCATCGAGTCCAACCCCCTGCCAAGCAGGAAACACCATCAGAGCACTCCTGACATATGGTTGTCAAGCCTCTGCTTAAAGACCTCCAAAGAAGGAGACTCCACCACACTCCTTGGCAGCAAATTCCACTGTCAAACAGCTCTTACTGTCAGGAAGTTCTTCCTAATGTTTAGGTAGAATTTTCTTTCTTGTAGTTTGGATCCATTGCTCCGTGTCCGCTTCTCTGGAGCAGCAGAAAACAACCTTTCTCCCTCCTCTATGTGACATCCTTTTATATATTTGAACATGTCTATCATATCACCCCTTAACCTCCTCTTCTCCAGGCTAAACATGCCCAGCTCCCTTAGCCGTTCCTCATAAGGCATCGTTTCCAGGCCTTTGACCATTTTGGTTGCCCTCCTCTGGACACGTTCCAGTTTGCTGATGGGAAACCCTCATAGTGCCTCTGATACTGGAGGTAATATTGTGATTAGCAGTCATAGATAGCCGTATATTCCATGAATTTGTCTAACTCCTTTATAAAGCTACCCAAGCTGGCAGTCATTAGTACATTATTACCAAGAATCTAGAGGTGACTGGAATTCTGTGTCTTTGTATGCTTTGCTCTAAGCAGTGAGCACAGCATTATGACAAAGACTCAGAGGGAGCTACAGTAGTTCAAGCTTGGTATCCTCTGATCAGGAAGATGCTCTAAGTAGTAGTTCCTACTAAATAGTAGATATTGGGTGGGGGATTTCCTCGCTATGGCAGCATTAACATGAATACATACCTGAACCCTTGCACACCCCAAAGGGATATCACAACAGGGCATACTACAGCAAGCAATTGGTAAATTCACTGGTAAAGGGATTAAATCTAAATATACAGTTCCTGGAAATGTCTCCACCATTCCTCATGAGGGGCATCTCAGTGGTGGTGTAGTGGTTAAGAGCGGTAGTCTTGTAATCTGGTGAACCGGGTTCGCGTCTCCACTCCTCCACATGCAGCTGCTGGGTGACCTTGGGCTCATCAAACTTCTCTGAAGTCTCTCAGCCTCTCTCACCTCACAGAGTATTTGTTGTGGGGGAGGAAGGGAAAGGAGGTTGTTAGCCGCTTTGAGACTCCTTAGGGTAGTGATAAAGCAGGATATCAAATCCAAACTCTTCTTCTCAGTCACCTGGCTGCAAGTTCTGACTGATCAGAGACCCTTTGTGACCTCTCTATTGGCAGTTTTCTTCCTGTGCCTTTTATCATTAAATATGTCTTTCTGCCAGTACTTCCCTTAATGAGATCATGTAATGGATTAGAAGCACACACCCAGCAGAAGTTTCTCTCTAATACCTGGAAACCTCTCAGGCTCCAACTTTTTCGGTCTTCTCCACTTGACACACGCTTCTTCAAGCTTTCTCAAAAGCAGTGGATGCTTGCAGGAGCAAGACCTTGTCTTCAGCTTTGCTTGATCCTTACATTTGCCTTATTCTCCCTTCTCCCTGCTCCTCAGCTATGTTTCTTTGTTCTCTCTCTCACTCACACTCACACCCCCTCATCATCACTTGAACTTGGACACCAGTTTGCTGGGTGATGGTAAGAGGCAACCTTCTTCAGCCAGGTAAATTTTCCCACCATAGATTTTGCTAGAATTCAGCTGCTACTGAGCCCATGATGGTGAAACTCAGGAAACTGTTTCTCTTTACTTCTCCTTCCTCAGCACAAGTTGATTTCAGTATTTTGTTCCTCCTTCATACCTTTACCTTTCTCAGCTTCCTATTCTCTACATTTCTGCATCCTTGTGTTAGTCGAAAACCCAGTTAAGCCTTTCCTCCTGGTGTGTTAAGGCCTCAAGTGCACTTGGGCAGCCTCTTCCACTTCATATAAAGCCATCTTTCCACCAGTCTCTATCTCAGCAATAGCTTTTGGACACTCAGTGTAGGTTTAGGCAGACTTTCTGATTTAAAGCTTACCATCTGCTATCCTATATTTTTATGTTCCCCTGTGATGTCACCTTAGGACATTTCTTACCTTATCTCTCCTATTCCACAGAGATAGCTGGAAAGATGGTGACATGGAGGCAGGCTTTTTAATATATATACTGGTGACCACAGTTTTATGGAATGCACTCCCTGCTGAAATACAATAGGCCCCATCTGTACTGGCATCCTGCCAGCTTTTGAATAGGCACATGCTTACATAAGCATCCACTTGATCTCTAAGCTGAAGCCTTCTGTTTTAATTGGTGTTTTGTTTTTTGTGGGAGTTTTTTTTAGTGAGATTGTCACATATAAGTATGGGTGTTTATATTTCAAAGTTTGTATAACTGGTTTTTATACTTTGTAAGATCCTTAGAAGCCTATTTTGGCATTAAGTGGTACAATACTATCATACCTCAACTTGGGGACTGCCAGAGAAAGCGCCCTCTCCTTGGCCACCACTTCCCTGAGCTTCTGAGAGCAGTGGAACAACCAAGAGGGCTCCCTCTGCCAATTTCAGCAGAGAAAGGAGTGCTGAGGGAAAGGAGATAGACTTTCAGGTATTTGTGGCTTGAGTTATTCAGGGATTTAAACATGAACATGAGTGCCTTGAATCTGGCCTGGAAATAAACTGGCAGCCAGTGCAGCTGGTTTAATAAGGAGGTCATCTGAGATATGAAGGGAACCTCAGAGAGCCACTGGCGACTTCATTTGGGACCAATTGAAGTTTCCAAGTCTTGGAAATGTAAAGAAAAGGAAGGGACTTTTTATCATATGTGGTGGGAATGTAAGAAGGTGAAAGGCTTCTGGGAAATGATATATAACGAATTGAAAAAAAAAATGTTGAAATACACATTTGTTAAGAAACCAGAGGCATTTCTGTTAGGAATGGTAGGAAATGAAATAAACAGAAAAGATTATAAGCTTTTTCTATACGCAGTAACAGTGGCAAGAATACTGCTAGCCCAAAAATGGAAACAAGAAGAATTACCGTCGATGGAAGAATGGAGAATGAAGTTAATGGAATACGCAGAACTTGATAAACTAACAGGAAGGATCCGAGGCCTACGAGACCACAGATTCACTGAAGACTGGAGTAAATTTGTAGACTATTTGAAAAGTATTTGCGATGAACAATTAACGTTTGTAGGTTTACAAGAGGCTCTGTGAAAATAATATCAGAAATATTGTAAAAAAGGGAATAAGAGGGAGGAGGTTTTTAATAAAAGGTAATATTAGACGCGGGTGGCGCTGTGGGCTAAAGCCTCAGCGCCTAGGGCTTGCCGATCGAAAGGTCGGCGGTTCGAATCCCCGCGGCGGGGTGCGCTCCCACTGCTCGGTCCCAGCGCCTGCCCACCTAGCAGTTCGAAAGCACCCCCGGGGGCAAGTAGATAAATAGGTACCGCTTACCAGCGGGAAGGTAAACGGCGTTCCGTGTGCAGCTCTGGCTCGCCAGAGCAGCGTTGTCACGCTGGCCACGTGACCCGGAAGTGTCTTCAGACAGCGCTGGCCCCCGGCCAATAGATGTGAGATGGGCGCACAAACCCCAGAGTCTGTCAAGACTGGCCCGTTCGGGCAGGGGTACCTTTACCTTTACCTTTAATATTAGATTAAGAAATGCAGAAGAAGGACTAAAATGGAGGATTTGCAGAAGAGCTGAGGGAACTCCAAAAAAATGTATTTGTGAAAAATTGTGTTATGCGTTTTTATATTTTTGTATTGTAAAATGAATAAAAAATAATCAAAAAAAGAAGAAGTTTCCAAGTCATCTTCAAGGGCATCTCCAGATACAGTACATTACAATAATCTGATCTGGAAGTTACCAGAGCACAAAGTACAGTGGCCAAGTCATCTCTGTCCAACGGACACCATAGCTGGCAAACCAACTGTAACTGAAAAAGGCACTCTTATCCACCAAGGCCACTTGAGCCCCCAGTGATGAATCCATGAACACCCCCAAACTGTGAACCTGCTCCTTTCAGATGCTGTGCACTATAAGTTTATTGCCCTTTATGCAACTCACCTAGAAATAGTTTCTTCTATTCATTTTAGTATTTTCTGGGAGATTCGATTATTTTAAAATGAAATGGATTCTATACCAGCTCTGGTATAGAAAACTTTGTTACCTACAGTGCACAAATAATTTTAGGGTCACTCTTTTTAATTTACTCAAAACAGAGTCATTTGCCATGGGGATTTAAAAACCAAAACCAAAACCAAAAACCAAAAATTGAATTATTTTGGGAGTTCTGACAACTTAAAATGAGAAAATGATAGCTCTCATTTGGCACATCAAACCACAAAGCCATTTTACTGTCTGCTATTTTATGTAAATACTTCAATCAAAGTAATTGTGCTGTTCTTCCTAAATTCCCTTAAGTAAACTAACATATTGGTGTTTCTAAAGTAAGAGTATTGCAGTAATTTCCATGGTGTTCAATTGTCCCCAGTAAAGATCCCCAAAGTAATCTTCCCATAAACATGTATGCAAGTTATCACTTCATGTGTATGTCACTATGGACACACAAGCAGATATTGCACCTTTCTTATAAAAATATTGCAGAAAGCAATGATTTCATCTTTTTGATTTGTAATATGAATGGATCTGATGCAGGCTTCCCAATCTAATGTGTGAATTAGAATCTAGTAATACACTGGATGGTGTACATCCTGAATGCTCAGGTGTAATCTTCGGTTCAAAAACGCTTTGAAATGTATATCTTGAAAGAAAAGGCATTGAGGAGCATGGTGGGGGTTTTTTAGGGGAGGGGAGGGGTACACAGATGCCATTTAAATATATATTTAATTTCCACCCACCATTACATTATTTGTTTGTTTGCAGATTTATGCAGAAAGGGAGTGGAGTAGATGCGTGGGGGGTAACACATGCAAAAGCAACATGGGAAACAAAAAAAAATATGTTTATTGAAACAGTCCATGAAGACCTGTGTAGAAAACTTTGTTGGACTGTTCTTCAGAACAGGGCAATTTGAAGTGAAGAATTGCCTCTCTTGTTTCTGATGGAGCTGCCCTACATACCAGTGGGTGCCCCCTGCAGGATTTAAAAAACATAGTAAGGCTCACAGATACAGTCATACCTCAGGTTACAGACACTTCAGGTTGTGTTTTTTCGGGTTGCGGGCTGCCAAAACCCGGAAGTACTGGAACGGGTTACTTCTGGGTTTCAGCAGTCGTGCATGTGCAGAAGCGTTAATTGTGTTTTGCGCATGTGGATGCGCAGACGCGCCGAACTGCAACCAACGCGTGCACAGACGCGCTGCTACAGGTTGCGAATGTGCATCCCGCACGGATCACGTTCGCAACCCTAGCGTCCACTGTATATGCCTGTAATCTTAGTGGGCGTGGGGCAGAAAAACGGAGGAAGAAGCTCCAGTGAAAAAGAAGCAGATAGAGAAAATATTAAGCATCTACTTTTCTCTCTTCTACAAAGGGCCCTTTCTCAGTAGTAAATGTGATGCTGTCCAGAAGTCACTGGGCTACAGCTTCCATAATTCCTGATCACTAGCCATGCTGTTTCAGGCTGATGGTATTTGGAGTCCAACAACATCTGGGTAGCACCACATTGGCTGCCCTTGCTCTCACTAAAGCAGCTATCTTGGTTTCATTTCATGTGTTTTCATGTAATGCATTGCATTGCATATAAGTTGCAGGCTTAAGCTCTAATTGTCCAAAGGCTATTTTTTTAAACAGCAACAACAACAGCAAATAAATTATACAGTATACTTATTTTATTTACTTCTGCACTGGATTTATATCCTGTTCTTCACACAGTCAGCTCAGTGTGGACTTGCTAGCGTGCTCAGTATAGTAGTGAGAGAAAACGGACCTCAAAAGCATCATCTGCTGTCAGAGCCAGATCCTAAATCTGAAGCAACCTAATGTTGTGATTAGAACTCAGTCAACACTATGGTACCTTAATTAGCATCTTTGGCATTATCTAGGAATCTTTATTTAATTTACCTATTCTATATGTATTTAATAAATTCCCCCTTTGGGGAATTGCATGTGATTCCCAAGAAAGGGTTTGGAATCATTTCATTACAGAAAGCAATGAATGAAACAAGCTTCATTCGTCCCAGTGGGGTCCCCCACCTGCCATAAAGCCAAGTCTGATTAGTTACACATCATATTCATTTATTTTTAAATTTTTTTAATACCGCTCTTCAGCTAAGGCTCCCAGCATGACTTGCATACAATCAATTAAAAACAAGACAGTCTATGCCCATTTCAAACTATGTTCATGGTCTGGGCTATTGCTGGCTGAGAGGCCTGAACCTGAAAGAAGGAAAACAAGCCTTAAAAACAGAGTTTTACTTGCACCACCCTTTTTGCTGATGTAAGTTCTTGTGAGTTGCTGTGTCACATGAGTTAGCTGGAAGAGGTTTGGAATAGTTGTCTTTCCTTGCTCTGTCTTGTCCCTGGTATACCCCTGGAATGCCTCTTTTTGCAGACTTACATACCCTCCAACATTTCTCCAATGAAAGTAGGGACACCACATTCCACAAAGATTATTTTACTATTTATACCCCACTCATCCTACTGGGTTGCCCCAGCCACTCTGGGCAGCTTCCAATATATAAAAAAACATAATAAAACATTAAACATTAAACAAACCTCCCTATACAGGATTGCCTTCAAATGGCTTGGGGGTCGGATAACTCCATACCTTCCAACATTTCTCCAATGAAAATAGGGACATCCTAAGGGATGGGCACGGGTGGCGCTGTGGGTTAAACCGCAGAGCCTAGGACTTGCCGATCAGAAGGTCGCTGTTCGAATCCCCGCGGCGGGGTGAGCTCCCGTTGTTCGGTCCCTGCTCCTGCCAACCTAGCAGTTTGAAAGCACGTCAAAGTGCAAGTAGATAAATAGGTACCGCTCTGGCGAGAAGGTGAACGGCGTTTCCGTGCTCTGCTCTGGTTCACCAGAAGCAGCTTAGTCATGCTGGCCACATGACCCGGAAGCTGTACGTCGGCTCCCTCGGCCAATAAAGCGAGATGAGTGCCGCAACCCCAGAGTCGGTCACGACCGGACCTAATGGTCAGGGGTCCCTTTACCTTTACTAAGGGAAAGTGGGACATTCCGGGATCAAATCAGAAACTGGGACAGCTTCTCTAAACCAGGGACGTCCCTGGAAAACAGGGACACTTGGAGGCTCTGGACTTATGCCAGACTATGTTTCATCAGTGGCTAAGCTTAACTGAGCTAGCAGAGTGCAGCTAAACTGGGTTGCAGGGATTACAGTGGCTGAGCCCCGGGCTCACTTGAGACACCTTATTCAGCCTTCTTTAACCTGGCAGATCTAGAATTCGGATTGTGCTGTTAGAGACATATTTCTGCTCTCTCTTGTAAGAACTAACTTTGATCTGAAGGCACATATGTGTGGATACTAACTGAACTGCAATATATTGTGAGTTTGTATGTAACAGATTTTGATTTAGCATAAAAGCAAATAATGGGAAGGTGGAGTGTGTAACCAGCATGTTATTTAGAGAGAAAAAGGAAAGATGATCCTTGGTTGGTGAAAATGTTTCCTTGCTTCCTCTGTAGGAGTAAAGGTGTCTAGACAGCTTTGGGTCCTGTGGAGAGCTTCTGAAAATATAGGAGGGGGAGCACTTAGCACAGGGTGAATTATTACTGCGAAGTGATACATCTTGGAGACATGTTGTGTAACCTCGCAACTCCCACACAACTCATTGAAGCCAGCTGGAAGCTTCTGTAGTGGATTTATTCCCTTCGAGTCTTTAGATTCAGCTGTTCCCCTGAAACAAAAAGCCAAGTGTGTAGAAGGTGATGCAGGGATATAAATCTTCCATGGGGAAACACGAATACCAAACAAATCTCCTGAGATTAAATCAGCCACACTTTTCAAGGAGATCATAAATATTTTATTTATTTACGAGATTTCTTACCCTCTCTTTACCATAAGATCGCAGGGTAGTTTACTACCACATAATCATATGCATTAAAATCCAATGAAACAGTTAAAAAATTTTTAAAAGATGTACATCAGATACAGTGGTACCTTGGTGTGCAACCATTTTGGATTACAACCATGTCAAACCCTGAAGTGTGTGTCCCTTTTTTTTTTTGGATTACAACCAATTTTGGGGGGGAGGCACCATTGGCGAAAGTGCGCCTTGGGTTACAACCTGTTTTGGTTTACAGCCGGACCTCCGGAACGGATTATGGCTGTAAACCAAGGTATCACTGTAATAGAGTTGGTTCTACACACACACACACACACACACACACACACTAACTGCTGAAGGCTGGTGCAGATATACCAAAACCAGTGTTTTATGATTTTGGTTAGCCTTAATGCTCTGGTGGTCATATTGCAGCTTCAGGACGAATTCAAAAGAGGCCATATGTAGCATGCATTGCAGTAATCTAATTGGGAGGTTACTGGTACATGGATTCCTGTGGCAAAGCTATCTTAGTCCATACTAGCTCTGGGCCCTCCAGATCAGTCTTGGAGCCCAAACTAGGCACTCCAAGTTTCCTATTAGACCTTCATGACTATCCAGAAGACCATGTCTCTCTCCATATGTGCTCCATGCTCTCCTTCAGTCAGCTGGAATGGTTCCTTGTAATGTGCTCCTCAGACTTGCCTAGATTGCAGTTAGAATGCTGTCTCTCTGTATATGTAGAAATCCCTTAACTTACACATGACTGGAATGTAGCTTGTTGTTCAAATGTAAGAGTCACATCCTTTGCTCTGCCCAGTTTTTCCCCTGTTCCCACCCACCACTGACATGCACCCCCTGCCAGGTACATAGGTTACCAATATAGTAATGCATAACTAGGGCTGAAAAGATCCCCAGCTCTTGTTTTAGCTGCCATTTGCAAGGGGTGGGGATCAGCCATGGTCTTTTAGAGCAGGGGTAGGCAACCTAAGGCCTGGGGGCTGGATACCTCCCATTCTCCTTCTCAATCTGGCCCGCTGACAGTTTTTACATGAGTAGAATGTGTCCTTTTATTTAAAATGCATCTCTGGGTTATTTGTGGGGCAAAGGAATTTGTTCATCCCTCCCCCCAAAAAATAGTCTGGCCCACCACATGGTCTGAGGGACAGTGGACCGGCCCATGGCTGAAAAAGGTTGCTGACCCCTGCTTTAGAGAGATGTGCTTGACATTATAGATCTCATTAAGGAACTCTTGGTAAACTTCTAAGGAATCCCAGGGTTCCCTGGAAAACAGTTTGGAAGCAGCTGGTTGACCCATTGCCCTGCAGATGACCATTAAATTTGGAATATCAACTCATCAACTCTCCTTCCCTTGCTGATTTAGTTTTGCATTTATGTATTTGTTTCATGTTCAAATCTCAATGTGACTTCCTCTTATTTTGTACAGGAAATCAATATTCCTCAGCATGGATTAGACAGTGCACATAATGTTCTAGGCCAGCAAAATATTTACTTAAGCATCAGTCACGACAGCCTTCCTTCAGAGCATTATAAAACATCAGGATGTGTGCAGAATTTCTGTGAGAAAAATACATAACAAAGACTTGCTGTGCAAATAGATTGGCACTATAGGAAGGTGTATGCATAGCTGATTAATTGTAACGGCTTTGAAGGATGGGATGAATATTTCAGCAGCCTGCCTTCCCATTCATTATCATTACTGGCTCAAAGGTATTCAGTTGTATTTTATGAAATCCTACTGCAGATATTCCATTAACAAACTGAAAAAGTAAGTCACAGCCAAACACTAGACTCTAGAGCTCTGGGCTAAGTTGTTCTATTTTTTTTTTTTCATTGAAGGGCAGCACTGAACATGCATCTTTTGGAGGAATATGCCTGTAGCTTCATGCAAACCTCCAGTGAAATGACTATGATAGTCACTAAAAGTGGTGGAAGCAAGGCCCTCTGCCTGCCTAGAAGGCCCTCTGCCTGCCTAGAAGGCCCTCTGCCTGGTTCCCCGTAATTTCACTTCCCGCAGTGAGGGAACTGCTAGAAGACCCTTGGAGGAGGACCTCAGTGTCTGGGCTGGAAGATGGGGGCAGAGACACTTCTTCGGGTATACTGGGCCAAGGCTATTTAGGGCTTTAAAGGTCAGCACCAACACATTGAATTGTGCCCAGAAAAGTACTGGGAGTCAGGTAAGAGCCTTTAGGACCAGTGTTATATGGTCCCAGTGGCCATTCCCAGTCACCAGTCTAACTGCTGCATTCTGGATTAGTTGTAGTTTCTGAGTCACCTTCAAAGGTAGCCCCACGTAGAGTGCATTGCAGTAGTCTAAGCCAGAGAAAACCAGAACACATACCAGGCAGATGGAGTCTCAGGCGGCATACCAGATGAAGCTGGTCGACAGGGTCTATGTTAAAACCAGGATGGTGTACCAGATCTGGCCAGATCTCAAATAAAGAACTGAATTGAAATGATTCTGGTCAATCAGATCAGGTTTAGGCAGCCCTGGATTGCCCAAGCATGGATCAATTTGGGGCTCTGTAAAAAGGAGAATATCAGACTGGTGCAAAGAGGGGGACAGAAGGAGGCACATGAAGGCAGCCTGGATCTGTCATCTTCTCCCCTCTCCCACCCATATGACTGTGCAAAGGCACAATCAATATGGGGCCCTGGATCTGGGCCAGCCCAGCCCTGGATCAGCCTGGGTCAAATTTGGACTGCTGTAAAACATTCAGTTGGGCTCCCATATTGGACAAGAGGCCCATGCACAGCCCTGGTGAAAAACAGCTTCTACCTATTGGAAGTTCAGCAAGGCTGGCCATTAAAATTCAGAAACTGCAACATTTATTTTGTGAAATATGTTGATAGAAGGTGAGAACCTTGTGTTTGTTTGACTCTATGTCCCCCCCCCCAAAAAAAAGTGACAAATCATGTTTGCAGCTATGCATAATGTGAGCAGATACAGTGCAAAAACGGTAAAGAACACTTGTCAGCTCCCACCTGGTGCGCCAAACATTACTGTCAATCATTTCTACCAAATGGTGAAACCATTTCAGTGGTCTAGGAAAGAGTCTGAGATTACAATCAACAAACTTGTGCCAGTGATAATGATGGAAACAATCAATAAGTCAGTGCAAAACCAGTGGGGAACTTAAACAAATGTAGATTTCAAACTCCTGAGTCAACTGAATAACTTTGGCCAACTCACTGTCTCAATTTAGCTAGAGCTGCATTACAGTGTGTGACTGTTGATGAAAATGTATGTCCCCATTCACATCAGAAGACTTACTCAAGGCCTGGTTAGATTTGTTGAAGGTATGCTTTTGGTAATTTGTGGTGTCTTATCTATTTTTATATCACAATACATCTTAAATTCTGATTTTTTAAAATAAAAAACCTACACATTTATGATGAAATGTGCATAAATGACTGTAATAGTGCTAAGGGACAACTCTTAAGAATGATTTATTATTTAGCCATTACAAAGCCTTATTGGACTTCCTAACACATAGTAAATGTAATTTGCCTTAAATTTTGGTCTTTTTCTAATTGTTCCTCCTAGCTAGAGAAGGACTACATCATTAACCCCACAGGAATGCTAATAAACAAAAATAATTTAAAAACTTTATTAAGTTCAATTAATTGGTTGTAACAGTCTAATTTTGTCATGCTTTGGTAGCCAGTGTATTGTAAGTAATTTTGATGATTTTCAATTCAATTGCTCAAACAAGCTTGCGTACCAAAGCAAAAAATTGAGTTGTTTTGATAATTATAGAAACCAGTGGCCTGTTTGGTGTTTTGTAATAAATGGGTTAATTAGCCTCCTTCTTTTTATTGCATCAAAAGTTTTTCCCCCTGCAACAAACAATGGTAATTTATCCTCCAGTGAACACTGACAGATCTAAATCTCAAAGTTCTTGGTTGTTCAGGAAGACTTGGTGTTTGAATCAGTTTGTTGGGTAGGAGATTACTTCCCCCTGAAAAAAAAAATGGGTTAAAGCCATACAGAACAGTTATGGCAGTATTGCAAAGGGTCAGTTGACCCAGACAGTTTTAAAACTGGGGGAAGGAAGACACTGCAGAATGAGGCACTTGCAAACTTTGCTTCTTTTTCTTCCTTCCTTGGAGGAGTTCTGTTACTGCCAATATTCTAGGGATACTAAAATGTAATGTAGTGGTCCACAGCTTATCTCCATTGTTAGTCTTACTCAAAGTAGACTCACTGAAATCAACCAACCAACCAAATATTTATTACAGTGGTACCTCGGGTTACGGGACGCGGGTGGCACTGTGGGTTAAACCACAGAGCCTAGGACTTGCCGATCAGAAGGTCAGGGGTTCAAATCCCCGTGGTGGGGTGAGCTCCCATTGTTCGGTCCCTGCTCCTGCCAACCTAGCAGTTTGAATGCATGTCAAAGTACAAGTAGATAAATAGGTACCACTCCGGCGGGAAGGTAAACAGCGTTTCCGTGTGCTGCTCTGGTTCGCCAGAAGCAGCTTAGTCATGCTGGCCACATGACCTGGAAGCTGAACGCCGGCTCCCTCGGCCAGTAAAATGAGATGAGCGCCGCAACCCTAGAGTCAGTCACCACTGGACTAATGGTCAGGGGTCCCTTTACCTTTACTTTACTCAGAGTATAACTTACCTGGATACAGCCCAACAAGATTTTGTGCGAAATGCACAACATAGCAATCCAGTAAAGGCTGCAGAATTTAACATTATTATCATTATGCTTAAATTGTATAGTTCTTGCAAGTGTTTAAAGTGCTTCCTAAACATGTGTCTCATTGTAATATTTACAGCACATAAGGTAAGTTTCAGTGTTTTTTTTAAAAAAATAATGTTTAGGGATACTCTCATTTTCCTACTGATATTGAAATACTGCCCCTCAATGAGGCCACACTTAGATTCACAAAAATGTTTAGGGGCATGCGTACCCCTGCGTACCCCCGGGTGGGGAGAAGCACTGGTGTGTATTATCTCTCATATTGCAAATGTGGGGAATGAGTCTGGGAGTTTGTGGCCATTGAGTGAGTTCAGGACAAAAAGCAAGATAAGAGCTGCGGAGCTCCTGAACCATAGCCTAGTCTCTTAGCTGCTGCTCTGCAGTAGCTCCTTTCCTCTTACCAAGTCCTCCCTCTCCTCTAGATTAGGACACTTTGCTGAACTGGATTTGATTTACAACTAGTGCCCACCACGGATTGCCTAGAGAAGGAGAAAGTCCATGTGTAGAATGTAGCTGCACAATAAGTAAAGTTCAACATGCAATTGGGTATTTTATGTCACTTATTTTTTAATTCCAGTTTTCCCAGGAGAATAACAGATAGTGTAAAGCGGCAGGGAAACTTTTTTTAAAAGGGAGGGGGGGAGCCTGAAGGCCACATTCCCATCCCTGGGAATGATCTACCCTTTAATCATCTCAGCAACTCATCACAGTAGATTAGGATGAGACAGAGTGATTGGCCAAAACGTACGCCATTCAGCTGTGCCACTGAGCAGGAATTTGAACCTGGGTCTCTTTGCCTTAAACCAATAGGAGAACTTAGGAAGCTGCCTTATATTGAGTCAGACAACTGGTCCATCTAGTTCAGTATTTTCTGCACTGAATTGCAACAAGTCAGACAAGGGACATTCTCAGTACTACCTGGAGATGACAGGAACCTGGTGCCTTCTGGGTGCAAAACACCACTGAGTTATGGCCCTTGCCCCATATTCTAGCCACTACATCACATTGTTGCAAATGACATGAGAACCTTTCTCAGCATCAATTCGGGACCATTCCTGGTCACACCACACTTCCAGTTCGACAAAGCATGTTGTAAACAGAGAAGTAGTCCTTTGAATAGTTTGCTATGCAGACGTTGCTAGGCCAAAGCACCACAGAGGTAAAAAACAAAACAAAACTGGGGGGGACATAGCAGGTTGGAAGGATCCAGACTTTTCCTCTAAGATTGGTTTATTATTTAGAAAGTAAAAGGACTGCAGGGCTTATAGCAATTCCACATCACTTTCTGCAGTGTCTACAATAATATACTGTGGCCGGACAAGACGAGGAGTTAAGGAACACCCAGTCTTAGGAGGGGCAGGTTTTTTTTAAAAAAAGCACAGCTGACAATTAGGGAGAGCCCTTGGGTGGAAAGAGATATTGCCAGACATATTCTAAGTAGAAATGCATTGTGGGTTTTGAGGGCGGGCGGGGGAGAGGACCAGAAACAGCAGAAAAACCATTTGCAGTATCTGAATTTTCTCTTTTTAAACAGATGCAAGCCATGAGCAGTTTTAAATCACCTCACCACCCTCTTTATTAAAATACCACTATTTAAAATACTCTCTATGGCTTTTACAGAAGCTGGGCTGTATGGTGGACTGAACATTTGTTAATGAAGTCTCTAAGAACTGAAATGTTTCTAAAACCTCTCTTGTTAAAGAAGAAAAAGCTGTAATTCCCATTTCAATCATATTGTGCATCTAGGTCTAAAGGCTTACATTTGGGGAAAGTTCATAAATTCAACTTAATACACACTTTCCAGCCACAACAGATTGTTGCATTTCTAATGCAGTTCCAAATTTTGATGAAATGTTTCCAAGCAGCTTCTGTTTTGGAAACCAAAGTTTCTCCAAGGTCAAGCTGCCACTTGAAGGCCAAACAATGCACACATCCCATATAAATATTTTGTCTTCACTCTAATTCTCTAATGACAGTCTTCAAACCAGCAGTCTTATGTAGTTATTCAAGGCCAGCCCTGTCATAACAGGCCTTATAAGGACTGCTGCTGTCCAGGGAGGACTCCCCTGCTGAGTGCCTAAGAGCCCCCTTCCTGCCTCTCTCCACCTGGCCCAGGGCGGGGCCTGACAGGCCTCATAAGGCAGTGTTTCCCAACCACTGTTCCGCGGCACACTAGTGTGCCGCGAGATGTTGCCTGGTGTGCCGCGGGAAAAATTAAAAAATTCGAAAGATTTTTTTTTTTAAAAAAGTCAAATTTTCGATTGGGGCGCCGTCACTAGATGACCCCTGGGGTTCCCTCCCTCCCTCCCTCTCTGCGCCTCCCTCCTCCTCCTCCTCCTCCGGGGAGGCCCTTCCTGGCTCTCGGCCAAGGCTTGGCGGCTGCCACTCACTCACTCGCTCGCCCACCCGTCCCTCCATCCCTGCACCCGGCCTCTCCCCCTCCGTCCCCGGCGCGGGGGCTGCCGGGATCCGTAGTCCCCTCGCCCTTGGGCTCCGCGCCCGCGAACTACGTTTCCCAGCGTGGCCTGGCGGGCCGGGCGTTTTGTTTGAAGCGCTCTTCTCCCGGCCATGGAATGAGTGCAGCGGCGGCGGCCGGGCGGGCAGGGGCTCTTCCGCGCAGACCCCGCGCAGCCTGCCTGCGCCCCCTCGGAGATCGGGCGGCAGGATGGAGCCCGGGGATCCCCGCGGAGGCAGAGCGGCGGAGGCTGCCCCCCAGGTAGGGCTGCGTCGGGGTTTTTTATTTTTGCAATGCTGCATCCGCGCCGGAGGGGACGCATCGGACCGCGGGGAGACCCCTTGGCGGGCGTGCAAGGCAATGCATGCGTGCAGGCGTTGCATGGAGTGCAGTGCAATGTAATGGCAACGCAGCGCCCTGCATGCATGCATGCAACTTCCACCGGCGCTCCGGACTTGGCAGGTGAGGGGGGTCCCCAGTGGGCGGCAGAGAGAGCCGGGAGGGCGAAGGGGAGCCGGGGGGAGCAGCGCTGCTCCCCGAGCCGAGCCCGGGGGGAAACTTCGGCGTCGTTGCGCCGGGTGTTGGAAGCGGAGGCTGGCGGGGGCCCCTCACCTGCAAAACCTGGTCGCCTCTCATATATTTCGTGCATTGCATTCATCGCCCGCTTTCTCCTCCAAGGAGCTCCCGGGGGCGCGCGTGGTTCTCCCCGTGTTATCCTCGCAACAACAGCCCTGCGAGGTGGGTCAGGCGAGTGGCCCAAGGGAGCACCCAGGGATTGTCCTGGCCAGGTGGGGTGATTTGAACCCTGCTCTCTGCCCGGTCTTCGTCCTCATTTAGCCCCCACATGTGCATGACTGTGCATGACTGAGGTTTCCCCCCCTCGTCTTGGCTATGGTGTGAGTCTGTGCTGTTAATTAATGGGGTTCTGCCTTCGGAGAAGATGAGCCAGCCCTCAAGGAGGTGATTATGTAATTTGCTAGCAATTCATGTCCCTCCCGGCGTGACGCTGCGCGCTGACGTCACGGGGCTGTAATGGTGGTGTGCCTCGAGATTTTTTTCATGAAACAAGTGTGCCTTTGCCCAAAAAAGGTTGGGAAACACTGTCATAAGGAATGATATTGCAGCTGCTGCCCAGCAAGGACTGGGATATTTTGGGGGAAGTTTTGTTGGGAGTTTTTGCTGTTGCTACTGATAGTAACTGATATTACCAATATTAACTTTTTGTATCTTATTTTTATGTGGAAATTGTTCAGTTTGGTTATGCAGTTAGCAGCAGAAAATGGCACTGGAATAAGGGAATTTCCCGCAAAAAAAAGGGAAGGTTGACAGCTATGGCTTACATTATGTTATTAACTCCTTCATGCAAAATGCAGACTTAAGCATATCGATTTTATGAGGCTGATTATCCCACCCTCCTGAGAATCCCTTTATCCATAGTAGGATATGATGCAAACATACCTCTGTCCTACATCTTTGAGAATCATTGATAGTCAGAGTAGACAGCACTTAGCTATATAGTCTGAGTTGGAATAAAGTGACTACAAATGTTCGTATGTTATTTTCCAGATCCCAGAAATCATAAATTAAATCTCTGAATAAGGTGAGAAGCAGCTTGGCTATAACTTGAATGTGTGTAAATGCATTATCATGAAAACCAAGTCACCCTGTTATGTACATATTGTAGATGGTGAGGTTCACTTGTTAGGTCTATGGGGTTGGTAGCGATGAAAGGATCCGTCAATTTCAGTTCTCTCCATTTTTCATTTTTCCAATTTTAAATCCATTTTTTCATGTTTCTGCAGCAATTTTTTATTTTTTATTTGAAGGGAGGCAGTATCCTCATAAAAAGTTGTCAGCATATTAATGTGGATTTCTCCTAGTAAACACAAAAGCAGTATTGTGCTTTTGCAAGCAAAATCCCCTAATAGGATATATTTTTGTATGTTATTTTCTCTAATATCTTCATTTTTATGCAAATTTTTCCTCTAATAGGTTCATCTTTGTAAACATTGTTTGGTTAGAAAACTGCATTGCAAGATTTGGATAAGTGGAAATTTCAAGGGATATCTGTATTCTGGTTTTCACAGTGTTTCAGGATGTGCGAATTAGGTAGTTCCTCGTTAAAATGTGTACAGAATTGAATTTCTCCCCCATTCCCTATCAATAGCATATCATTTTAGGCAAAATAATTCAGGCCTTCTTGTTTTTTAAATCAGCATTAAGACAGGCTGTCACAGAGAAAATGAATACAGCAAGCCACGAAGAGCCTTTAGCAATGTGTATTAACACTGGCAAAGGGATGCTGATGTTCTGGTGTGAGAATTGAGTGTTAGCAGCACGCAACGGTGTCTCTATATTTATCTGTGCAATGTTGGAACACAAGCAACACTAGTTAAGGGACATGTCAGGTTCCTTACCACACTGAGGATACACAGTATGTTGCAATGCCACAAATCTCTTTAGTAATAGTGAAGTGCCGTTTATACTCAAGTATAAGCCGGCTTTTCCAGCACATTTTTTATGCTGAAAAAGCCCCGCTCGGCTTATACTCAAGTGAGGCAGGCGGTGGCGGTGGAGGGATGAGCAGCCCAAAAGCAGCCCTTTTGGGCTGCTCCTTCCTCCTTTTCTGCCTTTGCCGCTGGCGGCGGCAGCGGAGGACCGAGCCGCCAGAAATCAGCCCTTTTGGGCTGCTTGTTCTTCCTCCACCGCTGCCACCACAGCGGTTTGTGGTGTGGTGAACCAGCTTATACTCGAGTCAATAAGTTTTCCTAGTTTTTTGTGCTAAAATTAGGTGCCTCGGCTTATATTTGGGTCGGCTTATACTTGAGTATATACGGTAATTCATTGGAAAACACATTAAAACTGTTTTGAAAGCACAGATGCACATTGAATTATAACTCAGCAAGCTGTTTACAAGCATTTCTATATGCATGCTGTCTCTTACAGAACTTATTCCAGCCTGAATATTAGCATGCGTGTATTCTGACTAGTTTATTTTCTTTGTAGATTCTTAGAAGAGAACATCCAAAACCTGGTGGCGGAAGGGAGGGCAGAATTGTTTGAAAACTGTCTACTGATAGAAATGTTCAAGAGGCACTCTGGGAGCAGCTGCAGGACCTCCCCTCCAATTGGTTCCAGATTTTGTGAGAGCATTCCTTTGTCAGTCATCTTATTTGCAAGGGGTTAGGCACATGTTCTTTAACACTTTTTGAATCTCCCTGATCTCCCTGTACTTGCTCTGATGTAAAACATCAATTGTATATACTGTAAGATGTAAATTGATAGAATTATGGACAACACACGTATTCTGTGTTTGGCATGGGAAGGGGACTGAATATGCAAATTGATGAGCACAAGTGGATTAGCATGATCTCAGCCCCCTTTGAAATATTTTTTGAGCTGCATCAAAAAATGCTTAAATTTCTTCTGGGGTGGTACTGGACTCCCATCTTGCCTCTCCAAGATTAACCACTTGCATGGGTGTAGCCTTTGAGGTACATTCCTCCATATGAGTTGGGAATGCAGTGTAAGCCAAACCTTATGGATTTCTGCTACTTGACCCTGCTCTGGCTTTTTAATCCCTAGAAAATTATGTCAATCCACTGATTACTCAGAAAACCTTGGTGTTTTTGCTTTTGGCACCCCAGATTAGCAAGGAAGCCAGACAGTTAGAGGGAGGGAGGGAGGGAGGGAAGGAGAGAGAGAGAGAGAGAGAGAGAGCGCACTAAGTAGGCCAGTGGCCTGACTTGATGCACAGCAGTTTCATATATTTATATAGTTGCAAATGCTTGGTCAGAGAAGTGTTCTGGAGTGATGATAGGTTAGTGGTAGAGCACTCAGAATGTCACACTTCAATCTCTCAGATTTCCAGTTTAGAAGAATTGGTTAGGAGATGGTGGGAAAGACTCCTCTGACTGAGATCCTGGAGAGTCACTGCCAGTCAGAGCGGGCTGTATGGACATGGGATACTTTTTTTTTTTTCATTTAAGGGGATTAAACAGAGTGCACAATAAAGCCAATTCCTTCAACAGGCATCCCATTTATTGTTCCTTAATTGTTGCAATCTCCTTCCAGTACAGAATACCTTTTAATATTATCAGTCTGGTAGACAGTTTTCCTTGCATTTGAGAACATCTCAGAATTGCTCAATTTTCTCAAATTTACCCATTGTGTGCACTTTAGAAGCTTCTTAATTTCATGAACTTTTAAAGCATGAGTGTTGTACTTAGCATAAAAAAGATCTCTGTGCAGGAAATATCTAGGGTAATAACTTTCCTTTACTTCTTACCTAAGACTTATGAAAAGGGTACTTCATGAAACAGTTTTTTTTTGTATTTTTTAAAAATACTAATTTGAGATTTGATTTTAAAATGAAATGTTACAGGTATCATATCCAATATATTCTCAGGAAAAATTCTCGACTGACTGGCTTGTTGCATTGCATCAGTTTTGCATTCTCCATAATACTGGCAGGATTCTTGCATGATGAGAAAGTATGGGTTATTTCAAAGTGATGGTCTGTTTAATGTCTGAACCTGTGCTCAAAGTGGTGATAGAGTCAGGTGGCATACCACTTCACTTTTTTTTCAGCTGAGTTTGGTCTAACCATCCTAAACCACCCCCGCCCACACTTTCTGTACAAGTCTGAAAACATCAGAAGAACTTCTTCCTTCCATATAAAGAAGCTGAGTTGATTAGCTTTTGGATCATTTTTCAATCGTGGGAAAGAGACAGCATCCTCCACTGTGCCTGAAGACAGCAAGCTTGTTGGAGTTAAAGGCAGGCCATGTGGTATATGCAGCTCTGTCCTGGAACAGAAGGCTACAGTCAGAAGGCCCAGGAGGACTGCTACTTGCTGCCCCCCAGCATCTGCCGCCATACTTACGTCCCTCATTATGTCTAATGATGGAGCTGGTCCTGCCTTCAATGAAAAAAGGATCTCCATCATTATTTTAAAATATAGGTTTGTTGCCACCATGAACAGAAGGAACATTGACAAAGCTTCTATAAGCACCCGCCATTTGACACAACTGGCATTTGAATCCTATTTCAGCATTGGCAATAGGAGAGTGACCTACACAACACTTGAAGCAGCAGGCTAGTACAGTGGTGCCTCACAAGACGAAATTAATCCGTTCCGTGAGTCTCTTCGTCTAGCGGTTTTTTTGTCTTGCGAAGCAACCCTATTAGCGGCTTAGCGGATTAGCACTATTAGCGGTTTAGCGGCTATTAAAGGCTTAGCGGCTATTAAAGGATTAGCGGATTAGCGGCTAAAAGGCTATCAGCGGCTTAGCGGCTTAGAAAAAGGGGGGCGAAAAAAAATCGGAACACTTGCAAGACGTTTTCGTCTTGCAAAGCAAGCCCATAGGGAAAATCGTCTTGCGAAGCAGCTCAAAAACGGAAAACCCTTTCGTCTAGCGGGTTTTCCGTCTTGCGGGGCACCACTGTATTTAGGGGAAAGAAAGACATTCCATTCTGCATACACAGCTCTATCCACCAGCAGAGGGGGATGTCCAGATGGGTTATGAGAAACAGTCAACTGCTGTGGCTCTCAGATATCTTCCTCTCTTTGTTTCCTGGTAGGCCTGGGCTTAAATGTTGAGGAAGATAAATTTTGATGGGCCCAAATGCTTTTGGCCAGCTTTGCTTTAGCACTGGGCAAACAACTTGGTGTTTTGCATTTCCCCTCAAAATTGGAGAGAGAGAGTAAAATCCCTATTCATTTTGCTCCTCTAGCTTGCGGGTTGTTACTCCTCTGTGTGCGTATTTGTTTATACTGGATATTTCTCTCTCTCTCTACAATTCTTCGTCCTGCATTAAAAATCAAGTCTGTTGAATTGGTTAGAAGCCTCTGTGGTTTTTCACCAATGTTATGGCATTTAACATTTATTCCTCATTAGGTAGTCAACAGAATGACACAGGGAGTTTAAAAGAGTCTGCTGCTCTTTATTGTTTCTGATGCCCATGGTTCAGTAATCTGCTGACATAAGAGCCTCTCTATCCATAGCATAATTAAATCCACAGCAGATCTAAATTGTTCTTTCCCCCTTTTGACTCTATATTGGAACCCATGGGGAAATGTAGAAATGTCTGAACTTAACTTCTCTTGGAATAATAAGTTATTTGTCAAAGAACTAATATTTGTCCAAGCTGAATTCATGTGGCACAATCCCATATATGTTTACTCAGAAGGAAGCTCCAGTCTGTCCAATGGGGCTTTACTCCCTTAGAAAGTTTACTTACAATTTCAGTTTCTTTACTCTTTAAAATTGCAGAACAATACATGTGCATAGTCATGACATGTATTATAGGGTTGTATGCAATGTTAGTCATGATGGCTCTGTTCTGCCTCCACAGTTGAAGGCATCAATGCTTTGAATACCAGTTGAAAACCAAAGGAGGAGAGAGTGCTTTGTGGTCAGATCTGGATTACTGGTTCCCCACAGGCAGCTTGGACAGGGCTACAACAGTTTGTTTCCAGCCCCTTTAACTCCTCCTTGCCTGGAACCAACACAGCTAACTAAACATGCAGCCAGCATCTGGACATGAGCAGCTACTGGCTGAGAGGAATCAGCTGGCCCAACAACTGGCTGACTTAACTGCTCAGCTGCAGGCCATCCAAGTGGCTGGACTCCCACACCAGAAGTGCCCCTTAGTCTGCCCAGAGAAGTATGATAGTTCCCCTACAAATTTCCCACCTTTTGGGGGTAGTGCCAGTTACTAGTTTTTGAGCAAAGGACTTTCCAACAAACAGACATAAAGTGGGGTTTGTCATTAGCCTGCTTTCTGAGAGCGCTGCTTAATGGGCAACACCCTTGCTGCAACAACAGAGCTGCCTGCTGGCCAATTTTGCTGCCTTTTGCAAACAGCTCAAGGCCATGTATGCAAACCCAGTCAGGATCCAAACCACTAACTGCCTGATACAGGAGCTGAAACAAGGAAATCAGTTGGTGAGGGAGTATGCCAGTGAGTTCCAGTTGCTGGCACAGAACCTGGCCTGGAATCAGGCAGCTCTCATGGACCAGTTTCAGGAGGGTCTTTTGGACCCATCCTTGATTAACTACCCCTCATTTATGAGATTTTGGAGAGACTGTTAGGGGCCAAGTTCTTCACAGGACTTGTGGGGTGCCTATAACCTGGTGCGCATCCATGAAGGGTATGAGTGGAAGGTGGCATTTTGGGCATGATAGGTGCACTTCAAGTATACTGTGATGCCGTTCGTTTTGACCAATGTGCCCAACTGTCTTTCAACATTTCATTAACAATGTGTTCCACGACTGCCTTGATCTGTTTGTCATCATCTACCTTAATGACATCCTGATCTATTCCTCCTCTGTCACTGACCATGAAGGCAGAGATTGTGAGAGCACCACCTATTCGCCAAGCTCTCAGAGTGAGACTTTCTCCCTTCTTAAGAAGAGTTTTCTAAAACAAATTATCATGTTCATTTGAAGAGAGAGAGAATTTTTTAAAAAAATTGGTGTTCCAGCTGTATACTTCATAGCAACTTATCCAGACATTCCTGGTAATTGTACAATTGACTCCTTGAATCTGTACAAGCCAGGTGGTGCGTGATGCCTGCTGTTCTTTTCGGACCTTAAGAGGCATTAGTGTGCCACAAGACTAGGAAACTAATCACAGTTGCACCCACATCTGAGTCCCATTGATGAGCAAGCAGGGGCTAGGAGTCTAAAAGGAACATTTTCCTGAGAGCAGAATCCAATACGAAGTTAGACAGTCCAGAGACTAGGAACCCAGATGATTACAGAGCCAAGGATCAAAATGGAGAGCAGGAAGCAGCAAGGTGGGTCCAGAAACCACAGGCATTGTTTCCAGCATCTGACTGCTGCTGAGAGCTCTGTTTAAGAAACCCAGAGATAGCTGGTTCTCATCGATGCCTTTTGCTCTGTGACCTTGAAGGCTGATCAGGTTTAGGTGGAGTCAATTTTCTTTCTTCCCCTTCAGGTTGCTGTTTAGCTGCCGAAGCTGACTCCCAGCCCATGATAGCACCTGTCTGCAGCATACAGAATTGTTTTCTTTAAAAATCTGGATCATCAAGACACCTCAGTGTAGTTCAGGAAACCCTCTTGAGACTTCTGTTGTCTCATAAAGATTCCACTTTTTCTGACAAGCCCTAGATCCCTCAGGGGCACCCCAAAGGATTCATAAATATAATCTACACCTGTAGTCTAAACATATAGTAAACTACATGTGTGAGACTTGCCACTGTGATTCTGATACATGCATGTATTTAATCTCTTTTGAAAATTTGTACTTTTTTTTTTTGGGAAAATGGCTAATGGCAAACAGGTTTGCATGGGGATGGGAGGCTGAATGATAATACCAGTTCAAAAACACTTTGCATATGGGTTGCATATAGGCTAGTGCTAGGACACACACACACAACTTGTGAAGATGCAACAAATGTGTTAACTACTCAGTCTGTCTCTATTGTTATTACAGATCATCTTGTCCAATACAAGGACTTCAGAGCACCTGGATCTACGCTTTCCTAAAGTACATTATGTTCCAATCTGCCTATAACAGCAGTCATCACTTTAATATGCAGTAATATGAATTTTATTTTCCTTTAGGGCTTTTGTGTGAGGAAGGTGACTGAATTGCTTAAAAATACATATAATAATCTCTGGCAAATTGAGCTGAACAGTAGATGTACATCTTAAAAAGAAGAGAGAAAAGGGAGACAATAATTCTGCTTGATAGGTACTTTTTACCATAATGCATAGCTAAAAGTCAAATGACAAGTGCTTTGCCTTTAATATTTAGATAGTCAATCCTGGGATTGACACACACATGCATTTGGAGGACACAAGCGTTACGTTGTCTCTTAGCCCCAGAGTCTATCATGACATTTGAAGGAGTAAGGAGAGCGCTTTTGGATTGTACCAAAGTGGTGATGAGCAAACCTTCTGCTCTTGATTTGCATTTGGGCTCAGTTTTGCTGAGTGATTTCCTCTCAGACTTGAACATTAGCTCAGTTACTTTTTAAGCAGTTCAAGTCCTCCTCATTCTGTCCTGTATACCAGAGGGGCAAAAATGTTTTCCACCCAAGGGCTACATTCCCTCATGCAGAACCAGGGCTTTTTTCAGCTGGAACTCACCAGAACCCAGTTCCAGCACCTCTCTGGTAGACACCATTACCATTATTTTCTATTTATAGAAAAATAGCACTGTGGGGAACCATCTGTGGGACCCATGCCAGAGGCAAAAGTGGATGGAGCAATGAATTTGACTCTTACACAAAGCTACATTCCAGCCATAAAAAGGAACGTATCAATGCAAAGTCTATGCAATCACATATCTCCATTCAGTTAAGCAGGATGCATTCTGTTTTTCTGGCAAAAGCACTTGACAAGGGCCCAGAAAAGGGTTGTCAAGAGATGTGCCTGGGCAGAGCATGTATAGCCTAGGAATGGTTGCAAGGGCTTGACAGAAATGCCTGGTGGGTTTGTACCCTGATTTTTCAGGGTTCTTTGCACCCAGAATGCTGGCATGAGGAAGGATGTGGTACCATGGCTATTAAAGCCATGTTGGGTGACCATGGAGAATGGTTATTTACAGGCTTAGATTATGCAAAACCAGGGAAGGACAATAAGATGATGTGTCTGATCTTGGATGGGAAGCAAGCATTATCAGTCACTATTGCAGATATTAATATTGCACCACTTGAAGCAAGTAGATGCATAAAAATTGACCCATTTTGGAATGAAACATTGTCCAGACCAATTGGATTGGTCGAAACTTTACTTGCAGAACTTTCTTCAAAAACAGGTACACAACAATCAAAGATACATCCAAACAGTTCCATAAGACATATGCTTATCAAAACATATTCTTAAAAATGGATGGGGAAACCCAGCCAGATAGGTGGAGTGTTGTTGTTGTTGCCTTATACAGGATTGAGCTCAAAACTGAGGCTCTTCCACATTCCAGCTTCTCTTCCAGCGTGAGACTGTGTGCTCCTGGAGAGCCATCTACACATCCTTACTCCCACAGAACCTGGGAAAACAGCCTCCAGCCACCACCCTTCCAAGAGGATTAATTAGCAATTCAATAGCCTCCTATATGATCTAAAGTTAAACACTCATGTGTTAGCTAGCAAACAACAATAACAGTTAATTATCAACCCATGAAGCAGCTCAGAGAGCTTTTCTTGCTTTGCTTTAGTTTCAGTCGAATCTTCCAGTTAAACATTTTCAGCAATACATACAGGCATTCTCCATTTCAGTGTGAATTAAACAATTATACTTAACAGTCACTGTGTTTATCATTATAAACTAAGGAATTAGGAACTGCAGCAATGCTCTAGACTAGAGGTTCTCAAACCTGGGTATGTAAGGGTGTGCCTGGGCTGTGAGCATAAGCTGGTAGAAGGCATGCCACACCACTGAGGGCACTTGTGTTCAAGTGACAGTAAGGGATCCAGGAGAAACCCCAGACTATGGACCTGTTCCTTCAGGGGGAATGCAGACCCATTCTGAACTGGTCACCTACTACTTATCCAGTCAAAAGAACTTCTTTGTCAATCCTGAGCTAAGTTTCAGTTTTCTTGGAATGAATAAGGGTATTATCATGGCAAGGCACTGATTCACCACATCCACTGCCTTGCCATGCTATAAATGAAAAGAAGAAACAGAGCTGTATTTAATCAATGTACTGATAACAGCATGCTATTAAAAACAAAACAAAAAACCACCCTCTATATGACTTCACTCAGCATAGTGTTTTAAATGCATGGTGTGGATGTTGCAACAGAAATACTTCCCCACGGCAAAGAGGGTTGTTTCATGTCCAGTTTGTGCTCCAGTTCCTTTCCTTACTAATTAAGTGCTTGGAATGAGTGAGGATCTTCTATTCAAACTTCTCCCAAAGTCTTTGTCACCTTTCTTAGTCTTATAACTTTTCAGGGATTGCTCAGGTGTTCTTTACTTCTCCCTGCCTGAAGCCCCTTCAGTCCTGTTGTTTGTAGATCATCAATTTTTGAGCTGCTCTCTGCTTGCTGGCTCCTATCAGGCAGTGCAGGCACATCCTGGTAATCTCCAAATCCAGCAAAGTGCTGTCTGGCAATCAATAGCTGCCTGCCCTCTCTATTTGCTTTCCTTTGCTTGCATATTTTAAAGGAGCCGAAGTAGCCCCTTCAATTTTCACTCTGTGTGCAATACAAACGATGGCTTACAGAAATATACATAATTGCTATCTCTCCTTTTCCCCCTCCTGAGCTTGCTGATGCCATCTCCTTTCCTGATCATCTGTCTGCCTTCAGATTACTCAGGAGAATTCACCTGTTTGCTCTCTGTCAGGTGAGGAAGCCAACCTGGTGAAAGTCTAATGTATGGGGGTAGATTGAATGATTTAGGCTACTAGAGAGAAATGCATGCACCTTGTAACATGCACAGGAAAACTGCTAGGGTGGTCCAGGGTCCCTAGGAATTGTTGCAAAACAAATACCGGGCTTCTCTGTGGGCTCTTCCAGATTATCTATTTATTGAGCTCCTCCAGATAATCATATTTATTGAGCATTCATCCTGATTTGCTTGCACAAGGGGTGGTCTTTATTTAGCATCTCCCTGGTTTGTGGTGAGGTTATAAAGCAATCAACACCCATCCTGCATTCATATTGATGTGCTTGTGGGGACTTATTTCAGTACATGTTCCCCATCATTTTTCTAACCGTAAAAAAATATTTTATTTTATTTTTAAAGTGGATTTTTCCCGGCTAGAGCTTTCAAAGCACTTTAATTGCTCAAACCTAAATTTCCCAGTATGCATATGAATCCCTCTTGTAAAAGACTGATTGGTTGGAGGTGCCCTGTGTGTTTCTGCAGTGGCTAGCTTTGTTCAGGACAGCTGTGCATTGGCTTTCATGACACATACAGCGTGAATTTTCAACTCATCCGGGGAGAAGTAGGTGGCCCTTCAGTGCTGGTTGTGGCCCCTGCCGATGCATTTATTGCTGCTGTACTATCTGATTCAACAGATCACAGCTACTGCACTGTACTGTACTGTACTGTGCTGCTGTACTATCTGGTTCAACACCACAAACTACTGCATGTGGAAGAAAATTGTAATCAGTTATAGTGTCTCACACAATGCATCTCAAGGAGCACCTTTTCCCACATGAACCTGCCTGCTAGGCTGCTCCATTCGTGTGAATGGAGTTCTGCCCACCAATCTCAGTCTGCCATCAGTTGGCCCACACCTATTTGCCCTACTTATTTACAGTGCTTCTGCTTGTCAGCTTCCTCCTCCATGGTCTTAGTGTGGTGCTTGTAGAATTCAAGAGGGAAGGAAGGGGATGGTACAATTAGAATTAGGCTTCATACATGCTAATCTGTTCATAGCACAATAATGTAGTTTTCCCTCAATCCAGAAGCATCCATGCTCATCCTCAAACATGCTGCTTTCAATTTAGATTGGTTCTGAAACATGTTGTCTAAAAAAGGTGGGTGTGGTTGACTGCTTGAGATGTGTTTGAAAAGCCTCCCCTTTTATCATTATCCATGCCTTTTCCTCCCTACACATGCCCCTTGTGAGTGAAGAGGGAAGTGAAAAATGTGACATTGGGCAGGTGTGGACCCATGACCCAGTTGTTGAGATTGCCTATATCTGTTTTCAACTCCTCTCAAATGACACATTGCAGGATAATGCAGAATCAATCTACAATTAGCTTTCATTTTCAACATGAAAGTAGTTTCTCATTAAGCACCTATCGGGGCAAAATATACGCAATAGATTTAAATTGTGTGGACCATGGGGGGGGGGTGGAAATATATTCATTTTCAGTTGACACTGGAATACATTGTTGCATGCATGCAGCCTTAGTTAGCTCCACCTACTGTTTGTCATCCTGTCTTTTGTGCTACCAGACCCAATGGGCACCAGCCACTATTGCCCAGAGGCATCTCCCTAGGCCCACAGGAAGTGGCAACACTGAGAATGGAAAAGGTGGAAGCACTAAGAGCATCTTGCCCAAATGACTCTTTCAAAGACTGGAGCCACATTGTGGGGATATGTGTGTGGCTCTTAATTTGTTGGCAAAGCAATACATTTAAGTACTTTGGATTATTTATCCCTCCCAACCTTAAAAAAGTGGGGAAGTCCTTTGTTTCTTGCTGTAACTATCTCCCTACCACTACCCCTTTTTTCCTATTTCTCCCTTGTTAAGATTGGTCTGAAAATTTAATGCAGTGCGTTAATGTAAATTGCCTCAAGCATCAATTGGCATGGGGGCTCTGAATAAATAAAGCAGTTATTACTTCCATAACAAAATGGCAAAATATACAAGCAACGTGCTCCAATATTAAATTAGACCAAGTATTGCTTCTTGAAGAATAGAATACAAATAAGACACCATACATTTCTTCTTTTAGGATATATCACAGGCCTGAATATTCAGCTCTTCTTTAATGTTAAACCCTCTCAAATCAGAGTCAAAATTACAAGCTGTCTGCACAGCATGGATGGCAATGTTTTGATAAGATGTGAAGAGCAGTGGTAGTCTTAGTGATTTTTTAAATTTTCTAGCAAAGAATATGAAAAGCTTTCACTTGACTGCACCTACCTTTATTAAGAATTTAGAGGGAAAGATGTTATGTTTATCTCAGCTAATATGTCATTTTCCAGTGTTCTGCCATTGTTTGGTGTGAACACAACACCTAAGCAAAGTTTGTCTGGGTGTAACACATAGCTGCAAAATGAGTAAACTGCAAGCAAACTTTTTAGTTTGTTTGCATAATTTATGTTGCTGTTTAATATGAAATCAAACCTTTTCACTATGGACTAGAGTAGACCAGGAGTACAGTAGCCAGCATAGTGTACTCTGGGTGTCATTGGACTACAACCTCTAGTACCCCTGACTATTGACCATGATGGCTGGGGCTGATGGGAGCTGGAGTCCAATAACATATGGAGGGCACCATGTTGGCTATCCCAGACTAACCCCCTTTTTGGTCTACAGTGGATTTTGGAAGTTCATCCTCTAGCAACATGGCTGAAACATTTTAAAGGAAGTCATAAGGATTTTGTAAAATAGGTGAAAATTCTTGGGAAGATAGGTGGCTCTGTTCAATATTGAATTGTCGTGGAATTCTGCCTAAAGCAAAGTTTGAGTTGCCTCAGACTTCGAGCAAAGTATCTGACAATCTGCAAAGGAAACGTATCAGTGAGTGCTAGTCTAGACATGAAACATTTATTTCAATCTCATTCTTCCGATTTTCCTCTCCCTGTTTCAAAGGTAACAGAACAACTAACAGCAGCTCTGGGTAGGTGGTGATCCATATTGAAAGAGTAGTATGGGGAAATAACTTTATCTCCCCCACTCACAATTTGCCATGAAGGGGCCAGGCACCCACAAATTTTGGTGCCAGGGCCATGCACGCTGCATGGCACCCATGGTCAAGGGGCCACGTTGGTACTCCTGACTGCTCACTGACTATCTCCCTCCCCACCACACCCTTGTAACTGATAGTTGTGCAAACAGAAGTTTGGAAAAGTGTTCGAGTTGTGAAAATAAGACAGAGTTAAACCGCCCTCCATACTCCTGCTTATCTCCCCCATGCCCTCTCTCGGTATAAGGCAGCTTTGTGTGAACTCTGAATACAACCTATCCTTCCCCTCTCCCTCTACCAAATTTACATTGTAGACTCATCAGAACAGAGATTTATTTGCTTCTTTGAAATGCTGTTGTGCTTGATCTTACTCCACCAGTAGCTATTGTGTTATCTCTCTCTTGTGTGTGCGTGCGCACACACACACACTGTGAGAGATACGCTGTTGGAGTCCAACACTCATCAGCCCCAGCCAGCATGGTCAATAGTTAAGGATTGTGGGAATCTTATCCCAGCAATATTTGGAGGTCACCACGTTGGCTACCAGTGTCTTGTTCTGCGAATCGCTATGTACTTTAATTGTGCTATATAAATATGAATAAGATGTTAATAAAAGGAGAAAGTTGTCTACAGCCCAGCAAAGGAAATTCTTCCACACCAGACTTCACATGCTTTAATTATAATTAGGACCTGGTAATAAGACGGCCACAGAGAAAAAATGACCGCAGTACGTGCTGGTGGCCCTAATGATGAAGCGTGGAAGGCAAATTAGACTTATATATCAATTAAGCCCATTAATATCACACCAATCTACTATGCCTTCCAGCCTATAGAAAAGCAAATTGAAAGAATCACAGGGACACATTCAAAGCTTTATGTGCTCATTCAGAAAGACCGAGAAGGATAAAAATTATTAAAGGAGAAGTTAATTTAATGAATTGCTTATATTCCTCTAAAGACAGACCAAGCAACTGTGTGTGTGTGTGTGTGTGTGTGTGTGTGTGTTCCTTCTCAGAGAACAAATTTTATTTGGGGGGGGCAATCAAAGGACTTTAATTGAACTAGATCAAAGGACTTTAATTGAACCAGATCAGTTGTTTTGAAAACTTTATAACTTCGAGTATGCTTTTCATTAGCTAAAGACGCACACCTCTTTTGAAATCTGTCCTGCTCTCTGCATTGCAGAGGATTCTGGAGAATATTATAGAATGCACAGTCCATTTACCATGGAATACTGGTCAAGCCTATTGGGCCTCACCTTGACCACATGATCTGAAAGCATGGCAATAACGCATCAAATACTCTCCCTGCCTTAGAAGAGACAGCCCTACTGTCAGAAAGAGTGAGGCAACAGGCTAATGTGACACAGATGCTAGAGGACAGGGAAGCATTTCCCCGAGTCCCTAAATGAGCCTGCCCTGTGCCATTTAGGTATAATGAATCAATTGGATTTAATATGTTCTATTTCCCAATCTTTGGGGGGCAGGGGGGATAGTTTGGTTTAATCCATGCCAATCTGATCAGGATTGAGGAAGTTCACCAATCACCAATTGCTAATTGTTGCACAATATCTTACTTTTTTGGAAGACCAGGATGGGCATAACCTCCTAGTGTTTCATGAGATACAGACAAGGAATCTATTATCTACCCTGCTTGAATAAGTCTGCTATGTATCTCCAGGTAGCAGACCTTCTGTCTGGAATATATTCAGTGTCCATGTTTGCCTTTCTGTTCGAGGAAGTCATAAATAAATCTCAGGGAATATTTCAAATCGGGGATATTTTCATTGTTTTCAGATGGCCTCATCAGTCTTGTCTAAACCATTGCTTCTAAAAAGGCCTGCAAATGTAACAGCATTTATTGTAATAGACACAGCTGTACAAACAGAGCCCTGGATAAAGAGGTATCCACCCTCTGTATGCTTTCTTTCAATTGTGTGATTTGTGCCCTCACAAATTTTGCCTGGTTTTTATTTTTTATTCATCGCCTACCCTTTTCCTGCAGCTTTATCTCTGCACAAGCATGAATCTATGTTGGTCTGAAATGGGCATTGTAAGTCTCAGTCTACATGGCTGAGAAAAGTGATGTCTACATGCTGGATGATTCTGGACCAAGCTCAAATGTTCCTATTCCACCTCAAGCAACAGCCAACTAGAAGGTAATGGAAATTCGTAAGTGTATGTATTAACGCTGACATTAAGGGACATACTGCATTTGACAGTAGAAGTAGAACCTAGCCATCATGGCTAGTAGACATTGACAGACTTATCTTCCATGTATTTCCTTAATCATTTTTCAAAATCATCCAAGTTCATGGCCATTATTACTACTTGCAAGAGCAAATCCCAAAGTTAACCATACACTGCATAAAAAAAATATTTATTTTGTCTGTCCTAATTCTATACAGCCTGTCATGTTTCCTTTTACCCATATTTCCTCTAAACTAAAAAGATCCAAGAGTTGTAACATACCATCCTAGGTGAGTCACTCCATTCCCTTCATGATTTGGGCTGCTTCTTCTCTGAACTTTTTCCATCTCTATGATATCCTCTTAGACGTGTGTTAATTAGAATTGTGCAGAGTTTTCCAAGTGTTGTTGCCCCATAGATTTGTACAATGTCACAGGGATAATGGCAGTTTTATTTTCAATTCCTTTCCTAATGAAACCTACTATGGAAATTCATCCTTTTCACAGCTGCCACACATTGGGTTGGCAGCTTTGCTGAACTATCCACGATGACCCCAATATCTTGCTTTGGTCAGTCACCTGAAGTTCAGGCTCAATAAGCATACAGTAAATGTGAAAATACCTGCCTTTTGGATTTCCCACAGACAACTTTGTTGCCACTGTGAGAATACTGGACAAGATGGGCCATTGACCTAATTCAGTAGGACTCTTTGTTCATAAGCTCACAGGAAGAGAAGGTGCTGCCCAGCAGCTCTAGCTTATCTAGTACCTTAAAATACACCCCCTCTGGACATGCATGTTCCATTTAGCTAGCATGGTTAATAGCTGTAGTTTGATCTATACTCCAAGAGCTCTTAGCACAGGTAGAATACGTCTTTTGCTACCTCGAAGTCCTGCACATTTACAGTACAAATCTGTCTCATATAAAAGAACAATATATTTATCAGGATTCATTCTCACTGTGGGATTTGAACTTGGGTTTATCAAGTCAAGTGTATCTGCCCAAGTTAGAGAACTGCAGCAAAGTGAACATGTCTCTCCTCCACTCCTTCAAACCCATTGCTCAACAGAATATTTTGTGACCTTTCCATTTGCAAATGCATTCTCAGCCATTTGATGTTGGCAGACATTGTTGGTTCTTTTGCCACCAAGACCTAGCCTTGCCCTATCTGCCAGGAGAGCAGTATTGGGTCATGAATTAACACAATTCCCATGAATCTTCATGGACATAGAAGAGATAATTTAATAGTGGGTTTTTTGATGGACTATGGATGGCAAGGTCAAAAGAATAAGAGGAAACAATTTTTTTGATCTTTTGTATGACACCGATAGCATGCACACACACAAAAATTGATCTGTGCCTATGCTATCAGGTCTAGCTATGACTTTTTGGAGTAAGAATTATATAGCTATATGGAGGCTGTATATACTGTAACCTCTACACATTAGGTGGCAGGAGGAGACAACAGGCAAGCACTGTTTCCATTACACCCTGTTTGTGAGCTTCTCAGAGCATCTGGTTAGTCACATTTATACATTACATTGGAGGCAGCCAATGTGGTATCCTCCATATATGGTTGGTCATGGATGGTGGGGGTTGGTCATCTGTGGTCATGGATGGTGGGAGTTGAAGTCCAACAATATGTGGCTGACCACAGGTTCCTTATATATGAACCAGTGTATATAGAAGAGGAATTGAGAACTTGTGCCCCTACTAGTGTTACTTTACTGCAGCCCCCATCATCCCTCACTATTGGCCACGCAGGCTGAGGTTTCTGAGATCTGACCACCTTTGGAAGACTCTATATGGACCTTTAGTCATCTAAACAGCAAAGTCTTTAATGTTTTTACTGGCTGGTGTTACATGAGTTTGTTAAAGTGAGTTTCAGTTCTTTATCTGTGAGTAAACCCCATTGTACTCAGTGGATTTTTTTAAAAAGACCTGTTTACGACTGCACTGTTAAGAAAGCTATTTTGCCACATTATTTGCAACATTATCTCCCTAAGTCTTAAGAATTAGCAGCCGATGATCTGTAACTTAACAGGAAGCTGTCATTTCTTTTTTCGCATCTTCAGTTTAGCAGAGGAAAGGTTACAAACATTTTTCAGGCATCCTTAATATAGACCAGTCTGTTGAACAAGACCTCAAAAATAGGCATTCTCTGATGTGACGACAATAAATTGATATGTTTGAGAATCTACTTTGCAATGATTGTGTTAATTCAAATGCATATGGTGTTGCTGGAACGCCAATGTTCTCCAGAAAAGGGGAGGGGGGGAATCTTCTAGTTATACCTGGGGAAACATGAGCATATATGCAAAGGTCACATTCTTTATTACAGTCTATTTAAAAATAAATCACAAGGTGAGAGGGGCATGAGCTGAAAATGTTAATTCATTTCTTTACTGGAATAATAATAAAAAAATCCCTAGGAGAACATATAACAAACACAAACCCATTCTGATTAAATTAGTGCTAGATGAGCACCACTAGACTCTAAGCAGATTGGCTTGGATTATTCCAAATGGTCTTTCCTCCAAATAAGGATATACTTTGCCTTATTCAGTCCAAACTGAATAACTGCTATAGCCACTCTCTGGGTGGATGATGGGAAATTATGTGGAATACTATTTCTAGTTGGATTTAAACTGAATTTGGATAATGATGGCCATCATCATCATCATCATTATTATTATTACTATTAAAAATCTTATCTTATTATTATTATTAAAAATCTTACCTGCCCTTTACTATGAAGTACCCAGGTAGGCTATGGCAGTTTTAAAAAACAATACTAAAAACCGTTGAACCAAGGGAAGAGAACAGGGAAGGTACACACACACACACACACACACACACACACATCACACTTTTATGGAGTTCTAATTATGGGTGCATAATTCCCATCTCCTATGTAGAGGAAGAATTATGAGCCCACTGACTTTATATTCCCAAGCCAGAAAACACACATCTCTTTGGATCACTGGTGCACTGAATCATGAGAATCTTCTTCCATAATTTTGTTCATCTATAGAATGACTGGCGTTGGGTTTATGGGGTGCAAGAGGCTTCAGCCCCCTCGGTATTTTGTATCAGGAACCAGGAGGGGGCTGGGATGAGCAAGGGTAAAGATCACTCTCTGCGCTTTGCCTCCTCCTCCCCGCCCAATGTCGCAAGGCCTGAGCAGATGACTGGAGCTGTTCTAAGGTTTAGGATTATGAGAAATGAAACAAATCACAGGTGCCATCATCCTGTACTGATCATGTTTCATTGAAGGCTTATCCAGACTTCCTTTTGTATCATGTTACTAGGCAGAAGTCCCTGTTTTAAGTCCCAGTCTACTGAGCTAGACAGATCAAAGACTCAACTCAGTACAGTGGTACCTCAGGTTAAGAACTTAATTCGTTCTGGAGATCCATTCTTAACCTGAAACTGTTCTTAATCTGAGGTACTACTTTAGCTAATGGGGCCTCCCGCCGCTTCCGCGCTGCCACATGATTTCTGTTCTCATCCTGAAGCAAAGTTCTTAAACCGAGGTACTATTTCTGGGTTAGCGGAGTCTGTAACCTTAAGCGTCTGTAAGCTGAAGTGTCTGTAACCTGAGGTGCCACTGTATAAGGCTTCCTATGTAACAGCAACACATCAAGGCTGCTTCCATTGCCATGTTTCCTTCCTTCCTTCCTTCCTTCCTTCCTTCCTTCCTTCCTTCCTAGATTAATTACAGAAAAAGGAAGTGCCACCTTGTGCCTGAAATACAAATAACAAGTTCCCTTATGTTCAGCAGAAGAAAATAAGAAAACTGGTTAGCTGAGTGATATTGACTAGAAAATTGCCAAAGGCTAATCTGCATGTAAGCACTTTTTTATTTCAGTTGCAAGTGTAATAAGAATTTTACTACTGCCACTGCATGTAGCACAATGTGTCACAACAATTTGGAGGATGTTGCGACAATGTGTTGCAACATCATGCACATGATGGAAATACAGTGGTACCTCGGGATAAGTACTTAATTCGTTCCGGAGGTCCTTTCTTAACCTGAAACTGTTCTTAACCTGAAGCACCACTTTAGCTAATGGGGCCTCCTGCTGCTGCCGCGCTGCCGGAGCACGATTTCTGTTCTTATCCTGAAGCAAAGTTCTTAACCTGAAGCACTATTTCTGGGTTAGCGGAGTCTGTAACCTGAAGCGTATGTAACCTGAAGTGTATGTAACCCGAGGTACCACTGTACTTTTGGTGTCACTTACCACCCTCCTTTCTCTCTCTACCTGCACCCTTTCGGCCATATGGCAGCCAGATGCAAAAGACAACAGGGCTCCTGTACCTTTAGTCACTGTGTACCCTCTTCCTATACAGATATTAAAGGTGCAGGAATCCTGTCCCTCTTTGTTTAGAAGATAGTGATTTATTTTGAAGATTTTTAAACAGCTTGATCAAAGAGTTATGCAAGCAGCATACTAACAATATTGTGGTTAAAATACAGCTAAAATCCACAAACCAATTAGAAACAAATATACACAAATAATAAAAATAAAATATCAATATAAAATCTATTTTCCCCCCGAATTACATTTTACTGAGTTCCGCAGTATTTTTTATAGGCATGTAATACGTTCATAACAACAGCAACACAAAAACAAAATAACACTATAGTGTAGTGCATGCCCCCACTTCCAAGGAAATTACCAGAAAGGTTTACAAATACAGGTTTAACAAAGACCACTGTAACAAGGTTAGGACCCCAAACATTTTGGCCAGAGATCAAACAAACATTATTTTTGGGTTTCTGGAAGCCTCACTATCCAGATTGGACCTCATCTGCACCATAAATTTAAAGCAGTATCATACTACCTTAAACAGTCATGATTTCCCTCAATGAATCCTGGAAATTGTAATTCATTAATTCTAAGAACAAAGAGTTGTTAGAACCCTATTCCCCTTGCAGATGAGCAACTCCCAGATTGATTTAATGATCAATCTCCTTTCCCATGGAACTCTCAGAACTGTAGCTCTGTGAGGGAAGAAAACCATATCCTAACAATTATTAACAACCTTAATATATTTCCCAGGATTCTTTGAGGGAAGCCAGAGTGAAATAAGTGTATCATAGTGTCAAAGTGATATGGCATTGCCTTAAACCTATAGCACAGATGGGGCCTTTGTCTTAGTGCATAGGATGCCAGATGGTCATGGAGTCGTCTTTGAATTTGTCTCCTCTTCAAAATCCATTTGCTGCTGTCAGTTTTCCCATTAACACTATCTCCCAGACCTTTGGCCACCACCCCTGTAGAGTGAATGAATTATAATGTCAGTTAAAAAAAAAAAAAGGTAGCTATATTATGTGGCTGGGTAGGATTGCTGACACAAAGTAAGTTTTCAGCAGGAGTCTGAAAGTGTGGCCTCTGGCTGCCCTAACACTCCCTTCACTGCTTCCACAAGCACACATTAGATTCCAGCTGCACATGCCTAGCTATGTGTACTCAGATGTAGCAAAAACAGTGGGGTTGTCTTTCACATAAGTAGGGCACAGATTGCAGCTCCTGTTACCATTTTCATCATCTTCAAATTGCCCGCTTAAGAAAACACCACCACCATAGGAGTTGTATCCAATTAATAGACATCACTTACTTAGGCCTGTTAGCTTCAGTGGGTATTCACTGAGCAGAATGAGCTTTGTGGGAAATCCTAAAACTTGGGCACTATCCCATGTTGTCTGTTCCACATTGTATGGTGATGTTCAGGTTAGAATATTATATTAGAATCTTTGGTTCTCATACTGATGTTTATCTCCCTCTTTTATTATTTTTTTAATGAATAGTATATGTGAGGAGACCTGATCTAGACTGAGAATGCTATTTGGGGAAGGAATTTTATAACCCACTTTCCCCTGCAATATTTTCCCATTGTGTGAAAGGCACCTTCTTCCTAAGGTCTCCCCAAGCTGCTGTTTACTCGCAGTGCTGCCATTTACTGTAAAACCATGTACCAGGAGCAAATAGCAGCTTTAAGGTGGGGGGAATTTTACAGGAAGATGCCTTGCATACCCTCCAACATTTCTCCAATGAAAATAGGGATGTCCTAAGGAAAAGTGGGACATGCCAGAATCAAATCAGAAACTAAGATAACTTCTGTAAATACGGGACTGTCCTTGGAAAATAGGGACACTTGGAGGGTCTGGCCTTCTGCATTGTGATATAACACAGTGCACACAGTCTGCATTGTGATATAACACAGTGCACACAGTCAAATTGAAATCTGTAGCAAACTGTTCATGTGCAAATTCTGAAAATGATTTCAGAAATTTGCAAGTTGACTCAGAAAGGAGGAGGGGTGGTGCATAAGTGGGGCAGTAGATCATGCTTTTTCACCCACTCTCTTTTTATTTAAAACAGTGAACTCTCCACCTAGAGTTGTCATGCAGAATAGGGCTGGTTTTGTCAGTCTTGAATGATTCCTTGGGTGCTGGCCAGCCGTGCCGTGGTTAAATCACCCGTGGCCACACACACCCTGAAAGCTGATTGCCTGGGGCTGCCCCACAGAGGGAAGAACTCCAGCAACAATGACGTGGCCAGCATGACACAGGGGAGAGGTCGCATTGCTCCGCCCCTCAGGCCAGTAAGCTGTTTTGACCTGGCTGCCCAGCCACAAAGCTACCCATCAGGAAAAGGTGAGCGGACTTGTGCTGAGATCTTTGGTTATCTTTGAGGCATAGATTTTACATGCTCCCAGAGATTAAATTTTTGAGCCCATAGTGTTACTGGCTCAGTTTCCAACAGACTTTGCTCACAGCAGCATACCAGAATATAAAAGTAACCTTCTCTTTTAAATGGCATTATACAAATAAAATCCTGGATCCTAGTATTGTCTTGAAAAAAGATTGTGTGCACTCTGCATTCTCCACAGACCATACTGTTTGTTTGTGGCTGCTTACATTCTATTTTATAGTCTCAGGATGCTCTCAGTGCAGCTTACAAAAGAGTCTTGCAACAAAAATAGCATTCAAGTTTAGTTTCGGGAACAGAGAAAAACATGGTGGCCGTGTGATATAAGAGTGATTCATTTCCTGCCCTCGGCCTTCACTGGTCTCACCCTCAGCCTCCACCAACTAGGCAGCAGAGCCCACTAAAGGCATGATAGTGGGGCTGAATAGTTGGATCCCACTCAGCCTGTGTTGAAATCAAATTTCCCCTTTCTGTCAGCTGCCTGGCAACAGTTCCCAAAGAGGATCTCCGAGGGAAGCATGTGGGAACAAGCAGATGGAACTTGTTCAGTCCACAGTGGACTTTGATTCCCTAGATGTCACAATCAGTGATTCATTTGGGGCCAAAACAGACACTCATTTTCAAACCCTGATTAAACATCTAGTCAGGAAGGTGGGATGGAAGGATAGGCACATCTCATTCTCCGCCACCTAACAGTATGGACTGAGCAAGGCCCCTGAATCACTCTGAAGTGCTGAATTGATCCCAGGACTGGATCAGGCAGCCTGCTAGTTTTCAAGTAGTTTTTATTGTAGTTAGAGGGCTTGCTTATGTGGAAGAAGGAACTCAGAAGTCATGCTGAGCATGTAGATTTCCATCTGCAGTGTCAGAAAGCAGCAACAAAGGATTTGCAGATGATTTAGTGTTCTCCCCCTCCTTACGTCTAGATAAAATATGAAGGGGCAATTCATGTATTGCTTCCATCACCACTTACTGGTAAGGTGCAGAGCAGGCATAGGCAAACTTGGCCCTCCAGATGTTTTGGGACTACAGTTCCCATCATCCCTGACCACTGGTCCTGTTAGCTAGGGATGGTGGGAGTTGTAGGCCAAAAACATCTGGAGGGCTGAGTTTGCCTATGCCTGAGCCTATTTGTGTAGTTATCTTGAACGTTGGGTTACATAGGCAAAATAACTGTATTGACATTGGAATTCTACTGAATCTGTGTGTATGAGTAGATCATACATTTGGGTTTTTTTTTCTAGTAGGAAAAAGAAAATTATTGCACATAGAAAATTTGTAGATAAGGGGAAATATTAGTCTAGTATCCTTCATTCTGAGGTGCTTGTTTTCTTTGTTCAGGAAGTTGTGTGTGTTGTAAGGAACCATGGAAATAATATGATCTCCAGGAACAGTTCAGAACCATCACCCCATCATGCAATTCATCCAAACCAAGTGATAATTATGCAGAATTTATTTTCTCATAAATTAAATATGAAAGACAGATTTTATCTTTGATTTTTTGCTTGTGTCAGAGGCAATGAACTTAGTCCTGTAGTTTTGGATGAATCACACATTCCTCTGAGGGGTTAAGTATCTCATCAAATGGCCTTATCCATTTTATTGCCCATTTTAATTTTATCTTCTCCCCCCCCCACACTTTGGTATTTAACATCATTAAATATTTGTGGATACAGGAGAGCTTACGCAATGGCTGCCTGAAATATTTTCCCCCAGCAGTTACAGAGGGCTGATTTACTAGGCTGCCTTAGCACCCAAAAAAAAATTCCTTACAAAAGTGGCTCAGTTGCTCATGTTCTCCTGTACTGTAATTTTTATAGGGATATAAGACCCTATTTTATCTCACCACTATTTTTTCTAAACTTGGAGAACTCAGATGAATTTGAGGTTTCAGTGTTAATGGCAGATTCCAACTCTAAGAACACAAAAATATAGCCAAAATCTTTGCTGTAGCCATCAAAACTAGGTCACAATTATTAAAGGAAAGATAAGTTCTGTGTCAAAATTGTTTGCATTTTTACTTGTTTCTGATTGTTTACACATTTCGTTATTCTCTCTTTTCAGAAGGTAAATGTTCTGCATATATACTTAGCCTTTTCATTTGTTTGGCATGGTTGTCTTGATAACCCTACACTGTATTTGATGTATATGGTCTGCAGACTATAACTCGATAGAGGCTGGATTTGGCACAGTTGCTATGATAGAGATTATTTATTAATGCTGTCTCTCCACTTGCCAAAAGATGGCAGTAGAAGCTTACAGTCCAGAGCCTGATAGGCAATATTTGAACAAGTAATTATCTACCAAGCAGCAATTAGGTATCATGGAAGGCATGTTTCTTTCATTCCTGCAGTATGAAATGAATCTTCAAAGGACACATTCTTAAAGTTATAAACCTCCTTAGGGGAAAAAAGTTATCCCTGTAGATATTAGGTGTGTGTGTTTGTGTTAGTATTCACTTTCCTTGCTGTTTAGTGTTTAGCTTTCCCTATTGTGGGCAATATTGTGGGCTTCAATCTATTTCACACTATCTTTTTGACTCTATTCCTGGATCCTGTAAGTGTTAGAATTTAATCAAGGTCTGGGATGTTACAATGGTTGCCAGACTTCTCTAATCCCTGGATCCAGCAGGTGTTAAAAGCTAATTAAGCCAGGCTAGTTTCCTGTGTTGAGATGAGTGCCTGGGTGATGAGCCATTAAAAGAACAAAGAATCAAAGAGCTCCCACGAGATGGAAAATAGGTGCCTCCCCTCCCTCAGCAAATAAAGAGAGAGTTGAGAGTTAGCTGCTGTTTGAGCTAGAAGATGGAGGCAAAAGCAGCAAGATGGAAAGCCAGGGAGGCAGAGAATGGTGTTTGAAGTCTGTCTGAATCGAAGGCTTCAGCTATGGGAGAAGCAGGACCCTCTTGGAGTGTAATACTGGAAACTGGAGGCTCAAGTTGCATATATGTGTAAATAAACAGTATATTGTGAAGTTACCACAGTCTGTGCTGTGTGAACCCTGAGTAAGCGCCTGGAATCTCATGCCACTCTGAGATTGAAGTGGTGTGCAACACTATGAAACAATTAGCATTCAAAACAAATTGTTTCAAGTTGAATTTAGAAATGGAACATAAAAAAGTCAAGGTGAAATTAATTTGCATAGGTTGGGATAACTGTCCAGTCTACACAGGAATAGTAAAAGCTATTGCAAGTGTCCAATTATTTTAAGGGAGGAAGTGGGAGAGATGGTGATGCTGAACAATCCGTCTGGAACCACCATCATTGGAAACCAACATTTCCTCAGTGAGTCAGACCATTGGTCTATGTAGCGCAGTATTGTCTACATGAGTAGCACTGTGGTCTAAACCACTGAGCCTCTCGGGCTTGCTGATCAGGAAGTCGGTGAGTTGAATTCCTGCAACGGGGTGAGCTCCTGTTGCTTAGTCCCAGCTCCTGCCAACCTAGCAGTTCAAAAGCACACCAAAAAGTGCAAGTAGATCAATAGATACCACTCTGGAGGGAAGGTGAACGGCGTTTCCATGTGCTGCTCTGGTTTCGCAAGAAGCAGCTTAGTCAGGCTGGCCACATGATCCGGAAAAACTGTCTGTGGACAAACGCCGGCTCCCTTGGCCTGTAAAGTGAGATGAGCGCTGCAACCCCAGAGTCGTTTGTGACTGGACTTAACTGTCAGGGGTCCTTTACCTTTACCTTTTATTGTCTGCATTATCTGACTGTAGCTCTTTACAGTATCAGGTCTGTCTTCCATTGTTACCTGGAAATGCTGGTGATTGTACTTGGGACTTTCTGTATGCTAAGCATGTGCTCTGTAACTGAGCTATAGCCCTTCCCCTTCTTAAGAGGTTCAGAAATGCTGTGCCATATATTTCAGGCTGTGTGGCACTGTGCACTTACTGGACCCTTCCATAGTTGTGATGGAAAATAAGCAGAGTTCCAAGGAAAGTTCACTGTGTCATCCAGCAAATAAATGTAGTTTACAATGTGATCAGTGCAATATCTTATCCTCTGAGCTCATCTATTTGACCACCTGGGAAACATTTACATGAGCTTTCTGTAATTTGGAACTGTGGACATGTTGGAGATGCCTGGGACTAAGTCTTTAGCTCCAATGATTTGGTTTTTAAGATTTGTCAAGGTGTGTTGTTGAGAACTTTTTTTTTTCCATTTCCATTTTGGTAGATGGGCATTTTGATGGATGTCAGAACAATGCTATCTTCAAAAGGGGGGGGGGATCCAATGTATTAATCAAGTAGAGTTAGGAATTTCCAAATGATTATGCAGTTTCCAAATGATTTTGGTTGATTCCTCTGTCTTTCTGTGCAAAGGGATATTGTCATTATAACTGAATTTTGATTATTTGAATTATGAAACAGTGACCAATTTTTAATTTTCTGGAGTGTGTTGAGGAATCACACACACTTTAGTGCAGATGTTTTTTCTTCTTCTTCCATTTGACACTTAAAAATGTGTTTCAGAAACTTTAGGGGAGGCAAAATTTTCCAGAGGTATATCACATTATGCATGATGGAGAAAGTGAATTCAGAAGTGTTTTCTCCTATTCTGAACACTTGAATTCAGTGTCATCCAAAGAAATTGATCGGCAGTAGAATCAAAACAGACAAAGGAAAGCAATTCCTGCAGTACATAATTATCTTAACAGAATTCAATGCTACAAGTAGTGGAGATGACCATTGCTTGGATAACTTTAAAAGCAGTTGGATCACCTCATTTTCTACAGGTTAAGAGGATGTTAAAGGAAAAAGAACAGAAACGCGAGCTTCTGGCCAAGTGGCAAATCTAATTTCACACACTTCACAGAGGTTTCGCTATGAAGCAAAAAGAGATGCTTGACCATTCATCATTATTAGCTACTATTATTACTTAATAAATTTCTATCCTGCCCTTCACTCGAGGATACAATATAGAAACACAAAAAAATACATAACAGAGTAAGAAACAAAAACAATAGCCCTCCTCCCAGTTTAAAAGGAAATGGCTTGTATAATAAGTGAAAAGCTTGGGAGAAGAAGAATATTTTTGCCTGCTGCCTAAAGGTATATAAAGAAGGCAGCAGGTGAGCCTTCTTGGGGAGAACATTCCACAACTTTGGAGCCACCACAGAACAGGCCCATTCTAATGTTGCTGCCCTCTGGAGCTCTCACAGAAGTGGCACACAAAGAAAGGCATCAGATGATGATTGCAGGCATCGTATCAGTTTATATAGGGAGAGGGGATCCTATTAAAAGCCACTGAGAGCTTGAGGAGATTTTACAGGGACACCTGTGTCCCTCCCAGCAGAGGACATCATACAGGGCAACAAAAACATTTTCTGTGCCAAAATCAGGGCTAAACCCTGATTGAAATGGATCTAGAAAATCATTTGCGTGTCGAGGTCCCCAAGCCACCCCAATAACTCACACATCACACATCAAATTTTGTTTTAGGTTTTTGGCATGATTTTGGCCACAACTTTATTTGAATACACACATGTGAGTGGTTGCTTAGGCATTGGTTACGACTATCTGTCCTTGCCCCAGGGACAGAACTGACGTCCGGATTCCAGCGGAAGCCAGTCAGGGAAACAATTTTGGGGAGAAATGAAGCTGGGCATCAGTCCCTCATCTCTCACCCTCATGCCCCCTGGGGCTTGCACGGCCCAAGTCCAATGCCAGGGACTAGGACGAAAAGGATGGCAAGCCCCTGAATTCCTTTAACGGAATTCCCTCACAGCACCACCACTAACCCCTCCCAACCAATTTTAACCAACCTTACAAGTTGTGACGATTTGCTACGCAGTAGGCAAATACCAAATGGCACCAGCCAATCAGCCAAATGGACAAAATTCCTACTAGGCCCCTGCCTCAAGAGCAGACGACCCCATGACAGGCATAGCAAGGTCAAATGCAAAGAACCCCCTCAATTCAGGTAGGGTGGGCGGGTGATCCAGTGCAAGCAGCCCAAGAGGACGCCCAAAGATGGGCATCCAGCATTTAAAACCTCTGACCCCTCCTCCACATTGGCAACAACGAAATCTCCCTGGAGACTCAATTTACCCAATCACTGCCTGAGTCCCCTCCAAACATCTGCCCAGTAACAGTGGGGTGGCCTGCAGGCCCCCACCACAACATGTGCTCTCTGTCAGGGAGAACACGTTATGTTGAAGTCTCCCAGAAGTAGCACTGGGAGTGCTCAACACTGCCTCTGAGACCAGCTCTCTCAGCTTATGCGGGGAGACTGCTGGGCAATGAGGTGGGCAGTAAACCAGCAAAATCCCTAATCTGTTCCAATTGCCCAATGCCAGGAACATACATTTGTTCCGCACCCTCCAGCTGGACAGAGACCCCCAACTCTCAGGTCTACCCTGATGCTGCACCAAATACCCAGGTGGGCACAGCTCCAACTCCACCCTGCTCACCCACCCAGGTCTCAGTGATACAGACCAGATCAGCCCCCTCATCCACGATCAGGTCATGGATGAGGGAGGTCTTATTCAGAGCCAACCTGGCATTCAGCAACAGCAGCCGCAGACCCAAGGACTGACTGATAGGACAACCACAATTCCCCAGGTAGGAGGAGGGGCTGGCACACAAGGCAGTCACTAACTGCCTGTGGCATGTGCCCCTTACCTGGCCTGCCCCGCTTCCTAAACTATACTGCAGCTGGGGCTTACCTGCTCTTCTCCCAGACACATAAGACACAAACTAACTTCAGAAACCTCTGAATATGGAATTCCTTCTTCCTGGAGACACAGATGGTCACAATATTGATGGGCTTCTGTCATGTAATTAAAACACATCTGTGTCCTCCCAGAGTTTTGGAAGCATTGGGTTAAGCTTGCTCTGGGTTTCAGGACTGCCTGCACTCTAGTTGTTTATGCTGATTATTTTGGATGATTTATTTGTGTTTTGGATTTTAAAATGTGGTTTGAGTTTATTGTGTCAGGAACTGCTTTGTAACAAATCTCTACCCAGCCTTGCCCTGGGTTCTATTTGTTCTCCCCAGCACTCAAACCTTTTGATATTCAGTGAGTGTTTAAGGACCCCCACCTACAGTCTCAAGTGCTACAGGGTCATCAGAAGGTGCACTGCATGGTTCTGCGGCTATGGTGTCTGCTCTAACAAAATCCAGTTACTTGTATTCAAAGCATTCTTAGCAGATTCTGCTTCTGGGATGGGGAATTGACATCTAAAGCCCTAAATGGCTTCAACCCTGTATACCTGAAGGATACATGTGTCCTTCAATTGGTGGAGGTCCAATTGGTAGAGGTCCAGCTCCAAGGGCTTTCTGGTGGTTCCCACATTCAAGAAGTGAAGTTATAGGGAACCAGACAGAGAGACTTCTTGGTAGTGGCACCTGCTCTGTGGAATATCCTCCCATATGATGTCAAATAAATAAATAATTATCCAACCTTCCATAGACATCTGAAGACAGCCCTGTATCAGGAAGCATTTAATGCCTGTGTTTTTCATATTTTGTTGAAAGCTGCCCAGAGTGGCTGGGGCAACCCAGTCAATGGGGTGGGCTACAAGTAATAAATTGCTATTATTATTATATCATTGTTGAAGGATTAGCACAGAATTCAGGGATAGGAATATTCACACTTCACTTATATAAAAGTTGTACATTGCTGCTGCAGCAACTACTGTAATCCATCAATTAAAAATATTAATCAAATAGAGTATTGGTGATTATCAATTTTAAGTGGGCTTGGAAGTACAAGTTACAATTGCTTGTTTTGTAAGACTATTTTGCATTAAAAGGCAATGAACACATTAAAGCTTGGTTTTCCTTTAATCGGTTAAAAGGCAGATACTTAATCTATCGTCTTTAATCTGTTGACAGCTCTGTAATATTACTGTATGATGCATTTGAAAATCTTTGCTGAGCTCCACATAAACCCAAATAATGTTTAATAGCCCACAAGACAGCCGAGGAGAATCTAGACTGGATTCAGGAAACTGCTGGTGTTTGAAACTTTGTACCAAAATTCCACACCATCTCTACAGTTTAGAATTTCTTGCATTATCTATACATTGCTGACATTTATGTTAAGGATTTCACTGTGTATTAGGCTTACCTGCTTAGATGTGAGTTTAATAAGAAAGCCTTCTTAAGTCTTGAATGGTCTGAACAACAGATAGATCTCCCAGGACTTGATGTCCAGAGGCAAACCATTCTTACCTGTTCTTAAGGCGAAGCATGCTTTGGTTCCTTGGGAGTGCTGGGCAAGTATGCAATATTTGTCTATCAAGATAACTAAGATGGATCTTAGGGACCATCAATAAAGTATGTCAGCAGATGCAAGGTGGGGCTCAAGGAAAATGGACAAAGGGGGTCTTCTTGTCAACATCTCTCACACACAGTGAATGAGTGTGGGAGGCAGAGTGGCATCATGCCTTCTTACCATGCCCTCAGTACCAAATTGTTCACACTCCCCAATGGTCACTATACTGGGTGTTAGTAAGAAAGGAGCCCTGTATGTGGGTGCAACTTTATGCACACGGGAATCCCCCACCCAATCAGGGATCCTCATAGGCTCCTCTGAAATGGTTGAATGTGGCACCCACACCCCCTCTTGAGGGTATTATACCCTTAGCTTTGCACCTCCCTTGGGTGTTTTATGAACTCTTACATGAACTCTGATAAGGCGTTTTGCTTGCCTGGATGGAGGATAGAAAGGTGTGCGTAGTTGTGTGCGTAAATTAGTCTGCTACACTAAAGATAACATTTGCATTCATTGCTCCATTTGCCCTTGCCTCTGGCCCCACTCACTACTAGCATGTGGCCCCTGGAAGGTTGCCCGGAAGGAAATGCAGTCTTTGGGCTAAAAAGGGTTATATAAAGGCTTGCCCTGTATTAAAGATTTGAACTCCTTAGGATAGATTGCCTGTCATCAGCAATGCAGAGTTTAAATGAAAGGTGATTGGGGGGGGGGATGTTTTTGAAGCTGAACTTGGGTGAAGCTACTTTTCCTCCCACTACTCATTGAATGTTTTAAAGAACTGCATATTCACATTGGGATCTATCTCATCAGGCAAATTCTAAATCCTTTTATGAATTTCAAGATGCTGAGAAGTCTGTAGCTCATTAAGAAGAGAGAGAAGGATGCCTAGGATAAGCCAGATATTGAAAGTGGTCCCCAAGGGAATTTGGGGGCAGGAGGGATTTGTGGTATTAGCATTTCTAACAGGATTTTAAAAGTTTCCGATGCCACCATCCCCCAAAAGAAACCCCTTAATAGAGAAAGCTATTGGGATTTGAACACTTTCATGAGCCATTCAATCACCTGGAGACTACCTTAGTTTGTAAAGTGTTATCTGCATTACTCTTTTGCGATTTAAGAATATTTGCCCTTTTGCTGGATATAGCACTGCTAACCTTCCTGTCTTTTGATGCCCAGTTGTCTTTATGGTGCATGCTCAAGAACATGCCATTTTAATAATGACCTCTTAAAGTACAGTAAACCATTGCGGTATCAGTCTCAGTGCCACCCTTTCCTACGCAGTGAGTACTGGGAGGTGCGATAGAATGAACTCCAAACAAACAATGATCTGGATTAAAAATGGCCACAACTTTATTGATTACAGGTGTAGGAGGAATTTTGGCTCAAGCATTGGGTGTATATCCATTTCACCCTTCTGCCAGAGGGCTGAAACCACTTCAGGGTCGTGCCAGGGAATATGGCCTGCCCTAAGATGTTGATCTATTGAGGTGGTTGTCCTAAGGTGGGGGTCGGCAAACTACAGCCCGTGGGCCGGATCCGGCCCAATTGCCCTCAGTATCTGGCCCGTGGATGGTCCGTGAATCATTTGATTCCTTCGTTAAATTTTTTTTTATTAATTTTTTCCCATGTGCTGCCATTTTTTTGGGGGGTGCCATTTCCCCCCCTCTCCCTCTCTCACACAGTGTCTCCTCCCTCCCTCCTCCTGGCTTCTCCCCACCCTTCTCCCCGCCCTGCGTAAAGGAGGAAGGATTGAGCTGGCTGAGCACCATTTTGGGCAGCACCGCTCTGGAGTTAGCCAGCCCTTGCCCGGCAGCACCATAGGTAGGCAGGGGGAGGGGAGGGGCTAGGGTATAGAGGGGAGAGAGAGAGAAGCCCCCTCCTCTGGGTACGCATGCATGGTCCAGCCTGCCACAAGGTCTGGGGGATGGTGAACTGGCCCCCTCCCAAAAAAGTTTGCTGACCCCTTTCCTAAGGCCTCCACTGAAAGTGCTATGGCTCAACTGCCCCATACCTAGCTTCAGGACAGAGAATTCCACTGATACCCCTCTAATGTGGTACCTTGGTTATGACACTGGTTCAGTTCATGGTAATGTACCACTTCACCCAAAAGCTTAAAGTCTAGGCATCCACCCAATGCCTTAACCGCCCAAAGTTGTGATGACTTGCTATGGGAAAGGCAAAACCTCTAGACCAGCCAATTTGTCTACAAGCAAATTCCTACCTGGCTCCAAATAATGGCAACCATTAGCAACCCTAGCAAGGTCAGAATGCACAAATAATAAAAACTGGATAAATGAAATAAAACCTCAGGAATAGAGGTTAAAGGAGGCACCTCAAAGGAAATTATGATTAGAATGTATAATACAGAATCGTCCTAAAAATAACAAAATGCTAATAAAGGGTGGGAAGGTTTGCTCTTTGGCCACCTGAGCTTTTATTGAGAGCCAGTGTGGTGTAGTGGTTAAGAGCGGTAGTCACGTAATCTGGGAAACCGGGTTCGTGTCTCCGCTCCTCCACATGCAGCTGCTGGGTGACCTTGGGCCAGTCACACTTCTGTGAAGTCTCTCAGCCCCACTCACCTCACAGAGTGTTTGTTGTGGGGGAGGAAGGGAAAGGAGAATGTTAGCCGCTTTGAGACTCCTTAGGGTAGTGATAAAGCGGGATATCAAATCCAAACTCTTCTTCTTCTTCTTCTTCTTCTTCTTCTTCTTCTTTATGCATTGCCTCATGTTGGCCCATTGGAAGCTGGCATTTTGGCAGGGAATCCCAGAATTCCCCTAATGGCTGGCAAAGACACATGGCCCTAACTGCTATGGATGGTGGACAGAGGCAAGGTCTGCACCTGCCACCCACCTGAGAAGAGTTGAGTAGTCACTGTTTTACTAACATCTGTATTTGGTAACTGAAGATTAGTATTTGTTTCTAGGTTTTTTTTCTCAAAGTGTTGGCTAGTTGTAACTAGGAATGAAAAGATTTTAACTACAGGTGAAGCCAGTGGAGCAGTTCTTTTCTTTATTTACTTTCCTGAAATTCTGACAGCAAGTTAGTTCTCCAATTCAATGATAACTGAAAATACTGATTCCAGAATGTAGAGGGCAAACTACTGAACTTGTGGAATTGTGGTGGCCCCAGGACACCCTTTCAAACATGTTCATATGCATGACTGCAGAAAAAGAATCTTATGACAACCATCACAACAAGACTGCACTTTGCAGTGTTCTGTTAGTGCATATATGCAGATTGGTATCAGAGGAGAGGAAGGGAAATAAATAAATAAAAATAATGGAAAGCTCTGAAGAACTGCATATATAACACACACTCTCTCTATATATAACAAATAGAAATATAAAACAGACAAATAAGGGAAATTTCTACTCCAGCTCAAAACCCACACCTGGTAATTCAGAAATCATTCTGAGTTGCCAGTGTGGTAAGGGTGTTCAAGTGTCAGACGAGGGCTTGGAAGATATGTTCCTATCTCCACTAAGCCATGAAGACCACTGGGTGATCTTGAGGCTGCCATACACTCATGGCAGGATTCTTGTTAAAATGGAGATGGACTTGAATGAGTAGGTATTGGGAAGCTTCCTTTCAAAAAGGGATACTAGAGGCAAGTGTTGTAGCTGCTAGTATCCCTACATGGGACAGAAAATTGCATGCTATCTCTTCCAACATTTTGTCTACAGTTGTCTCTCAACACCTATTGAAATATTTATAAAGCCTATGGTGTTATTGAAACCTCCTCCATCTGCTGAATTGAAACTGGAAGCACACTTAAACTCATACACACAAAAAGGATTTCTTTAGGCAGGTATGGGGGAACTGTGGCACTTCAGGAGTGGTCGAATCCCAACTCTTACCAGTCATAACTAACATGGCTAAAATTGGTGATGGGGAGTTGTAGTCCAGCATCATCTGAAGGATCACAACTTCCCCAACCTTGTCTTAGAGCACAAGTCTCTTTTGGGGCATGCCTCCAACTGGGTGGAGAGATGACTAGATTACCAGTGCATCTTCAAAGAAGACTCAAGAAACCCTAGCTGTGGTGGAAGGGGCTATGTTTATTCAAATATAACAGCACATATTATCTGCAAACAACCAAATAAACATAATTAGCTATATGAAAATATAGCTCCCTCCATACTCCTGAGCACATTGACAGGTTGCACCTGTTTAGAGAATTACTGGTCTGCAGCAAATTACCGTACCCACATCAGCCTAGCACAGGGTGATGAGTGTGTTCCTTGAAATACACAGCAAACCTTCATGACTTGTCAAATATATATTTCTTGGGGAGCCTAAGACTGCTGAGTTGTTGAATAGAAATAATGGTCTGTTCATTCTCGCCTGCTCATATTGCACTGACACACACAACAAAATCTAGTGTTTGAAAAACATCTGTTTTAATAGCCTCACCTTTTTATTACATAATTCATCCTCCTTTCACTTTAAACTAAGTGCTTCTCTACCTCTGTAGGCCAACACTAAAAGTGACTTAGGAAAAGATGAATCAGAACACATTTCCTAATAACCTTGCAAATAAGGGAAGAAAAGTGGTTGACACTAATGTGCAAGCGCTACAATACACATTTAAGTGCAGAGTGCAGTTGATCATTAATGTCGTTGGTAGAGTATCTGGGTTTTTCAGTCTCAAAAGGAAATAGAGCCTTTCACAAGGCTGTATTAGAGCCTTTAATCAGAGATGGATGCTGTTCAAAAGGCATTTAGCAGCTGGAGTGAAAAGTTTACCTAGTCACTGCCATTTCCCAAGAGGAGTACCTTCTAGAGCATGTGCACTTATGCCTATAAGCCGTGCCAGTCTTAAATGCATTTACTTGGAAATAAATTCAGGGCTGTGTCTCTTCACTTTTTAATTTAAAAAAAGAAAAAGAAAAAAGAAATAGAAATCCCTACATCCAGGCAATCCATGTTCTGCATTAAGAAAAAGCTGAGTTTTGAAATATGTGTAAATTATATTCACAGATACTTAGGGCTGCAACAGGTTAAGCTGTAGAAATCACATTTGATTTTCATACCTGTTTGATTTTTCTACCCTATGTTATCCTGATCCTAGCCTGATTTGACATTTGTTTCAATTCAGTAGCAAGTACAGTCGTACCCTGGAAGTCGAACAGAATCAGTTCCAGAAGTCCAGTCGACTTCTGGAAACATTCGGAAAGCCAAAGCACGGCTTCTGATTGGCTTCAGGAAGCTCCTGCAGCCAATCGGAAGCTGTGGAAGCCCCTTCAGACGTTCGGGTTCCAAAAATAGTTCACAAACCGGAACAGTCACTTCCAGGTTTGCAGCATTCAGGAGCCAAAACATTCAAGAACTAAGCTGTTCGAAAACCAAGGCATGACTGTAGTGGGAAAAGTGCCAGGACAACCCTCACCTCCACCCCACCCCAAACAACAACAACAACAATGCTTGGCTACAATGAGGACCTGTGTTTAGAAAGTGTGGGCAAAAGCTAAGTGTGAATGAGCTGTTAGTGTTTGTTTCATCTTTCCTTTCTAAGGGACCAAATTGCATAACACAATCAAGGCTTGACAGCAGGCTATGAGCAGGGAGAAACCAAAGCTGGTCAGTGCCACTATGTTAATGTCATAGGCAACCTCATAGACACTGGCACACATCTTCAAACACATAGATCTTCTGTTAAGGGTCCACAGCAAGGATGGCAAAAGCTAGCCAGAACTTGGAATACTCTTCACTGTAGTTAGACACTTCATCACATGAGGTAGTGGTCATTGGTTCCTGAAAGCTTGCTATGGATGTGGAAGTGTTCCTGCTCAAAACTTCAAGGTAACCTCAGCTTGCTCCTGTAAACTTAACTTTGGGACCTTAGAAGCAATCCCAAAACCCAATGGGCGATATTTTACTTCCAGGGATTAAGACTACAATCCAGCTACTTGTGTCTTTCCCAGTGAAGAAACCCAAGCAAGAGACAAGAGGTTCTGCTCTGGTTCCAATGAAGTTCTGGAGCCATTTTCCTATTAGAGACCATGAGTCCTGTAGACATGTCATGGAGGGAATAGTTGGATCCTGAGGAGGAATGGGAGAAACTCAGGTATTTGGAGCTGGATGATCTTAGGAGAGTCATAGCAGGATGAGGGAAGTGAGATTGGGCCCCAATAATTGTTTGAATCTGTGGCTTCAGGAACGGAGAGCGGGATCCTAGGAGGTACAAATGGGTTGATAGAAGAGTCTTTGACATTAGACACTCCTTCTCCTTCAGTGGAGGTGACTAAGAGTAAAGCAAATGTTGAGCAAGTGGTAACACTCTCTTTGTCTCCAAGAACATGGAGATGCCAGTGCAGTCCCAACCCACTAATAGAAGTGCCCATTTGCATACCCAGTCCTAGAATGTGCAAGAGGCTTATTGTTTGTTGGATGAATGTATCCGCTTACACTTAGTAGTGTATCTATACCTCTTATGTATCTGCTGCACCCTGTAACCTGTAATTTGCCTTATCTACCAGTTGGATTTATGCATTGATGCCTTTGGCAGAAACTCAGATGAAAGTTTGAGTTCTCCATCCAGCAGTGAGTGCCTCATGTCTTAGTGCCCTATGTCTTTTATCCCTCCTTGCTTCATGGGCAAAGGCAGAAGTAGAGTCACAAAGCTGAGGGAGGAAAGATAATAAGCTGTATTTGGAAACCTATTACCCTCTTCTAAGAATACACCATCACCATATGAACAGTAGTAGTATCTCTTTCAATGCCAAGGTTGCAACTAGAGAATTGGATTGCATTTCAAAGAAAACTGATGCAATTTGCACTTCCTGGACAAATGCAAAAACCAGAACATGATTATTCTTCAAATTGTGCACATCTCTGAATTATGTGATGCATTTTCAACAGCCTATCCTCTGCTTATACAGATGTGTATTTTAGGGAAAATGCGTATAGAGATGTATAATTTAGATACAGACGCAGCTGGTAAAACACTCCTCTCCCTCCTATTTGCATATTTAAAAATCTAAGGTTTCCATTGGCAAGCAGACATATTGTAGAGATCAAATATTCCTACCATTTTTTGGTGCCTTGCTGGAATCAAAGTCCTGAATTCAGAGAGACACTTGTGAGAGGAGAATGGAACTGCTGTACAAGATTCCTCAAGTGTGTAATAGAGGCCTTTTGGGGTAATTGGGTGATAAGTGTCATTGCACAAAACAAAATCAAGATGAATATCTTTATTGAAGAACGTCCTATCAAATTCCACCCAGATGTTGTAGATAGTGTTTGTCTCAAAGAACTGGGGAATAAACTTCTTTTTTCTCCCTCTGAGATATTAAGAAGTTGCCAGGAAAATGAAAATGAAGAGTGCAGTAAGTGCTGGAAATGAAAACATCAACCCTGAGGCATGAAGTGCTATTGGAGAGGGATCGAGAAACATACAAGAATAAATGGGTTAGAGCTGATAAAGTTTGAGAGCTCCCTTCTTGGTGCTTCACCTTGAAGTTACAGAAATATTTCAGAAAGTGTATCTCTTGGTTGTATGGAGGGCATTTGGAGGGAGATGGAACCATGCTGTCATTTGTCTCATATTCCAAAGTTGTTGGTTGTAGCAGTGTGCAGATGGAGAACTGTACATACAGGCCCCTCCTTTGCCTTCCCGCTGATTTTCTTGAAATTTTCACCCATAAGGTGAGCAGATGCAAACATATATAAGAAAGAGGCTAGGGCTAGAATAGTGTTTGCCAGATGTTGTTGGACTCCAAATCCCATCAGCCCTGGCCAGCATGTGCAATTGGTAATGAATGATAGGAATTTTAGGTCTGCAGCATCTGGAGGGTAACACAATGACTAACTATAGGCTAGAATTTCTTTGTAGGTCCAAGTTGGAACCATGAATTAAAGGTACTGGAACTGGTACATATTGACAAACTGGCAGATCAGATTTAGAAAAGGAACAGTTTCATTCTGAAATGGCAATCATTTGTTATGTATTGGGATCAGCAGTTGGACCATAAATAATGCAGTTTTATGTATTAAATTTGTATACTGCCGTACACCTGTAGATTTCAGGACAGCTCACAACATAAAATCTTTCTGCCCGGACACTGAAGTCCAGCACCGAGGGCCTACTGACGGTTCCCTCACTGTGAGAAGCAAAATTACAGGGAACCAGGCAGAGGGTCTTCTCGGTAGTGGCGCCTTCTCTGTGGAATGCCTTCCCATCAGATGTCAAAGAAATAAACAACTATCAGAAGTCTGATATTAGAAGGCATCTGAAGACAGCCCTGTTTAGGGAAGCTTTTAACATTTGATGAATAATTGTATTTTAATATTCTGCTGGAAGCCACCCAGAGTGGCTGGGGAAACCCAGCCAGATAGCGGGGTATAAATAATAAATTATTATTATTATTATTAAAGCACAATATAAAAAACACAAAATGCATAATAAAATAACAAAAAGACATATAGACTAATCTCTATGCAGCCTATTTTCTATAAAATCTAATTAATTCAAAGAGAGACTCAAAACATTGCATGAATGCACTAGCAAAACAGCAAATAGAAAGCACCCAGATTGCAGTTGTTTTAATAGTGATGTATGGAAGTGAGAGCTGGACCATAAAGAATGCTGATCGCCAAGAATTGATGCTTTTGAATTATGGTGCTGGAGGAGACTCTTGAGAGTCCCATGGACTGCAAGAAGATCAAACGCATCCATTCTTAAGGAAATCAGCCCTGAGTGCTCAATGGAAGGACAGATCGTGAAGCTGAGGCTCCAATACTTCGGCCACCTCATGAGAAGAGAAGACTCCCTGGAAAAGACCCTGATGTTGGGAAAGATTGAGGGCACAAGGAGAAGGGGACGACAGAGGATGAGATGGTTGGACAGTGTTCTCAAAGCTACTAAAATGAGCTTCACCAAACTGCAGGAGGCAGTGGATGACAGGAGTGCCTGGCGTGCTCTGGTCCATGGAGTCACGAAGAGTCGGACACGACTAAACGACTAAACAACAACAACAACAAGAAGAAGAAGAAGAAGAAGAAGAAGAAGAAGAAGAAGAAGAAGAAGAAGATTACAGTTACTTGGCTGGGTGCAATTTTCAATGCCACCACCACTTTCTCTTGGGGGATGAAGCACTGTGCAACTGTGAGACATGAGGCGGCTGTATCTGTATGCTTCTTTATTCCTCCCTCAAAAGCAGCAAGAAAAAGAAGTCTGGTGAGCAAGCTACTCTGCTAAATGAACAGTCTGTCCCAGAAAGGGGCTTTCTGTCCATTGTGACATAGAAAAAGCCTTCTGACAAAAATCCAGCTGGTTTTACAACATTCTCCCACATTGCAAGGAGGCAGGTGATTATCATATGATGTTCACTCATGCGCACATAGAAGAAAGGTTTCTTATACTGAGTCATCCAGTTAGAGCTGTTGCCACTGCCAATCAGTGGTTCTCCAAGGTATCAGAGATCCCTCTCAGCCCTACCTAGAGACATCAGGGATCGAACCTGGGACCTTCTGTATGAAAAGAATGTGCTCTAGCACCAAGCTACACTCCTACCCCAGAAGCCAGGTAGTTTTTCTTAACTGTCTTTGCTTTTGCGGATCTTTTGACCTTTTGATCCATACCTGTTGCTTGATACTTGGATTTGACCAGCAGTATTGTTTATACCCGAGGGACGCGGGTGGTGCTGTGGGTAAATCCTCAGCGCCTAGGGCTTGCCAATCGCATGGTTGGCGGTTTGAATCCCCGTGGCGGGGTTAGCTCCCGTCTGCGGTCCCAGCTCCTGCCCACCTAGCAGTTCGAAAGCACCCCTAAAAAGTGCAAGTAGATAAATAGGTACCGCTTTCTAGCGGGAAGGTAAACGGCGTTTCCGTGTGCTGTGCTGGTGCTGGCTCGCCAGAGCAGCTTCGTCACACTGGCCACGTGACCCGGAAGTGTCTCTGGACAGCGCTGGCCCCCGGCCTCTTAAGTGAGATGGGCGCACAACCCTAGAGTCGGACACGACTGGCCTTCGGGCAGGGGTACCTTTACCTTTACCTTGCAAGGGAGAATGGTATCTCCAGGAAATGCTATGTCGCAGTAACTTGTGTTTCATCATTTAGAATTATTGACTTTCAGAAGAACCCACAAATATTCTGGTAGTAAACTCCTAGCGTAGTGTTAAGTGCATCCATCTGTCTTTTCCTACCTTCAGACTGACTCCCACATTATAGCATTGCTGTGATTGCATATATAAGCAGAGAAAGGTGGTAATTGTTAGGAAAGCTTTTGTTAAATGTTTATCAGTAGGAAAGCAGAAATGCCCAACGCTTTTAATTGCACAGTGATTTTATTATTCAAATGATGGAATTTGCCGAGAACAGCTGCATTTTGTAATCTAACCAGCTCTTAAATAGTGCTTCTGATTTGTGGGTATTATATTATTTGACTGCAGAAGGCTAACTGCACTCAGATTCTTGTGCACATAGTAAGATTTTAAATTGGGGAGTTTGGCAATCAATACAGCAGCGTGTTTTTGAAAGAGGCCTTTGTGAAATTTAATGACCACAACTGTATTTAGAAAACCAATTCCCAGCATTAAATCAAGCTTAATGTTCTAGTCTTTCAGCACGCAAGAATAGTGAGGCTTATCATGAAATTAGTTATAGCTTTGCTATACTTTTTTAAAGAAGAGGAGGAGGAGGAGGAGGAGGAATCCTTCTTATCCTATTGTCATTCAGAAGGTATAGGGATTTTTATTATTTCTTTTGTTCTTCGGATTATAGTCCATCCTTCCCCTCTGAGGCCCAGAATGTGTTCCATAGATTTAATTTAAGTTACAGTTAAATACACAATTAAAAACATCAGCCACACTACTACATTGCAGAAGGGAGGGTGACACCAGGAACTTATATTTCTCATCTACCTTCAAAGCCATGAGCAAAGAGATGTGTTTTCTTAACCTGCTGGTGTTAATGTACAACAATAGTGACAAGTACACTTTGGAGGGGAGGGAGTTTCAAAGCCTGGGGGCCACCATAGAGAAGGTCCTTTCATGTGCCAGCATCCTACAGACCTCAGAGGGCACCAACACTGCTAATACGACCTCCCCTGCCAATCTTAACACTCAGACATATATGCTTGGGAGGAGGTGCTCTTTCAGATATTTGGAGCCCAAGTTCCACCGCCTTGGCACTATATAGCTATGTAGGGATCAGTGAATTTTTCAATTTCAGTTTCTCTCCATTTCTCATTTTCCTCCAGTGTTAAATTCAGTTCTTCCCATTTCTACACCAGTTTGCAATTCTTTAAAAAAAAAATGCATGAAAATTTATCAGCATATTAATGTGTATTTCTGCTACTAATCACTTTTTTATTTGCAATTTCCATTCAATATGCACATTTTTTGCAGATCAAAGTTCCCTAATATTTTTGTGCTTATTACTTGGCAGGAGATTTTCAATCCAAAATTTGGGTAAATGCAGATTTCAAAAGATAGCTTTGTTTTGGTTTGCCTGTTGTTCTAGAAACTGTGAATTGGATAAGTTTGCCTTTAAATGGAAACTGAGTTGGAATTCTCCCCCATTCCCAATCACAGCTGTGCTTTACCAAAAACAACAACCCTAGAACTGATCAGTGCTCCTTGGGAAATTTTGTGGGCAGCCTCACTTCCTGCAAAGCCCATGGACCTAGAGAAACATAAAAAAGTACGTAGGAAAACAGAGCTAAACAATTCTTTGTTGGACCCATAATCTGACTTGGAGGGGGTGGGGATTATTTACATTGCCTTTCAGCTTGAAAATGGGGGACAGACCCCCACAAACAACCCCCAATTCACATTGTTGTGCAGCATTCACACAGAGCAATTGCAAACCCCTAGTATAAGCATTGCAAAATGTTCCTACTTGCAGCTACAAATTTCACCAGCTGGAGCCAGAGACTCCAGTTTCCATCTCTCTCTTTTTTTAAATAAAAAAAATAGAGTGCTCTAATTACACAAATATTTTCTTGTACAGGCAAAGAAGTAATCAATTTGACATTAATTGCCTCTTTCCCCCCCTTCCCCTTTGGCAGCTGGCCCCTGTAAATGCAACCAAATCCTGTACTTTCAGAACTTTGCTCGTCAGTTGATTTGATGGTTAAAACGATAATTGGTATGAAAAGAATAGAGCAGCACTTGTGGGTAGGAGACTACCCTGGGGAATGTGAAGCCAAAGCAGAACAATGATTTTATATTTTTCCTTTTGTTGAGTTTTCATTGTCTAAGTGAGGTGCACATAAGAGAAAAGCGGCAAGAGAGCACAGGAATGCAAACACTCATTTTGTTCATTTCAGAGAGTCAAACGGCAATAGGAAATTGCAAATCTGCAAGCTGTCTAAATTCTAAAAAAAAAAAAAGGAATTAACTGACAACTGTAAGGCACCCATTGTCTCAAACAGGGCAATCCAGCAACCAGTCTTGGGCACCAAACTGTCTGAACAAATTGTGGTGGGTTACGAAAACATGGATTTGCTGCCATAAATCTCTGAGAGCCTCGAGGGCCATCCATATAGTCTACACCTTCTTTTGCAATTGACAGGTGACATGTGGGGACTAACGGGAACAGAGGAAGCTGCTTTATATCAGGTGAGACTGTCTAGCTAGCTGAAGCCAGATCAGAGTGAGGCCACTAATTTACTAGCCTCATTCTGATCTAATCTCTAGCTTTTGTTCACATTCTTTGACGGGTAAAATTTGGACCAAGCAACATCCAGAGAAAATGCATTGATGTCAACAATTATTTTTAAAAGTCAGTGGTAGGGCTTTGTGGTAGCATAAGCAGAAGTTCCCATGTTCAGCACATGGTATCTATAGGTAAATATGAGAATAACCCCTTTCTGAAGATCCTGGAGATGTGCTGGGGGAAGAAAAATACTGATATAGGTAGACCAATGGTAACAGCTTCCCACATAGAATCATAGAATCATAGAGTTGGAAGAGACCACAAGGGCCATCGAGTCCAACCCCCTGCCAAGCAGGAAACACCATCAGAGCACTCCTGACATATGGTTGTCAGGCCTCTGCTTAAAGACCTCCAAAGAAGGAGACTCCACCACACTCCTTGGCAGCAATTTCCACTGTCGAACAGCTCTTACTGTCAGGAAGTTCTTCCTAATGTGTAGGTGGAATCTTCTTTCTTGTAGTTTGGATCCATTGCTCCGTGTCCGCTTCTCCGGAGCAGCAGAAAACAACCTTTCTCCCTCCTCTATGTGACATCCTTTTATAAATTTGAACATGGCTATCATATCACCCCTTAACCTCCTCTTCTCCAGGCTAAACATGCCCAGCTCCCTTAGCCGTTCCTCATAAGGCATCGTTTCCAGGCCTTTGACCATTTTGGTTGCCCTCCTCTGGACACGTTCCAGTTTGTCAGTGTCCTTCTTGAATTGTGGTGCCCAGAACTGGACACAGTACTCCAGGTGTGGTCTGACCAGAGCAGAATACAGTGGCACTATTACTTCCCTTGATCTAGATGCTATACTCCTATTGATGCAGCCCAGAATTGCATTGGCTTTTTTAGCTGCCGCGTCACACTGTTGGCTCATGTCAAGTTTGTGGTCAACCAAGACTCCTAGATCCTTTTCACAAGTACTGCTCTCAAGCCAGGTGTCACCCATCTTGTATTTGTGCCTCTCATTTTTTTTGCCCAAGTGCAATACTTTACATTTCTCCTTGTTAAAATTCATCTTGTTTATTTTTGCCCAGTTCTCTAATCTGTCAAGGTCGTTTTGAAGTGTGATCCTGTCCTCTGGGGTGTTAGCCACCCCTCCCAGTTTGGTGTCATCTGCAAATTTGATCAGGATGCCCTTGAGTCCATCATCCAAGTCGTTGATAAAGATGTTGAATAAGACCGGGCCCAAGACAGAACCCTGTGGCACCCCACTAGTCACTCTTCTCCAGGATGAAGAGGAACCATTGATGAGCACCCTTTGGGTTCGGTCAGTCAGCCAGTTACAAATCCACTGAGTGGTAGCATAGTCAAGACCGCATTTTACCAGCTTCTTTACAAGAATATCATGGGGCACCTTGTCAAATGCCTTGCTGAAATCAAGGTAGGCTACATCCACTGCGTTCCCTTCATCTACCAGGCTTGTAATTCTGTCAAAAAACGAGATCAGGTTAGTCTGACATGACTTATTTTTCAGAAATCCATGCTGACTATTGGTGATCACAGCATTCCTTTCTAGGTGCTCACAGACTGTTTGCTTAATGATCTGCTCCAGAATCTTCCCTGCTATTGATGTCAGACTGACTGGGCGGTAATTATTTGGGTCCTCTCTTTTCCCCTTTTTGAAAATAGGGACAACATTTGCCCTCCTCCAGTCTGCCGGGACTTCCCCTGTTCTCCAGGAATTCTCAAAGATGACTGCCAGTGGTTCTGAGATCACATCTGCCAGTTCTTTTAATACTCTTGGATGCAGTTCATCTGGCCCTGGAGACTTGAATACATCTAAACTAGCCAAATATTCTTGTACTATCTCCTTAGTTATTCTGGGCTGTGTTTCCTTTGCTGAATCATTTGCTCCAAATTCTTCAGGTCGGGCATTGTTTTCTTTATCGGAGAAGACTGAGGCAAAGAAGGCATTGAGTAGTTCAGCCCTTTCTGTGTCCCCTGTTTGCATTTCACCATCTTCTCCTCTGAGTGACCCCATTGTTTCTTTGTTCTTCCTTTTGCTACGAACATACCCATAAAAGCCTTTTTTGTTGCTTTTAACCTCTCTAGCAAGCCTGAGTTCATTCTGTGCTTTAGCTTTTCTGACTTTGTGTCTACACGTGCTGGCTATTTGTTTGAATTCCTCTTTGGTGGTTTCCCCCCTTTTCCATTTTTTGTACACATCCTTTTTTAATCTTAATTCAGTTAAAAGTTCTTTAGATAGCCACCCTGGCTTCTTTAGGCACCTTCCATGTTTCCGTCTCATTGGTATTGCCTGACGTTGTGCTTTTAGTATCTCCCTCTTAACAAACTCCCAGCCATCATGAACTCCCTTTCCTTTTAGTATTGTTGTCCATGGGATCTCACCCAGCACTTCCCTAAGTTTTATGAAGTCGGCTTTCTTAAAGTCAAGAAATTGAGTCCTAGTATGCTTGGCTGCTCCTTTCCGCTGTATAGTAAACTTCAGAAGAGCATGATCACTCGCGCCTAATGATCCTTCCACTTCTACCCCACTAACCAGGTCATCAACATTGGTTAGGACCAGATCTAAAATGGCTGTTCCTCTTGTTGCTTCTCCCACTTTCTGGACAATGAAGTTGTCTGCAAGGCCAGTGAGGAATCTGTTTGACCTTATGCTCTTGGCTGAGTTTGACGTCCAACAAATATCTGGGTAATTGAAGTCCCCCATTACTACTATCTCCCTTCCTTTTGCATGCTTGGCCATCTGTTCCAGGAAGGCATCATCTATGTCCTCCGTTTGGCTTGGGGATCTATAGTAAACTCCCACAATGAGGTCTCTGTTATTCTTCTCTCCCTTAATTTTGACCCAAATGCTCTCACTTTGGCTTTGAGGATCTAAATCTTGGATCTCTTCACAGGTATACACATCCCTGACATATAACGCCACTCCTCCTCCTTTCTTGTCTGGTCTGTTTCTCTGAAATAGATTGTATCCCCCCATTATTACATTCCAATCGTGGGACTTATCCCACCAGGTTTCAGTGATGCCTATTATGTCATATTTAGTTTGCTGTACCAAGAGCTCAAGCTCATCTTGTTTATTTCCCATGCTTTGCGCATTAGTGTACAGACATTGAAGTCCATTAATCATTCCCCCGTGTCTCTTATTTAAGGATTTTTTCCTCCCACCACTAGGTCCGCGTGCTGTTTGCTCCATTTGGTCTATGACATTTGGATGATCATCTTCATTAATTGATAGACTCCTACCTTCAGGAGCACTGTCTCCCTCCCCCATATTAGTCAGTTTAAAGCCCTCCTGATGAGGTTTCTGAGATTTTTGGCAAAAACATTTCTCCCAACCGTTGTGAGGTGCAGCCCATCACTTGCCAGAAGTCCATCTTCAAGAAACTGCAGTCCGTGATCTAAGAATCCAAACCGTTCCTGTTTACACCATTTGCGAAGCCAGCTGTTCACTTCCACTATTTTCCCCTCTCTCCCTGGGCCACGTCGTTCAACTGGGAGGACAGATGAGATGACAATTTGTGCATTTAGTTGCTTCAATTTCCTGCCGAGAGCCTCGTAGTCTCTTTTGATCTTCTGGAGGCTATTGCTTGCAGTGTCATTGGTTCCTATTGTTCAAATGTAATATTATTTTTAATCATTTGGTTTATTTTTAGCACATAGTACACAGCTCACCAAATACCAAACAAGAAATAAATAAATAAATTCCAAGATTGGTTCCAATTGATTACAAACATTTCATAAACAATATGTCATTTCCCTCTGAAATTATAATCTATTATTTCGCTCAAGTGGAATAATAATGCTGTAAGAAAACTAAATTTATCTCAGGCGCCTCAGCAGGTTGATTCTTTGTTATCCATTAATTGTTAATGGCAGTGTTCCATTGAGTCTCTGCCAGTTCTACCAACCTCGGGTTTCTCAAGTGATGTTGTAGCATTCAACATAGATGTTAATTAAACTTAAAAACAAGATATTTTAGCCTAAACAGTCATCTAAATGAAGTATAGTTTGGCTCAGATTGCCTATTTTTGTTTTTAAACTGTAACCCCCCCCACCTTACCATATATTTTATCTAAGTGTGGCTCACTAATTTGGAGGAACTGAAGGCCTAGTTTGCAAACTGAAGATCAAGCAGAATGTATCTGGGGGACAGCAGCCAGATGGTGAAAGGTCTAGAAACCATAATCCTATGCAGAATGGCCAAAAGAGTTGGTTATGTTTATCTTTGAAAAGAGAAAATTAAGCAGGGACATGATAGTGGTCTCCAAATATTTGAAGGATTCCCATGCATAAGATAGATCAGACTGGTTCTCTGTTGTTCCTGGAGGCAGAACTAGATAGAACCAATTGCTGAATACTGCGGGGAAGCAAGTTTTGGCTAAGCATCAGGAGACAATGATAAGAACTAGTTGATAGTGGAACAGATTGGCTTGGTAGGTGGTGGACTTTTCTTCACTGGAATCAATTAAACAGAGGCTGGGTAGCCATCCATTGGGGACTGCTATAGTTTAAGAGTGGGAAATCACCAGCCAAATGCATCTGGCTTTTGCACGGCTGGAATGTAACCTACTGTACAAAGAGAAGACTCACATCCATTGCTTTACCCATTTCTGGCTCAGACCCAAACCATCACTGGCAAATTGCACCTGGAATATAAGAGTCTGATGAGTCAGGCCACTGGACTATCTAGTCCAGCATCCTGTTATCACAGTAGCCAACCAGATGTCTGCAACCAGGACTCTGTCCAGTGGTTTCTAGCAACTGGTGTTCAGAGGCATTACTGCCTCTGACTGTAGAGTCAGAGCTATCATGTCTAGCAGTGCTTGATAATCTTATTCTCCATGAACTTTTCTAATCCTCTTTTAAAGCCACCCAAGTTGGTGGCCATCACGGCTTCATGTGGGAGCAAGTTCCATAGTTTAGCTATGTGCTGCATGTAGAAGTGCTTTATTTTATCTGTCTTCCAACATTCAATATCATTGGATGTCTATGAGTTCTAGCATTATGAGGGAGGGAGAAAAACTTTTCTGCATGCACTTTCAAGTAGCTACACACCAGCCTCGAAATCTTACTGACTTGGAAAGGATCTGCAAAGAAGAGTGGGACAAAACACCTCCTGAGATGTGTGCAAACCTGGTGGCCACCTACAAGAAACCTCTGGCCTCTGTAATTGCCAACAAGGGTTTTGCCACCAAGTACTAAGTCACCTTTGGCAAAGGGATCAAATACTTATTTCACTCATTATAATGCACATCAATCTCTGACTTTTGTCTTCTGGGTTTCTGGGGGTTTTCCTGTTGTTAATTTGATGTCTCTCACAGCTATACAGTAAAACTACCATTAAAATTATGGACTGGTCATTTCTTCGTCAGAGGGCAAACGGGCAAATTTAGCAGGGGATCAAATACTCCCCCCCACACACACTGTAACTTAGAGCCCTGGCAGATGATTTTATAACTTCAGAATTATGGGCAGGCTTTGATATGGAAAGACAATGACAGCTCCAACATCCAGGGTACAATTATTTTTTGTTGGGGAGGAGATTCCATTGCATCAATGGACATACCACCCTCAAGCCACATATCAGCTTAGTTGGAGGATGAGGAAGTCTGATTTTCCTCTAGACTGTGGTATAGTGAGGTTTGACCCTATAGATGCGACAGGAAGTTACCTTGTGGTGGACTTTCCAAATGAAAAGAAGAAAACATAAACAAGAACTTAAAAGTGAAAATCTCAACTTTGCAGAGTAGACTCATTTGGAACTTTATATTACTATATGGCTGGGGAGCCAACATGGTATCCTCCAGATATAGGTAGACTGTATCACCCACAATCTTTCATCATTTGCCATCCTGGCTTAGATTGATGGGAGTTGCAGTTCAGCAGCATCTAGAGGGCACCATATTGACTAACTCCCCCTGCTACATGGCTACCATGCAGTTGATTGATTACTTGTTCTTAAGAGGGTTAACAAGGTCCAATCACCATTTTGCACAAAGATGGCAGAGGGAATAAAGGCAGAGAACGTTTGAATTGTCACTTCAATACGGAAATTCTGTGCACAGTTTCGAGCCTTGTGGTATGTGTTCAAAATGGTAATTATTTTCACCTTTTTTTTTTGTCCTTCCAGTAAATATTTGCTCAATAAGGTAATTACATCCCAAAGTGTAGGATTTTGTGTTTTCAACAAAAGGTATCTACAGAATGTATTTAAGCAAGCAATAAGCTGCCTTTCCAGTGGTGAAACTTCTAATAAATATGCCAGTTGCGTATAAGGGAAGTGGAAAATTAATAATGAATTTCTGACTTATTAAAATCTATTATTCTGAAGGAAAATTTTTTGAAAAGAATGAGTGTTTAATAGAAGAGGAGGGAAAGCTCCCACACTCTGCTGTTCCCTTGTGTCTTAGTTCTATTTTAGAATAAATTATGAGAGAGAGACAATAAAATAACTGACAAATTAAAACACATTCCATTTTTGTTTTTTTAAAGTGCCACTACTTTATATATAGGTGAGGGTCTACATAATGCAGAAAGCCATCTCCTTCTCTTGTTGTATTCCAAAATTTCTTAAAGGTTGAAAGACTAGAATTAAAAAGACAATGTATCCAATCCACCTTTTCACATACAAGCAGTGCATTTTGGCAGACTAGTTTTTCTACAATCCATTAGTCCCCATTCACAGCAATTCCCTTTAGTATTATACATTTACTTTGTTGAACCTCTTTCCAGACTTAGGCAGGCATCTTGTAAACATTTACCTGGGAGTACGGTTATTTGAGCATGCTGGGGCATTCCTTTGAGTACAGATTGTTCTTGGTGTTTGCAAAATCCTTTTTTCTCTTTACATAGGAAAGTCTACCCAGCTAGGAAACTTGGCATGCATTTTAATATGTAATTTTATTTCCTAATATATATTCTACAAAGTAGTGATTTCCTTTATATGTTGGTTGTCGGCTTGCTTTTAACATATGATTTTATCAGTGTATTAAATTTACATTGTTATGCACTACCTCAATCTCCAAGTGGTCTGAGATTCCAGGGGTTCCAGGCGGCTTACCCAGGATTCATGTCTCCTTTTGGAAAATGAGGCACACCAGAGACTGTGGTGTCTTTATGATATATGGTTTATTTACACATGGATTCCAAAACAGACATCAGCCATGGCTCTGACTTTCTGCAGCGTGCTGACTTACAGCCTGCAACTATTTCCCTCCAGCTCACATCATCCCCAACTGCGGTCCTAAACTCTTCTCTGCTTTGCCTCTGTTAACTATTTCTATGCTCAAGGAAGGGCCCCACCTCTCTGCCAATTGGCACAGAGTCTTCGCTTTCTTAATAACCTATTACCTTCCCTTTGTTCCCCTATAATGACCCATATCTCAGGTGATCTCTTGAGGAAGCTGGCCTGACTTATATTTTAACATAAGCTGAATCCAGGGGTTTAGTGTCCAACACCCACTTTAATACTGCAATATTCATTCATTCAGCCTTCATTGGCATAATTACTGCAATCATTGGTTAAATTCTAACATTTACTGCATCCAGGAATTTAGGGGAGACTAGTATCCCATGATTTATAACAATATTTTGTTTAGAGGTTTTGATAACTAGGCAGTAGATAAATCGTGTTAATTAAAATAAAATAGAGGCTTAGTTCTGTGTCGTAAGATGACTTTTTTCACAGCAAACAAACATATGCATAATTGTCAGGGGTTCAGGAGCAGAGGCGAGGGAAAGGGAGGAAACAGAGAGCGAGGGGGAGGAGGCAGAAGAAAAGATGAGTGATGACGACGACCCGAGATCTCCGAGTCTTTCCAGTGAATCAGAATATTCACAAAAAGGAGCACCAGTGGCCAGGGCAAGGGGGGAGACTAGGGGGACACCCCAGGAAGATAGAGCCAGAGGGGACTCAGAGGGGAGCAGTTGGAAATCGGGACCAGCGTCACCGCCAGAGAGCAGGGATGAGGAAGGGCGCCAGGGATCAAGCGCTGGCAGCTCACAACAGGAGGGAGGGCACGAGTCAGGAGTGGCCACACCTCCATCGGGGAGCGAAGAGACGGTTAGACGGAAAGTGGAAGGTTGGGCGCGCGCGCCAAGTTCAAATGCACAGGAAGGTGGCGCAGTAGGCAGCCCGGAAAGGGAGCCAGGTCCTAAAGCCCGGCACAAGGAGACAGAAGGGTCCGGGGGGTCAGCGTCAGAAGAATCCTGGAAGGAAGAGACCCCGGGGGGCAGAGGGACCCAGAGGAGAACTGTCAGGCGGAAAAAGGTGGAGCAGGGCTAGGATATTAAGTTGGTGCACAAGGGGCGGAGACTCAGACGGAGCTTCGCCGATCTAAGCATAAGACGTAGAGTTGCGCGCAGCAGCTTGAGAATGGAGACTGTAACTCAATAAAGACTTTTATTTAATGATCGCTGGCTGGCGTGATCCTCTGTGAGCTAGGATCTGGAAGCAACCCTGACAATAATGGAGAAGGAAAACTCTGATCCTAAACATCCACAACTCTGCAGCTGTAGTCATTCATGCAATAGGCTTCGGGAATAACCCCTGAGGAACAAGGTGTATCCTGTGCCTTGCAGGACATCTTTGGGGGGCGGGGAAGTCTCAGGAATAAATTCTACACAAATCCACTGTGGGAGGCAGCAGTTATGAGTTATAAGCTCAACCTCATCAGCCCAAAGGGACTCTTCATACTGCTCTATAAGATAGCCTACCTAAGCTCCACCATATGATTGCATCCTTCCATGAGAACATGTGTGGCACCATCCAGTATGATAGCTCAACCTTGGACACCTTCCAATATAAAGAACAGTATGAAACAGGGCTTTGTCCTCAAACCAACTCTCTTTGGCATACTCTTCTTCTCCCTGTTGCTCTCATATGCCTTCAGGCTTAAGACAGTGTGCATATCCATTTCAGGAGAGACTGGGGCTTGTTCAACTTGGCACACCTCCATGCCAAGGCAGAAATATGGCTGGTGCTTATCTGAAACATGTTGTTTGCAGTAGACATAGCCTTGACAGCACACACTGAAGGAGCTCTATAGAGTCTCAGCAACCATTTTGCCCAAGCCTGCATGGAGTATTGTCAGGACTTTGCCAGCAATCCACACATCAGCACTGGTGACCACATGCTTGAGGTGGTAGATGGTTTTGTCTACCTGGGCTCTACTATAACTAGCAACCTCTCCATGGACACTGAGTTGGACAAACGTATTAGCAAGACAGCTACAGAAATGGCTCCCTTCTCCAGAAGAGTATGAGAGAATGTGATGCTAATGACCAATACTAAGATGAAGGCCTACAAGGCTTGTGTATTGAGTATGCTGCTTTATGGAAGTGAGATGTGGGCAACTTACACCTGCCAGGAGCACTGTGTCCATGCCTTGTGTCAGGAAGACTTTGGGCATTACATGGCCTGCCAGAGTCTCAGACAAAGATGTGCTTGCCCAAGTCCACATTTTCACATTACAGTGCACTCCTGTTTCAGGGATTTCTATGCTGGCTTGGCCATGTCCACAGAATGGAAGATGGCAGGGTCCCCAGGGACATGCCGTACAGGGAGCTGGCTTCATGCACTAGGCCTGGTAGCAAACCAACTCTGTACTACAAATATGCCTGCAAACCTGACATGAAGGCTAGTAACATGTGGGGATCCCTTGGAGACGATCACATTGCCTGGAGACAATCAGTCAGGTCATGTATCCACAGCAGTGACCAGAGGAGGAATGACTGCTGGGGGGAGCACAGAAAGAAGAATTGCCGTGTTGCATCTGCATCAGCACAACCAGGCACCTTCATCTACCCCAACTGCAACAAAACATGTTTCTCCCATATCAGTCTCTACAGCCACAGCAGGCGCTATAACTCTCTAATGGTTTGACTTCACTCCTGAAGGTGCACTCTTCCATTGTTTCCTGAGACAGATGGCTGCCAGCCAAGGCAGTGGGAGTCAACGTAGTGCTGTCCAGGTATTGTTTGCCTTCAGGAGTCATTATCTTTGCTCATTGGCTCCCTTGGCTGGGGCTGATGGGAATTAAAGTTCTGGAGGGCACCATATTTGCTACCTCTGCTTTAACGAACAAAATAGCAGTATATAAATTGCCACAGGCATGAAGCAAACTGGCTGACTTTTGATCATTCTAAATACTCTTTTGTTCAACTGCTAGTGCACTTTCCTCTCTTCTCCTTTAATTCTTTAAATGAGCAGTAAGGTTTGTTCTGTAAAATCCATAAATCAGCCATTACAGTCAGGTTATTTATGATTAGGCAAGGGTTCATCAATCAGTTTCAGTGTCTGAAACAGCTCTTATTTTCAGTAGTTTCTTGTGATGTTTCCATTACAAGGCAATATGTAGGTCTAGAAAAGAATGATACTGATGTCAAAGTAGGGCTTGGACATCTGGACAACTGTGAATAATGGCATTGACTCTGCACTTACTTGAGATAATTTCTGCTAATGCAGAAGAAAGATAATGCTATACAAAGCAGATGTTACATCACTACCAAACATAAAATTCAGCTGAGATGGGAGTGGCAAAATTACTGTTATCAGATTCACGGATGCACTCACAGCTCTCAATGTGTTGATTCTAAGGATGGAGATAGATTCAGTTCTATGCACATTTTCATTTGAACCTGTCATGTCCGCAGAATGGAATATGGCAGGATCCCCAAGGGCATGCTCTACAGGGAACTGGCTTCAGGAAGTGGTACAAAAGTTATATTTGTTAAACTTAACTTCTTCAACCTGATTACCCAAATTCAGAATATATGCACTGGTGAGGTTCTGTAAAAATCTAGTAGCAACTAAGTTATGTGTCCTTGTTTCTCAATTTGATCCTTTTACATGGTTTTGTATGGTATTTTTGTATGGTATGGTTTATTTTATGCTTTGTGATTTGCTGTTTTTTAATTGATTATAGATTGGGAATTCTTTATTGTGGTTGATAACTGCAAACTGTTTGATTATTGATTATTATTGATTATTATTTCCTGATGTTTGATTTTACTGTTTACTATTAGATTCTGATGGATTGTTGAATGTTGCTTTGTTTGTACAAGTTGTTTATTGTAAGGTTATTGTGACTTCTATATTGGATCAGATTGTTACTATTAATATTTGATGTTTTATTATGTTCTTATATGTGTTGGAAGCCGCCCAGAGTGGCTGGGGCAACCCAGCCAGATGGTGGGGTAGAAATTTATGATGATGGTGATAATGATTATCATCTCTCTGGCTCTATGGGCAAGTTTACAGGTGCAGTCTGTGACTCCCAAACCAAGGTCTGGAATCAGTTCCTCTCTCCATGTAAGGTGAGCCTTTGGTATGTGAACCTAACACACACCAACCCCACAGTTCAGCATTAAGGCTGAACATACCACTCCACCCACCTGCACATGTGCAAGGATCCACCAAGCCAAAGGCAATGGAAGGGCAGCCTCTGTTATCATTACTAAAACAATGTTGGTCTAGATAGGTTCTTGGCCTGAACCAGCAGGGTCCTTCTTATGTTAAAGTGTAGGGATGGATGTATCAGTAAATTTCAGTTTCTTTCAGTTTCTCATTTTTTCCAGTTTTAAGGTCATCACATTTTCACAGAGATCTGCATTAAAACCACCACCACCACCAAAAATCCCCAATAAGTTTAGTGCATATTTGCCCTACCAAACTTTTTGTATACATTGTTGCCTGATGTTCATTCCCCGCCCCCAAGCAATTTATCCTAATATGCATCTTTTATGTTTTGATAGTAATACACATAATTTTCTGCACACTTTCCCCTATATATTTGTAAACAGTATTTCTTTGAACAGCTGCATTGCTAAATTTGAAGACCTACAAATCTTGAAAGATAGCAGTGTTGTGGTTCACATATTGGCTTAAGAAATATGAATTAAATCGTTTCTTATTAAGAAACAACGAGAATCAAATTTCTCCCCATCTATTTTAACACTCTTTTAACACTTTTATTTTCAAATATAGCCATATCCCAACAGACAGAAGCTGCATTATCCCACAGGATCCTACTACCAAGCATCATCTTCACAGCCTTTGTTCTTGAGAGCCTGTTTGTCTCCTAATGCTCCATTTGACCCATCCTCAGCTCTTTACCTCCCAGAATGGTCCTTGCTAGCTTACTTGCAACTGCCCTTTATACAACTCATTATCCTCACCATTGCCTCCTTTCCAAAGGCTAGTGTTTGAAGGATTCCATTTGCTATTCTCCTATCATATGCCCTCCAGCTAAGTTGCTTCATACATTGGCAGGAGCAGGTTCTGAAGAGAAATAAGAGGTTGAAAGATTTCAAGCACAACAGCAGATAATCTGTGGGGGAGGGGAGGTTCGCTGCAAATAATCTTGCACTCAGTGGGTGATTGTTTATTTTCAGCCTTGTTGAATGTGAATGAATTTTTCATCTTAAAAATGCTTCTATCACAGCAGTGCTTTGTTATTGTTGCCCAAGATCCTTGTCCTTTCTTGGAAGCAAACAAAATACACGATAAAAGGTAACTGTCCAGACTGCATGGCTGAAGTGTTAACAACCCCACCACCACCCCTTGTTCTACTAAGGATGATTGCAGAAGACTCAGAGGCAATGCAACCAGGAGTGGATGGTGAAGCGGGGCAACAACACTTACCTAACCTCCTGGCAAGTGCTCATCAGGATGGAGTGTGGGGGAGGCAAGGCAGTGGAGATGTCACAATATACAGATACTCTGATAGAGCCGATACAATGCTTCTGCTGGTGTATTTGCATGATTCTGTACTTTCCATCACCTTTCCCATCCTTAGTTGAGATTCCTGCACTGCAGGGGGTTAGACTAGATGGCCTTTGGGAGTGCATTCCAACTATGGTTCTATGATCCCACTGTCCCTTCCAGTAAGCGTTAATGACCCCACTACTGAATAAAGCTGTACAGTGGTGCCCCGCAAGACGAATGCCTCACAAGACGGAAAGCTCGCTAGACGAAAGAGTTTTCCGTTTTGGAGGTGCTTCACAAAACGAATCTCCTATGGGCTTGCTTCGCAAGACGAAAATGTCTTGCGAGTTCCTGCTGGTTTTTTCCCCTCCCCCCTTTTTCTAAGCCGCTAAGCCGCTTATCAGCTGATCCGATAAGCTGATAAGCTGCTAAAAGCCGCTATTAGCGCTAATTCTCTAATCCGTCAATGGGCTTGCTTCGCAAGATGAAAAAACCGCTAGACGAAGAGAATCATGGAACGGATTCTTTTCGTCTTGCGAGGCACCACTGTAGTAGGATACTCTCTGTTTTAGAGTCTTTTAACTTCAGAGGAGTTCTTCTTTCTGTACAGACTTTGTAATCTTGTGTAAGTCAATGCATTTTTTACACATCGTTAGTTTGTTCGACAATCAATAGATAGAGATTTATGCAGCAGCTTGTAGCTCGTATCAATGTAAATAGAAATTGACTTAAAATCCTACGAAATAATAATTCCTACTTGTGTTGTTGTTTCACAAAACACAAATATAAAAGCCTTTTCAGCATGTAGCAAGACAAACATCCAAGCTTCCTATGTTTTTGGCAAACCCTTCCACATTCTTAATAGATTTGAATGGTTTATTGTCAGACTCCTGTGAAGAAGCAGGCATTGGCTGGCACAAAAGCACTCTGTATAACCAGTAAGGCCACATCTTGTTAGTTAGTAAGGAAAAAAATATAATTTATAGAAAGAAAAATCCCCTGGATGTCAATATCCATGTTTGGGTCAAGTACTCTTTGCTGAGAGAACCCCAGCAAAATATCACAAAATATGCAGCAAAGTACACTATGAAAATATTGGCAGTTAGGCATTTAAAATTTTCCCTTCAAAGTTATTATTGGTATAGGAACACAAAAATAGCTTGTAAAAGCCATGCTGCCTGAGCTTGGAGCAACCAGCTCAGACCCCCTCACATGGTGAACTTCTTGGGTAGACTGAAGGAGAGCAATAGGCTTGATTACCTTCCTCCAAAAACGAAAGGGAGTGACTTAGCTAAGCCTGGCAGGACAGCTTATTCTATGGCACTAACCCCTTCATATATTCATATTGGTTAAAGAGCCTGGTTATTCCACACATCTCTGGCTTGATTAGATCAGCTTTTGATGCTCAAAAACTCATAAAGAAATTCCATACATTAGAATGGAAGACTTGAAGGGCTTCATTATTTTTGAGTCAAGAAATGGGATGCCAGTGCATCCCTTCGACTCACTATGAACCCCATATGACATGATGTTTATATTGAACATTCTTCCATAGATAGATAGATAGATAGATAGACAGAGAGATATGCAGATATGAAGCTTTCCAGTATGAAACCCATCTCCCTTGCTATTCTAGACCAGGGGTAGAGAACCTCAATTCCAGGAGCCATATACACCCCTCCATATCTGACTCTCAGAATTCTCTCTGGGTCACACCCCTTTCTGCAGGCCATAACCCTCGCTGACCTGGCTTCATACATTTTTGCCTGTCTGAAATGTGTCCTTGAATTCTAATAATCTATGTCTGCATGGAGGATAGAGAAAGGTGTGTGTAGAGACAGACCAATAAAATTTACATTTATTGTTCCACCCACTTTTCCCTCTGGCCCTGCCTACTACTGGCATGTGCTTCCCAGAAAATTTCACAGATTTAATTCAACACTTGGGCTTAAAAAATGTTTTACCCTCCAGCTTCTGCAGAGTCATGCATTTTGGATTTAAAACGATGAAATCTAGTATGTATTTTGGTACCTGGAAAATGTCAGCAGATTCCTGTAGACGTGAGAGAGAAGGAAATAATTTCCTTGAATGAAAAGGTGCATGTGTGAGAGAGAAATTTCTTTCCCCTAATAGATGTAAATTTTAGCTTTATGTAGTTTCAAATGGGACGTCAATATTTTATTTTTTTGCCACCCATAATGTGAAAGGCAAGTAGGTGATAATAACATCAGCTGAAACAGCACGTCGTTGCTGATGGCTAGAACAAAACATGGTTTCTTTTCTCCTTTCCCCACCCTACGCAAGATTAACTTTTATGCACTAATTTGATGGAACACTGCAGCACAGAGAGAACAACATCTAAAACAAAGTGCCTGTACATATGCAGTTTTGTTTTACTGTGTCTGCCATTAAATCTGGGGAGAACCCTGCAGAACCTAGTGCCCTACATTGCCTGGCAAACATTTGAGAGTTTGGAGGAAATTGAAAAATACTTCAGAATACAGTGGTGCACCGCAAGACGAATGCCTCGCAAGACGGAAAACTCGCTAGACGAAAGAGTTTTCCGTTTTGGAGGTGCTTCGCAAAACGAATTTCCTATGGGCTTGCTTTGCAAGACGACAATGTCTTGCCAGTTCCTGCTGGTTTTTTCCCTCCCCCCTTTTTCTAAGCCGCTAAGCCGCTTATCAGCTGATCTGATCAGCAGATAAGCCGCTAAAAGCCGCTAATAGCGCTAATCCGCTATTGGGCTTGCTTCGCAAGACGAAAAAAACGCTAGACGAAGAGAATCACAGAACAGATTCTTTTCGTCTTGCGAGGCACCACTGTATGATGAGTTCTGCTGGATCAGTCCAGTATAATCTGCTGCCAACAGTGACTAGCCAGGTGGTTCCGCGAAGTTCACCAGCACCAGATGAAGATACCGTATTTTTTGCTCTATAAGACTCACTTTTTCCCTCCTAAAAAGTAAGGGGAAATGTGTGTGCGTCTTATGGAGCGAATGCAGGCTGCTCAGCTATCCCAGAAGCCAGAACAGCAAGAGGGATTGCTGCTTTCGCTGCACAGCGATCCCTCTTGTTGTTCTGGCTTCTGAGATTCAGAATATTTTTTTCCTTGTTTTCCTCCTCCAAAAACTAGGTGCGTCTTGTGGCCTGGTGCGTCTTATAGAGCGAAAAAGGTAACTGCCCACTGTTGCCCCAGGATTGCAATCTAAGCTATTTTGTTCATTTGTCTTTTTTGTTTGTTTGTTTCTTTTTTAAAAAGTGAACCTACCTAATTCACACCTTCTGAGAAGTACATTTAGTAAAGTGTTAAGGAAATGTGGCTTTCAACCCCAAAATTTCTAGTTCAAGCCTGACAAGACAACATCTTCCACAGCTTCACGCTGCCTTCCACTGAGTACATTTAGTTCTGCTTCACCTTCCCTGATTAGCAACTGATCTTCAAAGTTTCTGACAAAGCTCTTTTCACTCCTGCTACTAGCAATCGTTTTAACTGGCGATACTAGCAACTGAACTTAGAACCATTTGCATTTAATGCATCTGGTCTGCCACTAATCCACGTCCCCTTCATTCACATGTTGCGAAACTTTAGGGACGCTTGTAGTTGAGTTGCTAACATATTTTTTTTTAAAAAAAAATTGTTGAGCTGTTCATTACTAAGGGCAGAACTGAACTGAAAGGATATATGAAATCAGCTCCCACTTTCTTTAGTATTCATAGGTTTCTCGTCAAATGGAATTGCAGACACTAATAGAATAATGTTCTTCTGTCTTCAAAGTAAGAGGCTAATTTTCAGGCATGAAGGTGGTTGATAATGCATGAACATCTGTCTGTTTGTCTACCTTGGATATTACTTCGGGTGGAATTAACTCTGCGGCCTTTTTGTAATACAGATGGAGGAATAAAGCATATGCATGGGGTTGCAAGAGACCCATTTCCATTATTTTGTCACTGCTTTTTGCATACTTACATTTTCCCCTCTGTAATTGAGCAAATACGGTGTTCTCGCACGTCCACAGGCCTCTGTGCTTACTTTCATCTGCTCTGTGCTCATTGCTGTTCTGTGCTCACTTGAACATCTGCTATATCCCACCCCAGAGGAAGCTGCATTTTTGCAGTGGGTAGAATGATTCTTGCACATTAAGCCCAGACCTCCAAGCACTCTGTCAATGCATAGCCCATTTTACACAATAGAATGTGTGGTAGCAAGAGTTCATTGAGGATCAGGCTGATATCTTGCAGGCAGCATAGGGATCCTTGCAAGGTAGAAGGAATATGTATATATATATATATATATATATATATATATATATATATATTCATTAATAATTACTTGCAACTGAAGCAATCATTATGTTGTAAATGTGCATAGCCCCCAAAGAACATTTTGATTTTTATCTGTGCTGCAATAAGAATTTGAACCAGAGTGTTTCAGAAGATGATAATTATGTGATTTTGTTTGCTTATCTTGCTGCAAAAAGTTGAGATTTGTGTTTTTGATAAAAGTGCTCTAAAAGAGAACAATGACACATTGAAAGGGCTTTTTTTTTTAAAAAAAATGTGCTTCAGAAGAGGGAGAACTAAAGCCCAAAGGGGATGCCAAGTGGGACAGATGTGCTATGCTAGCTTCCCAGCAGGTGGGTCCCTGTTGCTTACCAGTACGGAAAGGGGCAAGGTGATGGGGAAGTCACTGTGGGAAGCTTGCTGAACCCCTGGTTCCCCAACCAGTAAGCAACAGTGACCCACCTGCTGGGAAGCCAGCATAGCAGCTTCACCAAGCAAACCAATTCTGCCTAAAGCCCTATTCAGCCATTACATTCCCTTATGTGTAATGCTCTCACTCGTGGGGCATTAAGGGGTCAAAAGTCGGAGCCACAGAAAAATGGTGGAGAACATTTATAGAAAAATTTGCAAAGATGCTTTTTCTAGGAGGAGGTAGGTGAGAAACATGTCTCAGAAAAATACAATTTTTTTAAAGAATTGTTGGCTCAGTTCTATTTGATTTAATGTTGGTCTTCATTTTCATTGAGTGCAGGGCTAACAATATCTAGTAGCCATGATAGCTCTGTTTCACCTCCTCTATAGGAGGTAGTATGCCTCCACCAGGTGCTGGGAATGGCAGCTGGGGAGAGAGTTCTGGCATTCAGGTTCTGTTTGTGTACATCCTATAGACATCTGATTGACTAGGATGAGATCTGGGTGCTGGATGAGATAGTCCTTTGGCCTGATCCAGCAGGCTTTTCTTATACTCACTGCTGCCATTTCAACACTATTGTAGGGAGGAAATGGTGAAGAAATTTCTGTAAAGTGGATTTTTTGGGGGACAGTGAGTGAGAGGGAAAAATCAAATATAAAACGTTTTCTAAGAGGTTTTGGCTCAACTCTTCTTGATTAATTTTTGATCTTCATTTTTAACTTTATATCCCCCTGAAGGTTCTGTGATTTTATCAAGCAGGTATACAACCTTTTGTTTATTTGTAAAGTGGAGCAGGATTATTTTATCTGGTAGATTAATGGCATTCTGCATAGTGGGGAGTATGTGAGTTGTTGTTAGTATATGAGTTGAGTATGTGAGACCACCCCCTTCTAATCTCTGCTCTATTAATAATATCAGAGATGATACCTACTTCAGAAGTCTATTTTTCCTATTGTACACTGTTGCTTAGATACAACGGATGGTTAGAAGTACATTGAATGGGGACAAGAAGAAGAAAAACAAGAACATTCAATATAAAGTCTAGCTGACATGCAAAATCCCCCTTCTCCATCCTTGATAGACTTTCAGATTAATAAGTCTGAGTCATCAAGACATGTAAATGCTCCCAGCAGGAAGTAAAAAAAGGCTAGCAGAAACCTGGGGAAACTTTTAACTCATCCTTCTTCCTGTTGTGATTCCACCTTCCTACTTGTAGTAAGCTTTTTATTTTTGTTTTTACTCTGACCTACTCCCCAAAGTCAGAAATGCCTTTTTCAGGCATTCTACTTACATGCAAAACCAACACATGTATTGGGAGAGCAGACATGAGTGTGTTAGCCCCTGTCATCATCACCATCTATAAACTGGAGGGCAAACTTTTGAATTCATGACTTAGATCCTTGATTTTCCATGGTTCTATAAAAGGCTATAGAGTCTCCATGCGTTTAAGAGACTTCCAGTCCCAGATGATCATCCTCCAAGCAGTTTTGGTGCCAGTCTACTTTCCACCCTAGGCAAGACAAACTACTTGCACACACATACCCCACCCCACAATGGCTAACTTCGGTTTTCCAAAAAAAGGGGGGGGAAGAAAAAACTTGAAACTGCTAAATTTATTTTAAATTGCAATAATACGTAATACAACAATGTTTGATTATCTTCCTCAAATATGAAAGAAAATGTTTCAGTGTACAAATTATTTTGAATAATCTTGTGAAGTGTTTTCTTAAAATTTAAGTATCTTAAAAGTTTCAATTTCAGGCACATTAAAAACTCACTTTGTGTGCCTTCTTCAAATTTGTTTGGGTAGGGTTTTTAGGGCAAAGAAACATTCTTCAAGGGCAAGTGCTCACAACTGTAACCCAATAGCCTTCTAATAATATTAGTTTCCTAACATCATTTTCCAAATAACTATTTATTGAACAGATTTATGTATTGTTCTCACAAGGAAGAAAATGCTACCATTGTAAACAAACTTACACAGATGTATATTCCAGTTTACTTTTAAACCAAATTAATGTTCCTTTTGGATCCTTTAATATTGTAATTACAGAATGTCATATGTGTTTTATTTCATCTCTGTGTCTCTTTCAATAGTTATTAACACAGATGTGCTTCATTTATTGAGCCCCAGATCTTAACTTACACACTCCCATTTCAGCTTGGTTAATACCCATTTTTTTATTTGGTTATTGTTCTCCAAATCTCAGAACTCATCACTGAGTCAGCTAATTTGTCCCTGGTTAGCAATTAATTCATGAATATGAGATGCACAGACATTCTAATAACTTTCCATATTCTAACTCATGTCATGGTGAGAATGCCTTGATACTACACAGAGAATAACTCAGGGTCGGGGAATCAAAAGTTGTTTGACTGCAATGCCCATCATCCCTGGCCACCAAACATACTGGCTGTGACTAATTGGAGATGGAGTCCCACAACCTATGGAGGGCCACAAGTTCCCCATCCCTGGTAAGACTGAACAACCATAGCTTAGTGATGCTTGGTGGTAATTAGTAGGACTTTCAATATTTACCCAGACATGTAAATTTTGACATGTTTGAATCTTTTAGCTATTAATTTTAATAATATTTAAATATTTTAGCTGTTTTTATTGATTATTTTAATATTTATTATAAACTGTTTGGAGGTTTTACTGCAACCAAGAGGTGTATAAATTTGGATGAAGGGGAACAAAATAAACAGCGGTAGAGGAAATGGTTAAAAAAGACTCCCATCTGAAACACTAGAGAGCCTATGCCAATCACAGTAGGTTGACTATATAAATTCTATAATTCACACACCCTAGATTAAACTTGGAGAATTAGCACTCCTGGCAGAGAACTGATACCCATTTCCCTTCCCTTCCAGCCAAGACCAGCCCACCCTTGAGACAAGGTGAAGCAACTACCTCTGGGGCAGCAGGCTCTGCTGTCCATCTTTTTCTCCCCCCCCCCCCCGCCGCCTTTGTTCCTGATGTAGACCTTCCCTCACCGTTTCTTCCTTGGTGGGGAGGGGGGCACCATTTTGTAGATCACCTCTTGTTTCAAAATCCAGCTATAAGCAGGGGACTTTCAGTGATGCCACACCCAGATTTTGAAACTCCCTGTCTAGGCAGACACATTTTGTCACCTCATTACAGCATTTAGTCCTCTTTAGGAAGACTTTTGGCCTTTAGATGCTGGCTAGTTGAGAATGAGCAAGATGGCCTAATGGCCTGACTTGCTGTCAGGCTGATTCCTATATTTCTATGATAGGTTATTGTTATGGTTCCTACAAGTAGATAGTTGTGACATGGTGAATTGTGTGCACTCTGGCTGAAATATGTAGGGGCATGTTTACCACATGGATTATGAATCTGCCTGGTAACTGAGAATGTCATTGGGGCAATGTGGGAAATGGGAGGAAAAAATGAGTCTGAAATGGGCTTAGTTTAAAATTAGGCCTGACGTTGAACTAAGTTGTTATGTACTGAGAACAATAGGATCCAAATTGCAGCAGTCTGATTAGTCCTAGAACAATAGGATTCAGAATGCAGCAGTCTGATTGGCCCTGGAACAATGCAGCAGCATGATTGGTTGGCAGGAACCACCCAATCCTGCTCCAGATTGAAGTGAATCCACAACCTGATTGGCTTACAGTAGAATTCTGGAATTAGCCAATCATGTGCAGCCCATTGTGTAAATAATGTATATAAGGCAGATACTGGGAGGGGACTTCCATTCATTCCTCCTCACCACTATGAGCTGAATAAAGAGCATGAAATCACTTTGCGACTCTGAGTATATTTCACTGGCGACGAAGGTGGGATCCCGCTGAGCTGACTGCCACACACAGCACCGCAGCACCGCCACCTGCCGCACCGCTGCCTCGCACCGTGTATCCAGGCTTCAGCTCCGAGACACAAGGAACTCAGAATGGCAACCAACAGCAGCTTCTCGCCATTCAACCCAGCATCTGGAGACTGGGAAGCGTACGCCTCCCGTTTCACCTTCCTCCTGGAAGCCAAAGGGGTCACCGACGAAGAAGACGCCAAGAAGAGGGCAATATTCTTCAGCGTCTGCGGAGAGGAGACGTTTGAAATCGCCCGGGCTCTCCTTGCGCCTGAAGACGTCGCTACTGTTCCATACAAAACAATAATGGAACAGCTGAAGGGGCACTTTTCGCCACAGCCCTCAGTGGTGGCTCGTCGAAATGCCTTCTACGCAAAGCGACAAGCCCCTGGGGAAACCATAACTGGGTTTGTGACCTCTCTCCGCCAAGCCGCCCGGTTCTGCAACTTCTCAGAGCTGGAGAACATGCTTCGTGACCGCCTCGTCGGTGGCCTGAAGGATGAGAAGCTGCAACGACGCCTCTACGCTAAGAAGGACCTAACGTTCCAGGTCGCTCTGGAGGAGGCCCTGGCAACGGAAGCTGCCGAGAGGTCGACGCAAGAGGCACGGCCGAGCCTGCCATCCCAACCAAGGGTCCACCACGAAGACCTCACCGACGACTCAGGATCCGACAGGGAGGAGGTGCACCGAGTACAGCAGCGCACTCAAGCAGCGCACAGACCACAGCTGCCTCGACGAGAAGGAGGAAACTGCGCAAGCTGCGGGGAGAGTCACGAGAGGAGGACCTGCCGTTTCCGCAACGCAGAGTGCAGGCAGTGCAGAAAATCGGGACACATCGCCCGGGTGTGTCGGGCTCGGCCCACCCGACACCAGGCATCAGATGACCAACCCAAGAGCCCCAGGTCCCGGGGCCCAACGCACCAAGGCAACTCGACGGAGCTCACGGACTGCCAGGTATACCAGTTGCCCCACCCCAACGTAGAGAAAATTTATGTAGAGGTACAGATAGAGGGGGCCCCATGCCGCATGGAGCTTGACACGGGTTCAACTCTATCCATAATCTCGGCAAAGACCTTAAGGAAACTGTGTCCTACTGGGGGTCCCAAACTCAGGCCGGCCCCATTCACCCTACGGGACTTCCAGAAACGTAAGGTCCCCACAATGGGGGTGGGGACCTTCAGGGTGCAATACCGAGGGCGGACACGGCAACTGGACTTGCTTGTGGTCAAGGGCCCCTACATTAGCTTACTGGGATTGGCATGGTTTGGACCACTGGGGCTAGCTGTCACCGGGGTGAACCACACTACCTTACAAGTGGACGTGGACGCCATATGCAAGGAATTTCCAGGGGTTTTCGACGGGAAATTGGGACAGTATACGGGCCCCCCCATTGCGCTACAGCTTGACCCCGCAGTACGACCGGTCAGGCTCAAGGCCCGCCGGGTCCCGTTCGCCTTGAAACCCCGTATAGACGAGGAATTGGACCGACTCGTGGAGCAAGGAGTGCTGGAGCCAGTGCCTAATGCCCCCTGGGAAACTCCAATCGTCACACCCGTCAAGCCTAATGGTTCGGTCCGCATCTGCGCAGACTACAAGTGTACCATAAACAAGGCCCTCACGGCCCACGCATACCCAGTGCCAGTGGTCAGCCATGTCCTTGCCACCCTGGCTGGGTCGAAAATTTTTGGCAAGCTGGACTTGGCCCAAGCATATCAACAGCTGCCAGTAGATGAGGCCACAGCAGAGGCACAGACGATTGTGACGCACAGAGGAGCGTTCAGAGTAAAGCGGCTGCAATTCGGGGTCAGCGTGGCACCAGGCATATTCCAGAATCTAATGGACTCTCTCCTTAAAGGGATTCCTGGTGTCACCCCCTTCTTCGATGATGTGTTGATTGCCGGGCCCACACCAGAGGAGTTTGAGGACCGCCTCCGCACCGTTCTGCACCGTTTCCAGACGGCGGGTCTCAAGGTGAAGCGGGAAAAATGTCTACTAGGAGTGCCTCAGGTGGACTTTCTGGGATTTATGGTGGACGCAGAAGGGGTCCACCCGACTGGGGACATGGTACGGGCCATTTGTGATGCCCCCGCGCCCAAGAGCAAGACTGAACTTCAGGCCTTCTTGGGATTATTGAACTTTTACCATTCCTTCCTTCCCCACAAGGCGGCGGTAGCGGAGCCCCTACACAGACTCCTGGACAAGCGGGCCCCTTGGGTGTGGGGCCAGCGCCAGGAGGCCGCATTCCAGGCAGTCAAGGACTTGCTTGTCTCAAACTCTGTCTTGGCACACTTCGACGAGAGGCTGCCGGTGGTGCTAGCATGCGACGCCTCACCCTATGGCATTGGCGCTGTCCTGGGGCACCAACTCCCGGATGGAAGAGAGGTACCGGTGGCGTACTTTTCCCAGACACTCAACGCAACCGAGCGGAACTACTCGCAAATTGACAAGGAGGGTCTGGCAATTGTGAAGGGAGTAAAAAAATTCCATGATTTCTTGTACGGGCGGCCCTTCACCGTGGTGACTGACCACAAGCCGTTGCTTGGCTTGTTTGCCCCCGAAAAGCAGACCCCCCAAGTGCTGTCTCCTCGCGTCCTCAGGTGGTCAATTTTCCTTGCCAGCTACCAGTATGCACTGATTCACCGCCCGGGGAAGGCAATGGGCCATGCGGACGCCCTCAGCAGGCTACCACTACCAGAAACAGGCCCCGACCCAGCACCTGCACAAGAGGTCATGAGCCTGGAGCTGCTTCCCGACCGCCCCATTCAGGCACAAGAAGTTGCACACCATTCCAAGAAAGATAGGGTCATCTCCCGGGTCCTGGACTGGGTGTGGAGGGGATGGCCCAGCAGCAGCCCTGGGCCAGAATTCGCCGGCTACACAACCCGCAAACATGAACTGTCGGCCCACAAGGGGTGCCTGTTATGGGGAAGCAGAGTCGTTGTTCCCCAGCCCCTACGCAAAAGGGTCCTCACAGCCCTACACGAGACACATCCAGGGGTAGTAAGAATGAAGGCCCTTGCCAGGAGTTATGTGTGGTGGCCAGGGATTGATGGAGAGATAGAGGCCTGGGTCAAACACTGCCAGGCCTGCCAAGAATCCCGCCCAGATCCCCCAAGGGCCCCAGTCCAGTCCTGGGAGTCCGCCCGAGCACCATGGTCACGCCTGCACGTGGATTTCGCTGGCCCCTTTCAGGGGAAAACATTCTTCATAGTGGTGGACTCCTACACCAAATGGCTGGAAGTCGCACTGGTACCGTCCACTTCCACGTCCGCAGCCATCCGGGTACTACGCAGGCTGTTTGCAACCCACGGGCTCCCTGACACTCTCGTCTCAGACAACGGGACTGCATTTACGTCAGGAGAATTCCAAACCTTCACAGCACAGAACGCCATCCGCCACATCCGTTCGGCGCCGTTCCACCCTGCCACCAATGGCCAAGCAGAACGCATGGTGCGGACCACCAAGGACACCCTTCGCCGCATGACGCAAGGGGACTGGGAGTACCGCCTTGCCACATTCCTTCTAGCACAGCACAGCACCCCCAGCTCAACGACTGGCCGGAGCCCCGCTGAACTACTAATGGGTCGGCGCCTTGCAATCAGATTGGACCGCCTTCACCCCGATAGAGCTCAGGATGAGGTAGTGGTGGGGGAAGGCAGGAACCCCCGGACCTTCGAGGCCCAGGACCCAGTGTACGCAAAGAATTTTGGGGCAGGCCCAGCATGGGTACCCGCCACAGTCACCAGGGTCACTGGCCCAGTGTCGTACGAGGTGCTAACGGATGGGGGGCAATGCTGGCGCCGCCACTGCGACCAGATACGGCGACGATTCCCGGGAGAAACCCAGGAGGAGGACAGGTCAGAGGAGTCCCAAGGGAACAGCGGGGCAGTGAGGCCCATAGAGCAAGAGGGGCCAGCAGGAGAGGCAGAATCAGTAAATACAGAGAGGACCCGTGAGGCAGAAAGGACACCAGAACCAGAACCACGACTGAGCGAGCCGGTTGCACCAGACCAAACAACCCCATCACAGCCAGCACCCTTGGAACATGAGCCAGAACCTGAACCCCAGACCAGGGAACACCACAGGCCGCAACGCACACGTAGGCCACCGGCATACCTTGAGGACTATGAATGCGACCTCCCGGGCAGGACTGGAACTTAGAGGGGAGGGGTGTTATGTACTGAGAACAATAGGATCCAAATTGCAGCAGTCTGATTAGTCCTAGAACAATAGGATTCAGAATGCAGCAGTCTGATTGGCCCTGGAACAATGCAGCAGCATGATTGGTTGGCAGGAACCACCCAATCCTGCTCCAGATTGAAGTGAATCCACAACCTGATTGGCTTACAGTAGAATTCTGGAATTAGCCAATCATGTGCAGCCCATTGTGTAAATAATGTATATAAGGCAGATACTGGGAGGGGACTTCCATTCATTCCTCCTCACCACTATGAGCTGAATAAAGAGCATGAAATCACTTTGCGACTCTGAGTATATTTCATAAGTGGATCATGTTGATATTATCCATAAATCAGTCTAACATTCAGCAGTTGCCCCAAGCAAACATGAATTAAAAGTGTGCTGAAACTGTGTGCTTTATTTATTATTCAAGAAGGGTGTGTGTGTGTGGAAGGGTTTATATAAGCCTCTATCCCATTGCAGATAGGTAGCCTACAAACAGGGTATGAAGGCAATACCTCCACTCTCTTGTTTATTTCCTGGTAATTAGTATCCAATGGCATATTTTACATGCAGATTGAATTTCCCAACACAAACCCTTATATGAAAATTTGGCCTGAGCTGTTGTCAGTTTGCTTTTCTTTGAGCTCTTCAGCCTTTAACTTTCTTCTCATAATTCAGATGGATACTTCCCTTACTTCCTATTTATCTCTTTTCCCCATCCTGATGCATGACACTTTTTAATATATTTGTGAGTTTAAAAAATAAATTTAAAAAATCAATGTCTTTTATTTGACAACCCCTTGCTGTGTTCTTTGTTATAAATCTAGATTGAAGCTTTAATTGATGCAGGGTATTGTGGCCAAATAAAATATAATGAAAACATTGATAGAGCTGGTTAGGTGGAGGTTATTAGCATCCGTTTTAAAATATTAATTGACCTGGCAGGAGGCCTGATAGAATGAAAGAGTAAAGAGCGAAAATACGGTTTGAAACATTCAATGGCAGATGTATTACATATAACAGATAGCTATAACAGATAGCTTCAATAGGACAACCATGTTAATTTTCTCCTTGAGTGAAAGGCCAATGACTTCAAAAAGCCCGTGTTCCTACAGCAATAAAAGTTCTAAATCTCTTGGGACAAATATTTTCTTTCCTAACGAAGACACATTAGGTCACTCAGTGGGGAAAGGAGCATTTTAGTATAATGGAGAAAAATATATATTGAACATGACAGGTTCTATGCAGGGTTTATAGCCTTAATCTTCTGAATATGAGAGGATATAGGAATATGGGATAGGATTGTTTCCAGGCAAACTAGATGAGGATGATATGGCCCTCCAGATGTCGTTGACTATAACTGCCATCATCACTGGTCATACTTGCTGGGGCAAGACCCAGGCAGCCACAGATCCCTAAACCTGCTCTAAAGGAAGCATTTAGAACTGAGTTTTTAAATAAAGGGTGGCTCTAATATGATATTGGGAGAAACAATGTGCCGTACCTGGCCTAGGGTGATGAGTAAGAGGAAATCTGGCCCTTATGATTGATTGGGTGGTGTAAAGTTTTCTTCCAGAAATTTCTATGCTGTCGTCAGCAACTCATGACAATTTCCCCCATCTGAAATTCCCCATTTGAGAAATTCAACACTTTAGCATGTTGTCAGGTTAACATTTGTGATGTTTTCAAGGCTAGCTATGATCTAGTGCCAGTCCTTGGAGGACAAACCAAACACTCCACAGGCCAATGACCTTGAGGACCAGGCAGAGGCCCCTGAATCAGATGCTGAGGATCCCCTTGAAGGGTCCTTTGGGGTGATACTTTTTTAATAACTCCTGACAGAGAAGGAGATGCCCCCCAATCCTCGAGAGTGTCAGTGTCAAAAGCTTCAGGTATAGCCTGAAGACTATTGATGTAGTATGTGCATATATTCACCAGTCTCTTGTGAGTCTCTGGTGAGTAAGCAGTGTCTATATACTTTAACTGCCAGTGGTTCTGGTTAGAGTATGGTTAGGGAAGCCAGAGTATACAAGGCCTCCCTCTCAAGCCTTTGAGACTGCAGATATCTCTGGGCCCTTCTAGTAACTTCTAGTGCCTCCTGTCTTGCTGAATTCCCTGTGATCTTGACTGTAGACTGTTGCTTGGTCTAGTTTCTCAGATATATTTTGGATCTAGGCTGATTCATGTGCTTGACCTTGGCTAGTTGAGTCTATGCTGTACCTTAAACACTGCTCTCTTGGGTAAGTGTTTTGGTATAAAATTTGTCTTCTTAGGACTGAGACCCTGTTGACTGAGGGCACACCCCCTCCCTGGTATGTTAGACAAATATCTGTTCCTGGTTGGATTGTTGTTTTAACAATATTCACATCCATTGTGCTTTACAAATGAGGGGGAAAATAGGCCTTTATTTCAGTTCCAGGCGCCGACTCCATGGGGCCTGAGGGGGCCCGAGCCCCCTCAAAAATTCGTTTGGGGGGCTCAGCCCCCCCAATAATCTCGGGCGCCCCTCCAGCAGAGCGCCGCCGCTGAGCATCAGCCTTGGTGGCCTTACCTGCCGTGGCGTCCGCTGCACCTTCGTACCTGTAGAAGCACCCGAGCACCAGAAACAGCGTGAGGAGCCCCATGGTGTCTGCCGCCTCTCCGCGCGTGAGAGGATCCGCAGCGCGAAACAGGGGATCGCATGCACACGAACCAAGGCACAGCACGAGCCAGGGGGGATGGGGGCACGGTGCAAGCAGGCTATACCCGGGGCAGCAAGCGCGGAGTGGCATCCCTGCTCCCCGGCACGCCTCCCTCGTCCTGCAAGGCGCCGCGATGCCGAAACCCTCCAGCTGCGCAACAGGCACTCACTTCCGGGGAGGGAGCCCTGCTCTCCCCGCCTCCCTGTTCCGCGGGGCGGGCGGCCCCCGCCGAGGCGCCTCTTGGCGCAGAGACAACGACAAGCACCCCCCGTCCCGAGGAGTTTGCTTGGCCAAGGGGCCAGGGCAGCCGTGCAGGTTGCAGCAACCCTCCTTCCCCAAAAGGGCAGCCCTCTTGCTTTGTTTGCATCTCTCGCCGCGCCTGGGAATGCCGCCGCCTCACCCAAAATGTCAAATGCTTGGAAATTCAGCTCACCTTAAAAAATTTAGAAAGGATTGCCTGCTTCAAGAGCGTGGAGGGGAATAACTAACCTGCAAGCAACTGGGGTGGGAAGGGGGATATGCAGCCTTGCATTATGGAAAGAAAATCTTTAAAGAAAAACTTTAAAACTCACTAATTTTCATCTAAAAATTAGAATACTTCTCGGGGCAGGACCCCGGTATGGGCCCCCCCCCAATATTTTTTATAAGTCGGCGCCCCTGGTTCCAGATACTTAGGATTAATTACAGTAGAGCAGAGTTAGGGTAGTTCTGGTCTTGGACTCCCACTATCCTTGGCTATTGTCTATGCTGGCTGGGGCTCATGTGAGTTGGAGTCCAGTAATATCAGGAGGACTATAATTCCCCTGGCTCTGCAATAGATTATGGTGACTAGGGGCTTGTTTTGAAAGCTTCAAAGAAAAGGTATAGTTATGGGGGATTTTTGAGTGAGATTGGATGGAAGAAGGAAGATGGCATCACAGAGATGCTATCTTGTTTATATGGGGAGGTACTAGAATGAATAGGGATGCAGGTGGTGCTGTGGGTTAAACCACTTAGCCTAGGGCTTGCTGATCTGAAGGTTGGCGGTTTGAATCCCTGTGACGGGGTGAGCGCCCATTTTTCGGTCCCTGCTCCTGCCCACCTGGCAGTTTGAAAGCACGTCAAAGTGCAAGTAGATAGATAGTGTACCGGCGGGAAGGTAAACTGCATTTCCATGCGCTGCTCTGGTTTCACCAGAAGCTGCTTAGTCATGCTGGCCACGTGACCCGGAAAAACTGTCTGTGGACAAACACCGGCTCCCTCGGCCAGTAAAGCGAGATGAGCATTGCAACCCAGAGTCGTCTGCGACTGGACTTAACTGTCAGGGGTCTCTTTACCTTTACTTTACTAGGATGAATGGATATTGTGAGTGCAGAAGGACATATGAAGAGGGAGAACTCTTCACGAGTAGTAGGATGTGTAGAACAAGGAACAGTTAAATTCATTATGGGCTGAATGTTCTGTAATACAAGAGAAGAATTTGCTAGAGGAATGCTTTTGAACTGTCCCTGTGTGAATGGCTGCCACTTGGTATCCATGAGAAAATTGTCCATTTAGTGTGGCCAGTCCAACAGTGTGGAATCAATGCCCTCCTGTTGGAGATCTGTCAGGCATCTTCACTTCTTATTTTTAGACATGCTTTGAAGACTTTTTCTTTGTTTGTTTCAACAGCCCTTTTCAGTTGGATGACCTATATGAGATTGGCCAGAACTTCCTTATGATATTTTCTGCTTTTATATTTTTCTTGTGTATGTTGATATTTTATAGCTAGTGTGCAATGCTTAGATGTTTTCTATACAATAAATAACTGATAGTGGCAGACTTTAGTATCAGCAGCAGCAGCAATGTATGAGTGGGCTGGATATCAGTTTTATATGTTTGCTAGACACTGTCTAGAGAAGTTTTTAATGTTTGATATTTTTACTGTGCTTTATATTTGTAATTTGTTGGAAGCTGCCCAGGGTGGCTGGGGCAACCCAGTCAGATGGGTAGCATATAACTAATAAATTGCTTGTTTGCTTATTTATTTATCCATCAACATCATCATCATCATCTGGGTTGCGGTCCTCTCTGAATCAGCCTCCTTAGATGCCCCATACTATGGAACTAATCTCTGTGTGAAGATCAATCTGAGCTCCCATGGAAGGAAGTACAATGCAGACAGATGGGCGGTGTATAAGTAATAAATTGTTGTTGTTGTAATAAATTGTTGTTGTTTATGGATTTGGAGGAGGGACGTAGGTGCAGGGAGAGAGCCCAGCCAACCATCAGGCTAGAAGAAGAGAAAGAGCAGCTGTTTCAAAGAAAATGCAAAAAATTCTAATGTGAGAAGCATAGGCATCAGCCTAATATTGAATTAGAGCCTTGGTCCATCTACCTCAGCACTGACTGGCAGTAGTCCTCTGGGTTTCCAGGTTTCTCTCCCAATCCTAGCTGGAGATATTGTAGATTGAACCCAGGACTTTGTAAGCAGTGTTTTCTCTCACACATGTGCAGTAATAGGTTATTTGTCCATTGTACAGTAAATGAATGTTCTTCTAAGCTTTATGTGTTTGGACAAATTCTAGCTCCTTTCTATTTTACTAAATAGGTTTAAAACCCACCCCCTGCAATTGCTGAATTAATTCTTAATGGAAACGGGTCCTTTTAAGACACTCAAAATATTCAAGTAAGTGTGTTTTATTATCTTAAATAAATACTGCCAGGGAAAACATAAAAACAAACTTTTCCTCAGCACTTCAGCTTATACCACTGCTGCTATATTTATCAATAAAATGATAGCTTTGGTTTATGGGCTGTCTTGTTGACAGAACCTTTCTTGTAATTATTTATCTGGTCTCTTTCTGCCTTTTCTTGATTTGACAAGTTGTTTCAACCTTTTTTATTGTTTCTTGACAACTTAAATACATTCCTTTAATAAAAGGCAAATATATTTTGGCTAAGAAATATTGGGATGCCGGTGTGCATTTCAGAATGAATCGATATCAGCTTCATTTTAAGCTGTGGCATTTTCTGTGCAGTGTACAGAAATACTTCAATTTCTTTGTTTCCTCGGTCTGGGAACGAGCACTTAGACGTGTTATTCCAGGGTATCTGCAGCACTGTTCCTGCTTAGCAACACTGGAGCAAAATTGGTAAACCTGGGCTGCAGCTGCAGCCATTCTCTACCAATTGGCTCCAGGTTTTTTTTTTTTTTTGGGGGGGGGGTACTTTGAGCAACATATACTAGAAGTCATAGCTCAGAGATTGAAAATCGGCTTTGCATGTGTAAGGCCCCCATAAGACATCACTAATCCTGCAGAGTTCATGCCGGAAATGAGTAACCAAGGCTGTACTAGATGGACCCGAGTTCTGCCTTGGTTCAAGGCAGCTTCTTGTGTTTCTTTCCATTTGTACCAATATCCTCCATGCTATTGTCACAACAGTAATTTGTCTGTCCTGTCCCTCTAGGTCCAATTTGCATCACCACCCAAAGAGAGAGGGTGATGCAACTACAAGCTGCTGCTTCTCCATTCTCTTGTAATATAGGAAGCAGCCTCATACAGGCTCAGACCATTGGTCCATCTCATTCAGAATTGTCTATGCCGAATAGCAGCTGCTCTCCAATTTCAGACAAGGAACATTTCCTGCTCTACCTGGGAATTCTGTGGATTAGCTCCACCAGTAGAGCAGAAGACTCTTAATCTCAGGGTCATGGGCTCAAGCCCAACATTGGGAAGAAGAATTCCTGCACTGCGTTCTTTCGTGTCTCCAGGTGCGATGGGGTGGGGGTTCTCCCTGATGGAGAGCTGCTGCCAGTCAGTGTGGACAAAGCTGAACTGACTAAGTATAAGGCAGTTTCCTGTGTTCTTATTCTGTCTGTTCACACAATGGCCCTCCAATTTATAGATTTCATCTCCTCTACATAAAATGTGCCCCAATTGCTGCCTCCCTACACCTTCCTCTTCCATAGGGAGCCAACCGTGTTGGTACAGTCTCCCACAGACCATTCTCTGGACCTTTGTGGACTATTTTTTAAAAATTACCCTTTTATTTCAGTCTCTTCATTAGATGCCTGGCTATCGCTTGCTTAACCTCCCCCCCCCCTAAATGTGCATTTTAATTGATCCTAGAAGGAAACTCTAATAGTTTCCTCTCGGTCTCCCGGCAGCAAGTGCCTCAGGTTTAGAAACATGTCAGTCCCGTGTCTGAATGGTTTCTAGCATGCGGAAGCTTGGGCTGAAATTTATGACACTGCCTTTTGACTTTTATTCTTTTACAAGCTGGGTAAATCATCAAGAGCTGAAATGTCTTGTTAAAAATGGAGCATGGGTTTATTCTGGGAGCCAGAGGGGAAATGATGCATGGGTTGGTTTTGCAAAATGAAAGCTCCATTTTGAACTCCATCATTAATGACACCGTGGATCAAATCTACCCAGGTTACCTTTTTTTAAAGTCTCAATGAAACCTGCTAATTAAAGGATAGCTTAATGAAGAGAATTAATGGCTAGGTACGTAACAACTATTCAGGGGAGACGAATATTGTCACTTGGAGAAATATACTGAGCATGTAGATCAACATAGCGCACCACATGAAAAGTATCTTTATTTGTTGTGAAAATGAGTTAAGTCACACAATGGGCATAAAAACATTCTCACTAGCTATTCAAAACACTTGGTGAATATAAAGAGACTCAGTGAGTAGACCTCCAGGCTGTGCGGCTGATGAAATATCACAGCAATCTAATGATACCAATTCCAGCAGACTTCCTATATTTTAATTCAATGGCGATAAGGAACGCTCCTTTCCCCACACCTCGGAAACTGTTAGTTCCACAAAATAAATTTATGACTGAACAATTGCTGTGTGGAGACATGGTTGATTCTGTAACAAGATGTGTCAAAGGAAGAACTTTATGGCAGGATCAAGATAAGATCCCATATGAACCTCTTGAAGAGCTACACTCTGTTTCTGAGGCCCTACTGGACCGACCGCAAATAGAGCTTTAGCTAGTGAGAACAAAAGGTAGGGCCTTGTCTTTTGTGGCACCTGATTATGGAACCATCTCCACAGAGACCCTCTTCATTTCTTGCTTTTGAGAGTCCCATTTCAGTGGACTTCATTACTTGCTAAGGCCTTCAGGATAGTATGTGCAATTTTAAAAAAATGTTTTCTCCGTGTTTTCTAATGTTCTAATTATTTGCTCTTTTACCTTCTAAAAAATAATTTTATTGTTTTGGTTTGTAACTTCCTTGTGTCTGCTGAGAAGTGAAAGGCAGAATACAAATGTTGGGAGGAATCAATAAGTTCAATTCGTTTTACAATTGTCAAAATCCTGAATTCTAACATTGTGTATACAATTATGTGTACTGAGGCTTTCTTCTATGCTGCTCTGGTAACCAGCATCCAAAGTTTCAGGTCAAGGCTGAAGAATGATCTCACAGTTTAGGTCTATGGACCCAGAGTTGCTGGACCACATGTAAGTAAACAATCTCTGATACTCTGTCATTACTACCAGATGTGGTTAGGGTATGCATTATGAAGCCAAAGTATATAAGGCCTCCCTCTTGAGCCTTCTAGTTTATGGAAAGAGCAAAGGTCTATGGCTCCTAGTTTTTTATTCTAATCTCCCTGCCTTCAGTTATACTGAATTCCCTGTGATACTGATTCTGAGCTGTTGCCTGACTTTGTCTATGGATCGTGTCTGGACCTAGACTGATTGTCTGTGCTTGACCTTGGTTTGTTTGCACTGTGCTGCATCTGCAACCTTTCCCTCATTATTGAGTACTTTGAGTACTTTTGGTGGAGGATTATATTTTCTGTAACTGGGACCCTAGGCCCTGAGAGTATCCCCTAGAACATGACAGTATCGTGGTGGTAAGCCAACCAAGGCCATCCAATAAGGTACATGACTGAATGATGATTTTAATCAAAATTCAAGTCAATTATTCTTTCCACCACATCACACTGCTTTTATGATATATATTCATGTTGAAAATTGCATTCATCAGGGATGTAGTGAGTCGGAACTTGCCCCTTGGATATTCTCACACAATACATGGCTCTGGGAAAACTTTCTTTGGCCTGGTGAGAAGATTTCCTATGAAAATGTGTGTAAGGATAAATAGTCACTAAAGTGCAGATAAATTTTATGAGAACTTATTTTTATTAAAGCAAACTGATGTGGAAATGTAGAAAATTGAGCTATGGAAAACTGAAGGGAACCATAACCCATCCTTAGCAAAGCTGCAGCATCTTGTAGCTTCACACAGGGATTAAGAAGAGGAGAAATGGGTTGCTGTTCACCTAATTTAAAATCATGAAACAATATTCAAACTGAAACCTGGCTATTCTTCAAATTTTGCACTTTTTCTAATTCTGTGATGCGGCTCTTCAGTCAAATAAAGGGTACAATAATATGTGTATTAGGGGAAAGTATGCAGAATGGTGAAAATAAGATACAAAACATTATATTGGGGAAAGTTGCTTGCAAAAGAATGTGAATCTTAGGCAAAATTGTATTAAAAAATGTGTAGTCTAGGGGAAATGTGCACTATAATATAAACTGATAGGGGAGTGCAGAGACTGAATTTGTGAGTTTCATCCATCCCTACCTGAGAGTAAGAACGATTAAATTAAATGAAACTTACCGTACTTCTGAGTTGACTTGCATAAGACTGCGCTATTGATCTTTCATTCTGTGTGAGAACCCTATTTGAATGCAGTGCATGACTGGAAATTAAGGCCTCCAAACAATCTAATTTTCCATTACCACTATCCACTGTGTAAAGCTACTATGTTACTGATTAGTCTGATAAATGTATTGACCAAATGGCAAAGTGTTATTTACTGGGATAAATTCTAATAATGGAGGTAATTAAAGATACAAACCTAGAACAATGGCATCCAGAGGCTCATATATCATAATTTCAGATGAACGATAATTGTTTTAGGAATGGTTAAAGTCACCTTTATGTATGAAAAGGAATTTTCTCTGTAGCTTGGCTGCTTCTTTTCTGTGTTCCTTTATGTGGAACTAGCTAGCTATGTGACCCAACCAAACAAGATTCTTGTACTTCCTTTGTCCTCGCTTTGCATCTTTTAATAGCCAATAGAAGTACCATACAATGTTCTATACTCACAAGAAATCAGTCTTTTATCACAGCAGCACCTACGTTCTGGAACCCACCACCCATTGATTTTAGGCAGGAACTGTACTTTTTCCAGTGCCTGCTGAAACCATGTTTGTTTGTTTAGAGAAGCCTACACAAATTTGCAGATTTGACATGCATTTATATACACACAGTGAGACCATAACATACAGAGATTTAACATGTGAATATTCAGCTTTATGTGCATGTCAAAATAAATAAATAAATAAATAAATAATGAATGATGGAAAGGGGGCAAAGTTCTGGGGAAAGGGACTCAATGCATTTTGGCTATATGCAGTTTTGGCTTAAGGTACAATCTCTGGAACATAGCCCCTGTGTAAACTGTGGGCTTACTTTAATATTATTGTTATGAGTTCAAGGGTAGCAGACTCCCCTAAATTCATGGACCCAGTAAATGTTAGAATTTCATCAATGTTTGCAGCATTAAACTGGGTGCCAGACTGTGAACCCCTGGATTCATCTTATGTTGAACTGTAAGCCAGGCTGACTTCCTCATGAGGTAATCACCTGGGTGATGAGCCATTAAGAGGAAACAAAGGAAAGGTAATGGCCCATTAAGAACACTGTGGAGAGGAGCTATGCATCTGATGACAAATGAGAGGGGCCCTTCCTTCCTCCAGTTTAGTTAGTTAAAAAGGCAAAAGGCGAGAGTCATTTAGTTGGCCTGTGAGCTAAAAGCAGGGTGCAAAAAGTTGCAGGCTGTAAAAGGAAGCAAGCTGCTCAGAGAGACGTCACATTATATCTGTGTGTGTTTGTGTGTTGGGTGTGTATTCCTGTCTACGTAAAATTTTTACTGCCCTCATGCTTTGCAATTTACAAGTCCGCCAGTAGGTGACCACACCATCTACAGAGTGTGGCAAATGGCAGGCAGTCAAGTGAGGAAGCTGTGCCAGTGGCAGGTGGTCCAGGTGAACTGTTTAAAAGAGGGAGGCACTTTGCAGCAGTTTAGCAAGCTTTAAAAATGGGTAAGGTTCAGACATCACCTTGCCAACAAACGTCTGTATAGTAAAAGCTATGTTTTTCCCAGTAGTGATGTATGGAAGTGAAAGCTGGACCATAAAGAAGGCTGATCGCCGAAGAATCAATGCTTTTGAATTATGGTGCTGGAGGAGACTCTTGAGAGTCCCATGGACTGCAAGAAGATCCAACCTCTCCATTCTTAAGGAAATCAGCCCTGAGTGCTCACTGGAAGGACAGATCCTGAAGCTGAGGCTCCAATACTTTGGCCACTTCATGAGAAGAGAAGACTCTCTGGAAAAGACCCTGATGTTGGGAAAGATTGATGTTGGGAAAGGAGAAGGGGACGACAGAGGTTGAGATGGTTGGACAGTGTTCTCGAAGCTAGCAGCATGTGTTTGACCAAACTGCGGGAGGCAGTGGAAGACAGGAGTGCCTGGCGTGCTCTGGTCAAGGGGGTGACGAAGAGTCGGACACGACTAAATGACTAAACAACAACAAGGTTTATGTTGAGCTGTGGTGTGTGTGTGTGGAGTGGGAGAGATGCTCCCACACAAGTGAGGGAAGGGCAGCTGGCTCAGTGGTAGGCAATGTGGTTGAGCAGTGCAAGCAGTCCTGTTTGATTTTTTATATATATTGAAAAAAATGTCTAGGTTAACTTCTTTTCATCAATTTATTTATGTAAAGTGCTTAGAGGATTTTATTATTAAGCAATATATTAACTTGGGTCCAGGATTCCTTAAGGACTGCCTAAGTCCATATCCCAGATCATGCACTACTAATTGTCTCCCATATTACAGTGGCTTAATTGGCCTCCACTAGAAGTCAGCTATTTATTGTTACTGGTCCCATACTGCAGAACACTCTTCTAGCTTTGGATTTTTCAAGCCTTTTTGAAGACCTTCTTGCTTAGACAAGCCTATGTAACTCTTTAATTTTTTTTTAACAGGTAGTCATTTTAATCATGTTGTACTACTTTAATGGTGGTTTAGATGTCACCGTATCTATCTATCTATCTATCTATCTATCTATCTATCTATCTATCTATCTATCATCTATCTATCATCTATCTATCTATCTATCTATCTATCTATCTATCTATCTATCTATCTATCTATCTATTGCTGTAGACCACTTTGAGCACTATAGAAAAATACTTCTATAAATAAATAAAAATGCAAATTGTGTTCAATAAACTAAAATAAATGCACTATAGTGGGATTCATTACTTACAAGTCAGAAAATACAGTGACAATCCATGCACTATTAACATGAAACCCAGACTCAAAGTGTGGATATTATAGGACAGGTTTTTATTTGCTTTCCTCCACTTCATCAGCATTTCACCTTGTTTGTAAAGGTTTTTTTTTATTTTATTTTATATAACTCCAACACAGTTGGACCCATCTTTTGGATTATGCAGGCTAAACTTCTCTGTGGTGCTCTTGGTAATTATGTGCCCAATACCCATAGTGATTCATAGGAGCAATTTCCGAAGCCTGCTATGCACCTTGCTGAAAATTTACACCTCGTAGTCATTTCAACAAAGTGTCAGTGATGGGTGAGTCTTTCCAGCTATGCACATGGTGCTTTGTTAAATTAAATTTTGCTTTTCAGCATGAAGTTAATTGGCACGTACTGACACTAAAGACCAATTATTATCATGGAGCTTGTTGTGGTGTTAGTTTCTTATCAGACTTCCAGAGAGTAACAGAATTTGCAATTAGTTTTGTAAATGACATAGTCTGCTTCTGAGCCTGTTCAGTCAGAAACAAGAAAACAAATTAAGCAGAAAAAGCTACTAAATTAAGCAGAAGAAACTGTTATATATTTTAATATGGGAGGAAGTAGAATATAAACCTGCTGTGTTCTCTTAGCTTGGCAGTAAGTGGCACTATTGTGTAAATCGATGTCCCTGGTGTTAGGTCGGTCAGCTCAAATTAATATCCCAATCCAAAGGTGGAGAAATGAGACAGATATACACTGTTGTAACACTGATAAACAATAATAATGCACATGACCTCCTGTAGACCTACTCTTGGGAATGCTCAGACACTTGTCATTACTGTAATTTGCTGACTGAGTGCCAACATAATATTTTGAAGGGAGTTAATTTGTACTGTCATGTTAGGAATGCATATGTGAATGGAATTCTCAAGCAGGTGCCATTGTAAAATGAACTTAAGGGCCACTTTTAATGGGTTGAATACATGGTCCAGCACCGATGCAAAGGGAAATCTAATTTTCTTGTGACTGCCATGATCTGATCAGGACCACACCCTACAGTAACAAATGTGGATGGTAGCGGGGAGAGATTTTTCAAGCAAATGTCAAACAATTGTCAAAGGTTTGTGGGTGGGTTTGCAAAGTCAGATATTCATACTTCTAATATATGTGCATGTATGCATTTTACAAAATTCACAGTTGTGGATGTCATTAGATGGGGGCATTTTATATTTGGATTTGGCAGGATTTGGCATTGCAGCTTCTTGTTTGTTGTCCATCATGTTGCCAAGCATTCTTCAACATTAAAAGCCAAATTTAAAGACTCTAAAACCTGGGGTCACAGTGTCTTTCCTGCTTGGGAAGAGAAGTAGCTATGAATATTATTCAATATTATTTTTATTTCTCACTTTGCAATTCAGTTCTCCAACCAAATAATATGTACCAAAATACGTACATATTGTGTGTGTGTGTGTATCTCACATTATATTAGGGGAAAATGTTTGCAAAAATATATACATTGAGGGAAATTAACACTAAAATGTTGATTGATTTTCTTGGGGCATTTTAAAAAAAGAAATTTGCAAACTGATGCGGGACTGTGGAGAACTAAATTTAAAAGTGGGAAAATGAGACACTGATTGAAACTGAAATTGACGAAATGGCCCACCACTAGTCCAATGGGGAAAATATGCTTAATGCTTTTGGTTTCTGGCTGCTTCTTTATGGACTCTAACGCAGCACGCAGAGCACATGCGTTGCACGGAGAGGTAAAAACTACTGTCTGTAAACCTAGAGTGCCACTGCCAGTCAGTGCAGACAATACTGAGCTAGGCTGACCTAGTGTAAATCCTATAATCCCTAGATTATACTTGGAGAAAGCTGGCAAGCAGCACTCATGGCAGGGAACCAGGAATCCCTTGCTAACTTCCCTTTCACCTATACACAGGTGGGTTGGACTAGATAACCCCCAAACCCTTTCAAATTCTACACTTCTATTATTCTACATTGGAACTAACTAGGTACGTTCATTTTATCCCATTTTCTTTCTTTAATTGTCATTTATTTGTTTGCTTACCTACCATCTTGGTATTAAAATCTGATTAGGACGACTTTTTGCCCTTCAGAGGATAGACTGTACAGCTTGGCCATCCCATCTTTCATTCATTATGACATTTTGTGCGGCTGCAGTTATTGGTTTTAATCTGCTAGTTTGCTATTTTTTGTTTTCTTTTATCCTCTTTTTTATTTCATTATTTTGGCTATTAACAATCTTGAATTGCACAAGGAAATACAGGTGATAAGTGATTTAAATGCAGTAATGACTAAATGTCATACCTCTCCCTTAGGGAAGCAATTAAAGTACTAATCTACCCAGCTTCTGGTCACATATGAATCTTGGCAGATTTCTTTGCTCATAGGAACAATGTCCCATCCCCAGTGCTTAAAATATATATATATATGTTTATGGGTGCTCACATTTTCCTACTTAGAATGAAATACTGCCCCTCAATGAGGCCAAACTTAGTTTCACAAAATGTTTAGGGGTGTGTACAGCCACGTACCCCCAGGAAAAAAAGCACTGCCCATCCCTATCCTTCACAGCTCGCAAACATCTCGGAGGAAGTAATTAGAGCACTGATCTGCCCTGCCCAATCATGAATCTTGTGCAAACTTCCTTGCTTATAAGCACAACATCTTATTCTTCTCCTTCATGACCTGTCAGAAAAGCTTGGAGGAAGGGTAGCAGATCCACTTTTTTTTTTAACTTTGGCACATTAGTCTCTTTAGTTACTAACCTTCCTGTCTCAACCATTGGCAAAGACATGGACATCTTAGAGAGCCCCACAGTCAGGAGGCTAGACAATCACCTGGTGGCTTCTCTGGAACAAGAACAGAAGAGCAACAAGGATGGCCTGATTCCAAACAGTTGCTACTGAGTTCAGAGTGCCCTAATTACTTATCTTATATAACTTATCTTATATATGTTTCTGTTTTGAAGCAGTTATGGATTGTGCATTTTAAGGAATTGATGATTTGTACCTTACCTTAACAATTGAATATATATTCCGTATATGGCGTCTGTTTGATAATGTGTGGTTTACTATGCCTAATAAAGGATATTTGATGAATATATATTCCCACTGCATTCAGTGGGGCTTGCTACTTAGATAGCAGTAGTCTACTTTCAAAATGGTTTGTTCAGGTGGTTATTTTATATGGCCTTTCTAAACCCATTCCTTTAGGAAATTGTGGGTTATGAATCAGAGGATTGCTTCAAGAACTGATATAACCTACTCACAGTTGAGTATGGGAGCACACCTCTGGTGTTCGTGTGTAGGAGGTGGTATGTGAGCCTGATGCATGCATTGCAAATGTGTGAATGATTTATCCAATTTTACTCTCTGCATTGGGGAAGAGCCACAGTAATTGGATTGTGTGAATACCCTGACTCCAGTTTCCAAATTGCATTAAAACATGTGAAATCTTGACAGATGTAGCCCAATCTGTTGCAACATTAACATATTTTGACTTTGTTTTTAATGTATTGCATTGATATTGCATAGAAAAATGTATACAAATGAAAGAAAACTTTGTTTATGATTGCAAAACCTACAACTGACATCTGATGAGGTTGTGGATTATGTCTCGGTGCTGTTGCTGATTTATACCATAATGAGATTATGATTCTTTTTCTGACAAATGGAAGCATTCAGCTTTTGGCAAAGCTGGGATAAATATTATGGAAAAACACCACTGCAAGGTCCTCCAAGTCATGTCTATAGAACATTCTAACGTTGCCCAGCAATGAACATTATTGGTTTGCTATCCTTTTGCCAATACTTCTCTTTGCCAGTGAGTCAGTAGTGCTGGTCATTCTTCAAAACACATTTCCGAGACAGAACAGCATTGTAGATTGGAGAGTAAAAGGGAAGAAAAAGAATTACACCAGCATAGCAGGCCAATCAATCAGAATGTTAATGATGGATCATGAAACACATTTGTTGACAAATAAAATGCAGGATGTTATGCCAGCGGAACCAACTGTGCCTTTTGCTCTCTCCACTTGCCAGCTGTGAAGCATTGCTTCCAACCTGGGATTTATAGATTGGAAGAGAATGACGTGTGCCCTGCATCAGACATCTGCTTTGCAGCAGGTGCATTTGCTAGCCACCAAGTATAGCCCCAGATGATGTGAATTCCAACTGTGTAATCCATTGTAGTGTTTTACTCATTTATGCTCCCTGGTTGAGTTGCTACCATTCATAGAGTTGTCTGCTTCACAGTCCAGAAACTTATTTTTCTTTCTTCATAGATCCAGAGTGTACAGTCCATTGCCACGTGAAAGGCTCGCTAAGAGCCAGTACACAAGATTATAGCAGTAGTTAATTTTGACTGCAGCATGCCCCTGCAATCAAACACAAACTGCTTATTACAAGTTCTGCTTTGTATGGAAGGTGCCATGCAATGTAGGGCTACCATGCACACAACAGATAGGGAAGAGGAAAGCATGGGAGAAGATATAAGAACATTCAGTGACTGCTATAAATCAGAAACAATGATGAAGTCAATAAATGGGTGTCTTTTTTGAAAAGCCGCAAGGGCATGACTGTACATGAATTTCACAAAGGAAAGAGATTAGGGCTAACCAAATGGGCACTGATGGGTGGTAGTGTGACAAGTCAGTGGACTTCTTTAGCCTTAAAAGCATTGTTCAAGATGGCAGGGATTCCTTAATCAAACTGTCAAGTTACTTAGAAGAGTTGGTCCAAATATGGCCATCTATGACTGCAAAAGTCATCTGTCAACTGTTACAGATGTTATTCATGTAATTAACTGGCATGTATAGTTAATGTGAGTTCACTGTACAGCAAGGCAAACAGTAGTACTATGGGTGGCGCTGTGGTCTAAACCACAGAGCCTAGGGCTTGCCGATCAGAAGGCCGGCGGTTTGATTCCCCGCGACGGGGTGAGCTCCTGTTGCTCGGTCCCTGCTCCTGCCAACCTAGCAGTTTAAAAGCAAGTCAAAGTGCAAGTAGATAAATAGGTACCACTGCGGCGGGAAGGTAAACGGTGTTTCCGTGCACTGCTCTGGTTCACCAGAAACTGCTTACTTATGCTGGCCACATGACCCGGAACTGTCTTTGGACAAGCTCCCTCAGCCAGTAAAGCGAGATGAGCGCCACAACCCCAGAGTCGTCCGCGACTGGACTTAATGGTCAGGGGTCCTTTTACCTTTACCTTTACTGTTTTTTTTGGGGGGGGCACCATAGAGAGAAATACTTCAGCTATTAACTGGATCTTAGAATAACTTTGTGGCTTCAACTCACTCATGATACTTTCTTCTACTTCTGTTTCAGTCTGTTTTTATTCAGTGATGGGCCTCAAAGTTATGTTGATTCCCAAATGTGACAGTAGTTTGTTATATTCCCTTAAAAAGCTTCTTTGCTTGTGCCATGCAGTTTCCAAATGCTATGCAGATGAAGCAGGGCTTTTCATTTTAGTAGTCTGGGCCGGTTAGCCAGCCAACTTATTCTTATTGCTGCTTGTGTCCTTTTCACAGAAGAACCTCTAGACTATAGAAAAGATTAGGAGTACTAATTCATATTATGAAAGTCTAGTTTTCAATCTCTCTGCTCCAAAATGTACGCCTACTTCCACCCCCTTAAAAACATTACTCTATAGTCCAAACATGACTTGGCTGAATTGTGTGAAGTTTTGTCCAACCATTCTCGTCTGGCCTTAAATTAAACATGACATTTTCAGGCCGAAGTAAAAGCTCCCTCCACCCCTATTTAATTTTTTAAAAAATGTTTCTGGGAAATTTAGAGAGTTAAATCTGGCATAGCTTAGTAGGCCCCAATGTTGACCTTGTATGAGAAGCCAGGTGGTTGTTTAATTTTTATTTGTTTTGCCCTGTAGGTCTCTGTCTTATATGTCAGAAGCAAATATAATGAGGGTGAGATGATGGCTGATCTGTGAATGCAATATTAGAGCCTTCCAGGCAACATTGTTGATGAGATGAGGGGCTTTGGAATGAGGCTGAACATAAGTCCCAGTGCAGTTGTCCTAGTTCAGTTGCTGCCTGGACTGTCGTCCTAATACTCACACCTGCTCTCTGTCGTTGGTATTCTCCCTTGTGCCTTGGACACATATTCATCCTCAGATTTAATGTATGCGCTGCACTGCACAGCCCATCTTGCAGTTACATACGCTCTGAAATTACGCAGTCAGTTTCTCTCTCTCATTTAGAGGCGCATAAACACAGTCCAGCAGCATCCATTTGCCCAACAGGCTGGGGAAACGATTCAGAAGTGGAAGCCAAATAAAATATTTACCAAAAAAAAAAAAAATGAAAGAAAGACTTGGGAGCCAAATAAAACAATAACTCGCAGAAGGCAAACAGGCAACTTGACTCTTCCAAGAGCAGAGACATTCCTTTATTATACACAAAACTGCAGAGCACAGAAGGGCTGTGGTTTTCCTTTCATTCCCCTCAAGAAAGCTCCTTATTTGTCTTTTGCAAGGTGTTGGGATGAGGGATGGTTGGTGGACTGGGTTTTTTATTAGGTAATCTGATTGTTGTAAGCATGTGATAGGCAACCAGTTGCCATATAGGCACCATTGGACCATAAGTTCCATCTTTCTTGAACACTGGGCATGCTGGTTGTGAGTGATGAGAGATGGAATCCAACAGCAGCTGGAGGGGCATAGGGCTTCTCACTCAACCTACAGGGCACTGAGTAGGCACACTGTGTTATAATGTAGACATTTTAGGACTCACTCAGATGATAACTGTAGTGATCTGTCTCAAATGTATGATGGACTGGAAGAGTGTATCTTTTCTTCCACAGTCTTGGCTCTGTTAGGCCTGGTCTGTCCACCTTTCCTGGGCCATACCATTTTCAGACTGCATCTGGGGGATTACATGGCTAAATGTTGCACCATATTACACAGACCAACAAATTTTACACAGAGGAGTAGCATGTTAATGGGAAATATTCTAATTTTCTATACAATGGATCTATCTATCATCTATCTATCATCTATCATCTATCATCTATCTGTCTATCATCTATCTATCATCTATCTATTCAGACATTTAGTCCCATAGCTGCAGTGGTGCATTCCAGGAACAGTTTTACTTTGCAGTGAACTGCTTGTTTAGATGCAGTCAACTCTGCTGATAATTGTTTCCCAGCTGTTTATTTAGTCATTCATAAAATGGACCTTAGTAGTAAAGGAAACCCTTTGAGAATCAAAGTTCCTTCTCTCAAAGATAAAACAAACAAACAGGATTCTTACCACAGCACAACTGTGTGTCTCAAGATAGTTGACTGGCTTTGTTGCCCCAAGCCACAACACCTGGATTGTACCAATAGATCTACAAAAATGTTCACTTATTAAAAGCTTGTGTTTCTTTGTCAGGCAGCACTTAAGATTTCCAAAAGGCAGTTGATGGCTGCAGGGGCTTAGCAACATCTGTTTCTGTAGTACACAACTGGTCTATTCTGAGGGGTTTTTGTTTTTGTTTTTGTTTTTTGAATGGCAGTCTTCACAGCTCATTATCAGTATTGTAGCTTTTGGGCAAGATTTCTCTGTGTGTTTCCATCACTCCGTCAAAGCCAATGAACATCTCAAGCCCTTGTTTAATCAGTGGCCCATTTCCCCCCAGTATTGCCCAGTCTGTGGTCTTTCCTGCGTGACACTTTATATCAATTGGTTTGGAGGAAGACGGTCCTTCATGCCTCCATAATTGAGCTGACAGTGATGGCATTTGTACCGCAAGCAACGTACCAGAAGGATGGCACAGCTAGGGGATTATCAAGGGAGCTCATGTTTGCCAACTCACAGTTTTTAGTGCTAAACAGGAGACACTGAGCCAGGTCATTCCAATGATACTCATGCAATTAGCTAAGTAGATAGAGAGGGAAAGCTGACCAGCAAAAGCGAGATTGTCCATATGAAATTGGCTTGTCAGCTTGCTTGACAAGGACTGGCTATGTGGAAATTGTCTAAGCTGGCAAGGAGGTTATTCTGCTCTGCCTCCAAATAATTTAACCCTAGCACTGCACCCCTCAAGCATACTGGAAAAACTGAATAAAGAGCAAGGAACAAGATGATAGATGCACATTTGCATTTTGTATGTAGATTTTTTTAAAATGCAGACAGCATCAGCTTGTGATGGTGGTGGGCTGATGTTATTGGGGTTGCAGAAGGTGTGGAATGGAAAATTCATTTAAACACTTCCTGTTTTGGTGAAGTAGAACCTGTCCTTTGCTGTTATTTCTATTGGGTAGAATTCCCACATTAGCTCTTTGATGGTGGTGGGGTCTAGAATCAGGCTCTCCAGCGTCTTCTCACACCCTTGCATATTCGGCTAAAGAGCTAGTGTAGTGCTGAGTTGAAAGACTCAAAATTGGGGTGGGAAGTGAAATCTCCCCACTTCAAAAATGAAGGCAGTTTTGGAAAGCACTCATTCATTTATTCATGAAGAAGGCTTATGATACCAAATGCCAGCCATGCAGGAACCCCAGAGATAATATCATTCCAGGACATCCTAGGATAAAAATGTAGCTGCCCATAAGCAGCTGCTAATAGGAGCTCCATTGCCACCACTGGGGTAGGGGGTTGGTTGAGAGTTAGGCCTGATGTAGATTAGCTTGAGTGTTGGTGACTGGCCCAAGGTCACTCTAATGATCTTCATAGCTTAGCAGGAATTCGACTCCTATCTCCCTAGTCTTAGACAGACACTCTAACATGAAACTGATTTAATTTCCTTTCTACTTGTTTGCAAACTCACACAGATTAGGGGTGGGAGAGCCCATAATCATTCTTGAACTTGTATGGAAATTTATGAAGATATGAGAGAAGGAAAGTTTCTGCTTTTGTCAAGGCTGGCCTTAGAAGTATCAAAATGAGATTTTCTTCCAGGTCTCTCTATGTGGTTGCCTCGCCCCTCCCTTCCCTTTTTTCCCTCTCGCGTGTGTAGACACTTCGTGTTAATGATATGCAGAGATAAGCTCTTTCTGCATGCAAATGATACATAATGTACTTGTAGAAATGCAAGACAGGGACAAAATTCTTCAAATTGACTTTGACAGCATTCAAGGTTGGTTCAAGGAAAAAAAAGTCTCCTTTTGAATGTTAAACAACGGTTTTCAAAACACAGGAAGCCTGAATGTAATGATAATCATCGCTGTTGATTGTGCTATGCATGGAGCAGATGACTGATTTAAGTGTCTGGAGCTGAGACTTTATTTTCAGTTTTTTGTGAACTGCATGGGTTTATCTCAAACAGGTAACTTCTTTCAGCAACTGATGCAAGTGCCATGTTTTCTATGAGTTACAGAGTTTTGGCTAAGCATAAGATGCATAGCACTAGCTGTGACATTACAGTAGGATAATCAGTCATCTTGATTCACTTTTGGATAGCTATGCTCACAAGCACTTCTTCACACTTCATCCATTTATATTATAGGTGCTAGCTCAGAACAGATGAGACATGGGGATCACAGGTGGTGCTTGAAGGTGGTCTGAGCGATCTTAATAGGATTGATTATTTCTGCTGTGCTTGATATCAGAACTACTGTTTTCCATGTTGTCTGCTTATATATCTTATCCTTAAGAACAGAACAGAACAGATTTTGAGAGGTTCACTGAGATAAAAAGGTTTGTCCAAGGCCACGAGCCAGTGGTTGCCAATGGTATTTTTCTAGAAAAATAAGTGCCTGAACTCACCATGAATGCCTCCCTTGTTTTCTTAGCATGGCAATGGCGCCCAATCTGAGAGGTACCAGAACTGAGTTCTGGCAAGTTCTGGCTGAAAGAATGCCCTGTCTCTTTCATAGAAGGCAGCGTTACATGTGGTGTGGCTACCCCTGCAATGGAGGAACTTTAAAAGATTCGCCTACATCCAAGATGAAGAATGTCTTGGAAATGTAAGGGAGGGGATCAACAGGGAGATATGTGAATAATTTCCAGGCACTCCCCTACCTTATACTCAGCCAGGCCATTGGTCCATCTAGCTCAGTATTGTCAACACTGATTGGCAGAAGCTCACCAGGGTTTCAGATGGGTGGGGGCATTCCCATCCATACCTGGAGAGGGTGGGGATTGAGCCTTGGGCCTTCTGCATTCAAAGCAAATGCAGATGGTCCTTTCTGAAGGCCATGGATGTTAGAGTTAAAATTGTTTAGTGGGAAGAGGGTGTTCACACAAGCTCTTTCCTCAATGTCTCCCCACATGCAAGCTCCTTTGTGCATTGGGCACATTGGTCAGAAAGTGGTCCACACACTTTCTGCTGATCACACATAGAAGAATCCTCTACACCTTTGGGAACCCATATGGGGCAAGTTTCCCAATCATGTAGAAGGCTATTGATCAAATTCTGTGGAATGCTTAGAAATCCCTTTAAGATCTTGGCACTTACAGCAATAAAAAGTGTTGAAAGAACCTGCATGTGGGAAAACACTAGAGCATGTGCCTCTCTGACACTACAGAGTTTTTACCCTTAAGCATATTTATCTGTTAGCTACTTTATTTTTATTATTTTTATTTAATTATACCAAGCCTTGATGAGACTGGGGGGGAAATGAGCTCCGTACTCTTGACAATAGCTTCAAGGAGCAGTCTGAATGCTTCTCACTGAAATTATCTCGTCCATGATTAGATCAGCTGCCACAATAAATTAATGACAAAGTAAATTAAGGATAAGTGATAATACTTCAATCTCTTTTCTCTCATTTATCACTGACTTATTCTTCATTCTAATAACTCCTTTCCATGTACAACAGTGTTATATACAATGCTAATATCTCACTCTTCAGGTTTTTGGTATATGTATATATGTGTATATAAGTACACACAACTGTTTAAAAATTCTATAAAAATTATTTAAGCCTACAGAACTAATTTCCCTCAATATATATTTTTTTGCTCGAAAAATCTCTATGCTGATAGAAAAGTATCAGGAGTACAGCAATTTCCTTCTTCCTTTTATTAAAGGAACCATCTGCTTGTGACCTTTATAAAAAGCAGGACTTTGATTTTCAATTAATATTTTATTGGAAGTTATTATGAAATCCCGAGTCAGGTAGGGTAGCTTTTCAGATCCCCTCTTTCTATCATTATGGCCTTTATATTACTCTATTTTGTTTTTCTGTTTTTTTACATAAAATAATCTCTCATGTGTTTTTTCTTCTACACTAGATCTATTGCCGTATGCATGTTGTGTATTAGCAATTTGATTTTAACTTCTGAAAAAGATGAGTAGTAAGCTGTCAGGCTGAAATTCAGTCATTTTATTTTTAAGGACACAAATTATGGAAATCTGTCAAACTACCTTTGAGTGGCTGAGTTTTAGCGTGAGACAAACATTCTGAAAAGAATTCATCGCAGTAAATTTCTGAGGTAATTTCCCAGTTTCTCAGTGCCCCTACAAAAAGGCCACTTTACAGACTTTTGTCTGTATATTCCACACATTTTTTTCTTCCTTCCTCAAGGCCCTAGAGACATAGGAAGCTGCCTTATACTGAGTCTCAGCATAGCTTGGTGTTTTCTGCACTGATTGGCAGTGCCTCTCTAGGCTTTTGGACAAGGTTCTCATCTGGAGACACCAGAGAGTGAACCTGAGACCTTTTGCACACAAAGCAGATGCAGAGCTAGGAAATTGGTGGGTCAGGGTGGAATAAACCTGAAAACCCTGTCTTTTTGATTTCAACTCTGCCAAATATAGTACCCTTGTGTGTGTGTTTTTCTCCCAGAGGTCCAGCATTGACCAATTCATCTTCACTCTTACTCTGGGTCCTATTAAAGAGGAGTCTCTTCTTTATTGCCCTCATTTGTAATAATTTATCTTTACACTTTACAACATTATTGATTTATTAAATTGATCATTAAAGATACAAGAAACTAAATCATTTAGCTGGACACCTGGAATTAAGTGACATACATCTCTTTGCAATCGCTGGCTGTGGAATCAAATAATGAAAATCAATCCCTGTTTTATTCAAGGAAATAAAAAATATAATTAAATAGTAAGTCATTTTCTTTCTTCATTAAGGTCTGTGATATTAAAAGAATATAAATCATTAACATAAAAATGCAAAAGGACTTACAAATTGCATCCAGTATGTCTATGTTATTGTTCCATTTCCTTGTTCTAAATCAGTAGTGACCAATATCTGCACTGCTGAGGGCCAGTCTGGTCTCCTTTCTGGCCTGGGACATTTTGGCACCAAAATGGGGTGCCACCCTCTCTCTGTCAGGGACGAAGGAGTGACTGAAGATCGACATCAGGGACAGGGGTAGGAGGGAGAGAATGATCGACATCAGGATTTGCTTCCCCTGGGGACCCTGCCACCTGAGACATTTGCCTCACTTGGCCTCATGGATAGACCAGCCCTGCCTGTCTACTCTCTACAAGTGGACAGTATCCTTAGAAATCAGGCTTTAAGAGCTAGTTTTTGGAGTTGGGAGTAATAAGGTTGATGATACAGTTGGGCCACACAGTACTAAAGCCATCAGAGTTATGGCACACATGTGCTTGAATAAAGCATTACATATAAATATGCACATTTATCCATTGCATACAATGTCCAGGACAGGGCTTTAACATTAAGCACTATTATTGATGACAAGTACCGTATTTTCCGCCCTATAGGACACACTTTTCCCCCTCCAAAAATGAAGGGGAAATCTGGGTGCGTCCTATGGGGTGAATGCAGGCTTTCGCTGAAGCTTGGAGAGCGAGAGGGGTCGGTGCTCACCGACCCCTCTCACTCTCCAGGCTTCAGGAACACATCCGCAGCCTAGGCAGCCCTGCGGGAGTTCCCGCAGGGCTGTCTAGGCTGCAGATAGCAGCCTGCTGCCCGGCGCGAAGACCGCACTGAAGCAGAGCGCCCCGCGCACCGGACAGACATCCGCAGCATGGGGAGCTCTGCAGGAGTTCCCCGCAGGGCTCCCCTCGCTGCGGATAGCAGCCTGCCACCTGGCGCAAGGGGCGCCTTGAAGCAGAGTGCCCCTTGCGCCAGGCAGACATCCGCAGCATTGGGAGCCCTGCAGGAGTTTCCCGCAGGGCTCCCCATGCTGCAGAAGGCAGCCTGCCGTCCGGCGCGAGGGGCACCCTGAAGGTATGCCCTGGACAGACATCCACAGCGTGGGGAGCCCTGCGGGAGTTCCCCGCATTGCTCCCCATGCTGCGGATAGCAGCCTGCCGCCCGGCGTGCATAGCACCCTGAAGCAGAGCGCCCCGCATGCCGGAGAGACATCCACAGCGTGGGGAGCCCTGCAAGAGTTCCCCGCAGGGCTCCTCACGCTGCGGATAGCGGCCTGCAGCCCGGCGCGAGGGGCGCCCTGAAGCAGAGCGCCCCGCGCGCCGGACAGACATCGGCCAGCCCCACAAGTTTGGGGGACAGCAGGGAGGCGCAGCGCTGCCATCCCGCTGTTCCTCGACCTGCTTCGGTTTCCCCAACCTGGTTTTGGGGGGAAATAAATTTTTTTTTTCCTTTATTTCCCCCCCCCCCAAAAAAAACTAGGGGCATCCTATGGGATGGAGCATCCTATGGGACGAAAAATACTGTGCTATGAGCAAAATGGGAAATTTACATGGATATTTATTTTATGCTTATTTGAAATTTGAACTTGAACCTACTTAGTACATTGGTTCTTTTATTTGTTAGTTTTTTTCCTTTTCCTTTCTTTAATTACTTTATTTTTCGTTTTGTTTCTTTCTCTCTCTTTTTTATTTAAAAAAAGGCAAGGAGCATAAAGTATGAGACTGAAGTTATTGACACCATGTTGCTGTTTCGGGGTATTTTTCATGCGCCATCTTGGTTTTTAATAAATAAATAAATACTTTTGAAATAATAATAAGCATTCACTCACTTAAAATAGAGCAGATTGGTTCCTCTGTTTCCTAGCACCTGACAGAGTTAAAATACCTCTGTTGCAATATTAATAATGGAGAAGATACCTGAGGGATCCCTGCCCCGCTACCCCATCCCATATACAAGCAGGGCACCCCGCAGCAACTGCTCAGTTTGTTGAGCAGATTTCAGATTTCTCACTTGTAAATATAACCTTACAGAGTTGAGAATTCTGGATGTTTGCTGTCAGTGTGAGGTCCCTTCCCTGCCCCCCTCTTCTCCTCAGGACACACCTTGAATTAGGGGGAGGGAGGTAAAGGTTGTTCATTTTACTCCAATCTGCTGTCATGCTGACTAAGAGGGTTGTTGCATCAATGTCATTGCTGCAACAGCATGGCGCCTTTTGAGTTGGAAGAGGAGCATAAAGCTACCCCAGGGGGCATTCTTCTGAGTAGCTGTTATCTGATTACTTCAGCACCATTATGTCCTCACACCAGCTTGCTGCATTGCTGTGGGGATGTTGCTATTTAGCAGGAGTTCAGCCAAGCTGGAATTCACACTGCTTTGTGTATATCTGGGAGGAAAAGAAAAACAGCAACAGCCCACCTGCATTACAAGCATTACAGAGATAGGGAGTGATAAAAAACCTATGTTATAGTGAGGGGCAGGGATCCTTCGAAACCAGGAATGCCAACATATCACTACTTGTCTGGGAAGAAGTGCAATGGAAGAGCTCTTTGGGCAGCCAGTGTAGCATCTTCATACCTTGACTTTCTCTTGATATTAGTTCAAGCTGTTCCTGCTGTCATATTCAATTTTAAGCTCTTTCCTGTTACATCTGGAGGGCAAATTCTTTCCTCCCTTTTCTTTCCTCCTCTTTTATTTCCAAATTTACAGTAGGAATAACAAAGGCAAACAGTCTTTTAACAGTTCAAAACTGAATAGTGTTTTTTAGTGTTTTTTTTTTAAAAAAGCAAAACACAACTGCCAAGCTGTCACCCTGCTTTATCGAACTTGAGTGCCATTCCTTCCAGTGGATGGAGAAAGAAAAGGTACCCAAGCTAAAAACAAAACAAAAACACCCTCTAATGTTTTGCATAGCAGGCTCCCTGGCAGCCATCAGTGCCAGACACTAATTCCTTTTCCTGCTGGCAGGAGAAAGTGAGGGGGTAAGACAATGCCATTGACAGCTCATATTAAAGTCGCAACAGCAACACAAGGCATTGGGGGAAGGGGGGGGGGACACACAAAGCCAAAGAAAACAGACTGGTGCCACTTTTGAAGCTCTTTATGCCAGGCTGGAGAGTAGATGAGGCAGGAGGAGAAAGGAAAAACAAGGACTAGTTTTCATCACCACCATGGGGGGGGGGCAGACAGACAAAGAACCCCAAGAGGGCATTGTCCACCCCCCCTGAGATTTCCCATCCTTGTTAAAACACATTAATCCCAGGACTCTCTGGTGGGGTTTCACCAGTTCCATGCCTAATCTTTTTTCTGATTTCACTCACATCAAATATTTGTAGCTCATAATACTCTGGCTACAAGATATTCCTTTTTTAAAAACAAAACAAAACACCACAATTTTATATATAGAACAATTTCCACATCCTTCCTCTTGCATAGAAATAAATCCCCTTTAAACTATCAGTTGATAAATGGTCCCTATTATCTCTCATGAGACAGATGTGGGGGGAAGCATGGTTTTATTTTCCCTTTTGCTCTATCTGATTATTTGCCTGGGGTTGGGGGAAATCAGGTGCTAGAGGTTTTGTTTTCCTTTATCTTTCAAATCCTAGCCTCCGTACCTAAAGCTCATCTGTCAATATTAAGGACTTCCTGAAATGGCTTAAATGCTGTGAATCCCTGTATAGATTTATTTCTTTATTTGCCCCTCCTTCACCAGCTACAGTGACAAACTGCAATCCAAAGAGTGGATTGAATTGAAAATGAAAATATCATTTGACAGAGGAGGCTGATCTATAAGGGCAAATGGGGCACACTACCCTCAGCCAGCTCCAGCTCCCCACCTGCTTATTTATAGTTGGTCAGTGGGTGACTTAGCTTATCAACCGTCTCCTTACCTTCCATCCTATCAGTCCAAACTGGCTCCAGCCCTCACTAGTGCTGCCCCACCAACTTCAATCTGCCTTCAGCTACCCCATCAAATGCCAATCTTCTTACTTCCAACTAGTCCAAAATGTGGCAGTAGCTTGTGTGCTTCATCCTCTTCAGTCTCTGTGTTGCTAATGTAGAACATCAGGAAAGAGGATGAGAACAAAATCAGTTAATTCTCTGTGTTGTTGGTTATGGCTCCACCTACTCTTGGTCTCCATGTCTTTTGCCCTACCAGTCCCCAGGGACCAGCTGCTACTGCAGTTGGAGATGAAACATATATCTTGTTGATAACAACTGATATGCGAGGCTCACTGCCAGGCAGTCCAAACACACTGCAAGTCACCAGTGTGTGTTGACAAGCCTCATTCTGGGCATGATCTGCATATGGAGAGACTTTGCCTGGCAATGTGTGGCCCTGGAAAGCAGTGAGGGAGGTGGAGTTACAGCTCCCCCATAGCACTTATTCAAGATCTTGTGGGATAGGGAGCCTCCCATGACTTCTCATGAAAAAAGGATGGTATCAAGGTCCTGGGGCCATTTTGCCCCATGAGCTTGCCCCACACCAGCCTCTGTAAGCTATTGGACTGCTGGTTGACAAGGCTGGAAATTATTTGTTTCCCTCCCAACCTCAGTAGGCTCCCCTGTTGGGTGGGGTGTGTGTGTTTGCCTTTCCTTCAGTGGAAAAAGGATTAGTTATGTTAGGCACTGATAATCTGGCAGAAATGGCACTGGGCAGGATCAGCACAGAGAAAAGAGCCGTGTAAGGGCTCAATGGGAGGATTGGTGGCTTAAGATTGGGTTAGGGCTGTTACCTGGCTGCAGTGCTTCTGATTGCCCAATGAGATCCTTGGTGATCCCCATGGATTGGGGTTGGATGCTTCCCCAACCTTTATGGAATGCCATTCCACCCCTAGGGGCTGAGTAGAATGAGAATATAATCCTTACCTGATTGCAATGCCAACCCCACTTTCCACTGTAATCAATAATAATTTAAAAATGCCTGATTTCATCCAACACAGGTGCCATCTCTCAGTTACAGGGTAAGTCCACCCATGCGGCAAGGTGAGGAGGCTGCCTCAGGCAGCAGGAAGCACACAGGCAGCAGATCCTGATGTCAATCTTTATTCCCCCCAGCCTGCTTTTTGCTGATGTATATCTTCACTCACCCGTTCTTTCCTGGCAGGGATGGGAGGGTACCTTAGGTACCAAAACACTTTGGGCTGGTCCTGCTTAGTTAATTCACCATTTTCTCATGGCTGCAGCTTGTGCTTGCCTGGGCAATGGTTCCATACCTGATGACAGGAGTGCCAACTTAACCATGGGTGCATGGCATGGGTGCAGTGTGCATGGCCCTGGCACCAAAATTTGTGGGTGCCCGGCCCATTCAAGGAAAATTTTTGCGGGTACTTGAGCAACCACAGCCCTATGCACCTATGCCTGATAAGCTATTTTGGGCAAGTCTGGTTTTAGCTCAACAAAAATCTTCAGGTTGGACAGGTGGGGAAGTAGAGTTTATTGAAATAAAATAGACATGCAGATTCCTTGTTACAGATAGGTAGCCGTGTTGGTCTGCCATAGTCAAAATAAAAAAATTCCTTCCAGTAGCACCTTAAAGACCAACTAAGTTAGTTCTTGGTATGAGCTTTCGTGTGCATGCACACTTCTTCAGATACACTTCAGATGTGTATCTGAAGAAGTGTGCATGCACACGAAAGCTCATACCAAGAACTAACTTAGTTGGTCTTTAAGGTGCTACTGGAAGGAATTTTTTTATGCAGATTCCTTGTGTTGTTTTTCAAAACAATAGAATAAAAAGAGTATACAAGAAAAGCCTATTTTAAGAATGAGGCATAAATGTTTTAGTGTTACTATCTTCTAGCTATTATTACCCAGCATTAGTCTCCCCCTCTTCTCCCCTTATATGAAAGCAATGCACACTTTTAATGTGCTGCATGCAAAATATTGTTGCATGCCATCCAAATCTCTGAGTGGTGTGAGAATCCAGGGGCTCCAGGTGCTTACCCAGGGTTCATGGAATCATAGAATTGTAGAGTTGGAAGGGACTCAAGGGTCATCTAGTCCAACCCTCTGCAGTGCAGAAATCTCAGCTAAAGCATCCATGACAGGTGGCCATCCAACCTCTGCTTAAAAACCTGCAAGGAATGAAAGTCCACAACCTCCTGAGGGAGACAGTTCCTCTTTCATTTTGGAATGAGGCACAGCAGAGACTGTGGTGTCTTTATGAGTTATGGTTTATTTACACACATAAACAACCTGAGCCTTTGATGCAGAGTTTCACAGAATTAAACACCTCCAAAAGATCTTATTTCTCCCATAGCTGCAGCCTTGGATTCAGACAGAAATCAAGCATTGCTCTGACTTTCTGTCCAGCTTGCTGCTTTACCTCTAGGCCGCATCACTGCCACTTTGAACGCTATCTTTTTGAAGGAGGGTCCCCACCCATTTGTTGTCTTACACAGTGGCCCCTTTCCTTTGTTCTCTTAATGGTCCATCACCCAGGTGATCACCTCAACACAGAAAGCTAGCCTGGCTTATATTTTAACACTTGTTGGGTCCAGGGGTTAGGAGGACACATACAGCCTACATACAACCTACCTCCTCTCCCCCCACCCCCACCCCAAAACTCATAACAATATGCACATATATCTATCTATGTGACCATGTGAATTGAACAAGCACAGGTAATTCAATAATGCCTTGTATACAGAGTGGCAATGCAAAGTCAAAAGGCTAATTAACATCCTGCAGTCCCATTTCCTTCTTTTTATGGGAAATGTGGTTTTATATAACAAGTACTTTAGATTGAGACATTATTAAAGAAGACAAGTGGTGCAGTAAAGCATGCTTCTGCTGGGCAAGTGACTGAATGAATGCAAATGTCACATGGAAAATAAGCAGTTAAAAGTATTGGTTCTTCTTCAAAGCACCTTCCTTTATGCGTTGTAGACTATGTACAAGGTGTAGCTGACCAATTTTTAATCATATGCTCCTTTTTTAGCATTCTGAATTATTATCAATAATGATATTTTGGTTTAAAATTATGTTGGTTTGTTTTTAATGTTTGCTTTTGTCAGTATTTAATGATATTGTAGTTTGTTCTTTGTAAACTATGGGGTTTCTGCTGAGTTAGTAGTGGTGTCATCATCATCATCATTTTATGTTAGCCAGGGATCCAAGTTGTGTTTTTTCTTCAAGCTAAAAAGTAAAAATTAGGGATGCATCTGGGAATTTTGTCATCCACATTCCTTCTCAGGTTTTCTGAATTCCCTGCTGCCACAGTGCTCCTAGCTACCCCCAATTTCCAGCTTAGTGGTGTGTTTGAGGTGAGTTGGAGCCTTTGCATCCAAAACTTCCATTTGTCATCCTCCAGCATGCCTCCAATCCACCACTTGTACACACCCTTTTAGGCCCTATTGATGACAGAACTCTGGTGTTAGTAGCTCCTCAAGATTCCATGCAGCAGAAACGGGAAGTCTGACATTGGGCTGTAGCACTCAGTTAGCAGTATACTTGTTGTGCTGGCAGAACATTGTTTCACAAGGGATAAGACAAGTCGTTTGCTAAAGATTGTTGCAGAACAACATTCTGTTCCCTTGGATTTCTTCATTGCTCAACCATTAAACATTCTGCTATCTGCTACTGCAAAAGACTGTTGTGGTAGTGGACAAAGAACATTGGTTATGGCCCTCTGAATTCCCCTCACTTATATATGAGCTCTTCCTCCCCACCATTGGAGAAAGAGAGCCAATGCTTTCAGTGGCCCTAGATGCACCCTTCCAAAGGACCTAATTGCAGGGTCAGTTATGACATTGTTTTGTCATTGTTTGAAGTTTATTCAATGCTATGCTATCTTTTTTTCTTCTTCTGACAACCATTCACTGAACACAATGCCCCAATTTTCTGGAGCTTTGTTGTATTTGATGGAGGGGGAGGATTTTCCTACAGGTCTTTTCATAGGTTACCTTGGAAGCAGTAGGATACTTTCTTTCAGATAATTATTATTTTGAAAAGTGTTTTCTATTTATCTGCATGTGGTTTCTTGTGCATAATTTTACAGGGTTTAAGGTGTAATGCTGTGTCTCCTCTGCTTCGGTTCAGGATATATTTGGGGCATTCTCAAGATTATCACCAGGACTACCGCTATCACACAGAAAACACACATGTTCTATTATCTCATTCAGTGTTTTTTATTATTATTATTTTCAGTTGCCAGAAAGGAAATAAGCAAGCATTGGAACTGGCAATGCGCTACAACTATATTATTACTGTCTCCTTGGTGCTGCAGCAGCTTGATGGCAATACACTTCTCCAAAATATACAGTAATTTTCTGGATGGGTTGTATCCTGTCTCCTGAAAGTGGGAATGTTACTTGAATATGAAAATTGTAGTTGAACTAAAGGTCTATAAAACACATAGTTCCTAGAGTTGCATAATTTGAGGCAGTAAGAAATGGGCAAGTGTGAAGTAGAAGTAATTTTGAGTAATAAGCAGTAGGAATGTAGAAGAAAGAAAGGGAAATAGCTTAGTAACAGAGTACCTGCTTTGCATGCAGAAGATGTCAGGTTCAGTCCACAGTTTCAGGTAGTCAACATGGACAGTGATGAGCTAGATGGACCAATAGTTTGACTTTGTGAAAGGCAGCTTCCTATGTTCCTAAAGACAAAACTGCCTGTTTTTTAGTCTGTGGTGCTTTTGTGTGTGTTTACTCAATTAGGTTATTCCATCCTGTTTATTTAAAAGTTTCTATATGAAAATGTGCATTGAAATACATGTTATTAATACGCATTTTAGAATATATTATAATGCACTTTCTTCTTCTTCTTCTTCTTCTTCTTCTTCTTCTTCTTCTTCTGACCTGAGACATGCACCAGAACAATCAGGATGTGATGAATAGTATTCAACTCATATAATTCAATTTAGGGAGCAACCCTAACCCTGAATCTATCCCCTGGTGAGAGATTGGATTGGACAGACTTGTCCCTCCACCTGGGTCCACTTGTAGAGAGCTTCACAATTGTGAAAGCTCCCACTGGGCTCACCAAAGCAGCAGCTGAAGCATGGTTCTGAACCATAGCTGTCAACTTTCAGATTTGAAAATAAGGGATCAGCAGCCACACCTGTCCCGGGGACAGTCTATGGGATATCTAACAATCCAGGATAGCAGCGGGGAACAGTGGGAAACAGCGCTGGAATAAGGGAATTTCCCGCAAAAAAAGGGAAGGTTGACAGCTATGTTCTGAACCTGGGGGTAGCTGAAACCAGGCAATTCAAAGACAGTGCACAGCCCACCGAGGATTGACTAGCTCCCAAGATGCCATATTGACAGAAAGGGGATTTTATTTGTGTCCTTCTGCTGCTCAGTCTGGATCTAGTGCAGCAAAACAAACAAACAAAACAACAACAACCCCCCCCCAATAACTGCCCCTGTGTTCCTACCCTGACCTGCAGCAGCTGGCAGGGGTGCTGGCTCTACTGCTGCAATCATCCCCTGGGCTGGGTGGCCCTTGCTTACTTTTTCTTAAACATATTGACAGCCTTGCTCTTTTATTGTGGGCAGCTAAAGCTTTTGAACGTTTTTCATAGGCAGCCTGATGCATAGCACATCTATCATGGATATAAAAAAGATGGCTCCTCTATTACCATAATGCTATTATAAAGATGTACAATGGTCTGCATTGCTCTTAGTGAAAGATTGCTTCTTGGTTTTCTTTTGGGTAACTGCACTATGATAGTCTAGCATACAAAGAGGAAGGGAACCTATGGTATTCCATTATTACACACACACACACACACACAGAGAGAGAGAGAGAGAGAGAGAGAGATATTAACTAATATTTGTGGGAAATTAATTGCTTTGGGGTGTAGGAACTCTTTCTGCACCTGTTGGGACATATCAAAATCCCATTTTGCTAATTTCTCTAGTTGGGTGATACATAGAGTCCTAATTACTGATCATAACATGCTACAGGGCTTCTGTACATGGAGTCTTCTTATCCAGCTGTGCTTATCTCACTGTTTATGTCTCTCTTGTGTTATGAGTCTCATCATAGTTTTGTTGTTGTTGTTTTAAATCTGGATTAGTGTTTGTTGAGAAACCATCCCATTATTCTGAGAACATATGTTCATGATGAGTAGAAGTCATGAACATTTGAACAGGCTCCATCTGGCTCTGATCAACCCAGTACCATGATACATGAAAAGTGTTAAGACAAAACAAAAAAACCCTAACTAACTAAAACAATCATCAGTGAGCACAGAATGTAACCATTATTTACAGTTGGTTTTTATAAATTCATTTCTGTGTCTCAGGAATTGCTTCATTCACTGAGTTACAAACAGAAATGATACTTCATTTTAGCATAGCTCATTTTTAATGCTGGATAAATGCATCAGCCATTGCTCTTGTTTGAATAAGCACTAGGGATAGGGGAGGAATGTGTTTGGTCCACTTTTCGCAGTGGGCCAACCCAATCCAATGCTCTCAAACTTGTTTGGAATGCAACTCCGAGTGTGAATATACACGCACTTGTATTTTGCAGTGCAGTTTCGGTATGCAAAAGCTATGCACAAATATATGAATTTTACACCAGGCTATACTACATCACATTAGGGAGCAGACCTACAGAGGACTCAGTGGGGAAGGGCTCATTTGCACCACTTTGGCCCCTGCTTTATCTGCTCTCCCAGCTAGCAAGAGTGTGTGTGTTCTGCCTGCATCCAGCTGTACTGATGTAATGCCTGCCTGCATGCCTGCCTGCCTGCAGGTAAGAGACCTTATTGGAATATTGCAGTGTTGGGTTGCTGGCTGAGTGGATACAGCTGGGGTGTGGGTATGGTCCAGGGCCTGCCTGGCTATAAGAAAATGTCTCAATTAATCAGGCGACAGATTGTGTGTATTTGTGTGCGTATAATTTTTAATACATGCACTTACAAAACTGCAGATAGCAAGCAGCATCTGTCTCACATCAGAGGAAATGCCTCTCTTAAGATGATGTGTGCTCCAGCACACACATGCATCATCAAAATGAAGGAAGTGTGCTTTATGCTTCAGAGCTATTGCTTTTAGGCATATTTGAATGTATGCACATTTAATCAATTAATCGGCTAAAACTCATGCAATTAATCAACTTAATATTTATTTCACCAGATGGCACAGCACTCAGTAAAATACATGTTAGCTTTTGTCCCATAAGGATAGCCTCCTGACATCCTGGCTCTGTTGTTCTGAAACTTTTCCACCAATTTTATCTACAATTTCACCCACTGGGTTAGGGGTGGGGATTCCTGTCATAGAATCATAGAATTGCAAAGTTTGAAGGGACCCCAAGGGTCACCTAGTCCAACCCCCTGCAGTGCAGGAACCAAACTATTAATGCAACTTTCTTTCCCTTCATTTCTTTTCTTCCTTCATTTTTCTTTGCAGGGTGCTTTAGAATTTCTTTATAGTTTTGGTGCGTGTGGAATCAGTGGAGGCTGGTCCAAAAGAGCAAATCTACCTCCAGCCAGCCAGTCCCCGTCCCCCCATGCTTGCATTTTTACATCTAGCCACATCCAGAGAATGAGACTACCTGCCAGCTTCCTCCTACTTAGCCTTGGTGTTGCCCTTATGTACTCACCAGGAATTAGTTGGCTCTGGCTGTCATTGGTTCTGGCTCCACATCTTGTTGGGCAATTGGCCTTCTGCTCTAACAGTCCCAATGGGTACCAGTTGCCTCTTTATGGGATTGAGATTATTTTACCACTGAGAGATAGCCAAGAGTGCTGCGCATGTTGTTCTTTCCATTAAACAACTCACCAGTAAACTGCAGCCAGCTCTGCTACCCTCACTTCCTAATCTGAAGGTACTGAAAGAGTATCAAGTTGCAGCACAAAGGGCTTGGGGTACAGAATTGGTGGCGTTGGGGGGGGGAATAACACGTGCAGTGTGATCTTCAAGAGGCAATGAAAACAAGGGCACTTTTCATGAATTTTGGTCCATTTTTTTAGGAAAAGGATGTGATTAGACAGTGCCCGAAATGCCTGGAAATATTTGGGAAGCTGGGTTCTAAGATTGGTCAGGCTTAGAACATAATGTCTGGTGGTACTAAATTGCATAGTTTAGTTTTTAGCGTATTGCTGGTTTTAATTTTTAAAATGTTTTAATTGTTTTTACTAATAATTGTACTTTTTTTCTTTTTGTAAACTGCCTTCATGTTTTCTGCAGTGAATTAGATTGCCTTATTTGAAATATATAAAAATGATAGATACAAGGAATGCAATTTCTGGACTTCTGGGTAGCCACGCTATGGTGGGTCTGATAGCTCCATCAGACATGACTTCACACAGCATCGGGGGGAAGCACTAAGATGAAGCACGGCCCCCAAAAAACTCAGAAGGCAATCTGAGGTGTTGAGGGGTCCTGCTATCCATGAAAGGGCATCTTCAAAGTTCCGATCCCTGCCTTAGTGCCGAAAGGTGCTGGGAGTGGAGGGGAAGAGGTGAAAGCTGGCAGATTAGACAACAACGCAACTGTGAAAGTGCAGTCTCCGAACCAGCCTTACAGCGGTTGACTTCTCCAAAAGATTCCAAGTTGACAGCAAAGATGAGGAATACTCAATTTTACCAATTTGACAAAAACAGGAGTTTAAAAAGGAAGTCTGCTCCTGTCTATGGGCGTTATATTATGCATGTGAACTCTTACAAGCGAAGAGACTGAAGTCTACTGTGTAACTGAAGTCTAATGAGTAACAAGGATAAAATGATTCTACACAGCTTTCTTTAAAACCAATCTTGATTTTCAACGTTTTTCCTTTAATAATGAACTTGACATGAATTAGAACTGAACTTGAGATATGATTTGAACTTGACTTGAACTTGAATTTGAATTGGAGACAGATTACAACTTTAATATAAAGAAGAGTGCTTTGAATTCCCTCTCTGAGAGACAAGATTGACTCTCTGAGACTATACTCTTAAAGAAGAACCTCTGATCTTAGAGAGCATTGAAAATATATAATTGGGGAATGATTATATATTTTAGCTGGTCAAGCTTCAAGACTGAAAGAAGAGGATTACAATATCTGTCTACAAAAACAAAAACAAAAATTTAGATTTAAATTAAGTTGATATTTATAACATTTACTTGTATTGGACACTAAAACTATATTGATTTAAATTGACGTAAAGATTTGAACATAAATTCTTTCCCCCCCTTCCTAAAATTGTTTTGAGACTAACCTTAGTAAATTGGGGGGGGGGAGTGATGGAAGGCTACTAAAATCTTGTTCTTTCCCAAGCTTAGCAAAGTAGCCTTGACAAAGTGGTGATAAGGCTAAAAACAACATTGTTCTTGGTAGGAAAGGTCACTTTGTTTTGGAACCTAATTTCTATACAGGAAATTGGGAAACTGGGGAAGTATTTAAGAAGTGTACAATAGGCCCCTCTTCTCAATAGATTTGAAATGGCAGAGGAAAAAATTCTAATATTAAAGCAAGCCAAAAAGGTCTTTATACAAGAAGCCATGAAATTTGAACTTCATGATTTGTTCTCTGAATTTTTTTAAAAAAATGACTAGCAGGCATGTAAAAAGTAAATTTCAAGTCCTTATTCCGGCCTGCTATTCGGTTTAATTCAGCCCCTGTATGGCCTTCACAGATATTGGCACAACTTGTGTGTGTGTATGTTTTGCTGCTGAGCTGTGCTCACCATTGTGAGGGCTGAGGGGGTGATGGTGATGCCTCCCCAGCTGCTGCCATTGTCTGTGGGTTGACTGTGATGTGAAAATTTTTTTTGTCAGATGAGCGGGTATAAATGTGGGCCAAGGCGCAAGCCTTGGCAGTTGCCCTCCCCAGAGAGAAATGGGCAGCTCAGTGGCACTCAGCCCAGGTGGTCTCCTCCCCCATGGCAGCAAGCTGGCAAGCGGAAGGAGGCAATCGCCCAGTGCTGGGATGCTGTGGAGCAAGGAGAAGGCAAGTACAAAGTTTACTTGCTGGTGGGATCGCTACTAGAAGGCGACTGACACTCAGCTCTGAAGCTGGTTGATGTCTGGCAATGGACCTGATGAGGTTGCAGCTGGTGGATGGTTGTCGGAAGAATTTGCATTCAGGCTAGTGGATGTTGCGAGGCTACGCTGGCTGAGATGGGTGCAAACTGGTTTGGAAGCCTTGTTTGTGAACAGGCAGCCAAACAGAGGAGGAGTCTGGGGGGACGCTGTCGGATGGGGGCCATCCCACTCACCTGTTTGCCTTTGCCTTACAGGGATGTCTGGAGCTGCTGAGGCTTTCCCCAAGTCCAGCCTTCAAAGTCATGAAGATAACCGCAGGACGTCCCTATTTACATTGGAGAAATGAACATGAAATCCTGGCAGTGTGCAATGGACAAGGCCATGGCCAGACCTGAGAGAAGGAGCTTTGAAGGGAGACTGTAGGTGGACATCGGCTGTATTGCAAGTGATGGGGCAGTGGGGAGAGAGAAGAAAATGAGGGAGGCAACATTAGGCCACATTAGGCGCACCGTCCATTGAAAGTGCTATGAAGACGCTTTAAACAGGAATGGCTTCCCCTCAGGGATTCTGGGAACTGTAGGTGGTTAAGGGGACGGAGGGTTGTTAGGGTGGTTTAGGATTAGGGTTAGGGTTAGAGTTAGGGTTATGGTTGGGTTAGGGGAAGGGGTAGGGTAGGGGTAGGGTTCCTTCTTGCCAGGGAACTCTGGGACCGTAGCTGTAATTAGGGGGCAGGGTTGGGGTTCCCTTTTTGCCAGGGAACTCTGAGAATTGTAGCACTAGTTAATGGTTAAGGGTTAGCATTAGGGTTAGAGTTAGGGTTAGACTCAGGGGTAGGGATAGGGTTCCCTTCTTGGCAGGGAACAGGGGGTCTCCTAACAACTCTCGGCACCCTTTTCCAACTATAGCTCCCGGATTCTTTGGGGGAAGAAGCCATGAGTGTTTAAAGCGGCTTCATAGCGCATTAAATGGTGTGGATGTGGCCATGGCCTCCCTCACCCCACTGCCTCTTATCAATGAAGAATCAAAAGGATTTCCCCATTCAAATCGCTTGGAAACAGGAAACAGGAAGAAGAAAGACTTTGTATTTCATGCCATGTCTTAACTTGAAATCCCAATAAAGATATTTGTATTGTATTGTATTGTATAATAATAATAATAATAATAATAATAATAATAATAATAATAATAATAATAATTTATTATTTATACCCCGCCCACCATCTGGCTGGGCCTCCCCAACTACTCTGGGTGGCTTCCATGGAAACCAAAAATACACTAAAATATCAGACGTTAAAAACTTCCCTTAAGATGTCTCCTGAATGTCAGGTAGTTGTTTATCGCTTTGACATCTCGTGGGAGGGCATTCCACAGGGCGGGTGCCACTACCGAGAAGGCCCTCTGCCTGGTTCCCTGTAGCTTTGCTTCTCGCAATGAGCACAAGAAGGCCCTCGGCGCTGGACCTCAGCGTCCGGGCAGAATGATGAGGGTGGAGACGCTCCTTCAGGTATACTGGACCGAGGCCGTTTAGGGCTTTAAAGGTCAACACCAACACTGAATTGTGCTCGGAAACGTACTGGGAGCCAATGTAGGTCTTTCAAGACCGGTGTTATGTGTTCTCGGTGGCCGCCCCCAGTCACCAGTCTAGCTGCCGCATTCTGGATTAGTTGTAATTTCCGAGTCACCTTCAAAGGTAGCCCCACGTAGAGCGCATTGCAGTAGTCCAAGCGGGAGATAACCAGAGCATGCACCACTCTGGCGAGACAGTCTGCAGGCAGATAGGGTCTCAGCCTACGTACCAGATGGAGCTGGTAAACAGCTGCCCTGGACACAGATTTGACCTGTGCCTCCATGGACAGCTGTGAGTCCAAAATGACTCCCAGGCTGCGCACCTGGTCCTTCAGGGGCATAGTTACCCCATTCAGGGCCAGGGAATCCTCCACATCTGCCCGCCTCCTGTCCCCCCAAAACAGTACTTCTGTCATGTCAGGATTCAACCTCAATCTGTTAGCCACCATCCATCCTCCAACCGCCTCCAGACACTCACACAGGACCTTCACTGCCTTCACTGGTTCTGATTTAAAGGAGAGGTAGAGCTGGGTATCATCTGCATACTGATGAACACTCAGTCCAAACCCCCTGATGATCTCTCCCAGCGGCTTCATATAGATATTAAAAAGCATGGGGGAGAGGACAGAACCCTGAGGCACCCCACAAGTGAGAGCGCAGGGGTCTGAACACTCATCCCCCACCACCACTTTCTGAACACGACCCAGGAGAAAGGAGGGGAACCACTGTATGACAGTGCCCCCAGCTCCCAGCCCCTCAAGACGGTCCAGAAGGATGTTATGGTCGATGGTATAAAACGCCGCTGAGAGATCCAGCAGAACTAGGAAACAGCTCTCACCTTTGTCCCTAGCTCGCCGGAGATCATCAACCAGTGCGACCAAGGCAGTTTCAGTCCCATGATGAGGCCTGAATCCTGACTGGAAGGGATCCAAATGGTCCGCTTCTTCCAGGCGTGCCTGGAGTTGTTCAGCAACCACTCGCTCAATCACCTTGTCCAAGAATGGAAGATTTGAGACTGGGCGATAGTTGGCCATCGTGGCCGCATCTAAAGATGTTTTTTTAAGAAGCAGTTTAATAACCGCCTCTTTCAACGGGTCTGGGAAGGCTCCCTCATGGAGGGAAGCATTCACCACCCCATGACGCCCATCGCCCAGCCCTTCCCGGCTAGCTTTTATAAGCCAGGATGGACAAGGATCCAGGAGACAGGTGGTTGGCTTCACTCATCCAAGCAGCCTGTCCACATCCTCGGAGGTAACAGATTGGAATTGATCCCACGCAACTTGACTAGACAGGTCTCTAGCACTCTTCCACCCCAGCCCTGCTCCCACGGTGGAGTCCACTTCTTCCCGAATCTGAGCGATTTTATCTGCAAAAAACTTTGCAAAATCATTGCAGGAGAACATGTGGTCCGTACTGGGCCCCGATGTTGCAGGTGGTTCTGCTAAATTGTGAACCACCTGAAAAAGTCTCCTGCTGCTGTTTTCTGCAGATGCAATAGAGGCGGTGAAGAAATTCTTCTTCGCCGTCGCTATCGCCACTTGGTAGGCTCGACGTTGAGCTCTGAACCTGTGTCCGGTCAGATTCAGAATGAGTTATCCGCCACTGGTGCTCTAGCCGTCTCAACGATTGTTTCATTGTCCTCAGATCCGTGGAAAACCACGGGGCTGTCCGGGTTCCATGCAATCGGAGAGGGCGCTTCAGAGCCAAACAGTCAATAGCCTTGGTTAACTCCACATTCCAGCGGGCCACCAGGGAATCAGCTGAAAGGCTATCAACATGGGATAAAGCATCCCCTACCGCTCTCTGGAAACCATTTGGATCCATTAAGTGGCAGGGGCGGACCATCCGAATTGGTCCCACCTCCCTGCAGAGGGGATGGCTCGCAGAGAAGTCCAGTTGCACCAAGAAGTGATCTGACCATGGCACTTCTTTCATTTTGCTTTTACTTAGTGTCAGATCACCAACATCCATAGAGGTAAACACCAGGTCCAAGGCATGTCCGCGGCTATGGGTTGGGCCAAACTTATTCAGGGACAGCCCCATGGAGGCCATGCTTTCCACGAAGTCCCGAGCGGCCCCTTGTAAGGTCGTGTTGGCATGGATGTTAACATCCCCTAGGATGACCAAACTAGGTGTCTCCAGGAGAACATCCGCTACGACCTGAAGCAGCTCGGGCAGGGAATCCTTGGTGCAGCGGGGAGGTCGGTACACCAAAAGAAATCCTGTACTGCCCCTATTGCCCAACTTCCAGAACATGCACTCGGAAAACTGGGTCTTCCCAATAGGACGCCTGGTGCAAACTAATGACTTCCTAAAAATCACAGCAACCCCCTCTCCCCGCCCTTCTGACCTGGGTTGCTGTGCGTAAGATAAACCTGGTGGACAAGCAGCGGCAAGGACAGGCCCATCTGCTTCATCCAACCAGGTCTCTGTCACACATGCCAGGTCAAATCCTCCATCCATGATTAAGTCATGGATGGCAGTGGTGTTATGAATCATTGACCTGGCATTGCACAGCAGCAATTTCAGGTCATGTGGGTTGATTCTAGTATCCTTGCTGATTCTAGTATCTATCCGGTCAGGACCAGACCCGGAGGCAGGAATAGTCTTCAGACAACGACTAAACCTGCCCCCTCTGTAATGACATGGTCTAATCTTAGTGTAACTCCTCCTCCTACCCGTGATCACTGAGATCGGTTGTCCCAGTGCACCCCCCCCTTGGAACATGCCCCAGACATTTTGTGGGCTGGGGCCCACTCCCTGGCAGCCCTGACCCCTCCCCTTAAGAACAAAATAACACCTTAAACAAACAAACAAAACCAATAAAACAATACAAACAAAAAACTGTAAAAATTACAAAAGCAACAAAATCAAAAAAATTCCCCAAACCCAGCCAAACATCCACCCCACCCCCCACATACAAAAAATTCAAAAGAATTTTTTTTAAAAAAAACATTTTAAAAACACTCTGTGCCCCTCCAGCAGTAACAGCAATTGCCCTAGTGAGGCCTGTCAGGCCCCGCCCTGGGCCAGGTGGTAAGTGGCAAGAGCAGGGCCCTCAGGCACTCACCACAGGGGAGTCTTCCTGGGCAGCAGGCAGCAAGCACTCCTTGTGAGGCTTCAGGCCCCGCCCCAGGCCAGATAGTATGTGGCAAGAGCAGGGCTGTCAGGCACTCACACAGGAGAGTCTTCCTGGGCAGCAGGCAGCAAGCAGTCCTTGTGAGGCTTCAGGCCCCGCCCTGGGCCAGGTGGTAAGTGGCAAGAGCAGGGCTGTCAGGCACTCACACAGGAGAGTCTTCCTGGGCAGCAGGCAGCAAGCAGTCCTTGTGAGGCTTCAGGCCCCGCCCTGGGCCAGGTGGTAAGTGGCAAGAGCAGGGCCCTCAGGCACTCACACAGGGGAGACCTCCTGGGCAGTAGACAGCAAGCAGCAAGCAGTCCTTGTGAGGCTTCAGGCCCCGCCCCAGGCCAGATGGTAAGTGGCAAGAGCAGGGCCCTCAGGCACTCACACAGGGGAGTCTTCACACAGGGGAGTCTTCCTGTATTCTGATTAACATGGGAAGTGGAATGGTAAAATGTTAATGAGACGGACGTATTTCCTTGGCAGGGAACAGGGGTCTCCTAACAACTCTCGGCACCCTTTTCAAACTATAGCTCCCAGATTCTTTGCGAGAAGAAGCCATGAGTGTTTAAAGCGGCTTCATAGCGTGTTAAATGGTGTGGATGTGGCCCTGGCCTCCCTCACCTCACTGCCTCTTATTATTGAGGAATTGAAAGGATTTCCCCATTCAAATCGCTTGGAAACAGTACAGGAAGAAAAAAAAGACTTTTTCTCACAATTCATAAATCACAATTCATAATTCATAAATATCATGAATCCTAAATCATGAATCCTAAATTATAATTCATAAATCGTGATTCATAATTCATGATTTGTAACTCATAAATATCATGAATCACAAATCATAAATCATAAATATGAATTGTAATTCATAATAAATAATTCATAAATATCTTGAATTGTAATCATAAATCACAATTCATAATTCATAAATATCACGAATCCTAAATAATGAATCCTAAATCATAATTCATAAATATCTTGAATCGCAAATCATAAATCGTGATTCGTGATTCGTAAATATCATGAATCGTAAATCATTTCTCCTTCCAGCTGTTAATAAGATGATGCCTCCACACTGAAACAATAGCTCCATCAGGATTTCCTTTCATCTTTCCCTTAATGATCATTGCCAGAATAATAGTCAAAATTTCACACAGTCCATTTCGTATTTAAGATAGCAACCACTTACGTATTTCAAGCCATTTTGTTTTGGTCTTGACAAAAGTCTTTCCCCAGATCAAATCCTTCTCAGTGGCTGATTAAATCAGCAAGTTATTTTATCTCCGCTGGCTCAGAGCATGCCCGTTAAGTCCGAATTTTTATCTTAAAAAATAGGTGTCCTTTGCTGATGAGGCCAGCTTTGGATAGTTGCCACAACTGTGTGACTTACACACAACTGCCCCTGTCCCCTCTTCCTTCTGGACAGACAGCAGGTATCAGGACGATCTGCGGTTGGAGTGCCCCCCCAACCCTGGGAGGGTTGGAGGGATAATTACTCCCATATTATCCTCAATTACCAGCATGGAAGGGCTCCTTTGTAATTGGCACAGCCAATTGTCATGGCAGACAAACAGGAAGTGCCAGGTCATTGAGTATTTAAACATTGAAGCCCAAATGAAGCTTTTGTTTTCCTTTAGGTCTCAGTCATTTGAGAACGTGAAAGAACATTTTGTGAAAGCTAATAATAATAATAATAATAATAATAATAATAATAATAATAATAATTTATTTATATCCTGTCCATGTGAAGTGCTCCGTTTTAGGTTTTTACCCCTTTGCTTCAATAGAAGGAAAGGATCTCTAATCATTCAGCTTTAATGGGCTTAAAAGACATTTTGCAGGAAGAATCATGAGTCAATGGCAGAAACTCAGGGATCTACCATGCTTATTCAGTCAGAGTTTAGAAGATTGGAGAGGAGAGTGAAGAATCATGGAAGGGACCCGAGGGTCATCTAGCCCAACCCCAAAATGCTGTGATCACATACCCCAGGCCTTCCAAAGCTGAAGCTTATGATTCCTCCCACCAAATGGCCATTATTATTATTATTATTATTATGACTTTCCCTTCATCCATAGATGTCAGGGATGGGGCTGGTGGAAGTTTGAGTCCCAACAATCTCTGCTGGACACCAGGCTCCCCATCCCTGGCCTACAGGATAACCAGCATCATAACCCTAGTTAAGTATTTCGTACTATACCTTGTACTGGTCATTGGGTCTCAGCTTGTTCCAAGGCTCTGGGATGCTCTTTTTGTCCCAGCCAGGCAGAGAAACGTGACAAGAGGCAGACAGCATCTGTGTAAGAAGAAGAAAAACATACTAAACAGATAATAAAAACTTTGAGTATGGCAGCCTCTCAAATGGAGAAAAATGTGAATTCACTGACACAGGTGATGGGACAATTTAAAGAACTGAATGTTAAAACCACTGAGGTGAAACAAGAAGAGGCGCGAGGTTTGAGGAAAATACAGGGGGAACAAAAGGTGGTGGTAGATGAAACCAGCACCTTGTGGGAATTGCTCTGGGGCGCTATGGCTATTTTGGAAATGTAACAGGACAGGAGGGTGACTCATTTGAGAGGCTACTATATGTGGTGGCAATGTAAGGTTATTTTAAAAGCTTGGATAATGATATATAATGATTTGAAGAAAATGCTTAAAATAACCTTTGTTTTAAAAAATGGAAGCCTAGACACTGGTTTATCCAGGATTAAATGTTTTCATAGAGCAAAAGAATTTCCTCCTGTATCTGATAGCAGCTGTTGGGCCATGATCATCCCAGAATTTGAAAAAGAAGAAGCCCCCACCAAAGAAAATAAAGAAGATTGGTAAAGCAAATTAATGGTCTATGCAGAATTGATTAATTAATTAGAAACCCAACAAAATAAGAGGACAATAATTTGAAAAATGAGAAATATTTATTGCATATTTCCAAAGCACTGTGTACACTATTATATATTAGCGGGATTTTGAAGAACACTTGTAATATGATGAATAATGTATAAAATTGGAAATTATTGTGAATTGAAGATATTATGGATGTGCATGAACAAATTTAAAACAAAAGAACCAAGAAGGGGAGTGGAGGGAAGTCAGGGAATTTTAGAAATCTCATCTTTGCAAGTTGTTCTGGATTGTATATATAGTTGATCTAAGGATTATGGTATGGCTATTTTTATGTGATATTTTTTGTTACATCACATAAAACACTATTTTAAAAAAAGGAATGCAATTTCTCATGTATCAACTGTTCTCCTGGAGACAAATATACTGCTATCTTGGGAAACGTTCATCAAGCAAGGCATTTGTCTTGTGCAAAAATAACTTGTACTCATATGCAAGATAATTGACCATTTTGTTTCTAGTGAAATAAAATTTCTTATTAAAAGAAAGGAATAACTTTGATGTTTGTTTGATGTTATCTCTTTAGTTGAAAGTATTCAATGCACACAGTATAGTTAAAATAAGATGTGGGGAAATGGTGTGTGGGTGTTTATCTATCTATCTTTAAATGAGAAGTGTAAATTTCACATTTTGTTGTTGTTTTTATTTTGCCATGTTGATGAGTGTGTGTATGAGGGAGAGAATGTATTCAGAAAATTTTGGGCTATACCAGCAGACATATTGATGATTCTTTGGACGTATTAGACAAAATTTCCACACAATGGTCTGAAGTGCCCCAGAGGGACTTCAGGGTCTGCTGCAGGCAATGGTGGACGGCAGAGATCAGTCATCTTGATCAACCCAATTGCTATGAGGAGAAGGGAAGGTGGCGAAGGCAACACACCTACTAAACCCTCCTTGTTTTAGTTTGGGTTCTGGAGGATCCAGGAGTGTTGGTGAACCCTCTCACGAAGTTCTCAGAGCTCTGGAGGGAGCTGAAAGGGCTCCAGGATTGAACACAGACACACGCCGAGAACGAGACCACACAGCAAAAAGCTTTGAGATCCATTATCAAAGCGGTGACCTCTGTAAAATAAAAGGATCAGGAACCAATTCGAAAGGTTAAAAGGATATAATTTTTTGATTATGAGATAATTTGAGCCACACCAGGGAGGAAAAAAGGAGCCCCCTCCCCGGACGTAGGTATAGAACTGCATGAAATAAAATCTTCTGTGGAAACAAAAGAATAAAGAATAAATATCTACCCGCTAATGTGTTTGAACACAAGAATACCAGTAAATGAACTGAGTTAAGACTGTACAAAATTTGATGCTTTCCCCCCATTTTATTTTTGAAAGTATCTTCTGTTAAGTCCACCAAACTGCAATTGGAAAAGTTACAGTGGTGCCCTGCAAGACGAATGCCTCGCAAGACGGAAAACTTGCTAGACGAAAGAGTTTTCCGTTTTGGAGGTGCTTCGCAAAATGAATTTCCTATGGGCTTGCTTCGCAAGATGACAATGTCTTGCGAGTTCTTGCTGGTTTTTTTCCCCTCCCCCCTTTTTCTAAGCCACTAAGCCACTTATCAGCTGATCCAATAAGCCAATAAGCCGCTAAAAGCCGCTAATAGCGCTAATCCGCTAATCCATCAATGGGCTTGCTTCGCAAGACGAAAAAACCGCTAGACGAAGAGAATCACAGAACAGATTCTTTTCGTCTTGCGAGGCACCACTGTATTTTGAACAGTGGGAAAATGAAAAGACGACCTGGATTTTATTATTTATAGAACTGAGGTTTATGAATATCTCTCCCCCCCTTTCCCTTTGCTTTCCATTTCCATGTGATTCAAGAGACAGATATCACAAGTATAGATTTTAGAACTTTAATATTGGGAAGTGCCAGGATTAGAACTATTGGGGGGGGTGACACTATCTAAAGAAAGCTGATAACACCACATCAGTTGAGAATATAACAACAGATATTAAATAATTATCTCATAAAACATTAGAATTGGAGAAAACGGTGCAAGAATTAAAGCTCAAAACCTCAAATTTAGAAAAATCTTCTAAGAAAGTACACATTGAGGTAAGAGAAGCAAAGAGAGAGCAAGAAAGGATGAAAGAAGATTTGGAAGCGGTAGTTACTTCATGAACAGACACTGGATGCAATGGTCATTTTAGAATTAAATCCAAAATAACTGGTTCTTTGATTGAGAGGCATTCCAGAAGATTTGACAGTAGAATTGAGTGAAACAACAATAATAAAAGAACCTACTAATTTGATTGAATTGGGAGATGAGGTCAGTACAGGTGTGGACAAATTTTTTGAGTAAAAGCAAAGTATGCAAAAACAAAAAAACAAAATCAAAAAGCTGCCAGGTGACGGTATGGTAACTTTTAATTCTAAAAGAGTTAAAGACAGAGGAATAAAAATGCATTATCAGAAAAATCTTCAGATTGATGGTCCCCTTTGGAAGCCATAGCAGTGAAAAGGAAAAATATGATGGAAAATTGGGCAACTTATAGATATTTCTTGAGAAGGTGGATAATTTAAATTAAAAGAATTTAAGGATTTATCAGAGATGTTAACAACATGGTTACAATCAGATCATCTAAATGAAGTATTTAAAAAGGATATAAAGCGAGGGTTTGGGAACAAACATCACAACTAGAAAGTGACCTGTTAAATGTCAAAGTGATATCTAAAATATATAAGATGTTATTGGAATGGGAGACAAAGAACGAACATGTGAAATCTTTAGTGATACACTGGGCAATAGATATTGGTCATATCATCTGTGGTGGAGCTTCATGCTCCAGCACCAGGGAGCAGAGAGCAGGTGGGGGCGGGGCTGACACGTGTCCCAGGGGTGAGGCGCACCGCCCGTAGGGGTGTGGCGCCCAGTGTGGGCGGGAGGGGGCAGCTGCAATGGCACCCCACCAGGATCGTGCTGCCGGGGGTGATGCGCTCCCCCCGCACGCCTCTTCCTCTGCCAGTGCATAATTTAGAAATGGATGCATGGGAACATTTATGGAATGTGGATATAAAATTTACAGCATCTTATAGTTTAAGAGAAAACTATATGGAAATGTTATATAGATGGTACCTAACACCTAGTAGATTGGCTAAAATATATAAATCCAAATTGAATATGTGCTGGAAATGTAAAGAGAAAGAAGGTACCTTTTTTCATATGACTTATGAGGTTAAAGTTTGCTGGAAAATGATATATTATGAACTGAAAAGTATGTTTAAGGTCATATTTATTTTAAAAACCAGAAGCTTTTCTTTTGGGACTTATGAGATCAGAACCACCTAAACAGTATAGAAATGTATTTATGTATGCAACCACAGCTGCAAGAATGTTATTTGCCCAAAAATGGAAAGAAGAAGAGGTGCCAAGGAGAGAAGAATGGATACAGAAGTTAATGGGCTACGCAGAAATGGTGAAACTTATTGGGAGAATAAGAAATCAAGATAACAATTTTTAAAGAAAAGAAATGGAAATGGTTTATTGAGTATTTACAAACAAGCTGTAAACAGACTAAGACATTGGCAGGAATAATGTAAAAACCTGCAGCTTGTTGAGTGGCCTTGAGCAAGTCATGCAGCTTGTTGAGTGGCCTTGAGCAAGTCAGTATTTCAGTGTCTAAATTATTCTTAGAGGACTGCTGCTCATTTATCTGTTATTATTATATCTCATATTTTCTCCAATAAACTTAAGGTGGTGTGCATGGTTCTCCCTTTCCACATCTTACCTTCACAACCCCCTACACAGTTGGTCTGGATGAGTTCTGGTGACTGTTCCAAGGCCAGTCAGTAGGCTCTGTGGCTGAGTGCGACTCGAACCCTGTTTTCGCAGGCCCTAGTCCAACACTCTAACCACTACACTACACCAGGTGCTTAAGCTAAGAAGGGTGAGAAATGTGCCAGACAAACAAAATGTAGAAGAACACTCACTTGCGTTCCTCAAGCCAATGATATTAACAGGGTACAGGCGAAGAAGGATGAAAGGTGGCAATGAAACTGAGCAAAGAGATTGGGTGTTCTTGACACATGTCCATTTCATTGCTTCCTTTTGCTCAAGAATTAAGAGCTACCTCAATCTACTCAAGAGCCATTTTGCTTAAAGAACACATTTGCAGTAGCTGCTAATATCCCACCAGTCATAATGTAACTAGTCACAACCATTATCTGCTGTAGTAATCTCATTACTGACTGCAAGCCAAGCAGCTGATGTTGGCAGAAAACAGCTCTCCGGAGTTGACTAAATGGGATTTAGCAAATTGAATTTACTCAGGTAATGTTGTGACTTAATTTTTTTCTTCAGCATTTTAAAACTCAACTGCTTGTTACATAAGAAGAAAACATACTGCGAATCTCAAAATGCCTCTCTTAATCTTCAAGCAACAAGGAATCATGGTGATGGAATGTGTATTTTGTACCTGTTATTGATTCTACCATATCTATCACATTAAAGTGAGGGTTTTTTTTGTCTGAATACAGGATGGATTTCACTTACTTACATAGCTTACCTTTAAATTAGAAATGAAGCGTCTGTGGTATGCTCTTTGAAGAATCCCATTTAGGAAGATATCACTCTCTGGCAATCATTTCCGAAGTCCCCTGATTTTCCATGGTTCTAAAGCATGCAAGAGGTTCCATGCAAGCAGTCACCTTCCATAAATTGGAAGTACCAGTGGATTATGGGGTTAAGTGACGGTGCTTATGTCACCTCCTGGCAAGTGGTATTCTGCCAGTGTGTTTCCACAATGTTGACCTCCCAATTACCTTGATCCTTCCACCATCCCACATAGTAAGCAGCAGTGACCCACCTACTGGGAAATTAGGCAAGTGCCACTGCTCCACCATCCACTACTGGTTGGAAAACAACAGGTTGGTGATGGGAGGTTGGTGGCAGAGCCAGTGTGCACACTGTCATGCCTTCAGAGTCCTGTGGTGACTAGGACACAGAACTGGAGTCTACAGTTCTACCAGATAAGCAGACAGATAAATCTAGTTCCTGCTCTAAGCCTGATGCTGGTGGTCAGGAAACTATTGGTCCTGAAACTGTCTGGCAAGCAGGCACACAGCACCAGGATTGGAGACAGAATCTTCATGGGCTTGAGGAATCAAGTGCCTCCTACATTACCTCAGCAGAGGTGCACAAAGTACACCTACTTGGAGGATACATAATTCAGAAGAATCTATTTTCAGGCCAGAGGGATGACTGTAGGAGACTCTACTTCTTCTCAAGGACGCATAACCTACGAAAAGCGGACTGGTGCCAGAGGCTTAAAAGGGCTTCACATCCTTCCTTTATCAAAGCAAGTAGGCCCCCAAGGGCTATTCTCAGTGTTGCAGCTGTCTGCCTTGCTCTGTTGTGTTATAGGCTCCTCCATAACTCCAGAATAGGTACTCATCCCTACTACTCCCTCATATTTGTGGGATTCCCGGAGACATCTGTTGGCCAGCGTGAGAAAAGGAAGTTGCATTAGATGAGCCATTGGTCTGCAGCAGCAGGCTCTTCTTACCTTCTAATGTGCAGGGAGTTAGAGCTAGAAAGGACTTTGGATGTCATCTAATTCAACTTTCTGCTCAATGCAGTGAAACTGCAATGAAACTGCTAAAATACAAGCTCTCACCATCTCCCAAGGCAGTCTGTTCCATTCTTAGCTTCTCTAATGTGTAGCTGAAATCTGCTTCCTTGCAATTTCTAATTCCTTGATTCTAATCCTGCCCTCTGGAGCGACAGAAAACAAATCTGCTCTATTGTCTACATCACAGCCCTTCCTCCTTGGTGCTAACAACCAAAGAAAGCAGAAGAGGGTGCAAAACGCTGCAGCACTTGACAGTGTACACAGATTCAAATGTGCAAAAATCTTTCAATGCCATGTTTTATCTCCAAACTTTATCCTAACCTGATATTTAGTTACTGTTTCCCTCCCCCATCACCTCCTACAAATGAATATATGTCTTTCTTTCTGCATTGCTCCTCAGAAAACAAACAAAACAAATGAACAAAAAAGAATAGTCACTCCACTGGTCATTTGTCATGGCCTTAATCCAGGGAAATAATTACACAAGTTCTCCTCATGCAAAATTTCCTTCTTTCTGTGGCCACCCCCACTCCAACGGATATGCCCCAGGGGGTTGTTGGAACCAACAGAGTGATTCGTGAGGGAACAGGGTGCAGGAAGGAGGAGAGGGAGGGGGAAATATTGTTGAAGTCAGACCCATAAAAACAAAGAAAATGTTCTGAGATCTTGCAGCAGCAGTGAGCTGCTGCTCCCTCCCTACTCTAAACCCAAGAGGCCATGCAGATTGCAACGTTATAAGGCAAGTTAGAATCCCAGAATCAGAGTTTGACCACAAGGGTCATCAAAGCCCAATCCCCTGCAATGCAGGAATCCCAATAAAGCACTCATGACAGATGGTTATCCAACCTCTGCTTAAAAACTCCCAATGAACCTCCAGAGTGAGTCCGTTACATTGTTGAACAGCTCTTACTGTCAGAAAGTTCTTCTGAAGCTTGGTCAGAATCTCCTTACTTGTATCTTGAAACCATTGGTTTGAGTCCTACTCTCCAGAGCAGGAGAAAAACTTCAACACATTTGGAAAAACCCAAGCAGTATATGTTAAGAAATAATAAATAACCTTCATGGATGACCAGGACATTGGTACCAGATAGCAGAAGCAGCAGAGACAGGTAATGGAGAAAGGAAAATGTAGAGCGCGCGCGGGGGGGGGGGCATTGCTTAATGGAGCATCATAAATCCTGATGTGGCTTCTGGGTGTCACAAAGGAACAATGTATTATGTAAGTACTCAGTACAGAAATTATGCAAAGCAAAGTGGTTATATTATTAACTATATTGATTTGTGTGGTATATCCCAGAGCTATTGAACTACTGATATTAAAATGCTTTCATTGCTGCTTTAGACATTTCTCTTTCCCGCACAACAGCTGAGCAGGAACTTATAAGATTTTCTCAAAGTTTCTTTTTTTCAAAAAAAGGAGAGGAGGGCACTAACTGTAGAGAAGGCTTTCTTCCAGAAAATATTTTGCAAATAAAGGGAAGAACAAAAGATGATCTCCAAGGCTAAGTCATACTCAGATTGGACCCATTAGCATCTCTTGACATCCTTTCATTATTTTTGTTTCATCTACTCTAAGTATGGCTTAGTTCGATATCATGTAGAAAGTATAAGTTATATAAACATACTGAAAATTATATAACTGAAGATAATTTAAACAATTATATATAAGGTTATTAATTTTTTGTGAGTTTTGAGAGTTAGGACCTTTTCTGGTTTTTCAAGGCAGGTTGACAGAATCCCAGTAGCATCATTGTGGTGCAGGGAACCTTTGGCCCCTAGAAACAGATGAACTATAACTTCTATCAGCCCCAGCCAGCATGGCCAGTGGCCAGGGGTTATGGTAGTTGTAGCTCAGCAACATACGGAGGGCCAAAAGTTCCCCACACTTGCATCAAAGGGACGTTTGAGGAACTCAATCTTTGCAAATTCCAATCTGAATAGACCTGATCTGCACCTCTAAGAACTATGTGTACATTCGGAACTTAGTTATCCACCAGATTTCACACTTTCACACTGTAGTTCACATTTTCGGAAAGGCATGCTTTTGGATAATGTGTGTTTTGAATTTTGTATATAAATGCATATTTTAAAATGAATTTTAATTTAATGTGCAAAGAGAGTGGAACAGGAAGCCTGGAAGCCTCAAGCAGATGGAATAAGGGCAATTACAGCAGAGGCCTGTAAATTTTGAAACTTACTCCCTGGGGAGGTATACAAATCTCCATCTTTGTTGGGATTCAGAAGATGATGCATAATGTTTCTTTTTTGGCAAGCATGTGGTTGTTTGGGCTGCTGCTCTTTATTTTAATTATGTTATGATAGTTTCTTTCTTATCAATACTTAAATTTGGCTCCTAAGACAAATGAACAGAAGGAAGTTTGTTTAAGGAAACTCCTTATATTTCCCTCTTCCTTGCCACCCCCCATCCCACCCCCAAAAATGTTTCTGGAGCATGAGGACTTTGAACAGTATGGTTTGTGGCAGAGGCACTCAGGGCCATGCCAAGGTATTTTGCCCCTTGGGACAGAAAACAAGGTGGCATCCCTTTCTCATTCAAAAAACCAGGCATTCTGAACAATGACTGAATCTTGGTTCAGCACTTGTAATGTGATTCTGTAACCTACTTTGCTTAAAACAGGAGGTCAGTTTACCATACCCATGTGACAACAGAGCAAAATAGCTGAGGGGCTTGAAAGGAACAGCTGGGGGGTGGGGTTCTGTTGTTGCTCCCCAGCATCTGCTACCAAAGGCAGACACCAGACTCTGTCTCATAGCAGAGCTGAACCTGGAGGCTCTGTCTGTAATATTTACAAAAGGTGCTTCCACCCCATTTGTAGGAATTCCCCCTTCCACCAACAGCACTCCCCATTCCACCCTGCCTTTGGGAAAATCCATAAAGGGGCACTTTTTTGTTGGAAGAAAGGTACAGGCAGTTTCAGGGGAGTGAAGGAGACAGAGAACTTACCTTCTGTGAACTCTTTCCATTTATTTATCCAAGTCAATTCTCTCTTCACTAATTCAATACTGTTTAGAGCAGGGATAGTCAACCTTTTTATACCTACTGTCCGCTAATGCATCTTTCTTGATGGTAAAATTTCCTTACCGCCCACCAGTGCTCGATGGGAGGATTCAGCTTGTGAACCCCCTACCGCCCACCTAGAATCCTGAAATGCCCACTAGTGGGCAGTAGGGACCAGGTTGACAACCCCTGGTTTAGAGCCTTCAAATACAGTGGTGCCTCGTAAGACGAAAATAATTCGTTCCGCGAGTCTTTTCGTCTTGCGATGTTTTTCGTCTTGCGAAGCACGGTCCGTCACAACTGCGCCTCTTCAAGTGGCTTTAAGAAAAAAGCGCAAGACGTTTTTGTCTTGCGAAGCAAGCCCATAGGGAAATTCATCTAGCGAAGCAACACAAAACCGAAAAACCCTTTCGTCTAGCGAGTTTTTCGTCTTGCGAGGCATTCGTCTTGCGGGGCACCACTGTAACAGTTTATAAATATGTAAATTAATAAATAATCTGTAGCAGGTGGCTGAATATGCCTGCTTACCTGATCTCTCATCATTAGCATTGTTATGATCTACCAGAAAAAAGAGGAGGAAGCTAGTGGTGTTGTAGTTGATGTGGTGCAAACACAGCAGTAGGAGTGCAGGATTTATTTACTTTTTTGAAGGGAAGTGCTGAATTGGCTCCACCAGTGCATTTTCACCATGCTGACCTTGCCCCCATCTTGCCCCTCTGCCTCTTCCTTCCTGGCTACAACAATGCTGGTTATGGGATATCAGCTAAGTGCCCTACCAACTACTACTGTAACCATCGGCCATTTTTTGGTAAGGGAATATTTCACACATCTACAGGTGACACACTTGTTTGTATTTTCCAGTTAGCCCCATATTATTAGTTTACTCATTTCTCGGTTTCCTCAAGAGGCCCTCAAGACGAACCATATCAGACCTCCTACACTGTAAGTGAAGTTAGAAGGGTTATGACAAAGACTTAGTGAAGTAGCTATGTTGTTGGAATCTGGCTGTGAAACAAACCTCCATTTCACCTTATGCTCCTTCCTATCTCTGCAGAGTACCGAAAGTTTTCTGTTGTTTTTTCATAAAACAATCTTGAGATTTAGCTAAAAAATATTTGAGTTGTCAATAGAGCTGTAATGAGCCACCTGAAGCTGCAATAGAGAAACTGCTTACTTTACTAGTCAGGCTTGTAACTGCCAGGAAAATGTTCTTTCCTCTATATTTATGTAGGGCATCCAGATGCCACTTTGCTAAATCATAGCCATATATTCTCTTGAGAGGTTTTAAAGCGTGTTTGCAGCTAAATGGTAAAGCCCATGGTAATCAGGATTCAGAGTTGGTTACTGACTCTTCCTAAGTTTGCCATGCATTTCTGGGGTCTTCCTGCCCTGCAGTTTTACATTAGATGACCACCTAAAGTTGTGTATAAAATAATAAAGCCCTAACCAACATTATAAAAATACAGTCATATGCATGAATACTTGGAAATATCAGGGGTTTAATGATGCTTACTCACAGGTAAACGGCAAAAGAATTTCAGCCTAATAGTTCAATCTTGATGTATGTTTGCTATGATGTGAGGCCCACTTTTTCTGTGAGTGGCATTTTCTCACATGTAAGGATTGCCTCCTAACAGTGTGTACAAGGGGACTCAATCTTAGGGATATGATTTATTTATTATAGTTGCTTATATCCTACTTCTCAGGTTGCAAATCCTTTCAAGGCAGCATGCAATTATCATTGAAGTAATTTTTTTAAATGCAATATAGAAATCTTGATGCATTAAAAAGGCATCAAGGATGCAGTCATCAGGACAGTTAACTATAGATTGCCCTGCAGGACAAAGTGATACTGGAGCAGGCTTTGATGAAGTCTTTGCCTCCCCCCATCTCCGGAAATTCTTCCCACAGGACAAGGAGGGTAGGAATTGTAGTCCAACAATATCTGAAGGGCTCCACATTGACTGCTCATGATCTACACAACAATTAGCATTAGCCAACTTTCACAATCCTTCCTGTTCTGTGATGTATTGCAATGTGCGATGGGAGAGGCAAGTTCTGTTCCTACCACAAGATTATTATGGGACAACCATTCAGCACTCTGCAAAGCCGTCCAGTTTAGGGTGGACCAATATGGACACTGCTCAATTGAACACAGGGATTCAATACTTATTTTCTATCCCCACCTCCATTTCCCCCTAAATGGACTTTTCATGATAAGGAACATAATCAGAAAATGTGCTGCAAAGTGTGGGATGACGTTACTTGATGCATTATCACCTATCTTAAAGGTAAAGGTAAAGGTACCCCTGCCCGAACGGGCCAGTCTTGCCAGACTCTGGGGTTTGTGCGCCCATCTCACATCTATAGGCCGGGGGCCAGCGCTGTCCGGAGACACTTCCGGGTCACGTGGCCAGCGTGACAACGCTGCTCTGGCGAGCCAGAGCCGCACACGGAACGCCGTTTACCTTCCCGCTGGTAAGCGGTACCTATTTATCTACTTGCACCCGGGGGTGCTTTCGAACTGCTAGGTTGGCAGGCGCTGGGACCGAGCAGCGGGAGCGCACCCCGCCGCGGGGATTCGAACCGCCGACCTTTCGATCGGCAAGCCCTAGGCGCTGAGGCTTTAGCCCACAGCGCCACCCGCGTCCCTATCACCTATCTTACCTGCAAGTAATTCAAAATGAATGCTAAAAAAGAGGGGAGGGCAGTGTTGTCTCTTCTCCATGCAAACTTTGTGTAAACAGATCAGGATGAATGCTCAATAGCCTGGTCACTGGGAAGTGTTCTCAATCATTTTGCAATTGCTAAAGTATAGGAACCATTATGGATAGGCACCGCTCTTCTACCAATGGAGGACACCGACTTCAGGTGTACACGTGCAGTAGGAATCCTGAAGTGGTGGCAATGGGCTGTATATTGCTGGGAGGAGCAACACCATTTTTGAATGCTTCTCTTTTTTTCCCTTTTTTCTTTAAAAATGTCATTGCAAGTGAACATGGGCGGCGGCTGGGTGTGTGTGAGTATTTCCAGCACAATTTGTTAGAAATTGTGTTTAGTTTTCAACATACAGTGGTACCTCAGATTACATACATTTCAGGTTACACACTCTGCTAACCCAGAAATAGGCTCTGGCAGCGCAGCGGCAGCAGGAGTCCCCATTAGCTAAAGTGGTGCTTCAGGTTAAGAACAGTTTCAGGTTAAGAACGGACCTCCGGAACGAATTAAGTACTTAACCCGAGGTACCACTGTACAGGGAGATTTTTCAAGCAGAGAAGCATTTAAAAACGGGATTCTATCTCTACATGGTCCACTCTACTACTTTATTTCTTTCTGCTGCATGCCAGGCCTGAACACTTACTTTTCCTTTCTTGAGGTGAAACCAGCTTTCTCTTCTCCAATTTAGGGTTGCCTTCTCTGCTACGAATGAAAGCATATATATTAGGATTGCCAGCTGTACAAATCACTCCAGGGAACAGATTGGCAACCTGCGAACTGCATGATACATGCAACTTTCAGCATTGGAAGTGCTGTGGGGAGGGGAGGGGCTTAAAGATCCTCCCAGCATTTCTGATGTAGCCAAGATAGTGCTGTCTCCAGACTGATAATAGCAGTGTAGTAACAACAATCTTTTGTTCATTGGAAACTTTTTAAACCCTGCCTCCCTGTATGCCTCATGAAGTCAAGTTTGCTGCATACAGTTGTCTTAGCTGTATAGGGAATATGTATGGGATGCTGACATGTATGTGTCTATGATGAGAGGAAGAGATTACCTTAACTAGATGGGAATCTTCTTTTTGTTTCCTGTCAGAGCTTTCCATTTGGAGGATGCATGTGTGGATCCTAAAAAAGTAATAAATAAACTAACGCATTGCTGGAAAGGGGCGTGCTAATTCTGTAGGAAGGGCCTTCATAATTAGTCTCATTCATGTGGTTGGATCATGTAAAAAATTAGCTCTGGAACTGATCACAGAAAGACAGCTCTCATCTGTAGGAATATGTTTGTGGGTTTGACCGTACAGCTCCCAAGTGTCCATGGATATGTTCCTTCAAGGCCAAAATGTCCCCACCCATTCCTGCCCTATGGTACAAAGAGGGAGAAGAAGGGGAACTTCTAAATGTTTAGCTAGGACAAAGTTGTATCCTTCATACTACTTTCTACAACTCAAAAATAGTTCCTTGTAGTTGTCTTTCGTAATGTCCGTTAGCTGTTCTTAAACTGTGTTAATTAGTCATTTCCAACTGATTTATTCTTAAGCTCCTGACAAGTTGAGAAGATTTCTTTGTATCCATGAGATGCAGCGGTGGCTGCTCTTGCTAATTAGCCAAGTCAAGCAGTCACTACTTATGGCCAAACAATTTTGATACGCCCCGAAGATTCACCACTGGCCATTGGGATAATTCAAACTGCATTAGATACAACATGGACATTTTTGCAACACCAAAGATGGCTGGAAGCAAACCCTTTGACAAGGCCTGTGAATTTTGAATGAGTGTGAATGCTGATGTTTCAACAAAATGGAGATGCTGGAATAATAAGATTATAGTACGTGGCAGGATGGTATTAGCTTTTTAACTGGAGAGTCACCTAATGGGCATTTCAGGACAAGTCTTTTACTTTGAAGTTGGTAGTTGGCCAAGACATTAAATTTGTCCTTATGACACAAATGAAGCTGTGGACAAAGTATACGAACCACCGTTCGTTTTATTTGCTACATTTATATATATTGGGCTCCATTCCACCCCCTTTTTACCCTGTTATCTTCCCTGTGTTGAATTATAGATTGCAAAACCCTGAAGGCAGGTAACTGTCCTCATGTACTTTGCAAAGTGGCATACACATAGATGGCAGCATATACAAGAATAAATAATAAATTGCCTTTCTCCCAGTGCACTCAAGATGGTTCATAGCTTAAAATAATGGCTTCCAGTTTAATACTAATGATACAAAAGGGAGAAGGGATAGAGACAGAGAAGGAGAGAGAGAAGGCAGCAGGGGGAGTAATAATCTCATTCTAACAGGTAGAGGAGAGGTGAAGGGAAATTCATGATAGCCTGCTTTTGGCAAGGGTTATGGATGGATGAATCTGCCATTCTCAGTTTCAGTTTCTCATTTTTCCAATTTGAAATTCAGTTTTTCACATTTCTGCATTAATTTTCAAGTTTCCCTTTTCTTTTTATTTTAAAAAGAGGTTACTCATGAAAATTCACCAGCATTTAAACATGCGGATTTATCCTAATATATACCTGTTTGAAGTTTTGACATATACACATTTTTGTATATAAGTATATAAGCAGTTTCCCCTAATAAAATAGATTTTGTATGCAGGCATTTTGATGCACACTTTCCCCTAATATATGCATTTTATATGCTTTGGTTAGGCAACTGCATCACAAAATTTGGATAAGTGCAAATTTCAAACAATAATTGTGTTTCTGTTCATTTATTGATCTGAAAAGTGCAAATAAGGTGGCTTCTCATCAACAAAATCAAATTTCTCCCCCATCCTGTGAGTGGGGGGTAGGGGTGAAGGGAAGGAATACCCACTTCACTTTACTTGCTCTTTAGAATTCAAATCAAGGTTTCCCATTATTGAGCATCTCTAGTCAGATTCTTGCCTCAATCACCAGTGTTGCTTTTCCCATTGTGATTTTGGAATGGGTGATATCTATAATGTTTGATTTCTACTGGGCATGATACTGGCAGGTGAAAATAACTGCCTTTACATGAAGGGGCTGTTTTTCGTTGCCTTCCTAAAGGACAGGAGAAGATCCCTTCTGGATCAGACAAAAGGCCCATCTAATTCAACACTGTGGCCACAGTGGCCAGCCAGCTATCTAGGGGAAGTCAGCAAGCTGGATCTGAATGCAATACAGCCTCCTTCGACTGTTGTGATCCCCAGCAACTAGTATATATAACCATTTATATAACCACTTTGAATAGTAGCCATTGATTCCACTCCATCTAGGGATTGTGGAGGTCTTAATGTGGCACTTAAGGAAGTACAGTGGTACCTCGGGTTACATATGCTTCAGGTTACATACGCTTCAGGTTACAGACTCTGCTAACCCAGAAATAGTGCTTCAGGTTAAGAACTTTGCTTCAGGATGAGAACAGAAATCGTGCTCTGGCAGCGCGGTGGCAGTGGGAGGCCCCATTAGCTAAAGTAGTGCTTCAGGTTAAGAACAGTTTCAGGTTAAGAACAGACCTCCAGAACGAATTAAGTACTTAACCCGAGGTACCATGGTAGTTAGATATATGTATAAGGATTTGTCTTCAGGCTCATGCAAAATGAAGGATGTTATTAAATGTAGGATTAAGGAGTGCAGAGGTTAACAGGATGTTTGATGGAATAGGGAAATGAGGTGGTGATTCTGGATTGTTTAGGTAGCATGGGTAACTGAAGTGACTTTGTTGAGATCAGATTGCTGATGGGATACCATGCTTGGTGTTAGGCCTGTGCATGCTCCTCCCCAATCCAATTCATGGCCCAATCCAGTGGTTTGGAGCAGCCCCAACATGAACTGGGATAATATGGGGCTGCCAAAGCCTGGATCCTGGTCCCAAATCAATTCAGGGTCATGCAGCTGGAGCAGGGACAGGGCGGAGAAGTAGGTGGGCCTCTCCTTCCCTCCCTCTTGACTGTTAGTTTAAACAGGGTTTTGAATAACTGTCCACCACGCCAAATCCTGCTACTATTTCACACAAATTCTTCCCTTGCCTTAGTTGCCCAAATCATAGTTTGGGTCTTCTTATCCATTGTTAGAGATCAGATCATGCAGCATGGTTGTTCCCAGGAGTAATACTCCTATTTGGGAATAATATGGTCTTGATTTTCAAAGCACAATTCCATATTTGTGCAGGCTATAAATGTAATTAATGAATTCCTTAATGTTTGACCTTGAATAATGCCATAGGTTCCCTAGCTCAAACCTAGGTGCTGCAATAGAAAAGTGAATAGCTGCCAATGTTAAATAAAGGTTTTTGAGCAACAGTAAGAGTTTTAATGGCACCACTGCAAATTTATTGAATATCTGCAATAGTGAAGTTCAGTCTGTAGTGTTTCTTAATGAGAAACTCTAAACGTTCTGATGAGGAAACATGTATCCATTGATTTTTCTGGAGTATGTTCATTAAGCTTTATTTTATTTTTCTTGTTAAAAAAAACCTCACAAAAAGGATTGTACAGATTGATAAAGCTGTACTAGAGTGATAGGTCACATCAAATGAATAAAAAATCAATTGGAAGAGAGTGTGAGAGAAGTCTTTACAATTTCATTGTCTGGATCAATAAGGCCAGAAAATTAAGATGTCTTTGCAGAGTAATCTGATTTACAGGCAAACTGTGATCATCTTTGTCTCATATTCTTTATTCATAAATATAGACTTCTGTCCTCTCCTATCTGCTTTCCATTGCCTTCCAATAGTACCTGTTACAATGCTTCTTTGGAATGATAGGGCCGCAAATCCATCTTAAGTACAAGAAGGTTTGTTTTTTTTAATCTTGATCTACCATTGTTCTACATTTCTGCAGCCCATCCAAAAGTGTTACTGGTCTATTTTGAGAGTCTTAATTGGGACTTACTTCAGGAAAAAACGTAAAACTGCACTGCTGGGAAACTACCTTACAATGAGCCAGATAATTAGCCCATATAGCTGAGTATTCTCTACATTGGCAGTGCCTTTCCAGGGTTTCAGACAGCAGTCTTTCCAGTTGTACCAGAAAACACCAGGGATTGAACTCTGGATTTTTACAATGAAAAGCATGTGCTCTGCCATTTAGCTAAACAGTTCCCCACCCCCATTCCTCTGTTAGGTACAAGAAACACTGGTGAGGGTTTGAACCACTCCATGGTGTGCAGGTTTGCCACTTTCGAACAACAACAGCCACAGCAACAGCAGCAACAGCCACAACAACAACAACAACAACTAGTAGAACTCTTGTACACCTGACATCAAAGTTAGCAGTTGAAAATTCTAAAAGTGAAAATTGCATTTACCTCTATCCTTGAGATTGTTAAATGCCTGCCTGCTGTGCAGATGTTATAGGCACCAAAGTTGTGTCAGAAAAGGCACCAAATGGTTCTGACGTGCATCGCTGGACACTACATTGCAAGTACTGACAGGCAGATGAGAGGAACGTAGGTACGTATAAGAGATTAAATCTTCATTACTGGAAATCTTTAAGAACAGGTTGCAAAAGTTTAGATAGATATGCTTCACAAGAAAGGAGAAGGTGGTTGATCTACTACTCCTTAATTATGTTTAATTTTGAAAGTGGTGGTCTACCACTTATAAGAACAGAAGAAGAGCCCCACTGGATCAAACCAAAGGTCTATCTAGTCCACCATCTTGTTTCCTGTAGTGGACAACCAGATGTCTGTGTGAAACTCACGACTAGGACATGAGGGCATTAGCCCTCTACTGCTGTTGCCCAGTTACTGGTGTTCTGTAGGTATCTTTGGTTCTGTAGGCAGCATATTACCATCATTACTAATAGCCATTGATAGACTTATATTCCATGTGTTTAGTCCCCTTTTAAAGTCATCTAAGCTGTCGGCAATCATCCCATCTTTAGGTAGCAGTTTCCACAGTTTAACTAGATACTGTGTGAAGGAGTATATAGGTTAATATAAGATTGCTGCTGCTAGCAGAACATTGAACTTCATGCCCATCCTAGCTCTATTATTCAGTAGTTCTAGTACTCCCTGGGGTATGTTTATTTATTATAATATTTGTATGGATTTAACACATGTATATAGCTTTAATTCTATCAATGTTTAATTGGGTTTTTTTAATGATTGGTTCCCCTCACCTAAATTTTTAGATGTGACCTTATTTTCTATATCAGATGTTAATATTATTTTTATCTATAAGCTGTCTTGAATCCCTGTCAAGCAAAAAAGTGAGGTATAAATAAATAAATTTTATAGACTGCTATTTCTTATAAAGAAAAATATGAGAGCAGTTTACAAGTTATATATAATCCATACAATAAAAGCCATATATTAAAAGGTAAGATCAGAAATCAGGTAACGATTATGGAAAGCTGTGTTCTTAATCACATGCTTAAGACTGACAGAACAGAAAAGTTTCCACAAGGCATGTAAAAGTTGAAACAGAAGGTGCCTGCTGAACCTGTGTTGAGAGAATATTTGACAATACTGGGCTGATGACTCTAAAGGCCCAGTTTCTTCTTCTTGCATGACGACCCTTACCAACCTGGTGAACAACTTGCAGTTGATCCCAGTGATCAAGCAGGGACATAACGGTTCAGGTGATCCCTGAAGTATCCTGGACCTAAGTTGTTCAGGGCTTTTAAAATAAATTCAAGTTCCTTAAACCTGTCTTTATAGTAGATACCAGTGCTTTTTTTCTGGGGAGTACGCAAGGGTACGCATACCCCTAAACATTTTGTGAATCTTTGTACTTTTTTCCTTTTACTGCATTTATTCTTCCTGATTTGAACTATAAAATAGTGATTTTCTTGAGTCAAAATGAGAGTACCCCTAAACTTTTTTTTTTAGAAAACATGCACTGGTAGATACCCACCATAGACTACATTTGAACTTTGATAGTTTTTTTTATTATTTATATGGCTATCATTCAGAAAAAACTTTCCTGCACAGCTTACCAACAAGACATATCTTTTTAAAAAATATAGTACAGAATTTAATAAAAAAAAAAATAGTGATCAACATTTAAATTTTTTCAGCATTCTAGTACATAGGCAATTGACTGAGTAAATGAAATGCTGAACTCCTGAACAACTAGTCTGTGTGATTCCTAATCTTTGCCATATTTTAGATTACGCTCCTCTGACTATCTGCAAACATGAAGTCATCCAAGTTCCTCATCCTCTGTGAAACTTCAGATGAAAGTATTGTAACAGAAATCACTCAAGTTGCAGATCCCCTGTTCAAAACCCATCAAATAGAATGGGCTTTGAACTGCCCGAGGACTCATTTTCTCCTACCAAATGTTTATGCAAATGCATCCTGCAGAAGTGAACGTATTACACCAGCTGAATTTCCCACTCAAGCTTAACATATCACTTTATCAGTTTGTCATTAAAAAAAAATAGCCAGTTGCAAATTAGCAATGCTAACCAGCGCTCTAATAAATCTGTAGAGCAATTGTAAGGTTCAGAATTACTTTCAGAAGCATTTAATAATGACAATCTTACACATTTATCTTGCATCCCCAGATAAAAGGAGCTAATCATTACACAGAATCTAAACAGAGATTGGCAGATACACATCAGGGCAAGGGAGAGAGAATTCTTGCTAATCTTTCTCTTTCTGCCTTCCGTCTCACAAATGGTGGTGTTCTAATTGCCTCCTGTTTGCTCAGTATGAAAGTGCAGGATCTTGTTTTGGCGTGATTGATTGCCGAGCTTGGCCCTTAGACTGAATTTTCTGTTCATTGAAGAGTGTTTACAGACCTGACAACACCCTCCATTTTGAACAGGGCAAACTGATGATAAGTGGATTAATTTCCCACGTGGAATCTAATCTTCAGGCTTTACTTATTCCTCTGATCAGTTTTAAATTCCATGAAGGTTCCCAATTAAAGTTATTGACATGGGCAGACAAATCTGCTCACCCTGCCCCACCCCCAATTGCAAATCTAAATGCAAAAGAAAAAGAGCCATGGAATATATATAGAATATGTTTTGGCTAGGGGTGGTGAAGAAATTTCATTCAGTAAAACATACCAAGCTAACACTTTCCAAAGCAATATGCAAACCAAAACACAGCCTTCCTTCAAAATTCACATTTTTAAATTTTTTGTAATGCAGTTCTCCAGTCAAGCAATGAACAAAAAAGGATATAGTGGGCTATAATATTCAAAAGAATACATAAGAATGTTACTGAATGTAAGATGATATACATTTTTTTTTTCTCTTGGAGAAAGACAGCTGTACATGGCCCTGGAAAATATGAGGGTCTGGGGCAAACAAAAACCTTATCTTATTCTGAATTATTATTTTTTAAACAAACTTTGCTGGCAGAACAAAGTTTTAAACAATGTTTTAAACAAACGTAAGCTGGCAGAGAATTGCAGACTGTATGCATTAGACATTTAGCAGCAACTGGAACAGCAGACTTAAGTCAACAGTTGAACATAAACACAATGTGAAGCATCTGATGCTGTTGACATATGTGTGTGTTTGTGTGTGTGAATATCTTAAAATGTCTAGTGCGGCATTCATGTTTTTGATTCTGTGATTGATCAAGTACTTGAGGGGGCAAAGGTAGGTCCTTTGGGATCAATAAATAATCCTAAATGTATTTGATGTCCCCAACACGTGGCAGCTGTTTGTGAAATAACTGAGTTGGGAATGAGACTTGGAACTGCATCTCCCTCCCGCTGCTAGCTTCTCTGTTGGTTAATGCTGTGCATTTCACCCTCCCTGACATTATCTGAGACATTATAATCTTCTATTACTGCAGGGGAATGGCCTGCTATCAGTAACGAGCTCAGCTTTGAAAGATTCAATATCAAAAGCCATTTTGCTTCTGTGGAGTTGGTGGGGAGCAGGGGGGGAGGAGAGACTGGTGTTAGGAGTCTTGCTACATTTCTGACTAGTTAGAATGGCCACCTTGTTCGACAGCAGTAGCGTCTTCGATAGCTCATTTATATAGGCAGGTTTTATGTCTGACATCCTAAAAGCTGCCAGGTCCAATACATTATTGAGAATCCATTATTTTGCTACTGACTATTTATTTCTGTGCATCTATAATCATAAGTACCCTGCATTATTCTGTCACCTTTCAGCCTTGCCATATAAAATATTCAGCAAGCCACACACCCCTCACAGAGAGAAACTCATTGACCTTGATGCCTTCAATGCATATAGAAGAAATATTCAAAAGTGGAGAAAGTAAAAGGCCATTCTCTGATCTAAGCTGATAGTAGGCAACAGGTACTGCTGTAAAACTTTATTAGGCTGGGAATATAAATCTGTAGAAACTGGGTATCCCGCTTTAATATACATATTTTTCAAGGTTGCAATGTTATGGAATTATACAAGACAAAGTTTATAATGGTGGCTTTACCCTTGCTACGCTCGGGATTGTTTCCAACGACTTTATTCTCAGACTGTTGATATTCATAGAGCTAAGTAATGTCTATTACTTGTAATGGGGCTACTCTGAGTAGGATCACCATTGGATGTGATCCTCTTCTATTATTGTCTCAGTCCAGAATTAAACAGAATATAATCATGATATATGAGTATATGGTATCATAATCTGCTAATTGCACAGCAGCAGGGATTGGTTGAAATGTCAGCAGTTCAAGCAATAACTCTGCACCTGATGAACTGACTTCCAAAGTTTTAGTAGTTTGACCAAAGCAGTTCCCTCTTTATGGTCAATTTATTCATATACTGGAAGGAAAATATCCTCTAAAAGGAAAACTGAAACAAAACAGGGACAGTCATTTACCAAGAACTAGCAGCTTAAAGTAGAAAACTACATAAAATTGCTTGGAGAAGTCACACAGAAGATTGAGCTGAATTGTCATCAATGTACGGGTAGTACTTCTCTCTTACATCTTCTTATCCCAGAAAGACTGTTGGAAGTCTTGACTTAGGCAGTACCTGGAGGCTGGATGAGGGTGAGCAGGATAAACTTTAGTCCAGATAAGGCAGAGGAGCTGTGAGTAGGGGAACCTCATCTGGTCTTGGATGTGGGTAGCAATATCAAGTTGGCAGCTCAGAGTACTCCTGGGCTCAATGCAAACTGGAGAGGCTGGGCCAGTCACAGGCAAGAGTGCCTTTCATCAATTGGTTACAATAGTTGCAATGCTACCTAGAGAGGACTGGCCTCTTACCACAGCTACCCATTCAGTAGTGACACCTGTGCTTCCAGACTAGACTGCTGTTGCATACTCTTTGTTAGACTTCCTATAAAGATGGTTCAGAAACTCCAGCTGGTAAAAAATGCAGCTGTTCAGCTCCTGATTGGAACCAGGTAAGGAAAGCATATTGTACCAGTTGCACTGGTGGCCAGCACACTTCTGGGCACAATTATAAAATGTTGATGATGACCTGTAAATGTCTGAATGGTTTGGGACTAGATTACTTAAGGGATCACCTAGATCTACACAAGTCTGCTAGTACTATAAGATCTCCATAGGAGGCCCTTATGAGATGCCAAACAGGCAAATTAAGCTAGGCTGGCAAGCATATGCACCAGGATTTTTTCAGCAGTGCCCCATAATTGTGGAATACTATGCTGTGTGCTTTGAGGAAGGCCTGAGCCTTGGATATTTTTAGATGACTTTTACAGGAACTAATTACTGCTGGGATTTGATTGCATGGTCTGCTCTTAGTGATTATATTATGCTGTATTTTATTTTATTTTTTGTTAGAGTGCTAGTTTTAATAAAATGGTGTTGCTTTATTGTAGAGGTGGAGAACCTGTGGCTTTCTGGATACTCTTGGACTCGAACTCCCATCAGCCTCAGCCAGCATGGGATAATTTGTTGGGGTGGCGCTGTAGGTTAAACCACAGAGCCTGGGACTTGCCGATCAGAAGGTCGGCGGTTCGAATCCCCGCGATGGGGTGAGCTCCCGTTGCTCGGTCCTTGCTCCTGCCAACCTAGCAGTTCGAAAGCACGTCAAAGTGCAAGTAGATAAATAGGTACCACTCCAGCGGGAAGGTAAAAGGCGTTTCCGTGCGCTGCTCTGGTTCACCAGAAGCGGCTTAGTCATGCTGGCCACATGACCCGGAAGCTGTATGCCGGCTCCCTCGGCCAATAAAGCGAGATGAGCACCGCAACCCCGGAGTCGGCCACGACTGGACCTAATGGTCAGGAGTCCCTTTACCGTTACCTTTTAATAATGTCTGGAACATACTAGATCTGCTACACAATCACACCTCCCCCCCTGCCGCTGCCACCGCCACACTCTGTTGACATCCTCAACACCTTCAGTGAGCTAGAAGGATAACTTCTGAAATAGTGAGCCTATGTGTATGTTCTCTAGATAATTTAGGGCTCTGGAAAATCAGGTTTCTGAAATGTGGAGGGAGGCTGCATGAGTAGGAAAGGCAATCCACTGCTGAAGTTTAACCTGCAGCATGTGGAGTGTCATGATGACAATGACAGAGGAAGGGAGATGCTCACTTTCTCTTATCACTTGAGGGAAGAGGCCTATGCAAACTTAAAGAGTAAGACCAATGTTGCCACTAAGATGCTCTATGTAGAGCTGGACAAATCTTGTCACATCGATCTCAGGTTTCCCCCTTCCCCCTTCCAATCTTAAATTCAGTTCTCCACAAATTGTTTTGCATCATTTTTTTTTTTGGAAAAATGTCCTCATAAAAATTCATCAGCATTTTGGTGAGAATTCCTCCTAATATACACAGTTTTGTACAATTTTGCCCATTTCCCCCCAAAACAATTTCCAATCCAAACAATTCATTTGCATATCCCCCCCCCCAATACATAATTGCATGCTTTAGTTTACCATATGCAATTTTGGAGATACGGGAGATTACTTGGCTGGATAATTATCTTGCAAAATCTGAAATGTGTGAATTTTGAAGAATGACTGTATTTTCACGAGTGCATATTGGGTAGGTTTGCCTTTAAATGCTCACTGAATCAAATTTCTTCCCATCTCTACCTCTGTGCTTGCCTGCCTATTTTCTGGCTTGGCTATCAAGTCTACTCTAGACCATTTGCCCTGGCACTGACAAATGGTACATGGAAGTCATCTGTATCATAGAAGTATGCTGAACAGAGTCAGGTTTAGTTGCAACTCCTTTGGCATAAACTCAAAGGTGGGTTTGTTGCTGTATGTTGTAGTTAAGGGATGAGAAAATATTTTGTTCACTTTGAACTTTGGAACCAATTTACCTGTTTTACCTTGACCTGTGCATAGATTAGAATGTTGTTATGCAGGGTAGTCCACATATATATGAACCTTTCTGCACACAGCCAAACAACTCACAGTTTATACCCTTTTCTTCCTTTCTTCCATCACATATTCAAACTGTTTGATGCAGCTGGTAAGTGTAATGTAAAGGTAAAAGGTAAAGGGACCCCTGACCATTAGTTCCAGTCATGACCGACTCTGGGGTTGTGGTGCTCATCTCGCTTTGTTGGCCGAGGGAGCCGGCATACAGCTTCTGGGTCATGTGGCCAGCATGACTAAGCCACTTCTGGCAAACCAGAGCAGCGCACGGAAACGCCGTTTACCTTCCCACTGGAGCAATAGCTATTTGTCTACTTGCACTTTGACGTGCTTTCGAACTGCTAGGTTGGCAGGAGCAGGGATTGAGCAACGGGAGCTCACCTCGTTGCTGGGATTTGAACTGCCAACCTTCTGATCATCAAGTACTAGGCTCTGTGGTTTAACCCACAGCGCCACCCCATGCAAATAAAATGCTTGTGTGTGTGTGTGTGTGTAATGCTCCAGGAAGCAGCCATACATCATAACATGCAGTCCCTTACAAGGTAGCCTTTTGGTGCTGTTGTACAGAGAATGAAATGGCTTCCCTAATAGGTATGAGGGGGAAGGCATCTTTTTCTCAGTCCAATTTCCCAGGAAGGGACTGCATGCTGTGATGTACAGCCACTTCCTGAAGCATCAGAAAAAGTATTTTACCTTTGAAAGACACTGCACATATTAGCTGCTCCAAACAGCTTGAAAGTATGAATGAAAAAAGAAGCCCTGGAACCACTTTCATATAAACAGGGTAAAAAATGCTAAAAGTGTGTAACATTTTTAGGACCTTTCTTTTTTAAAAAATAAAAAAAAAATCTTAATGCAAATGCAATGGAATAGACATTCTGATTAACATGTGTGAAAGAGACATGAACTGATCAAGACCATTCTGTCCATTGAGTGTGAAAGAGCCTTACAGTTATACAGCAGCATATTTGAAGCGACTAGTGTGTTGTATTGATAGACATACTGTACCTGAAAACCAACCTTCCTTCCTTCCTTCCTTCCTTCCTTCCTTCCTTCCTTCCTTCCTTCCTTCTAGGGTTGTTTTTTGTTTTTTGTTTTTGGTGCAACATCACACTCTTGTAGAGAGAGAAAAAACTCCAAACTTAATGAATAATCATCCTCACACATTTCCAAATTGCATCTGATAATTTAGCTCACAGGGGAATATACAGTTCAAGGAAATTGTCAACATAAATTTGTTTGATAAGGTCATAGTGATGCTTTTGACAAGAAAATGAGATGTGCGTGTATTTGTGTGTGGAGATATATTACCACTGCCTTTAGCTTTGTATAAAAAGATGTGCACCATGCTTTGGTGTGTGTGTGGATGCTATGAACAAAAATACAATGCGTTTGGATTTTAGAAAGGGAAAGGAAGTGGAAGAGAGGAACTACAAGAAATACTCAATTCTTACATAGGATATTTACAGATGTTCTGTAAGTTACATCTTACAGATCATGTGGGTTACTTCCTAGATCTGGCCCTCCTGAAAAGGATTGTAGAGGTTGAAGTCTAGTTTTGACTAAAAGAATGCTGCTCCGCCGTGACTTCCCCACCAATTTGGATACAATAGTGGAACTGGAGGCTCCTCTACTGTCCTCGGGTCCAGTATTGGACCGCTTTAACCGTATTCTCCCAGCAGACATGGACAGACTCCTCCGTGCTGGAAAGCCCACCACTTGTCCTCTCATCCCGTGCCTGTCTTGGCTGATTAGAGCATGTCCAGAAGAGGTGCAGGCTCCCTTGGGTGAGATCATCAATCTGTCCCTTGACACAGGGACATTGTCAGGGGATTGAAGGAGGCAGTGGTGTGTCTGCTCTTAAAAAATAAATAAATTATTAGATCCTTTAGATCTATCCAATTACTGCCCAGTTTCGAATCTTCCATTCCTGGGTAAGGTGATTGAGAGATCGGTTGCTGAACAGCTTGGTGGATTTCTGAATGAAACATCAGCTTTGGACCCATTCCAGTCCAGTTTTCGCTCTGGCCATGGGACCGAGACAGCTCTGGTCGCCCTAAAAGATGATCTCCATAGGAAGCTGGATCAAGGAGGGTCAGGGCTGCTGATTTTGTTAGATCTGTCAGCAGCCTTCAACATGGTTGATCACAAACATTGAGACCACCGCCTCGCTGACGTGGGGATTCAGGGTGCAGTCCTTTAATGGCTGCACTCATTCCTCTCTAGTCGGGGACAGAGGGTGGCACTGGGGGAGGGAGCTGTTGTTGTGCTACTCTTCACTGTGTGGGGTGCTGCAGGGCGCAATTCTCTCCCCTGTGCTTTGTAACATCTATATGCACCCCTTTCCACAGCTTGTCCAAAATTTTGGTTTGGGTTGCCATGAGTATGCTGATTATACCCAACTTTATCTGTTGATGGATGGCCACCCTGACTCAGCCCCAGACGCACTGTTCAGGTATTTGGAAGCCGTGACTGGATGGTTACATGGGAGCCGGTTGAAGTTAAATCCTTCGAAGACAGAGGTCCTTTGGCTGGGTCAAGATGATATGGGGTTGGGGGGGCAACTCCCATCCCTTGCGGGGGCGCAATTAGTACCAGTGCCTTCTGTCATGAGTTTGGACACCTCCCTTTATATGGAGGCACAGGTTACAGCTATAACAAAGGCTGCTTTTTTTCATCTCCGCCAAGCTAAGCAGTTGGTCCCTTACCTCTCTCGCCCTGACCTCACCACTGTGATCCATGCAATGGTCACCTCCAGTCTTGATCATTGTAACTCATTCTACATGAGGCTGCCATTGAGACTGACCCAGAAACTCTAGCGGGTGCAGAATGCCGCTGCGAGACTCCTTACGGGGTCCTTGCTGCGGGATCACATTCACACAATGCTATACCAACTGCATTGGCTCCCAGTGGAGTATCAGATTTAAGGTATTGGTTTTAACCTTTAAAGCCCTATATGGCCTAGGACCCTCATACTTATGGGAACGCCTCTCCTGGTATGCCCCACAGAGGACCTTACAGTCTGCAAATAACAACATCCTAAAGATTCCAGGCCCCAGAGAGATCAGACTGGCCTTGACCAGAGCCAGGGCCTTTTTGGCCATGGCCCCAGCCTAGTGAAACGCTCTCTCACAAAAGACTAGTGCTCTGCGGGATTTGACATCTTTCCGCATGGCCTGCAAGATGAAGCTGTTCCGCCAGGCCTTTAGTCAGGGTTCAGTCTGACTTATTTTCTCCTTGTATAAGAACAAGCACGAAGGAGGTTCCCAGCCCACTCACAGGTGCTTTTAATATCAGTGGAAACAGTTGGCAACCACCTTCAATTTTAACCTGAAGATTGCCACTTGTCCAGTATTAATTTTAATTTTAATTTGTTTGAATTAATTGTGGGATGTATCTTAATTTATTGATCACTTGTTTTTATGCATTGCCTTACAGTGGTAACTCGGGTTACATACGCTATAGGTTACATACACTTCAGGTTACAGACTCCCCTAACCCAGAAATAGTACCTCGGGTTAAGAACTTTGCTTCAGGATGAGAACAGAAATTGTGCTCCGGTGGGGTGGCGGCAGCGGGAGGCCCCATTAGCTAAAGTGGTGTTTCAGGTTAAGAACAGTTTCAGGTTAAGAACGGACCTCTGGAACGAATTAAGTACGTAACCAGAGGTACCACTGTACTTGTATGATGTTAGTCACTGTGAGCCTGACTTTGGCCGTAGAGGGCGGGATATAAATAAAATTTGTTGTTGTTGTTGTTGTTGTTGTTGTTGTTGTTGTTGTTGTTGTTCTCTGTACCTGTACATAATACATCAATCTTCATTATTGTATCAAGATATCCAATACATATATTAGATTGTAATATAGGTTTTGCATTTTACCTATTTGAAAAAGAAGCAAAAGGATATAATCTGCTAATTAATAAAGCAAGGATGCCTGAGGAATTTTGGAGAGGGCTTCCAGGTTCTGAAGCAAACCTTTCTGATCCAATGCAGTTGGAGTTTGGGACATTGTCGTTTTATTTCTGTACAGTGTCTCTCTGAGTTTCTATCAAGTCAGCTCATTAGCTACCATACTTTTCTGTGTATAAGATGCCCCCATGTATAAGACGCCCCCTATTTTGGGGGACTAAGATTTAAGAAAATGGGGGGAGATGGCACAAAGTTGTTGAGCTTTTTTCGGGGAGGATTGCCCCAAGTTGAGCTTTTTTTATGGGGGAATGCCAAAGATCACTAACCTGCACGTGCCACAAAATCAGCCTCTCGTCTGTCCCCTCAAAGGCAGAAGCTGCACACCATCCACCCAATTGCTGTAGCATCCGCCGATCAACAACACCCATTGACGCAGCAACCAATAACATGCATAATAGCAGCTGGCAGCCATGGCAGCAACCATTCAAATGTCCACCCTATGCACTACCCATGTATAATACAACTCCCACTTTTTAGCATGATTTTTAAGGCAAAATACCTAGTCTTATACATGGAAAAGTATGGTAAGTTGTTTTTCAGGCAAGAGGGACACATATCCTTAAATTGTCATGAGAAATTGCTCTACAGTAAAATTTGAACTGTATTATGGAGTTGTTTGCCAGGGAAAACATACAAGGAACTTTGAAAGAAGGCAACAAGATGGGGGTAATTCAATCCACCAAAGGTTTATTAAGGTCAGCTGACACAATGAGTGTAATTTCTTAAAGGCAGGGCTGAGTTCACTGGAACTCAGTTCCGGCACCTCTCAGGTGGGCGCCATTGCCATTATAAGAGGACAAGGGTGAGTTCATGGTGAGTTACAGCACCTATTTTTTCTTTTAAAAAAAAAGCAGCACTGGTTAAGGTAGAGGTCACACATCCATGAGATAAATGCCATGGACCGGAATCCTTTCTGATACTGGGAGGTCAGTTGGTTCAGGAGAACCCAGCATGTATTGCCACATGCTTTATAGCTCCAAGCCCTGCCGAAATCCCTCTGTGCTTCCAAGCTGAGCGCCTGATAACTGAGTTACAGGATTTAATGCCTTTTTTATTTCTATAGAACAGAGATTGGAGGAGGGTGGGGGTGGACCAGAGAAATTCTGTCCAAAAAGTAACTTGTAGAGTGATTTCAAATCACCTAATAATAGCTTGGGGCCTGTTAGACGCTAGAAGATTGAATGATACTGTTTTCATTTTGGATTACTGTGATGTATGCACTATCAGGCTGTCAGTCCTACTATCACAGGTATTTATCACTTTGTATTTGTGATTTATTCTTGAAGGACTTTTGTTCACATGCCTTAGATTGTGTCTCCCAGCTTGGCTCATTCCTCCCCCCCCCCCCAGCTCTTTGACTTTAACAGTCTTCATTATCTTCATTAAACCTATTTTCCCCCTCTTGAGCAATATTTCCCCTTTGCCTTGTAAAGGACATTTTTGTTGTTGTTTTATTTGTTAATCAGGCCATTTGGACAATCAGTCTGTATATACCTGCTTCAGCTGCTGTGATACAAGGCAAGTGATACAAGGCAAGTCTTCTGCAGCAGAAGCAAAAGTTGAACCCTTTGAAAACTACTAGGGGTACCTTTGGCTCTGAGTAGTTGCCAAATTACAAGGCAAAGAGGAATGATTCAAGTGAGGAGTTCATATTCCCAACTCAGATTGCAGTATTAACAAGGGATCTGAAGTTGATCAGGACCTTTCTAAAGTCCTGACTGGTTCTGTTGACTCAGATTTTTAAAGCATTTAAGCAAGCAAACAAGCAAAACCTAGCTAACAAGAAAAGTACTCGGAGCATGAGGGGGTGGAGATGTCAAATAATTCCAATGGAAGTGGAAGCAGAAACTGCTGGTGTTTCATCATCTGTCCAGAATAATAAAAAAAAAAACACCACATTTCATGGCTCTGAGAGTTGTTGCCTCACAGAGCTACAGTTCCCAGCACCCTTAGCAAACTGTGGTTTTCAGATTACAGTGGAAGCTTGAGTTACAAACACTTCAGGTTACAAACACTTCAAGTTACAAACCCCACTAACCTGGAAGTAGTACCTTGGGTTGAGAACTTTGCTCCAGGATGAGAACGGAAATCGCACGCCGGCGGTGCGGCAGCAGCGGGAGGCCCCATTAGCAAAAGCACACCCTAGGTTAAGAATGGTTTTGAGTTAAGAACGGACCTCTGGAATGAATTAAGTTCATAACCTGAGGTACCACTGTACTTTGTGGGAAGCCATGACTGTCAAAATGGTATAAAGGTCCTGTAAATGTATGGTGCAGATGTGACCAAGTTGAATTACTCAGCAGGTTGGAACTTGCTTTTCTTAATGTCTAGAGTCACCCATGAGTGGCTTTTGAAAGCTGGGATCCTTGTCTGCTGTTCTTATGTTGTATATACGTATTGTATAAAAATGAACTGCATGAACCTTTTTGCTGCCACCTGTTGGTTGCTCCCCCCAACTTTAGAGAAATTATAGGAGCTTGCTGATACCATTTGCTGGAACAGTATTGCTACGTTTTCAGATTGTACATTGGCTAAAGAATCCCAAGGGACCGTGAGCAATGCTAAAGGACATAGACATTCATTGGGACATCAAGACCCAGGTAAGATGTGAGAAGTTTTGAACTTGGGAGATCTTTGTGTTTTTGTCGAAGTTACTAATTTGCTGCTGCAATTGGTGGTTGCGTGTTGAGTCCCACAGTTGCCACCCCCCAATAATTCACACTTCACACATCAATTTTTGTTTGGGTTTTTGGCATAATTTTGGCCACAACTTTATTTAAATACAAAATATGTGAGTGGTTGCTTAGGCACTGGTTATGACTATCTGTCCATGCCCTCAGGGACAGAGCTGGCATTCCGGACACCAGCGGAAGCCAGAGGCATTCCGGACACCAGCGGAAGCCTTAGTGGGAAACAAGTATTGGGTGAGCAAATGAAGCTGGGCATCAGTCCCTCACTACTCACCCTCATGTTCCTTTGGGGCTTGCACGGCCCAAGTCCGATGCCAGGGACAAGGACGAAAAGAATGGCAAGCCCCTGGATTCCTTTAACGGAATTCCCTTCGCATCATTTGGAGGGGTAGGCACTTACCCCTCCAAGAACCACCTTAACCAATGCCTAACCGCCAACCTTACAAGTTGTGACGATTTGCTACGCAGTAGGCGAAAACCAATGGCACCAGCCAATCAGCCAATGGCAAAATTCCTACTGTGCCCCCGCACCAAGGCGGACGACACCATGACAGGCAATAGCAAGGTCAAGCGATCAGGAAAACCTCCTATTAAAGGGAGGGAGGGCGGGTGATCCGAAAGCAAAACGGCCAAGAGGAAGTCCAACCCCTGGCTCCCTATATTTATAGACTCTACCCCTCCTCTGAATTTAGCAACATACAGAACTCCCCAGCAACCCAATATTAACCCTTTAACAGGCTTGGATTTTCTCAAATCTGCCTAGTCATGGCAAGGTGGCATGTTTCCCCAACCGCAACCCGTGCTCTCTGGTTATGGAGAACACGCTTTGCGTGTTGAGTCCCACAGTTGCCACCCCCCAATAATTCACACTTCACACATCAATTTTTGTTTGGGTTTTTGGCATAATTTTGGCCACAACTTTATTTAAATACAAAATATGTGAGTGGTTGCTTAGGCACTGGTTATGACTATCTGTCCATGCCCTCAGGGACAGAGCTGGCATTCCGGACACCAGCGGAAGCCAGAGGCATTCCGGACACCAGCGGAAGCCTTAGTGGGAAACAAGTATTGGGTGAGCAAATGAAGCTGGGCATCAGTCCCTCACTACTCACCCTCATGTTCCTTTGGGGCTTGCACGGCCCAAGTCCGATGCCAGGGACAAGGACGAAAAGAATGGCAAGCCCCTGGATTCCTTTAACGGAATTCCCTTCGCATCATTTGGAGGGGTAGGCACTTACCCCTCCAAGAACCACCTTAACCAATGCCTAACCGCCATGGAGCCTCAAGCTCACCGCCAAACCACTCACAGCCCCAGCCAAGCCCTTAGCTTAGCCACCACTGCACCTAGCCAAGCCTCGTTCCCAGAGGCAGAAAGATGCACCCCATCAGCCCTAAAAAGGGGCGTAGCTTGAAACAGTATCGCCGGATGGGAAATCACATCACCATCCAACTCAAAAATCTTCTTAGCCACCGCAGAATTGATGCGTTTCCTGGCCCTTTCTGTGGCTGCCGGGCAACGACTGCCCAACCAAATGCGGCGTTGCAATAGCTTAGACCAAAATATCTTAGCTGACGGCACCAATGTTCGCAGCATCTCCAAGTCACTCAAAATTGCAGCACGAAGTGAAAGACAGTCCACGGATACCAGGTCGTTCTCACCCAGCTGCACCACGATAGCCGTGGGCGGCCCTTCCAAGAGCAACTGCCTCCGAATCCTTGGCAGGAACTCAGACCAGCGCATTCCCCGCCTGGACAGCCACGACAGCTGCACATGTGGAGGGAAGCCGAGACCTGGACCCAGCCAGGACTGCCGTGCTGCGACACCAGCCCAATGGATGATGCTGTGCCCTACCAACCAGATGCGAACAGCCGCCAGACCTGAGATAAACAAAAACAAACAGTATAAGAGTCCGAGAGTACTAACGAACATAGCCCCGAAAGGCATTCGACTTCCAGCGCCCCAAATCCTTTATCCTGGCGGCCGACAAACCCCAATGAGCAGCCGTTGTTGCAGCCCCAATCCTAAAGGAGTGAGGGGCGAAACCATCTGACGTGCCGTCACAAGCGAGAATCGCTTTACGCATCACCTGTGCAAACTGGCGTCTCGTTAGGGGCGACCCATTTTCATGTCTAAGCAGAGGCCCATCACCCGTGACGCGTACTGCTAAGTACTTACTGACATCCTTCACAGGGCAAGGGCCTGCCTCTCCCGTGGCAGGGAGACGAATGACGGCACCCCTACCCTTCTGATCAGTCTTAGAATTTCTGACTGTGACTCTCAATTCTGCGGGGGTTAGCTGCACATCCCTGAGCAAAAGGCCCCTGGAACGACCATCTCTGTTGTCTTCAAATACCAGTTCACCCACTCTCATAGCTCCAAAAAAGGCAATAGAAAAGGCAGCCGAGAAAAGGCGAGCCTCGTACCCCGACCAGCACACCACCCTCAGCCTCTTGCGCATCCTGCTCAACAAATCAAAGGAAATGGGGCACCGAGAGGCTGGCTGGGATGGACGAAGTCTGCCCCAGCCTTCGAGGGCCCTGCGCACAATAAACCTCGCACATGGGTCCTTATCATAAAATGTCTTACAGAAAAAGGCAATGGCAGCCACCTGTATCTTAATAGTTCTTGCTGCCCACCCCAATTGAAATAAATGTGCTAAATAACTCAACACCTGCGAGGAGGTGGGGGGAACACCTTCTAAATTAGAGGTTGTCTGGCGCGAAAATGTCAAAAAATCGGTCCAAGCCTTTTTGTAAGATCTAAGGGTAGAAGGGGAAACCGAAGCCGCTACTCCCTGCAAAACTAATTGCTGCCAAGGTTCCAGAGATGATCCGGGAAATATTCCGGACGTATCCGTGCCTCTGGAACCAGAAGTCTGAACCGCTCCATCTGAAAACGGGACAGAGCATCAGCAATTTCGTTAGACACCCCAGGAATAAAACGTACAATGCTGTGGCTCAAATGTGCACAGCTGCTCCTATGAAAAAAGGAAATAACAGACAAGCATCAGCACAGACATCATTGTGACACTTCCTGATATAACCCTTGTCAGCGTCAGACTTCCAATGACCCGTATTCACAATCCTGTCTACTGACAGGCACCCAGTGTGCAGCCTTTGCAGCAGCACCCAATCGTAAGGAATGAGGAGTGTTCAGCGGTAAGCAAGCCGCAGGCTGTAATAACTGGTGCACGACGTAAGCACATTGATGCCGGGCTAACGGGAACCCATTTTCATGCACTAGGAGTGGGCCAGCCCCCAGGGGAATGAAAAGCCAAATATTCTGTTATCCATAACGGGGCAAGGGCCCTCCTCACCTGTGGCGGGAAGCCTGATTATGGCACTCCTGCCCACTAAGTCTGTTTTAGAGTTACCAACTCTAATGACAAGCTCCAAAGGATAAGGAAAAGTCCTGAAGCAATAAGCCTCCAGACTCTCAGCCCCGTGCTGGCTCCAACAACCATTTTCCCAACCCTCAGTGCGAAAATGCAGTGGACTACTGAAAGGAGTCTCACCTTGATCTTTAACCCGCAGACAAGTTTTAACTTGTTGCAGATACTGCATAGGTAAAAATTGACCGACTTCCTGCCCACTGTCCTATGAGGTTGGAGCCTATTCCAACCTTCCAAGGCCCTGCGCACTGCAAACTTTATACAAGGGTCTCTGAAAAATAAAGCTTCAATGTAACAGACATTGCAGCGGACTGAATTCGGATAGTTATAACCGCATGCCCAATCTGCAGCAGGTGGACCAAATACTGCAGGATCTGCTCAGAGGATGGGGGCCAATTTTCCTGAATGGCCGAGAACTGCCAGCTTAAGGCTAAGAAATCCATCCAGGCCTTCCCATAAGAGGTAAAAGCAGAAGGGGAAACGGAAGCTGCCGCTCTCTGAAATTACTAATTGTTGTCAAAATGCCACAGGTCTGGAAAAGTCTGGCAATAGCTGAGTCTGGAGCCCAAGATCTGAAGCGCTTCATCTGAAAATCGGATAGTGTCAGCGTAATTTGGAGAGTAGAAAGCACAATATTAAATCTTAAGTGGCGCAGCTCGAAAGCATGAGCGGAGGAGCAGAGACTGTGCTACAGCATGAGGACTGTTTTGCCAAGACGCTCACCACTACCTGGTTATCAGACCAAAAGCAGATCTGATGGTCACTGAACTCCTCGGGCCACATGTGAACTGCTACTACAATGGGGAAAACTCAAGAAAAGTTATGTCACATGATTGCCTCACCACACCAGGCTTGAGGCCATAGCTTTGCACACCAGCAGCCCTTGAAATAAAAACCAAAGGGCAAAGATCCAGCAGCACCAGCATGAACCTGAAAATCCCTGAGCGGGTTCAAGGTATCCTGCCATGGCGAACTACTATTGCATACATTCAGGAATTGCTACCATCGCCTGATATCTGCCTTCACCACACTTGGTAGGCATACACAAAGGTAAGGGGACCTCTGTCAGCATCGCCCTTGAGCCAGTGCCACCAACTGGACTCATCCACTTCAGCCCCAACTGGGCTAGGCGAGCTGGGTGGGTAGCACTTCCAGAGACCACCTTCTGCACAGGGACAGGTCAAAGTGCTGTGGACTCACAGCTTAGAGTTGTGAGCACCAGATTCTCTCCAACAAAAAGACAGTCGTCGCACAGTAGAGTCTAGCAGAGTATATAAACAACTCGGAGAGCAGCTCTGTAGAATATCTTCTTTATTCTATCTACAACTATACAAACTATATACAGAGCTTAATAGGTCTAAGTATAAATAAATGCTGCACTGCACTGAGTGTCTGCAGCTGCCCTTAGCAGCAACCTTATCTCTACACATGATCTCTAAGACTCAGTCTCTCTCCCTCTCCGACCCTGACTGACTGACTGACTGACTTGGTGCTGAAGCAGAATAAGTAGAGACCAGAACACGCCTCCTCCTCTCTGGAGAATCAGCAGACTCCTCAGGAGATTCTTGGATATGGGAGGGGTGAAATCTAGGCAGCCTGGCCTAGTGGGAAGATTAGTTAAGTGACCCAGCAAGATCGGATCTGGTGAAGCATCACTTGCTACAGAGGAAGTATTACAAATTAACTTCCTTCAAGGCAGACAGCTTCTCCATAGCCAAGTGGTATGTTTTAGCAACGATATCCAACTGGATCCCTAAATAAAATGGGACTATGGGCAAAAGGTATTGAGCTATTGCTTGCCAGCTTCCAGCCCCCGCTTGGGCAGGGGGCATCTTGTGCTGCCATCATGATATGTAAATTTACAGGGCCGATGCTGGCCAGAACCCCTAAAGAAGTCCCAACCAAGCTGCCACCAAGCCAGCTTCCTTTTCAGACACACACTCTGTGCAATGCAAAAAACACACTCCGTGCAGAGCACACACTCTCCATGCGATGCAACTACACACTCCGTGCAATGCAAAAAGCACGCTCTGTGCAATGCAACTACACACTCCGTGCAATGCACACACAAACCCTCCGTGCACTGCAACTACACACCCCGTGCAATGCAAAACACACTCCCTGCAATGCACACACTCTTCGTGCAATGAACTACACTCCATGCAATGCAACTACACACTCCGTGCACTGCACACCCTCTGTTCAATGCAACTACATATTCTGTGCAATGCACACACACTCCGTGCAATGCAAAAAACAACAACAACACACTCTGTGCAATAGAACTACACCCTCCATGCAATGCACACGCCCTTCATGCAATGCAACTACACTCCATGCAATGCAACTACACACTCCGTGCACTGCACACCCTCTGTTCAATGCAACAACAAACTCCGTGCAATGCAACTACACGCTCCGTGCAATGCAACTACACGCTCCGTGCAATGCAACTACACACTCCGTGCAATGCACACACACACTCCATGCAATGCACACACCCTCCGTGCAATGCAACTGCAAATCTCCTAGCAATGCAATGCAATTGCAGCCCGTGCAGCGCCGTGCTCTGCAACACACAGAGCAAACTGCAATGCGGGCACGCAAAGGTGCTTTCTCCCAGTTGCATATTGCAAACATGGCGCCCGTTACATCCCTCGCAGTGAGGTAACCACCAAAAGGACTTAAGTGTCCAGGTTAAGCAATTGGGGAGCATGCAGCTGTCCCATACAGGGACCAATCCTGCAACCTAGGCATTACTGGCACTATCCGCTGACCCAGTGAAACCAATGCTTCATGGACCACATGGGGACACTATTGAGGCCAGAAACGCTTCCAGGCCATTGAATTATAGGGCAAAGCCCTAGGATCACCTGCTAGGCCAGGCATAAATGTTTCCAGTGAAATAGCAGAGTTGAGGTAGCCCGCAGCTTGTCCAGGTACCCCTGCTTGCCCTTTTAGAGGGAAGCACCCCTTCAAGAAACCCAAAGTTCTTTTTTCACAGATGGGCCGAACTACCCAGCAACAGAATAGCCCCTAAGGAGCAGTTTGGTTTGTTTTGTTATAACAATGGCTAAGAGGGGTATATGAACCCTGTCTCCCAGGTCCTAGTCCTGCACTTTAGCCACTAAGCCACAATGGCTCATCTCCAAAATGGCAGTCGCCACTATCAGGGCAAAACAAACTTAAAGAAATTAAACTTGTTCAGAAACAGCATAGTTCAAGAGCATATACAGAGTGCTCATAGTCCTTGGAGGCACAGGGAGCCATAAAGCCAACCTTCGGGGATACTATAAACGAAAGTGATACCAGCTAAGCTGGGAACAGCCCTGACTAGCCCCACAATTTCAACAAGAGAAATGGGGGAAACCTTTTTGCAAAAGAAAGCCCCTAATGGGAAAGGCAAGCCACAGATACAGGGAGAATCTTCCCACAGGGCAGGGTAAGGGGTGGGGTGGGAAATTGAACAGGAAAAGGGGGGAATTAAATTATTTAAGGGACTAGAGAGGATTAAAAAGAAGGGGAAAATAAAGAAATAAAGGAATGTAACCAGACAATGAGAAGATTGTCCAAGTGCTCCATGTGATCCGAAAGCAAAACGGCCAAGAGGAAGTCCAACCCCTGGCTCCCTATATTTATAGACTCTACCCCTCCTCTGAATTTAGCAACATACAGAACTCCCCAGCAACCCAATATTAACCCTTTAACAGGCTTGGATTTTCTCAAATCTGCCTAGTCATGGCAAGGTGGCATGTTTCCCCAACCGCAACCCGTGCTCTCTGGTTATGGAGAACACGCTTTACTTTAAATAAATACTGGGCTATGCCCTGTACTGTGTCTAAGGCCATAAAAAGGGGAGGGGGCATAACTCCCAGAACTTGGCCCTGAGTTGTGGCCCACAGTCTTTCTTCAAAAAAGTCTGGATGCCTTCCCCAAGCATGAGCTTCTAAATTTCCCTCAAAATTTTACTTTAGGAAAAATTCAGTGGCACCACTAGTAAACAGTTGTGCTGGAATTGCGCCATAGTTAGGCCAGTTCTGATAATATGAACAGCAGTCATAAAATTTGACATCCTTTCAACAGAAAGTAAAAAACAAAAACAAAAAAGAGGGACATTAAACCAACTGGGAATTGGATGGTTTATATCTTATTGTGTTTCTACTGGCCATGCCACATCTAAGCATTTGTGCCTCGTTATTAGAGGGGGAGTATTTTTGTCTATGAATTCCCTTGGAGATCCTACCAGCTTAAGAGGCCTTGTAATGCAGATGAGGAACATCAGTGAGTTGCTTCCTCTGAGAATACAAAATAGCAACCCAGATCTGTGGATGCATTTCAAATTGATACAGAAGTATGCCATACTAATATGAGGCTTGTAAAAACCAAGTCATTTTGTGTGCAGGGTGGCGGTGGGTGGGGTGAATTTGCATTAGCTGGAGAATAAAAATGACACCGCCATTTGGGGTACAGTTCCAGCTTTCAGAAGTAAGGAAAATGTATCAATTGGCCTCCATTGTCAGAAATGCCCCTCTGCTAAATCTTTCTTACTTGCTCGAGATTGGTGGCTGGGTGTTTGAAAGGGGATATCTCCTGCAAGAGATTGGCTCTGGCAATTTGTGGTAAGACATGGCAACAGGCAGCAGAGCACACAATTTGCATACATCAGGTTCTGGGTTCAATCCCTTGCATCTACAGGAGTCTTGCCCAAACTGTTACCAGGTTGTGCAGACCAGCCTTCCTCAGCCTGGTGTCAATATGCACTGGGCTACAGTTCTCATTAACACCATCCAGGCTGATTAGAGATATAGTCTATTCAAAGCATTTGAAGGTCAGGTAAGACTATTAGAGAATAGATTTAGCTAGGTAGATCTACAGTCTGACTTCATATAAGGCAACTTCCTGTGGCTCCTAAATTCACATGCTATTATCTTTGGTGCAGCAGTTGACTCCTCACCCTTCCTTTTTGCTGAAGGGGAATGATTTTCATAAGTATTACAATAGAGGGCTGTGTGCTCCCTGGTGTAGTAAATCTGGAAATCTGGAAAGGAAATTGAAAATGTGTCTGCTGTGCTGTATACTATTAGAGGGCTGCAAGCCTCAATCCTAGGCACTTTAGAGCTGGCTAGTTAGGGATGAACATCACAGTTCTAGATAGTGAAAAAGTGGGAAATATGTTGTGTTCCCTTCTCTCTGAAACATCCCTGTTGGGAGCAGCCAGTGGGGAAGGGTGATGGTGCTTACCTAGCCTCCAAAACCTATAGCATACTGTCAGGGGATGATTAGCTGCTTGTGCTTAAAATTGTGCCCCCTCAGAGTTTGTGCGGCTCCACAAACCTCTGTGTGTGACAGAGCTCCTCAGACATGTCTGCTCTAGTCACTAGTAGAGTCTGACAGTGGCTGCCTGCGGAAACGTTTCCAGCAAAGAAGCTCCTTAACGGAAACGCGTCTCCTGGACTCACGACGTGGCAGCTTCCGGCGAAGAATGGGTCTCCCTACAGTTGCTTCTGACACCTCCCCGCTATTTTCGCTGGACGTGTCTCTCACCCCTTTCTCTCCCCTGCTGTTTCCTGCCTGGGCTGCTGCGTCTCTCTCAGCATTACTGAGATCCTCCTCCAGAGACCCCTCGCTCCCCCTGCTGGTCCCTGCTTTGGCTGCTGACTCTCTCCCAGTCTCTGGGAGCCCTACCAACTCCCTTTCCTCTGATGTCAGTTCCCTGACACATACTGGGCAGTGAATGTGATGGGGAGGCTGCCATGGTATGAACATACTGGGAAGTCATTGTGGTGCTCCAAACTGCCTGCCTGCACCATGTCAGAGTCATTGCAGGCTCAAGTTGCTGGCACATGGATAGCTCAGATGAAGACTGGGGAGCAGACTAAGGCTTTTTAAGAACTCTACTCCTTTAAAGGGCAAAACCTCTGGTCTGAGGACAGGCACTCCTCCTCCATTCCATGGCTTCTCTCGTGGTGTGTTCCCTTCATCCCCTGTCTGGTGACATGTGATGAGTGGCATCTGGTTTTTAGGGCTCAGGGGAAGGTGACTGTGGGAGTCCAGGGTCTGGCCCTAAAGTCTGTTTTCCTGGTGCAGCTGATCCCACTGGAGCTCTGTCAACTAGTCCATTCAAGCTCCTGATTGTTCCTTGAGCCACATTATTACCTGTCTCATACATAATGTCACACATGATGTCAGATGTGGCATAGGTAGACATGCAGAAGCAGCCTCATGGGCCAAACTGGGAACTATGTTGGGCCTAATGTGACCCGTGGTTCAGAAGTTCCTCACCCTGCTCTGCACTTGCAATAAGCATTCCTTAAGCTCACAAATTCTTGTCCACTTATGTAAGAAACATATTTATTTTTGTTTAATGTATAAACTTGTATATGTGACAGCATATCTAGTGAGTTCACTAAACATGCAGAATCCATTCCCTTATTTTGTGTGGTCCTGTTTCCTTTCCAAATTGATTGGCACTCTGCCACCTGCGTTTGCTGTTGGAAGGAATGATGTTATCACCTGCCCTGAAGATTCTGGTAAAAAAGGGAAAATACATGCACATCTTTTTTTAAACAAATATGTAGACCTGCCAAGAATCTAGCTTTTGCCTGGCTCCCAAGCAGCCAAAACACAGGAAGAAAAAATGGCTGAGTTAGGGTTGTTGTTGTTGTACACACATACCGGTACCCATTCTTCCTAGCTTCATAAACTTTCAAAAGGACATCACTATTTCTGTGCTGGAAAGGAATTCTGCCAAGTCCTCTAATTTTAATTAAAAGCTTCTAGTAACAAGATGGAGAAGTAAAAGTAGGAGCTGGCTTATTTCCAGCTGCTCATGAATTACCAGCCAAATCAAAATTAGCTGGTCAGGAAAGAGCAAGAGAAACCCTGTGGGGAATCTTCACTATTAACTATGCTTGTTCTGTGGAGAGAAAAACACACACACCCCTATGCTTAGAACAGTCAGCATCTTTGAACCTTTGATCAGACATTGCCCATGCTTTAATTGGATGTGAAACAAATCTTTCCACCCATAATATGTTTGCTGTTGTTTCATTGCCATGCAACATATGGACTTTGCAGGTGCTGTCATCAAGTGTAAATGAGCAGAGAAAGCAGGGACAATTGAGATAACTTGCCACCAGCTCTGTCCCCATCACCTCCATAGGAAGGATAGGACTAAAGAGATGGCCAAGTACAAGTGATGTGTTGCCAAAGGAGCTAGCTGTCAAGATATCATCCTGTATATACCGTAGGCACACCTTTATTCCCCTCGCCCACATCCTCTCCTAGAGATGATGCCATCAAAGGGCCTCTGTACAAAAGAGGACAACGGATTGGGAGTGAGTTCTATATTGCATCATGAGAGATAAGATGTCGTGTTCTGGAAATGAATTAATCTGGTTGATAATACTACTTTGTCCATGGAGAACATGAATCCAGATGCACAAACACACAGTCCTGCAAGATAAATTCCTATTGTTTTAGGAATGAAGGAAACTGTCAGTTCTAGTTTGTGGAATCCCCTCCCTTCTCAAGGTTTTTGACAGCAGGCCAAGACACATATTTTTGTTCAGACAACTTTGGAAATAGAGGGCATCCAGATCTCATCTTCCATTTCAGTACTGTTTTTGGTCTTGACTATTACTTAAGGTGGATTTAATTGTTGGCTTTGTGAGGCTTTATTTGTTGTATGTATGTAATCCACCTCAAGATTGCTTGGTGTTGGACAGTGCAGAGATAGAGATAAGCAAGTAAACAAGCAAGCAAGAAAGTGGTGGTTACCTTCAGTTTCTCATTCCTCCAGTCTCAAATTCAGTTTCCTGCTTTTGTGCCTCATATGGCGATTTGTGTGTGTGTGTGTTTTACGTCCTCACAATAATTAATCAATATTTGCTGCACGTTTTGTCCATTCTACATTTTTGCAATCAGTTTCTCCTAAAATTATCAATTTTTGGAATTTAAAAATAGACCTTTTTGGGGGGTTATGGTACAAAACTCAGTGGTGTAGATTTCAAAGGACAGCTGCATTTCTGTTTGTGTGTTGCTTCAAGAAGCACAAATTAGGCAGATTTGCATTCAGCAGTTCTCAGGAGCAGGACTTTGTTTCTTTCCTAGCCAGGAGAGCCCCACCAGCACCTCCATACTGCCCACTACTGTTTTCATTAATACCATAGCTGCCAACTTTCCCCTTGTCTTGCGAGGAACCCTATTCGGAATAAGGGAATTTCCCTTAAAAAAAGGGAAAAATTGACAGCTTTGATTAATACACAAACCAAACTGAATTTCTGCTTTGCATACAGATCCCCATTCCAGTTACTGGTATCATGAGCTGAAAGGCAGCTGGTGAAGAGAAAAACCTTTGCCTGAAACCTTGGAGAGCTGCTGATAGAGCTGACTAAGGCTGAAAATAATTTGACCAGAGTCTTTGAAGAATCCAAATTCAGACCAGTGGGGATGGGTTGGGAGAAGCAATCTGCTTCCACCTGTTGACTGTAAATAGATTTTAGCACTTGCTGTTCTAAATTACACAGTAAACAGATTTTAGTATTCAATTATTCAAAATTGCATGCTTTAACTTTTGGGCTCTGTCCTGTCTTGCAGATACCTCTCTCTAACTATGTGTGTCCAAATGAGAATTATTTCTCCTTCTCAGATATATTTCTATTTTATGCCCTCTACCCTGTCAGACACTGCAATGAGTTTAGGGCAGAACATCTCTATTAGTTATGCTTTATGCTATTTCAGTATTGTTTATGCTTCTTAGTCTTTTTCCAGATGAAGACACTAAATTATTTTTCTGTTTCCATGAAGCACTTGGAGATGGAGTAGATGCAGTAGAGTCTCTACTTCTGTTATTTCCCCAACCTTTGATAATAGATGACATTAACTTCACATTGCAGTTGCTGATCTAAAATGCATTTAGTGGGATTTATACCACCCTTTGATTTAACATCTGAGATAGTTTAAAAGATAATGTTACAATTTTTATTTTTTTACAATGTGTATATGAGTATTTTTCAGTGAAATGTTTGCTGCTCCAAATTCAAGAAAAGTTTTCAAAATGTTGTGAAGAAATGTATGGTCCTCCATTCCTAGTTGGCCACCAGGACAGTTACTGGGGTACATAGAGACTTCACTACAAGGATAATTTGTCCCAGTGCATACCTATGGCACCCTGTAGTTCTTCACTCAGGCCTAGAGTGGCTGGGTAAACCCAGCCAGATGGGTGGGGTACAAATAAGAACAATAATAACAATAACAATAATTATAGAGATTATTCTCTAAAGGGCTTGATGATTCCCTATGCTATTTCTCCAACAATAGAATAACTAAATCAATATATCATCACTTGTTAGGGAGAAAGATTATAGCAGCTCAGTGGTTGATCATATGCTTTGCATGCAGAAGGTTACAGGATCAATCCTTGGCATCTTCAGGTAGGTCTCAGAGGTGGAAACCCCTACATTGGAGAGTTGCTGATAGTGAGTGTTGTCCAAGAGTGGGAAACTTGTGACTCTGAAGATCTTGGAGTCCACCTCCCTTACCAGCTCCAGACATTTTTCTATGGCATATGAGTTACAATCAGGGATTAATTATTACTGTGAATTAGAGGGGGGAAATGACCCTAAGGCCCATTTTATCCTAAAAGTTCCCACTCAACCTCTTTAACAGGCAACTAGCTAAAGTCCATACTGCATTAAGAAGGCAGAGAACTGCCAAGTAGAATAAGGGCTTAGGGAGGATTTGGCTTACAGAAGCAGGATTGCACCCTATTCTGCTTGGCCCTGAAAGCTCATGTGAATCCCTCATTCCAACTCCCTCCCATCTTTCTCAAGGGAAGGAGTGGAAGTTAACACGCCCCCACACTAAGAACAGGAAACAACATTCTATTTACAACTGGAATCCTCTCAGAAGGTGCAGCAATATGTTATAGAGGGGAAATGAGTCAGCTCTCCAGTATTTTCCCTCTATAACAAATACTAAACTAAAGGTACATAGTTACTGATAATTACAGTAATTGCATAATTCTCAGCAAAATCCCTTCTCAGTCAACAGCAATGCAAATGTTTCAGATACTTCAAGACTGGAAAAGAAGAAGAAGAGGGGGCGTTCTTAGAGATTTCACCTACTGTTTGGGGACAGCATTATTTCCTTGACAGTTGGTGAAGGGAAGAGTTTCACAAGTCTCAGCAACTGTTTTCCTGGTGGAAAAATCTAAGTGAAATGATTAGAACATCTGGCAAAATCCATAAATAAAACAGTACTTTGGAAAAGCAACGACTCATTGTATCCTAGGCCTCTATATCAATGACATTAGAACAATTAATATTCAAAACATGCTTAATTATAATTATGCTACACAGATGTTCGAGCAAAGAGAGAGAAAAAAGGAAACAGGGTGATTTCAGGTTGAGCTCTCATGCAGAAAAACTAATCCCATAGTGTTCTCTTTCTTTCACCTTGTTGCTGCAAAGAAATGTTGAATTTAGTACAAACTCAGCATTAATGGGAAAGTCTGAGGAAACAAAGAAAGTATGGAGAATATTAACGTTCTGTGGGAATGCTTGAAGTTTATTTCACTGCGATCCTTGCATTATTTTTTGTTAATGTTATTTAGTTATCCCACCTTTACTCAAAGGAGCTCATAGCAGTGTATGCGTTCCCTTATCTTAACAAACCTGTGAGGTAAGGCAGGTTGCTAAACAATCCAGATGGTTTAAAAGAAGATTGCACAAATTCATAGATAAGGTTATCAATGGCTACTAACTATTATTGCCATGTCCTTCATCCACCGGCAGAGACAGCAATGCTGTCAGAAGAATACCATTTGTTGGAAACCACAGGAGGGGAGTGTGTTCTTGGGCTCAGGCCCTGCCAGAGGATGCTGGTCTAGATATTACACTAGCCTGATCCAGCAGACTCATGTTCCTCTGCCCAAGGGTACTGTCAGGGCCTCAGGAACAGAGGCACAGGGGAGAGAGGAAATGGAGAGCGAAGGGGAAGAATCGGAGGGCAGCGTAGGGGAGTATGGCAGTGACCCGAGAGATTCCATGAGCTTCTCCAGTGAATCAGAAGATTCCCAGAAGGAGGCGCCAATGGTCAGGGCAAGGGGGCCCAGCGGGGACTCCCAAATCAGCAGCTGGAGATCAGGGCCAGCTTCCCCACCAGAGCGTAGTGGGGGGGAGGAGACCCAGGTATCAGAGCCAGCATCTCCCCCAGCAGGGAGAGAAGAGGAGTCGAAACTGACCACACCTCCACTGGGGAGTGGGGGAAGCAGTGACAGGAGCAGTGTAACGGTCAGGAGGAAGGTTGCCGGCTGGGCGCGCACGCCAAGTTCAAATGTACAGGCGCGCGGGACAGCAGAAAGCCCAGATCGGGAACCAGGTCCTAAAGCCCGCCAGAGGCAGGGGGAGGACTCAGGGGACTCAGCGTCAGAAGAGTCTAGGAAGGGCGAGACCCCAGCGGACAGGCGGACCCAGAGGAGGAAAGAGCAGAGGAAGAGGTGGAGCAAGGCTAGGGTCTTAAACTGGGGTATAGAGGGAGGAGACTCAGACGGAGCTTCAGCGGTCTAGAGTTCTAGACGTAGAGCTGCACGCTGCTGATGTGAAAGTCAAACTGAACTTCAATAAAGACTCTTGTATATAACAACGAAGTGGCGTTGGTCCTTTGTGAGCTGAGACCTAGGTACCCAGCAAGTTTTGAGGCTGGGAACCCAAGTATCCCCAAGCCTATAATTTTAGCCACTACACTGGCTCTGTAAAAGGGCCTAAACGTGCAACATCCCTTGCATATAAAAATGTGCATATGTGTGCCTTGCACAGTTGCCCTTATCCATGTGGAAGCAGGGAGGCAATAGGAAAAGTGTTAGCAGCAGTGGAATCCTGCATACAAGATGGCAAGAAATTAGATTGTGCCAATAGGCTGCACAGTTAAGAAAATTTACCCAGAGGTGGGGCTTGCTTCCAGTACTTTTTTGGGGGTGGGGGTGGGACACAAGGGTATGCACATCCTAAACATTTTGTTTTGCCCCAACTGACAGACAGATGGACTGACATGCCAGCTGTCTCCGCAGTAGCAGCACGGACTGGAGCTCCATCCTTCTCCCAGCCAGTGCCCAGGGAGTGGAGTGTGGGGTGACTGCGGTGGAGGCAACGATGCTCCTCCTCCTCCTTCTCTTGCTGGGCTAGAGCTGTCATGTGAAAAAGGTCTGTGAGAGCAGAAGCAGTAAAGTGTAGAAAGTGTTGAAAAATGCTGAAAAGTGCAGGCTCATTCAGCTAGCTGACTCACTCTGACTCACCCTCTAGATGACTCATTCCTTGTACAGTGGTGCCTCGCAAGACGAAAAGAATCCGTTCTGTGATTCTCTTCGTCTAGCGGTTTTTTCATCTTGCGAAGCAAGCCCATTGACGGATTAGCGGATTAGCGCTATTAGCGGCTTTTAGCGGCTTATCTGCTGATCGGATCAGCTGATAAGTGGCTTAGCGGCTTAGAAAAAGGGGGGAGGGAAAAAACCAGCAGGAACTCACAAAACATTGTTGTCTTGCGAAGCAAGCCCATAGGAAATTCGTTTTGTGAAGCACCTCCAAAACGGAAAACTCTTTCGTCTAGCGAGTTTTCCGTCTTGCGAGGCATTCTTCTTGCGGGGCACCACTGTACAAATATTGTATCTTTTACAGGAAGACACACGGACCCAGGAAGGATAAATACAATGGGCTCAATGTGATCTCTAGCCTAGCCTAATCTCCTTCTGTTTTACCTTGCTCTCCAACATTATGCGTTTGTAAAGAAATATGTTTTGCCTCAGAAAAGTTTTATTCATTTACTGTGAAGACTCTGCATTTTGACTTCACTGCAGGTCAAGAGCTAGCCAGAGAGTGCTTGCCCCTCCTCGCTCAAGCTGACCCCGCTGTTAATGTGGGCCTTTCTGTCCTCTCAGCACTGCCACTGCTGCATCGAATCCCTCATCCAGGGGTTGGAGGGGAGGAAGGGGGCTAGGGGAAGCAGCCAAAATGAGAGCACCCCTAAACATTTTTAAGGGGTAAAAGCACTGGTTAAATCTAACTCTTGTGCTCAAATTCTGCTAGTTGACTACCTAATAGGAATATGGGTGTAAGAAAAGGATGCTGAACTCGATGGGCGATTAGCCTGAACCAGCAGCCTCTTCTTATGTTCTAGTGCTGCAACAAGACCTGTGCTTTTCCAGCACTTGTGCCCCACCAGCTCTTCTCCATCAGTTTCTGGAAAGCTTTCCTTTTTTTAAAAAAAAAAAATATATTTATTAAAAGTTTTTAAGATATAACAAGAAAAAAGAAAAAGAAACATACAAAATAAAAAACAGTTAAAAACACACATTAATTTTCAATAACATAACTTCCATACACTTATTTCCTCGGACCTCCTCATACCTCCCTTCTTTGTATTCCAGTTCGATTTGTTAGTTCAGCAAATCCTTACCATTAAACTTTTACCCATTTGTAAAACCTCCTTTTTTTCATATCTCTTAAAGCATTACAGCTGGAAACCGCTTAGTTTCTATCCAACATCCTTCTAACATTCATTAATTTTACAATGTTTCTGTAAGTAGTCTTTGAATTTCTTCCAGTCTTCTTTCACTGGCTTTTCTCCCTGGTCATGGATTCTGCCAGTCATTTCTGCCAATTCCATGTAGTTAATCACCTTCATCTGCCATTCTTCCAGGGTGGGTAGATCTTGTGTCTTCCAATACTTTGCAATAAGTATTCTTGCTGCTGTTGTTGAAAGCTTTCCTCCCCTATCAGAAGAAGCTTCTATTTTTCCCTTCTGGGTGCTTTAAAATTCCCTTCAAATTTTTGTAGCTGCAGGTTGGGCTTGTGTGGTGTGTGGATTCCTATCCATCCATGTAGGAATCCCTTGCAGCTGACCGTGGTGCCTGGAGTCAGACACTCATGTTGTGAAGTGACATGAGGAGGAATGACTGCTGGGAGGAGCACATAGAGAAGAAACACCATGGTGCACCTGTAACAGTGAAACTGGATGTCTTCATCTGTCACACCTGCAAGAAAACATGTTTCTCCCATATTGGTTTCTACAGCTGCAGCAGGTGCTGTAACTATCCAATGGTTTGACTTTACCCGTAGTGGCACTCTCTTCCATTGTCTCTTGAGACAGACGGATACCAACAATAAAGCAGAAAAATATATACGGTATACAAAATTTAAATTGAACCATTCATGAAATCTCTGTCACTTTGTTTTATTTTACTTTATTTTGCATTGAACTCTTTCAGCAACTTGCCACCAATTAGACATTACTTATTAAATGTGAACAATCTGCTTCAGTAATTAACAGTTCAGGGAAAAGCCACAGCACAAACATTATCATCTAACAGTTGTATTCTATCAAATGAGCAACTGAATTTCAAAGAGCGAGGATCAATTACTCAAATCTGCTGCTTGAAACAACATGAAAATGTGTCCTCCCTTTGCACTAATTAAAAATATATGTGCTTGTTTGGCCTCTATGTTTTAATTACTGTAAAAGTCTCTCTCTCTCTCTCTCTCTCTCTCTCTCTCTCTCTCTCTCTCTCTCTCTCTGTTTGTGTGTGTGTGTGTGTGTGTGTGTGTGTGTGTGTGTGAAAGAGAGAGAGAGAGAGAGAGAGAGACTGTTTACTTTTTTTGGTATTTGGTAGATATCTATTGATTTGTTTCTCAGCAGAGATGGGTACCTCGCCTTGGATTAATTCAGGAATGGTACAAGCTCTTCTCCCCATCCCCATATTTTTCCAAACCAATCCTAAGCTTTGTACTCATTATGGTTTAGCATGCTAGAGGAAGTTTGTTCCCTTCCTCTCTTGTTACAGCCATGCAGTGCTGAGGCATAATAATAATGATAATGACAATGATAATGATATTTTTTATTATTATTTGTAGCCCACCTATCAGACTGGGTTGTCCCAGCCACTCTGGGTGGCTTCCAGCATATATAAAATCATAGTAAAACCTTAAACCATAAAAAGCTTCCCTATACAGCACTGTCTTCAGATGTTTCCTGAATGTTATATAATTACTCATCTCTTTAACATCTGATGCGAGGGCATTTCACAGGGTGGGTGCCACTACAGGTTCCCTGTAGCTCCACTCTCACAGTGTGGGAACCACCAGAAGGCCCTCAGAAGAGGCCTTCAGTGTCCGGGCTGAACAATGGGGGTGGAGACACCCATTCAGCTATACAGGAATGAGTCTGTTTAGGGCTTTAAAGGTCAGCACCAACACTTTGAATTGTGCTTGGAAACATACTTGGAGCCAATGCAGATCTCTCAGAACCAGTGTTATGTGGTCCCGGCGGCCACTCCCAGTCTCCAGTCTAGCTGGATTCTGGATTAATTGCAGTTTCTGATTCACCTTCATATGTAGCCCCACATAGAGCTCATTGCAGTATTCCAAGTGGGAGATAATCAGCGCATGTACCACTTTGGCAACACAGTGCGCAGGCAAGTAACCTCTCAGTTGGTGTACCAGATGGAGCTGGTAGACAGCCACCCTGGATTTTAAGCAAATGTTTTTTTGAAATCCACCATGTTTTTCTTCAAGACTTGCTTGGCGATGATTGCCAGGAGCTGTCGTTCTCAAGGCCAATATACATTGATAGTGTCAAGCTTTAGGGAACTCCCACCCCATAAAGCTTCATTTGGCCCTAATGCAAAATGTTAAGTGTTTTTGTTTTTTTAGGTTTTTTAAATAAAAATGTTTTGGACTGCTTTTTCATGCATAAGATCTTCAGTGTTATAAAAGCTATCCATTTTAAAGCAGTTCTCAGTGCCTGAATTCACACGCCACATTAAACTACGGTTAAATACAAGCAGTGTGTCAATGTGAATGAACTCATTCAGGTTGCTCATAAGTTGCAACTCCACTCCTCCATTCCTGCTGCTGGTGTATCACCAAGAAGCAAGCTAGAGTCTGGGTTATCATGACATCAAAACCCAGGCTCTTGGTTTGTTTCCCCAGAGAAACCATAAGCAGTAGCCTAAGAACAAACCATGGTTACTGCTCATTTCTTTGATGAGAAACACGAGCCTGTGCTCAGATGTCACAACAAGCTCAACTCAGTGGCACAACAGAAGAAAGTACTGTAGAGAGCAAGAACTTTTCAGCAGTGTGCAGCAGCACACTTCACATTAAACCAGGATAGAATGTAAATCAAAATGCCAAACACAATCACCTAGAGAGCATATAATTATAACAGAGAGCTAAAATATCTTCTTAAGGGGTAAGAACAAGTGCTGTAAAAGCAGAGATAAATATCATTAATCTTTAAATTATGTTAAAGTTGGTGTGAGGAACTTTTGACCCTCCCAATATTGTTCAACCTCAACTCCCATCACTGCCCTATTCACCATGGCCAAAGGCCAAGGATTATGAAAGCTGAAGTTCACAAACATCTGATCAGTCACAGGCAGGGATGTAAGACAACAGCAATTTCTGTTCTGACCTTTATTTGTCACAACCAGTGCTGTTTACAGTCCACTGAAGTTTGGTTTGCACAAAATACTGCATTACTTGTCTTGCTGTTTGCTATTTAATGTATGTTGTGCCAGTTGCATAACTAATGTGACTATTTGTAAAACATATTCATTTCAATGTAAAAGAAATGTCAAAATGACTTTTTTTTAAAAAAAATCAGCAATTAGGCATCTTTTGTGAACTTAAATACAACAATGTGAACAGATACCAGTTGTGTATGCTTGACTGGTTTCCTTTCCTGTCCACATATAAGCTGTAGCTTTCTGATTCCTTTTCCATTTTTGCCAGAATTCTCCAGCATCCCTAGTTACAGGTCCCTCATCCTTGTGTTAAAATATGTTGAAAGGCATGGTAGAATAAACAAAAATGCACCACCAAAAGAACCCTCTGCCCTGAAGCCACCCGGCATCTTGAGGTAAAGGAACCATTTAAAGTAGAGCCACCATTCATCATTTTAGGGCTCAGGAAGTTCCTTTAGTTATCAACATTACCAAACTGCCTTCAGAATATTTTGCTTCTGAATATTCCACACGCTGATGCATTTATGTTATAAATGAACTACAGACACCCCATTAGTTTGTGAGTCTTCTAAACAACACCTTTTCAAAGTTTATCGCTCTTACCATATCCAAATATACCCCCATCCCCATTTGGGCTTTGTGAGTAGGCTGGTAATTGGTTTCCAAATTGTCCATAATAGTCAAATTGTTATTATTAATTATGACAGTGATGATAATGATTTGATTCTAGAAAGCAGATTCTGTGGGAGATGCCTCTGTGTGTACTACCCAGAAATTTTGACTCTTCTCAGGCAATGGAGTTTTCTCACAAGGGAGGTGCATTAGCATATCCATATTCTACAGCAAATGCTCTGAGGCTGCCAAGTTGCTGTGCATAAAATCAGTCTCACACTGTGCTGGTGTTTATTAGTCTCCATCTACCAAGCTGCTGCAGCCCCTCTTGAATAAATCTATATTTAAAAATCTTTAGAAGATTGGAGAGAAAAGGTGCTCCCAACTCCTAGTAAAAAATGTGGCCCATTTCTGTTGGGATAGAGAGAGAGAAATGGAATAAATAAAAGCTATGAAGTTAAGGGTTCCTACTTGACAATTTATTTATCTTCCTACAAAAGAGAGAGAGAGTTACTCTTACATATTAGTTATCTGGAGGGCTGCATTTGCCTTAGAGTAAAAAAGATGTGAGTTTCCAAAGAGTTTGTGGTGTGCACTGAATTGATGCATGGATAAAATTCAAAATGGTATTCAAAATGGTAGAGCATCACTGCAGGAAGGGAAACTCAGACCTCTTCTTTGCAATCCTTTCTCCTGAATTTCTGCCATACTTAGGATTGTGTGTGTGTGTGTGTGTGTGTGTGTGAGAGAGAGAGAGAGAGAGAGAGAGAGATGGAATTTAATCCTATGGTTATTTTAGTTTTAAAATTGTTGTGAACCCCTCTGAGTTTTTAAAATGGGGCAAATGGAGTTCTCCAACAAAAGTGTGGTTATAATGGGAAGTACGAAGGTACACATATAAGTGAAATACCATACACAAATACACACCGATCCCACTATTGTAACAATCATTATCCAAAATCTAAGTTATCTGAATACAAAGGGAAGAATGGCCCAACCTCATACACAAAAATGGATTAAGATACCTGAACAGTGGGAAATTGCCTACTTCCTTACTTGATTGTGTTTTGTTGCTTAGCTGCAGCCATTTCTGGGAAGAAAACAGGGAGTGGGGAGAGGGGGGAGAGAGATTGGAATATCTTTGGGAAAAAATAATAATGAGTAAACCTTGTACACCTCCTTCTGGCAACTTCTGCAGCCAAACATACTCCTGTGCTTTCCTTTGGACCACATCAGCAAGACCCGGAGGGTGGTGGTCTTGTCAGCTGGGCAGCCCAGGACCTCCAGAAACACAGCCCAGGCTTGCATCCAGGGAGGTCACTTCCATGTTGCTAATGCAATGGTTTGACTTCCCCCCTGGAGGCGCACTCCATTGTCTCTTGGGACAGATGGATGCCAACAATGATACCAAGTCCTCATTAGGCAGTAAGTTTATAATGGTGGCTAAAACTGTGCTCAGGGAGCGGATGGGAAAGAAATCTAAAACAAACTCAGGCAACATGTATTTTTTTAAAAAAAATCAGAGTTTGTGTGTGATCACCAAAATTTGGACAATATCTTTTAATGCAAATATTATTATAATAGCATAATCTCTTAGGTGTCAAGACAGTTTTTCTCCTTGGCTATATGAATTTATTATTTAAAATGTTATATATAAATTTGATATATCAATGACATTATATGACTGATAACGGAGGGTTTACCATTGGCCTATTATAGTTTCCTTCCTCTGCTCAATTGTCAGGGGCATTTGAATCACCATCTAGTATCTTGAGAATGACATTAGCGGGCACTGATGCAGGTGGGCCTTGCTCCTGTCTTGATTTAGATGGCAGCGGACTATGGAATGGCTGAGGCCACCGGCAGAAAAATCCATCTCCCCAACCTTGTTAGCAATGAGACGACTGTTCCTTTCCCATTACTTTCATCTTATTTGTGCATCTAGAGAAGTTAATAGCAGGCTACATAGCCGTACAACAGCATTGACACATTTCAAATGCTTTAGAAAAGATTTTATCTGACGAAACTTTGTTAGTCTTCCCTGAAATGCCTTCAGTGCCTGATTAGTTTGGATTACATGCTACAAAAGTTTCATGCAATGTCAACTTGCCGCCCCTCCCAAACTGTCCCCGTCCACGCTGTTGTCCCAGTTTCTCATTTAGAGAACCATCTTATGTCATGAATTTTGTACATATCCCTGACAATGTCCCTCAAGTCACGGAGCTTGTTTTAAGTCAGTGACACTGAACTTAGTACATAGAAAATCAATTTCTGTTTGCATTTGGCTGTCATACAGATGGAACATTATTCATACATTAGGCTTTTCTAAGTGGAGATAGAAAGCACCTTGTGTTTTCTTCTGTATAATTGTATCTGCATCTTTGTATTATCTCTGGTTCAGTAACCTTTAGTGGAAGACCAGAAGATGTCTCTAGAGGCTAAGCATTGCTCATCACAACTGATTTATACTCTAACATCTGTCAGCTTCTCCCTGGGTTCCAGTTGTGCCAAGATATACATGTCATCTCTTCTAATGACTTATCAAAGAATGAATGCCAACTTTGGGAAAGCAGAGTGCCATGGGAAGCATTTGGATGCGAGTGCACTGCTGCCATTTTCCTAGGGAATCCTTTTCAAATGTGTATTTTGGTATGCAACATCTCCTCCCAGACTGCTCTCTTTTAACATGTATTATGCCCACTGGGTGAATCTATTTCTATGCATTTCTGAGAACAAGGGATGAAAATGAAGTTGCAGTGTACGTCCCTGTAATGGCAGGGAAGGACCACAGCATGTCAGACACCTTTTTAAACACAAGAACTTGTTTCAAGGCCTATAATGTCACAAAAAGGAGAGACTGCCTCCAAATCCTGACCCAAGGGAGATTATATCAGGTGCACATAAAATGTATTGTTTCAGTGAATAATCAGAATCCCAGTGTGTTTTGAGCTGTGCAACCCATCTTTTTGGGGGGGGGGGATTTTTGATGCCAAAATGTAGCAGCATGTAAAGAGAGAACATTGAAATAAGCATAGTTGCCTGAGGCTAGAATTTAGACATTCAACAATAAACACAGGTTCCCAAATTGATGGGAAAGCTGGTGTCAGAGCTTGGCTGGGAGAAGAACTGCACTTACAAAGATAAAAGCAAAGTATAAATGGAAGCAAAAGAGCACTCCTGAAAATAGGATGGAGGAACATGTGCCCCTCCACATGTTCTTAGGCTTGGCATCTCCCATCAGCCCCAGCCAGCAGGACAAAAGGTCAGGAATAATGGCAGTCATGGTAAACTTTAGAAATAAAGATGTCTTTTAACCTGAGATGCACATGTGTTATGCACTTTGTCCCTCCCTCCCTCCCTCCCTCCCTCCCTCCCTCCCCCCCCTCCTCCTTTAGCCAAGAGCTGCATCACGAAATTCAGAGGAATGAAAAATCCAAAGGATAATTGCATTCTCATCCATGTATCAAGAAATGTGACTTAGGAACATTCATTTGAAAATGCAGACCCGACAAAGGATAATTTCCGATGTGGATTCATACCTGGCACTGAAGAAAATGGACGTTTTTTGACATAATGATCCTAGCTTTCTAAACCATGGTTTTGCAAATCACACATGAACACAAAAAGCTACCCCATGCTGGGTCAGGCCATTAGTCTACCTATCTCATTATTGTCTTCACCGACAAGTAGCAACTCTCCCAATTTCCATGCACAGATATTTCATAGCCCTAACTGGAGAGGATGAGAATTGAACATGGGACTTTCTGTAAGAAAAAGGGAATGTTTCCACTTTTCAGTTCTACCATGTATTTTTAACATGCAGCCTGTTCCATTCCATTGTAGGTCACCTTCTGTCAAAAACTACATTAGTCATCTTGCTGTCCACTATGATGAAATTACATTAATTACATCTTAATTATGTTATTCCACCCCATTCATTTCAATTCAAAGGATACACAATGCAAATGAGGAGGAAACATAATTCTGAACCATTTATGGACTGAAAGCAGCAGCAGCAGCAACAACAACATCAACAACAACATCAACATGCAAATCATATTCTCTGGATTGATTTTTATTCCAGATAGGGTATAAGTAGACATCAGCAACTTCCATTCCCATTTCTATTTTGCCCCGAATTCTCAGGCTTGCCTATAGCCAAAGCACATACTCTAGTGCTGAGTGGCAGCCATTCCCCAAGTTAAGGTCCCCTCCATCAAAGTCAAGAACAAGTATTGGGCCATCATGGTCCATTCATTGCTCCTTCTTTACTCTTTTACATACCTATGTCACTATTAGCCTCTTTAAACTAGACTTTCTCAAAGCATCCAAAATGTGGATCTCTGGCTTAAGGTCAAAATCCTGGTTATTAGACTTCCATGAAGCTAGAGTTCCATGTCCCTCATGTAGGGTCCTTTTCAACTAAGTCCTATCCAGAGTAGACTCATTAAAATTCATGAACCTAAGTTAGTCATCTCTACTAATTTCAGTGGGTCTATTATGTGTAGGCCCAACAAGCCCATGAAGAGGTGGGGTGTAGTTGGGTACACTTATCCCAGGCTTCAGAGGGCTAAGCTGGCCAGGGGGTGCTAGGAGAATATTGCTAGACTTACGCTGTCATGCCAAGAAGTTTATTCTAACAAGACTCATGCACTAGGCCTCAGACAAGGTCTGTACGGGCCTGAGGACTAAAGTTAAATATCATCCATAACAGGCAATTCTGGTCTAAAGAGACTGGAACTGAAGCCAATACACAATGGAAGGAGGTGAGGTTGGGGTCTTCACCCTCTTTCTTGGCTTGTGAATCCATAGTTCAGAAAGTTGGGGTTGTTATATCCCATCCCGAACAGCCAGTTAATGCAGAGGACTTTGTATGTATGAGACATTCTGTGTGCATACTATAGCTGCTACTACAAGGACCCTAGAATGAAAATGTTGAGTGTTTGGCATTTGCAATTCAATGTGGGGGAGTCAGGAGGAATGTGATATTATTCAGAATAAATAACATAGGAGAGGTGGCCTGCCACTTATCTTTCTTCCTTAATTTCTAGTTTAGTGGCAAGCTCTCAGTAGGGAAAATTGGTATTGAATTATATGTGTCTCATGGACTTATTTTAGGCTTCGGATTAATCATCTGATTACATTGTACCATTGTCAATGGTGGCATTTTCCCCCAGTAAATCAGAATAGGTGACTAAGAAGCCTGGAATAGGTTGCACGGAAGCCTTATTATTATATAACATACATCTAGAATTCCACCATTTTTGTGATAAAGGTTATCTAAAATTATTCTCTTCTCTACAAGACCAGTTTATGTGATCATTTTCTCTTTTCCATCAGTGGATTGTTTCACTCTCACCATGAGATGATTGCAATCTAGGGGAAGTGGGTAAGATGCATTTGACTCCCCCACTCACTAGCAAGAAACATTTGGCATTTGTATGCAAAAAGCCACAGGTTCAGCCCCCAGCTTCTCTAGTTAAAAGAATAAGCTATAAGGTATGGAGAAAGAATTCTCCTTGGGACTCTGAAGAGCTGCAGCTAGTCAGAATACTAGACCAAATGTATGAACACTTATTAAATTTCATTTGTTAAATTTATATCCCACCCTTCTTCCCAAAGCAGCAAAAGTAGCTTGACCTGGTCATTTATCTCACATAATATTGGTGGAAGGAAAGAAAATGGAATCCTGAATTAGCACACCTTCCATTGGCATCTCAACATTGAATGGGCTGCAAAATAAGCACCAGTATTCATGAAAATTGCCTTAATTCGACTCTGAAAAGAGATGGTGTTAATTGGGCCTGCAAAAGGTATAACTAGCCAAGATGAATATAGAACATATCCATGTAAGAAGAACCTGCTAGAATCATACCAATGGCTTTTCTAGTCCATCATCCTTTTCTCACAGTGGCCAACCAGATGCCTATAGGAAGCCCTAAAGCGGGATCTGAGCTCAACAGCAGTCTTCCCCAATGGTGATTCTCCAGCAATGGAGAAAGAACACAGCCATCATGGCTAGTAGACGAAGACAGCCTCATCCTCCATGGATTTGTCTAATCCTCTTTGAAAGTTATCCAAGTTGGTAGTCAGTACTATGTTTTAAGGGAGCAGATTCCTACACGAAGAAGTACTTTATGTCATCTGTCCTGAATATTTCAACATTCAGCTACATTGGATGTTCCTGAGTTCTAGTGTTATAAGAGTGGAAGGGGGGAGAGGAAGCTTTTTTCTATCCACTTTTTCCACATCATGAATAATTTTAACACCCCTATCATGTCTCCTTTTACTCACCTTTTCTCTAAATTAAGAAACTCCAAAAGTTGTAACCCTTCATCATAACAGAGTTGCTCCAACTACATGATCATTTTGGCTGCCCTTTTCTGAACAGTTTCCAGCACCATAATGCTATTTTTGAAGAGAGGCAACTAGAATTATATGCATATTACAAGTGTGGTCACACTATCGATTTGTATAATGCTGTTGCGATATAATCAGTTTTATTTTTAATTCCTCTTCTAACGATCCCTTACTATGGCATTGCCCCTTTTCACAGATGGCACTCACTGGGTCAACTGCTTGCCAACCACAAGTTACAGATTGCCATTGGCTCACCAATCTCCAGGGTGGGGGGAACTCTAAAAATAAGTAATGGGGTAAAGAAGGGCTGTAGCTCAGTGGCTGAGCATCTGCTTTGCAGCTTCAGTCTCTGACATACTTAGGTACTGAAATACATACAGAAGAGCTGCTGCCAGTACTAACTAATGTAGGGTTGCCATACATCTGGTTTCCCCAGGACATGCCCTTTTTCAGGTTTAAAATTTCTGTCCAGATGGATTTTTAAAATGTGCCCAAATTCCCGGGTTGCTTTTTTAGTCCCATTGGTGGTTTGGCACGGTGCACTCTTCCATTTCACCAAGCAGTTCTTTGTGAAAGGGGAAAGGACTGAGCACCGTGGGGCTCAACCTCTGTCTGAGCAAGCAGGAGGCTGGAATAGCATCTACAGTGGTGCCTCGCAAGACAAAATTAATTCGTTCCGTGAGTTTTTTCGTCTAGCGAATTTTTCGTCTTGCGAAGGACGGTGTCGGAAAAGTTTTGGAACAGCTTCAAAAATCACCAAAAACCTCAAAAAAGGCTACCACACCGCGTTCTATGAGTTGCTCCTCGAAGTCAAGTCGCAACTGTATTAACGGTGTTAAGAAAAAGGAAACAAACTTGCAAGACGTTTTCATCTTGCGAAGCAAGCCCATAGGGAAATTCGTCTAGCGAAGCAGCTCAAAAACCGCAAAACCCTTTCGTCTAGTGAGTTATTCGTCTTGCGAGGCATTCGTCTTGCGGGGCACCACTGTAGTCTCTTCCCCTCACCTCCCCCCCCACTGGCATGAAGTCCATGACGCGGGAGGATTGTGGGCTCTGCAAAGTTGTTTATGTTGGCAGGGCCCCCTGCACACCCTACAGCCACTTTCTCCAGTGCTAGATGGCTGATGGTGGTCCCCCTTTCTTTTGGGGGGAAGGGGGAGGAAGAAGGCAGCAGGTGAGTTTGATCCAGTGTGGTAGTACTCCTTCATGAGTGGCTTCCTTGCACACAGGGAAGGTACTCACAAAGGAGAAGCCAACAAACAAGCCCTTTGTTTACCAGCTGCTAAGCAGGGGGCTTTGATTCTGTATAGTGATGCTTCCAGGTGTACGAATAAGAAATGGTTGGCGGGGGGAAAGCATCCAGCCACCCACACTCCGCCTTCTCCTATGAAGATGCAGCTAACTAGTATCAGTGCCAGATTTAGGGCGGTTCTTGGCCAAGGGGGCGCAAAATTAAGAAGATCTATAACTAAGAAGATCCATATGGGGGCACCAAATTTTGGCCTTGCACCGGGAGCCATATTATGAAAGATTCCCAAAGTCTGCCCTTGCTGGTACCGTATTATGCAAATCTAATGCACCATTGAATCTAATGTGCACCTCTATTTTCAAAGCCTTGAAACTAAAAAAGTATTTGCTGGCAAATGTAAATGCACCATCAAATCTAATGCACACCCAAATTTTCGCAACATAATTCGGCCAAAAAATGTATGCATTACATTCAGGTAAATATGGTAAGTCCCTCCTTTATGTGATTTCCTTTTTTTTCTTGTCCATATCTGTCTCTCCTTCCTAAGCCCTATCCCCTGACAGCTCTGGATTGCTCTGGGCCACGCAATCTGATATGTGTTGATTTGCAGTTGTCTCCACCTATGCTCAGATTCCCCCCCCAAAAAAAAAATCAGCTTTATTTTGTTTGAGACTTGGCCCGATTTTTTGACTTGATATAAAAGAGATTCTTATGTTCCATCCTGCAATCCATGCAACAGAGTTTTTGCCATGTCTCGTAGTCCTATACTTCACATATCTTCAGTATAGAACTGTGCTCAGAGAGTTGCCCTTTAGGTACGTGTATCAAGCTGACATTTCATCAAAAGGAAGAGCAGTTGTGGTGGGACAAATTGTCTAGAAACTCTAAATACGTTGGAATGAATTGGACTCAGAATTCCCCATAAATAAATAGAAATTGTGGATTTGATATATTACTGCATACTATTGGATAAATGATGTAATTAGAAGACGTCAAGCCTTTTTGTGTTGAGCAATTGTTTGAGGGATACTTTGCATTTAAAAATAATACCAGAAACCAAATTCTGAAAATGTTCAAGTTAATGCAGATTCTGAATTTTTGACACAATTCAGATCTGGCACCATGAGGTTATTCAGGTCAGAATGATAGTTCTGGCTGTGGTAGTGACAGTATTGCTACCATCAGCATCACTTACTAGTATTAAAATTTATACACCATTCTTAATTTTGGGAAGAAATACTGTAGAGCCCTAGTCTAAAGTAGAAGAATAAGTGGTCAGGGTGGGATTGCTGATATGTGCACAACTTTCAAGGTGTGGCAGTGACAGATACAATGTGCATGAATCAGGAGTGTAAATGAATTAATGACAAAAGTAATTGATATAAATAGTCGCCAACTGTTTCTGTAAATGGAGGGACATATGGAACATCGTAACAGAGGGGTGGACATCTTGTTCAGCAGCACAGCCATGCTGGAAATACATCATGAGCCAGAGTAGCACAGCTAATTGCCTACTGAGTTGCCCACAATTAACCACATTTGTGCAGCATTTTTTTGGAAATCTGGCAGATGCCAGACTATATTTTAGAGGCAATCTGTCCTAACTTTCTCACAATGCTTCATCAGAAACAGGTACTTTCCAATGTGAGAAGCCTTGAGGTCAGACCCTGAATATTTTTGATACACAGGCTTCAAAAACACAGATTATTATTTTTTTGAAATAGATAAATTATATCACCTTTCCATTTGTTTCTGTTTGCAAGCCTTCCAGAGATCTGGCTGCCATATTTTCAAATGTGTCCTGGCAATCAAGAGGAAAGGAGACCATATTGTATTTTGTATGGGATTTGTCAGGATGCTAACAAGAGCTTTATTATGTTTGGAAGACTATTTTTTTTATTTATTACATCCTTGTCTTCCTCTACAAAACCTACAGCAGCTGCTAGAGGGGTCTTGAACTAGGACTTAACTGGCAGCTAGACTTCAGTGCTTTGCCCCTGTGTAATCAGTTCTCTGGCTCCTCAAGTACATATACAAGTAGACTAAGCCCTATAGATCCAAAGCACCTCTAAGATGCAGTAGTGGCCTGAATCCCGTCAGCTGACCTTGCAGCATGAAGCCAGTGGAGATGCAGCAGACCTTATGAAAGCTCTCCAACCAAGCTAGTTCCTTAGTCTAAGTGACCAGTTCGGCCGCACTTGGCACCAGCACCGCTGGGCGCTCCACAACCACAATGCTGTGCTGAACATAGCACAAGAGGTGGGGCACCAAATTTTAGGGTCATATAGGCACTGCTGAAATTTGAGAGCGCAAAGTCAGCCACTGCTCATACCCAGGTTTACTTGTCATAGGCTTGGATGCTTTTCAGACTGGTTTTAGGCAGCAGCTTGTCCTTCAATCCCTTGGGTTTCCCATGCAGGCAGCATGCAGAGCACATGCATTTAACCTCAGCAATATAACATAATTATATGTTTTTCTTCATAATAATCACTTGCAAAGCTTGACATAGCATATGGCAATGTGGCTGAATGAATCAATTCCTCTTGACAGCTCAAATATGTATTCTAAACATCAATATAAAGGACATCCTCTTGAATTCTAAGTTATTGCTTAAAACTCAGTTCCAATTCTGATTCCAGGAAAGTGTGGGCCAGGTGGTCTATAAGAACATAGGAAGTTGCCTCATACTGAATGTTGCCATTTTTTGAAGAGCAAAAAAGAGGACACATATAACTACGGATCGCTACAACGACTCTCATTTTAAATACCCATACTATATGTAGGCTACAGAAGTTGTGATATAGTGCTAGTAGCAATGTTCTTTCAACAACAAAATAACAATAATAACACAAACAATTTATTTGCCACAGAGACAAACATACCTATTTTACCTATCACGCACCTGGAAGCAGCCCTATACAGGATCAAATCCCCCTGCTTAGCAGCTGGTAAACAAAGAGTTTGTTTGTTGGCTGGTTGCTTCTCCTTTGTGAGTGTCTTCCCTGTGTGCAAGGGAGCCATTCATGAAGGAGTATTACCACACTGGATCAAACTCACCTGCTCTTGGTTGTGGGAGGAGGAGGAGATACAATGTCTCCTCCTCCAACTGCCCCCTCCCATCCATATGTTGATAGTTGAGTTTTAAACCCCCTAAGCCACACATCCCAAATTGCTTTGGGAACAGGGGCAGTTGATCGCCTGTGGGTTGGAACAGGGCAGGTCATCCTGAAAAGCAGCCTTGCTTTTCATACTGACTTGCAATGGTTCTCCAAGGGTTTCGGTGAAGACTGTTCCAAACCTTTCCTGGAGTAGTTGGAGACTGTATGAGACCTTCTGCATGCAAAGCAGATACTCTACCATTGAACTACAGTCCTTCCCTGTTTGTGTGTCTGTTGGAGATGCTGGGTGTGTGCCCTTGTACTAATCTGTTCATTCATCATGGTGAATTCATTGGCTGCCTCTGTGTATTTTCAGAGTGTTCATCTCGTGACTAGCACAGCTGCTGATTGGCAAGCTTCGATGGTTTTTCAGGGGATACATGTGTGCTGTTTTTACAGTGCTTTTGGATTTTGTGGTTGACTTTCTCCTGCCCTGCATTCCACTAAGCTGAACATTCATTGCATGCAGTTACCCTTCCACTGACATAGCAGCAGAGTATCTCCAGTTTTGGCAAAATGTGATTATAGATTGTTCCTCCATTTCCGATTCAGTGATCTCAGGTATCTCATTTTTTGCCCCAATATCATAGCCCTGACTGCTGTTAGTGTCAAATATAATTGGTTTAATTCACACTAAAATGGGAATGCCTGTATGCTTTGGTGAAAGGTTCAACTGGAAGATTCCACTGAAGCTTTAGAAAAGTAAGAAGAGCAACTGAGCTCCTTTAACTAGTAGAAAATTAACTGTTATTCTTCTCAGGTAGCTCTGACATGATGTTTTCACCTTAGATCACGAGAGGTATTGAATTGCAAATTTACCTTCTTGGAAGGGTGGTGGCTGAAGTCCTTTGTTCTCAGACTCTATGTGTGTAAGGATGTAAATGAAGCTCTCCAGGAGCATGAAGCCTCTGGCTGGAATGCAGGCTGTGGGGAGAGACAGACCTCTGCCTGGAGTTATTTCTTATTTTTGTGAGATGCTGAGTCTATGCCTTGGACTGGCATATGTCTTATGGAATGTTTGGATGTATCATTTGCTGTTTTTGTTCTGTTTTGAAAAAAGTACTGTTTTATCAATATAATGGGTATGGACAATGTTTTATTTCCAAAAGGAGACAGTTTTTATGCACCCAGTCACTTCAAGCTGTGCAGTATTAATATCTGCAATAGTTAGTATACTAGAATCTGATACCATGCCCCAAGCCTACTTTCTAGAACACACACACACACACACACACACACACACAACAATAGTTGACCTCACGGATATATGTTTCTGCTGCATAAACTTCTACCAAGTTTTTTATTTCTATTTTACCATCTTATTCTCTTGATATTTTTCACAAGAGCAGGTTGCTGGTACCTTTGCTGTGCAATAAATTGCACAATGAGTTTCCACCAGCACAACCAATGTGTTGGATTCCTGTGTTGCACAACATTAAAATTCATCCAAGCACAAGTGCCTTTGTGCTCGTGGACACAGAACACTGGATACAGCCCTTTGTTGTTAAGCATGTTTCCCTGGTAGTCTGATCTCCCTTTTAAAGATGAGGCATTATATTGCTCAGCAAATATTTCATGCCAGTGTGTATGTTCCCCCTGCCTTTGTATGGATGGGTAAGATAACATTCACGGATTCCCCCCTCCTCTGTCTTGGTAAGCTCTACGCAGATCTTTTCAGACTAACTCTAGTTGTTTCTTATTGACAATAGGATTGTAAATCAAAGGCCTGTGGAAGGCTGACCATACATAAAATAATCACTGATGAAACTGCCCATCGATTAGCTGCTGGGCTTCCATTGATTCCTGAGTTATCTCCACAGTTGCATTTCAGGCTTTATTTGTGTGGTTCTACAAAATCATGAAAGAGCATCTCTTTTCTTCGTATGCAGTGGGAAGTCAGTTTTTTTTAAAATAATAAAAAAAGCCCAGAAGGAAATAGGACAACTGTTTTTGCTAAAATCTTCTATATTGTCATAGATGACGGACTTGTTTTGTTCAAACAAGAAATGCTTACAGTATAAACTGGGCATTTGCAGAGGTGAAATAGAGATGGGCATTAAATAAGAAGTTAATTAGGAGACAACTTTATTAAACAACAATGACACAGATAACAGCAAGAAGCAAAGGTCACTGTGAAGCTGGGAATTCTTAAATTGTAACACGTAGCCCAGGGGAATAGGCATTCTTAACTAATCTATGATGCCTTATTCCCAACTCATGCCTTAACTCTTTAATTCAGGGATGGAGAACTTGTGACCTTCCATAAACTGTTGAATTACAACTCCACTCATCCCTTATTATTTGCTATTCTGATAGAGGCTGATGGGAGATGGAGTCCAATACAGTAACATCTGAAGAGCAGTAGATTTTCCATCTCCATTCTTATTAACAGTCAGATCTACCTATACCTTTGCCTGCTAGATAGGCAAGCAGGGAAAAATCCAAAAACCAGCTGCCTAGCTCTGCAGGGTAACACCTATGTCAGCATCCTAGACAGCAACCTTATTACAGAGGCCACTCAGCCTCGTAAGAGTGGGGTTGTTCTTTACCTGAGTATGGACAGCACTCAAGCACAGCATCCAAATCTCTCTGATTTAGAAGACTTCTTGATAGCCATACTAGTCAATCTACCAAAGTTATGACAAGAAACAGATAACACTGAAACAACAACAGGCCATTAAATCATCAGGACAGGAGCATCTGCTGAAAGCCTAGCAATGGGTAAATGGACAAAATCCTTCCTGGACCTGCTCTTTCTCTTAACCATTGCAGCCTCCTTGTTCACTCATTTCGTGCTCCAGCCCAGACAACGGTGATGGCAGCCCAGACAACGATAGAGAGGCAGAACAGTAGATACCACAGTCTGTTTGCTGATTGGCTCTCTGCCTGGCAGGCAAGTGGGTGGAAGCAGTGATTAACAAAAAAGAGCACAAAAGTAATGGTTAGTAAGGAAGCATAAAGGTAAAGGGACCCCTGGCCATTAGGTCCAGTTGCGGACAACTCTGGGGTTGTGGCATTCATCTCGCTTTACTGACCGAGGGAGCCGGCATACAGCTTCCAGGCCATGTGGCCAGCATGACTAAGCCGCTTCTGGAAAAACCAGAGCAGCACACGGAAACGCCGTTTACCTTCCCGCTGGAGCGGTACCTATTTATCTACTTGCACTTTGACGTGCTTTCAAACTGCTAGGTTAGCAGGAGCAGGGACCAAGCAACGGGAGCTCACTCAATCACGGGGATTCGAACCGCCGACCTTCTGATTGGCAAGCCCTAGGCTCTGTGGTTTAGACCAGTTATTAACATCAACATTATATTATATGGTTTATTCTGCAACTTTTTGCTGCTTCCCATCAGAAATCCAGCAATTTATTCAACAGTGATTGGGAGGGGCCTATCATGAGGCAAAGTGTGGCATCTGATTTTGGATGCCATAAAAGGGCAAATGTAAGGATCCATCTGTACTATGCTTTTAAAGGCGTTTCATGCCACTTTAAACAGCCACGGGTCCTTCACATAGAATCCTGGGAATCATGGTGTGTTAAAGGCACAGAGACTTTATTTCCCAAATAGCACAATCTGAGGCATATCTACTAAAACGTAAGCTCCCCAGAGTTCAAGAGGGTTCACTCCCAAACAAATGTGCATGGGATTGCAGCCTTCTTATGGCAAACAGAGAGTTAAACTAAACATTTTCACAAATTCTGTTGTTTCTTTTTTATTGGGGTGTGGGTGCTTATTTTGTCTTCTAACAAACATGTTTTCTTACTTTAGTTTATATTTATTCTTTAGTAATGTAACAGCAGGGAGGAAATAAACAGACACTGTGAGAAATATTATATATGGACCTTTCATTAGGTCTTACAATGTTTTGACTTGTTGGGATTTCATAGCCTTCTGTCAGCCCATAAAGCACACCAAGTGTTCCTACTTAAAATGGCTGGAATGATCGCCAAGAGAATACAGTGCTTAAGAACAACACATTGTCAACCAAACTCAATAGAGTTTGTCAGCATACTCATGTTCTGGCTAGCTACTAAATGCATGCATTATAAATTTTACATGTAGAATCTTAACTTCTATCATTTCCCCCCTTTTTAATGTAAGGATTATATATATATATATATATATATATATATATATATAAAATTTCAGTTATTGAACACAAATGGAAGCTTCCACCACCACCATCACCCTGAGCAAAATTGCAGTCATCAGCCTGTGAATCTAGACTCAGACTTCAGCTGGGAGCCCAAATCTCGCTACTCCTATGTGAGGTTCCTGATCCAGTTGCTGCCACGTAGGCTATTTTTGTGCACCTAAGGGCAAACAAATCATGCAGTCAAAGTTTAACTATGTACTATGTGAAGAGATGCTTCCTTTTTTGCTGCCCTGAATCTTCCACTGTTTAGCTTCATAAGATAACCCCAGGCTCTAAAGGTAAAGGTCCAGTCGCAGACGACTCTGGGGTTGCGGCGCTCATCTCACTTTACAGGCCGAGAGAACAAGCGTTTGTCCACAGACAGTTTTTACAGGTCACAGGGCCAGCATGACTAAGCTGCTTCTGGGGGAACAGAACACCGAAACTAGAGCAGTGCATGGAAACGCCATTTACCTTCCCGTCGGAGCAGTACCTATTTATCTACTTGCACTTTTTGGCGTGCTTTCGAACTGTTAGGTTGGCAGGAGCTGGGACTGAGCAATGGGAGCTCACCCCGTCGTGGGGATTCGAACTGCTGACCTTCTGATCGGCAAGCCCAAGAGGCCAGTGGTTTAGACCACAGCGCCACTCGTGTCCCTTAACCCCAGGCTCCAGTAAGGGAGAAATAAGCTTCTCCCTTTTCAGGTTCTCCAAACAATGCATAATTTCACTTGTGCTGTGGAGAAAACATATAGGAAGTTTGGTGTGTGTGCTACCTCTAGTATTGTAGGCAGCATGCCTCTAAATAACAATTGCTGAAGATCGTGAGCAGGAGAGTACTACTGCATTCATGTTTGTTTATGAGCCTCCAAAAAGGCATCTGGTTGGTCACTGTGAGAACAGAATTCTGGATGTGATAAACCTTTGATCTAATCCAGCAGAGTTCTTCTTAAGTGGCCCTGCTGTGTTCCACTTCCTTAATGAGGATAATTTCTAAAATTATAGAATTTGTACATACACAGTCTGTCACACCCTCGAGGTCCTTCACTTAAATGGCAACTCTTTATTTCCCCAGTTCACATGTGCACGTTGATAAAACCGCACTTGACATTCAGTTCACCCAGCAATTGTGGAAACTGCTTCCAAGTGTAGTTCAGAGATTTTTGAACTAATTCAGTAAACTTAATTAACCCAGAGTAGTTCATTTCAGACACTGAAATTGCACCCAGTGGGGTTTACAGCAGAGTCAGAATGGTTGAAGAATTAGAGCCTTGTTTAATTATGATGCAAAGTAACTTCATCTGTTCTTCCTGGACCAATGTGCAAATCAGAAATTAGAAATCCACACACTTAAATGCTCTCCAAATTTTTGAATGTGTGTTTGATATAAAATATGGTTTTAGAAAAGAATTCAGTTTTAAATGCAAATCTTAGGCAGATTAAAAAAGAAAGAAAAGACATGAGGCAAAGTGGACTTCTTAGTGAATACATGGGGAAATGACATAGACCAGAAATAAATAAATTCATCCACACCTACTCCTGATCAAGCATGCAGGAGCTTTATGCAGTGGCCATGTATTCATGTGCATATTCAACTGGTAGTACGTTCTAGTGTTTAGTGGGTCTTACTCCAGAGGCTTGGTTGCCTTGGAATGCAAACTTAACCATGCAGTTTTTATTTAAGAGTTCATAGTGGATGCTTTTGTGTGCTCTTATATTTTAACCTTTTTTAAAAAAGAACAACACAAAACAAATACTTATTGATTTTTCACAGAGCCAATGAGGATCTAAAACCAAACAACACAAGCAGAAAGACAGCCTATGCATCTGATTCTGATCAGGTCTTTAAGCACCACAGAGGGGGAAAATATATAAACAGATCTGGCATGGTAATTGAGAGGTCTAAACAGCAGGGAAGGTGTAAACAGGTGCGCAAGAGTGATCATTAGCATATGTGTACCAACTCAGGAGATGTTAAGCACTGTCTCATGCAGAAGTGTTGAAGGTTTGGCTGTAGAAAATACAAAATCTAAGCAAGTGGGAGGGGGGGGAATCAGTCCCTTTGTTGAACAGGCTTGTCCAGTTTTGTGATCAGCACTCCCAGCTTATTCCGCCTATGCCTCTTTCTTAGAATCTTTAGTTTAGCCATCAATCTTCCTGGGACTCATATTGTTTTTGTTGGTTGTTATCATTTTAAAATTCTACTGAGCGCTATAGAAAGAATCAAAACAGCCCACTGTCTTCCATAGTGACTTACAATCTAATATCCAAGGTGGAAAAGGAATAGCTGGACAGTGTAGGGGACAGAATGATCATATTCAGAGTTAAAATATGGTGGTTTTACAAACTGCCTGGTGGAATGCTGATTCATGTTTCTCTCTTGGCAGTCCGGGAGCATTGTTAGCATTAGAGGACCAACCAGAGCCAGCCCAGCCAATAGGCAGAGCGAAGCCACTGCTTCAGGTGCTCCACTGTCTCTGCCAGTGGCTGAAAAGTGCTGCTGCCATTGGTACCGATTTTGGGCAACTTTGCCTTCATTTTGGGCAAGATCTCACACAAAATCTTGCCCCAAATCAGTGCCAGTGGTGGCACCACTTCTCTGGCAGCAGGGCATGTGGCAGGGCACACAGAAGTAGCAGAGCAGGTGATGGTAGCAGGAGCAGGTAGCTGGGGCAGGAGGGGTGGCAGCAGCAGGGCAAAGTGCTACCTCCCATTCCACCTCAAGCAGCAAAATGGCGTGCACCAGCCCTGGGACCAACATATGATTTCTCAGGCTCCTGTTTTGTCAAGGCGGCAATGCTGCAAGGATTGTAACCTAAGGCAAAGGGGAAGAACTGTAAGTCAGCAGGTTCCTGGTTCCCTCTGCACCATCTCCAGGTAGGATGTAGAGGGTCCTCTGCCTGAAAACCTGGAGAGTCACTGTGTGGACAATACAGAGCCTGACTAAATATGGGTGAGCTTCCAATGTTCTAATGCCCTATCAACATAGCTGTTAACTTTTCCCTTTTCTTGCAAGGAATCCTATTCGGAATAAGGGAATTTCCCTTTAAAAAAGGGAAACGTTGACAGCTATGCCTATCAATGATACTGGGCTCTTTCCTTTTCAGTTGGACTCAAATGAGGATCAGCATCACTGAAGAGAGGATTCCAGTGACAAATGGTACCAGCCAGGTTGATGAAAAAGGTCCATGTACTGCCAACTCTGTTCATGCCTTTAGTCCTTGTGAATTGAATGCCTGGAAGGAGTGCTGGGTAATATATATATTTATATATAAATTTCATAAAATTTATACACCGCTTGATTGTAAGAAACCTCAAAGCACTTAAACTTTAAAACCAGGGGAAAAATTACAATTCTAAAACATACAAAAGTTAAAATACTAAAACAGATTAAAATTACCTCAACTTTCTAAGCACCTGGGCAGGCTTGACTAAACAGGAATGTGTTTCGCAGTCACCGAGAGAAGTGTACAGTGAAGGTGCCTGTTTGGTCTCAATGGGCAGGTTGCCACACTAAAGAATGGATTCCCCCCCCCCCGAACTGGAGTGAGTATTGTGAGGTACCTCTTGTAGTGCCAATTCCACTTATTGAATCGGTTGAGTGGGCACATGTGGGGTAAGGTGATCACGTATGTAAACTGGTCCCAAATTGTTAAGGGTTTTATATACTAATAATAGTAACAACTTGAACCTGGACTGGCAGCAAATAGGCAACCAGTGCAAATGTCTGAGCACAGGTGTCATATGCTGATGAGGTTGTGAGCTCTTTAGAAATCTGCAAGATGTCAGACCACTGGTGAGCCAATTTTGGGAGGCTGGATCCCAGTGACAGTTGCTTCTGCCTAGGGCAAAGGAAGAAGCAGAGGTCTCTATTGTCTTCTACTCCTTCACTTTAGGATTGGATTCTTCCAGTATTGCTGCCCTTGACCATGACACATTGGCTACATGAGGAATCATGTGACTACTTTCTTCTTCTAATACTAAAATCTATAAGATGTATGCGGTTGTTTGGGGCATTTATCCCCCCCCAAAGGTGAAAAATGAAGACTGACAGACACAGCAGCCTTTGTTGCTAATTGCTATCATTACCTTGTAGCTAAACATGGTGACTCAGCATCACTGCTTAGATTCTCCTTAATTGCCTGAGTATATTTTGTAGCCCCAAGAGCTAGAAAGGGAACAAGATGATGATTAATTGTGATGGAAAACTAGAGGTCTGTATTCATCCAATGTCAATTGCTGAAGACCTATTAATTTCCCAATGTTTTATGCCACTTGGCTCTGATAGCATGGAATTGGACCATTCAGTGGTCATGCACATCTAATAGCTGGAGTGCTTTCTGTATTAGTTACTCTAGAAATGGATGTTCTTTAGTGGAGGGGTGGGGAACCTGTTCCCCTAGGAATCCTGCTGTCTGAGTGGTCACCTTACCTGGCCTCATGGGTGGACCAGCCATCTGAAGGACCACAGTTCTCAAGTCCTTGAATTGCAACAGTCACAGAAGAAGACACAGAAGAACTTGGTTCAGCTTATTACAGATCACATTAAACAAGCACTTGATTGAGCAGTATTTTCACTTATTGTCAAAGGGTGGGTAGAAAAGGGGAATGAATCTATTGGGGTATAGAAATATCCCAAGGACACAAATCCCAGAGTGAAGCATCACTGCTGAGAAGACTTGCAAGCCCTCCTCAGCTGGGTATGTGACAGAGAACAGGTCTTTCCCTGATGATTTAAGCATACAGGTTGAATTATATACAAGGAGGTGGTCCCTTAGAGAACCTGGTTCAAACAATTGCTTTGGACATTACTATTGCCACTGTTCACATTGTTAATGCTAAAAACGCAACATTTTAGGAAGCAGCCATCACTCTGAAACACATTTCCTTTGCAGTGCATTGCCACTGTTTTGTGCATAGGCCTAACAAGGGACCTGCGTGCCAATTAGGGTCAGTGTAAATTTTGCATAGTGGCTCAAAAGCTGGAGGAAACCTATTAAGGCATTATTTGCAACTAGTAGTTTCAAGGGACATGGCGAGAGGAGGAGAGGGGAAAATGACTTTTTGAAAGGGAATGAGAGTAAGCGCCAGATGGTTTCCATTAATGTCCACTCAGCTGAAGCACTAGTATTGCTCCATTAGGCAGTGAAACATGGGGAAAGTACAAATTCCTCTTGTTAAAACTTGTTTTAACTGTCAGAACATTTAAGTGGGCATTTATACCAAGCCTCACATAAAGGCTCACATAAAGTGTTGGGGGAAATGGCTGAAAACCGGAGACTTCCCCATTTTATCTATTTAAACTACATCAATGAGCATCCCATCATCTCTACTCTGTTTCATACAGGGAGCAAGTCTGGACCACTTCTCCTCCCCCTTCTGCTCAGGTCCCACCCACTCTGATGATACCTTTTATGAGGTCTCCACATCCAGGTCACATCAGGCTTTTCATTCTAGCAAGTGTTTTGCCTGATCTGTCTCTTCAAAGTATGATTTGGGACTTGTGATCAGTATGTTCATACTCAGTTCGGAATTAGACTATATGTTTTCTGTAAACCAGGCAAGCAACCCCAAAACAAAAACTGAAAATAGCTCCCTCCCCACAACCAGCACTGAATTTAGACAGGAACATGTTCCTGATAGCATCACCTAAGCTGTGATAGGGTCAATCTCCTTCCATGCCAGCATTACACCCTATCAGTGGCAGCACCAGAAAATATATATATAGGTAGGCAAGGAAGGGAAAAGTGTATTTCTAGGATGGCAAGCTGTGTTGCACATGCAAAATAACAATATATGTTAACGAAGGGAGTCAATATATATGTTAAGGAGAGGGCTGGAGGTGGACAAGCTCCTTGCCTTTTGGGGTGCTTGCCTCCCTGTCCTCCTGCGGCACCAACCATGACCCCCACCCCTTTGAAGCATCTGAAACTTGCCCCTCCACATTTTTACTTCCCACTTAGTGGTTGTGTCATTTGGGAAGATGTTGGTAGAAGACTCTCACTCTCTCTCTCTCCAAACACTCCATTTTGATTCCAAGGAGCTCAAAGCAATATATAAGGTTATCAGCATCTATCTAATCCCCAATAGACTTAGACATGGTGGCTGGCCTGTGGTCACCAGGGATGGGGTGAATGTATAAATTTCAATTTCTCTCAGTTTCTCATTTTTCAAATCTTAACTTTAGTTCATCACATTTCCACATCACTTTGTGGTATATTTTTGAAAAGTCATCACAAAAAAATCACCAGAACTTTAGTGGGAATTTCTCCTAACATATACATTTTGGAATGTAATTTTTGCAAAGTGTATTTTCCTGAGGCAATGCATTCTTGCATATTGCTTTCAGTAAGTAATGCATTTATTTGTAGGCACACATTTTACCCTATTATGCATATATTGGATCCATTACTTTGCAGGAGAACTGCAAAACAAAATACAAAGAAAAAAATCAGTTTCAAAGGATGGCTGTGTTTCAGTCTGTGCATTGTTTTGGAAAGTGCAAATTAGACAAGTTCACCTTTAATTGCAAATTGCATTGAAGCTGTCCCCCATCCCTAACATTCACCTTATGAGCTTTATGGCTATGTGGGGATTTGAACCTGAGTCCCTAGGCCAACACTCCAAATACACTACACTAGCTCTTATTGGCTCCTTGCCTTTCTCATATCTAGAACTCTGCCACAGAAATATATCAGAGATTGTGGACCTTGGAAAATGTATAATGCGCCTGAGTCTTTTGCCTTGGCTTGAATGCATTGGTAGCTATGCAGGCCAGTGCTCTTAGCAAGGGAAAAGCATATTTTATCTGCAGTTTACTGGTTTTGGTGAGGACCATGACTGTGGCAGTGCTCTAACATTTAAACAATGTTGCTTGCAGCCAATGAGACATATTAAGTCATATTGAACTATGTTCTAACTAGTGTAGGCCCAGTGAAATTAATAGACAAGTGAGTTATGCCCATTAATTTCAGTGGCTCTACTCTGAGTAGAACTAGCATTGGAAAGCAACCCTTGTCTGTAATCATTGTTTTACTCCATCACTCATAAGTCACCCATTTATAATCAAGGAGTGGGGGCTCAAACAAAGTCATGTTCTTTCTTGCAGCTTGTGATAAGGGTGCAAAGGGAACTTTCCCAATGAATGTAATTGACTAATTTTTAATATCTGGTGTAAGGGAGTTGCATTTTCATAACTTAATTACAGTGTCAGCAGGTTGCCAATTAATTAATTGAAATTCTCTCTCCCCCCCTTTTGGTGCAGTCTCCAGCTGTATTTAATTAGCACATGGCTAGGAGGGAAGAGATGGCTATTGTCTTCTGCCCTGCTAAATGATAAAGTGTTTTCTGCCGTGTGCTGTTTACTGTATTTTGCTTCCCACTGCGATGTTTGCCACTCTTAGGATTCAGCTCAAGCTGGTCAGATTGTCCAAATTGCTATTACACAGTAGTCATACATTTGTAGGGACATCACATGGAGAACTTCATCAGGTATAAGAGAAAAATGTTCTTAAAAGTTCCAGGAAGATGACACAGATTATAGCTACAGATAGCTAGCCGTGTTGGTCTGCCATAGTCAAAATAAAAAAATTACTTCCAGTAGCACCTTAAAGACCAACTAAGTTAGTTCTTGGTATGCCATCAAATGCCGACAGTGTCCTTCAGCTCTCTATATTGGACAAACAGGCCAAACCTTACGCCAAAGAATAAACGGACATAAATCTGACATCAAGAATCACAAAACAGAGAAACCAGTAGGAGAACACTTCAATCTCCCAGGACATTCTATACAAGATCTCAAAGTAGCTGTTTTACTACAAAGGAATTTCAGAAATAGACTGGAAAGAGAAGCTGCTGAATTGCAACTCATTACCAAACTTAAAACCATGGAGAGACCTGGTCTGAACAAAGATATTGGATTCTTATCTCATTATACATGACTAAGCCATTTCTCACCTTCTCACCCCTTGCCTTTTCCTGTAAGACCTATTACAGTCGTTAAGAGTCGTCAACAGGCTCATCTCAGCTATCTGCCAATCTCCCATTCCCACCACCCTTCTGAGTTATACCCCTCCCCACCTTCTCACTATATAGAAGGGTCTGGCAACTTCTGTTTCAGTGTATCTGAAGAAGTGTGCATGCACACGAAAGCTCATACCAAGAACTAACTTAGTTGGTCTTTAAGGTGCTACTGGAAGGAATTTTTTTATTTTGACAGATTATAGCTGTGCCTTTGACACTAGCTGGTTTATTATGGCCGAAAAATTCACAAGAGGCATTTTCTTGTATATAGCATAAAGCATATAACATGGCTTATTTTTTAAGTTGGCCTGTTGAGTTCCTCCTGAAATATTTTGTTGTCTCTGTAGATACACTACTGGAAAACCAATATGGAATGTAATAAATATGGATGGAAAAGTTTGTTTTTGTATCTACAACTTCCAGAATCTGTTGAATTCTAGAATGGCCATTTGAGACTCAGAAGTACAGCTCATGATGCTTGTCTGGACAGGTTACATATCATTCTAAGCTCAGAAGCATTATGCCACTCAATACTAGAGAAAAGACTGAGAGTTTTTATTGCCCTTTCACCATTAATATGCTTCCTAGAGGGAACTGCTTGTCCACTGGGGGAAGCAAGATGCTAGTCTTGATGGACCTTTGATCTGATCCAGCCAATCATGTATCTAAAGACAATTCACTGAATACAAGTTAGAACAATAGAATCATGGATTTGTATCCAAAATGGCACTAAGCAAGTCACTTAGTGGTATGCATGTTCTGCTGCTGAAATGTTTTGCCCTAGCACAGTGTTTTCCAAACTTGGGTCTTCAGCTGTTTTTGGACTACAACTCTCACCATCCCTAGCTAGCAAGACCAGTGATCAGGGATGATGGGAACTAGTCCAAAACAGCTGAAGACCCAAGTTTGGGAAACACTGTCCTAGTAGAACATTGCTGTACAAGAGAATGCATAAGCAAGTTGCTGGCAACAGGCTGTACAAAACACACCTATCCTCTAGTGCAAGAGTCTTTGTGCTAGAGGACAGATAACACTGGATACAGCCCTACAGAGTTGGAAGGTACCATAAAAGTTATGACACTAAATCAGATCAGGAAAGATGCAGCTGGTGACTAGTAAGAGGAGGAACTAGTAGTGAGGATATCAACATACCTTGACAAGACTGTGCCCAAAGCTGAAGACCAAACATCATTTGAGTCTAATTTACTTGACTCTAATCTTGCTGGTCCCTTCTCTGTTTTCCTTTCACTGGCAGACGTTTTTGTTCTGGCAGGCCTTTGGCTACTAACTGGCTGCAGTGGCAAGGTGGATGTTGCACTCTCTCTTTTTTACTTTGGCCCTACCCACCATTGGCATGTGGCCCTCAGAATGTTGCTAGGAAGGAATGTGGCCCTTGCACTGAAAGAAGTCCCTCATTCCTGCTCTAGAATGCTCTAGGGCTCTGGCCCTGTGTGCTGGTCACTGACACATTGTATGAAGCTTTGGTTTGCCACACATATACTGGAGAAGTTTCAGTGCAAATGTTTGTCTCCAAAAGCTCATAATGAACTATGGTTCATTATGTAGTCTAAGTTGTCTGAAAATATTGTTCACCTTTTTGAAACAGTAGATGAATATTTATTTATAACAATTCCTGATGCAGGTTTATATGCACCAGAGATACCAAGAAGAGTTACCAAATGCTTTGTTCTTCCATTCCACCATGTGAACCGTACCAGTAAGGAGGTCTAAGCTGGGTGCTCCAAGTTTATAACATGTGGCTTAAGCAAGCCATAGTTATTTTTTCTATACATTTTTTTAAAAAAACATTTACCAATTTGGAACCAAAGTTTTACTGTCTGTCTTTTCTTGTTGCTGTATGGGAATGCACAAGAATATGACCTTTGAAAGATTTGTAAAGAAACAATTTTCAACTTACCAAAAGTGTGGTCTCTTTTTATGCTAAAGGAAGTAGGATACTTTGGAAGCAGCTGAGAATGGGATATTTGAAAGGTCTAATAGCCCATATTTCCATGGTTTACTTTGCTGCATGTTTTATGATTTTAAATCTTGGCTGGGGCTCTCTCACCAAAGAGTACTGGTACCAAACCTGGATTTGGCATCCAGGGAATTCTCCTTATTATATATCATATCTATATTTTTCCTCTTACCAAATCAGCCAAGACGTTTAACATCAGGTTTATTTCTCCCTTTAACTTCAGCACTGAGGTATTTAGAATGTGTTTGGCAAAAGATAACACACACACACACACACACACACACACACACACACAGGTTCTGGCATCACAGCCAACTCAGCAGATGCATCCACAGTTATAAACTATTAATGTTCTTCAATGAAAGTTACCTAGGCGTCCTCATCATACTGCAGGACTCTAGAGTACCTGTACATTTGCAGACAAAGCAGCTTGCCATATCCCCCCCCCCGCCATTTTTCTGTATTGCTACAGTCCAATAAACCCCCATTATGTAAGTGTCAAGTATGTTGCATACACAGCATAGATGTGGTCATTTTCTGAATAGCACATAATGCTTTGTCTCTCTGCCACTCATCTGAGTTTTAAAAGTGACATTTTCTTGCACACCTGCTTGCATCCTTTTGCTTCTCTCAGATGTTTTCAATGAGAAAGAATCTACACATTCATTTGGGAGTTTGTTGATGTGGGTGCATGCAGAGAGGACTGCTTGGGCCCAATTCAGAGTGCTGGATTTGACCTATAAAGCAGTGTTTCCCAACCTTTTTTGGGCAACGGCACACCTGTTTAATGAAAAAAATCTCGCGGCACACCACCATTACAGCCCTGTGACGTCAGCGCGCAGCGTCACGCCGGGAGGGACGCACGAAAGTGAAAGTTTTCAATTTTTTTCCCTCCCCCTTGCCGGGGAACCTCCAAGCTTTGGGGGTGGGGGGGAGGAGGCAGCAGAGCGAGGGACTGAGGGACGGCGGCAGCTGAGGCGGCGGCTGTTGTGGTGGTGGCGGCGATAGCGGGCGGAGGAGGGGGCGGCGGCGGGGCCGAGGTGGCCGGCGGCAGCGGGGGAGGCGGCGGCGGGTGGAGCAGGAGGGCGGCCGAGGCCGGTGAGGGAGTAGGGTTGCCCGGGGCTTGAGGAGCCGTCGCCGGGAGTTGCTGCTGCTGTTGTTGCTGCTGCTGCCCGGACATGCCGGCCTCCTCCTCGTCCGCTGTCTCGCGCTCCTCCCTTTTGCATGCGCTGCCCCGCCGCCGCCCCATTGGCTGGGTCCTGTCAGCTGATCCTGTGTTATTTCCTGTGTGTGTGTGTGAGGGGAGAATGGAGAGAGAAACCTCGGCACCACCACCGCGGAGCCGCCCCCGGCTCGACGCGGATCCTCGCCGCCGCCGCCTCTCACCGCCCGACTCGCCCGCCTCCCTCCCACGGCACACCAGCCAATGTCTCACGGCACACTAGTGTGCCGCGGAACACCGGTTGGGAAACACTGCTATAAAGTCTTATATGGCTCAGGGTCACAATCCCTCAAGGACCACCTCTAACTAACCCAGACCATGCAATCATCATCTGAGGCCCTTCTTTGTTTGCCCCCTACACAAGAGATTTGGAGGGTGGCAACAAGAGAACACCCCTTTTCAGTGGTGGCACCCTGCTTGTGGAATACCCTTCCTGGGGTGGTTTCCCTGATGCCATTGTCATATAACCAAACAAAATCATTTTTTTAATTAAAAAAAAATTCAGGAATTTGGGTTTAAAATATATATAGCCTTTATGCATAGATGTGATATTCTAATGTAGATTTTGTTTGTTTGTTTTGCTTGTTTTAATGTAAGCATTTGTTTGCTTAAACAAATGCTATAGCAAAAAAGGACAACTATTAAATTAAATTAATAAATGGTAAAAATAAATGTTCCTTGAGCATCTTTGGAATGATGCCAGCAGTAGATATTATACTGCATAGGACTGGTTCACACAACTGCCCATGGTGTAGTCATGTTGAAGTGAACTAGTTCTATCTGCAAAGCTCCAGTTCTGTGTATGCATGTTCTAGCCTGGAATTTTGTTTTTTTTACAATATTTTTATTAATTTTCCATCAGTAAAAAATTTGTATTTCACCACATTACAACTTTCACAAATTTTCACATTTTTAGACTTCCTTCAGCCTCTCTCACAATCATCCGAATTTTTCCGTTTACACATTTCTTAAATTTGCTATTGCCTTTTAACACACCCTACCATATCTATTTTCCTTTTTTACAATATTTCTTAGACCTTTACAGAGCTTCTTTAAATGCCACTAGCCTTATTTCTTTATCACTTGTACCTTCCCAATACTCAACAAACTTTCCCCAGTCCTCGATGAATTTTTGATCTCGTCGATATCTAATATTCCCTGTCAGTTTATCAAGTTCTGCATAGTCCATCAGCTTCATTCTCCACTCCTCCAATGTTGGTAATTGTTCCTGTTTCCATTTCTGGGCGAGTAATATTCTTGCCGCTGTTACTGCATATTGAAAAAGTTTACAGTCCTTTCTATTTATCTCATTCCCTATAATTCCTAAAGGAAAGGCCTCTGGCTTCTTAACAAATGTATATTTCAACATTTTTCCCAGTTCATTATAAATCAACTCCCAGCTCTTAACTTTCTTACATTCCCACCACATATGATAAAAAGTACCATCCTTCTCTTTTCATTTCCAACATTTCTTACATGTTTTATACATTTTTGCAAGTTTTACGGGTGTAATATACCATCTGTAAATCATTTTCATAACATTTTCTTTTAATACAGCACATGCAGTAAATTTAATATTTTCATTCCATAGTTTTAACCAATCATTAAATTGTATATTATGTCCAAAATCTCTTGCCCATTGTATCATTACTGATTTGACTTCTTCATCCTTTGTATGCCATTCCCGCAGTTTCCTATACATTTTAGATAAAATTTTGTATTCATTATTTATTATTTCTGTTTGAAATTTTGAATCTTTCTCTGCAAATCCATATTCCTTAAGGTCCTTTTTAAACATTTCATTTATTTGAAAATAATGCAACCAATCAAATACATGCTCTTTTACTTCTTCATAGGGTTTCATTTTCCATTTCCCTCCTTCTTTAACAATCAGGTTTTCATATGTAATCCAATTCCCTCTCATATATATATATATATATTTTAACACTCATAACCTCTAACAGAGATAACCAGTGTGGAGTTTTTGATTCAAGTAGGCTTTTGTACATATCCCATATTTCTATCAATGATCTCTGGAAGATGTGGTTCTCGAAACCTTTGTGGATTTTCTTCTTCCAACCCGGAAGTCCCTGAATTCTTGGCTTCTTGCCCTGCCAAATATACCTTGAAATTACTCTTTGCACTCCGAGGTGGTTATCACCAGTGGAGGCTAAGGCGTGGAAAAAACCCAATATGGAGGCCGGCTGGCCGAAATATTGGGAACTAGTAGAAAAAATTGGTGACAATTGGAGGTTGCGGAGCTTTGAAAATTTAAAGGATAAGGTGCAAGATTGGTTCCACTATGCCCAAATTAACGAGGTTGTTAAATTGGACAAAAAAATAGGATTCCAGGTGGAAAAATCGAAACTTGAGACAGAGCTGTTAGAACCAAAGACTAAGGTATTATCGAGAATGTATAACTTGTTGCTTAAATGGAACACTCAGGATGAGACAGTTAAATCAGCCATGATAAAGTGGGCTCAAGACATTGGGTACAACATTATGTTTGAAGACTGGGAAAGGTTATGGACCACCGGTATCAAATTTACGGCATGTAATGCCTTGAAAGAAAACATTATGAAAATGATATACAGGTGGTACATGACCCCAGTCAAGTTTGCTAAGATATATCATTTGTCTGATAATAAATGTTGGAAGTGCAAGGAGGCTGAAGGAACATTCTTTCACCTTTGGTGGACTTGCCCAAGAGTGAAGGCCTTCTGGGAAATGATCTACAACGAATTAAAAAAGGTGTTTAAGTACACCTTTCCTAAAAAACCGGAAGCCTTCCTCTTGGGTATTGTTGGCCAAAAGGTGCTAAAGAAGGATAGAACGTTTTTTATGTATGCTACCACAGCAGCAAGAATTTTGATCGCCAAATATTGGAAGACTCAAGATTTGCCCACACTGGAAGAGTGGCAAACGCAACTGATGGACTATATGGAGTTGGCCAAAATGACTGCCAGAATCCGAGACCTGGGAGAAGAAGCAATGGAGGAGGACTGGAAAAAAATTAAGAACTATTTGCAAAAATTCTATAAGTTATATGAACTGTAAAAAGACGCATAATTTGAAATGCTAGCCCCAGCAATGAGAGCGTAATATATATGAAATTGGATAATAATATTGAAAGAACCAAAGTTTAAATGTTAAATACAACAATATGTTTTATTTTTAGAGTAAATGGATAATAAGGGATTTAAACTTAAATTGCAATTGAAAGTATAAAGAAACACATGAAACAAGATTATAATTTGCTGATAAATTTATTGTTAAGAATGCATTGTGCGGGAGATGTGGGGAAGTTCGATAGAAAGATGAAGTAAGCTGTTGAAAAGTCATATTTCTTTCTTTTTCTTTTTTTTGTCTTTTATCTTTTTGTTTCTCTTTCTTCTGTTTATGTCTGAAAAAATGTAATAAAAATTATTTTTTAAAAAATAATGAAATTACTCTTTGCCATTCTTTAAAAGTCGCAGTCCCTTTGATTATTGGAATCATCTGAAACAAAAATAACATCTTTGGCAGCACGCTCATCTTTATCGTAGAAATTCTCCCCCATAATGATAATTTCATTCGTCCCCACACCTCCAGATCTTTCTTTATTCCATTCCACACTGGTATATAATTATTCTGATACAAATCAATATTCTTAGGGGTTAACCAAATACCCAGATATTTCACTTTCTTCACCATTTCTATACCATTTTCTTAGTGATTATTTTTGTCTTTTTCTTATTCAATAAAAACCCTGCCACTTGACCAAATCTTTCTACCTCTGCAAGTATATTTTTTACACTTTCCAAAGGTTCTTCAACCGTTAAGACCAGATCATCGGCAAAGGCTTTAACCTTATATTCATTCCGGCCTACTGTAACCCCTTTTATTGCCTCATTTTCCCTTATAGATTTTAAAAAGACTTCCAGTACCATAATGAATAACAATGGCGAAAGTGGACACCCCTGTCTCATACCCTTAGTTATCCGAATTTCTTCCGTAATCATATTATTTACAATCAATTTAGCCTTCTGTTCATTATATATTGCCTCTATTCCATTGAGAAATTCCTTCCCCACCTCCATGTATTCTAAGTTTTTTAACATAAAATCCCAAGATATATTATCAAAGGCCTTTTCTGCATCAACAAATATTAACATGGGTTATTTCTCATTCCTGGCAGTCAGATATTCCAAAATATTAATTATATTCCTTACATTATCTTTCATCTGCCTGCCAGGTAGGAAACCCGCTTGATCCTTATGAATTATTTCTTGTAATATCTTTTTAATCCTCTTTGCTAAAATACTTGCAAAGATTTTATAGTCTGTATTTAGTAGCGAAATAGGCCTGTAATTTTTGACTTGCGTTAAATCTGAATCTTGTTTTGGGATACATGTAATAAAAGCTTCTTTCCACGTTTCCGGAACTTCTCTTTCCTTAAGAATATTGTCCATAACTTCTTTCAGTGGTGTTGACAGGATGTGTCTCATTTCCTTATAGTAACTTGCTGTAAATCCATCTGGTCCTGGAGCCTTCCCTATTTTGAGTTCTTTTATAGTCTCTTTTATTTCATCAATTTCTATTGGGGCATTCAGCCTATCTTTTTTTTCTGTCAGGATCCTCTGCACCTTTTTTTCTTTTAGATATCTTTCTATTTTTCTCATGTTGTTCTTGTCTGTTCTTTTATATAGATGTCTGTAAAAATCCAAGAAACCTATTTTAATACCTTTTGGGCTATCTATTTCTTCTCCTTCCATAATAATTTTGTTGATTGTATTCTGTTCTTTCCTTTTTTAATTTGCCATGCCCGCCATTTACCTGATTTATTAGCAGATTCAAAATTCCTTTGTCTCATTTTTTTTTATATTCCGTTCTACTTCTTTATTAATTATCATCACAAATTGTGTTTGCAGAGCCTTTATGTTCTGTTTTGCTTTCTCATTATTCAGTTTTTTAACTAGTTTTTGTTCATTGTCCATTATTTGTCTTAAAATTTCCTTTTTGCCTTTCTCTCTGCTTTTATTTTTAATTGAATTCTGCTGAATAAAAAAACCTCTCATAACTGCCTTGCTGGCATCCCACACTGAGTTCATTTTTGTACCTTTATTAGAATTACTTACAAAGTAGTCCATCAGATTCTTTTGAGCTTTCTCAACAATTTTTTGGTCATCTAGGAGATAATCGTTCATTCTCCATCTAAATGTTCTTTCTTCATATCCTTGTAGCTCAAACTTTATCAAACTATGATCTGAGATTACTCTTGGTTGAATTTCTATTTGTCAGATTCTTGGAGATAGTTCATTTGAAACCCAAACCTGGTCAATTCTTGGCATTGACTGGTTTGGTTCAGAATAAAACATAAATTGTTTTTCCAATGGGTGTCTCAGTCTCCAAATATCAATCAAGTTACAGTTTTTTATCATTGAAAAGAACGACTTTGGTAATTTCCGTTCTTTGCTCATCCCTGATGCTCTTAGTCTATCCATTTCTGTTGACACCACACCGTTCATATCTCCCATTATTATAATCTTTTGATCCATATAATCGAACAGATTTTCTTCCAAGTTTTTGAAAAAGTCTGTTTTGTTTCCATCTGGTGCATAGATCCCGACAATTATTATTTTTTCGCCTTGCCATTTGATCTGAACTGCTATGATTCTTCCTTCTTCATCTTTAAAGATTTGCTGAGCTTCAATTTTGTTTTTTATATATAGTACTACTCTCTTTTTATTCTTGTCAGAAGATATGAATTTGTTTCCCAATCTTTTATTAATCAAAACTTTTCTATGTTTTCTCGCCATGTGGGTTTCCTGTAAACATATTATATCCAAATTTCTCCTTTTTAAACAATGTTCAGTTTTATTCCTTTCCCCCCTATCATTCATTCCATTAATATTCCAATTCAAAATTTTTAATGCCATTATGACCTCCTGATTAAATAAAAGTTTTTTATTAATTATGGTCTTCCTTCTTCTTCTACTACTTCTTGCTCCCTCTTCTTCGTCTGTCCTTTTTCCATTCTCTTCTTTATCATTTTTCAGCTCCGATCCTCCAAAAGCTCCTACTCCTCCCACGGCTCCCTTTTCTTCTCCCTCTTCTGATTTTAATTCTTTGTATTTCCTCAGAAATTTGCTTGTCTCTTCTGGACTTGTCAGTCTATGCTTCTTGCTTTTATAAAAGAAGGAAATTCCTTCGGGAAATTCCCATCTGAATTCTATGTTGTTTTTCTTGAGAACTTGGACAAATGCTTTATACGGGTCTCTTCATTTCAAAAGTCTTATTGGAATGTCTTTAAAGATAATTATAAAACTTCCGTCAATGTTCAGTCTTTTTTCTCTGTTCTTTTGTAATATCAAATTTCTCATATCTCTATCCTTGAATGATATTAAACAGTCACCTGGAAATTTTCGTGTTTTAGTTGACCTTACTTTCATTCTAAATGCACTTTGAACTGTCTTTGCAACCTCTTCTGGTTCAAGCTCTAACCATTGTGCCAGTTCTTTTATTAGTTTCTCCTTGATGTTCTCTCCCTGTGTCTCCGGTATGGCTCTCAGCCGTAAATTACCTTCTCTCCGCCTCAATTCATTCATTGCAATCATGTCCAAAACTTCTTCCTGAGATTTGTTAATCTCTGACATACCTGTTCTCATTTTCTCTTCCTCTCTTTTCATCTCCTTCATTTCCGCTTTCGTCTTCCTTAACCCTTCCTCTAATTTTTGTGTCCTTTTAGATACCTCTTTTAATTGCCCTTTTAGTTCGCTAACTGTTTCGTCTATTTTTTTGTCCATTTTTCCAATTCTATTATCCACATGTTCTAATTTATTTTCTAAATTCTTTTCACTTTGTTTGATTTCTGCAAACATTCTCAAAATTTCAGCTTTAAATTCTAACTCTTGTTTTGATCCTTTCCTATTGGCTGGTGTTCCTTCACCCGTTTTTTTCATCTTCTTTCCTGATGTTATCGATTTGTAACCAGAAAGAGAAAACACTAATTCCAAATTATAACCAATAACACTTTGAAAGTTTCAAATTATAACAGATAACACAAGTATAATTACATTCTCTCCATCCAAGGGTTGAAAAAAGAGATAAGGAATAAGGCAGCAAACCAAACCCGAAAGTAAATAGAGGTTATAAAACAGTTCCCAATTAAAAGGAGATGAAAGTAGGGGGAACACCAACGAAAGGCCGTATAGTCTTCTTGCCCCCAATTGGGCTACTCCTTAGTAATATCTTCTGCCACCAATTAGGCTATTCCCATTTGACATACGAATAGCAAAAAATCCAAAATAGATCCAGAATAAAGAGGTCACATTAAAAGAAAATTCATAACAAATTATGAAGATTACAGTCCACTTGTGCAGATTGTAATCCACTTTCAATCCAATTAAAATAATTGTAATCCAATTATAACGCACGAAAACTTCCCTCCAAAATTAGTCCAAAAATATAAGTCCGAACTCCCGAAAGGAAATAGAGGAGAAAAATCTGGGCATAAAAATGAAATAGAGGGGTGTTATACGCCACATGTAAGTCTCTTGCTGAGGTGAATCCAAAATAATTTCAAAATATATCAGTCCAGGATACGTCCAAATTTGCAGAGAATATGAAAAGAAAAAATTAGAGAGCCAAATAAAAATAGTTTCCACAATTTCGAAATTTAGAGGAAATATATTCCTTAAACTGAGAGTTTCGGATTAGATACGTTATGTCCACTTAATTTCCAATAAGAAATAATTAGAAAAAATAGTAAGAAATAGTAAGAAAAAACCAGCAATTAATGTCCCTGCCAGCCACCTTAAACCCAGCAGCCGATAAGGCAGTCAGAAAGGAAATAGCCCAGACAGTGAAAAACAAATTGTAGTTCCCTATTTGGCCACCGGGCTCTAAAATCCCAGTTATAATCGTAATTAAAGTTTTTTGTTTTTTAGAGATATTTATTTAAATTTTCCTCTATTCCAAATCAATAGTAGTTGTCAAATTCAGTTCTTTGAAAGAAATAAAGAAAACCAACCGAAATAGCAGACAAATATTACTTTCTCTTCTTCTGTTTTAAACAAAGAACACAAGTTTGATAAAGATGACAATGGAGTCTGAAGCTCTGTTGCGCAGATGTTTCAAAAATGAAGCTAAGTTGTTCTTAAGTTCCTTCTAATTCGACACTTTGTCTCTACGAGGGCTTCCAGAGTCCAAACCCTCTTCCCCCTTTTTACTTTGTTATTTTTCACTGCTACTTGTCAGAAAGTTACTTTTAAACACTTCTGAAGAGGGAGAAAGATAAAAGCCGCTGGCGGCAGCTCACTTCCCATTTCCAGCTCTGCTTACGGTGTTGCGTTTAAGTTGATTCCAGAAGACGGCTGACCTCCGTAATTTTATCTTTTTGATCCGTAGCCTTCCTTAAATCCCAATATTTCCTTTTTAATCAAATCAGGGTCCGAATTTCTTATATTTTGAGAATTAAGCACTTTCCCTGCAAGCTCGGGGCTTCTCTTTCCGAAGGCAGCAATGGCTTCCCCTCAGCCCGCTTTCCCCGCCCGCCGTTCTCTTCGCTCCAAACCAGAGTTACCTGACGGCCAGACGGTCGGTGTTTTGGCATCAGCGGGAACCAGAACTCCTGGACACCCTCCAGAGAGTATTTTTGGGGTCTACTGCACCCTGTAGTACCCCCAATTCCTTCAGAAAGAATGGGATTATCCCAGAGGAAAAATCCCCGCTTGCACTGGGATCGGGCTCAACTGGAAGTCCCTCAGCCTTGAATTTTGTTTCTTCTTCCTCTTTTAAGAGGAAGTTTAAGAAATGTTATTCAAATAATATGATACTTACAGGGAAATTTGTGGTCCTCTAGATCAGGATTTCCCAAATTTGGGTGTCCAGCTGTTTTTGGAGAACAACTCCCATCACCCCTAGCTAGCAGGAACAGTGGTCTGGGATGATGGGAATTGTACTCCAAGAACAGCTGGATTCCCATGTTTGGGAAACCCTGCTCAAGATGTTTGTTGGACTGCAACTGCCTTCATCCCTGATGGATGGTCATGCTGAATGAGTCACAATATCTTGAAAAGGATATTGCGGTGCAGAGGTAACGAAAATTACCAGTGGCCTGGAGTATCACAGCTGTGAGGAATGGTTACAATGTTTTGAGCTATTAAGACTATTTAAAAGGTGAATATGGGGAGATATGGTTTATAAAAGTGTACATGGAACAGAGAAAGTAATTCTAGAAACTGAGTCACCCAATAAAGATGAATGGTGGGAAATTCAGAACAACAAAAGGAAAACACTTATTTCCACAGCACGTAACTTAAGTCTGGAATTTGTTACTACAAGCTACACTGATGTCCAAACTAGTTACAGAAAAAGCTATTAACGGCTGGTGATGGGGTGCAAGGGGCTTCAGCCCCCCATATTTTGGGACAGGGGCTGTGCCCCCCAATGTTATGGGGCCCCCACTGCAGGGCACCGTCTATGCACCCAAGTCCCAGTTGCCACCCGGGAGCCCAGAAAGTGGGTGGCTGCTGGGAAGAGGGAGGGCACCATCCACATGAACTGCCCCGCAGGACCCCCCTGACTAGTGTATATAATCATCATGATAATCATTTATTTATTGTACCTTGCCCATCTGACTGTGTTGCCCCAGCTTCTCTGGGCAGCTTCCAACAAAATATAAAGGGACAAAACAAAACATCAAACATTAAAAGATTCCTGACACAGGGTTGCCTTCACCTGTCTACGAAATGTCATATAATTATTTAACTTTTTGACCTCTGATGAGAGGGTGTTCCACAGGGTGGGCATGACTACTGAGAAGGCCTGTTTCCCTGTAACTTCACTTCTCACAATGAGGGAACCACCAGAAGCCCCTCAGAGCTGGACCTCAGTGGGGCTGAACACTGGGGGTGGAAAGCAGTTGCTAGGTTACATGAGTGGGAGAGTGCTATTGTGCTCATTTCCTGCTTGTGGGCTTCTCGTGGGCACCTGGTTTGGCCACTGTTTCTATGTGGAAGGAGGGAAGACTCCTGGATTAGAGAGACCAGCTATCTGGAGGTTCATGGGTTCTCTAATACTGATACAGCAGATCTTTCATTTTACTCTCTCAGATAAGCGTGCATAGCATTGCAATTTAGTTACTGTAAAGTGCATGACCATTTTGTCACTTCTTTTACACTTGAATGCCAACATTAGTCTATAAATACATTTGGTGGCTAAACTCCAGTCAACCTTTGGACAAAGGAGTTTTGTGAGATTGGTTTTGGACTTTATTGTTATTGTTGGATATGAACAGGTGGACGAAGGCATCTAACAATGCCATGCTTATTGGAAACAAAACAAGAGGTCTCTTTCCATTGCCACTTGATCTGCCTTTGACTGCCACATAGAAAAACAATATGATGAGCCTCACAGCTTCACCCTCTTGCTTCTTTTCCATCCTTGTCTGGAGTGAAGAAGTATGTATCATGATCGGCACCTGTCACAAAGCCTGAGTTAAAGTTTATCTAATCGTTAATGCCTGAAAGCAGACCCCATTCTACTTTCCTTGGAGAGTTGTTAAATCGGTGACTCCTTTCTGACCCCCTCTTTCAACTGTGAAAGGATGCAGAAAGGCTTGGTTTGACACCTCTCAAGAGTTCAAGTAGAGTCATGTGTTGCATTTTACCTTTATTTCTTGATATTGAAGTTAAAGAAGAAACTTTTTTTTGCAATAACTTTCAGGCAATGAAATTTTCAATTCCACACCGCAGCCTAATTGTTCTGAGACAGACTTTGCACTGCGACCTGACAGAGGGGAAAAAACAGGTCCTCAGTAGGGCAGAGAAAGAATGTATCTTTATATAAAATGGTTTGAGTTTTAAAGAAGTTGAAGCAGACATGTTCACTGGCATTTACTTGAGCTTAGCAGTTGCTTACACACTGCACATTAAAGTATTTTGCTTTTCAAATTCATTTGTTTGTTCAACATTAACAATCCAGGATAGCAGCCTTGCTGGTTCAGACCAAAGGCCCATTTAGTCCAGCATTCTGTTCTCACAGTGGCCAACCAAATATCTAGAGGAAGCCCACAAGCAGAACACAGGTACCCTTTTCCTCGTGGTCCCCAGCAACCAATATTAACAGGCATACTGCCTCTGATACTGCAGTTGCTATAGCAATCATTATTTATCTTCCAGCATTTGTCTAATCACCTTTCAACACTACCCTAGTTGATGAACACCACCACATATTTGGGTAGGGAGCTTCATAGCTTATGGGCTTTGTGAAGAAGTTACTACTTTGATCTGTCCTGATCACCTGTCATTTAGTTTCTTTGGGTAGCCCCAAGTTTTCTTGTTAGGAGAGAGGATCTCCCTTTCCATTTTCTCCTTGTAAGTGAACCTTTGCTGCAATTTGGGCGTATTTCTCATTGAGTTAATAAACCTTCCATGGAGCTGTTCTACTCAGGCTGTTGATTGGGAAAAAAACATAACAACATAAGAGTTACATAACAGTTACATAACATTGTAACTGGCTGGATTTGTAACTGGCTGACTGACCGAACCCAAAGGGTGCTCATCAATGGTTTCTCTTCATCCTGGAGAAGAGTGACTAGTGGGGTGCCACAGGGTTCTGTCTTGGGCCCGGTCTTATTCAACATCTTTATCAACGACTTGGATGATGGACTCAAGGGCATCCTGATCAAATTTGCAGATGACACCAAACTGGGAGGGGTGGCTAACACCCCAGAGGACAGGATCACACTTCCAAACGACCTTGACAGATTAGAGAACTGGGCCAAAAAAACAAGATGAACTTTAACAGGGAGAAATGTAAAGTATTGCACTTGGGCAAAAAAATGAGAGACACAAATACAAGATGGGTGACACCTGGCTTGAGAGCAGTACATGTGAAAAGGATCTAGGAGTCTTGGTTGACCACAAATTTGACATGAGCCAACAGTGTGACGCGGCAGCTAAAAAAGCCAATGCAATTCTGGGCTGCATCAATAGGAGTATAGCATCTAGATCAAGGGAAGTAATAGTGCCACTGTATTCTGCTCTGGTCAGACCTCACCTGGAGTACTGTGTCCAGTTCTGGGCACCACAGTTCAAGAAGGACACTGACAAACTGGAACGTGTCCAGAGGAGGGCAACCAAAATGGTCAAAGGCCTGGAAACAATGCCTTATGAGGAACGGCTAAGGGAGCTGGGCATGTTTAGCCTGGAGAAGAGGAGGTTAAGGGGTGATATGATAGCCATGTTCAAATATATAAAAGGATGTCACATAGAGGAGGGAGAAAGGTTGTTTTCTGCTGCTCCAGAGAAGTGGACACGGAGCAATGGATCCAAACTACAAGAAAGAAGATTCCACCTAAACATTAGGAAGAACTTCCTGACAGTAAGAGCTGTTTGACAGTGGAATTTGCTGCCAAGGAGTGTGGTGGAGTCTCCTACTTTGGAAGTCTTTAAGCAGAGGCTTGACAACCATATGTCAGGAGTGCTCTGATGGTGTTTCCTGCTTGGCAGGGGGTTGGACTCGATGGCCCTTGTGGTCTATTCCAACTCTATGATTCTATGATTCTAAGAAGAACCTGCTGAATCAGACCAATGGCCATCTAGTATAGTGTCCTGTTCTCACAGTGGCCAAACAGTAGGAAGCTGGTAAGCAAGATCCAAGAACCAGAGCTCTCACCCCTCCTGTGGTATTCAGCAACTGATATTCAGAAACATTATTGCCTCCAACCTTGCAGGAAGAGCATAGCCATCATGGATTGTAATCACTGTAGCTTCAACCTCCAGAATTTGTTTAGTTCTCTTTTAAAGTTATCTAGCCAAGTTGGTGGACATTACTGCCCCCTATGGGAACAAGTTACATAGCTTAGCTATATGCTATTATCTGTTATGAATCTTGCAACATTCAGCTTCATTGGCTGTCTATGAGTTCTAGTGTTTTGACAAAGGGAGAAACGCTTTTCTCTGCCCATTTTATGCTATGCATAATTTTCTAAGATTCTATCATGCCACCTCTTGCATTTTCTCTAAACTAAAAAAGTCCCCAATGCTGCAACCTTTCTTCATAGGAGAGTCATTCATTCCATCCCCATGATCATTTTGGTTGCCATTTAGTTTAAGGTAGTACAGCCCAGATAGTGTTACCATACAAGTTAGAACTAGTTGTGTGGGATGTGAAGGCCTTATCAAAATTCCCTTAAAAATTCCTGTACAGCATGTTATCTCATCTCCATATTCATAGGAAAGTTTCATCTTAGCAGAAATATTGTGGTTGCTTTATACTTTCTTGTTCAACAGATGGTCCATGCAACATCTCCTTGAACACCAGACAGTTCATTTTTCCCTTCTGTTGCAACTGCAACTGCCCATCTGGCTAATACTTTGATTACATGTGGTTGACCTCTTTTTGAACACTGCACATCACACTATCATTTGTTTTCACTTAGAACCAAAATGCTAAATGCAACTGCTGGCGATTCAGCTTAAAATAAATAGGCACTAGTATTTTAGGCCTGTGGATTGATTTATTTTTAATTTTAAACTAATTTATTGCTTTCACACAAGCCTGTGGGTTTGAGATGGTTAGAACCCCACTGGAGAAATTTTGCTAATCTCCTAGAAGCTCTCTTTGCTTTCCTTTAGAACTTCTCAGATGATTTTTTCAAGAAGAAATATTCAAATTTTCCTTGCAGTTTCATTGTTCTGTGAGTGGAGCATCTGTTTTGCATGAAAAAGGCTAGATGTTCTGTTCCTGGTGTCTCATCTTCTAAAAGAGAAGGCAATGTGAGAGACACCTGGCTGAAGAGTCTCTTGTCAGTTAGAGAGAAGTGTTGATTATAGAGAAAGACAGTGGCAAGTTCTACACCCATATCCTATCAACTTTGTGTATGAGCTGGGAATGTTTCCATCAGCACAAGGCTCGCAGTACAGCATCCCAGTATGATAACCTGTGGCAGTTAGAACAACATTGAGAGATGGTTGCGAAGATCATCATGCCACAAGGATTTCCGATGTTTTCCTTTCAAATGGAAGAAGGAGCTTTGCATGGTTTCCCCCTTGAACTGCTGTTGTTCACCTGCATTTTCACAGGCAAGTCGGCCTTTTGCACAGATACCAGAATTTTTGTCATAGCAGGTGACATCAGAGACTGCGTCTCTCAATGATAGGCAAGTGTGGCAGAGAATCTTGTACAATATGCCCATAGCTCAAGGGTAGGAAGTTATTGCTGGGCTCCAGCTCCCACCAGCCCCAACCACTGTGGCTGGTGGTGCAGCAAGAGGAGATGTATTCCAGCACTATATGAAGGAGCATAGGTTCCTCATCCCTCCTGTACTTGGCCTCACTTGAATATTGTCTTTGTCCGTGTGTGTTTGTGCAAGGGAGAATGAGATTTCATCTGAGCAGTGAAAAAACTAAGGTGTTACAAAGAGACATCATCACTTTCTTGTCACAGTTGAGAGAATCTTACATTAAAACTTTCTTTTTCAAGTACAACTCTGGTCCTTTTCAGTGTTGTTATTAAAGTCAGTCTCCAGAGCAGATAACTTGAATCCTGCAAATCACCTACCCAATGTAACTTTCCCCCCTCTGTAATATATCATCTGTCTCATCAGAAAAAGAGTACATAAAGAGAAACAATTACAATTGCAAATATCTGGTTGGTGATTGCATTATGTCCAGGAAATACACTGGTGATATTTTGACAGTGACTTGATGACTAATTGAAGTGTGTGTGTGTGTGGGGGGAAGCTGGTTTCTCCTCTTTCTGTAGATTCATATCTCATACCTTCTTGGACTATATGATGATACAATGGTCTCAAGAAGACTGTTCATACATTAGAATCTTTTTACACTGAATTATTGTTAGGAAATTGGATGTTGCAGCATTTGGAGAATTTTGGGGGAGTTGGTTTAACTCATATTTTATGCAGTGTTCATGTACCCCCCCCCTTTATAGGTAATATGTTGCAGCATCCACTACGAAAGGGTTGCCATATTTCAAAGAGCAAAACCCTGGAAACATTCAAGGTGCACACACCACCATTCTGCATCTCTGTTGCTCGCCCCCTCCCTGACGTTGACCTACAGTTGCCATATTCCCAAGAGCAAAGCCACACAAACAACAACAGCAACAACAGCAACAAATGAGAGGGAGGTTCACCCTGTTCCAACTGGAAAGGGCAGTGGTGGGGGCAGCACCACCACATCGGTGGCACCAGCTGCCACAGCTTGGCTCATGGTGTCCAGCAGTGGCATGTCTTGGGAGCTGGCAAGGAGGAAGCCACAGCTAGGGAAGGACTCAGAGCTGCAGGGGGTCAAGCGCAGCTGCACAGCTGATAGGGAAGAAGTGACAGTGGTGGCTCCCGAGGGATGCTCCCGAGGGACACTCTCAGTGGCCCGTCCAGCTCCATGCTTCACACTTTGTACAGTTGCTTCTGCCTCCAGTCTCAGCATGGCTCCCGAAGGCTGTTGCCGCCACACAGGTCTCTTGTCAAGAGCCTCCTGCTGCCACCTCCAGTGTTCCCAGCCTCACCACTCCTCACAGACCTCGGGCTCCAGGAGGCTGGAACAGAACAGGAAGGGGAAGCAGAAGTGGTGGCAGCAGTTTCCTTAGCAGCTACTGCCAGCCCAACCTGGGAAAGAGGTGTGCGGGCCTGGCAACCATGCAGGTGGTACATGGGCCTTGCACATGCTCACCCCTCACCTCCAGCCAAATTGACAACTTCTGCTTCCAAGGCACAGTGAAATAAATAAATAAATAAATAACCCTCCCCAAACATGGACATTTCCTATAACATGTAAAAAATATCCACGTGGATGGGCATGTTGGCCCACCCAAAGTGGACATGTCCAGGGAAACCCAGACACATGACACCCCAACACTACAAAACATTCTCCCCATGGAATATTTCTCACATTTCCTTGAGGCTGAGATAGAAGGATGTCCATAAGACTTTCCCCTTCCTTGATATCGGCGCTGGATTTATGTATAAGCTAAACAAGCTATAGGTTAGGGCCCCACTCTATTGGAGCCCCCCCAAAAAATGTAAAGGGGGAAAAACTGGGTGTACATTTCCAAAATATAAGATAAAAAAATAAAACAAAATCTACATATAGCAACAGTGTTTTGTGTTGCGTAGGCTCCTATGATGTAAGTAATGGGCCCGGCCTGCTAGCCTGCTCCCCAAAAGATCACATATTTTGTTACATGCAAATGGCTTTAGATACCTATTAGGTCCATAAATTACCATATAGCATATATTCAACACAAAAAACAGTGACAATTTGTTGTTGACAAAGGACAGCTGGACATATAAAGGACCCCATTACCTTCAGTAGCTTAGGGCCTCATCAAACCTAAATCCAGCCCTGCTTGATATCAGCATAAAATCAACACTCTCCTTTTGAAAACGGAGGGGAGGGGAGGGGAGGGTTGGTTGATACTCATTATTCTCTCTCTCTCCCTCTCTCTTTTCCTCTTTCCCACAAATACCATACAAGTAGCATACAGTCATACCTCGGGTTGAAGTAGCTTCGGATTGAACGTTTTCAGGTTTTGCTCCGTTGCGACTTGGAAATAACACAACACGTTACTTCTAGGTTTTGCTGCTCACACATGCGCAGACACTCAAAATGATGTCACGCGCATGCATGGAAGTTGCGAATCACGACCTGTGCACACGCAGACGCGGGGTGCGTTTGCTTCAGGATGCGAACAGGGCTCCGGAACGGATCCCATTCACACCCAGAGGTACCACTGTATGTTCACACAGAGAACATCCATGAATATCATTTGAACTTACATACACACTTTCAGAAATTATGCTAACCACCCATAACAATTCTGCACACTGCAGACATCAACTGTACACAAGGGTCCGAGAAATGTCTGGTCAGTTTAGTTTATTTTCTTATTTTCAGGGTCAACGTTCCCTGGTAGAGCATCTGCCTTGGTTGCAGAAGGCCTCAGCTTCAATCTGCAGCATCTCTGTGTAGGACTGGGAGAGTCCTGGAGAACCACTGCCAATCAGTGTAGACTGTACTGAGTTAGATGCAAAATGGCCTGACTCAATATAAGGCAGCTTACTATGTTCCTATTTCAGAAGACAGTGTTAGTATAGGTAGAAAGGCTTGATTTAGCTTAGGGTTTTCCCATTCCCTACTGTGGATTCATATTTCAGTGGACAGAAATAACCAATAATCTCTTTCTTTTATTCTTTTTTTGTTTAAAATACAAAAATATGCAAAAATATACAAAATCATTACAACAGAAATGAAGGTAAAAGAGACAGAAATGACAACAGAAATGAAAGTAAAGAAGTCAAAAAGGAAGAAAAAGAACCAACTAAGAAAGAAAGAAAGAAAGAAAGAGAAAGAGAAAGAAAGAGCTATGTACAAAAAAAAGAAAAATATCTTCTTGAATAACACTTAAATAAAAATTCTGGATGTAAAACTTCCAATCGTTCTCATTATACTGTTTGCATGTTGAGTTCCGCAGTGCCACCCCCCCAAAATTCACACAGCACACGTTAATTTTTGTTTAAGGTTTTTGGCATAATTTTGGCCACAACTTTATTTAAATACAGAAAATGTGAGTGGTTGCTTAGGCATTGGTTATGACTATTTGTCCTTGCCCCCCCAAGGACAGAGCTGGCACTTCCGGACACCACCGGGAGCCAGCGTGGGAAACAAGTATTGGGGAGAAATGAGGCTGGGTAAATGCAGTCCAACACCTCTCACCATCATGTTCCGGTGGGGTCTTGCCCGGCCCAAGTCCGGCTCCACGGACAAGGACGAAAGGATGGCAAGCCCCTGGATTCCTTTAACGGAATTCCCATTCGCATCATTTGGAGGGATAGGCACCTTACCCCTCTAAGCACCAATTTAACCAATGCCTAACCGCCAACCTTACAAGTTGTGACGATTTGCTACGCAGTAGGCAAAAACCAAGTGGCAAGAGCCAATCAGCCAAATGGCAAAATTCCTACCAGGCCCCCGCTCAAAGGCGAACGACCCCATGACAGGCATAGCAAGGTCAAATGAACCCAAGAACCACCCTATAAAAGGGAGGGGGGGCGGGTGATCCGATGCAAAACGGCCAAGAGGAAGTCTCCTAGTCTAGCTCCTCAATTTATAGACTCTAAACCCCTCCTCCAATTTTGCAACACCCAAAATTCCCCAGCGACCCAATTAACCCTTTTTTCATCTTGGGTTCCCAAATTTGCCTAGTCATGATGGTGGCCTGCTCCCCAACCGCAACACGTGCTCTCTGCTAGTGAGAACACGCTTTGCGTGTTGAGTTCCGCAGTGCCACCCCCCAAAAATTCACACAGCACACGTTAATTTTTGTTTAAGGTTTTTGGCATAATTTTGGCCACAACTTTATTTAAATACAGAAAATGTGAGTGGTTGCTTAGGCATTGGTTATGACTATTTGTCCTTGCCCCCCCAAGGACAGAGCTGGCACTTCCGGACACCACCGGAAGCCAGCGTGGGAAACAAGTATTGGGGAGAAATGAGGCTGGGTAAATGCAGTCCAACACCTCTCACCCTCATGTTCCGGTGGGGTCTTGCCCGGCCCAAGTCCGGCTCCACGGACAAGGACGAAAGGATGGCAAGCCCCTGGATTCCTTTAACGGAATTCCCATTTGCATCATTTGGAGGGATAGGCACCTTACCCCTCCAAGCACCAATTTAACCAATGCCTAACCGCCATGGAGCCCTCAGCTCACCGCCAAACCACTCACAGCCCCAACCAAGACCTCAGCTTGGTCACCACCGCACCAATCCAAGCCTCATTCCCTGAAGCGGAAAGGTGCACGCCATCAGCTCGGAAAAAGGATGGCCTCTCAAAAAGAATCTCTGGGTGGGAAATTGCATCGCCACCCAGCTCCAAAACTTTTTTAACCACAGCAGAATTGATGCGTTTTCTGGCCCTTCAGTGGCAGCCGGGCAACGACTGCCCTTCCAAACGCAGCGTTGCAAAAGCTTTGACCAAAAAATTTTCGCTGTCGGCACCATTGCACGCAGCGTCTCCAGGTCACCCAAAATTGCAGCACGCAGTGACAAACAGTCCATGGGCACCAGGCCGTTCTCACCAAGCTGCACCACAATAGCAGCTGGCGGCCCCTCCAGGAGCAACTGCCTCCGGATACTTGGCAGGAACTCCGACCAGCGCATCCCACCTCTGGACAGCCAAGACAAATGAATGTGTGGAGGAAGGCCGAGATCTGGACCCAATCCAGATTGCCGTGCTGCGACGCCAGCCCAATGGACGATACTGTGCCCCACAATCCAAACACGGGTCACCGCTAAACCTGATAATAAGATAAAACAAGCAAAAATTGTAAGACCAATAATGTTAACAAACATAATCTTTGAATGCATTCGATTTCCAACGACCTGTATTTTATTTCCACCGCCTTATTAACATGCTTTCCGGCCTTCTTGGTGGTACGTTTGTCCAGGCATTGGTTCCCGACTAGCTGCACCTGACCTCAGCAGGGCAGCACTGACGACTGGGCCCCACCATATCGTCAGTACCAGCAAACATTGTGGGGGACCAATAAATCCCAAGGCAATCGCATCCCGCCAGGTGTCGTTCCCCATAGGGGAAAGATGCACCCCATCTGCCCTAAAGAGGGCAATAGCCTTGAAGAAAATTAGGAGGGTGCAATATTACAGAACCACCTAAAGCAAGGACCTATTTTATTTTATTTGTTATTTTATTTACTTTATTTATTTTATTCTATTATCTGTCTAGGCATTGGTTCCCAACTAACTGCACCTGACCTCAGCAGGGCAGCACTGACGACTGGGCCCCACCATATCGTCAGTTCCAGTAAACAGCATGGGGGAGCAATGACCCAGGATCAGACTCAAGCTCACCCCAAATGCTCCCAGGGACTCTTGCATGGCCCTACCCCTCAAAAGGGGTCGACAAGAGCATGGCGAATCCTTGGATTCCCTTAATGGAACATCTTTGCGCATTGGAGGGGACAGGTGCTCCAACCCCCCCTCCAAACCACCTTGAACCAATGCCTTAAATTATTTTGAGTCCAGGGAGAGCTGCCATCAACTCAATCCAAGCCCTCTTGCATGCAGGAATGCAAACTTATGCTGGAGGAAGACAACAGACATTCTCGCCCAGCTGTACCACCAGCACTGCGGGAGGACCTGCACAGTCACACTCGACCGCACCAAAGGAATGATCTCCTCCCAAAGCATTCCCCATCTGGACATCCAGTATATGTTCACATGGGCAGGAAGACTGAGATGGCGCCCCAGTCCAAACTCGTCAACATGCTTGCCAGCCTAGTGTACAATGCTGTGGCTCAAATGTGCACAGCTGCTCCTATGAAAAAAGGAAATAACAGACCAGCATCAGCACAGACATCATTGTGACACTTCCTGATATAACCCTTGTCAGCGTCAGACTTCCAATGACCCGCATTCACAATCCTGTCTACTGACAGGCCCCCAGTGTACAGCCTTTGGAGCAGCACCTAATCGTAAGGAATGAGGCGTATTCAGCGGTAAGCAAGCCGCAGGCTGTAATAACTGGTGCACGATGTAAGCACATTGATGCCGGGCTAACGGGAACCCATTTTCATGCACTGGGAGCGGGCCAGCCCCCAGGGAATAAAAGCCAAATATTCTGTTATCCATAACCGGACAAGGGCCCTCCTCACCTGTGGCGGGAAGCCTGATTGTGGCACTCCTGCCCACTAAGTCTGTTTAGAGTTACCAACTCTAATGACAAGCTCCAAAGGATAAGGAAAAGTCCAGAAGCAATAAGCCTCCAGACTCTCAGCCCCGTGCTGGCTCCAACAACCATTTCCCCAACCCTCAGTGCGAAAATGCAATGGACTACTGAAAGGAGTCTCACCTTGATCTTTAACCCGCAGACAAGTTTTAACTTGTTGCAGATACTGCATAGGTAAAAATTGACCGACTTCCTGCCCACTGTCCTATGAGGTTGGAGCCTATTCCAACCTTCCAAGGCCCTGCGCACTGCAAACTTTATACAAGGGTCTCTGAAAAATAAAGCTTCAATGTAACAGACATTGCAGCGGACTGAATTAGGATAGTTATAACCGCATGCCCAATCTGCAGCAGGTGGACCAAATACTGCAGGATCTGCTCAGAGGATGGGGGCCAATTCTTCTGAATGGCCGAGAACTGCCAGCTTAAGGCTAAGAAATCCATCCAGGCCTTCCCATAAGAGGTAAAAGCAGAAGGGGAAATGGAAGCTGCCGCTCTCTGAAATTACTAATTGTTGTCAAAATGCCACAGGTCTGGAAAAGTCTAGCAATAGCTGAGTCTGGAGCCCAGGATCTGAAGGCTTCATCTGAAAATCGGATAGTGTCAGTGTAATTTGGAGCGTAGAAAGCACAATATTAAACCTTAAGTGGCGCAGCTCGAAAGCATGAGCGGAGGGGCGGAAACTGTGCTAGAGTGTGAGGACTGTTTTGCCAAGACCTCACCACTACCTGGTTATCAGACCAAAAGCAGATCCGATGGTCACTGAACTCCTTGGGCCACATGTGAACTGCTACTACAATGGGGAAAACTCAAGAAAAGTTATGTCACATGATTGCCTCACCACACCTGGCTTGAGGCCATAGCTTTGCACACCAGCAGCCCTTGAAATAAAAACCAAAGGGCAAAGATCCAGCAGCACCAGCATGAACCTGAAAATCCCTGAGCGGGTTCAAGGTATCCTGCCATGGCGAACTACTATTGCATACATTCAGGAATTGCTACCATCGCCTGATATCTGCCTTCACCATGCTGGGTAGGCATACACAAAGGTAAGGGGACCTCTGTCAGCATCGCCCTTGAGCCAGTGCCACCAACTGGACTCATCCACTTCAGCCCCAACTGGGCTAGGCGAGCTGGGTAGCACTTCCAGGGACCACCTTCTGCACAGGGACAGGTCAAAGTGCTATGGACTCACAGCTTAGAGTTGCGAGCACCGGATTCACTCCCACAAGAAGACAGTCGTCACACAGCAGAGTCTAGCAGAGTATATAAACAACTCGGAGAGCAGCTCTGTAGAATATCTTCTTTATTCTATCTACAACTATACAAACTATATACAGAGCTTAATAGGTCTAAGTATAAATAAATGCTGCACTGCACTGAGTGTCTGCAGCTGCCCTTAGCAGCAACCTTATCTCTACACATGATCTCTAAGACTCAGTCTCTCTCTCTCTCTGACACTGACTGACTGACTGACTGACTTGGTGCTGGAGCAGAATAAGTAGAGACCAGAACACGCCTCCTCCTCTCTGGAGAATCAGCAGACTCCTCAGGAGATTCTTGGATATGGGAGGGGTGAAATCTAGGCAGCCTGGCCTAGTGGGAAGATTAGTTAAGTGACCCAGCAAGATCGGATCTGGTGAAGCATCACTTGCTACAGAGGAAGTATTACAAATTAACTTCCTTCAAGGCAGACAGCTTCTCCATAGCCAAGTGGTATGTTTTAGCAACGATATCCAACTGGATCCCTAAATAAAATGGGACTATGGGCAAAAGGTATTGAGCTATTGCTTGCCAGCTTCCAGCCCCCGCTTGGGCAGGGGGCATCTTGTGCTGCCATCATGATATGTAAATTTACAGGGCCGACGCTGGCCAGAACCCCTAAAGAAGTCCCAACCAAGCTGCCGCCAAGCCAGCTTCCTTTTCAGACACACACTCTGTGCAATGCAAAAAACACACTCCGTGCAGTGCACACACTCTCCATGCAATGCAACTACACACTCCGTGCAATGCAAAAAGCACGCTCTGTGCAATGCAACTACACACTCCGTGCAATGCACACACAAACCCTCCGTGCACTGCAACTACACACCCCGTGCAATGCAAAACACACTCCCTGCAATGCACACACCCTTCGTGCAATGAACTACACTCCATGCAATGCAACTACACACTCCGTGCACTGCACACCCTCTGTTCAATGCAACTACATACTCTGTGCAATGCACACACACTCCGTGCAATGCAAAAAACAACAACAACACACTCTGTGCAATAGAACTACACCCTCCATGCAATGCACACGCCCTTCATGCAATGCAACTACACTCCATGCAATGCAACTACACACTCCGTGCACTGCACACCCTCTGTTCAATGCAACAACAAACTCCGTGCAATGCAACTACACGCTCCGTGCAATGCAACTACACACTCCATGCAATGCACACACACACTCCATGCAATGCACACACCCTCCGTGCAATGCAACTGCAAATCTCCTAGCAATGCAATGCAATTGCAGCCCGTGCAGCGCCGTGCTCTGCAACACACAGAGCAAACTGCAATGCGGGCACGCAAAGGTGCTTTCTCCCAGTTGCATATTGCAAACATGGTGCCCGTTACATCCCTCGCAGTGAGGTAACCACCAAAAGGACTTAAGTGTCCAGGTTAAGCAATTGGGGAGCATGCAGCTGTCCCATACAGGGACCAATCCTGCAACCAAGGCATTACTGGCACTATCCGCTGACCCAGTGAAACCAATGCTTCATGGACCACATGGGGACACTATTGAGGCCGGAAACGCTTCCAGGCCATTGAATTATAGGGCAAAGCCCTAGGATCACCTGCTAGGCCAGGCATAAATGTTTCCAGTGAAATAGCAGAGTTGAGGTAGCCCGCAGCTTGTCCAGGTACCCCTGCTTGCCCTTTTAGAGGGAAGCACCCCTTCAAGAAACCCAAAGTTCTTTTTTCACAAATGGGCCGAATTACCCAGCAACAGAATAGCCCCTAAGGAGCAGTTTGTTTTGTTTTGTTATAACAATGGCTAAGAGGGGTATATGAACCCTGTCTCCCAGGTCCTAGTCCTGCACTTTAGCCACTAAGCCACAATGGCTCATCTCCAAAATGGCAGTCGCCACTATCAGGGCAAAACAAACTTAAAGAAAATAAACTTGTTCAGAAACAGCATAGTTCAAGAGCATATACAGAGTGCTCATAGTCCTTGGAGGCACAGGGAGCCATAAAGCCAACCTTCGGGGATACTATAAACGAAAGTGATACCAGCTAAGCTGGGAACAGCCCTGACTAGCCCCACAATTTCAACAAGAGAAATGGGGGAAACCTTTTTGCAAAAGAAAGCCCCTAACGGGGGCTCTCTCCCTATTGGGAAAGGCAAGCCACAGATACAGGGAGAATCTTCCCACAGGGCAGGGTAAGGGGTGGGGTGGGAAATTGAACAGGAAAAGGGGGGAATTAAATTATTTAAGGGACTAGAGAGGATTAAAAAGAAGGGGAAAATAAAGAAATAAAGGAATGTAACCAGACAATGAGAAGATTGTCCAAGTGCTCCATGTGATCCGATGCAAAACGGCCAAGAGGAAGTCTCCTAGTCTAGCTCCTCAATTTATAGACTCTAAACCCCTCCTCCAATTTTGCAACACCCAAAATTCCCCAGCGACCCAATTAACCCTTTTTTCATCTTGGGTTCCCAAATTTGCCTAGTCATGATGGTGGCCTGCTCCCCAACCGCAACACGTGCTCTCTGCTAGTGAGAACACGCTTTGTACTGTCATTAATTTTTTCGCACAGTTTTATATTTTTTTATATCATTTCCATCTAGTCAGAAAAATATTTGTTACCTGTTTTCACTTACAAGTAGCATTCAAGTTCTGCTAATATGGTAGGATTAGTACAATATAATCTTAAGTATTCCTTAAATATTATCCATTCTCCATGCATTTTCTGATTTAAGACTTCTCTAACTCTTCCCGTCAGTTTTGCTAGTTGTAAATATTCTATCATAAGTATATGCCAATCTGTTATCGTTGGTAGTATTTCACTTTTCCAGTTCCTCGCCACAAGAATTCTCACTGCTGTAATTGCATACATGAACATTGGTCTTATATATTTTTTAATTTCTAATGGTAGTATACCTAAAAGAAAAATCTCTGGGTTTTTTTTTAAAGGTTAATTTCAATAGTTTCTTAAATTCATTGTAGATACTATTCCAGTATTCACCAATAACTGCACAAGTCCACCACATGTGTTAGTATGACCCCCCACATCTTTTTTACATCTCCAACAAGTTGGTGATCTTCCTTTATACATTTTAGCAAGTTTTAAAGGAGTGTGGTACCATCTGCATAACATTGTCATGGTATTTTCCCTTAGGTTATAGCGTGCTGTAAATTTAATATCTATTCTAAAAAAAGAAAAGGAAGAAATATGAAGGGAGGGTGGCCTACGTACCAATTAATATTAGAAATAACCAATAATCACTTTCTAATTCACATGTCAAAGCTATACACATGTACCATTGTCTCTGAGGTTTCCTGCAATAGGACTCGTGTTGTTATTTTTCCTTCACCAGCCAGGTCAGTGCACATACCACAGGTTTCATAAGTGCACACACTGAAAATGTCAGTTTGAACAACAAATGGGAACAAACTTAGTTTTGAGTGTATCATGTATCAAACAGATATGGTCGTAAGAGAACCAGGACTGATTGTGGTTCCCTGCTGAATGTACTTGCAGTGGCAAATCTGCAAAAGGATCTCATTGATAAATAAATATGACCTTTTTGTATTTGTCTTTCAAATTCAGGCCTGGTCCACACATGAACAAAATAACAAGGTGGTAGGGTCCAACTTTCATTTAAGCACTTTTCCATTGTTATTCCTTCATCTTGGAATACTCCTTATTAAGGCTACCTGACCATTTGTTTTCAGCATCTGAGCAAAAATACCTATATAATAAACACTGCATAAACATAAATTTAAAAAAAATTAAAAATTGTCCAGTAGCACCTTAGATACCAACTAAGTTTGCTCTGGGTATAAGCTTTTGTGTGCATGCACACTTCTTCAGAAAAACAGATACTTCAGATACACAGAAGCCACCAGACCCTTATATATGGTGACTTCTGTTTCAGTGTATCTGAAGAAGAGTGCATGCACACAAAAGTTTATACCCAGAGCAAATTTAGTTGGTCTTTAAGGTGCTACTGGACAATTTTTAAATTTTTTAAAATTTGTTTCGACTGTGTCAGACCAACACGGATACCTACCTGAATCTAGATTGCATAAACATGACCTCCTTCATATGATGATGATGATGATGATGAAAAAAGAGGAAAGGTCTACCTCAGTCTTTCTCGACTAAGAAATGTTTTGAATTGTAACCATCAATATTCTCTGGTCACTTGCCATGATGAGAGCTGCAATTTAAAGTATATAAAGGGCACCAGACTGAGGAAGGCTAATGTAGCTTATCCCTCTCTGGACTGTTAGTTTTTACTTTTGTGGTGGTAGTGATTTTACGCAAGGAGGCAGTTAAAAATGTGATTCTGCACACAGCTAAAAGTGGTATAGCTCTACCATTATTAACATTCTGAAACTCTTATGTTTTATTCTGTTGCATTTGCAGATCCTTAGCTCCATTTAAGCATTACACTGCAGGCTTATACACATATAACTGTAAGTCACATTTAGTTCAATGCATAGGATTGCATTGCAAGTGTCTTTTGGACCCATCCAAAACACTAGTGGCAAACTGAATTAATTTTGAGACAGGGAGGTCTTTGGAGTTTTGCCCAGATTCAGGATGCAAGGACTTTACTACTGATTGCCATGCCCCTGCTAAATCAACTAGTTAAATTATGTGCAGTTAGTAAATCATCCTCTGAATTTTTAAAACGTCATTTTCATTAGCATTTGTAGCTTGATAATTAGCAGTGTATTATTTTTTCAGAGCTGCAAGCCTGGCTGACACAAGAGTGATAAGTGATTATCATTGTGCTGCTGACCCCCACACACTCTGTGGGGTTGGCCTTGAGATTGGTTCAAAAGCTGTAGATGGTTCAAAACATTCTACTCACTAGGGCAGGATGTTGCCAACGTGTTGCCAGGCTGTTGAAAGCATTGCAATAGCTGCCAATTAACTAGGCTAAGTTCAAGGTGCTATTTGGGTGGGGGTGTATTATTCTATGCAACTTGGGACCAGGATACCTGGAAGATCAAGCAATCATTGTGCTTTGCAGGCAAGAGCCTCTTACAGATACCATCTTACCAAGTGTGCAAGAGGGCTATTCCACACAATGTAGCAAACAGAGCTTTAGTGTTGTGACACCTACCCCAAGGTATCCCCTCCTCCTCCATAATATTAGACAGGCAGCATCTCTGTTGTCTTTTTGGCACCTGCTTCTTCCCGGTCTGCATCTCTACGGGATTGTTCTTAAGATGTTTTAAAGATTAGCATCATCATCATCATCATCATCCATGTTCTTTCCTGTTCTGGCTTCCTTTGGGAGGAAGGAAGGATGGGGAATAAATTCAATAAATTAATAAGTGGACTTGGAGGCTACCGTGATAAACCTCCAGGTCCAAACATTGTCTGTGTTACTGCAAATTCAAAATCTTGTCAGGGACTTGACCCATCTTTTTAACTTAGTTGGTATGTTGTAGGAAACTGCCCTGTGCCACTTCAGACTTTTTGTTCATTTAGGTGGGATCCTCTTTAAGGATGGTCCTGCTTGTGGGCAGGCCCCCAGGCCGGTTCCTCCCCCCCCCCTGGCATGGGCAGAATAATGCTGTCATGCCAGGGTGGCACCATGATCACCCCGGCTTCTTGGCCAATCACTTTTGTATGGGGTGGGGGAATATAAAAGTGGCAGCATGATGTGTGTCAGGCAGCTGCTTCATGCTGCTGAACACCCGCCCACCCACCCTTTATTTTAGGTGTCCTCTGGCCTTGCTTTGTACTTCGGTTGGTTACCTGTCCTGGGATAGGGTCCAGGTAGGAATTTTTCCATTTGGCAGATTGGCGCTGGCCACTTGGTTTTCGCCTACCTCTTAGCAATCGTCACAACTTTGTAAGGTTTGGCGGTTAGGCATTGGCTCATTGATTTGTGGGGGAGGGGAGGTCAGCCATTGCTTGCCCCTCCATTCACCAAGGGTATTCCGTTAAAGGAATCCAGGGTCTGGATCCTGTCCAAAGTCTGCTTGAGGGTCTAGGGCCATGCCAGGCCTCTGGGGACACTGAGGAGAGTTACAGGCAGGTTCCCCTCGATGTGGCTTCCTCTTTGGGTGGTTTACCCTTACTGACTTCCTGCAAAGGGGGCAGGAGTCCGATATAGTCCTTTGCCAATGCCTAAGCCAATACCACTCACATTTCTGTAATAAATAAAGTTGTGGCCTAAAATTCTGCCCAATAACCTTAAACCAAAATTCTGTGTCAGTGTGAATTTTATTCTAATGAGGGGCTGGTTTGGGGGCCTTGCCAGGCAACCCACTAAGTTGGATCTCTAGGCAAATGGTGTAGCTCAGTGATAGAACATCTGCTTTGCATGCAGAAGTTCCCAAGTTCAGTCCCTGACATCTCCAGGAAGTGCTGGGAGAGACCCTGGTCTGAAATTGTGGGTAACTGTTGCCAGTCAGTATAGACAATATTGAACTAGATGGACGAATGATCAGGCTCAGTAGAAGGTGACTTCCTATGGCCATGCTCTTAGCCCAGTGGAAGGCATAAGCACCTTGTCTTAGATACTCTTTGGGATTGTTGTGGCAGTTCAACATGAACTGCAATGCAAGAAGCATGTAATCATTATTATTATACTGGCATCAATAGGTGTTGGACCATTGCATTTAGCCAACATCTCCTAATTGTGTGAAGGAGGAGGGTTGTGAGTCACTGCTGGGGTAAGGCAATGTGCATTATGACATCCTCCAGCCTGCTGACTAATCTCTAATTTCTTCAATTAGTGAATTAAATACAAATTGTTTCAATATTCTAGGCATTAATGAAGAGGGAAGAAAATATTGTACAAATTGCTTTCTTTCGGGGGGATAAGAACTTCACTTCCTAACATATAAAATGGGATGAAGCCATAGGGTGCCTCCTGTAATTAGCACTGCCATGATTTGTCTGAATTGCAAAGCCAAAGCCTTATTTCCCTCCCTTAAATGGTTTCTATTAATTCTCTGAATAAACGAAATTAGATTGGATAAAGGTATTGTCCTGCATTGATGCCTGGATAGAATGAAGCAGATTATAAAGGGACATGCGCTCCACTTCCTTGAGCAGAAAGAGGTTCCAGGGGCTTTTGTTTCTTTTGGATGAAAGAGAGTGCTGGAAACTTAAACTGTCTTTGCAATATCTACTTTATATACAGGTTTAAAACACTGAGTGCAAATGGGAGCAAATGAACACTCCAGCAGTGCAGAAGACACCCCAGACAGGCTGCCTCTATGATTATACAGAGAAAGGAGGATCTCAGGAATTCTCTCCCATGAGAGATAGCGATGGTCACAAATTTATGGAAACTAAACCTACCAGTGGTTACTAGCCATGGTGGCTATGTCCTAACACCACTGCCAGAGACAGCATGTTTCTGCATACTTGCTGTCAGGAATCACAAGTAGGAGAGCCCTGTTGCATTCAGGTCCTGCTGATGGGATTCTCATAATTTTGCCAAGATCCTTGGCTAGATAGACCTTAGACCTGAACCAGCACTGCTCTTATGTGCTTGTGTTCTTTAGTCACATGCTCCCAAATCTAGCTCATTCAAGCATAGTGGAGGATATTGTGTTGGAGTTGGAGTCAGCTTTAGGTTGGCTTTTGTATGTGGACTGTGGGGTGGGGTGCGCGAGCACCATCTTGTCCTTCACCAAGATAGCAAATCATTCAGTCCTGCCCCTAAAGGGCAATTTGGATAGACTATAATGTTATACTCCCTGTTTCCAGCTAACTGGAAACCTTTGGAGCATTCTTTCACCTCCATAAATTCCAGGAGCAGAGCAGTACAGTGGTGCCCCGCAAGACAAATGCCTCATAAGACAAAAAACTCACTAGACGAAAGCGTTTTGCGGTTTTTGAGCTGCTTCGCAAGACGAATTTCCCTATGGGCTTGCTTCGCAAGACGAAAACGTCTTGCGTTTTCTGCAAGTTGGTTTCCTTTTTCTTAACACCGTTAATACAGTTGCGACTTGACTTCGAGGAGCAACTCATAGAACGTGGTGTGGTAGCCTTTTTTGAGGTTTTTGGCGATTTTTGAAGCTTTTCCAAAACTTTTCCGACACCGTGCTTCGCAAGACGAAAAATTCGCTAGACGAAAAAACTCGCAAAACGAATAAATTTCGTCTTGCAAGGCACCACTGTATATTTCAGAGTCACCCTGGACATGGTGATGAGGGAGCCTCACATATGTTATCAGTGTGTCAGCCCCATTCACATTAAGCTGTTAACCTTAATTAACTCTCAGGGGAGAACACTGGCAAAAAGAAGGCAAAAATTGGATCTTGAACCTGGGAGAATGAAAGTTTTTTTGGCCTTCTGGGTTTCATTGTTGAGCAAGGGAAATAATAATAATAATAATAATAATAATAATAATAATAATAATAATAATAATAATAATTTATTTGTACCCCGCCCATCTGGCTGAGTTTCCCCAGCCACTCTGGGCAGCTTCCATAGAAACCAAAAATACACTAAAATATCACAGATTAAAAACTTCCCTGAACAGGGCTGCCTTAAGATGTCTTCTGAATGTCAGGTAGTTATTTATCGCTTTGACATCTGATGGGAGGGTGTTTCACAGGGCGGGTGCCACTACCGAGAAGGCCCTCTGCCTGGTTCCCTGTAGCTTTGCTTCTCGCAATGAGGGAACCACCAGAAGGCCCTTGGCGCTGGACCTCAGCGTCTGGGCAGAATGATGGGGGTGGAGACGCTCCTTCAGGTATACTGGGCCGAGGCCGTTTAGGGCTTTGAAGGTCAACACCAGCACTTTGAATTGTGCTCGGAAATGTACTGGGAGCCATTGTAGGTCTTTCAAGACCGGTGTTATGTGGTCTTGGCGGCCGCCCCCAGTCACCAGTCTAGCTGCCGCATTCTGGATTAGTTGTAGTTTCCGAGTCACCTTCAAAGGTAGCCCCACGTATAGCGCATTGCAGTAGTCCAAGGGGAGATAACTAGAGCATGGACCACTCTGGCGAGACAGTCCGCGGGCAGGTAGGGTCTCAGCCTGTGTACCAGGTGGAGTTGGTAGATAGCTGCCCTGGATACAGAATTGACCTGCGCCTCCATGGACAGCTGTGAGTCCAAAGTGACTCCCAGGCTGCGCACCTGGTCCTTCAGGGGCACAGTTGCCCTATTCAGGACCAGGTAGTCCTCCACACCAGCCCGCCCCCTGTCCCCCAAAAACAGTACTTCTGTCTTGTCAGGATTCAACTTCAATCCATTAGCCGCCATCCATCCTCCAACCACCTCCAGGCACTCACACAGGACCTTCACCACCCTCATTGCTTCTGATTTGAAAGAGAGGTAGAGCTGGGTATCATCTGCATATTGATGGACACCCAGTCCAAACCCCCTGATGATCTCTCCCAGCGGCTTCATATAGATGTTAAAAAGCATGGGGGAGAGGACGGAACCCTGAGGCACCCCGCAAGTGAGGGCCCAGGGGTCTGAACACTCACCCCCCCACCACTTTCTGAACACGGCCCAGGAGGAAGGAGCGGGACCACCGTATAACAGTGCCCCCAGCTCCCAGCCCCTCTAGACGGTCCAGAAAGATGTTATGGTTGATTGTATCAAAGGCCACTAAGAGATCCAGCAGAACCAGGAAACAACTCTCACCTTTGTCCCTAGCTCGCCGGAGATCATCAACCAGCACGACCAAGGCAGTTTCAGTCCCATGGTGAGGCCTGAATCCCGACTGGAAGGGATCCAAATGGACCGCATCCTCCAGGCGTGCCTGGAGTTGTTCAGCAACCAGTGGAGTTGTTCTGCAACCAAAATGGAGAATCCAATATAAAACAGTGCATGTCAGGCAAGGAATGGTATATTTCATGGGATGGATGAATCTGTATATTTCCAGTCCACTCACTTCCACATGTGTTAACTCATAAATTTGTTCCATCCCATTTTTGTGTTTGTGTTTTTCGGGTGTTTTAACCCGACCTAAAATTCCCACTTAGGTAAGTTTTAAAATATGCATTTCTAAATGCATTTTCTCTTAAAATACACATTTCTAATGATACTTTTTGTGAGCCAAGAATTGCATCAAACATTCAGTAAGTGTGAAAACCAGAGTATAACTTAGCCCAGTTCTGCAGTTTTGTCTCGGAGGTGCAGAGCAGGTCAGTCCTTGTTGAAACTTGCAAATAATGAATTCCTCAAGTATGCCTAACAACATGGGCTGACAATAAAATACAGCATGGGGGACCTGATCATACACACAAACATTATATAGTGTTACAAAGAGCAAAATTTGATCATGTCAGGAGTTGTCTGAGTAGATACAGAAAAAGTCAAAACTATGGGTAAGATGTGTTTGTTTGGACATTTAAGGATGTGTTTGTTTGTTAAGGGACGCGGGTGGTGCTGTGGGTTAAACCACAGAGCCTAGGACTTGCAGATCAGAAGGTTGGCAGTTTGAATCCCCGCGACGGGGTGAGCTCCTGTTGCTGGATCCCTGCTCCTGCTAACCTAGCAGTTCAAAAGCACGTCAAAGTGCAAGTAGATAAATAGGTACCACTCCAGCAGGAAGGTAAACAGTGTTTCTGTGTGCTGCTCTGGTTTGCCAGAAGCAGCTTAGTCATGCTGGCCACATGACCTGGAAGCTGTACACCGGCTCCCTTGGCCAATAAAGCGAGATGAGCGCCGCAACCCCAGAGTCGGTCACAACTGGACCTAATGGTCAGGGGTCCCTTTACCTTTACCTTGTTTGGACAGTAGACAATCAGATTTGGGTTTCTGATAAGCCAAAAAACACATTCTTAATTGTAACATTTCCCACTTGCCTTGTGGCAAGCTCATGTTAACACCCCGCTCACAAAACTCCTTACTGAAAATTCAGAACTCAGCAAGTTAAATGTTTAAGGAAGTTAACTCTTATATGTTAGCATCATGCAGCTGAAGAACAATTCAGCTGCAGTAAAACTACAATGAACAGCTTGGGTTTAGAAACTTGACTTTAAAATAATGTTATTCTAGCCACTCTTTCCTGAGTATACATGAATGGAGAAATACTTGCAGTGGATCATTGTGGCACAGATGTGGCATTTAGGTACATGTGATCACAGAAATAATCAACACTGAGACCTAAGATTCCATACATTTTGTATAGTCATTCACAACTCCATTAAACCTCCAGGGTCACTCACTAATTAAGAACTAAGAGGAGACCAGAATAATTAGGGAAGTGAAATCCAAGTCTTATGGTGCAGGATCTGTAAATGGCAACTGTGCTGAATACATAAAAAAGCCCCCCCTTTTTTTTCTTGCACAAGGACAGGTGTTCTGGGAACTTGGAGCCTTGGGACAAAAATACTAATTAGTTGAGATCAAAGAGTATGTCAGGACTGAAGGACAAACTATGAGTAAGTGAGAAGTTGGTACTGAAGGCAGAACAGAAGGAAAGAAGCATGAGGTAGCCATATTAGCCAGACACCAGAAGCAGGGCTGACCCAAGACATTTTGGGACCTGAGGCAAACCACACAATAAGTGGGAGAAGACCAGCAGTGCATCTTATTTCCCAAGAGCATTCCTTGCAGGCCAGATCGCCAGCTCCCAGTGTGTGTAAGAGCCACTGTGGTGTAGTGGTTAAGAGCATTGGACTCGTAATCTGGTGAACCAGGTTCTCTTCCCGCTCCTCCACATGCAGCTGCTGGGTGACCTTGGGCTAGTCACACTTCTCTGAAGTCTCTCAGCCCCACTCACCTCACAGAGTGTCTGTTGTGGGGGAGGAAGTAAAAGGAGATTGTTAGCTGCTTTGAGACTCCTTAGGGTAGTGATGAAGCGGGATATCAAATCCAAACTCCTTCTCTTCCTCCTCCTCCTCTTCAAGGATCCACCTCACTTTGCCACTTGGCCCTGACCAGAAGTCATGGGATGATGAAGCCAATAATCAGGACCAAGAAGGACAAAGCAGGAAGCAGGTTTGAGAAGCTGGAAATCAGAACCAAAGGGCGACCAAGAACACCCCACAGTTCAAAACAAACTTCTTGCTCAAATATGGCTCAGTTGGAACTGGAGGCATCTAATGGTCTTTCCTGTCCAGGAAGCTCCAATACCAGCCTGGCTGGCTGGGTCAGTTGGGGGCTTAAGGATACTGAGCTGCCTAGGCAGATGCTGCAATATGCAGCTCATTGGCTCTTTGTACAGGGCAGTCACACAGAGAGCTGATGTTTATGAGTTTGTGCCCTTGACAGACTTCAGTCTGAGGGTCAATGTAGTTAAAGCAACCTTAGGACATAAGAAAGTCCTGCTGGTTCACGCCAGTGATCCATTTAGCCCAGCATCCTCTTCTGGGAACAAAACCTGGGCACAAGAGCAATTGGTACTCAGAAGCATTAATGCCTCCAAACTTGAAGGCAGAGCATAGCCATTGATAGCCTTATCTTCCATGAATTTGTCAAATCTTCATTTTTCTTTACAATGAATCGCAGATTGCCACAGAAGAACTGAATTTCAGATTGGAAAAATGAGAAGTAGAGAGAAGCAAAATTAACAGATCCACCCACCCTGACTGTAAACTTTGTGCCCGCCAGTCAGGTTGATTGCTCAGTAAATAGGTTGTCTGGAGAATCAGCAATGATTTAATTAAGGTAGGGGTTTCAGTTATTTTAAACATTCAGGGAAGAACTTCTGAGCAAAGCTAAATATAGTTGCTCTCTCTCTCTCTGTGTGTGTGTGTGTTTTGTGTGTGAGAGTGAGTGAGAGAGAGAGCACATTACTGACAAAAATGTAATAATTGTGTTTCCTTGCCTCCATAACATATACCAATCCCATATTTTTGTACCCATTTAGTTCATAATATAAACTAATTTCCTTTCAGTGTGTGAAAGGTGTGGGGGAGTACTATATCAGAAAATATTAAACTTCTGTAATTGCATGCAACACATGCCAAGTTTAATTTTACCTTCCTGAAGCTTTGTAAGGTGTTTTTTTTTTTTACATCAGTAAACATCAAAATTACATAATTACACATTATAATTACCAATTACATGTATTTACACTAATTACATAATTAGATGAAATTACATTAATTATGTTAACAATGCGGCATCTAAAGAAGTATGGAAAAACAAGTACATTCCCGCAAATTGAAAGGAGTAAACTGCACTTCGGCATAAAGGGTTGGTGCAGAGAGTTGGTGGGGAGAGAGAGTTGAAACATTAACATTAAATCAGCATTGCTGAGCCACAAGTCAAACTGATTGTGCTTTGTCACTGTTTTATATGAAGTTTGACAAACAATGATCCACACATGTATCCCACCAACAAAGACCTCAACTAACACCAGGTTCAATTTTGGCATCTCCAAGCAGACCTTGGAAAAATGCCTGCCTTAAACACTGGAGAACAACTTCTTAGGGGATGTGTGGGAGTGTTCATTCTGTCCAGAACTCACTGAAAGTTCTTGAAAGTTCCAGAAGGTTCCAGAAATTGCTAGAAGCTGTTAGAAAGCTGTATGCTAGTCTTAGGACACCTGAGAGCAGCTGAATCTTCACATGTTCAGTTCTTACAGTAGCTGTTTATAAAAGATTGTGTTGAGTCAGCACTTCACCAAGCAATCTCCTGGCAAGGCCACAGAATGTAGGAGAGAGAAGAGAAGGCTTTGTTGCTTGCAAATGCAAAGCCTGGACCTCCTCAGGAAAAGACTTTTCTGCAAATGGACTCTGTAAATGGAAACTATGAGGTTTTTCTAACCCAGGAGTAAAATACTTCTGTCTGTACTTAATGGCCTCTGTGAGATATTGCCTTTGTTTGGCTGGGTCAGAACTCCTGAACACTTTGACGTTGCACGTCGCTCTGCTGATTTACGACCGCTGGCACTGGGAAATATGCCGAGTACCATAAAATGCAACACAACTGACAGTCGGTGCTGGCAGTGCTGAGCTAGATGGACTCATAGTTGCTGTTGGGCTGTGTAGAGCATACCCCTCCCTACAAGAATCCTGGTGACTATAGTTTGCTAGGTGTGCTGGGGCTTGTAGATTTTTGGGTGTTGAACTATCGTTCCCAAGATTCTTGAGATGGCATTTGTGCTAAAGTGCTTGTTTACAAAACCATTGTACTATCAAACTTACTTGCTTGTGAAACATGGACCACTTATAAATGCCATCTCCAGACTTCCGGGGTGGCACCATCGGTAATGGCAGATTCCCTCTGACTCGGAGGGAACCGGCTCTACGGAAATCGGGTCTGTACCGCTATGGCGCAGCGGGGACCCTTCAAAAATCACAGGCAGGTGAAGCCTGTGACTGTGGGACTCGGCGGGCACCGTTTGCGCCCCCCCCAATTGGCAAAGGAGCCCGGCAACGGGCTCCGGAGCGGAGCGGGGAAGTGGCGCGGTGCTGTGAGTCGTCTGCTTCTTCCGTGGAGCGAAGCCGCATAGCCATTGCCGGAGAGCGCTGCCTTTTTCCTGGGACAATTTGGCATCTAAAATAATCACCCGTGAGTACTTAAACATTGAACAATTGGACTTCAAATAAGAACTGGCGATTAGAAAGGAATTGGACTTAAAAATGCACCTTAATTTGGTACTGATACGGGAAGGTCTAAACAGGAAGTCAGCCTTCCGTTTCCTTGTAGTCAGAAGAAAGCAAAGATAACGCACACCAGAGCTTGCAGCTGTCAAGATTACAATCGTGGGAAAGGACTTGTGACCTTGCAGGACAATGTTTTCAGAAGCACTGTTGGGTGCTCTCTGTAAAATAAATGCCCTATTGGATCAGTTAAGTCAGAAGACAGATTTGATGACTAATGCGGCCTGAACATTTGAACAGGTAGTGGGAAACTATATGGAACCCACCCAGGAACTTAAACAGGAGTGTGTCCTGATAGAGCAGATGAGAGAAAAGGATGTCGCAGAATCTTGGATGCCAGAGATGGAGGGACTTTTGGCCCAGCAGGAAAATGAGCCTTTGAATGTGACAAATGAACTTGGAAAAACCAGATTAGGAAAGACAACGTTTGGATTGATTTGGAAATGGGGGGTTGGACTGACCCCCCTATGCAGGGATGTTTGGACTTTCCGAGTCTGGCAATGGGCCGTCAGAGGTTTGGAGCTGTTGGGGCTTCCAATTTTGGAGGGAATTTGAAAAAATACCATATGGAGTCTAGTCTGGACTATGGGAAAGGGGCTGATTTGCTGAAAAGGGTCAAAAACACTACCAAGCTGGAGTTCCCACGAGTGAAAGGAAAATATGAAGAAGAGCTACAGAAGGGACATGGAAGAGACTTGAAGGCCTCGGATATAAGATCACCAGGTTAATGTGCCAGACTAATGGGATAAAAAGGACTGACAATCCCGGGACCGGGGGGAGGGGACGCTGGAAGAAGATTGGATTGTTTTTATTTATTTATCATTAGGAATGTTGTATAAAATTGATGAACGTTGGGAAAATGCTGAAATGAAATTACTTGGCTCTTGTAAAAAATGTTTAAAGATTTAGGTAAAAAGGTAATGGTTATGAGAAGTTGGTAAAAATAAGATTTAAGTTTTAAGATTTAAGGTTTTTTTATAAAATAAGATGAAAATAAAGCAAGGTAATGCAATGACAGAATATTATGAATTATGGAAAGGATTTGCTGTGATAATTATTAATTAAGATGCAAGAGATGGGAGGAGGAGGAGGAGGTCATGAAAGAAGGTAATGAAAGTGGAGAATTTGAAAACGGTTTTATTTTTACTTTTACTTTTTCTGTTTTTGTCTGTTTTTGTCTTTTTGTCTTTTTTCTTTGTAATTTTTAAAAAAATCTTTTTTCAATAAATATCATTTAAAAAAATAAAAATAAATGCCATCTCCAACTCCTTGAAAGATTCCATCAACAGTGTCTCTGAAAATTTTTACAGATCACTTGGGAAGACAGGTGAACTAATGCCAGTGTACTGAAAGAAGCAAAGGTCACCAGTGTTGAAACAATGATTCTTTAACATCAGCTTCATAGGACAAATCTAAAATAAATGTAGCATAAACACTGACAGTTGGGAAACACTGGCCTGTGAGCACTCCGATTGGAGAACAGCCTTTACCAAAGGTGTCGTGGACTTTGACGACACTTGAACTCAGGACGAAAGAGGAAAACGAACTAAGAGGAAGACACATTTGGCAAACCCTCACCATGGAATCAACTCCCGCCTGGATACTTATGTCCCCACTGTGGAAGGACATGTGGATCCAGAATTGGCCTCCACTGTCCCCTATGAACACACCATTAAGACCGTGTTCATGAAAGACACTTGGCTATGAGTGATTGTGAAAGAAGAAAAAGAAAGCATACACAGGCTTGGTACTTAGCTATACAGCTGCAAATATAACATTTTAAGTTGTGATTGTGAGTGTGTGGAAAATTCAATATATAATTTAAAACGCTTTTTTTAAAAAAGCATTTTCACAGCGTTTTCTATATGTGTCTAGATCTCATAATTTCGTATGAGCCCAGTTGCACTGTGCTAAACTGAAACAAATGGTCTTCTGCACCCAAAAAAGGAAGCTTTTGTTTCTCTCACTTGTTCCCAGGGCACACTAGAATTTCTTTCCCATCTGAGGGGGGGTGGGGTTGTGCTTTACTTATGTGGGTTGGCAAAGGGTGGTGTGATGTGTGTGTTTCTTTCCATTACATATTTCCCCAGTGTTCTGAAGACCCTGAAGACCCTTTTCATGGTGCTTTTCCCAGTGTTTTTATTAAAGGGCTTCAGAGACTGGCTACCAAGCACATGAGATTGGAGCACTCACTGGTCTTGTTTCTAAGGGAAGTTCTTCCTTTTGCATTAAAATAAAATACATCTGTATTGATTTCATATTTTTTTAAAGGTTTTTAAACATAACAATAAACAGTTTCCAGGGGCATGGAAGAGTCATTGGGTCTTGTCTTACTCACAGGAAAAGCCAGCTGAGGAGCTCATAGGGCTTTCAAGAATTGTGGACATCAAAGGCGGCTGAAGAATGCAGACCACTGGAGAGACTGCTTGTAAAAGGAACTCATTTGGTCACTATGAAAATAAGGGTAGCCCATCAAAAACCTATCATGCACTCCACCCATTATAATTTTGCCATTTCCTTCTTCCACTTTGATAATTTTTCAATGCAATTAATGGAGAATGATAAAAAAGGAAAATGTTCAACATATCACTCCCCATATTCAAGGAGTGATTTTTTTTTTTAATGCCCTTTAATTGTGATTGAAAATCACTTCAGGACTTTTTAGTTTGAAGCAGTGTACAAATTTCATAAACCAAAACCTAAGTGTGTGCATAGGATTGGAGTCTTAATTCCTTAACGCAAGGCTGACTTCAGTCCTGTGTGGTTTGCTTTCTCAAGTCTCAGTAGACATTGAAGAATTTTAAGAGTAGAAAACATGAACTGATACTCTCAATCTCTTAAGACATAAGAAAGGGATAGGAAACCTGTGGCTCTACAAATATTGTTGGACTCCAGCGACCATGAATCAAAGACAGCATGGTTTATTCTCAGAGATGTTGGCAACTGAAGTCCAACAACATCTAAAAGGGCATAGATGCCTCATCCCTGACATAAGGTATACCTTATCTAATTCACATTTAACGCCCAATTTAAAGCAGTACCATCTCTCTTTAAACAGTCTGGCACGGAAGTACTCCTCCCCTCCCCGGGGCTACCTGTGTGCTGCCTTCTTAGATCTAAAGGCAGCCTTTGACAGCGTTCCTAGAAATATTCTTTGGGAGAAACTTGCGAAACAGGGCATCGATAGAAGACTCTTATGGCTTATAAGTCAGCTCCACGAAGGTACCCTTGCCAGAGTGAGACTTACTTCTGCGGGCGACCTCACAAATTCGATACCAATAAACAAGGGAGTGCGCCAAGGATGTATTTTGGCTCCCTGCCTATTCAATATATTCATCAGCGATATGCGAGCACCCCTAGTCAACTCATCTCCAAGTACACACGCGCCTAGACTAGCGGATTACCGCTGTCCACTCCTTTTATATGCGGACGACGCGGTAATTCTATCTTATACACGTGTTGGACTAACCAGAGCTCTGAAGATCTTTGCCACGTATTGTCAACTCAACCAATTAACCATCAACCATGCTAAATCTAAGATTCTGATTTTCGCCAGAAGTCGGAGATTATTGAATGGAAGCTTGGTGGAGCAAAAATAGAGCAAGTCCTAAAATTGCAATACCTAGGAGTTATTTTTCAATACAATTTGGGGTGGAAAGCACAAATTCAACACCTACTTAACAAGGCCAAAACTCTGTCATATGCGCTCCTCCGATTTTTCTTTTCGGATGGAGCTTTGCATGTTCCCTCGGCCCTAAAGGTGTTCAAGGCAAAAGTGGTTACCGTGCTTGCTTATGCTGCCCCGCTCTGGGCCGTGATGACAGACCTTGCTCCTCTTGAGACTCTGCAAAACCAATTTCTACGTCGGCTCCTAATGCTCCCCCTGTGCGTAAGTAACGCAGCCATGCGACTAGAATTGAAGATCGCATCCTTAGAAACTTGTCTGTGGAAGCAAGTCTTCAATTATTGGTTATCATTGTGGCATAGATTACCAGACCATTACCTTGTCCAATGCTTATGGTGAGATGAATTCTCCAGCCTTTGGACTAGTAGAATTCATGCCAAACTCCTGAGTTATGGAATCTCTCCCTTAGATTCCTTAAAACTAGATCAAATTACTGCTCAAAGACTGATCCGCCAAAGACTGGATGACATCGATTTACAGCGAAATTATACGCTGGGGGGAGGTGTTTGTTCGCCCCAGAACATTGGTATCACTTTAACTTACTGCGTTCCATCATACCTCTCCTCCCTTTCGACTGTTGCCCATAGGCTGGCCTTTACCAAAGCGAGGTTTAATGTTTTTCCCTCCAATGTCCTGAGATATAGATTCTCAAAGGGCCAAGCCTCCGCCATGTGCGAATGTGATAAGGAGACGCCGGAGTCGCTTCAGCACATTATGTTCACTTGCCCCTTATTCAAGGTGCCACGGGCAAATTTGTTGGGATCAATCATACAGAAACTAGAGGGTACCCCACCAAAATTGCACCTTGCCCAAATCTTGCAGGATAAGGATACCCATACGACCCTGAAAGTGGCTAGGTTCCTGGCCGCTGTCCTTACCCAAAAGCGTTGCCAAGGAGCACCACAAGCTAATTAAGGCATAGTATGCCATTCCATCTTATAGTATTTTACTGTTATAGTAGTGTTTTAGCGGCTGTTTTTCCCCACGTGCACAAGCGGTTATTTATGTCTTGTTTTTATCTGTATGGGCCTACGGCCGTAATAAACTATTATTATTATTATTATTATTATTATTATTATTATTATTATTATCATCTCTTTAAACAGTCATGTCTTCCTCCAGAAAATCCTGGGAAGTGTAGCTTATAAAGGGTGCTGAGTGTTGTTAGCAGACTCCTATTCCCTGCACAAAGATACAGTTCCCAGAGTTCCCTGGGAAGAGGGATTGTTAAACCACTCCTATAATTCTTATAGGTCTGTAGAGAGAACAGGTGTCTGCATCCATAAGAAGCCTCAGACTGAGTGCCTGCTCCTTCAGGGAGAGTGCAGTTCTATACAGGGCAAGCAAATGAGCAATCTATAAGTGACACAAAATTGCACGAAGAAATCACATCTAACAATTGCACGGAAATCAAGTCGGATAGGCTAGTGGTCTGACTCTGTATAATGCCGCTTCCAAAATTCCTAAGGGATCCAACATATGGGGTGGAGTTGCACATGTGTCCTTGTTCTCCACCCTCATACAGTGGGGATTGTGTGAAAGCAAATGGCTGAAAAGGCCTTCCATTATCGTCCAACCCATACTACTTCAATCTACAGATTACAAGTGTGTGTGTGTTTTTTTTTCAAATTAACTTTAATATTTCATGACATATCTATCGCAGAATCCAGAGCTTAACAGAAAATACTGTATTCATTAGCCCCAAGAAAATCTATTTCTCCATTCCTGTGACTTGTGAAGAGAACTGGATGACTTCTCTCTTTATTAATAATGCTGCCCTTTGTTGCTTGCTTTTTATTTTATTTTATTTTATTTTATTTTATTTTATTTTATTTTATTTTATTTTATTTTATTTTATTTTATTTTATTTTATTTTATTTTATTATATAACACTATGCAAAAACTGTCACCCAAGTCTCCCTGAAGTGATTGAAGGCACTCAAATTAAGTTTTGGGTTTCTGTAATTTTCCCCCACTAAAGAGGGTCAGTGCCTGAGGTGAACTAATTGTGAATCTGTCTTTGGAAAAAGCTGAAGCATTTCCAGAAAATTCTGGATATTTCCATACAATATACAGCCATTGTTCCTACGTTCCTAGGTACATACAGTCTACTGTATGATCACTTTTCTTAACACATATTTCATTCCTATATATCACCAATCTATATATTCCTATTCCAGCCGTGTAGACATGGCACATTATTCAAGAATCAGTGGAGACTACTTTTTTATCTGGTCGGCACATAACCTAGACCTATGGCATATTTTTGCCTCTCAAAAGCGCATTTTGAAAATTGGATTCGTTCAAAACACAGTGGCTCTTTGCAGATTGATTCTGAATTACTCTCTACTGTCCATTTAAAATCAGATGTAGCCTTTCCCAAGAAAAAGGTGTGCTATTACACCTGCCGAATGACATTGTGGCTGGCCATATAGCAAGAATGCAAGGGGATAGTTTTCAAATACTTTATTTATTTGTTTGTCTCTTTGTTTGTTTCTATATCTCCCTTCACCCAAGGATCACAGGGCTGTTTATAATATAAAAACACAAAAATGCATAACATAGTAACAAATGAAAACAATTATCTGCCTCCGTTTAAAAGGCAATAGATTGTTTAATTAGCCAAAGGCCTGGGGGAAGGGGTGGGTTTTCAAACACATATCAAGTAACCATACCCACCAGTCTGGACAGCAGGATCTGTAATCAATCTAGATTGGAAGTAGCATGAAGAATCCTATACAGAAAAAAACCTACCTATTTGTTCCACAAATGTTTGTGTGTGCAGCCTCTATATCAGTGGCTTTCCATTCATGTTCCATATATTATATCCAGTTTCAAATGCTCGTTGTCCCTATTTTCAAAAAGGGGAAAAGAGAGGACCCAAATAATTATCGCCTAGTCAGTCTGACATCAATACCAGGGAAGATTCTGGAGCAGATCATTAAGCAAATAGTCTGTGAGCACCTAGAAAGGAATGCTGTGATCACCAATAGTCAGCATGGATTTCTGAAAAATAAGTCGTGTCAGACTAACCTGATCTCGTTTTTTGACAGAATTACAAGCCGGGTAGATGAAGAGAAAGCAGTGGATGTAGCCTACCTTGATTTCAGCAAGGCATTCGACAAGGTGCCCCATGATATTCTTGTAAAGAAGCTGGTAAAATGCGGTCTTGACTCTGCTACCACTCAGTGGATTTGTAACTGGCTGACTGACCGAACCCAAAGGGTGCTCATGAATGGTTCCTCTTCATCCTGGAGAAGAGTGACTAGTGGGGTGCCACAGGGTTCTGTCTTGGGCCCGGTCTTATTCAACATCTTTATCAATGACTTGGATGATGGACTCAAGGGCATCCAGATCAAATTTGCAGATGACACCAAACTGGGAGGGGTGGCTAACACCCCAGAGGACAGGATCACACTTTAAAACGACCTTGACAGATTAGAGAACTGGGCCAAAACAAACAAGATGAACTTTAACAGGGAGAAATGTAAAGTATTGCACTTGGGCAAAAAAATGAGAGGCACAAATACAAGATGGGTGACACCTGGCTTGAGAGCAGTACATGTGAAAAGGATCTAGGAGTCTTGGTTGACCACAAACTTGACATGAGCCAACAGTGTGACACGGCAGCTAAAAAAACCAATGCAATTCTGGGCTGCATCAATAGGAGTATAGCATCTAGATCAAGGGAAGTAATAGTGCCACTGTATTCTGCTCTGGTCAGACCTCACCTGGAGTACTGTGTCCAGTTCTGGGCACCACAGTTCAAGAAGGACACTGACAAACTGGAACGTGTCCAGAGGAGGGCAACCAAAATGGTCAAAGGCCTGGAAATGATGCCTTATGAGGAACAGCTAAGGGAACTGGGCATGTTTAGCCTGGAGAAGAGGAGGTTAAGGGGTGATATGATAGCCATGTTCAAATATATAAAAGGATGTCATATAGAGGAGGGAGAAAGGTTGTTTTCTGCTGCTCCAGAGAAGTGGACACGGAGCAATGGATCCAAACTACAAGAAAGAAGATTCCACCTAAACATTAGGAAGAACTTCCTGACAGTAAGAGCTGTTTGACAGTGGAATTTGCTGCCAAGGAGTGTGGTGGAGTCTCCTACTTTGGAGGTCTTTAAGCAGAGGCTTGACAACCATATGTCAGGAGTGCTCTGATGGTGTTTCCTGCTTGGCAGGGGGTTGGACTCGATGGCCCTTGTGGTCTATTCCAACTCTATGATTCTATGATTCTATGTCAGTGAAAAATAGTTTCTGGGAAACACAGGCAGAAAAGTGCTATTCCACTCAAATCTTGCTTGTGTGATTCCCTTAGATATTTGGTTGGCCACTGTGAGAACATAATGTTGGGCTAGATGTTTTACTCAAAAGAGCTTGTCTCCCTCTCTTAAACTGAGAGGTGTGTGAATGCACACTGATAAATTTAGTATTAATTGCTTGAAATTTATAATTTACCAGTAATTTATTACATTAAATTAATTAATTAATTAGAAATTCCTACTTTCAAATTTTACTTTGGACAAATTCATTGGTAATTGTGTGGACTGTGAGCTCCTTTTCAGCTTTTAGTTCTTCTCATCCCAAAATCAGCTTTAAAGGTCCCCAGCTTTAAAGGCCTTCAGCTTGGCAGGGTTCTCACATGTTCAGTTTTCATACCAATGGTCAACTAAATGCTAATGGAAATAATGTAACCCCCAGCTCACCCTAAAACTAATTGCTGCCCTAATTGCTGTCCCTGCAGGAAAACCACTGCAAACTATCATTATGAAATTTAGCAGGATTCATGCCCTCAGATAGAGCGATGTTACGTGCAAATATCATTCAATTCTGCTTTCTCTCAAAATTAAAAACATTTCTTTTTCATAAAGTTCGGGGTTTTTTGGTGGAGAGAATGAAGCCATATCAAAAAGACTCACGCAGAGCAAGCTGTTTTCCAAGGTGTTGAATCAGGATCCACACCAAACCCTGTGGCCAGTAAAGGTAAAAAGGTAAAGGACCCCTGGAATGGTTAAGTCTAGTCAAAGGTGAATATGGGGTGTGGCACTCATTTTACTTTTCAGGCCTAGGGAGCTGGCATTTGTCCACATATATACCCCTACATAGGACAGGGCACATATGGTTCTGTCCTTCAAGACTTCACTGCCACTTTCCACCCCACCACTAACTGTAACCTAAGGCAGCTGCACTACTGTGCCTTATGGTAGCACCAGCCCTGAATAAAGCCTCTAGTATTTAGGCAATGGAGTATTTCAACCAAATTTTAAGCAAGCACATGTTGCACCCACCCAGGGCTGTCTTACCCATGAAGTAAGGTGAGGTGACCAGATCAGGTGGCAGGATCCACAGGGGCAGGATCCAGCCTCCAATGAATGCATTGCCTGCATTCCCTGGTGGATGGGAGTGCCATTTTGTGGTTTGCCTCAGGTTCCAAAATGTCTTGGGCTGGGCCAGCAACCACCCACTTATCACAATGCTCATGTGGTTCCCTTTTGATTCTCTTCAGGGTGGCAAAGCTTGTTCAATCATATTATACCACGACAGCAGCTTAGGGGCAGGCAAAAGGTCATAACCTCCACCAAGTGGTACCTGGGGCTTTAAGTCTATCTGTGCCTCATGCTTCTTTGGCCCAAACAATGTGTATTTAATTAGCATCATTTTACCTTCACAGTGTGTTTTCCTAGTTGACAGCTTCTGGCACCAAAAAGAATGTCCTTGAGGGGAAAGTCAGGCCTATTGACTTGTGCATGCTGTTTGACTTAGCGTTCAAGTATTCTGAAGGAGCAGCTTGAAATAATGAAAGACAGAGCACTGTCGAGCCATCTTAACTGACAGTGTCAGGTGGGTCGAAGCTATTGAACAGTTCCTATTAAATTAGCTTAACTTCATCTCGTATAGTTAAAGCTGGAAGCTGACAAATTAGTTGCTTTTTGTATATAAAAGAGGAAAGCCACAATGAGACAACTGTTCACTAGCATGACGACAGCAGATAAGTCACGTCAAAAGGTCAATAAGAACCTGCCCATGGAAGAACTGCAAATGTTTTGCTTATGTTGTCAATATGCTCAGCCTCAAATAGTGAAATATTTATTCCTCCAGCTGACAAGTTCATTGCTGCTACAAGGGACCAGTAGTTAATTAGAATGCTTCATCTTAAATTAGATTTCAAATTTTCTTTTGTTTCTTTTTTAAACTTTTAAACTATTTCCCCCACAATCTCATGCTCTGTACAAATAAGAGTCTAAAGAACTACGAAACTGATTCCATGAACATGAGTTACAGACCTGCTCCAGGTGGAGAAGCCAAATTACAATTTGGACTTTGGGCTAGTGTGGTCCCAGTTCTCACTCTCTTTTCTGTCATATACTCTTATTCCCTCTCTGCCTTCTTGGTACAATAAATTTGCACCATCCATACTTTGCCTCCAAAGTGAAATTAACTTCAAAATATAGTTTCCTATTGTGGCTTGAAGGCAAATTATGGTTTGTGGCACCATACTGCCCAGTTTTGATGTCATGGCAAATTATGGTTTGCTTATTCAAGGGAAAGAATGAGGGATCAGAAAATCAGAATATATGAGGTGGAGGGGAGAAACATGCGAATCTAAGAACCATTGATGACAGCTATTGTGTCTGAACTAGCCTTAGAGTTGCTATTTTTCCCTCAAAAACAGACATCTGATCATGACAAACCTATCTTTAATCTGGGGAAATGTAAGATACCTATAAGAGCCCTTGCTAGATTAGACCAATGGCCATCTAGACCAGCCTCCTCCTCTTGCGGTAGCCAGCCGTATACCTATGGGAAGACCACAAACAGCACAGAAACACAACACCACTTCCCCTACATTGATCTCCAGCAACTGACATCCTGAAGCATACTGCCTCCAACAGTGGTGGTAGTTCATAGCTGTGAAGACTAGTACCCATGCATCGTCTTTTTCAGCAGAAAATGGTCTAATCTCTATGTGGAATTGAATGTGATCATTGTTGCAGAGCCAAGTGGGCTGTCTAACATAACATCTTGACCATTATTGTGCGATTGGTCTCAGCTGGTGAAGACTAAGGGTGTGGACAAGGAGCTTGCAGGAGTTTAGCCCACAGCATGCTTCTTCCACCCTTTCCAATCATCTAATAATAGCCTGGTGAATCTCTCCAGAAAGATCATTTCCTAATCTATCATTTCCTTGGTGACCTTGTGTTGTCACCAAGACTTTGAGTTTGCATGGTGCCTGTGTTGGAACTTTTGATTGATTTGATGATGCTTGTTTTGACTCTATTATGTAATTTCCGATATGCTGTATTATTATTTTTTCCAAAGAAATATTAATTTTCTCTTATAGAACATAGGCATTCACACAAAGAAAAAACATTACACTTAAAACCACATAAAAACACCACAGCAACAAAAAATTAAAATAAAAGAATTGTTTCTTCTTGTTTCCTGGTTAAATTACATTGCTAAATGACTCCCTTGACACCCTCCAATCTGAATTTCATTGTATCACATATTTAACAGTTTCCAATTTCATATTTATAACACAAATATCTTCTTTCAGTTACAAACTTCTTGTCTTTACTTTCTATTATAATCCATAATGTTCACTATTACTATTATATTTCTATCCCTAGGCCTGATTTGTTACTTCCAAGAATTTTTTTGTTATCTTATATTACAATATCTAGCCAAATATTCTTTAAATTTCTTCCAATCTTCTTGTGTTTCCTCCTCTTTCTGGTCACGGATTCTTCCAGTCAGGTCTGCCAGCTCCAAAAAGTCCAACATCTTCACCTGCCATTGTTCTATTGTCGGTATTTCTTGCAATTTCCAATTTTTGGCTAATAAGAGTCTTGCTGCTGTAGTGGCATACAAAAACAGTCTAACATCATTCTTGGGCAATTCCAATCCTAAATTTGTGATATGTTATAGATGAGAAGAGGTGTTGATGACCAACAACAACTGATGGGCCACAGATTCTCCATCTCCCCAACTCTGATTTAGCAGGTATGGATGCAAAGAGGAATCCACATGAAGATCTGTTTCTTCCCTTTAACATAAATCACAAAGAATTTGGTCCTTGGGTTTATACAGGTGTCGGTGGATGTCATAGCCGATGTAAAATAAGACTTTACATACCTTGAGAATCTAATGTTGCTGGTTAGCTCAGTTGGTTAGACCAGGCTTCCTCAACCTTGGCCCTCCAGATGTTTTGGACCTACAACTCCCATGATCCCTAGCTAGCTGGACCAGTGGTCAGGGATGATGGGAATTGTAGTCTCAAAAAATCTGGAGGGCCGAGGTTGAAGAAGCCTGGGTTAGACCATGGTGCTGATAATGCCAAGGTCATGGGTTCAATCTCCATATGGGCCAAATGTTCATTCCTTCGTTGCAGTGGGTTGGACTAAATAAACCTTGTGTACTTTCCAACTCTACAATTCTATTATTCTATTGGAGTGGGGTGTTTCTGTTTCCTTCAAAGTTCAAATTATCGTTCCCAGCTAGAGCTTATGCAATAGCAAGGTTAAATTGATTTCACCACTCTTTTGTCACACTGTTCTCCTCCATTTCAACTTCGATGTGCTCACTGCAGCACCCTATCTGGCAGAGAGACTCCGGCACCACTGCTGGCATAGTCATTTCAAACTCTTTAAATCTGAAGGCTTTGATCCCAAATAAACATTGTTTGCTGGCTAAAAGGCTGCATTCTTCCCCTCCTCCCATCTGCAGGGAATAATCTCTGGTAAGGACACACTGCCCTTTCTTGGCACTAAGCCTGTTCTGAAAGAAACACACTGCTAATTATTGCCAAGTTAACTAGTGCCGTTTTGAATAAAGTCATGCTTTATTACAAGCATGGAGAAATGTGAAAAAGCTCTTAACTATGCTTACTTGCAGTTATATATCATGAGTGCAAGTGGGACCTGCTAGGAATGGGGGACAAATTTGACACAGTTCACATTTCAAGGTGAGTCTATTTCATTTGCACCTCTCTGAAACAATATGCAAACTGATATATAGCCACCCTTTGAAATTCACAGGCCAGGAGACAGCACCAGCCCCTGCTCTCATCATACCCCTGCTCAACAAACACAAGAAGAATCTCATTTCTTGTGGGCACAGATGACAATTTTGTGGGAACTCCAGAACTGAATGCTGCAAGATCAGACTGTCCTACTTCCTAGAAGAAAATATACTAGGAAACAACAACAAAACTAATTTCTAGAACATACAGAATACTGCTAAAATAGGAGGCTTAAAACAAATTAGTTAAGGCAGCAATGATACACTGGGCATCAAGTATGGGCATCAACATTGAAATTTCAGTTTGGGAAAAGCGATGGAATAAAACGATAAATTTCTCAGCTTGCTATTCGAGAATAGACTAAAGATGGTTTATAGGTGGTGTATGGCACCCAGCAAACTCGCTAAAATGGATAAAAGAGGGTCCAAACTGTGTTGGAAATGCTCAGATAAATAAATAAATATATAAATGAAAAGGAGCACTGCAGAGTACCGTTTTCACTTCTGAAAGGAATATTCCCTTTCACTTTCACAGATCCCTCAGGAATCCTCACAGCCTCCTCAGCCACACCCTTTCCCCTGGGTCACATCCCTCACTATCCCTGCTTCCTGCTCCCATTTTTGTGTTTTTGTTCTCAAACTCCACTTGGTTTCCCACATGGGACGTCAACAACTATGTGATTCCTCCATTGCAAGGTAACATTTTCCCCTGTTGTTAATGGCCACTTTTGTCCCTGGCCTCACCCACCACTAACACTTGGCCCACGGAAGTCTGCTCTGTCAAATTTGACTTTGGGGTGTGTCCCTCAGGTTTTTTATAAAAAAAAATTTCCACAGAATGTTGGCATCACACAGGGTGCAGCTGAAATTTGAGACCCCAAGATCTTCCACTGTTATTCTGTCCACTAAATCTCCCTTTAGCCATGAAAATGACAGGGTGCTTAAAGTGTGTATATGTGTGTGTGGGTTTTTAAGGGAGGAAATAAAGAAGTTACTGTTTATTTAAGAAAAGTATTCATTATAAGTGAGTAAACTTCTGAAGTTAAAAATAACTATTATTATTCCACCTATGGCTTTCTAATGCTAACCAATCTTAAACACTTTGTCAACCTATGGAGCCTGTCAGTTCAACATAATTGAAGAAAATAAAAGTGTTGCCCTCTCCGCAGCATAGTTAAGAATCATATTTGGTTCGGAATCAGCAAGCAAGGGCATGCATTCCTTCCATGTAAGTGCCAACACTGTGTGAGTAGTTTTATCAAACGAGCAGTTTAACATATTTAGGAACTAGGAAAGCAGTCTGGCCGCATCAGCATCCTGCCGGGGGAAAAACACAACCTCCTATTTAAATAAATAATCTGGAACACTTAAGTGCACCTGGTGGGCAAAGAACTGACATATCGCTTTAATGTGAGCATGCTGGCAGCAGGGTAATAAACGAACTGTTCGGCTTCTGATGAGTGTCTTGTAAGGTATGGAAATAGAAGCAGTAAAATATAACTCTTTCAGGTGGCATATTCTGTGAGCTCTGCCTGCTTGCTCCAGTCAGCCTTCTAGAATAAGAGTTTCTTCTCCTCTCTTCAATCAATACCACATTGCAGGAGGTGGAATGTTCAGGTATGACACCTTGGGTAGTCCATGACAACTAGGCAGTCCATCTTGAGTAGTAAATAAGGTGCACCAGTGTGTCTCTATAGCAGTTTATGTACATAAAAAGAGCTCATTTTCCCAACCTTATGTTCAAGGTTTAGTTTATTTTAGTTTATATTGCTCATAGAATACACATTTTGTATAATCTATTGATTTTTGCAAGTGACATCTCCTAATATAATGCATTTTTGTAAGTTATTTTCATTAATATGCATGTTTTTAATCACATTTGCCTGTATTGTGTCTCACATACTGTTTTGGAAGTACAATCACTCTCACTAACCCATGATCCTTGCTCAGTGGGAGAGCATCTGAAATTGAAGAAGCAATGAATTTGTGGGTTGTGTTTCAAACACTTTGCATTTACGGTGGGAATTTAAGGAAGGGTCATAGCTTAGATGTAAAGTATCTGATTTGTATGCAAAAGATCCTAGGTAGAGCTCAAAGAGACTGCAGCCAGTCAGGGTAGACAACACTATGAGCTGGATGGACCAGTGTCTGACTCAGTAGAAGGTGTTTCCCTATGTCCCACACTGTTAGTCAATTGAAGAAAAGAGAAATGCCCTTTGTCTTGTCTATCTCTTGGAATTATCTGGGCAGCAAGAAGCAGAGTGATTATTATTACTGTACTGATACCAATAGATGTCAACAGGTTTGCAACAATTATGATATATGGAAATAGTCTCCAATAGATTTTGGACCATTGCTTTTAGCCAACATCTCCTAACAGGGAAAAGGAACATGGGTTGAGGTCCACTGCCAGTCACTAGACAATACTGAGCTAGATGGAGCAAAGGTCTGACTCAGTATAAGGCAGCTTTCCGAGTTCTTAAAATTCAGGCTGAATCCAAATTCTTCCCATCCCAACTAAAGTATGGTGTCTTCTCCTCCCTACACAGTTCAGGGAATAATGTCCGAGAGGCATTCAACTTTATTATGTATCCAGGTTCAAAGTGAGTTATCTGTGGGTCTCTTTGAGATCCTTTTCCTGTTTGCAAGTAAGCCTATGCAGGATTTATCCTGGAATGGCAGAATAGTCACCGCAAGGAAAAATTAAGGATGAGTGAAAACTCCTGGGAAATTTTGCTCGTGTTATACAAACTATTTTTGGCTAAGCAATAAATTTGTTGGTGGTTCTGTCTGGACATTGCCTCAGTGTTTTTGCTGTAGGTACAACCTGATGGCAAGGCGAAGTAGCACAACTTGACTTCCAGGCTCTTTACATCTCACTATGCTGGCAAGGTTGTAATAATGAAAACTGCAAGAAGAGCTTTCTTAATTGATTATAGCAAGACCAATGAAGAGCCCTGCGGCATTGGAAAGGCTAACCAGATGCAACGTGGCATGAACTTCCTAGGCTACATCCCGGCTTATCAGCATATTTATTCATCATCCTAATAACTTCTGTTTCCTCCAAAGAACACAGAATATGTTATAGCCAGTTTGGAGCAGGATCCCAGAAGTGCACAAGGTCAGAAGTTCTTAAATTCACAGTAGATTCAAGACATCTTAACATGCTACTCACATGTAGAAGGTATGCATGTTGAAGTGGGGCTTAGGGCTGAACAGTCCAATGTCTGGTTGCAAATCATGTGGTGCCAGATAAAGAGCCCTCTGAGATGCTCAAGAGGACAGAAGGAATGAAAATGGCAAGAAAGCAGAGACTGGCAGTTTCTGCATTAAGCTAGATGACCTGCAAGGTACCTATCAACTTATTTTTCCCCATTCCAGTTTGTGCAAAAGATATTTCCGAGTGATGAATTTGAGAGAACAAAAGATCCCTGGGATAAGTGACTGGAGATCAGATAGGCAAGAAAGCATCCCTCATGTACACTTTATAAGAATGGAGATCAGGGTTGTGCACACAAGCAACAGTCATGGTCTGTTTGTGGTGGCTGGAGGGATGCTGCAATCGACTGAGGGTATGCTGGACATTCTGTACTGACTCTCTGTTTTCAGAACATTTCATATGCACTTCTGTTTCCATGGTAGCCATGAATCTGAATGAAACAGAATTTAATAGACTGCATGTTAGCCTAGAAAGCTTTGGTGTGGAACATCAAATGACCAGCCTTCTGTCCCAGAACTGAAGACTGCCAAGACAATGTTTCTCAGTTATTATACACACACATTTTGTGTGCACTCTCCTGGTTTCTTTTGGCAAATTCCTTTAAAAAAAGCAAAACTGCAAATCACTAGCCAAATGCACTAGCCAAGCAAATGAAGTTATTGTTTGAGAAATCTGGTGCCATAGCTGTGTCAAAGGGGAGAAATAAGAACAGGTGCCAGTACAGGCACATCTGAGAATGAAGGTTTCCTAAAATTGAAACAGACTCTGCTAACAATGCCTTATTTTATGATTTCCATTCTCATTGTTATGGCACTGAAAACCTGTATCTGTTGGCTGGATCAGGCCACCACATCCAGTATGCTAACAACAATCAGTCAGATAACTATGCAATGTTTGTAAGAGAACTGAAACACAGCTATCCCTTGAAATTCACACCTCTCTCTCTTTTTTGTACTAGTCTGTACAAAAATGTATACACTAGGGTAAAATGTGCATAAAAATGCACATATTAGTCAAATTACGTACAAAATATATTCTGTTAAGGAGAAATGCTTGCAAAAATGTGTATATTAAGCAAAACTGTTTATAAAATCATGTTTATTAGATGAAGTTAGCACTAAAATACTGAAAAAATGGGATTTAAAAATTCCTTTAAAATCATTAAAATCCAGTAATAAATATTATTTTTTTAAAAAAATAAATAAAATAATTTAAATCCTAAATTTAGGACTTTCGGGTTGGCAGAGGGAATCTGCTCGGCGGGGCTTGGGTCCTGCCGCGCCGGCGACGCGGGACCCTCAAAAACCACGGGCGCGGAAGCCCGTGGACCTGGTGACTCGGCGGGCACCGTTTGCGCCCCCCCAACCCGCGAAGGAGCCTTTTTAAAGGCTGCGGAGCAGGGGACAGGGAGCGGCGCAGTGCTGTGAGTCTTCTGCTTCCCCTGCCGAGCGAAGCCGCATGCCATTCGTTGGAGAGCACTGACTTTTTCTTCTGAAAATTTGGATTAAAAACTAAAAGCAACAACCCGTGAGTAAATTTGGAAATTGGACTAAAAATTTTCTTGGATTTGATACGAGCGGGGGAGGTGCAAAGAGGAAGTCCGTCTCCCCCCCATTGTAAACAATTTAAAGCAAGGAGTTGACAACTAAGGTCGAGAGAAGAGCCTTTTCCTTATTGGATAAAAGTTATTAATTGCACGGATTGACAGTATAAGTAATTGTGCTGGAGGATGGGAGTTAATTTTTTGAGTTAAGGTGCCATCCCTCCCGGGACCGGGAGCGATCCACAAGAGGAGCCTGTGGAGGAGACACAGAAGATTTAGACAGCTGTCAAATCAGCTATCAAAGTCAGAAAAAATAGAGAACTTTGTTTTTGATGTTTTTGCCGGTTACATTAGACACAATATAGTTACAAGTTGTTGAAAATAAAGAAGATCTGAAACAAATTAACTGGACTTTTGGGTTGAAAGTGAAAGGAATACCAAACAACCAGAATCCCTCTAGAGGGGGTTCAGGGACATTACAAGAATGGAAATAGGTCGGAAAATACTAGCTGACCTGGATGAGGTTGCTGTTCTCTTGGGAAAGTTGCGAAAGCTGTATGAGCAAGGTCATGTTTTGTCTACAGCTGCTATAACTTTGAAGTCAACAGCAAATGTATCTACGGAGTTGGAAAAGGACTTGAGGTTTAAAATCCAGGCAGCTGAACAAGAAAAGAAACTTGAGAAAATTGAGGAAGTGAAGAAAGAGATATCTGTCGAACAGGAGGATCAGAAAGGAGGGGCTGCAATGTTGCAGAAAGTAAAGGAGAGCCGGAGGCCGGTCAACATGGATATAAAAGAAGACAAGGACTGGATGAGGAAAATTTGGTATGAACTTAAAAATGAGGAACGGAAAGATCTCCTTTGGTGGGGATCTGAAGATTTATGGACTACAAATTTGATCAAGGTGGAAGTTGGAGCTTTTGGACTATCTGGACCTAAAAAGATTAAGAAACAGGATTTGCGCTCCACCTTTAAATATGGAGGCCCAGCTGGAAGGAACATGGGCATTATAGGGATAGTGCCCCTCCGAGACTTGGTGTTAAATATAAAGGACTTCCAAAGAAACCGGCAGAGAGGGACTGAGAGAGATTTAAGGGCCTCAGACGTGAGGTTGCCAGGCTGATAGTAGCACTAATGGACTAAGATCTGGGGATCGAATCCGGGGAAGGGAGGATGGGGTTTGGAAATCCAAAGGGCGTCTGGCTTTTTTATCCTTTTTTATTTTTGTGTTGTTATCACTATAAAAATGGGGAATTCGTGGAAGGGGAACTGGGTCGACCTTAGAAAAAAAAATTTTAAGCATAAATGATTGATCTATATAAGTTAAAGTTGTTAGGTAAATTGAATTAAATATAATAACAAAGTAAGGCAAAAGTTTAGGGATATAGAACTTGTTGAACAAATATTTCGGCATGGAATACAAGAAGGGGAGGCGAGGGGAAGTTCTGGAAAAAAAGTTATTGAAAATTTGGAGGGTAAAGGTTGATTTTTTTCTTTTCTTCTTTTTTCTTCTTCTTTTTTTTCTTTTTCTTTCTTGCTTTTTGTATTATTTGAAACTCTAATAAATATTATTAAAAAAAATAAATAAATCCTAAATTTAAAAAATGTGGTGTTTGTTTGTGTGAAATCCAAGTTGTTGTGGAAATGTGGAGAACTGAATTTAAGACTGGAAAAAACTGAGCAACTTGGAGAACTGAAATGGACAGATTTATCCATCCTTAGTTGCAAACAAATCACACATCAACCTATGGAACACAAGCATGGGTGAAAACATTGTCTTCAGTTGTTGCATACCCCCTATCACACACACACACGCGTGTGTCAATGGGGAGGAGTGCAGCTAAATCTTTCATGGACACTCTTATTCAAAGACTGTCCATTCACAGACTGTCCTTCACCAACTGTCCATCTCCTTCATCTGCATGGTAGAGCATCTTCATCACATGCAAAATTCCCCAGCTTCTATCCCTGACACCTCCAGATAGGGTTGAGAGAGAACCCCATCTGAAACCCTGGAAAACCACATGCAGTCAGTATGGGCAATCCTGAGATATGCCTCACTCAGCCTAAAGGCTTGCAGTTTCCCACAGGCACCTGGTCAGTCACTGTAAAAAGAGGAATCTGGAATAGATCCAGCAGGATCTTATTATGTTCTGAGGCAGATTCTTATGTTCCTATGAGCCTGAGATTGGCACAAATCCACAAGACAGTGGTTTACCTGGCTTAATCCATTCACAAGGTAGGGAAGGGACACAAGAAATACTGCAAAAATGATAAAAAGCAATTAAGCTACACTCAATGTGAACGAAGGTTACAATGAACCAAACAGAGATTCTTCTCCTTCCATCCCCGCCCTCAGTTTTCTATTGTGCATTCTAGTTTGGAGGAGACATGCCAGAGTGCGGAATTTTATTTGAGTCTGACGGTGACATTAATATCCCTAGACTCCTGATAGATTTTTAGTCTACTGTTTTATTCATTCCGTTGACCACCTTTGTGTGGTCTGACAGCAGTGCACTTATTAAGCCAAGAGTTATCTATAAGATGTTATCCCAACTTCCACAATCATACAAAGTCAGCATCTAACCATTTGAAAACAGGTCTGTGCCTTGTCATGGATTTTTAGAGACCCTTATAAGACCAGACTATCATATTGGGGATGTTGGGAGCTGCACCCATATTTCTGAGCTTTTTTCTTTTCTTTTTACAAGCAGGCATTTAGCTGTTATGGCTGTGGAGCTATGCATGGAAACACACTTGCATTAGCATTCTCAGGTTATGACCTCCAGCAGCAGGACCCACCAGGGCTCATTCTTGTCCTTGTGTCACTTTCAAGCTGGGTCAGGGAATCTGCATTTTAAATTTACCACAATGCCTTGGAATGCCCTGGAAAAGCACCACTCCAGGACATTTGCTTATTTTTTTTTATTTACTATAATTTATTTAAAGCCTTTGTTACCCCAGCACCCTTCAGCCCAAAGAGTTTCCCAAACAGTGCCAGCCCAAGGCTTTTTGGCACCTGAGGAGAACCACAACATGCCACGTCCCTCTCCACCAAGGAAGAAGGGGTGAGTGAAGAGCTACACCGGGAACAAGGGAGGAGTTAATATCTACATTGGGATCTACTGCCCCTGTGCATCTTTCTGCCTGAGGCAGTCGCCTTACCTTGTCTCATGGATGGGTCAGCCCTGCTCCCAAAGCACCTTACAGAATCAACTGTGAAATGACTCAACACAGCCTTTTTAAAAATACAGATACTGTAAGAACTGAGCATGTGCAGAATCAGCTGCTCTCACAGGCGTCCCTTAATTAAAGACACATATAGCTTTCTATATTATCTTCTGGAACTTTCACAAACTTTTAAGTTTCTCATGTTCCGGCAGGGTCCAGGAAAACATTTCTGCCCTTAAAACAGACATTCAGGCCTGCTTAAGCCATGAGCCAGATTTTTCTTGGCCAGAGTTTGCTTCCATTCCACTCTGTTGCTGTCTAGGATGTTCACCTTCACCATGCATACAGATTCATCCCCATCCCATAATGAGCTGAGTAAAAAGCTGTTTCTGGCAATTCATCTACTGAGATGCCTTGCCAACCACTGCTGCTTAGGAGCCATTACAGGCAAAAACTGTGACAAATAAACACACCCACCCACCCTAAAAAGGTCCCATAATTTTCTATCCCATAACAACTCAAAAACAAATTGAGCATGTATCCCAAATTTCTTTCTCTAAATTTTAATGGCTTAATGCCACCCGACTCATTTTTTACCCCTTTTTAGATTTTAATGTTTAATGAAATTATTGTAAAAATAATGTAACACTATACTAATTAATTAGTTTCCTTATATATTTCTACAGAGGGCACAGTGTCGCAGATTCATGGCAATTATAATCAAGTTTTAATTTTCCATTACCACTAATTAATGTTGACTGTTCATGTTTCATTAATGCTGCTTCTGCTGACACTGAGGGTTAGTTTTTTGTGTTTTTTAAAAACTCTGGAATGATGAGAAGTTAAGACTCTTTACTCAGGTGGAAAATCCCTTGCAATACCCAGAACATTGTGGGGTTGTTTTTTTAAGGAAAAGGTCTCATTTTGAGTTATGAGAAACTTTTAAAAGTTACAATTCTTTGATAAAATAACTCATGAGTATAAATTTTCTAGAATTTATCCGTAAGTTTGTTTCTATGTATATAGGACTCAGTCAAGACCAGGTGTTTCTTTCTCCATATCAAATTGTAGTTGATGAAAGGAAATACATACATAAGATGCTGTACCACGAATCCTTTTTTGAGTGGTTGCTGTAATAGACAGGCATGACTACCCCTTTACAATATCCCTCCCCTTTCGATTCTCATGATTCTGCCTGAAGGCAGAAATCTTGTAAGGACCTATCGTTGTATAATAATTTCATGCCTCATTGCATGTGAAGGATGGTGACACCTTTCCTCTTCCATGGTACTTATCTAAAGCAAAAAACGTCTCCAGCCTACATCTCTCTCTATCCTATGTATGTCTTGTGGCTTTTGTTCTAAGCATGTGCAATGGTTGTGGTGGTGGGAGGACAGCTTCCACTGGCCTCAAAGGTCCTATTAAAAGGTTAAAAAGCAAGCCAAGTGGGAAGCTCTTCATATTTTCACCCCTGCAAAATAATGCCACTAAAAATGGTCTAAAATTATTCCAGTCTTAGCTAGAACCATGACCATCCCGGAATCTCAATGCCATTCCAGCAGTATTACCCTTTGTTGCTAAAGGGTTGAAAGATCATTTCTTCATAGAGGCATAATGGGCATTTCACAATCCTTAATGGAAGCATTATAAGGTACCACTCTATCACTTGATCAGTCACACGGCTTTTCACATTGCCATCTTTTCTGTTGGGCTGACGAGCAAAATTGACGCCTTCTGCTGCAGACATTATTAATGCATCTACAAGTATTGAAAATGTCTGTAGGTCAGTTCAAGAGGTCAGAGTTTCAGAAGCACTTCAAATAATGATATTTTAATGTGTCTCTAACTTGCCATGCACAAGCTCCAGAGAGTACAATTAAGTTCAAGATTCCGGTTACAATTATCCTGAGCACATACTTTCAAACAAACGTATGTTGGATAGAAACAGACTTGTTCAATACTTATCTACTACAGTGGTACCCTGGTTCTCAAACACCTTGGTACTCAAACAAGGTGGAACCCAAACACTGCAAACCTGGAAGTGTTCTGGTTTGCGAACCTTTTTCGGAAGCCAAATGTGCTCCGTTTTGAGTACTACACTTCTGATTAGAGTGTTACACTTCTGATTTGAGTGCCACGCTTCCATTTTGAGTGTTATGCTGAGTTCTGTCTGTTTTGGCTATTTATTTTGTGTTTCTGTTTTTGTGGCTTTTTTTGTGTTTTTGTGACTGTGTGGAACCCAGTTCAGCTACTGATTGATTGTGTGACTGCAGTACATTGTTTATTGCTTTCATTTTATGGATCAATGGTCTCTTTAGATAGTAAAATTCATGTTAAATTGTTGTTTTAGGGGTTGTTTTTAAAAGTCTGGAATGGATTAATCCATTTTGCATTACTTTCTATGGGAAAGCGCACCTTGGTTTTGGAATGCTTTGGTTTTGGAACGGACTTCCAGAATGGATTAAGTTTTAGAACCAAGGTACCACGGTAATTTGGAGACCATATGTGAGATGGAACAATGGGGTTGGAGGATCAACAAACTGGAAAATGAGTATGTTCAACATGGATGCAAAATGGCTATTTTCCTCTCTTCCAAAGACTTACATTGGTAAATAAAGCCTAAGTAAAGTTAGCAATGACATTTCAAAAAATAAAAATAAAAGAAAAAAAGATAGCAAACCATATTTCAATGGTTTCTCTTCTGGTGGAGTGCATGGGGGAGATTATTATATTTGACAGAAGTCAATAGGGTTTCTAGTACAGAAGGGCTAAACTTTAGTAAGGTCCGAAGTTCATCCTTTCTTTTGAAGAGAGATTCGGTGATGAAAGAAGATATGATCTTGCCTTTCTCTTTTGTATTCTAGAATACACTGAAACATGGGGGAAATCTCCATTATGAGTATCCAGAGGGAATCTAATATATTAAGGCATGCTAGCTTTATGTCTATTACAGGAAAACTGGTTCAAAGCATTATTAAACATAGTATTAGCAAGTACAGTGGTACCTCGGGTTACATACGCTTCAGGTTACATACACTTCTGGTTACAGACTCTGCTAACCCAGAAATAGTGCTTCAGGTTAAGAACTTTGTTTCAGGATGAGAACAGCAATCGTGCTCTGGCGGTGCGGCAGCAGTAGGAGGCCCTGTAGGCTAAAGTGGTGCTTCAGGTTAAGAACAGTTTCAGGTTGAATACGGACCTCAGGAATGAATTAAGTACTTAACCCGAGGTACCAATGTATAAAAGTAAAGGTAAAGGGACTCCTGACCATTAGGTCCAGTCTTGACCGGCTCTGGGGTTGTGGCGCTCATCTTGCTTTATTGGCCGAGGGAGCTTCTGGGTCATGTGGCCAGCATGACTAAGCCGCTTCTGGTGAACCAGAGCAGCGCACAGAAATGCCGTTTACCTTCCCACCAGAGTGGTACTTATTTATCTGCTTGCACTTTGACGTGCTTTCGAACTGCTAGGTTGGCAGGAATTAGCAAGTATACAGAAGAACAAATCTTGCTGAAGCAAAACTTAGTATGGCTTCTACAAGGCCTCCACAAGGCTTCACTAACTTTTTAGAGTTCCTTGGGTGTCAAAAAGCTTGTGGACAGAGGTGGTGAAATTGACCCAAAGTCCCTCACCAAAGCCTCCTGAGTAAGCTTAGTAGGTATGGAGTAAGAGATTTCCTCTTATGCCCCCGCAACTGTTTAAGAAACAGGAAGCAGAGAGCAGGAATAAATGGAAAGTTATCCTACAGGAAGCATGTAGAAAGTGAACTTGCCTTGTGCATAAACTGTGAAAATAGGGGTAAGCAGGGAGATAACTAAGTTTACTGATGATACAATATTGTTCAGAGTGGTTAAATAAAAAGATTACAAGGAACTCAAAAATGATGTCTCCAAATAAAATGTAAGTAAATCCAAAGTGATACACATTTCTGCAGCCTCTGATTCAAACACTTAGCCCACTGCTACATTTGACAGACTGATACATTTCCCCCACAATTGTGACAACTGGAATCCTAAGACTTTCCCCTGACAAAAACCTTGGAATTATCTTCTGACTCACTATCTATGAGCTCAGGGTGGGGCTCCATCCATCTGCTGGCTGGTAGAGAATCTATGCTTTGTCAATCACTTCCTTGATAGCTATGCCTATTCCCTTTGTTCTGTTTCAATGGTCCATCTCCCCAGGCAATTGCCTGACATGGAAAGCTGGGTTGACCTCTATTTTAACATGCTAAATCCAGTATCTCACAGGAGCCCATCCTAGAATCATAGAGTTGTAGAGCTGAAAAGGACCCCAAGGGTCATCTAGTCCAAGCTGATGCAATGCAGGAAACTCAGCTAATGACAGATGGCCATCCAACCTCTGCTTAAAAACCTCCAAGGAAGGAAAGTGCACAACCTCTCAATTAAATTCTAACACTGGCTAAATCCAGGAATTATGGGTGCCTTGCACCCACAAACTCTAGCACCCAAACGAGGGTCTAAACTAGCAGTGACTGATCAAGAACAAAATTGGAGGGTAGATTGAGGTACCTCCCTCAAATGATACCCTTGCAGTGTCATTATCCTCTCGGAGTCTAGTAACTTCTTTGGGCAGATAAACATTCCTTAAGCGTTCCCAGTTGCGAAAACTGCATTCAGAACATTGAAATACTTTTCAGGTCTTCTCATCTAAAGAAGATTTTTGAAATAGGACCTTATCTGGAAGCCAGTTTGTTGTCAACTGCTTAAAGCATTCTTCAGTACAATAACAATTATTTTTGTGCCATATGGTTCTTCATAAGCCTTGCTGAAATGTACACCTTTGCAACTTTAATGATATTTTTGTCTACTTTGTCTACTTTATATGAAAAGAAAACATACACATCACCCTCATCTATTTCACAATTATAAATGTAAGGTCAGAAGCAAAACACACACACCAAATTGCCAGAGACATGCTAAATAAACTCCCATGTGCCCTGAGTTTGGGGCAAAGAAATTGTGAGCCTCCTTCACAGGGAAAGACAACTTTAATTTGAGGGCAGACTGTCGGGCAGCACTAGAGAAAGTACAGCGCTACACCTAGTTGTTGAACCAGATCTTGAGTGAGATTAGTAAAACCCTTGCACAGATGTAAGGTGATTGGAGGTGTAGCACTGGTGGGGATCTGTCAGTACAAGATGGGAAAGATTAAAAGTCAAGCCACACTGTCTGTGTCATTCTCTCAAATTTCCCCATCTTGTGCTGGCGTAGCCCTTCCTGTAATATGTCAGCAGTTGCCACCCACCTGTGCCTCTCCCCTCTGCTAGAGTAACATCATCCCCTATGATACAAAATTGTGGTGAGTAGAGGATGGGCCAGTGGGGCAAATGGGGCACTGCCCCACTAACATCAGTCTTCACTCAGCCAGCCACCATTTGTTTGCCTTCCTGCTTACAACCATTCCAGAGATTAGCCTGGCTGTCAGCTTTCGCCTCCTTAGTCTCAATGTTGCACAACTCAGTGGGGACAAGGTTGGGGACAAACTTAGAAATAGCTGGCACTGCCTGAAATTGGCTCTGGCTTCACCAACTGTTGGACTCTCAGCTTTGTATCTCAGCAGTCCAAATAATCTCACCATCCCTCACTGATTGTGGCCTGCATTACCACATTGTGTGAGCCTCACAGAATTGCTGGTTCTGAAAGTTTTCTGCTCCTACATCTAAGATATTCTAGTATAAATGCTTCTCAGTCTCTGTCTCTCTTTAATATACCAAGATATGCCTCAAAACAATTGTGGTAGAGGCACTACCACATCAATTTTTAGTAAGACTATTACTTTCTCTCTTTCTTTCCCATCTTCTCTCTCAACATTATGCCATTTTGTGTTTATTTCTTATTGCGCCTGATTACTATAACATGATGCAAGGTAACCCAAATTAAGATGACAAAACACACAGGAAATTAAAAACAAGTTCGGGTCTCATCTTGTTATATAATGAGTTTCCAATTAAAAATGGAACAAGCTCAAGCAAATACAAACAAAAAGACATAATGAAATCTGCCCAGCCTTCTTGAAGTAGACAAGCACAAGAGTTTTTAGAAAGTATACAGTCTCCATGGAGACATTGTATTTCTCTCCAAAAAGTTTGAACTCTTTTTTATAATAGATCTTAGTGGTTAATAAAACAATTCCCAGTGCACTAAACTCCTGTTACAATGCAGAATTGCCAAAAGAATGGATTTTAATGGAATACAATAATACTAAAAATTAAGCCTTCAACATCTGTTCCATGCTCGTGTTCTTGGGGAACATATTTCACAATTATAATCAATAAAATTAAGATAAAAGTGATTTATTTCAATGTGGGGTGTTTTTTTCCACAATGCCGCATGAATAGTCAATGATCTCCTAGCCCCTACAAATATGTTTTTTGTTCTCTCTCAAAAGTTACAGAATGTCTAATGCAATTTATGGCTCTGAAGCTTCATGGAGAAGCATGAGCTTGCATCCTTAAAATGTTTAAAGTACAGGTTAAACAGATCCCCCTTTCAAGATGTAAGGATTTCATTGCTCACTTTATTAGCTCTTTCCTCTGCAATTAAGCAAGGAATGGCTTATTCTAGCTGCAGCAGTACATGAGCATACTTTTGAGTAGGTCTACTGATTTCAGTGGGAATGTTGAATGTGTGAGTACAGAGCCATAGGAAGGATTGTGGAAGGGTTGGAGACTCTGCAGGACTGGGACCCACATGCTTTCAAGTGTTCTGGAAATGAGGGTTGGAGCAATGCAAGGAATTAACAGTGTCCCTAAGCCACAGTAGTTTGTGTCTTGTTTCAGAAATTTCAAATTTGGCAAATTCACCTTTAAATGAGAACTGAACTGAATTCCCCACATCCCTACCCACGACCATCCAGAAGTTGTAGGGATTCTGACTCCTATCATCCCTGGCCATTGGTCATGCTGGCTGAGGCTGATGAGATTCAGAGTCTAATAACATCTAGAGGGCTACAGGATCTCCATCTTGCGGCATGGAGGAAAAATTAATTCTGTCTCTACACAAGGAAGACTGGGGAGTATTGCAGTTACAGAACTGCTCCACGAATTCTGAAATCCATACATTGTGTTCATATAGCAGTTTATTTCATTTTCTGGATGTTTGTACAATTCTTATTTGCTGCATTATATTTGATCTTTCAAACAACATAAAAACCACTTCTGGAAATATAGCAGAATATAGTGCAAGTTAAGCTCTCTGTTTGCAAAAAGCACAGAAATGAGTGCTATGTTTATGCTGTACTCTGTGGAAATTAACAGTTAGGGAAACATCAGAAAAGCTGAATAAACTACTGTGTGTATGCAGCCATATTCATTCTCTCTCTCTCTCCACAATCACCTGCTGCACAAGTATTTGAGCTGTGGTGGCCCTTCCAGAAACATACCTCACCTGTAGGCTATAATAATGTATGTCTTAGATTTTCAGATAAATGGTAGAGACTAGGGACTTTTTCTCCCCCTGAAGGGCACATTGGTTTTTCTTCGGCTAGTGAATGTCTCTCTTTATATTTTCCAGAACATTACTCACTTGAATGCTGATCTCAAGCACTCCTATTTCTTTCCACAACAGGAAGCCAAACAGATTTTAAAGCTTGGGACACTTAATGTCCATACTGACATCCTCCACAATTCAAACTACAATCTCCCCCTCCACCCTTTAATTGCTTAAATGCTTTGTTCAAAACTCTCTGGGGCTGTGCAGTCATTGGCCAAAGTACTATTATTCTCTTGCGTGTAACATTATCAAAGCTTATGATTAAGCATCTTTTCTTAAATAAATAAATAAATCAGAATAATTGTTTTTCTATTGGTCATTTTGACTGTGGTTTACCCCGCAGTGTTTTGAACTATTAAGAAAGCCTGCTTCCTGCTATACGATTAGACAGCGGTTATTTATTTCTCTATGTCTCCAGTAAATTGACTATGTTTGGAAAGCCATTCAGTAGGTTTCAGGATTCTTTGGTGAAAAGCAGTTTCACGTCATGTCAAATGATTTGGGTCATGAAAAGTATCAAGACCCAGCACTCTCAGCATTTGCTACGCACCAGTATCTTGGTGAGCCCAGCAAGTTACTAAGAACTACTTTAAATTTACCAGAGTGCCTGATACAGTACTATTCCAGTACCTAGCTTTCTGGTGAATCCAGGGCCAGGGGTAGAGCTGATGTGGAAGGGAGCCTACATACATGATGACCATGTGAGTATTATAAGCTTGGGACAACTTTTTGAAGGACAGCACATGACCTTCCATTGTGTACAGTAGAAAGTTTCAGGGCCCTCTTTCCATGGCAACCTTTCCCCAAAGGTAAAGGTAAAGGACCCCTGACAGTTAAGTCCAGTCACAAACAACTCTGGGGTTGCAGCACTCATCTTGCTTTACTGGCTGAGGGAGCCGTTTGTCCGCAGACAGTTTTTCTGGGTCATGTGGCCAGCATGACTAAGCCACTTCTGGAAAAACCAGAGCAGCGCATGGAAACACCGTTTACCTTCCCGTGGGAGTGGTACCTATTTATCTACTTGCACTTTGACATGCTTTTGAACTGCTAGGTTGGCAGGAGCTGGGAGCAATGGGAGCTCACCCCGTCGGGGGGAATTAAACCACTGACCTTCTGGTCGGCAAGCCCTAGGTTCAGTGGTTTAGACCACAGCGCCAATCATGTCCCACCTTTCCTCAAAGCCACCCCTAAATACTAGGATCCTTTATACTGGCATTTAATACCAACTCAAAGCTGCAGCTAGATGAGAAAATAAGCAACTAAGCCATGTGAAAAGTAGACCCATAGAAATAAATGGATTGAAGTCAAAGGCTAAGTAGAGCCTAATGCTTATATTATTTTTTTTGTATGATTGTATGCTTACTTTTTGTATAGCATGAAAATAGGATGAATAATTTATGTTAAAATGTCTATTTTTGTATTTGTTTGTCCTTTTTTTTTTTCTTTTACAAATTCTGAATAAAAATTTACTTGCAAAAAAAAAGAAATAAATGGATTGAAGTGAGATATGGAACAAATACACAAAGATCAATTGGATTTTTTTATGGGTGGGACATGTGTGCATGCACATGTTAATGTGTGGAGAGATGTCTATTATTGCACTTTTGCAATCAGTAGGGTGTTCAGTGGACATGGGGGACTAGGCTAGTCCCTTACATGTTCCTGGTAAATTGAAGTATTAAAGCCTTGCACCTCCTTCCCAAATCCTGGGAAACTTCTACCTGGCTTAGGAAGGGAGTTGTGATGCTTCCACACAGGACATCAGCTCCCCCCCCCCATCACCCTCACAAGCTGGAGCTTCCGGCCCTTATTGTTCCCCTATAAAAAATGTCACCACATGCCACTGATTGCACTGGGGACAAAAGTTGGTCATCAGCAGCAGTACTGTTTTTCTAGAAAAAGAGGTGCTGCAACTCACCATGTGCACTTCCTTTGTTCTCTTATAATGGCAATGGTGCCCACCTGAGAGGTGCCGGAACTGAGTTCTAGTGGGGGGAAAGCCCTGGTTAGCAATACCTGGTCAACAGATCGAGCAGGCACACAAGTCATACCTACTATGTTGATATGTATTTCCATTTAAGCGATAGTAATTCTTAGGGCTGTGCATGCCTCCTCACCTGCTTGGAACACCGATAGGAAGTCCCTGCACCATGCTCACCCACCCCTTGCTGACCCAGAGACCATTGGTCCCAGATCAATTTAGGGTGGGGGGTAATGTTCAAATGGGATTTTTTAAACTCTAATTAAGTACCGGTATATGGTACATTCCCTTTACCCTCAATACTATTTGGGTTATAGCCAACACAAGACTCTTTGGGTTATAGCCAACACACCAATATTATAGGACCTAATTTAGTAATCTCCATTAATGTTAATGGCTCTACACTGCATATAACTAATGTTGGTAAAATCCTTTGTTGTTTTCTCTGCAACAAACTAAGCCAGCTGTCTCTGTCTTAGTCTTGCTATGGCTAGAATTGCTATATTTATTTGTGATTAATGATACTTAAGACGTAACAGTGTTATTACATAGCAAGTATTAAATAGTATAAGCTTAATGCTCTACTTATCTACAAGTGTCAAGGGCTCATATGAGCAGAAGGTTACCAGAAGGCCTGTAACGTCCTTCAACTGCCTTAGGCACAGAAGTGTTCCTCCTTGCAGCGGCATTTGGCAATTAATTTGCCTCTCGGTTCAACTTGAAAGCCAGCAAATAGAGAGCATTCATCCCTGTTCCTTTCCCCCAACACTGCTACCTACCAGGCAAGCCTGAGGGCATGGAGGTTCATAGTTCACCTCCTGGTTGACTTTGACTGCCTACCAATAGCCTCCTTTTAAAATTCAATTTACTGTGGCCACTTTATAGAGCAGCTGGAAATGCAGTTGGCCCCCTCCCTCTCGTGTGACAGAGCAAATTATGGCACAGGAGGGGGTTAATGAAACTGTCTGCCAGTGGACTAAATAATTGAAGGGGCCGAGTTCTGGGGATTAGGTTGAAGATAGGCTTGGTGTCCTAAATTATAGCTTGTTAGAGGTAGGGGAGCTGTGTGTTGTTTCTGTGAAAAATGATGACATCGACTTAGCAGGAGCTTTGTTGCACACCTGATATTTTATTCCACAGCAGGTGATTTCATCCTGGAGGGTCCAACATGAATAAAGTGACGGGGATTCTAAAATGTGCACGTTAGATAATAATAAATCTTCACTTCTTGTGCTTTTGTGGATATATGCACCAATTCTATTCTGCAATTCATTTACACCTACGAATGTAGCTTGGGAGCATCACTTGTGGGTGGGTGGGGGGGAGAGCAATCATCTGCATGAAAATTGTTAGCCAGTCAAACAAAGGAAGCTGTTTTCACATAGGAATGTAGGAAGCTTCCTCAGCATTGTCTACAGTTGCACGCAACCCCGATCTCTGAGCAGTGCGAAATTTCAGGGGTTCCAGCCTCTTACCCAGGGTTCAGTTTCTTTGAAATGAGGGACAGTGGAGACTGGGGTGTCTTTAGGATATACAATTTATTTGCACATATATGCAACCTGAGCCTATGATGGAGGGGCTCACTGCTTTTACACCTCAAGAAGATTTTGCTTCTCCCATAGCCACACCACAGCCTTGGATCCCAGCAGAAATCAGGTACAGTGGTGCCCCGCAAGACGAATGCCTCGCAAGACGGAAAACTCGCTAGACGAAAGAGTTTTCCGTTTTGGAGGTGCTTCGCAAAACGAATTTCCTATGGGCTTGCTTCGCAAGACGACAATGTCTTGCGAGTTCCTGATGGTTCCCCCCCCTTTTTCTAAGCCACTAAGTCACTTATCAGCTGATCCGATCAGCAGATAAGCCGCTAAAAGCCGCTAATAGCGCTAATAGCGCTAATCCGCTAATCCTTCAATGGGCTTGCTTCGCAAGATGAAAAAACTGCTAGACGAAGAGAATCACAGAACGGATTCTTTTCATCTTGTGAGGCATCTTTCTCCTTCTCCCAGCTGCTCAAATTGCAATCTTATTTCTAGTTTCTGGCTCACACACTCAGCTCTCAGTTGTGGCCTTTGTCTTTCTAACCACCAGTGAGTTGAAGGAGAGCGGGGGGGGGGGGCACCCATTTGTCACCTGGCACAAAACCACTTCCTTTTTCCACCTTAATGGCCCACTACCAAGGTGGTGCTGTGGTCTAAACCACTGAGCCTCTTGGGCTTGCTGATCAGAAGGCTGGCAGTTCAAATTCATGTGATGGGGTGAGCTCCTGTTGCTCTGTCCCAGCTCCTGCCAACCTAACAGTTTGAAAGCACACCTGTGCAAGTAGATAAATAGATACTACTGTGGTGGGAAGGTAAACGGCATTTCCGTGCACTCTGGCACTCATCACAGTATTCCATTGCACCAGAAGCGGTTTAGTCATGCTGGCCAAATGACCTGGAAAGCTGCCTGTGGACAAACACCAGATCCCTCAGCCTGAAAGATGAGCACCACAACCCCATAGTTGCCTTTGAATGGACTTAACAATCCAGGGGTCCTTTACCTTTTACCAAGAAACTTGTCTGGCTATTTCAACAATTTGAATCCTTGCTTAGATTTTACCCCCTATGGCAGGCTTCCTCAACCACGGCCCTCCAGATGTTTCAAGTCTACAATTCCCATCATCCCTGACCACTGGTCCTGCTAGCTACGGATCATGGAAGGGTCTGATCTGGAGGGTCAAGGTTGAGGAAGCCTGCCCTGTGGGAATCATGAATAGAGCCTACCCACCCACCCACCTCATGACACTACTCTGACTGGCAGTGGCTCTCCAGAGCTTCAGGCAGGAACATTTCTCAGTCCTAGGCAGATGCACTCTACTACTAAGCCAAATGACAGAACTTTCAGCTGTGGGGAAGGGATCATAACTGATTTCTGCCAATTGAAGTGCAGAGTGTTTGAGGACCGGGACATTCGCAGGAAAACCAAAATGCTTGTTTACAAAGCTATTGTACTACCAACCTTACCGTATGCTTGTGAAACATGGACCACTTATAAATGCCATCTCCAACTCCTCAAAAGAGTCCATCAACGGTGTCTCCGAAAATTTTTACACATCACTTGGGAAGACAGGCGAACTAATACCAGTGTACTGGAAGAAGCAAAGATCACCAGTGTTGAAGCAATGATTCTTCAACATCAGCTTCATTGGACTGGTCATGTTGTATGGATGCCTGATTATCATCTTCCAAAGCAACTACTCTATTCTAAATGTAAAAATGGAAAGCGTACTGCTGGTGGTCAACAAAAGAAGTTTAAAAACTGCCTCAAGGCAAATCTTAAAAAATGTAATATAAACACCAACAATTGGGAAACACTTGCCTGCAAGTGCTCCAATTGGAGAACAGCATTTACCAAAGGTGTCATGGGCTTTGAAGACACTCGAACTCAGGACCAAGGAAGAAATGTGCTAAGAGGAAGGCACGCTTGGCAAATCCACACCATGATCAACTCCCACCTGGAAACCAATGGCTCCACTGTGGAAGGACGTGTGGATCCAGAATTGGCCTCCGCAGTCACTTACGGACCCATTGTTGAAACTGTGTTTATGGAAGACAATCTTACTCGGCTACGAGTGATAGCCAAAGAAAGAAAGAAGAAAGAAAGATTGTTGGATGCAAGCCAAACACTGCAGAAGCAGCTATCATAATGTGATCATACTCACATATTGATTACATGAATATTCTTTGTGTGTGTCTGTGTAGTGATTCACTGATACACACATGTACTCATGTGGCTGGCAAAATGCCATGCTAAATACATATGTTCTTTATTATCACTAAAATTTATGCTATCTCTCTGTGTGTGTATCTTTGTTTTTGTGTTGTTTGATCAATGTGGAAAATGCTCATCCATAATGTAGATTAGGTGAAACACTGTGTTAATTGTAAAATTATTTCTCTTTATGTAGCCCACTGTTAACATACATAAGGGAGCAATCAGCATGCCTAGAAGAACTGAAGACTTGCAGAAAACACAAACATTTTCAGGGGAAGGGGGACTTAGGGTGGAAGTTTGGGATGCCCCACTATGCTGTCTGCTGCCAATTTGAAGTCTCTCTTCTCATAGCACTGATCTCAGTAAAAGCTGGAGAACGTAGTCTAAAGGCTCACATTCAGGTATGAACATGCACGTCCTTGCTCTGCTGGTGCATAATCTGTAGCTATTATACACTGCAGACACCCTCTGTAGTGTACCTTTGTGGTTAATGTGAGGAAGAAGCAGACTTTAGCCCCATCTGAATGATTTATTTCAATTTGAAAGTTATCGAAAGAAGAACTGAAAAGTTTGAGTCGGAGCAGCAAAAAACATTTCCGTTATAAAAAAATCCCAACCTCTCAAACAATCAGAACCATGGCTGCAGCTTCTTAAATTTCATATCGCATAAAAACATAGTTCAATCCTTGACCTTTTCGTTTTCATTTGTTCCCTTCTTTTTGTCTTTTAAAAGTCCAAGTTCACCATTCCACCTCCCCAGAGCTGCAGCCCCTGCCATTAACCCTGAAGTTTGGTGTGTGTTTTTTTGTTTTCCCCAATGCAGGTCTTTCTTACAATGAAATTATCCATAATTGTTTTAGTTCCTGCTGACTGGTTAACTGTAGCTCACATTAAGCACGGCTGGGGATACTTGCGGGGTGTATGTGTGTTGGGTTTAATAACAGCCAATTGTCTGGATGTTAGCTAATAGTCAGTCTCTTTGGATCAAGCTGGAGAGACACTCTGCCTTGTCGCACTCCCCTAGCAGATCAGAGCCTCTGCAGTTCAAAAGAGGACTGCAGTGTGTGTTGATGTCCTCCTTGTCTATTGCAGGGTTTTATGAAATCCCACAGCACTGAAGCACTTCAGCTGAGTTCCCATCACATAGCTTAGCTCGCCCTGGTGAATCAACAAAACATATCGACAGCAAACACCTTATTGTTTGTAGGCACCCGAGGCTAAGAATTGGGTTTCCAGCTTGCAAGCCGGCACAATGAAGGACAAATAGCACTCAGATCTGTACACATCATCAAAGGTGACAGGAAAAGATTAAAGGGGAAATCATAATTTTGGAAGCATTGGTTTCCTAGTACCATTTCTTTCTGTTGGGGTAATGTGTGATTTCCCAAAAATAAATAAATCCAGACTACAAAATGAAGCTTGTATCCAGTTAATATTTTTTTTGTATGCCTCCTTACATACTGGAAGTAGGGAGAGAGGAGAGCCTGAATTGTATCCTGAAGCTTGTTCATCACTCTCCTGTGCCTTGGCAGATCTTGTGGAACTGGGCAGGACACCTATTACTATTCTGTCAATGTACATAGTGCTTTGCAGTGTAATATGAGAAACATACAGTCTAAATCTTGACAGTGGGTGAGATGAGTAGATCGGGAAGGGAAAGGTACATATAACAGATTGGGGAGGACTGGGAAATAAATGAGTAGATGATGATATTCAGCAAATGGAAAGAATTAAACTGGCTGCATTGGCTCATTAAAAATAAATATAAATGTCCATATTAGGGCAATATCTTTATAAGACCAACTGAAATATCACAAAATAGTGTACAAGTTTTAGAGCTATCCAGAACTCTTCATCAAGTTAGATGATTTTTATTATTATTATTATTTTAAGGTGGGCAAGGGGGGAATACTGTTGGCCGCCGAAGACTGAATCTGGTAAATTTTAAGATGACAGGCTGGGATGAGCTAGTAGGCATTGTGAAAGGAGATGCTTGTAGGTTTCATGTAACACCACCACCTCCTGGGCTGAGGCCTCAATCTCATCAAAGACAACAACTAGCTGTTACTCATTTCTGTCGCCACCCTTAGGTGAAATGGACATATATTCCTGGTAGGTAAGAAACAGGAATAAAGAGAAATTATGTAGTACTTTTATAAACAGGACTAATGAATTCCAAACATCATTAAATTTGTCCATGGCAAGTCTACAAGGCTAGAGTGTGACCTGTCAGACCACTTGAAAAAGGAGAAGCCAGACAATTGAAGGTACCATTTGGGCTTCATTCCTAGTAACCCATGGGTTGTCACAACTGAAGCACATACCAAATCAGTTCTGGATTAAGTGACCTTTATTTGGAATGACAAACAAACATGAGTCTGACAAAACTGCTGGAGGCAGTGGAAGACAGGAGTGCCTGGCCTGCTCTGGTCCATGGGGTCACGAAGAGTCGGACACGACTAAATGACTAAACAACAACAACAATTTGGAATGACACACAGGCTACAAATATTTATCAGTTTTATTATCAGGTGTTTCTCTCTCTTAAAAACTGAGCCTTTTAGCTTTCTTTCCATGTATGCCCTGGAATCAAATGCGAGATCGTGGGTGATATCTTGTTTTCCCTCAGCAACCCTGAAAAGAGACTTGTCTAGGAGAAGCTTAGCTTTATATCCAAATGGAAAGTGAACACTAGTTGAGTCTATACTATGGTTTTCTATTTTTGAAGGAACAATGCTGCAATTTATTTTCAATTGGATTAACCATCTGAGGTTTGATTGCCCTTTTGTTTGGCTTGATGATTCACATTGATGTCACAATGATCAGCAAAGGAAGCGTAAGTGTATGCAAGGTTATATTGATACACACACTTGGTTTTTGAGACTACAGCATTAATTGTGTGCGCTGGTAGAGCAAAGGAGTCAGACGGCAATGTGTCTCTCATTCAAATGCTTCTGCAGCTGTAAATATTTCTTACTGAATCCCTGAATGTAACCAAATGCCTTTGACATCACTCTCTGCTCCTCATTATTCCTTGAGACCTTTAAAAAATCACAACCACCAGCAATAAAGACATTATGCCAAGACTTTTCCCCAAGGGTAAATTGAATAAAAATTCTCCGGAGCCTATAAATCTATTTGAAGGAGTTAACCTAATCACTTGGATGCCTGTCAAACCACAAGGAAAAGTGATAAGTAAATCAGTAATTCTATGAAATATGGACTTTTACTTATCTGGCTTGACCTTTCTTCCTGCTCTTTGGCCTTTCTGTCCTTCAAACCTCCAAGCAGTTGTGTATAAAAGTTAATGTGTAACAAACAGCTACTTGGTAAACTGGTGATGTTTGCAAGATGGAACTGTTGGTGTTTCGCCTACTGATTAGTTTCTTATCAGAGCAGACTATGTGTGTGCATGTGTATATACACAGAGACACAAACACCCACCCACCCACACCCACTGTGTTGAGTTCTTTTTGTGCTTGATATATCTTTTAAATTGTTTCAACGTATCATTGTAAGACACATGATCCTGTGGTGGAGACAGCAGATGCTCAGATTCTTCAGATAGTTGACTAAATGAGCCATGGATTATGGTTATTGCCTATTGCTCCTATTTTAACATCACATCTCTCTCCACTGCTTGTCACCCACACCTACATGGCTTCTGACTTCTCTGGTGTATCTATACCTCTGGTGTATCTATGCTTTAAGTCAGAGATGTGGTATGTGTGATCCTCCATATGTTGTTGGACTACATATCCCATAATCTCTGCCTATTGATCATTCAGGCTGGGAGTGATGGCAGTAGAAGTCCAACCACATCTGAGGGGCTAAAGCTTCTCCATCCTTGCATTACCTGTTATTGTAAAGTATTGCGAGGGGCTGGACTAGATGACCATTGTGAACCCTTCCAAATCTACAATTCTGTGATTCTATGATCAGAATAAAATGGCTTAGAAAATCACTAAAAGTTCAAAATGCATATACTGGCAAAAAAGTGTGCATTTTTTTTGCATATATTTGTAAAAATAACATGCAAAGGGTTTTGTGCTAGGGAAGATGGCTTTGCAAAATTGTGTATATCAGGTTGTGCGGCACACACACAAAATACATTAAAAGAAATTCACACAAAAATGCTAATGCATTTCCATGAGTTTTTTAAAAAAGCAATTTGCAAACTGGTGCTAACATCTGGAGAACTAAGCTTAAGACTGGAAATACAAAAAACTGAGAATCTTTAAAAAGACAGATTCACCCATCCCACAGCAACAGTGGTGACATCTGTATTCCCAACCACCACCATTGTGGAACTACTAACAACTAGAGAAAGATTTACCTGTGAGTGAGATCTTTCCAAGTTGGTGTCTGCAGTGTTCTGAAATGGAAGTGCTCCAATATCCTAAAGCTCTTGGTGCCCTGAACCATGGAATGTGTTAGAGCGTATCTGTTCCCTCATCTCTGCTATCTCCACATGACATTCAGGAATTTTGACCATAAGCAGAATAAAGTATTTTGTGTAACCTTGTGTTTGATCACAAACTGTTCCCCATGTCTTCTTCACCCCATAGGTATGTTGCATCTTTAAAGGTTAACCTTACCAATATCTCCATTTCAAGTAAGCACAGAAAGAGAACCCATATTGGGATGACTTTTTAGTGTGAACAGACCTATTCTCTAATTCAGGTCAGTGAAGAATTCTGTGCAAGTCAAAAACCTGTGGTATAACTGTCTGAGCTTAGTTGCTTTGTTCTCAGAGCCTAATACAGCATAACAATTATATATATGTATATATATGTTTGAGGAGTTTTTTAGATCCTGTTTGGTCTAAACCCCCCTTTAAATCCATATCAACGAAAAGAAAAGAACTCACACTGAAACTCACCTACAGGTGGTACCTAACACCAAGGAAACTAACGCTAATACACCCAGGAACCTCACCAAAATGCTGGAGAGGGTGCACCTCCACAGGCACATACCTCCACATGTGGTGGGAGTGTCCCAAAATCCAACTATTCTGGACAACAGCCATACAAGAACTATGTAAAATAACTAAGCAAGTAATAGACATCACCCCAGAATTGGCCCTACTAAACATCTTCCAAGACAACAATGCCCATTTACACCACAGAGAACTCATAACCCACCTGCTCTCAGCAGCCAGAAACACCATAACCAGACACTGGAGAGACCTGTCCGGAGTAAGCATGGACCAATGGTACCAAATAGTATGGGAAACAGCCCTACTAGAAAAATTAACTAATAAACTGAAACTGACACGGGGACAAACAGAAGAAGATGCCTTCACCCCGGTATGGCTCCCCTTTATCACATACACAGCTCAACAGGACAGTGACAATAATCCACCAACAGCATACAAATCAATATGGCTAACCTGATCCAAAACACCCACCCACCTCACCCACACATGAAAACAAAGATCACCACAGCCAATCACAAGCAAACAATTACACCCTAGACCAACCCCAAGCTCTCTCACCACCAAAGGAACACAAGTGAACAACACAAGCAAAGCTGACACCAAACTCTACATACATTAAACATAATAGAAACACCGCCACCCGACCCCACCCCATCCATCTTCCCTCTCTCCACCCTCCCCCTTTCTTTTTTCTTTTCTTCTCCCCCTAATGCTTCAACAAATGAAACGGATTTGTAAAAATGTTACATAAAAAAAACAACAAAAACGAGGCACTACACTTCTGTAAAACAAGAAAATCCTGAATAAAATATATTTTATATATATATGTGTGTGTGTGTGTGTGTGTGTGTATTTCCAACCACCGGTCAGCACCTGCAAGGCTACAAATTGCTAGCAACAAATGGCTGAGCAAATTTTAGTTACCATAAATACAAATGTTTTTGGCACCTAGTGCAACGATGAGGCATTTCTCCATCCAAACTGCTTGCAAGCCAGTTGGTCTCCAAATTCATCACGCATTTTAATCTTGCCTCCCATTAAAGGAAACCTCTTCCTAAATGTATATTGAAATGATTTAGCTCAATAAACCTATTTTCTAAGGTGTCTCTTATCGAATTAAAGAAGAGAGCAGTTGTCGCACGGTTAATCTGCTGTTGGAATTGATGGTGATGGAGGGCATTTATGAACATTTTAAGGCTATCTTAGCCACCCACCCAGATGGATGCTAATTTTCAGTGCCAAAAGCATGCTCTAGGAATAGATCTCTGTTTGAGCTAGCCTTGACATCATAAAATGACTGCAATAATGATTTTTTTCTTCTTCAAAATTTTGTATTGTCAGTTCACTTAAATTCTTAACCAGTAGCAACAATGCTTGTATGTGTATAGTTCAACCCATGAATATGAGTTAGAAACTGGTCTATTTGGATTTCAGACAGGGTTCTTTCTCAGTCATACCTGGAGATGCCAGGGATTGAAACTGGGACCTTCTGAATGCAAAGCAGATGCTCTACCTACAGTCCTTCCCATTCTGGGCTTACCATTTATGAGCACCTGATTTGCCAGTGTGGCAGCTGAATGCTATATGATATGAATCTTTGGTTTATCAGAAGGATGCTAAAAGACGCTGCATTGCTTATGTCAATCAAAGAAGAACAAGCAGCCCATCGGCTGTGGTGAGGACTGCAGGGCCTGCTCCCTTCCAGGGCCTTTTCCAACTGGCCCATGGGGTGTGGCCCAGGCCCTCACTCTCACCTACAGTCCTTCCTACAGATCAGTTTTGTTTGTTGAGACATTAGGAAGAAAAGGGGGAGAGAGGTGGAGGTGGGAGAGGAACACAAGTGAATAGCAAAGAATCTGTACAAGCGATGCTGACACAAAACTCCACATATATTAAGTAAAATAATAATATATTTATACCCTGCCCATTTTACCGGGTTTCCCCAGCCTCTCTGGGTGGCTCCCAACAGAATATTAAAAACACCATACAGCATTAAACATTAAGAACTTCCCTAAACAGGGCTGCCTTCAGATGATGAAGGTAGGCAGGAACATCAGAGATTTGGGAGGGGCTTTAAAATCACATCTCTTTTTGTCCACCAACTCACCAAAACTATTAGTTAAACATGCAAAAAGTTATCAGAGGAAGTTACAACTATGACTCAGTTTGTGAAAATAGTTTGCTGCATCAGAAAATTGCTTCACTATAACTATTAGAATTTTAGTTCAGTAAGGGGAGAAAAAAGATGAGAAAAGGGACAAGATTCAGGATTAGACCAGAAATGCAACAGTGAATGAATTGCATATAGAATTTAGAAATATAAAAATCAAAATGGTTTCATTAAAGGAAACTACTCAGAAGTTTCTTGTAGGAATTGAGATTAAGAAGTAATCCATGCTTTAAAAGTAGCACATTGTAACTTCTTGTTTTAGTAGCTTATTAAAGCATTTTCCTCTGCTTTACTTCCATCTGGATATTCTGCAGTCATGCAGGCTTTAAGGAATAAACCAAGAAACGTGGGGTGGGGGTGGGGGGAGAGAACACTGTGTCTTTATGATAAAATATCTCACTCCCCCTTATTTTATGCAAAGAAATAATATACTTGGAAAGAACACAGACCATCTTGAAACAATATGATTCTGTAATTTCAGTTTTCAATCACCAGATAAATCTTAGGGGAAGAGCACATCTTTGTACCCTGGAGGCCACAGGTTCAAACACAGTTTGCTTGCTTGCTTTTAGATAAGAAGGAGGTCCTTTCCCTGGGACTCCAGATAGTTCATTTCAGTCAGAATCGACAATGCTGGGTTAGATGAACAACTTGGAAGGCTTAAAAAGTGGATTAGACGAATTAATAGAATATAAGGTTATCAAGGTCATCTAGCCATGTTCTACCTCCATTGTTGGATGAAGCTTGCTGGTTGCTTGGAATCACATGTGGGGGGGGACCTCTTGCAGTTAGGTCCTGCTTTTAAGCTTCCCATGGGCAATCCGGTTGGCCATTATGAGAATGGCATGCTAAACAAGATGGTCATTTTGTTTGATCCAACCTTTGGTTTGCTCATACATTCTTATGTAGTCTCACTTGGTATTAGACAATTTACTGTGTCCATAGGATGTAACTGGCACACCTTGTAACTATTATTGTTTTCAGTTTATTCATCACAATCGCTTTAGTCCCACTTCCTACAAATAATTTCTTGAGTTGTCCCAGCTCATCCTCATGAAAATCCTGGAAGATAAGTAAGACTGCAATAAGACTGTGTCCAAAGTGACAGAATGAGCATCATAGCAAAACAGAGATTTGAAGGCAGGTCATCCATTGCCTCATATATCATACTGCCTCTCTCAGGTGTTCTCCCATTTCATCTACAGTTGCTGAACTATAGTAATTAATATACACAGTGAAATCACATGAACACTACTTTATGATTCTGTGATTCTCAACAAGGACCTCACATTTCATTTGTGGGTGTTTTTGTGTGGGTGTGTTCAAAGAGAAATGCCTTCATACATTAAATGAATGCGCAGTTTAACATTCCAGAACAAGATCCAGTTCCCAATAAGCCCAAATATCTGTAGTGGCTGGCGAATATTGAGAGAGGTGCTGCAGAAGGCAGGGAGACCAACAGTAGTTGAAACATGTGCCAAAGACAGACAGAGCCAACTCACACTAAAATTCTGATGAATTTTTATGGGTTTTTTTAAAAAAAAGAAATTGCAAAGTAATGTGGAGAATTTAATTTAAGACTGGAAAAATGAGAAACTGAAATTGATAGATTCAGTCATTCTTACTACCAAATTTAAAACTTAAACTTTGCCGCACTAGGTTCAGCTCTGACTTATCTCAGCTCCTTACCATGAAAATCATGACTTTCTCATTAGCTTTAGTATGCGGGCAAGAGCAGGATGGGTCCACATATCGCTGTGGTGCTTCCAGAATTTACAGCCCACTTCAACCAGGAAAAAGACTTGCCCGAGGAATCTTAAGCAGTGAGTTAAGTTTCATGGTCTTTAGTGCATCTTCTGGTAAACACTGGTACACACTGCTGTAAAATGAAATTGTTTTCCATCTTCCTTTTTTATATCTCTCAACTATGTGTCAAAGGACAGAAGAGCACACACACAAAAAACAAAACCACAAACTGAATGGACTATTTTTTATGATAGACGTAACAAATGACAGGCAAAGAACCCATTTTCTTCCTCTGTAGCCTAATAACGCATCACTTCTTGATCAGACCCAAAGTCCACCTAGTCTAGCTTTTTGCTTGCCATGATGATCACTGACCAGCCAGATTCTTCTCAGAAGCCCATGAGAAAGACAAAGTCCGCAGCAACAGCAGCACACACCCCTTGATGTTTCTCTGTTATTTTGAGGAACAAGTGCTTGAAGAATCCAGTCTTTGTGAATCCCAGTTGGGATAAAAACCAATGTCAGGTCACTCTTCTCCTGAATTCTTACTTTGCTCTGTTCAAAGTTTACCTACATGCCACCACTCTTTTCCAATGTGCACCCAGTTGTCAACCTTCCTATTCTGACTGGCCCCACAATAAAGGTGGCACCTGATTAGCTCAGCTCAGATCACAGTCTTACTGTTTGCTATGATGTTTTTAATGAAAATGGAAGCAGCCACCAGGCCTCCCCTGATTGCCAGCATACCACAGCTTGCCACCTCAACCTGGCAGTCCAAACTTTGTGGTACCACTGATTCTGATATGAACTGACCTGATATGCCCCTTGCAGACCAATGTAAAGAACACAATATAGTTTTCCCTCAGATTTTATACTTCTCTGGATTGTGTAATGCTGTTCTCAACTCAGCTGAATTGAGAGTGTTCCATTCTTCAGGGACCTTGGTGTCTGTTTTATCCTTCCCTCAATTCTCACACTGCTGTTTACGGCCCTCTAAAGATTCCCTCTCTATATATACAGTCCTCTGCTGCTAATGCTGTTGCTTCTACTCTTCTTGAGGAATTAGTAGTTTGTTGATGCTGACATGAACGGAGACCTGATCCTAAACCAGTGTTCTGATAAGAATGTTGCTAACCTTCATACGTCCCTGAATTTTGTATAGCACTTCTTGGCTTTTTAAAAAAAGTATTTAAAATAATTTTGGGGGGTAGAAAATGGACCCCAAAATACACAAATAAATATGAAACTTTGTGCTCCTCCTCTTCTTCTTCAAAGCAATTTCTGGTAAATGTAAAACAGCATTAATCTTCGGAACTCACTGTCACAGGAGGCAGTGATGGTGACCAACTTGAATAGTTTTAAGGAAAGATTAGGCAAATTCTAAAGGGTAAGGCTATCCACAGTCAGAGTAAGTAATGCTTTGGAATTCCAGTTGCTTGAAACTCCAGGGCTGGTGGGGGACTGCTGTTGTGCTTGGGTCTTGTGCTTGGGTCTTGCTTTTAGGCTCCCCACAGGCATCTGGTTGGTCACTGTGATAACAGGATTCTGGAGTAAATGGGCCTCTAACCTCACCCAGCAGAGAAATGCAATATGAAGATCCAAGCAGTATGGCTATCAAAGGAAAGGAGCAAAACATCTAGGGGGAAAAAGGGGTGCCAAGTGCTTCAACTGCACCTTCCACTCTTTATTCCCGCCACTGGCAGAGGAAGAGGGGGCAGGGAAGCACACTGCCTCTGGCACCACAATCCTGGTGGGGTGCCATGGCAGCTGCCCCCCCCTGTGCTGGGCGCCACACCCCCGCAGGTGGCGCACCACACCCCCAGGATGCACGCTAGCCACTCCCCCGTCTGCTCTCCACCCCCAGTGATGGAGCATGAAGCTCCGCCACTGCTCCCCCAACCCCTGAAGGTAAAGGGACCCCTGACCATTAGGTCCAGCTGTGGCCGACTCTGGGGTTGTGGTGCTCATCTTGCTTTATTGGCCAAGGGAGCCAGCGTACAGCTTCCAGGTCATGTGGCCAGCATGACTAAGCTGCTTCTGGTGAACCAGAGCAGTGCGCGGAAACGCCGTTTACCTTCCTGCTGGAGCGGTATCTATTTATCTACTTGCACTTTGATGTGCTTTCGAACTGCTAGGTTGGCAGGAGCGGGGACCAAGCGATGGGATGCAAGCGACGTCTCAGGGATTCGAACTGCCGACCTTCTGGTCAGCAAGTCCTAGGCTCTGTGGTTTAACCCACAGTGCCACCCGCATCCCTCCCCCAACCCCTAGCACTTTATTTACTAGGTTATTCAGTCTGCTAAGATTTCAGGACACCACCACCACACAAATGTGGAGGGGGGCTTTCCCTGACCTTACATGAGAGCTATGCAATTTAACTTATATTCAATAATTGTGTTTAGTGGTACCCAAGGTGATTTGGTTAATCTCCACACTAGCTATCCAAATGCCCATTGGCCTTACACAAAGAACTTTTAATTAGGACTGGGGTTGCTTGGGGTGCTTTTTACTAGCTAGCTCTCTCTTTCTTTTATTAGATCTTTACAATATTGAAAACAGAGTCAGCTTAACTGCAATCAATAAGGATAATGCACTAGGATGGGGTAGGGATCCTGTCATGGAGGCACACAGAGTATATGGGAGACCCTAAAGTGGGGAACGGGAGAAGAGGAAAGGGAGACAGAGAGACCCCCCTCAGGGAAGTGACAGCAGAGACCTCCTTGGGGAGTCTTTCCCACCTCGTCACAGGCAGCTTACTGGGCACTGGCATGGTCAATGGCTCAGAAAGGTCTAGGTAGCAGCCTGTCAATCTGCCTAATCCCAACACCCAACATGCGGGCGCATCATAGAGATAGGAAAAAGTTAAGAGTGCTTATCAGATGCACACTTCCTGACTCCGCCTGCATAGCAAGTCTTTGTACAGAGAGCAGGTGTGTCCATAGAGACAGGAAAAAGTAAAGAGTGATAATCACACACACATTTCCTGGTTCTGTTTGCAAAACCCCAGACATTTTGACAAATTCAAACAATCTGCCTGGATTGAAATTTTACCCCCACTAAAGAGGACCTGTCCAGGAAAAAGAGGACATATGAACTTGACCTACTGAACTTGACAGATCTTAGTTCTGATTCCTCAAATGACTCCCATCAGCCCTAGCAATATGCCCATGGGCTGGGGAACATATTTCATATACAGTGGTACCTCAGGTTAAGAACTTAATTCGTTCTGGAGTCCGTTCTTAACCTGAAACTGTTCTTAACCTGAGGTACCACTTTAGCTAATGGGGCCTCCCGCCGCTGCCGCGCTGCCACCGCCGCCTGATTTCTGTTCTCATCATGAAGCAAAGTTCTTAACCCGAGGTACTATTTCTGGGTTAGCGGAGTCTGTAACCTGAAGCGTCTGTAACCTGAGGTACCACTGTATGACCCATCTATCTCAAAGCTTAAATTTAATTAAGATTCTACACCTGAAATGGACTAAGAAATACCTGTTCATATTGGTTTCGTCAGTACAAGTTTTTATTTGTATGACAAAGCACAATTCATGCTAAGAACTGCATCTTTTCTCTCTCTCTTCAGGTTTTGCCAGTACAGCTGGATATCTCCTCTTCCTCCCGTTGCCCAATATATATTCAAATTGTAATGTTTAACAGAGGCCATAAAACTGACAAAGCAGAAAGCACAAGTAGTTTAAAGTGCTCCTTGGCAGCATACAAAAAGTCATGATAGTGAAAACATTACATTTACCAAGTTGGAAGCTTATGCAAAATATGTACTTAACATGCCTGAGAGCCTTTGCTGAACATCGTTTGGTGAAGTGCTATCATATCAGCAAGGCACATGGGGGGAAAATGGCCTTGGACATTTTTGTTTTGTTTTGTTTTTTGCAGTAGAAGTTGCATCCTACTTATTGGGGGAAAGTTAGGATTTCCCTCATTTGAAATCTTCTCATAGTTTTGGTACATGTGCGCTTGTGTGCACAAGTAAAACACACTCACACAAAAGCAAATTTTGACTATCATATCATCGTACCCAAATCCTTTTGAGTGGCGTTTTACTTAGATGCAGAAGGTCAAGTGAACATCAGTCAAGTGTAGCTCAGGCTTCCCATGGACATCTAGTTGGCTACTGAGAAAACAGGATGTTGGACTAGCTGAGCCATTCATCTTATCCAGCAGGCTTTTCTTATGTTCTTACAACTTCACGAGGTGAATTATCTTCTGACTTTGTTAAAACCCATTTTTATTAAAAAAAATTAAAAACCCAAAAACTAATACAATTGTTGTTATTGTTTCAACTAGCTTTGGGATGGGGATGGAGAAGAGCAGAGCAATCAGTCCAGGGGTGAGTCCCAGCAGACCTGCTCAAGACTGTAAGTCCAACCACAAGCCATCCAAATCTCATTTGTGTCATGAACTTGATTTTTAGCAGAGGCAGGTGTCCCTAACTGGTGTTTTTTGTTGTTGTTGTTTGTTTTAGTATTCGTCCAGTAGAGCCAGGTATTGTTAATTGGAGTAGGAGGGTGTGCCTGGACTGGTGAGTCACTCCTTCCCCCAGTTACTATAAATATCCAGTTAGTAAAACTGCCTGACAGATTTTTAAAAATGCTATCTCCTGAACCTGCTGATTGATGTGCTTTTTAGAATGCTGCCTCCTAGACTTGCTGCTTGACTTTATTTGGAATGTTACCTGTTGGTAAATAAAGGTCTGTTAAACTCTTTGTATGCCATCTCTTTGTGGTACTGCAGAAACTGTTTGTTATCTTGTTAAGAGAATGGAAGAAAGAAGTGTTTGTTTGTTTAGAGAGGAGCAGGAAGAAAGCTAGTTGAATGACAGCTAGAGGACTTTGGATTCAACATATGGAGACCTGGATGGAGAACACAGTCAGTTGCTGAGACTGGAGACAAGCCGGACAGAATGTGGATGAGAGCAAGAAGTCCCTACTTGGAGAGCCTGTTTTTGAGGAAGTGAAACTTGAGAAGTGACCAAGAAACGCTTCAACTTTTTTTTATCAGCACACACCCAGTGTTGGAGCGAGTGTGGAATGAGTGAGTTTACCTAGATGACCTATGTGGAGGGTGACTATGACTGGTTGCCAAGGAGAAAACTGTCCCAAGAGACATCTGTTGACGGGCAAGGAACAGCCACCATCTCTTTGTGCTACCTTCGTGACAATTTGTATCATGATCTCTTGGCTAGAATTTCTGCTTTAGAATCCAGCCTGTTGACCGCAGAGAAGGAAAAGAACTCTCCTTGTTTATCTATTCCTGGTTGCCTACCATGGGAGGGACTGGATTACCTGACACCTGACAGATACAAAGCCTAGCAGAGAAACCAGATTTGGAAGTTCATTGAGGACATGGAGGGGAGTGATCTCTTTGAGAACGACAAAGCTGAGGTGGTGACCTTTGAGCTGGGCAAGATGCTTCCCATGCTGTTGGTGGCAGAAGGCAACAATGCCCTGACAGATTCCAAGAATGAATGGGACTTGTTTCATGAGAAGCTGGAAGACTATGACTTGGCTCAATAGCACCTCTTTTTGAAGTTTTGGACTGCCTTTTCAAGTTTTCAGGAAGTTGCACTTTTCCTGTGGTGTTGTGGCAGTGCCTATTTCTTTTTCCTTTTTCTCCTAGGCAGGCCTATCTATTCCAGGTTCTCCTGGTGTAATAATAATTTTTTACCCAGGGTCTGTCTCCTCCTGTCCCTGAACCCCACTCTACTCTATTTGGGGATAGGTAGGAATTTGTCCATCAGGCAAATTGGCTCTGACCTTAGGGTTTTGCCTACAATATAGCAATAGTCACAACTTTGGTAGCTTAGGCGTTGGGTAACAACAGAGGGCAGGTTGTAGTTTTTGCTTGTTCCTCCAGAAGTAGGGTATCCTTTTAAAGGGATCTGGGAGGAGAAGCTTCTGTCCATATGTCCAGGCAGGGGCTTGGGCCACAGCACTCCTCAAGTGAACAATATTTTTATAGTCTTATATTTCAGACTTCTGTCGTTATTTTGTTTAGAGGGATAAGCAAAAGGGAAGATCTAGGCTGCCAAAGACATCCGGGATAATTATAGAAAGCTACAATAATTGAAATAAACGAAATAAAAAAATTGTAGTAATATACAATAGTACAGCAGGAAAATAATTTTAGATGGTGCTCTAAGTTAACCTCACAATGGATCATAAATCTTCTATCACCTGACAATTGCACATGCCATCACTGAAAACAAGGGCCATTTAATTTTATTTTTGTCATTTCCCCTTCTCCTTTAAAGAAATTGATTTTGAAAATAAAGATGTGAAACATTAAAAAAAGGTACGGACGAAGCCAGTTGGGGCCATTCAGGGACATGAATGTAAATTTAGGAGCAGATGGGCTGATATTGCTAAGAGTCTGCAATCTTTGCCATAGTATTCATGAAAGAACTTGAAGGTCATCTCTTTAAGAACAGGACAAGAGAGAGAACAGGAGAACTCTTTTCTTTCTCTCTCTCTCTTTTTCTGGGAGATGAAATGCTGAGACTTTCTGATTACACAAGGAGCCTGCCTGGTAGTTTTACAATATAACCTATTAGAAGCCTGTCATTGTCAGAGATCAGGATGAGCTGAACCTTCACTATTATTTGGAAGAAGAGCAATGAGAAGATCATTTATTGCAGTGTTTGTGAAGAGTCCCCCCCCCCATGTACATTGCGAATTTATCAGAGGACTAGCAGGACATTAATGCGAAGGGACAGTTTCTTCTGGGGAAAGAGTGCTTGTATGCAGAATGAAGGAATTTTCAGATATAAGAAAGAGAGCAGAAGTAGAGAAATAAATGAAATGAAAAGTGTGTAGCATTTATGAAAGTCAGGTTTGAGGAGTTACTTCTTCCAAAATTAAACGAGAACTGGGGGAAGGGAACTGGACAAAGTTGACTTCATGTCTGCTTTGTTAAAAAAGGATTTGATGTTCCCTTGAGGAACATTTGAGCCTTGTTAGCTTAGGAGAAAATGAGCAAGTAAAAGGTGGCATGATACAGAAAGTGCATAGGGAGAGGTTTCCCCTCCCTTTCTAGATATGCTGGGATCCAAAGGGGTCATTTGATGAAACTAAATTTCAGATGGTTCAGGACTGGCAGAAGGGTAGTGCTTCTTCATGCAGTACAGTTTATTTAATTAATTCATGGAGAATAAGATTATCCAGGTCTAACGGTGATAATGGCTATGCTCTCCCTCTAATATAAGAAGCCATAACCCCCTTATATCAGTCGCTGGGAAACAATGACTAGAGAAGGTTAGCGCATTCATGACCTGCTTGGAGAAAGACCCTACCTCTGCATCTGAGCATCTGCTTTCCATGCAGAAGATTCCAGGTTCAATATGTTGCTGGCTGGAACTCACATATATTTGACAAGCGATGCAAACAAATACAGTGGAACCTCGGTTTTTGAACGTAATCCGTTCTGGAAGATGGTTTGACTTCCAAGACGTTCAAAAACTAAGGATTAATGGGCGGTCAGCAAACTCCATTGAAAAAAATGGAGAAACGCACATCAGAAACCGTTTGATTTCCAAGGCCCGTTTGAAAATGGAAGCAATTACTTCTGGGTTTTCTGTGTTCGGGTTCTGAATCGTTCGGCTTCTGAGACACTCAAAAACCGAGGTTCCACTGTAAACACAAATCCCAAATTCACAATTTAGCAGTGAAATACTTCATCAAAATGATAAGGAGGTGGGATCAGTCTCAGAGGCTCTCTTAAATAAAACTGAATTAATTTAGGGTTGAAAAACTGAGGGCTTATTTACACTTCCATTTGGTCCATGACTTCCAGGTCACTGCTGCCAATTCAGCAGTAAACAGTGGTGGTTTTCCGGGGAAAGTGGCAGGACCGAAGAAAAACCTCTCGGATCTGAGCCTAGAAGTCCCAGACCAAGTGGAAAACATCTCATGAGAAACAGAAATGTGGGTCAGCCCTAACAGGCAGAATTTTCCCCAGGAAGGAACTTCAGAACTGATGTTGCTACTAATAAGGACTTGTGCTTAGGATCTTCGCCACCAAGTTTATTTATTTTAATATTTTTGCACTCCACACTTGTCATAAAAAAGGCTTCCAAAGTGCCTTCCAAATAATGAGAGAGAAGCCTACCTTCAAGTAAGGAAGGACTTACTTTCTTAATTTCAATGGGTCTACCTTAAGAAGCACTTAGTTGGATTCAACCTACGGTAATTAAAATGATAAAGTATCAGTCCTTTGAAATAGAAGCCATCTGGATGAGCTTTAAGGATCAAGGTTTCCTTGTATCCGACTTGACTTTTCAAAGCCTGCAAATGCTGCTCTACGGTGGTGGCTCTGTCTGTTAGCTTTCTTGTTGAGATTTCATCTCTCCACAATGTCTTCAACTAACAGCCTGCAATTGTGACGGGCGAGATTAAATTTTTTCTTCTTCTTCCCCAGTTAAGAGACTGAACAGAATGCTTGTGGTGCTATGTGTGACCAATTGCAATGACAGGGCTGTGTAGATGGCGGCTCATGATGCAGAATGAAAACCACAGCCACAGAGCGTGATAAAGAAGGCTGGTATATAGATGCCTCAGCAGCGATTTGTTTTTGGGATGTAGTGTAAAAGGCCCTATATTAGACACTACATCCAGCCTTCTGCATCGTGGGGAAGGGCTCCATAGATAAATAGTAAACTGCATTCTTTTTATACCTTCATGCAAATAGCCTTTCAAAATTATCTACTCTATTTGTGAGCAGAGTTAGGTGTGGTTTGGTGTAGGTGTGGGGCGGAGGGGGGCATCATTTCACTAAATTGCCCCAGAGGCAGAAAACACACCCTAACAGTTCATTGTGGAGGTACTGCTGGTACAAGTAGCTAAAGCAACAATTGGACTGCAGCCTGGCTACCATTTTGCATTATCCATTATTCACAAACCATTATTGTAGAGGTGCAGTGGGAACAATGTTCAGCTTGAGGGACACATTCCCTTCCAGACACAGTCCCTTCCAAGGACCACATGCTGGTGGTGGTTGGGGCCAGAAGCAAAAGTGGGCAGAGCAACCAATGCCAGCCCTGTGCTGGCGTGGAACAGCCTGGTGCCCTTGCTCTGGGCCTTGGAGGGCTAAACGAGTAGGATTGGCTGGAGGCTGCAGAGGTATTGTCCTCTGCATGCTCTTCAGCTGTCTAATTCAATGAATTTAATTTAATTCCCATGCATCCTTGGGAATACTACAATTCTCATGGGATACTACAATTCTCATGCATATGCAGGACCACTTGTACCTTTAGACAGTCATGGGACTGCTTTTGCTTAAGGGCCAAATCCCCACCACCACCCTACTTCCCAAGAGTATCTTTGCTTTGAGAATATGGCCTGGCAGGGAAAGTTAGGGAACAAGCTCCTGATTTGCTTCTGGATCTAAGACTAGGCTAGAACCAATGCACAGCCCTGATGTAATTCAGGCATAGGACAAATGTGAGACTAAAGAGCCAGGCTGATTTTTTTTTTTTAAAGAAAAGAGTATGAGGCCATGAGCAGATAGGGAAGTGCAGAACTCACTACAGTGGTACCTCGGGTTAAGAACTTAATTCATTCTGGAGGTCCGTTCTTAACCTGAAACTGTTCTTAACCTGAAGACCACTTTAGCTAATGGGGCCTCCCACTGCTGCCGTGCCACCACCGCCGCGCGATTTCTGTTCTCATCCTGAAGCAAAGTTCTTAACCCGAGGTACTAATTCTGGGTTAGCGGAGTCTGTAACCTGAAGCGTCTGTAACCCAAGGTACCACTGTATCAGTTCTGGCAAAGCTGAGGAGCAGGAAGTGATCCCTCAACACCAGGGGTGAAATAAGGTAGGAACATGATGGAATGCTTAATCTATGAACTTCACATAGAAGGTGCTTTCTTGTATGCTGGCAAACAAGGAAGTTGAATACTGGAGAAGGGCTGTGGCCAATCGAATAGGAAAGGCATGGAGTTAGGCAGGTGTCTGGTGAAGCTGTTTGCGATGTCAGAGGGCTGTGATTTTCAAGAGCAAGCGGTAGCTCTAACCTATCCCTGGAAGTGTTTCAGTATGAACATCCTGTGGCTGGTGATCTTGACACAGATAATTGGCGCAAGACTCACTGTCTCCACCACGCTGCATTGCATCGCTTGCATGTCAAACTGCATCCTTTACAATGCAATTCCTAAGCAAATAAAATACTTTAAGGACTTCTCAAGAGAGCATTGGCTAGGTTTTACTCATCTGATTTTCTAAAATGAACTCCAGTAAAGCAGTTTCAAGCAGGTAACAGAAGGTGCTTTCTAAATGAAAACACAAAAGGAAGCAAGTAATTACAATGTAAAACTTCAATGTTCCCAAGGTAAGGATGAATAGCTATACATATTCAATTGGTGACTGAGTGTGCAGTGACAGAAATTGTCCAGTAGGTGCCAGCCTAAGCTAATTGAGCTGTGCAGAAATTTTTATCAAACCCATTGAAGTCCAGTGGGTGTGGATGTGTGGCGGGGAAAATGAATCAAAGAATAAAGAAAAGGTGTAGATGGCATTTAACTGAAGTATTAGTAGCACCTGCTTCTCCAGATTTCTTTACAAGAGAAGCGTAGAGATCTAAAAGGCAAGAAACAAAAGGAGAATTGATAGCACAGCTGCTATTTAGCACTGTTGGAAATGAAATTTAAAGGCTAATTCGGGGAATCTTGCTTGTGCAAAACATTTGAGTAATTCAGATAAAAGCAGAAGAGAGAAAAATGCAAACACATTTTTCTCAGGATGCCGAGGTGAAAGTTCCTGAATGGAACTTAAAGGATTTCACCAATGTTATTTAGCAGGACAAATGGTGTTCTGAGTGACAGTGATGGGGTAGGCTGTGTGCCTGAGTCTCTTTTTAATTCCTGGATCCAGCAAGGATTCAATTGCTGGAAAAGTCAGGGCAGCTTCTTGGTAACAGCCTTAGTTCCAGAGGGCAAATAGGTGGCGGGGAGTAAGAAGGACAAAAAGCTAGGAGTGAGAAAGACAAAAGCCAGAGTTGTATGTGAGAGCTGGAAGCTGACAGACTGTAGGGTGAGCAGCTGAAAGACAGAGCCATGCCTGATTTCTGCTGGGATCCAAGGCTGCGGCAACTGGAGAAGCAAGACCTTACTGGGGTGCTAATGCTGCTAGTCCCGCCATCGTAGGATCAGGTTGCATATGTGTAAATAAACCATATAACCTAAAGACACCGCAATCTCCATTATCTTTCATTTTGAGGAAACTGGACCCTGGGTAAACAGCTGGAGCCCCTGAAATTTCTCACCATTCAGAGATTGGGGTGGTATGCAACAATATTGAACATATTCAGGCACATATTGACACAGTCATCTTACTACCCTGGTCTTATATTATAGAATCAGAGTTGAAAAGGATCCTAAGAATCATTTAGTTATATCTAGCATCTTCATAAATATCTCTTTTCCCAGTTCAGTCTCACTACTTAAAGAAAGGACTTTAAGCTCAGCAAGACAGCATATTATTGCATGCAGGTCTCAGCCTCAATAGCATCTCTAGTTTTTGATCAGGCAGCAGGGTGTACCAAACACCTCTGCCTGCAACCTGGGAGGGCGAATACCAGTCACAGGAGCCCCCCCCCCCCCGGCTAGATGGACATGCAGTCTAACCTAATCTAAGTTACCTTCTTCTGTTTGAAATTCAAGTTACTTGCATTTTTAGTATCTTAATGTCAACTGTGTAACTCTGCGTGGAATAAATTATGCACAATACAACTACATTCCTGTTTATTGCACAGATGGTGATTCCCCCCCCCCCCCGGTCTATCAAAGAAATATAAAAAAATACCTCCTTCTGTCATGCTGTGCTTTTAAATGGAACGTCCTGCTAGATGTCTGTGTGGACTCTCTGTTGGGGAACGATATCAGAGTCCAGGACATGCGAACCTAGCACTGGTTTCTGTTCTGCAATTATTTATTAAAGCATTGAAATGTAACACACTGAGGTTGAGCCTGTTGGTGGCAGCAATAACTTACCTTTAATTTCTCATCAGCGGCATTTGGAAACGCGCGCGCGCGCGCACACACACACACACACACACAAAACAGTTGTCATGCCATCCACTGATGACTTGCTTTGATGCAAAAGCCCTTTCATGAGCTACATGTTTGAATACTGTGCACTGATTCCTTCTCCAATACATCTCAGAATTCAAATTTAAAAATAACACCCTTGCTCTGAGCAAATAAGTGCGCCAAGGCTTTGTATCGGGCTGAACAATAATTGCTTATTGATAGCTGTGAAAAATAGATATGAAAGCAACTTATCTGCAGCAATTGCAGCAATGGCTCTTCAGTGTTATTCAGAGGCAATGCTGCCTCATCCAGTGGACAAAGGGAGAATTCGATTTGGACAGTGGAAGGCTGCATATATTACATGGAGTGACTAGTCGCTTGTATGTTCCTTTGGAGTCCTCTCTTCATAAAGCATCGGGAATGTTTTCTATTGTACCAGTTAAGGTGGGAGTCATTTGACCGAAATTATCATTTCTATGCTCCCATCATTTTGCCACTAGTCTCAGGCCTTCTTATCAAACCAGTTGATTGTGGGAAATTAAAACGGCAGCACCTACCCTCAATGTCATGATGGGGCATTATATGGAATTGCAATGGCCAAGCACTGACAGGAGCACTGCCTGCCACTATAACTGCCTCTAGGTCAGAGATGGGAAATGTTTTTCATTCTGAGGGCCACATCCCATTCTGGGGAACCTTTGGAAAGCCACACGATTCCCAAGAGCCAGAAAAAAGAGGCCAGGATGGCTGTATTTGTCCACTCTGGCATGCGGCTCCCCAGCCTTGCTTTAGATAAAGGGCTGTATCCAAAGTACAGCTTAGTTAAAGTCAGTTAACAGTCTTCTTCTCCTCCTCCTCCTCCTCCTCCTCCTCCTCCTCCAATGGTTTGTACTGGTGGAACATTGTTGCACAAGAGAGTGCATTAGCAAATTGCTGGTAAGTATGTTTCACAACACATTGCACAATATGTTGCACCATAAGTTTCTGCTGCTGCAGGAGTTGCACTGGATTCCTCTGTTGCACAACACAAAGCGTCATTAGTGAACTACAGTCATATCTTCGTTCTCGAACAGAATCCGATCCGGAAGTCCGTTCCACTTCCAAAAACGTTCGAAAACCAAGGTGCGGCTTCTAATTGACTACAGGAGTTTCCTGCGCTCAATTGGAAGCCGTGGAAGCTGTGTCAGACATTCAGCTTCCCAAAAAAGTTTGCAAACCGGGACACTCACTTCCGGGTTTGTGGCATTCAGGAATCAAAATGTACGAGAACTAAGCTATTCAAAAACCAAGGTATGACTGTACTACAAAAGCTCTTGCGCTAGCAGGCAGTGAACATCGGATATAGCCCAAAACATTGCTTAAAAGCGCATTTTGTATGTATATGTTTAAATACATATTTTAAACACATCTTTGTACATTTTTTAAAAATAAAATAATTCACGAATGCAAAAATGAGATTGAATATACTTTTGAACACATGTGAAACCGACTGATCTAGGCATACATGTGCGGCAGTTGCAGTATCTGAATGTTCCTTCATTTTGGGGATGAGGAGGGCACTTAACCTCTGTGCATGCATAAAACCACAGCACACAAGGAAGAATGTCTGCATCCCAACATGATCTCTGCTATACTTGTTTTTGCTTGCAAAGAATTTGGTACACAAGTGAAGGACAATCAAAAGACATTATTCTTCTGCTTGTACTTTGAAGTGCTACAATTCATTCAACTGCTTCCCTTCCCTTCCCTTTTCATTTCCCTGAATGAGTAGACCAGTCCTAAGAGTCAGGCTATGGAGTGAATGAAGTTGGAGGGAAGGGTGGGAGGGAGAAGAAGCTAGTGTTGTTTAACCTTACTCTCATTTGACCTTCACAACAAATATTGTTCCTCCTAAGTTGTCCTACGTTCCACATCCAGCTGCCTTACATTTTTGACTTGAGGAAATTATTGCTTAATATGAACCACCAATTCATTGGCAACTAAATGTGTGTGTGTGTATGTGTGTATGTGTAGTGTGGAGATTAGTGCTGCAATTTCAGAGGGCAATTTCGGGTGTCCTCTAATGCCTGACACAAGAAAATCCTGCTGTCATCCGGACATTTCAACAGCTTTTGCAATTTGCTCTTATGTCGTCTGATAGCCTATCTTTCTCCAAAGACACTCTTATACATTTGCAGAGTCTGAAAGGCAGAGAAACAGTCTGAAAGGCAGAGAAATATTCTATACTCTGAAATTAAGTTGCTGTCTTAGTCCTAGACCATAACATAGCATAGAAAAGAGATAAGTGACAGATCATGTGATGCTATGGTTTATTTATATAATGCTTTGGGCCGAAAGGGGCCACATAGAGATACAATATAAAAATGCAACAAAATAATCAATGCAATATAACATTGCAAAACCACCAAATACACACCTATCATACTGGATATACATCTGTGATCTGCAAAGCAATTGCCCAGTAGGTATGCCCTTCCAACACCTCTTTAATGGCAGTCTCCAAATATACAGGCTTCCCTTCTGGAAACCAACTAAATTTTTGGCACTGAGAATTGTGGAAAAATAAAGTTTCACCATAACCAGAAAAGATCGTGAAAATATAGGCTGGGGGGATATGTAACCAATAATATATATAATTTGTTTACAGAAACAATAGGGTATTTTGCTGGGTGGGTGGGGGGGTTCTCCCATTTCTCAGTCAAACAAGTCTCACCTGTCTGAAAGCTATAGAACATTGGGGTTCTTCATGATCATGAAGAACCTTACCATAAAAGGGGAAAAAATCAATCTCTGCACAAATTTGTTTATCTTTCTCAGAGCAGAAATTTATCTTCTGGACTAGACTTAAATTAAAAAGCAATCTCTTTTTAATTCATGTACAGAGTCTCATCTCACATTCCAATGTGATAGAAGAGCCTCTGAGGATAATTACAAGCTGGATAAATTCCTATTTTGACCCAGGCAAATATGAGCTTTAGAAACATTGATATTTTCCCCTGTCCCTTGCCACAATCTCGCCCGCATGTCCAGAGAAGTACAGTTTGATTGGAGATGGCAGTAAGATTTGGAATCGGGAATTCTAAACATTTAAAGGTAAAGGTAAAGGGACCCCTAAACATTAGGTCCAGTCGTGACCGACTCTGGGATTGCGGCGCTCATCTCATTTAATGGCCAAGGGAGCCGGTGTACAGTTTCCGGGTCATGTGGCCAGCATGACTAAGCTGCTTCTGGCGAACCAGAGCAGTGCACGGAAACGCCGTTTACCTTCCCGTCAGAGCGGTACCTATTTATCTACTTGCATTTTGACGTGCTTTCAAACTGCTAGGTTGGCAGGAGCAGGGACCGAGCAACGGGAGCTCACCCCTTCGTGGGGTTTCGAACCGCTGACCTTCTGATTGGCAAGTCCTAGGCTCTGTGGTTTAACCCACAGCACCACCCGCATTCCTAAACATTTACTGGGGAGTAAATCCTTTCAACAATGGTACATCCTTCAAGCACGGCTGAATAGAAATGTCAATTTCAATTTCTCTCAGTTTCTCAGTTTTTTTCAAGTTTGCCCTATTTCTGTATTGGCTATTTATTTGTTTGTTTGTTTGTTTAAAAAGCCTGAACAAAAATTCATATGGATTGTCATGCTTATTCATCCTACTCTGCACATTTTATATGCAATTCCCCCAAATATGTGCAATTTGAAACTGATTTTCCCTAAATAATTGTTGCACGCTATAGTGACTCATATACAGATTTGTGAGTGCAATCTCTCTCGGTGTATCAAGTTATTGGTATACTATTATTTTTGGTCAGAGAACCACATCCTGAAATTCAGAGATGTGTGAATTTCTGCCTTTGGGATTTACAGGGTGGTTTGGCAGTGAGAATTTGATAGGCTTGTATTAAAATGAGAACCGAAGAAATTTCTTTCCTTGGAATAATTACGGATAGGATTGCACAATGGGTATTTTCACAAAGTCAAGGATGTTGTGCCATGATAAAAGGAGATGATCATGAAGAGTGCTGAGTCCTAATTATTCTCTCATTTATTGTGATGGCTGTCTGTCTATTGCACAACTTAAAAAACTAACCTTGGGAGAACTTTATTGCAAACATTTCCATGAAGCTGCAATTGATATGCATTTCAATATGGGAGCTTCAAAGTGAGGTCTGATGTTTTAATTCTGTGTGACATTTGAGAAATAGTGCAGTCGGAAAGTGATTCCCCCCCCCTCTCAACAAATATAGGGAGTGTAATATTAAAGATTATATTCTTTTGGTGGAAGCTAATAGTACTGTTACCATGGTGCACTTATTCCTTTAATTTCATGTAAATTTAAATTTTATGATGTTTGCTTCTCCGAGATTATATAATCCCTTTTTTATTGAAAAGAATCACAATTATGCAAATGATGATATCCAAGGAGACAAGTCGCAATTAACTGTGAAAGACAGGCTGTTACCGTAAGACATTTATTCACACTGAACAAAACAGGGCTTGCTTTAAAATAAACCTTCCTCTAAAAGAAAGAAATCAATTTGGCATAGTCTTTTAAGGGAGACATTTCTCTCAGACAAAAGTTTGCAGTCTTGGTGTATTAATGTCATTAGTTTTTAATACCTTGTGCTCCAATGCATCAGTCTTTCCCTTTGTTCAGTTAAAATAATATAAAACAAAACTCCAATGATGGTAATTGTGCCTCTGATAATCTGGTTTACACTTAACAATGACAAGCTGGTGTATACACCTAACAGTGGATATGTGTCCACATTGTCACATAGGTGAAGATTGACCTTCATGAAAACATTTTTCTTCCCTTAAAATTCTTGAGATTGCCAAATTTGCCCCATGATTTCACATTTGGATAGAATTTGAAGGTACTCTTTTAGGTACTAGTGTCCCCAGCCATTTAGGGCTTTATATACTAGTATGAACACATTGAACTGGTCCTGGTCATTTACTGGCAGCCAGGGCAGTTCGTTCAGACCCAGTGATGCATGGACCCATCAGGCTACCACTTTGACCAACCCAGCAGCTGCAATCTGCACTAGGTGCAGCTCATGGGCCATCTTCAAGTGCAGCATGATTGCCAAAGGGCAACACATTACAGTACCCTAAGCAGGAGTATGGTTAGCTGAGGCCAGGCTATCCTAAGCATAAGCACTCTTAGCCACTCCAGTGACAAGATGGAGTCCAGGAGTACAGTATTTCTAGACTATAGACCTGTTCTTTCAAAGGGAGTGCAACCCTACCCAGAACAGGCATTACACAGGAACCACTCACCAACATCGCTTCTGTCTTGTTGGCTTTTCCCCACACCCCCATCACTGCCTTAGGACTCTGCCTGGCACTTTAATAGCCTGCCCTTAATGCAATGCAATGTAGGAACAGAGCTGTGTGTCACTGGCATACTGCTGACACCATTTCCCAGATGTCTGCTCCCAATGGTTTATTATAGATGTTAAATAGCATAGGAAGGAGAATGGATGCTTCTAGGAACCCAGATGCCAAAACCCATGGAGCTGAACAACATTGTACTTCTACTTTCTGGTAGCAACCCCAGAAGTATGACTAGAGCCACTACAGTACCTCCAATGATCATCCCTTTCAGTTGCTTCAGAAGAATGCCAATTGCTCAATGACCTCAGGAGCCACTGAAATTTCAAGGAGAACCAACTGTATTACATAAAGTGCACACATTAGGCATAGGGCATAGGAAATAGAATGGATCCTTCTAGGAACCCAGAGGCCAAAAGCCACGGCGCTGAGCAACGTTGGACCTCTACTTTATTGTAGCAACCCTAGAAGTATGACTAGAACTACTGTACTACAGTACCTCCAATGATCATCTTTTTCAGTTGCTACAGAAGAATGTCGATGGTCAATGACCTCAAAAGCCAATGAAAATTCAAGGAGAACCAACACTGCCAGTACAGGACTCGGGACATGGTATTGTGCAGAAAAGGTTATACAAGTATCTCACAAGTTGTGAATTGTATGCATTTGGCTTTATGACCTTGGAAAATGTTTATTTTTTAGAAGGGGGCAGAAACGGGGCACACATCCAGAGATGAACTTTGGGTTCAATGGCAAGTGGGATTACCAATGTGTTTTGACTATATTTTATTTTGGCTTTACATGCTATCCCTGAAATTTAACCCCTATGTTAAAGTGAGAGTCACCTGTATTTAGTAACTATAAATACAAATATAAGTGTTCCACCAAAGGAGGAATCCTTAAATTCACTTCATTTGTTATTCTGGGCAAGATATCCATGCATTTTTTGTTTTTTTGTTTTTATTTGCAAAACTTTCTTTTTAGCTTTACTGAGAGCTTAATTCAGATTTCCTGATCCCCCTAAGTCAATATACACATTCAGCTGCTAAATGGATCAACGCTTTATCAGATGAACCGAGCAAGCAGAGTTGCCTACCTAAGAGGAAGGTGATGCATCCAATCAATGGAAATTCAGGGTGTGCTGTTAAACTAACTGCTGCTGTCTCTTTTTATGGCACTGAAATAACTAGGCATGGGATGGGTTAGAAGCCACATTATTTACCGCAAGTCTTTATAGTACTATAAATGACATTTTAAACATGTGCATTGTTTGTTACTCAACCAATATGAGAAAATGATAGAGTGGAAAAGCCTGGTTTATCAGTGGAGATAAGATATTATGATTATAGCACTGAGGATTGTTGAGAGAGAGTTTATTGTTTTGTGAAAACTCTATAACGCTTCCCAGCAGTGTCGTTAACTTACTTGCTGACCCTTGTACTACAAAAATCCTGCCACACATTATATTAATACTAAGCTCTTATCAGACAGCTCCATTCACATAAATGGGCTGCTCTGCCTTCAATCTTCTGGTTTATAATGACAAAAAGTCTTACACACACACACACACACACACACACTGCATGATCCCAATGGTTCACCCTGCTCCCAGTGGTTCAGAATCTGAGACGCCTTTGAAATGTATGGATTTAAGATCCCCCACCCACCCAATGTTGAAGTCCAATAATTTGCCCTGTGCAAATGTTAAGAGAGAGGCTTTCCCTCCCTCTCTAATAATTCTAAGGGTTATTTGAAAACTGCCTGGGAAGAGCTTCAGGACAGACCAAATGAGGTCTGACCTGGGTAGGGAATATATTGCGGGTGCAGGTACTGTGGAGCCACAGGCAGGGAGGTGACTACACATAACTACAGTAAGACACAGGATAGCAATACAGTGGTACCTTGGGTTACATATGCTTCAGGTTACATACACTTCAGGTTACAGACTCCACTAACCCAGAAATAGTGCTTCAGGTTAAGAACTTTGCTTCAGGATAAGAACAGAAATCGTGCTCCGGCAGGGCAGCGGCAGCAGGAGGCCCCATTAGCTAAAGTGGTGATTCAAGTTAAGAACAGTTTCAGGTTAAGAACGGACCTCTGGAACGAATTAAGTACTTAACCCAAGGTACCACTGTACTGGGATTTAAACTAGACACAACCTTATTCATTACAGTTGTCAGCAGGTTTGGGTGTTGCATGTGTATCTTGAAATCAACCAGCCCAACTGCTGGTTGATGACTGGCAGGATTGACCAAGCTTAAGAGTCACCCTACAACATGTATCATATCCATTTGGGGTTCTATGGCCCATCAGCCCTCAAGTTGGGCATCTGGACAAGAAGCACTTCCCCATGGCTCCCACTGAGGTATGAATACAGGTCATGTAGTGTGGCCTATTCAATACTAGCCTTTGCAGCTCTGAGAGTAGTTGAATGTGTGAATGAAGGTAGCAGTGAAACCCTCTCCAGAAGGCTGCTCTATCAGGACATATCATTGACTCCAGAGTTTTCAATTTGCATTCGGTTCTCAAAAAAAGATCAGTTAAGTAAAGGCTCCATAATAAAGCTAACAGCAACAAATGAAAAGAGCTCCTGTCCAGCAAAAGACACCAGACCTTCAGCCACTTAGGCCTGGTTCACTGCTCATCCACAAGGATAGCTCTCGCCTAGTCAGGCATGGGTGTTGTGCAAAACAATAGTGGCATGTGGCATGCAACCCTCAGACTTGTCAGCTCACTCTTTCAGAATAGGTGCCACCACAACTGCCACCTCCTGGGGCTTTCCTGCCGAGAGAATTAAAGCCATGGGCCAGTGGAGATCCACAGCATACAAGAGATATTTGTGCTAGAATACCCTGGACATCACATTTTCCTGTTGCCTCTTCTATTGCAGGTATGCTGGGCAAGAAGATCTGGATTTGTGGTTAAGCATCATCCATTGGACCTGAGTCAAGTGGAAGAGGAAGCAACCTTGCCTTTCCCCCAGGCATCCAGATCTCCTGACTAGGAAGACAAGAGTTCATGTCCATGGCAGCAGCCAAAATTGAGGCAGGTGGTCCCCCAGACATCATCATTATACAATTTGGGAGAAATGGTTTAGGTCTCCAGAAGGACACTGACCTCACGTGGGCCATAATCAAAGACTTACAATCACCCCTGGCCCAAACCCAGGCATATTTGTCAGGTGGTCAGTTACTAGAAAGGTGGCAGTGACGCAGGAGCCCTAACTTTGAGAGCTTGAACTAGGCCAGAAAGAAGGCCAATTGCGCAGCTGGGTGCAAGATGGTTCTTTGGAAAGGTTGGTTGAGTCTGCACCCCAGGATCACATTTGACCAAGAAGTGCTATACCATCCTGATGGAGTTCACCTCCCTGATTGCACAAATTACATCTGGTTGAATGATGTGGTGGAAGGATTAAAAGGTTGGTTGCAGGTGCAAAGGTTGATTTTGATCAACTGACTGGCAGTGCCTGCATACTCCTTTTTGCTGCTACCAACTTCATCTGCCCCACACCTGATGCTATTTATGATGTTAGATATAGGGCACTTGGCCTTTCCTTAGCCAACATGGTCTGGCAAGCTTAATTTCTGATTAGCAATTAGTGGTCTGAAGCCTTCCCAGCCCTGGAAATAAGCCTTATTTAATGCAGTAGGTTGCATAGCTGAATAAACCGAATAAACCTAACAAGCCACTGGGTGACCTTGGATTGGTCTCTCTCTGACAACCCTACAGTTTGTTTGTTGTGAGAATAGACAGCAGGGGCATCTATGTTGCCATGACCTCCTTAGAAGGATGGTGGGATACAAGTTGAATTAATGGAAGGAGAGAGAAAGATAAGAAATGCTCCCATTGACTTAAATGAATCGCTCTTTATGTCTTTGATTTTTGTTCAGTGCCAATCTAATCTCTTCAGGAAGAAAAAAAAAAATCTGCGGCACAGAAAACTTGCTGGTAGTTGCTTGCAAAATCGCTCAACAGGTCGGAAAGCCATGACCCAAAAAATAAAATAGGAAACAATCCCCCTATCCACCCACCCCCTGCCCATCTTCTGGCTAACATTTTTTTTTATTGTAAAGCTGTAGCTAGCTTAGTAAAGGCTGACGTTTCCATGGCTCATTGAAGCAGATACAATAATTCTGTCCCCATGATTGAAGATATTTCAATCAGAAAGGAGCAATCGTTAAATATAGGGTGTACAAACATATCAGGCTGGACACAGAGGCTTAGTCTGTCCAGTGGGCTATGATGGTAAAAATACATAGCTTGAAATGAAGACCAGCTGAGCCTCAGTAGCACAGAAATGGTTTATTCATGAATGTTATTCATGAGATTTGCAACACACATACACACCTTCCTCCTCCTCTGTCACTGAATATTATTTTCCTTGTGTTATTATTCTCCTCAGTTGAATTTTCACACTGCTTGTCTATGTTAAAGAAGTAAAGTTGTTCACTTTAAACAACCTTATATTTAAAGATTGTGTGTAAATCAAAAATTCTCAATGTATTTTTTAAAACGAGACAGTCCCTGAAGTCTCCAGTTCAATGGGAAATAAATACTATAAACCTTAGACATCCAAATCCCCCCCCCAAATAATTCAACTGGGGAGAATTAAAGGGCCTAAATTTGGCTGGACTGTGTGACATGTACGTATGGGGCAAAAATCTGAACTGGGAAATCACTAGCATGGAGTACAATTATAATCTGCAGAGCCAGTCAAGCCTTTGTACGTAGGTGTTGAGTCATAGCTCTGAGATAGGTTGTATCTAGGATCCAGCTTGGGTGCCAAGATCAGAAATGCAAAAGGGAACCAGACAGCCGGCTTTGTTGGTAGTTGCACCTCTCCTGTGGAATGCCCTTCCAATCACATGTCAAGGAAACAAACAACTATCTGACTTTTAGAAGACTTCTGAAGGCAGCTCTATATAAGGAAGTTTTTAATATTCAACACCTTATTGTGTTTGTTGGAAACTTCCCAGAGTGACTGGGGCAACCGAAATTATTTATTATTGTTGTTGTTACTGTAATTGTTATTATTTGCTATGGTGGCTGACTGGAGCCCAACAACACCCTGAGGGACTCACTGCTGCATCTGAGAAAACTGGCTTCTGATTTTGCACTAATTATTAGTTCCAGCTTTTCTAGAAATTGTCTCCACTGCTTTTGCTGGTTTCCAACTACAGATTCTGTCAGCATTCCAGGGTAACTGTCATCCCAGGGCTTAAAGTGAAAAGTATTGAGTGCATGAGCATTTACCAGTGAGAATAAAATGGGCTTATTTATCAAAGTCCACATCCTTGGTGAAGGGCTTACTTCCTACATCTCTCATAAACACACTTGCTGTGCGTGTAGGATGATAAATATGCATCTAGTATGTCTCTTTCTTTCCCCCTATTTAATTGCCTGGCACATGGCTCTGTATAATCCTCCTCCCCCCGAAGTGTGCAAAATGTTTATTGTAATAGCACATAATGGAAGACATGATATCTCTGCACACAAAAATGATGCACTACTTGATCATTGTAAGCTGACTTCCCCGCTAGGCAGGTGTAACTATATCTTTCTTGAATTATATTATACAGTAGGAATAGAAAATTTCTCTAGATGGTAGGGGGAGAGAAAAAAAGAAACTAATCTTTCAAAACCAAGATGTGCTAAGTTAATGCCAAAACTCTGCTCTTGGCTGAGTCTGTGCGAAGAGGAAGGTTATCGAAAACCAGGTAGCTCAATACAGGGAAACTTTTATCATGCTTAGCATTATTTCTGAGCCTCACTGGGGCTTCTTGATGGCATTCTTGTAACACCTCAATCTTAACTTTGGCTTCGTGAATGGAGAAACACTTAGCATACAGAATATGATGTGATAGTGCACTGCCAATATTTTCTCCTACATATTTTCATTCATCATCAATTTGCAGTAGAACTAACATGTATAATATGCAATGAGTTAAAAACAGAACAAAACCCAAACCCTAGATATTATGGTGGGTGTAATACCTTGGAAACACACATTGGTAACCCCCAGAGAGTTGATTAGTACCATGCACTTTACATGGGGCTGCTGCATGGTTGCTCTCTGAGGCAACCTTTCAACAATTTGTGACACCTTTACCAACTTTCTTTACTTTTCTTACCAACCTTACCAAACTTGATTCCCTCCAAGTGTGGCTGTTTCTTTAAACCATTATTATTCAGCATCAAAATTCATTAACATCTGAGTCAAAATAGTAGGAAAAGTACCAGGAAAGCTCCGTGGTAAGGAAAACCCCATTTCCCCTAATATAATGCATTTTTACTTGCTGTTGGTTCACATATTGTTTTGGGAGGTGCGTATTAGATAGGTTCATCTTTAAATGTGAATTGAATTGAACTGAAACATATATGCAAGAATGCATACAGTAGAATAAAGTGTGCATAAAAATGTGGACAGCAGTGAAAATAACATGGGGAAAATGCATCATACTTAAGAAAATTGCATATAAAAATGTGTATGTTTTTTGGGGGGTGCACTAAAATGCTGATGAATTTCCATGAGGATTTTTAAAATAAAAAATAGTAAAAATGGCCAACTTCTGGGGAAATGTGAGGAAATGAACTCAACATGGAAGAAATGAGAAACTGAAATTGATAGGTTTGCACCTTTCTGTTGAAAATGCAACATCCTCTCAGGATCAGGAGAACACACCCCATTTTTGGGTGCCTTGTTTACCCTCTTCTGCTTCAGTCTCTGATTTTTCTCCTTTTCAGTCTGATTTGGGGTGATATGTGGTGTCAGTGAGGGCAGAAGCAGCACAGAAAACACAGCAGCGACGTCAAAAAAAGAGAGAGGGAGGGATCCAGTTCTCTTTATTTATTACCTGACATCTTCTTTTCCTCTGTCATACTGCATTTGTACTCTAATAAAGCAAGTGATTCCGATGACACAACAGCAAGTCCTTCATCATGTTAGGAAACAAAAGTGATTGCTATTGTTCATCCTTCAAAGAGGGTTGAAAAAATAGCATTGAGGGAGGAATGCAATCACCCACTTTCTATGAAAGCACAATTTGTTTTTAATGCGTTATTGTTGTAATGACAAACATCCATTTATTCTTCCTGCCTCAGCTCACTCTCAGGTCCCATCCTTGGCTCTCTAAGACTTTTGACATCCTGTCCAATTACCTTGCATTTGCTTCTACAGGAGCCTTGCTTTTTACTCATAAGGACAGTTGAGAAGTTTGGATAAAGTGTTATCCTTCTCAGCGCCCTCAGGAATATCCATCCTGTTTGGATGGCTTTGTGAGAGACAGCCACACTGAATCGCAAAAACCTCTCATGTTTGACAGGAATACATCCGCTGACCTTCAATTAGGCTGCAGGTTAAGACAATACTGGAAAATCAATTGCTCATTTTCTCCCTTTTGCTCTCTGATTTTGATGTTTGCCAAGATAAAGGATGACAGTCTTGAAGGCGGGACTCTCCAAAGTACATCCATTTGATGTTACCAGAAGCTCAAGGGGTCGTGCCTTGGCGTAATCGTCACAAAGCTCCTTGCCTCTGTTCTGTCAATAAACATCAATCCCACCTCTGGACAAATGTTGCTGTTTCTCTTTGGGGCCTCAGATATTTCTTTATCTGTCTTCAGACTCCATATTCTCTCCCTTCCTGAATACTTTTTCACCTTTTCCAGGGGAGAAATAATAGTATACGACAATGGAGCATGTCATTTAATTTTATCATGGCTTGGCAGGTGACTCAGCTGACATTGCTTACCAATTACAGAAAAGGAAGGATTTTTTTTTACCTCAGTCTAAAGTGTGGAAGGGAGATGGAGGGGTGTTGTGGTTTTGGGGTGTGTTTTTTTTAGCAATAAAGCTTTGGGGATGAAAGATAATTAGGAAATGTCTATAAGTATTTTAATCTTGGAGGGATGGGAATCAGTGCTAAGCACACAATAGGCTTTGCTCTTATCGTGGCAAGTACATCTCCCCATTTAGTTCAGTAAATATCTTTCATTTAAAAGGGGAGACAACCTCCATCCCAAATTACATTACAGTTTCACAGCTCAGTCATGTTAAACCTACATGGTTCCAGCCATAGGCACCATCACATGGGAGCCGAGCTCCCTTTGCCTGCCCCTGTCCCAAATAAAATGCCAAATTCTACGGGTCTGCTCTGTTTGGGCATAGTCAGAGATAATGTTTCAGCATCTATTTTCTATTTTTCTCAGTGGTATTGTCAAACCTGCTGAAGGTTTGGGACTCAGCCAAGAAAATGCAAATTAATTTCCCCCTCCCAGTTCACTTCTATTTTCTATTGCAGTCGGAGTGTAAAACCATGGATTAGGGTGGGTGAATCACCATCTTTTTCTGATCTATGTTACTTTTGCATGTGGGCACCCATAAGCTCGTTCTGACTCATTTCCTCAATCTGCAAATTCATTTTCAATGGATTTGCACACAAAAATTAAACATACATTCTAGACTTATCTTCCATTTAAAATATGCATTTTAAGACAAGTTTTCATGTTGTTTAGCTAGTGAAAGTGTCAAAACTTTTAGAAAGTGTGAAAGCCAGTGGATAACCTAAGCTATGATCAACACTTTAGTAAAGGAGATGTGGATGGACACATCCATCAATTTCAATTTCTCTTTAGTTTCTCATAATTCCACTCTTGAATTCACATTGGATTGCATTTTTTTAAAAAAACACCTTTTAGTCTACTGCTGTTTTTAATTACTTCTTCCGAACTGCATAGTGGTGGCTTAAATATTCCTGATAGGCCACTTAGGGTTTTTGTTAAAATCAAGCAGTATGTAGATTGTGTAAAATAGATAAACAAAACCATAAAGTCGTGTGAAAATTCATCAGCATTTTTGTCCACATTTCTCCTAATATACGCTTTTTTGCATTCAGTTCTGCTTACATTTATGTGAGCATGTTCCTTTAATACAATGCAATTATTTATGTTATTTTCACTAACATGCATTTTTTAATGCACATTGTTTTTACACTTGTTTTGTTGTTGCTAAGAACTGTTTGTTTTGCAAAATTCTGAGAATTGCACATTCTGAATGAGATTGGTGTTTTGGTTCAGGTTTCAGGATCTGCACATTAGATGATTTTGCATTAAATTGCAAAGCAAACAGAATTTTGCAAACCAATATGAGTTTCTTCTCTACCCCAGCATATATTAGGTCATGTTTGCATCCTGCAGTGCTTCAGGAATACTTTTAATATCACTTTACTTAGGGACTGTCTGGAAAACCTTAGTGGTCCTAGGAGGAGCTACGATCAACTACAGCAGGGCTCTGGAGCAATGCTACGGTATGTTGTAAGTGTTCTGAAATGTAGGAAATTAGCTTGATCACAATGTATGTTAAAATTATTCATTAATACATTTTATGTATGTCCATACTTTTATTTCTTCAGCAAATGTTATTATTTATTTGGAAGCATGTAAGCACTGTTAAAGAAAAGCATTTGGAAGAGTCGGTATATCTGATTTTTTAAATAAAAGAAATAGAAGTAGCTGATATATCACTATCCTTAAACAAGAAATAAAGATCTTAAAGTGTTCCAAATAAAACATGTAAATTGGAATCTTCTTGCATCTTGCTGTACCAGTGCATGACAAGGAGTTGAGAAAAGCAATTCAAACCTCCCTTGTGCTGGCCTGAGGACAGTGTCCAGCTCTTTCAGCTAAGCTAGTCTCCTGCCAGCTGCTGAACATGTGAGTGGGTGGGAATAATGCTGGAGTTATATTCACCAGTTGTAGCCAGGAAAAAGGCGCTGGAATTGGGGCAAGGAATGGGCAGGGCTGAGCTGGTCCAGGATCCAGCAGATCCTAAGCCAATTTCTCTGCCATTGTAGAAGGGCATTGGGCCTGTTCCAGGCCTGAACACTGCACCAGCTCCACATCTTTCTGCCGCCCTTCCACCCCAGCTATGATGCACAGCTGAGCCCTGTTGGTGAAGGTGGTGGTAAATTGCACCCTTCACCTGCTTCCCATAAAGATGCCAACAGAATAGTCACTTGCTTACAATATGATTTCTATTTGCATCTGAATTCTGTTGGGTGGCTGTCACTGATCTTTGCTGTTGTTGTTGTTTAGTTGTTTAGTCATGTCTGACTCTTCGTGACCCCATGGACCAGAGCACGCCAGGCACTCCTGTCTTCCACTGCCTCCCGCAGTTTGGTCAAACTCATGTTTGTAGCTTCGAGAACACTGTCCAACCATCTCGTCCTCTGTCGTCCCCTTCTCCTTGTGCCCTCAATCTTTCCCAACATCAGGGTCTTTTCCAGAGTCTTCTCTTCTCATGAGGTGGCCAAAGTATTGGAGTCTCAGCTTCAGGATCTGTCCTTCCAGTGAACACTCAGGGCTGATTTCCGTAAGAATGGATAGGTTTGAGATCTTTGCTATAGAATGGCACAATCTAAAAAAAGACCCTTTTGTTTTTAAAAATATATTTATCTAACATCTATCTATCGCTGCAGAGCACCTTTAAAGTGACACTTGCAAGCAAGGGCAGAGATATAGGATATAGATAAACTTTAATTACATCAGTGGTTAAATGGGTGTTTAATTTTAATGAACTGGTAGTCTGGGGGCTCATGTCAATATCGGGAATGAGGGCTACCTTTGCCGAAGAGGACGATCTTGTTTCATTCTAAGTGAGAGACAAATGGAGCTGTTCAGAGCTAATGGAGATAAAAGACATCTCTGGTGTTTTGTTCACCTAAGGAAGAAAATGCAGCCATCAATAGACTTTTAACCATTTAGGCTTTGATCTGAACTGTCTGTGACAGCCCCAGAGAGGCCAAAGCATGTAGCCATGTTAATGGTGGGGCTAACCTCAAGCAATGTGATCAACTATTGTCTAAATGAGAAACAACAGAGTCCTATGGTGCATTAAAAAACCCCCAACAACAACTAAAACTAATGCAGTTATTGTGCCATTGGTTTGGGTAGAGTATAGTTTGGTTCATCATATCCAGGAAGTCTCCAGGAAGATTACCAACAAGTGAATATCTTGCACAGATATAGTATCAGAAATTCGGGTATTTACAGAATTAGGAGTGGAGCATTGGGAAGTTTGGATGGAGGAGTAGGGAACGTATTTATTCGCCATGTCAGATTAATCAAATGAAAAAAATACTCCTAATAGATTACATCAAGGATGAGAAATTATTTTCAGCCTGAGAGCCACATTCCCATATGAGCTAGAAGAAGAGTTTGGATTTGATATCCTGCTTTATCACTACCTGAAGGAGTCTCAAAGCGGCTAACAATCTCCTTTCCCTTCCTCCCCCACAACAAACACTCTGTGAGGTGAGTGGGGCTGAGAGACTTCAGAGAAGTGTGACTGGCCCAAGGTCATCCAGCAGCTGCATGTGGAGGAGCGGGGAAGCGAACCCGGTTCCCCAGATTATGAGTCTACTGCTCTTAACCACTACACCACACTGGCTCTCCCCTTCTGGGGGCCACATGCAAGTGGTTGGCAGCCAGAGAGCAATGAATGCAAATGCTTCCTTTGTTCATCAGGGTTACTGTATGTTCCCTTTGTATCCTCCATTCATCCAAGCAAACAAAAGGCAAAAACATTCAAGGAGAGTATGAAGCAGACCTCGCCTGCAGATAGTAGGGATGAGGTCTCAGCTTTTTTTTAAAAAATAATTGTAATCAGAAGATTTTCTGGGTCCCAAAGAACGTGCGTTGTCCTTTTTTCAGGTCATAGAATCATTTCTACTAATCAGTTACAGTCATTGTGAGACATTAATATTGTATACAGTATAAGTTTGGGGGGAGGAGAGAAGGGGAAGAAGTGGGGGGAGACAGGTATTGTTGATGGTAAAGTATGTAAACTTTTGAAAACTAAACTTTTTTTAAAAAAATAAAAGTTTGAATTCTCTCTCCCTCCTTCTCTTACAATCAAACCCTAAGCAATCACCTGAAATAATTTCCTCTTATATTATTTGGACTTTCTGACTATTCTCCAGCATTGCCCTTGGGTTTGTGAGCACTATTGGGACTTAGCTTTGACTATGCTGGGGTTCTGGACATGTGCCCACTTCCTGTAAGTCTCATGGTGTCCTTGACAGGGCTTCACTGTGAGGTGACCACTCTTCATTGTTTTTAAATGACTTCTTTATATTTGCTTTTATTGTTATAAGAAGGTAAGAAAACATACAGAGATAGAGAGGACAAAAGGATATGGGGGGGGGGAAACCCCTGCTCCTGAAACAGTTTTGAGGTTGAACTGTGGCTCCTGAAATGCAATTCAAATTGGAAATTGAAGCTGAAGAAAGGCAGAGTTGAAGTTCAGATATGGAATATGCAGCCATAGCCATTCTCCTCCATTGAGCTCCCCAAGTCCCATCATAGCAAGGCTCCTAGCAAACATAATTCTTCCTTAGATGTGTTCATTAGGAATATGTCATAGTTTTTATGATGGATAAATCTGTGTCAGCAGAAAGAAAAAGGATTCAGAATGTTAATATTTACCCTGTACCTGGCCCCTAGACCATACCTAATGTTCAGATCTCTGTCCCACATGTCCAATCAGGGACCAAGGTTATGTTTTTAATGACATGCCAGAATATAATTTGGCAATTAGCCTGTCGGATCCCTCCAGAGTTTTCACTAAATGAAGCTCTTTGAACGCTTCAAAATTGCAACTTAGCACGGTGATGGAGTGCATAAGAATTGCAAGAAGAAACCCTTGGTTTATTGAAGATAGAAGAATGAGACATTTATTGCTCTCAGCATAGAAAATGATGTCCTTTATAGAGTCTTGGGCTAACTTCTCTTTTTTTACCTTTATATGATTTAAACAATGTATTCCGTTCTCATTAACGTCTAATCACTGCATGTGTTTCACACATGGAATAAATTTGGCTAGAAAGAGTGGAAGATGCTAAGCAGTGTCAAAAATATAAAACACAAACATTTGTGGGACTGTATTGTAAATCATTATTGCAAGAGTTGTTTTGTAATTGTTATATTTTACCGTCATCTACATCAGCTTTATCCAACCTGGGCTTCATTCAGACATGGGGTTTATTATGCTAATTTTACTAGTTGCAATTCAGGCTTCTCCTGCTGCATTATGGAATTGTGGCTTTTTTATCAATATACCGCAATGTAGTGTGGAAAAACTGCATGCTAAGATACTGCCCCAAATTTCATCAATGATGATGTGATTAGGAAAAGAACATGGAAACTACAACACAAAGCTCCTGTGATTTTTCAAGTTAACAGGGTGGCAAATGCATTTTTTCTGGAACCCATTAACATAGAAATGAGCACTAAACTTCCGCTAGATTTCCAAAAGAGGTGTTTACAACATGTGAAAGAGTCACAGCTTCCCCATCCCTGATCTGTGAAATTTCAATAAAGCAAAGACATCTTGCTATTCACAACTCGTTGCTGTTCTGAGATGTTTTATTATTTTCATATTTATGGTCACTTTACAATACCTTGTTGGTGACGTAGAACATTGGTGACATAGAGTGTTAATGGAAAAATTTTAAACATAACAATGGGTGATGGATAACAACTAAGTGATACTCAGATGAGACCCATTGAAATCAATACTCCATAACATGCAATAGAAAAAACAAACAAACCCTCAAAAATAAAATAGTGCCAAACACAATGTCTTTTACAAAATAAACCAAAACCACCTTGAAGAGTTAAAACAACAACAAACCACAATCAACAGCAGATACTATAGCAAAGAAGTATAAAGGTAAAGGAAACCTGGACGGTTAATTCCAGTCAAAGGCGGCTATGGGGTTGTGGCGCTCATCTCACTTCAGGCCAAGGAAGCCAGCATTTGTCCAGAGACAGCTTTCTGAGTCATGTGGCCAGCAGGACTAAATCGCTTCTGGCACAACAGGACACCGTAACGAGTGCCAGAGCACACTGAAATGCTGTTTACCTTCCTGCTGCAGTGGTACCTGTTTATCTACTTCAATGCCTTCTTGGTGACATCACCACCAGGGGCTGCCTGGTTGACAGTGATCTTTGACAGGGCCTTTTCAGTGATGGTTCCTGGCAACCCTGAGATCACTGCATGAAATAATATTTTTAACTAACTGCTTTTTGAATGTTTTCAGCTGTAACGGTAATACAGAGAGAATCCAAAATTGACAGCTTGTCCTTCTCTACCTGCTGCATGGGATGGATTAAAAACTGGCGTTCTGAAAACTAATGTGCATGAGGATTGGTGCCCATGAGGAACTCATCCCATTTCAGGAGCTAGAACATGTGGACTTTGCTGTTTTGTGTGAGCAGTTTCTCACCCTAATGGTGATCAGAATAGGCTTTCTAAAGCCCTTTAGACCAATGCTAGCATTGTTGTTGTTTAGTCGTGTCTGACTTTTCGTGACCCCATGGACCAGAGCACACCACGCACTAGGCATTGCTAGCTTTACTATAGCTAATAATAATAATAATAATAATAATAATAATAATAATAATAATATCTTAGCTTGGATACGCAGCCCAGACAAATACTAGTTTTACTATGGCCATGAAAACCTGATTCTGATACACAGTTCTTCCAAAGCTCATGGCCTTTATCATCACATAACCTCATGTTATGGACTCACTCCATGGATGGCTAAGGATGTTCTTGTTCCATCTGGGAAATTAGGAGAGCAAGACAAAGGGCTTTCTTTTCAGGGAAGAAGCTGATATGGTACATCCCTCCCAACACCTTTGCTCCAGATTTTCTTTGTTGTAGGCAGTTCCATAGAAATATACTTGGATCATCAAGTAAGAATTTTCATTGTATACCCTACAAGTGGCAACTATTCCCATACCTTTATGGCAACAAGGTGACCCATTCTTTTTCAGCTATAAAACTTTTAGTACTTCATTTTATTGAGCCCTAACGAACACACAAAGCAGCCTCTGTGCTTTGAGCCCTGTGGAGCTGTTAAGTAGCTATCGCTCCCACTAGTCCAGGAAGAAAGCTGAGGAAAGCCGAGGTTCATTAAGGAACCTTGAATCTGAGATATCCTCAACTGGAAAAGAAACATTAGGACACCCCCATAATGAGTTAAAGGCAAATGAGATTATTGGAATTATATTACCTATAAAGAGCTACACAGAGGCTGCCGACATCACAGGGATGTAACATTTCAAAGCACTGTTATATTTCATAGCTGGTTACCAGATTCCCTGGTGAAAAATATTGATTAATAAAGAGGAATATATGCCACCCTATACACCTCATCATGATACTTCATATGCCCTTAATGCATTATTTTTCTCCTGGGAAATTTTTTATTTGGAAGTGAAATGATTTTCAGAAGGCACTGATGAGATAGTTGGATTCCTCAAACTTAATCCAATATTGCATGTTTTTCTGTATACGTATATACCTCCTAGTTACAATTATCAAAGTCAAAACATTGCCCTTTTCCACACATTACAATGATACTTCAAAGCTTGGTTTGCACATGGAATACTGGACTGCAGTTTTCCCCCGCCCTTCAGATCATGGAGTTCCATGTTACCTGATAAATTCATTGGAACAGGAATGTACAGTAGTGTAGACTATACTGAGCAAGATGGACCAATAATCTGACTTGATATAAGGCTGCTTTTGATGCTCATATGACAACAGAGCAGGAGGAAGTTAGGGAGAATGAAACAGATAATTTTAAAAGCTCATTTTTAAAAGATCCCTCTTGGTCAGTTTTATATCTTCCCATTTGTCAGGGAACTGACATTGGAGCGAGAGGCGAAGGGGAGGCTCCCAGATGATGCTGGCGAAGGACCCAGCAGCAGGGGGAGAAACACCTCAGTAGAGGAGGAAGCCAATCAGCGCAACACCAGGGATAAAGGGGGGCAGACGGGGGAATTGGAGAGAGGGCTCCAGGACTCTTCACTGGACATCAGTGAGGAGAGCCCAGGTCCTCCGCTACCCACGCCTTCCCTGCGCAGAAGACTCCAGCGCAGTGAGAGGAGGAGGAGACTGGGTGTCAAACAACTTTTATGTTGGAAGAGGTTCAAGAAACGCCCACTGACGGATTCTGCCAGTGACTGAGGCAGCCACGATGAGAAGGGGCTGTGCAGTCAGAAAGGTTTAACAAGGCAAATTAACCGAGAAAGGCACCAGTTTACGCACAAGTAGCTCATAGCTATTAAACAGGCTTAGACCTTCCCATTATTAAACAGTATTTGTGCATGTGTGTTTGTGTGTTTCAAACATTTGTTAACCATATTGTGGAAGCAGTATGGTATTTCTTGCAGCAGAAAACAGTGGATGCCTGCACTGTGGTTACAGTTATAAAGCTGTAACATGAAATTTTAGTAGCTCATTTAATATTTCCTAGCCTGGGGCTACTGACAGGCTAGGAATTGCACCCATGCCTGTAGGAGAAATGTGATTGATTGTGGAATTCAGAAACCATTTCTTTTACTCAAATCAACCCTTCTTTTTCACAACATGTACCAATTTTAAGCTCATATAGCTCCCTTTTAATAAGCCAGAAATATTGCAAGTGCTTGTCTTCTAGAACAAAGCTCACAGTGGCTTTATAATATATATACCCTAGTGCTTAATCATCGCACCTGTGTTGCAGCAATGGAAAGTTGTGTGTGCTCCATTAAGACACAGCTTTCAGCCGATGGTTGCATATATAGGGTGAGACAGAGACAGAGAGGCAGACAGAATTCCCCCCAGGGTCTTTGCTTCAGTTAATAAGTATGTCACAGTAATGTTGAGGAGTCCAGGCCATGAGGAGGCTCTTTCCTAAGGAGCTTCAAGCTACGTATTAAATATTTATTAGAAGGGGACCAAGATAGAAAACTGCATTCCCTATATAGAGGACTAATAGAGTCTCTAAATACATAATCATGAACAGCACTCTTCAAGTTTGATGCAACTCTCCTCCTGGGTGTGAAGAGAAGAAAGAAATGAAGACGGTACTTATGAGACAGGAATGATTCCTGCAGTTGTCACAAGAAGGGTTAAAAATGAGCTCCAGTTTCTGTAAGCTCAATATTTTCCTTGAATGGTGTTTGGATTGAGGTGTAGGCTTGCTAATAGCTAGAAAATGTCCCTTAATAGCCACTAACCATCTGAAAGATCATGAAGAAATTTTCCTTTTTTTAAAGGACAACTTGGCTCAGACAAGCTTATGACAGGATAATTTTATGCACCCGACTCTGGACAATCCCCATTTCTGCATTCTATGCATAGACTACTTTGCAGCTGTCAGGATGGTGGCGTAATCCTGGGAGGTGATCTAAATGCATGTTTATATTGTACCCTAGACAAAAGCAGTAAAAGACATTCTACAACCACTACTGGCAAGCAACTTTCTGAACTTCCAAAAGCTGAGAGTCTGTGTGACTCCTGGAGAATTCTGTATCCAATAATGAGATCATATACATTCCATTATAATCATTTCAGGACAAGATCTTACAATAGTTATGTGTTCATGTCATTGGATATTTGGGCACAAGGTAGTTGATACTGATATTGGCTTAATAACTATCTGATCATGCCCCTATCTCCATGCCGCTTAAGCTGGGCTCTTGCAAACCCAGAGAGTTTTAATGGTATTTTGATGCATGTTTGTTATCTGATACTTTGTATCAAGATCACCTTTCTCAGACCTGAAAATATAATTTTGAAGAAAATGCTCAACCAAGTATCAGTGACCCCTTGATGTGGAACACAATTAAATTGGTAGCCAGGAGACCTTGTATAAGCGAGAGCTCTAGATGTAAAAAAAATGGATAAGGTGAATATTGGGGAGAAAGCTTCTTAGCTGAATTAAAGTCCCTAACACATGACTTTAATAAATCTGGATCTAAAATATCACTTAGATGTAGGAAAACAAACGGAAAAGCTGAATTACAAATGTTATAAACAGAGTGTATTTAATGAGCACTATCCTATTTAAGAAGTTCTTATTATGACTTTCGGTTTTAAGGCAGCATGGTGGATGCCACGGCAACGGGCAGCTCCTGAAGCCAGCCAGAACCTACAAAGCTACCTGGCTGGCTCCTGGGCTGCTGGAACTGTCGCTGCCAGTGCCACTGGCCCTCATACCAGCACCGACAATGGAGAGGAATGGGGGGGGGCGCCCAGAGCAAACTGCAGCCCCCCCCCATGACCTTGACTGAACCGGGACCAAGGAGTACCTTGGAGCCAGGGCAGAAGCAGGAGGGGAAGGAGTTACCTAGGGGTACAAATAACCAGAAACTTCAATAAACTGTACCTCCACAACTACAAGCCCCTGTAGCAACAAATAAAGACCTAAAGTGATGGAACAACAAGAATTCCACTCTCTGAGACAAAATACAGTGGTGCCCCACAAGACGAAATTAATTCGTTCCGCAATTTTTGCCGTCTAACGAATTTTTCTTCTTGCGAAGCACGGTTTAAACGGCTTAACAAAGTCGCAAGACGTTTTCGTCTTGCGAAGCAAGCGCATAGGGGAATTCGTCTTGCGAGGCAAATCGCGAATGAAAAAACCTTTCGTCTAGCAAGTTTTTTGTCTTGCGAGGCATTCGTCTTGCGGGGCACCACTGTAGTCATGATCAAAATGATCACCCTCCCAAAACTAACCTGCCTATTCCAAACCCTCCCAATCTGGATTCCCTAAACCCAACTCCACAGATGGCAGAGAAAACTACACTCCTTTATCTTCTCACACAAAAAACCAAGAATAAGCCCCAAATACCTGCACTTCCCCACCTCAGAAGGATGATGGGGAATCCCCAACATAGAAGCATATTACAGTGCCAACCAAATACACCATATAATCCCATATATACTAGAAGATAAGACAAAACAATGGATACACCTAGAGAGGGACACTATTGAAAATACCAGCACCCTCTCCTCCCAAACAAACTAAGAAAAATTCCCACAACACTTAACAGGTACACACAGACCATGCTCAAAGCATGGAAAACAGTAATAGGCAAACTATCCCCAATCCCATCCCCACTAATTCGCCTGGTGTACCACCCATTATTCTACCACGCAGCACAAAACCTCCAGATTAAAGCCTGGCAAACCAAAGGCTTATATCACCTAATACAGTGGTACCTCAGGATGCGAACAGAGCCCCGTTCACATCCTGAACAGAACGTAAGATACGACTGCGCGTGCATGGGTCGTGTATCGCTGCTTCCACACATGCTTGTGACGTCATTTTGACCGTCTGCACATGCACAAGGGGTGAAACCTGGAAGTAAGACGCTCCGTTACTTCCGGGTCACCACGGAGTGTAAACCGAAAAAGCTCAACCTGAAGCGTATTTATCCCGAGGTATGACTGTAGACTTCTATAAAAATAACAAACCTTTGTCAACACAAGAAATACAAGACAAACTAGAAGACACCCAAATTCCCTGGTTAGCACAACACTAATTACATGGCCTCTTAAACAATCCAGCAGTAAAATCAGCAGCAACTAGGCCCCTGACAACCTTTAAAAACCGTCTCCTAACAACAAAGGGACATGGTAAAGGGATGGTATCCGCAATATACAAAAGACTGCTCCAAAATCCCACAAACCCCCTAGACACAATCAAAAAAACAATGGGAGGATGACATAGGCTATGAGATTAACCTCACTCGATGGACCATAATGTGGTCTAACCCCCCCCCTTTAAATCCATATCAACAAAAGGAAAAGAACTCACTCTGAAACTCACCTACAGGTGGTACCTAACACCAAGAAAACTAGCGCTAATACGACCAGGAACCTCACCAAAATGCTGGGGAGGGTGCACCTCCACAGGCACATACCTCCACATGTGGTGGGAGTGCCCCAAAATCCAACTATTCTGGACAACAACCATACGAGAAATATGTAAAATAACCAAGCAAGTATTAGAAATCACCGCAGAATTGGCCTTACTAAATATCTTCCAAGACAATAATGCCCACTTACACCACAAAGAACTCATAACCCACCTACTTTCAGCAGCCAGAAACATCATAACCAGACACTGGAGAGACCTGTCAGGAGTAAGCATGGACCAATGGTACCAAATAGTATGGGAAACAGCCTTACTAGAAAAATTAACCAATAAACTGAAACTGACACAGGGACAATTAGAAGAAGATGCCTTCACCCTGGTATGGTTTCCCTTTATCACATACACAGCCCAACAAGACTATGACAAAAATCCACCAACAGCATACAAATCAGTATGGCTAACCTGATCCAAAACACCCACCCACCCCACTCACACATGAAAACAAAGACCACCACAGCCAACCACAAATGAACAACCACACCCTAGGCCAACCCCAACCTCTCTCACTACCAAAGGAACACAAGTGAACAGCAGAGAACCTGCACAAGCAACGCTGACACCAAACCCTACACCCCCACCCATCTTTTCCCCCGTCCACCCCTTTCCCCCTTTTCTTCCTAATGTCTCAACAAATGAAACTGATTTGTAAAAATATTACATGGAAAAAATACGAGAGACATTGCATATACTTTTGTAAATCAAGAAAATCTTTAATAAAAATACATTTTTAAAAGTTCTTATTATGAGCACAGTGTTAAAGCATAATGTGAAACATAATACAGTGGTACCTCTAGTTATGAACTTAATTCATACTGGAGGTCCGTTCTTAACCTGAAACTGTTCTTAACTAGAGGCGTGCTTTCGCTAATGGGACCTCTTGCTGCCACTGGGCACATGATTTCCATTCTCATCCTGAACGGATCCCATGCGCAACCAGAGGTACCACTGTAATAAATTATTATTATTATTATTATTATTATTATTATTATTATTATTATTATTATTATTATTACAAGGACAGGAAAAAAAACCATGGACAGAATAATTGCCACACAGGAAGAACAAGGATATAGTTTGAGTTCACTTGTAGTTTTATAAATCATTTAATGTGTCAGCATGAACAGAAGTTATTAGTATTGCAGTTGTTGTATGAAGGATTATTTTTATGACCAGAATGTAATTGAAATTAATCAGATTTTGGAATGCAGAAATAAAGTAATCAAACCGTCAAATCTAGCACACGGGAGTGGGGTGGGGCGTGCACTTTATCTATACCAATCAATTTGTGCACTCCCATTTCCACATGTCTCCAGAGTAACAATTAAAAAACTAGAAAACTCAATCTCAAGGGTTTCAATTCTAGAAACTATGTGAAGCACAGCTGGCACCCAGAGTATTCCCTCATACACCTATTTTAGACCACCCAAAGCTCCACTATGCAGACAAGTATAGGCAATATAAACAATGGGAAAGAGCAGGAATATTCAGGATAAAGATCATTCTCCCAATTGCTGAGAAAAATCTTAATTGAAATATTCCTAATTTGTTTCTTAATTTGATCCAAATATGCCATATTTATTTGTTTGCTCATTCACTTATTTGCAAACATGAAGGCATTCAACCCCTAATGATATTTGAAGTTTGGAAATTAGATCTCTTTGCAAAACCCTAATTAAACATTTAAAACGGAGTGTGGCCATGCTAATAGCTAGAAAATGTCCCTTAATAGCCACTGACCATCTGAAAGATCACGAAGGAACTTTCCCCTTTACTAAAGGACAACTTGGCTCAGACAAGCTTATGACAGGATCCTTTTATGCCTTTTAAACATTTAAAATGGCAGCAAAAAAAATCTCAGTTAAACATTAGCCCCGTCCTCTCCATTAACTCTAGTCCAGATCTGGGCTAGGCTGGATGATCTCCAAGTTAGCCAAAATTGAATGAGGGCCAACCCATGGCCCCAAATTAAGGTCCTGGATCAGGTTCGGGGGGGGGGGTATGCATAGCCCCAGTTTTCCTTACACTTCTATACCCTTCACTGAGTCTTGCATGTGAGGCCACAAATGTGTGCAGCACATGCAGCAGTGATGTTTGGCAGGTTGCACCTAAAAAGCTATGAAGAATGTTCCTTTCTGTCAAATTAATCTTGCATTCAAGCTCCATTACTACAAACCTTTCCATTTAATCACTGACTTGACTTGCATAGCTGTCAATATCTTAATTTGATTAAAGGTTTCCTTCAGCGGAATGTTTCTCAAATGAGATCCAGTAAGGTCTAATTTAGGAGGCATACTAGGCAGCATTAATGGCTGAAATTACCTTTATTATGATTAAGATTAACTCCAGGAAAAATTGTCTTACAGGAATGGCTATACTAAGTATTTATCGGAACAAATATAACACTAATAAAGAGTTCATAACAAAGACATGCTGTTCAAGAATAAATGAAACTATTGAAGTTCTTCTGGCTCCTACTGCTTCCTGGTATTAGGGAAGGCGCACAGCAAAGGTTTCTTTGCACAATCTCCCACTTAATGTACAGTAGCAGCTACTACTGAACATGAAGCCACTACAGTCATGGCTTTCCTCAAAAAAATCCTGGGAACTGTAGTTTAATTATAAGTAGTTTTATTTTTATATTAACCTCTTTTCTATTAACTTCCCTGTCTTTCCTTTCCTTTTGTGACTGTACAAAAAAAGAAAGAAAGAAAGAACCACAATTTTTTATTATTATTAATTTTTGCTACCTGGCATCTTTGCCCTTCCTAAAGGATAACATGAATTTCTTTGAATCAATTAAATTGACAAATACAGTGGTACCTTGGGTTACAGACACTTCAGGTTACAGACACTTCAGGTTACAGACTGCGCTAACCCAGAAATAGTACCTCGGATTAAGAACTTTGCCTCAGGGTGAGAAGAGAAATCATGCAGCGGCAGCGGGAGGCTCTATTAGCTAAAGTGGTGTCTCAGTTTAAGAATGGACATCCAGAATGAATTCAGTTCTTAACCCGAGGTATCACTGTACACCATCCACATAGACTGCATAGGGACTCATTTGTCCAGTATGGAAATTTCATAATGTCCCTCAACTTCATTCAGCTTTCCATGCAAACTGAAATTAGTTTCAAACACACCCCTCTGCCTGTTGAACTTTCCTCCTCATCTTCTGTTTTTGAGGCACTATCTTCAAAAAAACATTGGGGGGGGGACTCTGCTGAAAAGCATGTAAGGGAAGCATTCTATACCTGCAGTGTGAATTTTACACTCTTTGAAAGATGCAAGAAGTTAAGGCGAACCCTTTAAAACAGGCATCCCCAACCTGCAGCCCTCCAGATGTTTTGGACTACAGTTCCCATCATCCCTGACCACTGGTCCTGCTAGCTAGGTATCATGGGAGTTGTAGGCCAAAACTTCTGGAGGGCTGCAGGTTGGGGATGCCAGCTTTAAAATGTTTTCCAAGTATTCAGGGAAGGAGAAAGAAACCTCCCCCAGCTCCTGTCTGCATTCAATGTTCAAAGTAGTAGCATACTATTTTAATTAGTCATGGTTTTCCTCAAAAAGTCCTGAGAACTGTAGTGTGTTAATCATAAGGTAGCAGTATGCTTATATAATTTCCCTCTCTATTAACTTCCCTGTCTCTTGCTTTTCTTTTGTGACTACAAAACAAACAAACAAACAAACAAACAAACAAACACAAATAAACCACAACACTGGGAATTGTAGTTTGTTAAGACTTCTGATACTTCCACACACCCATCCCTTGTCAAATGCAGGGTGAATCTTTGAAGCTCAGCTTATTCATTGTGGTCATATAGAAAAGCTTTCTGGGCTTTACATAATCCCTGCAACCTTTGCCTACAAGGGGTTGATAGATCAATTTATTTCCTGAGTATTTCAGTGTTGCATATTTTCAGTCATAAGTTAATCTCTTCCCATTCTCTGCCACTGTGCAAGCTTACACACACAGCATTTAAATTGTACATAAAGATAAAGGTAAAGGGACCCCTGACCATTAGGTCCAGTCACGGACGACTCTGGGGTTGTGGCGCTCATCTCGCTTTACTGGCCGAGGGAGCTGGCGTACAGCTTCTGGGTAATGTGGTCAGCATGACTAAGCCTTCCTGCCGGAGCAGTACCTATTTATCTACTTGCACTCTGACGTGCTTTCGAACTGCTAGGTTGGCAGGAGCAGGGACCGAGCAACGGGAGCTCACCCCGTCACAGGGATTCGAACCACCGACCTTCTGATCGGCAAGCCCTAGGCTCTGTGGTTTAACCCACAGCACCACCTGCGTCCCTTTTTTGTACATATTCCTACCTAAAATTTGTGTTCACATTGCATGCATTTATTCTAAAAGGTTAAGAACAAAGGATAACTGCATTCTGACCTGGAAATACAAAGCAAGCCATTTTGCTTTAAAAAATATGGCCAAAGTAAAGTCATCCAGGATTCCTAGAATTAGCTGGTATCTATCATTTCCACCTCTACCATTCCTTCACCTGTAACCTAGATGCTTGTTGTTGTTGTTGTTGTTGTTGTTATGTTTTGTTCTGGCTCTTGTTTCATTCCTATCCCCTTTAAGAACATATTTGCTTCTCAGCTGGAGAAGTTTATTTATGACTTGTTTAATGGCTTCTATGAAGGGCACGCCATGCACTCGCCCACCACAAAATGCATTTATTCAGTTCCATAGATTCACCATTTGCTTTTAAATAGCTTAATGAACACACCTGAAATATTCATAATGAAATGCAGGATCCTGGAGCTATAACAACTTTTGGTTCCTGAAGAGTGTGTAGCTTTTCTATTAAAATGTATTAAGTTACTGTTAATGCATTTATGGGGGCATTATGCTGGGTGGCAATGATTATAGTCATAATTCTGGGAGGCTGACAAAGAACCCCAGACTAAGTCATTACCAGAAAGTTTTTATAAGATCACTGAATATAGCAGACCTTAGAAATGATGTGAAACTTCACTGCAGGTTAGACTGTATGCGTAGACAAGGCTTCAGAACTCTGGTCAATCCATGTTTTGTTTGTTTAAAATAATTTGGTTTTACAATTTGATAATGTTTTCCAATGTGCCTTACACGTTACTCAAAAACAGTTTTATCTTAAAATAACTGGGTAACCAAGACTTCCCATTAAACAAATCCTAGTTGATTAATGAGGATCAATTAATAGATTAAGGATGCAATCATATACACCTTTTTTTCCAGCCCCAGGGCCATATTCCATTCAGGCACATGCAAGTGGTGGGCATAGCTAGAGGCAAGAGTGCGTGGTACAATTAATACAAATTTTACCTCTGTGAATAGAGTAGTTTATATCCACATTCACATACAGCCCTTAGTCCTCCACCCAGGCAAACAAGAGGCAGTTCAAGGATACACTCCAGCTAACAAAACCAGTTCAGGTGTGAAGCAGGGCCAATGAAGTGTGTTGCCTGGACATATGTGGTATGGTCTAGGGGAGAGAACCGGAGGTCCACATTTGGCCCTAGAGCCTGTGGCTTTCCATTCCTGCCATACACAACTATCTGGGAATATATCCAGTTGATTTCAATGGGGCTTACATCTGGATAGACATGGAGAATATGGTTCTGTTAATTAGATTAGTGAATTAAAACCCTTTTTGTAGGGCTGAACTGCAACTCTGCAGGAAAGGGTACAATCCTAACGTAATGTGAAATGATTTTGTTACTTGATGCAATTTTTGTATATGCCCTCAATTTTAAAAATGATGTTACTTCATACACTGGCATCAAAAGCATAACTTTAGATACAATGTACTATATTGTCTTTCTCATGTTCACCCATGGCTCTCCAGATTTGTAGCTTCATTAACAAAATTACTGATCCCCACAAACTGATGCCAATGTTTAGTGCTAGTTTAGTGCCATTTTGTGCTGACCCCCACCAACTGAGTAATTGAAACTCAAACTTGGGTCATAATTAAATGGCCAAAAACCCAACCTGATCCAATTGACTCCAAATGAGTGTCAAAGTGGGGTGCTGGTTTTGTGCCATTTTGTGATTCAAACCCCACTTTCTGAACAGCCCCTAAAACTGTGTAATTGAAGTCAAACCAGGGGCAATAGGTACACCCCAAAACTGAACCTTGTCACACTCAAACCTGGGTCACAAGTAAATGGCCTAAACCCCCAAATGGGGATTGCAGCACAAAGCAACACCAAACCAGCACAATACTTTGGTACTAAATTGCAGTTAATCAGGCAAGGTTTGGGGGTTTTTTTTTGCTCAGAGATCTCAACGTCTCTCTCTCAACGTCTCAGAGATCAATTAAAAGTGGTGAAGAGATCAGAACTCCACCTCTTGCCCTTTCTGGGAACAGAAACAATTTGGAGTATTACTTCTCTCTCTCTCTCTGGGGTGTACATATGCCCCCTGGTTTGAGGGTCAAATACTGAGTTTGGAGGATGGCACAGAAAGTGCGGTTGGCAGCACAAAATGGTACCAAACCAGCATACCACTTTGGCATCCGTTTGTTGTCAAAATAGAACAAAAACAAGCACTAGTTTAGGGCATGGGTAGGCAAACTAAGGCCTTCTAAATCACCTACTAAATCCAGCCCACGGACGGTCCAGGAATCAGCCTGTTTTTACATGAGTAGAATCTGTCCTTTTATTTAAAATGCATCTCTCGGTTATTTGTGGGGCGTGCCTAGTGTTTTTACATGAGTAGAATGTGTCCTTTTATTTAAAATGCATCTCTGGGTTATTTGTGGGGCCTGCCTGGTGTTTTTACATGAGTAGAATGTGGGTTATTTGTGGGGCATAGGAATTCATTCATATTTTTTCCCCAAAATATAGTCCGCCCCCCCACAAGGTCTGAGGGACAGTGGACTGGCCCCCTGCTGGAAAAAGTTGCTGACCCCTGGCTTAGGGGGATCTGGAAGTTTGGGGTCACACGCTAATGAAGCTCAGATAAGTTGGTCTTCAGATTCCATCAGCTCTATCTCGCATAGCCAGTGGTCAGGGTTGATGAGAATTATAGGTCAGCAATACCTGTTCTCCATTCCTAGAACAACAGAATATTAAGGAGAAGAAAAGATTACCTTGCGTTAGAGACATCATGAAAAGCTCTTCTTGTACATCATGTGACACAAGGTTCACATTCATTCTTCAGAAAATAGGCTCATGTGCATATATTTAGTTTTGCTTCTTTCTTTATTGCAGGTATAAGATACTTTCATCAAATGTCTGAGTGACATTTGTTCTGCAAAGGAACAAAGACAGAGAGTTGTTTCCCTAGCAACCACCCTTTAAAAGTTGTTCAGATACCACCTTGGGCCTACTCCAGCTACTCCTGCCCTTTGCTTGTTTGTACATAGATTCTCTTGGTAAATTAGACAGGTCCCAGATGCCAGGCTTACTGGAAGGTTGGAAATGGAGAGAAGATTCTCTGCTTATAGTATGACTTTCCCAAAGGGTTGCCTGCAGAGTTTCAGAGGCCTTGTTCAGATGTAATGAGAAACCATGGTTTCCTAGTATTTGAACAAACTATGGAAAACATTTGGTTTGCAAAGTCACCAACTACTATCCTTCTTTTTCATGATCACAAATAGAAGATTAGAATATATATTTTTGTAATTTAAAAGAATGGGTAGGGAACTTGTGACCTTCCAGATGTTCTAGTGCTACAACTCTCATCATCCTCCCCTTTTCAATTTTGCTTGGAGAGCAACCTTCTCCAGGATTTCTCTTTTGCACACTGTTCCTGTTTTTGGAAAGGGTAATGAGGACTGTTTTCCAGGTTTTCCTGCCTCCCCTTGCAAGTTAGCATCCCTCCGGTGCTCAGCAGGTCAAGATCCACCCACACTGCTATGAAAGACAGGAAGGACGCTTTAGACTCCAGAGCTGCAAGGAGAGGCTGTGGTCGGAGGAAGCCCACGCAAGCTGGGAACCTCAGTGGCACCCCTCTAGAAGCTTCACCCAGAGCTGAGACCTTGGCTAGCCTCCAGTTAACTATGGCCCTGAGCATGTTCACTAACAGGGACACAGGAAGCTGCCTTATTCTGAGTCAGCCTATTGGTCCATCTAGCTAGGAAGTGATATTCCACCTGAACTATTTAAAATTTTAAAAGATGATGCTGTTAAGGTGCTACACTCAATATGCCAGCAAGTTTGGTCAACTCAGCTGTGGCCAGAGGTTTGGAGGAGATCAGTCTACATTCCAATCCCAAAGAAAGGCAGTGCCAAAGAATGCTCCAATTACCGCACACTTGTGCTCATTTCACATGCTAGCAAGGTTATGCTTAAAATTCTACAAGGCAGGCTCAAGCAGTATGTGGACCGAGAACTCCCAGAAGTGCAAGCTGGATTTCAAAGGGGCAGAGGAACCAAATTGCAAACATGCGCTGGATTATGGAGGAACCTAGAGAGTTCCAGAAAAACATCTGCTTCTGCTTCATTGAATACGCAAAAGCATTTGACTGTGTGGACCACAGCAAACTATGGCAAGTTCTTAAAGAAATGGGAGTGCCTGATCACCTCATCTGTCTCCTGAGAAAACTTTATGTGGGACAAGAAGCTACAGTTAGAACTGGATATGGAATAACTGATTGGTTCAAAATTGGGAAAGGCTGTATATTGTCTCCCTGCTTATTTAACTTATATGCAGAATTAATCATGCAAAAGGCTGGACTGGAATTAAGATTGCCAGAAGAAATATCAACAACCTCAGATATGCTGATGAAACAACCTTAATGGCAGAAAGTAAGGAGGAATTAAAGAACCTTTTAATGAGGGTAAAAGAGGAGAGCGCAAAATATGGTCTAAAACTCAACATCAAAAAAACTAAGATCATGGCCGCTGATCCCATCACCTCCTGGCAAATAGAAGGGGAAGAAATGGAGGCAGTGAGAGATTTTACTTTCTTGGGTTCCATGATCACTGCAGATGGTGACAGCAGTCAGGAAATTAAAAGATGCCTGCTTCTTGGGAGAAAAGCAATGACAAACCTAGACAGCATCTTTAAAAGCAGAGACATCACCTTGCCGACAAAGGTCCGTATAGTTAAAGCTATGGTTTTCCCAGTAGTGATGTATGGCAGTGAGAGCTGGACCATAAAAAAAGCTGATTGCCAAAGCATTGATGCTTTTGAATTATGGTGCTGGAGGAAACTCCTGAGAGTCCCATGGACTGCAAGAAGATCAAACCTATCCATTCCGAAGGAAATCAGCCCTGAGTGCTCACTGGAAGGACAGATCATGAAGCTGAGGCTCCAATACTTTGGCCACCTCATGAGAACAGAAGACTCCTTGGAAAAGACCCTGATGTTGGGAAAGATGGAGGGCACAAGGAGAAGGGGGAGACAGAGGACAAGATGGTTGGACAGTGTTCTCGAAGCTACCAGCATGAGTTTGACCAAACTGCGGGAGGCAGTGGAAGACAGGAGTGCCTGGCGTGATCTGCTCCATAGGGTCACAAAGAGTCGGACATGACTAAACAACTAAGCAACAACAAGCTTAGTAGTGTCTGAGCTGACTTTCCATGATTTTCAGACAAGGGATACTTTCCCAGGCCTCCCAGGAAATGTAAGAATTGAAACTGGACCCTGCTGCATGCAAAGCAGCTTCTACCCCTTCACAATGGCCCATCCCCTATTAGAGTGGTTAAAAACAACAACAGAACATTGCTTTGCACCTTAGGAGATTGGATATTATTTGCATCATTGCTGGTTGCTGTCATCATTCAAAGACCTCAGTCACCTGTTACTATGATAGGCACTTTTAGCTGTTGAGATTGCTTTTGGGGTTGGAGCTACAGCTAATGAGAACAATGGATGATAGGATTATTAGGGTCAACTATTAGCCAGAGAACATCTTACTGTAGTACATGAACAAGTCTGATATCCTATTCCTTCCTTGCCCTACCAAATAGGTAATCCTCTTCCACATTTTGACTTGAGTGAAATGCAAGGAGATTTGAGTTTTCATCTTCATCCTCAGGGAAGACATTTTCTGTTCCATTTTCCTTCTCTGATCTAAGAAGTTGAGTAGGAGGGAGGGAAAGGGGGATTTGAAAGGTCAAGCATAAAATAGATGTACTCAATCCTCTTGTGGAATGTTCCAAAATTAGCCATGTGATTGGCTTGGCATCTGAAATCAACCCACAAGTTTAAAATAAGAAGAGCCAGCAGTCCGTCTCTGTTTCTGCATTGCATTTACAAAAGTGGCCAGGCAGGTCTATCCTAGAAACTCAGATGCAGAGTATGAAGGCAGTCAAGTCTGCAAACACTGTTTGGTTATCTTCAGCTCATGGTAATAGGAGTACAGGTGGGGAAACAGTCCAAAACAATCCAAAAGGGTGGGAGAAATATTTACAGTGGTACCTCAGGTTACATATGCTTCAGGTTACATACGCTTCAGGTTACATAAGCTTCAGGTTACAGACTCCACTAACCCAGAAATATTACCTCAGGTTAAGAACTTTGCTTCAGGTTGAGAACAGAAATCACGCAGCAGCGGCGCAGCGGCAGCGGGACGCCCCATTAGCTAAAGTGGTGCTTCAGGTTAAGAACAGTTTCAGGTTAAGAACGGACCTCCGGAACGAATTAAGTACGTAACCAGAGGTACCACTGTATATCTAAACCAACCCAAAAGGTTCAAGGAAAATATATCTCACTCATTCCCATATATTTTCCCTTAGAGTTGTGCATGCCCCTCATCTGATTTGGGATCCAATCTGCTGCTTTGGATCCAACTTTTTGGATAATCCAGGACTGCCCCTCCACAGATCCAGGCCCTGAACTGATTTGAACATCTTGAAGAATCAGGAGGGGATGGAGACGGAGATGTGTTTCTTCATCCTTCCCTTCTGACTATGTTTAATCAGGGTTTTAAATCTTAGTTATGCATGCATTTTCCTTCAGTCAGACCAATGCTGCTTTAACAGTCCTGGCTTGCTCCACATGGCTCCTACAACCTGATCAAGCTGAATCCTAGGTGGACTAAAATCAGCCCAGCTGGGTTTGTTATCTGGTGTTTAGATAGACCCAGTGTGCATTCCTACTTTCCCTGCCAGTCTCCTACAGGGCCCATTGAAATTCTTGTTACTACTTCTTGGGGAAGTCTGGTAAAAAGTGTATGGGTATACCCTACTGTGCAGCTATTCCCTTCCATCAGGATTTTGCAGGTGATAACTTATGGCATTCAAGCAATAAGCTAAAGGATATCCAGTATCAAAAGATGAGGCAAATATTTGCATTTTATTTTCTTGAAGGAGGATATGTCCAGGATATGCTTGCTGGGTATGTGTATCTGCCTCCATATGCTAAATACATGGCCTGTGGCATGTACAGTATAATGCAAATGATTATCTGGCCCATCACCATGCCACTGCTGTATCTCACTTCTGCCCTGTATTTTATACCTTGACTAAGTGCAACTCTCCAGGGTCATTTTTTTCTATCAATTGCAACCGGTGATGCTCAAAATTGAACTTGGGGACCTTTTACATGGAAACCTTATACTCTGGTCTATGACTGTCATCTTCATCAGAACTCTGCATTTGATTTTTCCAAGATGAGGCTCCCTTTCCCTTGGGGTTGAGGAAAGGAGCAGCAATGTGAACACTGCCCCATAAGAACAAATGGGACTCTGCCCCACTGGCCACAGTCTGGCCTTAGCCAGCCCCCACTTACCTTCCTTCTTGTTTACAACTATCCAGTTGTTTGCACTGTCTGATAGCTTCCTCCACCTTAGTCTCAGTGTTTCCTTCATGGAACAAAATAAGGAGAAGGATGGGAGGAAACTAGAATTAGTTGGTTCTGCCTCCCTTGGCACTGGCTCAAATCTGCTCCCCACCTTTGGCTCCAAATAATATAAAGGAGATCAGGGAATTTGACTTTTCATTCATTCATTCAGCATTTATTGGCATAATGACTAGACATGTATTACAGTTATCATGGTGCAACCAGTTCAGTTTAGGATAGTTCCAGAATATGCACATAGCATCCCACACACGTGTTCACATTCATTTCAGAAGAGAGAACTCATACCCCTCAACTGTCCCAATTAAATTGGGACATCCTGTTTTTGGGCTCTGTGCTCTCATGTGAGAGCACAATACCCAAAATGCATGATATTGTGGCACCCTAAAAATGTGTTTTGGGGGTCTTCATATTCTTGCATTGGTCATGTGACTCACCCAGAAGACATGTGGTTCGTTTTCTTTGCTGCAGCAGGTTGGAGGGTATGAGAACTCATACATGCAAACAAATTCACAGAGCTATTCTGATTCTTTGTTGCTCTTTTTAATTTAGTATGACTTATATAATTTTATTTGCACAATATATACATAGTTCTTAAATATCCTGTTTATTTTTGCAGTATCTAAAGGCAATGTCTAAAGGCAACAACGGCTACTTTTCTGGTAATAGGTCAAGGAAAGAACCCAGCACATACTGCAAGGACCTTTCAAGACCTGCATTCTCTTGATTTCACAGCAACTGTTGAGATGCTAATTTATTAACTTGCACAAATTGACCTTTGCTTTTTTTCTAAATGAGCTTAGCCCATAAAAAACTGTGATTTGCTATAATTGTTGGTGTTTATTTTCCCCGAACTAGGCTTAATTACCACATAAATATTCCAGTTAACAGAAAACAGTGACCGTTTAATACTTTATTTGCTATGTCCAATTAACATTTGTGACTGTGGGGCTATGGTTAAGTGAGAATTTTATCCCAGAAGGATTGTCCCCTCTAGTCAAGCCAAAGTCTCGTGCCATTTCATACCTCCCGCAAACAAACACAGAATAACTCTCATTAAGCTACAACAAGAGATCATTATGAATGTTGAACAATGAGTTGCCAGGAGCTTGATGGTTATATTCTGAAATACTTGGTTGATGGGAAGGGGAATTATGTAAATTTCTAGTAATTATGAATATATTATATAGCCTTGGGGGAGGGGTGTCCATATAAATGTAAAGCATTTAAAGCAAAATAAAGCAGTGTCTAATATCTCTTAGTTCCAAGGATTGGGCCTTCCTATCTGCTGCCTGCTCAGTCATGAGTTCACTTCTTCAGATCGTGATAGACTTTATTTGATGGTATACTGGTCTCCCCAATTTGGATTCTCAACAATCAACTCAACAATCAGTTTTCATCTCTCAGGGTTATTCAATGTTCTCATTAAATGTTCATGATAGGCAACAGATTGAATTCCAAACTCACATTAACCACAGACTCACTTGAAAGAATTCTACCATTTTTTAGAACAGGAGTGAGTAATCTTTATTAATCCCAAGGGCCACATTCCCTTCTAGGTAACCATCTAGGAGCCAGTAGGGCCAAGGCTAAAGGCAGAATTGGGCAGAACAATGAATGTGATTTTTACCTTCAGACAATAGGCTGGTTTATACCTACAACCATGCAGACCTGTGTCCTATCTACCCACCATCCAAGCAAGCAAGAAGCATCATGATATTTCAACACACTCCAGCATGGAAGAAATATGCAAGGACTACACTGACTATTGCATGAGGACAAAACAAACTTGCACCATCTTCCATGTGACCACACTTCAGATATTTGAAGATGCCTATCCTATTTCCTCCCAGTCTCCTCTTATCCAGGCTAAACATACACAGTTTCTTCAACCGTACCGTGTAAGGCTTTGTTTCCAGACCCTTTATCATCTTGGTAGCCCACTTCTGCATACGTTCCAGCTTGTCTAACCAAGGCAGAATAGAGTAGAATTATTACTTCCCTTGATCTGGACACTATACTTCTATTGATGTACATTTTGGTTGAATGTTAGACAGAGGGGCCTGAGTGATTGCGTCAGGTTGTGTCATAACCAAGTCTCAGCTAGCAAGGAGAGAGTCATTTTCTGAGTAGTCACTGCCTGAGTAGTCCACAGCCCATATTTCACTGAGTATTCACAGCCTGCAGCAGCATCACATTCAGCAGTACCATGGTTCTCCAACTTAATCAGTTCCAGAAGTCTGTTCCAAATCCAAAGCATTCCAAAACCAAGGCAAACTTTCCCATAGAAAGTAATGCAAAACAGATTCATCCATTCCTGACTTTTAAAAACAACCCCTAAAACAGCAATTTAACATGAATTTTACCAGACCATTTCTGGGTTAGGGTTAATTTTTGGACTGGGTTAGGGTAAGGATTCAAATTAGGGTTGGGGGTCAGGGTCAGTGTTATTTTATGTTTTCTTGTGATTTTTATTCATTTGTGGTTGGTTTGCTTTTTCAATTTGTTGTGTTGCTGCTTTTTCATGAGTTGCAAGTTTGTTGACTTTGTGGTTTTCCGGAAAGTTTCAGTTTTAATTTTGAATGCAGCCCCGGCTCTGAGCTGATCTCTCAGCTGGGAAGTGGAGGCTTTGCACTCCCCAGCTGAGCTGCCTGCTCCCGCTCCTACTTGTGAGCAGCAGCAGAGGAACCAGCGCTGGAGGCCAGCAGGTGCCTGCTCGCTTGCCACCCTGCCCACCTTCCCTCACTTGGAAAACGGTAGTATGGCACTCAAAACGGAAGTTATACTCAGAACAGAGCACATTTGGTTTCCGAGAAAAGTTCAAAAACTGGAACACTCATTTGCAGGTTTGAAGGGTTTGGCTTCGAAGTAATTTGAGAACTAAGCTGTTCAAAAAACAAGGTACCACTGTACTCAGGGGTTTAGAGAGATGCTTCCCTTACAGAGCTAGCTAGATTACTCATCAGCCCATAGTTTATTAATTCACATAGTTTGGTTTGCAGTTCTTTCAGTAGTTATATTAATAAATATAGCCATGATCCCAATGCTGTGTCTCATGAGTCTTCTTTGTACAGGTTCAATATTTTTTATTTTACAGGATTGATCTTTCTTTTTGTGCCTTTGTGTGGTATCACCACTTTTATAATGCATCTATAATTATTAAAAGAAACATGAGCTGGTGAAATAAATGTGTCTTCAGTTTCACATCAGTGTCATTTCAGTGTTTAACCCTTCCAGAGCTGAATTTCTTCACATTTTGAACAGCTCTAAGACAAACTCACTGTGGCTAAATCTTGAGAACTTCAAGTTTGAATAATGTGTAGATAAACTATCTGTTGACCTACTACGGTGGCACAGGCAAATAAACAGTTGTGCTGTGGGTCCCTTTAGAACTGGAACAAAGGCTGTTGAACCCATTAGTTATCAACATAAATGGGAGCAAATACTGATCACAACTGCCTGTTTATATTCATATATGTTTATGTATTTCACAAATAGTGTAATAATGGCATGCTTAATACTCCAAGCAAATTATAACAACTCTATTTGGCTCACCATAAAGAGCAGTATAACTATATGCATCACCCATAAAACTGGTTAAAGAGCTTGAGAAACAATTTTGCTCAGAAGTACAACTGTCCTATAAATAGCCTTATAAGTCATGCTTGAGAAGTATTATGCTGTTTAATCACTTGTGCTCCCAAGGATACATCTTCCAGTCACCTGAGGCACAGAAAGAGAGACAGAGATAGAAAAAAATCCCATCTACCAAGTTAGTTCCTTGTCTCAAGCATTGTTTATCTAATTGTACATCTAAATTGCAATGAGAATCTCAATCCAAAGGTTACCCAGTTCTCAATTAATAACCTTTGAAGATAAGAAAGAGTTCCCATGTTCCCTTATTTGACGGAACTCATAGCTCAGCCATCAAAATCTTATTTGAATGTAGATACAGCCAACAATTTCCCCGTTTTCATATATAAAGAGTAACAGTCTTTCATTTCTGGTAATTATAGAGCAAAACAAATAGAAGAAGAGGAGGAGTTTGGACTTGATATCCTGCCTTTCACTCCCCTTAAGGAGTCTCAAAGTGGCTAACATTCTCCTTTTCCTTCCTCCCCTACAACAAACACTCTGTGAGGTGAGCAGGGCTGAGAGACTTCAGAGAAGTGTGACTAGCCCAAGGTCACCCAGCAGCTGCATGTGGAAGAGTGGGGAAGTGAACCTGGTTCACCAGATTACGAGTCCACCACTCTTAACCACTACACCACGCTGGCTCTTGAGTGTGGACAATGTCCTAGCAACTCACTCAAAAGATCTATTAAAGCCAAACTCTCATTTATCAAAAGATTTCTTCCGACCCTACATATTATTTTGAGCTTTTTTCTTTTTTCATGCTAATAATGAAGAGAGAAAAGTGGAAGTCACAATGTGGGTTTTGCCTTGTAGGAGCACTGCATCCCTGGACAGCTTCTGACACTGACTATGCCTGCCTTAGGACGTCTTTTTCTGGCACTCCAATGAATTATGGGTGGCTTACAGCTACCCTTTAAATATTCTGCATTACCCCAGAGTATGTCCTGGTCAATCATCACTCTGATACATTGTGAATATCTTCAAGGACAGCACCAAAGCTGTTCAGTACATATTGGTGTACCCTATTGCTCATTGCTGTCATCAACACCCACTAAGTCCTGCAGGACTCGTGGATTCCCTTGACAAAGGAAGAAGGCACTTGAAGGCATTATGTCAAATCCACAGCTGACCCTGATTACATTTTTTGTGTACCGGTATGTTTCACATTGGATCTCAACTGGTAATCTGCTTGCCCCCAAATCCCACCTTGGATGTGCTAGGAAATATGATGGTGGTTGGAACTGCATAGCCCTTTGAACCTCTACTGATACTTGACATGAAGCCATTTTATCTAAGCAGGTTGTTTCTGCACAGTTGTGACAGGCCCCCCCCCATCCTATCATGTAAAACTCAGAGGTAATTTGGACATTATAAGAGGCATTGAACATGACATTTTAAAAGTCCCATGCTTCTGATGCAATATTAGAACCTATTATTGGCTCTGTGCTCAAAGACTAACAAAATGCATTAAAACTCATTAAGCTGTCGATGGGGGAGTTTACTCACTTACTAGCTTACCTTCTGCATGTGTGTATAATCTTTCTGGGAACTTTTTTGAATTGATGTGGTAGTGGTGGAGTTTGGAGGGGAGAGCAGTTAAACCCCAATTTGGCAAAAATGAGTACTTGTTATAAAACTGATCCGCCTCGTATGAATGAGCTGCCATTTATAATACTTGGTTGAGTTTAAGGAGTAGGAAAACAAATAATTGCCAATTGCTAATTTAACTTGAAAGATAGCAATGCTAGACAGTATCGCCAAAGGCACGACATATTTCTTCACCATCCATCAGTTATGGCAGATATTGTCTTGAACAAATCTGTCATTGATCAGATTTCTGGGTTTTTCATTAGGATTGCCTTATCTATATAAACATGCCCTGTTCCACCTTCTCAGACTCCCCCGGAGGTTTATAATAGTTTTCAGTAATCATGTATTACTTCTTCTTTTTTTTAATCACCTATCTTTGATCTTGATTTAAGCTGGTTCTTCTGTAGTTAGCCGGTGGGTGTTTTCCTTTCTCGCTCCCACAGACAAAATGTCATAATGTAGCCAGTTTATATGGCACTGCCAGCATTAGGACAAGAGAAGGGCGAAAGGAGAGGGAATTGCTGTTCTTTTATAGCTTAGAGGAGACAAAAGAAAAGCTGGAAACAGTATGATTGTTCCCCTAACTTTCAGAAAAGAAAAGGTGCAGGCAGAAAAATCTTTGAAGAATGTTTAGCTTTGAAATTAATTGGACCCTCAGCAGGACTCAGTGGCCAGTGAATTAATTAAAGATCTGTTGATCAGTAGCTTTTAGACTTTCTGCCTTCAGAATATGTATCCTTTCCTCATAAGCACTCAAGAAACCTGAACATTTCCTAGAAACCATAATGCTGGGCTAAAATGTTCATCTCAATTCATGCCTCAGTTTGCAGTGTAGTGCCTGTTTCAGTTATTTGTGGGGAGGGCATGAAGTATGAATGAAATTCCCTGATGTATTTCCCAGCATCTTTCTGTTGGCAGGATGCATAACCTAGCATATTCCAGGACTTTCTGGTGAAAAATGCCAATAGTCAGCTGAGAAGAACCAGAAGTTGTATTTGTGAGTTCCAACACCACCAGAACTACCCATTGACCGGCACCCTTGAAAAAGAGGTGGTTTCATCCCTCAAATTCTCAAGTCAGCCTGAAAATTCTCATTGGGAAACATCCTGCCCAACCCAGTTGAGTAGAACAATATGTAAAACTCCTTATCATGTGGGATTTATACAGGGTGTGGGGACATACACCCCTCATCCGTAATAACCCATAGAATGCTTTTCTTCAGAGTGGGTGCATTTAGACTTTGGGAATGTTGCAAGTCTTATTGGCTGTAATGCTAGTGCTTCTGTCGCGTTTTCTAATATTCCTTTTATACTCCAGTACCTGTTGCATTATGGAGCTGTGTCTTTTTGGCCAACATACCAACATGTCACACTAGATTTCATTCACCCCATTGGACATGTTGTAGCACAACTATGAATGTCACCAGAGAACATCACTACTTGCCTACCCTATCCTCACATGCATGCTAGTGTTACTCCATGATTCAGAACTGTATACCAGTGAAACCTTCAGAGTCCACCACATCCAGAGGAAACTGTCACAGGGCTCTATCATCTAAAGAAAATCAAACTATTTAGTGCAATTCCTTCTGAGCTCAGGGAAGTGGGAAGAATGTAGCCATACTGATCAGAATAACATAATGCAGTGCCTATTAAAGCAAGCAAGTCTTCATCTGCTCAGTACCTGGATTGGAGACAACCTGAAAATCTTTCTGTGCTCCATTGAGTTGTATGATCCAATAATGTATCAAATACAAAATATACAAACATACAGATAACCAAATGCACACGAGATGAGATATGGATCACCATTGCTTATAGTTTCATTCATTGGTTGACTGTTAGGGCTTTGTAGTTTGATTCACCTTTCAAATATTTGATTTTGGGGAAGTCCTTTGGGAAAACATCCTAACTCAAATCATGCTGTCACAAATTTTGTTTCCTTTCTCTTGGAGATCAAATGTTGCCGTCCACAACTACAGCTAACACTATAAAATATGGCCTTAAGGTTTTCATCTATCTTCAGAGGTGGTGTGTGACCCTGTTGCAGGGCAGGGCAATTCAAATTTGTATGCATTTAATCATTCTTTCATTTGTCATGTGCTACCCATGCTGGTATTGATTCACACATCATTCTCATTGTGCCAAGCAGAATAATGATGGTCAATGTGGAATCATCAAGGAATGCTGTGCTGTTTTGTAAAATTGGTTTGATGAATTGGATGACTGGAGTTTGATATCCAGTATGATTGAGTCTACTGGATATGTGAGAATTCAGTATTAGGTTGACTTCATTGTAGTGCTTTGCTGAAAACCCTGCCTCAGCCACTGTAATCAGGACAGGACTGCTTTATCCAGACTTCTCGGTATTCCATCTTTTTATATGTAGACTACATTATTTTAAAATACCTGAGTATGGGAGAGGATGACCCAGTTGCATTTTCATCTAAGCTTAGATTAATTCTTTTTTATGCCTCAATTTAATAATTTCTTATTAAAAGACGAGCAATTGTCCTCTGGTATTTTCTCCCTCACCTCAATTTTTGTTGGGTAGAATCCTCTGCTAAATATCTTATAATCCCCCCCCCCTTTTGGGGTTCTCCAGCAGATTGCTTTATCACATACAGTTAAGTATGCTGAAGATAATTTATTCTCAAAGGAGTCAAATGAAGCTTTTCAAGCTTGTATCACAAGAAAACTCTTCTAGAGTCTAATCTTAGAAGTATCTATGGAAACTAATTGCTGGATACCTGTGCATTCACCATCTAATTCAACAATCTCATACAATCTCATCACTTCAAATAGACCAAGTGTGTGTGTGCTTGTGTGTTGGAAGGGAGTGTCAGGAGTGACCAGCATAGGGAGGGCAGTGTCACAGAACCAGTCTTCTGCCCCCAGTATCACTTCCGCTTACCTGGACAGGACAGGCAAGGCAGAAGTGAGGCTGGGGCTACACTGGCAGAGATACAGTGTTACTACTGGTATGGCCACAAATCCATGGTCTTGCCATGATCTCATACCACGCAGGTAAGTGGCCACAGCACCACTGTTAGGATGCAGTCACCACACTGGTCACTCATGGAGCATTTAGGCAAGGAAGATGTGCACATCCAAGTGTTGGACATAAACCATAGATGGAGAGTAAGGCTACCCCTCAGATCTGATCCATATTATGGAGCCATAATAGTCAGCAGGCTTGGGAAAACCCCAAGGTTTGAAGTTGCAGGGGGGGACACGCAGGAGGTGAACCCAGCTTGGAATAGAATGGCTGGAAACCTTATTAGGAGCACTTGACACTGCAACAACATGTTACGGGGCCACTTGTTTTAGCTGAATATTTGCTACCTTTAAAAGTACCTAAATAAGTTGCACATGCAAGGAATTGATCTTTCAGTGTGACAGCATCAACACTCTGGAATTTCCTTCCCCATTAACATTAGGCAGGTGCCTTCACTGTGCTGTTTTTGGCATCTGCTAAAACTTCTTTATTTAGGACAGCCTGTGGGTTAAACCACAGAGCCTAGGGCTTGCCGATTAGAAGGTTGGCGGTTCAAATCCCCACGACGGGGTGAGCTCCCGTTGGTCGGTCCCAGCTCCTGCCTTCCTAGCAGTTCGAAAGCATGTCAAAGTGTAAGTCGAAAGCATGTCAAAGTGTAAGTAGATAAATAGGTATTGCTCCGGCAGGAAGGTAAACAGCATTTCCGTGTGCTGCTCTGGTTTGCCAGAAGTGGCTTAGTCATGCTGGCCACATGACCCAGAAGCTGTCTGCAGACAAACGCCAGCTCCCTCAGCCTATAGAGCCAGATGAGCGCGCAACCCCAGAGTCGTCCGCAACTGGACCTAATGGTCAGGGGTCCCTTTACCTTTACTTTTACATTTACCTTTACCTTTATGGAGAGAAAGAGTGAGAATATATTTGACTCCTGTTATTATTTTATTTGTTTCTTCTTTTTTCAGTCTACTTGTTTTTATTTAACCCCTCCCCCCTAAAATGAATACAATGCTTGTTTGTAAAAAATAAATAAAAGATCAAAGCAGTTTACAAAAAGACAAAACAATAAAATTTGGGGAAGGTCACAATGCTACTTTAACACATACAAAAGTTTTTGTTTTTTTTAAAAAAACAGATTAAAGTTACCTCAACTTTCTAAGCACCTGCTTAGGCTTGTCTAAACAGGAATATTCTTATATAAAGGTAAAGGTACCCCTGCCCGTACAGGCTAGTCGTGACCGACTCTAGGGTTGCGCGCTCATCTCGCTCAAGAGGCCGGGAGCCAGCGCCATCCGAAGACACTTCCGGGTCACGTGGCCAGCGTGACGAAGCTGCAAACTGGTGAGCCAGCACCAGCGCAGCACACGGAAATGCCGTTTACCTTCCCGCTATAAAGTGGTACCTATTTATCTACTTGCACTTAGGGGTGCTTTTGAACTGCTAGGTGGGCAGGAGCTGGGACCGAGCAACGGGAGCTCACCCCGCCGCGGGGATTCGAACCGCCGACCTTACGGTCGGCAAGTCCTAGGCACTGAGGTTTTACCCACAGCGCCACCCGCGTCAAGGAATATTCTTAGCAAGCACCAAAAAGAATATAGTGAAGGTACCTGCCTGATCTCAATGGGCAGGGAGTTCCAAAGTCCAGGGGCTGCTACATTAAGTAATTGAGTTATTACAAATGTGGAATGGCTATTATGTGGCAACTGTAGTACTACCAATTCTGCCAACTGAAGCAGTTGAATGGGCATGTGGGGTAAACAATCTCAGGCAAACTGGTCCCAAGTTGTTTTTGACATCTGCCTTTCTAATTATAATTTTATGAAAACCACTCAGAGAGTTTACCTATTTCTAACTATTAAGTGGTCTACAAATTCTGCTGGATAAATAAATTATACCATGGACAAAATTCCAAGTGATTTGAAATGGAACTTGTCACTGAGTAAATTTAAACAATATAGGGCTCTGCCTCTTCTCATGATCAAAGTCATCTGTGAATTTGTCAATGCAGGCATCAAGAACCTGCAAATTTCCATTTGATGAGGAATTCTGTTCTACTCAAAAATCTACACAACCATTCTACAACACAAAGTAATCCCAGTAAAGGAAACTGTATAATGTACAGCTCAACATGTTACACTTCTGACAAGTTCTTTCTCTTTCTATTTCAGATGAGCACTGAGCTGAGACCAAACAGCAACCCTAACAATGAATTCCCCTCTTTCAGTTCTTTAATTAATGCATTTTTTTACCATTGCTGTTCTTTCCAGTGAAGCAATTTTGTCCAAATTCCCACTTCTTTGTGATGGTGGCAAGGGATAGAATGCACCCATTTTCTACATGTCTGCATCAATGGACACTCTAATGAATGGTTGTGGCAGTTGTTTTAGAAAAAAGGTTATATTATCCATTTGCTGGGCAAATTCCAAGTTTCCAAGCTGCTAGGCAAGCTTCAGAGAACACCCTGAGTTTAATTAACTGACTCTAAATATTTCCCAAATGAGAACTACCCAAAATATACATCAAATGTGTCAAACCCCATTTGGAATCTGACATTTGTAAGGGTATTCAGCTAACCCGTGACTAGAGAAAGTAGCAAACGTTACTAAATGAGATGTAGAAAATCTTTTAATTCTTTTTAAAAAGTGCCTCTTTGAATACTACATAGCATTTAGACAGTCGATGTAAGTGCTTAATATATTGCCAATGTGAAATAGCCCCTTTTTAGTCCTTTAATTCATACACCGCTGATCAAATCATTCCTTTATGTCAGCTGAAAATATCAAAGGCTCACTGATCAAAAAGTAGTTGGTTAATAATAAAACAGGAGACAAAAGCCACTGAAAATCTGAACATGGTGAATATGTTCTGTGGTAAAGTATAACACTCTAAAAAGAAGTCAAATGTTCGATTTTTTTTTTTTAAAAAAAACTTTACTCTTCCATTCCTGCCATGAAATACATATTCTGGGATAAAAGGTACACATAAGCATACACATACAAAAATGCATTTCACTGGGGAAAATTGCTTTGCAAAAAAAGTATAATAGGCAAAATTCACACGAAAATCCTGCCAGCATTACATGGAAATTGAAGGCATGAATACCCCTTCCTAGGATATGAAGCCTGCTAAATTTCATAAGGGTAGGTTCAGCTATCCTCCTCCAATGACAAACTTTTCCATTTTTGGAGGGCAAAATAGAAACCATGTCCCCTTCCCCACTCCTTTTTATGTGGACAATGAGTTTGAAAACTGGACACTTGATGGAACTGTCCCTGGGTAAGCAACCTTCCAAAGTTCAGACAAACAAGTCCAGAATTTAATGTGTTAGACAATTTTAGCTATGTTATATAACTTGAAAGGATAGCCCCCTCCCTGCTCTTGCCATTCTGGATCATAAGCCAGATCACCTTGATTTGCCTCATCCAGGGTACACACAGACCAGATGTACACCCCTAATATATACCCTTTATGGAAACTAAAAGCATAAACTATGTGGTCTATTCAGGTGGATGAAAAATTAACTAGTAGTAAGATCTGAGGAAAGGGACGCGGGTGACGCTGTGGGTAAACCTCAGTGCCTAGGGCTTGCCGATCTCATGGTCGGTGGTTCGAATCCCCACGGCGGGGTGAGCTCCTGTCTTTCGGTCCCAGCTCCTGCCCACCTAGCAGTTTGAAAGCACCCCTAAGTGCAAGTAGATAAATAGGTACCGCTCTATAGCGGGAAGGTAAACGGCGTTTCCGTGTGTTGCGCTGGTGCTGGCTCGCCAGAGCAGCTGCGTCACGCTGGCCATCTGACCCGGAAGTGTCTCCAGACAGCGCTGGCTCCCGGCCTCTTAAGTGAGATGAGCGCACAACCCTAGAGTCGGACACGACTGGCCCGTACGGGCAGGGGTACCTTTACCTTAAGATCTGAGGAACATATTCCAAGCATATCTGACTGTTCACACCCTCTGGAAATGTCTATCCAAGTAGGAGTGGAACCACCGCAAAGCACTGCCAACCACCCCTAACTCGGATAGCCATTCTGGAAGGATACCATCATCGATGGTATTGAAGCGGCTGAGAGGCCGAGAACTAACAGGAACAGATTTCCTCTGTGGTCATGATAAAGGCAACCAAAGCAATTTCTTTGGCAAAACTGGGTTTTGCCAAACCCTGACTGAAAACAATCAAGAAAATCAGTTGCTCTGACATACCTGCAAACCACACACACAAGCAATACACTCAGTACATGTAAGCACATAATAACTTTTAGATTTGTTGTTTCTCTTATCCTGGTGTAGATTTCAGTCTGCACAGTATATCCCTCCAAATAAGGAACATGTGACTGAAATCCACAATGTTTTTTTAAAATAAATATGTAGTTTAAAGTAAAACCTTTGAAAGTATTTTAGAAACTGATATCAGCCAGTAGAAAATTGTTTTTAATCTTCACCTAGAGTAAAATTGGTGTGCATTGATCTCTGTGATTTTTTTTTTTAATCAGACATGTCTTAAATGGCCCTGTCCAGGTTTATGTCTTTTAAATCAGAGGAGAGACTTAATAAAATCAAAGTCTCTAAATCTTCTGGAAACGAATGTTCTAAGGGTTGCAAAATTATGAACATGCACACACACACAGAGTAGTGTAACTGGATAACTTTATAGTACCATTTACTGGTATCATAAAGTACAAGATGTCTGACTTCAAGTGTAAACTAGTTTACACATCCATAGACACTTTGTATTTGGGCATTCATTTCCTACAAAATTTGAACTGGAATCAAGGCACTGTTTTGCCCCAATTTGTGGGTAGGTACGTAGGTGAGAGAATTTCAATGAAAAGGGGAGCAGAAGTTGCCAGAAATTGTTTTCTGGCATGTCTGGAGCAGAAGTCAATCCAGCAAATATGTTTGGGATTCACTGTTGTTAGTTTTAGTCCACAAACAATATGTAATTGACTAACCCCCCACCCCGCTTGAATTATATTTCCTTTGCATTGAAATGAATTGGGTGAAATAACGTAATGACAACAAATTGGGTGGAAGAGCATAATGACAACATAATTTACATAATTAGGAAAATTGGGTAAAATTTGAGACAATTTGAGTCTTTAGTAGAAGGCAAACTACATTTAAATGGAAGCAGTGCTGCATGTGATGAATAAAGGGTGGGGCAGGTAAATGAAGCTTTCTCACATCCCTATTTGGGAACAAGGATTTCGCCCTATGACATGATTTCAGGGTGGCTGGGAACCAAGGTTGCTCATCTAATTTCAGGGTAGAGATGATGCAATTATTTACCATAGAAGTCAGTGGTTCTTGAATTGTTATAAAAATAACAAAAACAAAACAACAAAACAACCGACTTGCTATAACAACAGCTGTTTTCCCCCATTATGTGTTTCTTTCAAAAGTGGGCAATCATAGAGTCCTTATATTTTCTTTTCTTTTCTTTTCTTTTTTTGCCTACAGAAGGAGTGGAAAATTCACATTTTAAATTGTACACATTTCCCCTGCATTATAGGTGCCCATTCCCCCTAAAATAGGCATTTTGTATGTCTTTCAGTGCGTTCCCCCCTAAAAGGTTAATTTCTGTGCACATTTGTTTTCTCCAAAATGCACAAAATTCAGAGAAGTGCTTGATCTGACTGAAAGCAGCCTTCTGATCTGCAGATAAGTCTAGGAGCGGTGAATTGGGTTCATTTGCTTTAAAATGCAGGGCAAAAGTACTTCTGCATTCAAATCTGCAGCCTCTGAAGGTGGTGCAAACTGGAACTCCAGAGCACAGCTCTGTCTGTTAATTTTACACTCAGGGTCCCCTGGAGCTAGTGGTGTGAAAGTGGCATAATTCCAAGGGAAATCTAGAGGGGAACTGTGGTTGTGAGTTGAGGTGGTTTTAAAATGCCTAAACGCCTCGGTCCAGTATACCTGAAGTATACTCCAGTATACTCTGGGGTTGCAGTGCTCGTCTCGCTTTATTGGCCAAGGTGGCCGGCGTTTGTCCGCAGACAGCTTCCGGTTCATGTGACCAGCATGACTAAGTCGCTTCTGGCGAACCAGAGCAGTGCACGGAAATTCCATTTACCTTCCCGCTGGAGCGGTTCCTATTTATCTACTTGCACTTTGACGTGCTTTTGAACTGCTAGGTTGGCAGGAGCAGGGACTGAGCAATGGGAGCTCACTCCGTCGCAGGGATTCAAACCGCCAACCTTCTGATCAGCAAGTCCTAGGCTCTGTGGTTTAACCCACAGTGCCACCCGCGTCCCTAGGTGAGCATAGGTTGTCTGAAATGGATTCATGGGCCAAATAGGGAGAGCTGGCAGGCCCAAAGCTATGCAATCACTGAAATGACCTATCCCGGTTTGACACATACAGCTGAAGTGATGAATCTGGGGGAGCAGTTTGGCTTAGACTTGGACTTCAACATTGTGAGCTACCCTCAAATGCAATAAACAGGCTTTTGGAAAAATGCTGCCTTTTCATTTTATTCTTTCTTAACACAACTTGCAGGAAAGCAATAGGTTATGCTACTGAAGGTTTTGTAGTAGAAGTAGCATCCATATCATTATACAGAGCTGAGCTAGGGGGTACAGACCCACAAGTACAAAGGTGGTGAAAACATTGTTTCATTGAAAAGCTCTTATCCTTGAAAATGTCTACCCCGGGCTCTGTGATCTGTTCAGAGATGAGATTATTGAATGTTTCCAGCCAAGCACAATTGAGAAGCATTAACTACTAGTAAAAATTCAAACGTGGCTGCACTCTTCGATTTCTCTTTACTTGATTACTTGGTATTGTGGACAATAGGAGCTTTAAGCATGAGTAAGAGATTGACAGAGCAATTGACACCTCAGGAATGAACTGCTTCCTGTGTAGAACACCTCTGGCCTCTCCCACAGCAAAATGGTAGCTCTGCATGATGCCAAACCTTCTATATGTCAGAGAGTAAAATGCTAGCTGTGGAACAAAATGTGTAGATTATACAATATTGGTAGAGGTTGTGTGGATTTAAACAGAGGGTTTCTCTGGCTTCAAAGCTGTTTTTGTTCATATCCTCATTATGAATCTTTTCTTTCTTACATCAATTTGTGGTTGTGCACACATTTAAAGCACACTTAAAGACCATTACCTTCACACAAAAAAAATCAGTTTAAGCCTCACAGAGCTACAATTCCCAGCACCTTTAACTAACCACAGTTAGGCCAAAACCAGGCCCTAAACCCTGATTGAAATGGATCCAGAAAATCAGTTTCTTCCAAAAGCGCCTGGATCTGGTCTGCAACCACTCGCTCCAGAACCTTGCCCAGGAAAGAGAGATTAGCAACTGGCTGGTAATTTGTTAAGTTTTCTGAATCCAGGGAAGGTTTCGTAAGGGGTGGTTTTACCACTGCCTCTTTCAAACAGGCAGGGACCACCCCCTTTTGTAAAGAGGCATTGATCACCTCCCTGGTCCAGCCAGCTGTTCCCTCCCTGCTGGATTTTATCAGCCAAGATGGGCAAGGGTTTAGAGCGCTAGTGGTCACCCTGACTGAACCAAGCACCTTGTCCACATCCTCGAGCCTTACCAACTGAAAATCATTCAACACAACAGGACTAGACTGTGCTCTGGACACCCCGTGAGATCCATCTCCTATAACAGCAGAATCAAGGTCTTGGTGGATGCAAGCAATTTTATCCCCAAAATGCTTTGCAAACAGGTCACAGCAAGTTATTGTTGGTTCTATCACCTCCTTTGGGCAAGCCTGTAAAAGGCCCCATAGAACCCAGAAAAGCTCTGCCGGACAGCATAATGAGGATGCAATGGAGGCAGCAAAGAATGCCTTCTTCGGTGCCTTCACTGCCACTAGGTAGGCTCAATAATGAGCCTTTATCAGTGTTCGGTTGTATTCATTCAGATCTTTCCTCCCACCTTGTTTCCTCACCCTAAGCTATGGAGTATACCAGGGGGCCAATCAGACTCCACAAAGTGGGGAAGGGCAGTCAGGGGTGATCGTGTCAATAGCCTGAGCCATTCAGGTGTTCCAGAGGTCAGCCAGGGCTTTGGCAGGAGCACCAGTCATATCAGCTGAGGGGGGGGGGACCCCAGAGCCGTTTGGAATCCCACTGGATCCATCAGCTTTCGAGGGCAGACCTTGCTAATAAGTCCCCCACCTCTGTGGAGAGGAAAAGGTGCTGACATCCTAAATCTCAGCAGGAAGTGATCTGACCATGACAAGGGACTGATGTCAATGTTCCCCACCTTCAAATCACCCTCTTCCTGCCCAGTTGAGAAAACAAGGTCCAGTGTGTGGTCTGCCATGTGCATTGGGCCAGTGACATGTTGGGACAGCTCCATGGTTGTCATGGTGGCCAGGAAGTCCTGAGCCGCCCCAGAGCCAGCTGCTTCGGCATGGATGTTGAAGTCTCCCAGAACCAGTCATCTCAGAGTCCTCAACAATGCCTCCAAGACCAGCTCTGTCAGCTCAGGCAGGGAGACTGCTGGGCAGCAAAGTGGGCATTAAATAGGGATGGTTTCCTGGTTTCCTACTCTATCACATGTGTTGCCTAACTGTGGTGTTATATGTATGATGGCTTATTCAGACATTGCCTGGTGGGCGCATATGTGACAACAAGTTTGCAAGGGAATTTTCTTTCTTTTTTTAAACTTTTAAACTGCTTCCTCCAGTAGGGTTAACCTGAGAATTTGCCTTGCAACAAGTTTTGAGGAGAATTTTATTGGGTTTCTGAACAGTGTCTACAACGCCATCTCCTCTTGTGCAATCACTGGTTTTATGGGGCATTGTTAACTCTTGGAGTGATTTAGTGTTTTTATTATTCCTTTTTGATTAGTGTTTTACAGAACGGAGCTAAATCGCTCAGAGTAGAGCAGGCACAGTTTATCACAGACAATGCCTCTGCTTCTCTCCCCCTCCACCATTTTTAAGGACTGTTTCTATATAATGCATGTGTTCATACAAGTCACTTTTATAGCAAAAGCAAAACAAAACAAAACAATTAGGGATGCAGGGAGCTGTCTTACTCTGTGTCAAACTGTCAGTTCATCTATCTCAGAATTATAAAAAATGAAATACAGTAGCTCTCTAGGGTTTCAGACAGGAGTATCTCCCAGCTTTACCTGAAGACACCTGTTAGCTGTTATCAACCCTGGAACACAGGAAATGGCTGTTTCTACAGAGCCACTTCCTGTTCAAAAATGCTCAAATTTGGGAGGGGGGAAGCTGTAGTCCATCTAAAAAATCCACATAAAATGTACAGGATATGCATAGCTGTGGCAGATTACCATTGGTAATCGAGTTGAGGCATTGGTTATTACTTGAAGATCTAATTTTAGAGTTCCCACCAACTTCATCTCAAGCAAAATTTTGAGGTGATTTTGGAAGTTCCTCCCCTAAGGGAAATATTAACAACATTATAGTTTTTCTAAGACTAGCTGCATTCTCTAGGGTATATATCAACATCTGTGATAATTATGATGGAGTGTGGTGTTATATGATAGAAGTATACAGAGTTATTTTAAGCCCACTATTTTTCCTCTTTTTTATTATTTTATCTAAACCTTTTCATCCATCCCAATAAAGAAGAGAAATAATGGCTGATCCTCCTTTCTGTGGGTTTGTGGAGATATCCCATCAATATCTCTACTGGCAACATTACGCTAAAAGCAATTCACTTATTGGCATATTTAACAGCCCCTTAGTTTATGCATAGCTTTGTCAAGTCTGATTGGAATCAAATCAGTCAGTTGACCCAATGCACTAAATCTAAAAAGTGGCAGCCCCCAGTTCCTCTGTTATCAGAAAAGCTGGCCTTCCCTAGCTTGTTGGTGAGGTGGATCAATGCAATTATCATCCCCTGACATATGGCAAGGAGCTATGAGTATTTTCACATGAACTAAATTGAATGGGACACAAATCATTGGCTTATGTCAAGGAAACCAGAGTCAGCACCTGAAATGCTGCAGATTTCAGAGGGTGCTGACAGCCGGTGAGTGAGGCAAACACAGCAGCATGCTTCTGCTATCGTGATGGACAAAACTCACTCAAGCACAGCTGGTTTTTAATATTTGCTCTGTCACCCAGAGCAAGTTAAGTTACACAATCTGATCTATGCTCTAGGTTGTCAGGGTTTTATTGTTATTATTATTATTTATGTGCAATTCTTCATTTATTTTCATATTCCCTCCAGAGGCCAAGCATCTTTCATTCCCTTGGATGCTATGTTTGGTTAACTGTAGTAGTGTACTGTGCAAATTTTCATGGCACTAACTATAGGGGCTGAGAATCATTCCAACTCTGGTGGAAAGAAAGAGAGAGAAAGTATTGCATTGGGGGTTTGATATTTCCATTGCTTGCATTTAGGTCACATTTAAAAACTGACATTTGAGACCTCTTAGGGTGATCTAACTATTTTAAATGGAAGTATATATTTGTACTGGAATTTGTGATATGCAGTTTTGCCTACTATATAAAACATTTTAATGGAATTTTCACTGCAATTTTTACAATACCAATGCAATTTATGTGCACAATTTAACTTAGCACATGCATTTTTGTATACATTACTTGACCGGAGAACCATATTTTGAAATTCAGATAAGTGTCAGTTTTAAAGGATGGCTGGCTTTCAATTTGAAACTCCTTTTGAAAAGTGAAAACAATGAAGCTTTGCTTTTATATGTGAACTGAACCAAATTCCTCCCCCATCCCTGGTGACAGAAAGTGGAGAGGCAGGAGAGCAGTGAAGCTACAACAGAACTCAGATGGGGGCTTGGATAATGGTGGAAGAGAGAAGTTCCACTCTGGCTCAGATAAAAATCCACGTTAGAGAAGAATCACAGGGCTGCATTGCTTGCTTTGTATTGAAGGTGACATTATGAGTTGCCACGACTCTTCTTCTCAACCAATGAATCACAACTTTGGCAACATTAATAGTGATTACTGGAAACCATGGTAGACTTTCTGTCACATGAAGTTTTAGAATTGGGGTAAGATGTCTTTCTGAAAGATATATTCTGCTGTTAAGCTCCAAGTTATGCATTTGATGCAGGACTTACTAGATAAAAATTTCTTGGCCTTTGATATACAGAGATCAGACTAGGCAATTGTAAGGTCCCTGCTGGCCTTCAAATCCATGAATTGTGTATGCCAGGCTGGGAATTGTACATTCAAATGAGTACTTCTAAGGACTGTAAAAGCCAAGGAAAAAAGTTTGCCTGAGCTCAGAGTTACACACAAATATTTCTTAAGATGAACTTTTCTCTGTGATGGTACTAATCTATCAACTGAAACCTTTCAAATTCACTTCGCTGGGTATTTATCTGAACTTTCAGCAGGTCAAAATTCAATGAAATGTAAAAAGAAAACCGGGGGGAGGGGTACATTGCCTGAATTCCCTGGGTTTGATAATTCCTTCCTTCCACTGAAGTGATCTTATCTCCAGCCCAGGAGGGGCTCATAAATTGGGTCCAGTGGGGTGGAAAGCAGTAGGGTAGGGAGACCTTCAGTAGGTGAAGGCAGAGCCAATGACAAACAAACTATATTGAATTTTACAAAGGCAACACAGAGAAAAGGAGTAGGAAGCTGACAAGTAATGGAAAGCCCTCCCATCATATGTAAAGAGATGAGTATAGAAGACATCTGAAGGCAGTCCTGTATACACTTTTAATATGCAATATGATTTTATATATGTTGGAAGCTTCCCAGAGTGGCTGGGGAAACCTAGTCATATGGGAAGGGTAAAAATAATAAAATTAGTAGTAGTAGTAGAAGAAGAAGAAGTAGTAGTAGAAGTAGTAGTAGTAGTAGTATCAAACCACCACCACCCTGTTTGATTACATATAAGAACACAGGCAGGTGGCTGAAGAGTGACTGAACTCAGAGAGACAGTGCTTCATCACACTACTGGACTGAAATCAACTGACAGCCAGGTTGGATCTAGAGGGATGATCAAGTTGTGTGAAAGAGGATGTTGGCGAGTCAGAATAAAAGCCATTTTTGGCAGTAGAACCTTATTGAATTCATAATGCAGTTCTGCATTTAATTAAATGTTAATGGGGGAAAGTGAAATTGTAGCAGTAATGCCACCAGAATGCAACCCGTAAGAGTGTAAGAAGAGCCCTGCTGGATCAGATCAAAGTCCTTTGTGGGCCAACATGCAGTTTCTTATCCTGTTGGCCAATCAGCTCCCCTGAGAACCTTACTATGAATGGCCCATTAGTTAAGGACCTGTGTTGTAATCAACTTGAGAAAAAGGCATGCTCTTAAATACCATTTGAGGTTATAGGTTAGTTCAGGTAAGCCCTTCAATGTGTATTTTGAACTCAAACATTCTGTTCACAGCTCTATGCTTTCCTTTTGGGAGGGTATCATTGGCGGAAATGGTTAAATAAATAATAATAATAAATAATTATAAAGTAGCAGCTGTTTCACTCTGCAGGAGTGCATATTGCTCATGGAAATGACGTTTGATCATAAAGCAAGCCTACAGCCTTCTGCCTTTCTCCTTGCTGTATTTATTTGTTGTGTATAGAGTGCACTGCACACTTATCTGGATACCAAATACATCATTATAAAAGCTGACAGATGGAAACGGGTATGTACATAAGATATACATAACTGTTCCCTGGGAAGAGGGATTGACAGCTAAAACACTCTGTAAGGACAATATGGGTCTTCTAACAACTCTCAGCACCCTTAGCTACAGTTCCTCGGATTCTTTGGGGGAAGGAAGCTGTGACGGTTTAAAGTAGTATCATTGTTTTTCATACATAGAATGTGGATATGGTCAGAGAGAAACTACTTGTGTGATTTGGCAATCTCTTTCTCCATCAATGATCCAGCTCTCACTGCCCCCCCCACTTTGCTGTATTCTCCCTAGAACTACTTAAAAAGTTGGCAAACATGAGCCAGAGTGGAGGCCTAGTGGAGCTTCGCACACAAAGCTGTGTTAGAAATTAAAGCTGGCAGGGAAGGAAAAGGAAGAGGGAATTGGGGAATATTTAAATCTTCTGCCTTACTCATTTTCTTTTTGCAGAATTCAAGTGCTGAAGACTTTTCATACAGGTTGTGCAACTTGAAAGAGGGGGGCTGAACATAGAATTATGAACAGATAGACAGTTTGCCTTTAAGAGGATTTTGTTTTATTTTTTAAAAGGCAAGTTTCTTGTGGGAGCTCAGAAGCAGAACACCTGCTTTGTATGCGGAAGGTTTCAGCATCTCCAGTTAGAACTGAGAGAGAGCTTGAATTTCTTCTGAAAAGCTAACCATAGTTAGCAAAACCTGCTACAGATGTAATTTTGGAACATCGGTTAGCTCTAAAAGTGAATGGAGGGTGAGGGTAGATGAGAGGGTAGTAGTTATAGTGTTGGACTCCAACCTGAGATAGCAGAGTTCAATTCCCCATTTGATCATGAAGCTTCATGGGTGAGCTTAGGCCTGTCACCAACTCTCAACTACCCGTAGTTCATAGGGTTGCTATGAAGATAACATAGAGATGGGGGAGAGCCAAGGATGCCACCTTGAGCTAATTAGAGGATATAAATACATTGGTTTGCACTTATGCTAGTCCTACAGAGAGTATATCCATTGAAATTAATGAACATGACTTAATGTGGGTCTATTAATTTCAATGGGTCTTAGTTGGATACAACCCATAAATAAACAAACAATAAAATATATATAGTCAATAATATTAGGATGACTGTGTACTGGGGTCTTTGTGTTCCTACATAAACATTTGACCTCTGCATTCCAAACAAATTGAAACCCATTCTTTGTCTTTGACCATTTGTTCCAAGAGCAAATATGTAACTGAATGTTTTCTTTTCTCTTCAATTTTTGGTGCTAGTGGCTTTCTGAATTTTTATTTGTCTTCCATCGTACAAACCAACAATAATAACAACACAAACTCTAAAATACAGAATCTGGTGCATGATATGGAGAGCAGAGGACTAGGGGATTGCAAATTTGTATTTTGGAATGTTTTCCAAAGGATTTCTGCATCTATATTGTTTCTATAGTAGCATGCCAGGAAGTTTCAATCCTTCCTTACAAGTCATTGTGTGATGTACATTGTAAATGGTGCCAATTTATAGATGGAGGAACTGAAATTTGAGAAGGAGACTTTTCCATCTAGTGAGTTCAAGGGGGAAGTAGGAGGGATGTAAATCTATTCCAAGGAGAGATGCATGGATCTGTCAATCTTGGTCCTCTAAGTCTCTCTTTTCCCCAGTCTTAAGTTCAGTTCTCCAGGTTTTAGAAAATATTTGATGATGCGTGTGTGTGTTTTTAAAAAATCATCATGAAATTTTCAGTATTTTTGTGTAAATTTCTTCTGATAAACACATCTTTGTATGCAGTTTTTATTTATATACATATTTTTGCAAGCATTTTTCACTCATAATGCTCTTTTGCACTTTATGCATGTTTCTCCTTAGGATATGTGTTTTTGTGCCGTGCAGAATTCAACAAAGTGCAAATTTCAAAGGATAGCTAGGTTTCATGTATCATTTTAGGAAATGCAAAGTGGGTAAATTAATTAAAAATGCATACAAAACCAGAATTCTTCTCAATCCCTCTTCCAAACTGGATTGATACCACTTTGTCTCCAGAGACTGTCAACTTTTAAAATTTATGGTAGTACCACCTTCTCTTTTTATTTCCCCACATGAACATCCTCATAAGGACAAATTTGAGTTTCTTTTATAATCATGTGATATTATTTATGTAACACTCCAAAACTAGAGTGCCAAACTGGACAGTACACCATTTAATACAACTCGCTGAATTATTATTATTATTATTATTATTATTATTATTATTATTATTATTATTATAATGTTAATAGCAGGATATCTGTGACTGAATGGGCAGAATTTAAAATGGAACTATGGGGAGGGCTTAAGTAAGAGGAAGGGGCTGTATATCAGTGGTAGAGTTTATGCTTTGCATTCAGAAGGTGCCTAATTCAAGCCCCAGCAACTCCTAAGTACAGAAGGAAAATATTCCCTGTCTGACACACTGGGCAGCCACTTGGGTTGGATTTACACTGATCTGGAAAATGCTATTTTTAAAAAATTAGTATAACTCTCAATGCAATTTTACATTGACAATGGATTGCTACTCTACAGCGCCCTCTGGCGTCACATTTTTATAACATATTTTAATGTTTTCACTGACCAGTATAGATTAGTCTTGTATACCGAGCTAGATAGGTGGTCTGACTTAGCATAAGGCAGCATCCAAACTGTTCCTGCCCTCCAACCCCAGCCCCCTCCAGCCCCATAACCACTCCTGAAATGTCATTTCACAAAAACAAAGCAAAACTAAAATACAATAACATACCAAATAAATCACATTTCAGTACTACAGTGGTACCTCTAGATACGAACGGGATCCGTTCCGGAGCCCCATTCGCATCTAGAGGTAAACATATCTAGCGACGGCATGTCTGCGCACGTGTGCGTTGCTTTTTGCCATTTCTGCACATGCGCAAAACATCATTTTGAGCATCTGCGCATGCGCAAGCGGCGAACCCCAGAAGTAGCATGCTTCGTTACTTCTGGGTTGCTGCGGAGCGCAACTCGAACATGCTCAACTCAAAGCGTATTTAACCCGAGGTATGACTGTATAACTATAGCAAGAATACTGGATACATGCACTACCCAACAGGGAAAATAACAGTTTCACCTTGTTCCTAGAAACACCCCTCCCATGTTGTTGCTCACAGTCTTTCTCCTACAGCAGCTTCTTATAATTCTTCCAGGGCAATGGGTAGAGTAGTTGGAAATGTCCTTCCCATTGTGTTTCTTATCATGAATGCACACTATATACATGAGGGGCATATATGTAGATGCTTTGTAGTCAATGCAAATATTAACTGCTAAGTTGCTTGTCAGGCTAGTTGACTACATCACGGCTAGCCTTACTATAAGGAACACAAAGGGCCACCTGGTTTGCAATTCACACATGCAGGGTTATCATATGATGGCTGCAAATTCAACTAATGACTTGCGCGGGGCAGTTGACCTTGAATGACCCTAATTTGCTGACCCTGTTTTGCCCCCATCCACCCCATGAAAGTTCAGAAAAGATTCCCCCCCCCCACTCCAGTTCTAGGATAGGGTTTTGCAACCTTGGTGGCCCGCCAAAAATTGGGTACTGGGCTAGTATCTGTCTACTGTCTGCCTTCTGCCATAAAGAGTATAGTAGGGGGAAGAATGAAGTGTGTGTGTGTGTGTGTGTGTGTGTGTGTGTGTGTAGAAGACGTACTATCAGACCAAAATTGCTGCCTACTAGTTTTATGCTCAAAGTGGGATAAGCATGTAGTAGATATTGAAAGACAGCGAAAACTGTAGTAATTGCTAAATCAATTGAAATGTCCTTTTAGCTCAAGAATATGCTTCCAGCTCATTTTACCCATTTTCTGCTATCATATCCCTCGCAGGGGAACACAGTTCCATTATAAATCTATTGAGTACAGTATACCTATTTTCTACCCTTTTTTGTGTTATATCTCCATTGTAACTCTATTGCCATGGTTGGGAATCCCTGGTCCTTGGACCTAATTAGGTCTGCAAGGCCTCCCCATTTTGCCTGTGATGCTGCTATGAGTCACACCAGCTGTAGACTGGAATCATATGAAGGCAGGTGTTGGGTAGGTAATGATGGAGCTTAACTGAAAGTAGGGTCTGAGGGCACTGCTGATCAGCTGCTTTCAAACCATGTGGGCAAAGGAAAATAAAACCATTTTTAAAAAAATTTGTAATCATTTTCCCATAATGAAAAAAAAACTTTATTATCATATTATTATTTTATAATAAATAATTCTTTATAATATAGAAAAAGCAGTACTTAGTAAGCAAAAGCCACACAAAAAGAAGAACAGAGCAATAGATTTTAGGCTTTTGCTTATTACAGATACAGTCTTCTTGATTGCCATTACAGGCTAAAAGTATAAGCTACAGTGAGGAATCCTTGGGCTAATTAGAGATCATATCATGAAAAAAAATGAAAGAAAGGTCAGGTCAACCAGATCATCTTGTACCATCCTGTCTCAGATTTTTATGTGTGCAAGATAAACAGTGACAAATTGCATGTTTCAGAGGTTTTGATTTGCCTTACATAGATCTTATGTTTAGGACCAACCTTTTTTAATTTAATCATGAGGCTACCTGGTAACTAGAGGCGATATCATAACACTAGTGTAAATTTGCTTTGATGTGAAGCTCGCTTGAGTTTGCATATTTGATTGTGTGAAGGAATTTAAACCTTTGTGGGGCTTTCAACCCTGCCAAGTCTGCCAACACCCCAGCCTCCTCAAAATCACATCTGGCAATTTTCCCAGCTGTTGAACTTGCTTGGAACTCAAAGACATATAGCCTCAAGGGCAGCCAAGGACAAAATGTTTTCGTCCCCTTTAGAAGCTGTTGTTTACATCTAGTGTTTAAAACCTGGATGGTTAAAGAAGACTATTTATTCTGAAGAATGAATGACACCTGCCAAATGTCATTAAAAGCCAATCAAAACAATGGATTCTGCTTATTAAATCTGCATATTAATTCCACTTGAAACACAATATTATAAAGCAGGTAATAAATGTTTGGGTACACAGTGATTGTGTGTGACAAGCCATCAATGCAACTATTCACTTTGAGAATCACTTAGTAAATTGTTTATTAATCCAAACCTTGTTGTTTCTCTGATTTGAGATGCTCTTATAGCTGTAGGACCTGTGTTTCTCTCTCTTTCTTGTGTTTAGATGATGGGAAGAGATGTATATTTTATTCTCTTTGCTTGAACCTTAGAAAAGGCATCAGGCTGTAATGTTGAAAAAAAATATTAATAAGCAGAGTACATGCTGGACAGATCAGTTGGTTAGAGTGCAGTGCTGATAGCGACCATGTTGCAGGTTTGATCCCCATAAATGACAGCTGCATATTTCTACATTGCAGGGGTGGACTAGATGATCCCCAGTGTCCCTTCCAAATTTATCGTTCTTTGGTTCTATGACAGTTCTTAGGGTGCAATTTAATTAGTATTATGAACAATGGTCATGCAGAGAGTGAAGTGCAAGTGCTTTCTGAATTGTTTGAGACGAACACATTATAAAAATCTTGCATCTTTATATACAGCAACATTTGATGTCTAGATAGACGATCATGGGTGTTTGTGTGTAATGGAAGTGGAAAGGAAACAGTGTGCTGGTGCTTCAGGACTCTGAATGTGTTTCACATGCATAGACACTATAGACTATATGGGAAATTGTGGAGAGCACTTAACTGCTTTTTCACATGGGGTTTAAAATGCTAAGAATTGTATCTGAGGAATGAGCATTTATTACAGTGGCTAAAGACCTCCTTCAATTCCTTTCACCCTTTTTTCCTTTTTGCTATTTAAAAGGCTTTTGTTTGTAATAATAATAATAATAATAATTGGGTGGCTTCCAACAAAATATTAAAATACAATGGCCTGTTAAACATTAAAAGCTTCCCAAAACAGAGCTGCCTTCAGATGTCTTCTAAAAGTCTGGTAGTTGTTTTTCTCTTTGACATCTGGTTGGAGGGCATTCCACAGGGTAGGTGCCACTACCAAGAAGGCCAGCTGCCTTCTTGGGCAGCTGGGGAACAGCTAGAAGGCCCTCTGTGCTGGACCTAAGTGTCCAGGCAGAACAAATGGACCAAGACCATTTAGGGCTTTAAAGGTCAGCACCAACACTTTGAATTGTGCTCGGAAACGTACTGGGAGCCAATGTAGGTCTTTCAAGACCGGTGTTATGTGGTTTTGCTGGCCGCCCCCAGTCAACAGTCTAGCTGCTGCATTCTGGATTAGTTGTAGTTTCTGGGTCACCTTCAAAGGTGCATTGCAGTAATCCAAGCAAGAGATAACTAGAGCATGCACCACTCTGGCGAGACAGTCCGTGGGCAGATAGGGTCTCAGCCTGCATACCAAATGGAGCTGGTAAACAGCTGCCTTGGACACAGAATTGACCTGCGCCTCCATGGACAGCTGTGAGTCCAAAATGACTCCCAGGCTGCACACCTGGTCCTTTAGGGGCATAGTTACCCCATTCAGGACCAGGGAATCCCCCACACCCGCCTGTCTCCTGTCCCCCAGAAAGAGTACTTCTGTCTTGTCAGGATTCAACCTCAATCTGTTAGCTGCCATCCATCCTTCAACTGCCTCCAGACACTCACACAGGACCGTCACCGCCTTCACTGGTTCTGATTTAAAAGAAAGGTAGAGCTGGGTATCATCTGCATACTGGTGAACACCCAGCCCAAACCCCCTGATGATCTCTCCCAGCAGATGCATGTAGATGTTGAAAAGCATGGGGGAGGGGACAGAACTCTGAGGCACCCACAAGTGAGAGCCCAGGGGTCTGAACACTCACCCCCCCCCCACTTTCTGAACATGGCCCAGGAGGAAGGAACGGAACCACTGTATAACAGTGCCCTCCGCTCACAGCCCCTCTAGACGGTCCAGAAGAATGTTATGGTCGATGGTATCAAAAGCTGCTGAGAGATCCAGCAGAAGTAGGAAACAGCTCTCACCTTTGTCCCTAGCCCACTGGAGATCATCAACCAGTGCGACCAAGGCAGCTTCAGTCCCATGATGAGGCCTGAATAGGAAGGGATCCAAATGGTCCACTTCTTCCAGGCGTGCCTGGAGTTGTTCAGCAACCACTCGCTTAATCACCTTGCCCAAGATTGGAAGATTTGAGACTGGGTGATAATTGGCCATATTGGCCGGGTCTAAAGATGTTTTTTTAAGAAGCAGTTTAATGACCACCTCTTTCAGCGGGTCTGGGAAGGCTCCCTCACAGAGAGAAGCATTTACCACTTGCAAAGCCCATCGCCCAGCCCTTCCCAGCTCGCTTTTATCAGCCAGCATGGGCAAGGATCCAGGAGACAGGTGGCTGGTTTCACTCGTCCAAGCAGCCTGTCTACATCCTCAGAGGTAACAGATTGGAATCCCATGCAACTTGACTAGACAGGACTCTAGTACTCTCCTACCCTGGCCCTGCTCCCATGGTGGAATCTACCTCTTCCTGAATCTGAGCAACTTTATCTGCAAAAAAACTTTGCAAAATCATTGCAGGAGATCTTGGGATCCCTACCAGGCCCCGGTGACAAAGGTGGTTCTGATACCACCTGAAAGAGTCTCCTGCTGCTGTTTTCTGCAGATGCAATAGAGGCTGTGAAGAAAGTCTTCTTTGCTGTCGCCATTGCTACTTGGTAGGCTCGACATTGAGCTCTAAAAGAAAAAGAAAGAAAGAAAAGAAACTTTGACAACACAGTTCTAGCTATCACAGTATATTACATGCATAGAGCCCCTGCAATGATGCTAGTGACAGGTAGAGTGGGGGTTTTTAAGTGTAAAATGGGGGAAGGGAACAAAGGAAGACACTGGCTAGGAAGGGAAACATTCCTTCCTGATAATATTCTCAACAGTGTGGTGTAATGATTAGAATATTAGACGAGGATCACGGAGACATGGGTTCATAGAATCACAGAATCTGTGAAGTTTGAAGGAATAATGCATAAGGAAAATGCAAGGTTATTTTGACCCAATCTCTATCACAGTGTTTTGAGGAAAAGATAAAGGGGGAGAACCATTTAAACTGCCTCAAGCTTGGAGGAAAGGCAGGATATAAATATAGCTGTTGTTGTTATTTTACTTTCACTTATAAAGGCCAAAATTATGAGGCTAAAACCATGTCTTCAAATTAAGGAGAGTCATTGGGAGAATCCAGCCCAACCCTAGTTCCTTGCAGTTCAACAAAAATCCCCCGCCTCCCCTCCTGCAAAGAACCCCCCAATGTCTCCTTAAATATCTATACAGGAATAGTACACAGGAAAATAAAACAGCAACAGCCTTTGTTTTGAGAACTCACCCGGTCGGCAGATTAGTAAGCGGTCATAGACTAAACAGGAACAAGCAGTAAAGAATTGAAAGAGAGAGGAAAGTGAGTACTATTAATGAGGAAAGTGAGTACTATTAGTGAGCACGTAAGTAATGATAAGTTGCTACTTGGCAAATGGTCATCTACATGACCCACCCACTTCCACTACCTTCTCCCACTTTCCAAATGGATCCCCCATTACCTGTCAATGAAGACTCCTCCAAGTACGAAAGCCATCTGTTAAATCTCCTGTTCTCCAGGAAAATCCTCACAGAAGCAGCATGAGTATCGTAATAAACGTATTTTAGGACTTCTGTCCTCAGGAAACAAACATGCACACACATTCCCATTTCAGCCTTATTCGGAGCAGAAGTTTTATTTTGATGGGAGTACTCAAAAATAAGTGGTTTAAGTATTCCAGCCTTGAGAAGAAAAACACACAAACCTACACAAAGCCCTTTATTTTCTGTTCTAAGGTCATACACATCTCCCAAGCACAGCTGCTATAACAGCCAGGAGATCACAAGCCTTGCCAGCAGTAGGACGCTTTAGTGAAACCTATGTGTGTATATAATGCATAATTATCCATAAATCCATGTGCATGCAGGCACACACACTCACACTTGTACACACACTACACAATAATACCCAGGGAACTACACAATTTTTCCTCTTTAAACTTCATTAATCTTCTGTGCAAATGGAAAGACTTCCCTTGAGTGACATTTTTATGTTAAAATTATATTATATTTGATTTGAAAAGCAACCTAATTAAGGTTGGCTTCCTGTAAGCTATTTAAGTCTCACCTCCCAATGGAACCGTGGAACATTTAGAAAAATAATGAATTACATCTTATATAATCTTTATTGCTACTTTTTAAATGAGTAATATATTCAGTTTTGGTTGAAATAACATATCCCTGAGGAGCAATTCATTTCCACAAATTAGATTGGCTCCTCACAGACAAGATTATTAAGCATGAAAGTTATTGGGCTTTTTTGTGCCCTATAGGAACCATATTTTTTGTCGAACCAAGCGCTGAAATACAACTTAAAACCTGGCGATAAAAAATATATGCAACAACAGCTACATTTGAAGTGCTAACAGTTTCTCGCTCCCCATTTTCCCTTTTGAACCCTTTTGGCATAAGATCAGTTAAAACTAGCTTTGAGCAGATGATAGATCTTAAGAACTACTGATAGTCCATCCCACTCAGCACTGTATCTCCTGAAAAAGACTATCCAACAAGGAAGCACAGTTGAATGATGTTTCTGGAATTGCTGACATTCCTATTTTTTTATGTTGACATTTCGGTAGTTCTGTGCAGAGAAGAAAAATGGGGAAAGCAGAAGGGTGGCACTATTGTTTCAACCCAGGGGCCACATTTTCTTCTGGGCAACCTTCTCAGGGCCATGTGTTAGTGGTGGTGATGGTCCAGTAGGTTACTTCATTCACTCTTGCACTTCCCTCTCTATCCTCCACTAGGCAAGAAACTTTATAATATTTCAAGGGCAAATTCCAGGCAAGAAAAAACATTCAAGTAGTGAGCAAATCAGGGCTGATGAGGGGTGAGGTTCAGGAGAGTGTGGGGGCTGAAGAGAGTCCCAAGGGGATGCTTGGAGGGTTCCATTTTGCCCTGAGATAATCTGTCTCTGTAATAGTTCGTTGTGTGTCGAGGTCCCCAGGGCCACCCCAATAACTCACACATCACACAAAATTTTTGTTTCAGGTTTTTGGCATAATTTTGGCCACAACTTTATTAAAATACAAAAATGTGAGTGGTTGCTTAGGCATTGGTTGCGACTATCTGCCCCCACCATGACGGACAGACTGACATCCCGCACGCCTGCGAAAGTCAGAAAAGGGGAATACAGTTTGGGGCTAGCGATGGAGCAGGGAACCTGCCCTCAGCCCACCCCAAATGCAGCCAGGAGCTCTTGCAGTGGCCCGAGCCCCCTTGACAGGGTGGACAAGCAATAGTTAGCCCCTCATTCCTTTAACGGAATCCCTTGCAGCAGCAGCATTAGAGGGGCAGGCACAGCCAATCCATGCCCCTCAACCAACCAAACCATAAACCAATGCCTAACCGCAACCTTACAAGTTGTGACGATTTGCTATGCAGTAGGCAAAAACCAAATGGCCCCAGCCAATCAGCCAGATGGACAAAATTCCTACCGGGCCCCTGCCCCAAGAGCAGACGACCCCATGACAGGCATAGCAAGGTCAAAGCGAACAACCCTAATTTTAGGGAGGGGGGAGGGGCAATCCGATGCACGGGCGAAAAGAGGAAGCCTTAGCCTCGTGCAAGGAGTTTTAGCATTTATGGCTGTCAATCAACATTAACTTCTTCCCAACAACAAGGGAAGCCCAATCGCATCAGTGGCCAATGATCGATTAGCCCGCCCTACAACTTTGGAGTGTCCTGTCGGCCCCCACCGCAACACGTGCTCTCCATGAAGGAGAACATGCTTTGTTTTCACAAAGGAAAATTTCATGTCAGGACAAACTTCTCTGTGGTCACGTTCAGCTCCCTGGTTTCCCACATACATCTGGCTGGGCACTGTGAGAACATGATGCTGGATGAGATGGGGTATTGGCCTGATCCAGCAAGCTATTCTTATGTCCTTGTGCTCATGTTCAAAATTATATGAGGCTTTCTGGAGGGAACAATAAGGAAACATGTTAACAAACATACAAAGAATCAAATTCCAGTTTAAGCGTAGCATTGCCATGTCTCAAACCTGTGATGGATTATAGACTTGGGAAATTCTTCTTGTTCTCTCTTACCTGCCACCCCCTGCCTAGCCTATGTGGCTCTAAATCTGCCAAACAGCAGGGACAGATAAGAGGACCATGAATGGACATCATAGGATAAGTCACAGTTCTATCTTCTCCTGTATTCTCATTATAACTTTGAACAGGGCATGCAGCATCCCCAGGCTTACAAATTAGTTAAAATTGTGTAATTATCCCCCCCTCCCCCGAGTATTAGGAATTTCAAAGTGTATTGGTGACTTCAATATTGATTACTGCAATGTACTCTGTATGAGTTTTCTCTTGCCATTGATATGGAAGCTGTAATTACAGAGGTTATTGGGTTGTTGTTTTTTATTTTGATTATGTATTTTGTGGTTTTATATTTTGATTTTATTCCGTGAACTGCCCCGAGACCTCTGGGTATAGGGCGGTATATAAATTCAACAACAACAACTTTATTATTTATACCCCATCCATCTGGCTGGATTTCCCTGCTCAGAGATCTGATCTTCCTTCCTTTTTGTTCTTGTTCCACACTTAAAAGAAATTGATATTTTAGTGTGGCAGCATCCAGACTGTGGAACTCTCTTTCTACTAACATCAGACATGTGCCTTCATGGCTCTCTTTTTGTTGCCTGCTTAAAGCATTTTTGTTTAGGCAAACCCTGTCTGGACATGTAGAAGTTACATATATTTTATTTATTTTCAGCAAGTATTAATTTTAACCAACTTTTTTTAAAAAAAATAATACCCTTTTCTAACTGCTTTATTGGTAATTTTAATGTTCTATTTTACATTGTTGTAAAGAACTTAGAGGGTTTATTTTACAATCAAGTGGCAAATATATTTTGTAAAATAAAATAAATAAAGCTATTTTGCAAATCCTTGCTTAATTATTTCATATATGGGATTCCTTTGGGGTAATTTGCTTGTGTTATCAAAACTAATTTTGTATCCTTAAAAATGTAGCCTAGGTACAAAACCTTGATATTCTCCTTGGTTAAGGTAAAGTCTGGTAGAAACTCTAAATGTGACTGAAGGCTCAAAATTTAATTTGCTCACATTAAGCTCATTGATATCCTCTTCTACCCTGCCCCGCTTAAAGTAGGGGATGTCTGGATTGTCCAAACTTTGTTAGGATAAAGCCTAGAGATTAGTTGCACTAGTAACAATTGTTGTAAATTGTTGTACATGTTTGCTGCCAACAAATTAAAAATAAGGACTAGATTCATTATTTTCGGGTACATGCCTAAATTTCTCATAACATAAAAGATGGGCTTTATGGGATTTTTCTAGCATTGCGCTTTCATAGAATGTGATTTTTCAGTTTCCTTTCTTGTTTGACTCTTTAATTTTGTCACTATGATTCAGTTCAAGTAAAAGCCTCATTTTAATAATAATAATAATAATAATAATAATAATAATAATAATAATAATAATTTATTTATATCCCGCCCTTCCCAGCCAGAGCTGAGCTCAGAGCGGCTAACAACAGTAAAATAATACAACATTCTAAAATATTTCACTATAAAATTAATTCAAATCAGATTAATGGCAACAATTGGGCTAGATTTCTTTGAGGATTGCCAAAGGAGGGGGTCAGGCTGTGCCCTGGCCAAAGGCCTGGTGGAACAGCTCTGTCTTGCAGGCCCTGTGGAAAGATATCAAGTCCCACAGGGCCCTAGTCTCTTGTGACAGAGCGTTCCACCAGATCGGAGCCGCAGCTGAAAAAGCCCTGGCTCTGGTTGAGGCCAGCCTAACCTCCCTGTGGCCCGGGACCTCCAAGATGTTTTTGTTTGAAGACCGTAAGTTCCTCTGTGGAGGACCAGGAGAGGTGGTCCGGTAGGTACGAGGGTCCTAGGCCGTATAGGGCTTTAAAGGTTAAAACCAGCACCTTAAACCTGATCCTGTACTCCACCAGGAGCCAGTGCAGCTGGTATAGCACCGGGTGAATGTGATCTCGCAGTGAAGACCCCGTAAGGAGTCTCACTGCGGCATTCTGCACCCGCTGGAGTTTCTGGGTCAGTCTCAAGGGCAGCCCCACGTAGAGTAAGCTACAATAATCCAGTCTGGAGGTGACTGTCGCTTGGATCAGAGTGGCTAGGTCAGGGCGAGAGAGGTAAGGAGCCAAACTCCAGATTATTATTAGTTCCCAAGTGAGATGTACCACAGGAGTAGGGAGTCTGCAGCCCTCCAGGTGTTGCTGGATTCAAACTCCTGCCTCCTCTTGGTTAGGGAGATGTCATAGATTCTGAGAAAGAGTGGGAGTTGTTTGGGAACTGGAGCTGAATGACCCTATCAAGGGTCCTAATGGAATGGGAAATGAGTTGGCAAAGGAATGTTCTGCCCCTGTGATACTGAAGACCCTTAGCCAGGTATGTCTTGTTGTGGATTTGCCCCCAGTGCATTCTCCTGCCAGTAAGGAACCTTTTGCTTCTGGGTAGGCAGCTGAGAACAATTGCTGAGCCAGCACCAACTCTGCCTCCATTTCCAAAGACACAGAGATGCCAGTGCTGGTGTGAATAAATCTCAAAGGCACAGCCCACTTAAAGAAGTGCCCATCTGGGAAATCGGCCTCTTGCCATACTAAAAGCTGTGCCTATCCTGTTCTTCAAAAGGATGGTGCATGGGTATGACACTTGTTGGGTCAATGTCTCAACTAGTACTTAGCCATGTGTCTGTACACCTTATGTACCTGCTGTACCTTTTAACCCGTAGCTTGCCTATGTTACTGATCTGCTTTGCACATTAAAGCCAGTGGCAGAAACAGAACAGGACATTTTTCATCCAGCAGTGAGGTCCAGGACACTGATGAAGACGTGACAGAAGTTCAGTCTCTCTGCCTTGATTTAAGGAGAGGCTGATCTGTGAATCAGTCAATCACTTCCTTGCAATTGCTGGCATTAAGTACCAGCTACAACTGGGGCTCATTTGGAGAATCTCTGGCGCAGCAATCAACTGCTCAGAGAAACAGAGGAAATAAGGGCAGTCCTAGTGTAAAAAGATGAGAAGCAGTAACCTCTCATGTACTTCAGGGCTTGCTTGAGCTTCAAGCTCCAGGGAAATGGGTTGAAATGTAGAAAGCTATAATATGTACATTCTGACCACCCCTGAATTACAAAATTGTGTCTTACAGGGGAAAAAGGAATACAACACCATCTCCGCTGAAGAGTGTAGGCCTCAATCACCAGTAAGAAATGGCCATCTTGGGGGGTAATGGTAAAAAAGTAAATGGTCTGTGGGTGTCATAGGGATGGATGAATCTGCCAATTTTGATTTCTCTCAGCTTCTCATTTCCCCAAACATATCTTCAGTTTGCAATATTTCAACTTCAGTTTTTCCAGGGAGTGGGGTGGGGGGGACAACATGAAAATTTGCCAGCATTTTAGTGCTAATTTCTCCTAATATAAACATTTTTTGCAAGCAATTTCTCCTTATATAATGCATTTGTAAGTTTTTTATATGTTTATGTATTTTTACACACAATTTCTTCCAGTATATGCACATTGGTATACTTTTGGGCCAGTAGGACACCTGCATCACAAAATTCAGAAAGGTATGAATTTTGAAGACTGTATTTCAGTTCACATATTGCTTCTGGAATCACAATTTTGGTGGGGATAACGCTGTGTCCTCTGCTTCTGCCTTTATCTTAGGTGCGTGTAGATATTAGTTATGTACTGAACCAAATTAGGCAAATCTGGAGGGCCTCTAGCCTTGGACAAGTCCTGTACACACAGCCACAGATTGCTGTGAGTTGAGTTGAACTGACCCAGAATGATCTGTGGTTGTCCACAGGCAAGGCCTTAGGTAGGAAGGAGAAGTAGGCAGAATGCAAAAAGGGCTGAGACTTACCTGACCAGCAGCTATGTCTTCCTGGGAGAAGGTGGGCCCAAGCTGGAATTTTCCTTGCAGCCTGATGTGCCACAGGATAAATGCCTCCACTGCATACCCATTGGCATCTGTTGAGCGGGTGCATAGGAAAGCTGCTTGCAAAGCAACATATATGTAGGATCTGATCTTGCATGGTGCCAGCTTGTGTGCAGGATTCTCCCACTTAGCATCCACTTAGCATCTGCGAAGCCATGCACCCCCTGATAATTTTTAAGGTTTAAAAAAGTTTACACAATTTTTAACCCTGCCTAAATTGTTTCAGGGACTAATTCAGAGTGAAGACGACAGAATCCAGGACCACATAGCAGATTGGGGGTCTATTAATCAAAAATAAGATTAGTACAATTCATTATTTGCAGATGCATTCTTAGCTTATTTTAATAGATATACTAAACTGACAGACAGACAGACAGACAGACAGACAGATGTAGATTATAGATAGATACAGTATAGCAATCTTTCTCTCTTTGACAAAATTCAACATGTGCACTGTGACTAGATCCAAACACATGTAAGACAGATATGTCCAATTTCCATTAAGAAATGTTGAAGTTCACTGCTGCTCCTGGTGATGTGGATTAATTCCTACTCATCTTTTATGGCTTCAGGGGACAAGTCGATTCCTGACGCAAGTCATCTTGCATAACTGGTATTGCCTTCCTGGAGGGAAAAATGAGGTTTTGATGATGCTTAGAAACGAGATACTGCAAGATGCATTAGCCATTTAAAACCAAATGACCCAGAGGCAGGCAGAAGATAAAGGTTGAATGCTATTACTGCAAGGTTTAGGGTGGGTTTTTTTTAAGCTTTAGGTACTATGCCTTTTACATCGTCAGCCCTTTGTTGTGGAACAGATACAATAGCAAAGGTGCTCTGGCCCTTTAGTCTATTCAAGTCCAGAAGTTGAGCCATCAGCCCCCTTGATTCAAGCTAAAATATTTATCCATATATTCAAGCTAAAATATTTACTGCCTAACCCATCAGGAAGTGACAGGAAAGGTAACTAGTAGAATTTATAACTTCCTGTCTCTGAATAAATAAATAAAAACCTTCGTATTGGAATGGAAAGTAGCAAGCAAATTGGATCCAGAAATCTATAAAGGAATCAAAGTTCTTGCTCTACTATCAGAAACAGAATACCTTTGAATACCACCTGCTGATAATTGCATGTAGGGAAAGTGCTGTTGCCCGTAGAACAGCCTTCTGATGGAACAGGATGCTGGTCCTTGGCCTGATCCAACAACCAGGTTCTTCGTTTATCTTTAAGGGTATCAACTCACCTGTTAAGGGACTTTTTTGCTGGTGTGGCTAGACTTTGTGCACTCCTTTCCTTTAGCCAGAACTAGATGATTGAATACACCAGCTGGTTTCCTAATCAACATCTGTTAGCTCACCAGATTCTACATGTAGCACAGTTGTACTCCAATTCCCTGCCCCTAGCCAGCCAACAATGGCCAATCATCAGACATGATGGATGCTGGAGTCTAGCAACATCTGGAGTAGCACGAAGGGGGAAAGGTGGCAGGAACAAAAGAGGCAACATATAATTAATGGCCACAAAATCACATGTATTTTTTAAGAGGATTAATCCATGTGAAGGTACCAATAACATTACAGAGAAAATGCCATTTCTGTCCTTACAATGGAAACACATTTGCCCTCACCTCCTCTTTTTATTCAAATATGACTCAGGAGTTTGCTATTGAAGGGTAGGGTGGATCCTATACCCAATTTGTAGGGGTGGAGGGGAGGGCTGAGCTGGGCTTTATATGCCTGCCCCTCCCCTAACTCAAACTCCTTGCATTTCTTCTTCACCCACCTGCCCTTCATATGGCATGGCTGAGTCGGATTTCTTTTGAAATTATTCTTTGAATGGCTTTAGGCTCTCTCCCTTTTCACCTACTTTACACTACTTGGTTGAATTATGGTTGACATCTAGGAGTGGCATGGTTTTGTTGCTTGTAGGGGCACAGGGTCTGGGCAAGTAAAGAAATGGGGGAGAAAAGCAGGTTATACAGATGCATTATAAGCTTAAGGGTATCCTTTTAGGATATGTCAATGCACTGTGCTTTGTGGAAACTGGGGATAGGAGGCTTTAGACCTGACATGCACATCAGGGGCAAATGCTGGACAGTGGGACCCAGGTGTGTGCTCTGGGTTCATACCCAAGGCTCAGCTAGCAAAGAAGGAGTCATGTCTTCCCCATCCTTTACTGGAGAGCCACTGCATGTGGCTGCATCACATACACAGTTGCTTTTTACCAGAGTTGCCTAAAATCCTCACCTGCTCCATATTTATGAATTTGAATTATTTGGTTTGCAGTTCCTCCAAACATTATATTTAATAAATTAAGCATTTTCTCCAGTGTTTGATCTCACTAGTCTTTTTCATGAGTACTACTGCACCTCTTGATACCCAGGTGCTGAGAAGCACAATTGGGGAAAGCACTGTTGCACCCATGAACTGTTTGTGGTTCCATAAGTAGCTGGTTTGCCACTCTTAAAAGAAGATGCTGGACTAATGGACCTTTGATCTGTTCCAACAGGGCTTTTCTCAATTTCTTCTAGGAAATGGCAGTGATTTAGGGACATATTTCAGCTAAGCTAGAAGTAAAACATTCAACCAAATATATGAAGCAAAAATCCTAAGCCCAGAAGGTAAAGCACTTCCTATTTATTTTGTTGTCTTACTCAAGACAAACCACAGAGCAAAATGAAAGCAAGACACAGAGTCACAGAGACTCTTCTTCATTACAATAACGATGCTCATTGGACCAACACTGTTTTCATGTGGCAATAAAGAAGCTCATTTATCATTCACTGAACAGTTTAAAATTATGCTGACTGCTTGGAAACATGTAAAGCCATACAACAAAAGTTTGGTTTCAGAAAAAAAAAGAATTCTACTGGCTCTGAATATTCATTTGATTCACGCAACTGTCACATGAATAGTTACCCATGTATACAATAATATAGCCATTTAAATGAGAGCATAGAGATTTATAGCAAACTTAATCTGCATTCTGCTACTAATCCATCAAGAGGAACAAACAAACACACTCTGTAGGAGAAAGTGAATGCATGCATCTATCAATTTCCCCATTGGTCCTTCCTTTACAATTAGTTGGGTTCCCTTTTATTATTATTATTCACAATGGCCATTATATCATATTGATAGAGGCTCATTTTTAAGAGTTTAAGAGAGATGGGTATTTGCAAAGTTATTTGGTTTCTCACTGCTGTTCACACAGAATATATAAAATTGTAAGGAGCAAGAGTGAGTGAACCACAGTCTGCAAAGCGTCCAACAGTTGATGTCACACTCCTATAGTAAAGGCAACCTGAAGGAACAAAATTAATTTGTATCAAATAATTAATGAGTGGCAACCAATTTCCCATATAGTCAGAATTTAGTGTACCTTTAAATCGCTCTCCATAGGCTGTTAGCTTTACCATTATAGCAATTTTACAAACTTTTTATAACCATTTAACTTTTATCACAGAGTTGTTTGCTGCAGCGAAACACTGAAAAGTAATCATTAACCTTTAGTTTACAGCTACATTTGGTACAGATTATGCCTTTAAAAAGTTTTAAAAATTATGGAAAATATAAATTCAAAATAAAGGTAAAGGTACCCCTGCCCGTATGGGCCAGTCTTGACAGACTCTAGGGTTGTGCGCTCATCTCACTCTAGAGGCCGGGAGCCAGCACTGTCCGCAGACACTTCTGGGTCACGTGGCCAGCGTGACGGAGCTGCTCTGGTGAGCCAGAGCTGCACACGGAAACGCCGTTTACCTTCCCGCTAGTAAGCGGTCCCTATTTATCTACTTGCACCCGGGGGTGCTTTCGAACTGCTAGGTTGGCAGGCGCTGGGACCGAGCGACGGGAGCGCACCCCGCCGCGGGGATTCGAACCGCCGACCATGCAATCGGCAAGTCCTAGGTGCTGAGGTTTTACCCACAGCGCCACCCGCGTCCCTCAAATTCCAAATACTTAACAGCAATTAATGATCCATTTATTAGTTCCACTGAGGAAGTCAAGTGCTTCACCTGGCAGGCACACTCTGTAGCCCATGAGAACAGTTGTTGGCATTTGTCTGTCTCAAGAAACAATGGAGTGTGCTTTGGGAGGTGACATCAAATCCCTGGAGAATCACAGCGGCTTCTGTGGCTGCAGAGTAACTCGTAACTGTGGGTTCCTGTGTTGTTTTTGCTGCAACCTCTCCAGGGTGCAAGTCTGAGCAGTGTGTATGGAGGTCCACGGCTGCAAAGAAGACAAGACCCACCTCTCAGCTTCCCTGGTGTGGTCCAAAGAAAAGCAGAGCAATACATTTGGCAACAAATTTGGGGAAGTATGAATTATAGGAGAGTGGTATAGTCAAGGTGGTATGAATTGGGTGGATCCATCTTCAACCATGAATTAAAATTTCCCCTCCATTCCCTCAGCCTGATTGAATTTTTTTTCTTTTCTTTTTTGGCCCAGTTAACTGCCTGTACTGGGTATGATGGAAAAGGCAATTAGGTGTGGAATGGAAAAAAATGGCTTCATACTTAATTAAAGAAGAACACATTTAGTTGTTATTATACTTCTTAAGGCAGCAATTTAAACACTTACTGTGAAAAAAATATTCTCATTTCACTTTCATTTCATTTTTTAAAAAAATTCTATGTTACCATATTTAAAGTGGTTTACAACCCATAGTAAACAAGAAAAATACCATCGGCATCCTGTAACTGTTCAAAATATAACTAATTTAAAAAAAACCCCAAAACAAATTAGGAGGGGGGAAAGTATCGGCAAACAAATACAATAAAGACATTCCCCCTGCCTTTTACTTAATTGACCAGTGACTGCAGTGTGAGCTTCCCTGATGTGGTGGAGAAGGATGAATGGGGGAGGAGAGTTTAGTCCTCAGTTCTCTTCATTGCCCCAGTGCCAATGCCTTTGGGATCTTTAGGTGCCAAAATCCAAGCAGAAATTCTGTTGAGAAGAATTTGGGATGCATTCCTTTTCCTACCTCTGTGTCCAGAATTCAGACTGACACTTTTACCTGGCAGCAAAAAAGAAAGTGATCTTGACTAACATACAAATCTGGCATGTTTGACTGTAGTCTAATTATCACAGCTGAACTGGATGGCTCATTGCAGGAGGTCTGGGCAAACACTATGATTAAGATGGTATGAAGACTTTCATACTCCCCCCCCCATCCCTCCTTTATATACTTACTATTTTCCTCCCATTTTCATTTGTTAATTTCTTCACTGACTTTAATTAGGCTCTTGCTAGACTTCTGACCTTGGTCGCTACAGTACACGGATTTGCAACTCCCTTGTAGCTTTAATCTTCAGCCTTTAGAAGGGAAGTGCCGGTCTCCAGCTGGGATTGCAAGTGACTAGAATAACATGCAGGATTAACCAAAGTGTCTGAAATGTTTTACATGAGTTGCTTCCAAGTTCCAAGGCCACCTCCTCCCAGTTGTTCTGAGTTATTGCAAACTTCAAAAATAGTTTTACTCTTCCATTGACCTAATAAAAGGCAAATTCTTAAATATTCATTTTGAATTATTGTAATGTAAATCAAGAGGAAAGCGACTGTCAGATAATAAGCTTATACATGTGCAGCCCTGCCTTTTGGGGAAAGCTGCAGTTCAGTGGTAGAGCATCTATCCTGCATGCAGAAAGTCTGGGGTTCAATGTGTGGCATCTTCAAGGTAAAGCTGGAAAAGACTAGCTACTGTCTGAATCCCAGCAAAGCCATTGCTGGACAGTAAATAGACAATACTGAGCAAGATGGGCCAGTGGTCTGACTCTGTATAATGCAGATGTCTATATTTCTGTGATACATACTGTGTTTAGTGAGGTTTACCTCCAGCTGTGTCGTTTATTATCCTTAGCTACTACAGAGCACTTAACAAAGCAATTCAGAAGAGTACAAAAGTGGGGAGGGGGACCAAAGGCAGACGTATTATATAAAATAACAGGGAATGCATGTTGTTGTTTCGTTAAGTAGTTGTTTTTTATTTAAAGAAAACACACTCAGAAGACCCTGACCTCTTTATCCCACCATGTTGCAATGTAATAGAAGAAAATCGCTATGCAGCCTTACGTGACAAGAGGCTATGGATGCCTTGAACTTCTTCTTGATGCTTTAAAATTAAATCTACAGCATGTTTAAAATGTAGCTTTCCAGCAGTCTGTCTACTGTTCACCCTCTATTTATTTATTTTTAAGAGGAGAAACTATTTGTTTAAAAGACAACAATTATAATACCCGGGAATTTTTCCACCTCTCTACCCTGCAGCACTTGGAAATCCTAAGAACGTTAATAAAATAAAAGAGAAGTATACCCATTTAAATCTGTGAAACTATATTACAGATTAGAGTGTCCTACGGTTAAAGGTTTTGTAACCAAGGCTACTATAAATCCATTTTCAGAGTTTTATAAGTTTCTCATAAATGTTCACTTCAGGCTAAATTCTCAGTACATAAAATCTTGGCTTAGAAGAAATCGTTTTCTGGGTTGTTTTTTTATGAAAGAGGAAAGCTGCTTGGAAACTGGAATTAAGAAATTGATTAATAAAAAATATGTGGGCGAACATTCATTAGTACTAAAAACTAAGTCTTTCCTAGCCCTGTTAACCGAGGATTCCTTATCTCACCTGTGTCTCTCTTCATGTCGTTGGACTGCAGATCCCATAATCCATGTCCATAGGCCATACCAGGTGGGTCTAATGGAAGTTATCCACAACATTTGGAGGACCACAAATTTCCAATCCTTGTTTAATCTGGACATATCAGGAACTGAAGCAGGAACTTTATGTAAATAAAATATTTGTTCTGCAATTGGATTAAGCATGCAAAATTTCAGCAGACTCAACTACCACCTGCTTGCTCCCCAGGGAAAGGGACAGTGACATCTACTGCTTCTCTTTCTCACTAGTGCTGTTAGGTGGAGCACAGCTACAGGTGGCTGAAGTAGCAGCCAGGGTGCAATGATGAATAGAATAGGGAGGTTTAGAGAGCTCTTTTTCATGCCCCCCCTGCTGGGATGTGGGCCCCCAACAGATCCAACCAGGCCTCTTGATGCTAGCCATGTGCTGCAGAATAAGTCCACCTAATTCCCCAAAAAGATGATCTCCAAGTAGCCCTTTAGAAGATGACCTCAGCATACAGGCTGGTTCATAGAAGTGATTGTGTGTGGGTTTTTCCACCTCTGTCAGATATCTGGGACATTTAAGACACCTTTTTTCTTGGATATGTGGGAAATATAAGACTTTGTGGATAAAAACTACTGGTACCACCTTATGCATGAATTGAGAATCAAAATAAAGGTTATCAAAAATTATACACACTGGAGGTACCATCTAAATTATTATTCATAATAATGCAGATTCTAGTACCTTACTCTGTATCTCCAAAATGCACAGCAAGGCTCTTTGGTAGCTAAAAGAACAAATAGCTGTAATTTTCCTTCTGTTAAGTCTTTTCAGCAGAGCGATTAAGCCTGCAGTTGAATAGATCCAGAACGTCACAGCCATTCAGTATTGCAAGGTATCCAAAAGACAAAAAACAAAATAAAATGCAGCCCATCCAATCTTTGTAGTTTGTGTTGCAAAATTAACAATATTAATATGATGCAGATCTATTAGGAGTTGATGCATTACAGTTATTCACTACAGGCCATAAGTACAGTACTTCATGCAAAGAGAAATCCAAACAATTTAAACTGAAAATCAAAACATTATTGTAGAGCAGGAGACTGTGAAGGGAGAGAGGAGGAAATTACCATAGAGACAATAAACAAGATTGCATTAAATTGTTCATGCCATATGAGTGTTCTCTAACTTCTTGAGCTAACAAACAATCCTATCTAATTACAGCACTATTTTTCTTGATGACGATTGGCCCGGCCCTCTACTCTGAGCTGAGAGTGGAGGCACTGAGACTAGAAATGAAAGGCAAAATGTCAGTCCTTGCTGTCGAGCCCCCATAAGACTATGACTGAACTACTGAGGTCTAGAGTGTAATGCCTATATTATAATGACCATTTAACCACCCAATGTGTGTCCATGTGGCTAGATGATCTGGGGTTTGTAGATGCCACAAGAGGCAGTGGTGGCTACCAAATTGGTTGGACTTAAAAGGAGATTAGACTAATTCATGGAAGATATGCTTGCTAATGACAACTACAGTCATACCTTATGTTGTGTTTGCTTCATGATACGTTTTTTTCAGGTTGCGTCCTGAAAGGGCTACTTCTGGGTTTCGCTGCTTACACATGTGCAGATGTGCAAAATGATGTCACGTGCATGCACAGAAGCTGCAAATTGCAACCTGCACACGCGCAGGCGCGGGTTGCGTTCTGCTTATGCTGCGAACGGGACTCTGGAAAATTGCTCACCTGCTGGAATGAAGCGCGAGCCCGAGATTGGAAGCGGGAATTGTAAGCGATGCAAGCAGTTGTGTGCTGCATTCTGGCGGGTGAACAATTTTCGGCATCCCCCCACAACAATCAAGCGGCCAATCGCCACTTACAATCTTAGGCTCGTGCCAAAAAACCATTCGCCTCTCCCCCCTCAGCACTCCCCATGTATAAGACAAACCTAAATTCTGAACCTCATTTTTGGGTCAAAAAAGCTTGCCTTATACACAGAAAAATGCGGTAAATGCAAACCTTTAGATGTAGATTTTTTGATTTTAAAAAATCTGCACAAAACTGCCCAGAATGAATCTATGATTGTGTGCCAGTGTGAATGAAATGTGATGCAATTAGCTGTTTGATCCATTCTTAACTAAACATTTTGAGGCCACTTGGGCAAGGATGTCATGAATGTGTTTCTGGCAGTTAGCAAATTTAGGAATTATGTTGGCCAGCACGAGCACTTTGTAAAAGCTACCCCAAGGTTAAGGTTATAATCATTATAGAAATTCATACTATGGTGAAATGCTGATAACTATGATGTGATGTAGATCTGGTACTATCCCATTGGAAATATACTCCGGATGAGAATAACTTGTAGAAAGAAGTTAACAAAGCCATTTTCTGTGATCATATATCTATGGAAAAGTAATAGTCAATTTAAATTGGGTGAAGGAGGGGGAATCTAATAAGAGTCCTTAATAAACTATCTTAGTTTTACTCTAATTTAGATGAGTTTTGCCATTAATTTCACCCTGAAGTCTAATGATTCAATTATAATGAAAATTCAAATTTAAATAAGAAAAAAACCCTATTATATTCCAATAAGGCTTTTTCTCATCCCCTTTTACTTAGAATTGGTTTTTTTATACCCAGGTTGTCATAATTACTTAAATGATCATTGACGATCAAAAGGTAGAAAAGAAAAGAAAAAAGTATAACCTTCTGACTGTATTTTTTTATGATTCTTGACTTTTAATTTTGAAGGGTACAGAAGGGTTTGACAGCTTGACAGCTTGATAAAAGTTTTGAATCGCATCATATTAATGGGAATCTAATGGTAAAGAGATGTGTATTCTTCATCCTGAAAGGTTATGCTCATCATTTGATGACTGTAACATCAAGTGATCAGTTGCATGTGTGAATCACATCACAGATCAAAAAACTGCTCTAGATAGAACTTTTCTATCACCCCAGACATCCAGTGTTTTCAGTGGAGTCAGTGCACCCATTCAGTTGCTAGTCAACAAATGTTTAAAGAAAGTAATTGAAGTACATATATGTGTGAATGCATCTCATGTGTAAAATAAGCTGTTTCGCCTATTGCTTCTGCTCTGGTTAGGTTTATAATGATTTAGGGTTGCCATATTTCAAAAACTTAAATTCCTGGCACCCGCAAAGTTCCTGAGCTTTTTTTTTTAGGAAACCACCAAAATTGCGGAGCTTTTTTCTGGGTACAGACCCAAATGGTTGAGCTTCTTTGGGGAAACCTCCCCACAAAATAGTGATTTTAAGTTTTTGGAGCTGTTTTCCAATGCTTTTTCTTTCATGTAGCCATATATCTGGGTTTTCCCTGACATTTTGCCAGTTCGGCAAAATTGCCCCCTGACACCATTTTCACATCCGGAAATCATGGCTTCTGCATCAAGGCCACAGTCCACCACCCCCGGTAATAAAGACACTATGACACATGCATTAAGTTTAAATGTTAATGGGCAAATTTTGGCCACAACTTTATTAAATACAGAATGTGAGGGATATTGGCATAGGCACTGGAATCCAAAACTATAACTGACTCCTGCCTGCCTTGCAGGGAGTCTGGTAAGGGTAACCACCTGAAGAGGGAGCTCAGTCAATGGCAATAGACTCGAGCTCTACCCTGGGGCTCCCGTTGGGTCATGGCATGGCCCTCACCCCTCCACTGGCTTCGGACAAAATCAGGACCCCCGGATTCCTTTAACAGAATACCCTTGGACGTGGAGGCGCAGGTGATGACTGCACCTCCTCTCCCCCACACATCACTAATCCAATGCCTAACCACCAAACCTTCCAAAGTTGTGATGATTGCTATGAGGTAGGCAAAAACCAAGAGGCCAGTGCCAGTTTGCCAAATGGACAAAATTCCTACTAGGCCCCCGATCCAATATGGGCAACCAACGAAAGTCCATAGCAAGGCCAAAGACAAACCTAAAATAGAGGGTGGGTGGGCGGGTGTTCCACAGCTTGAGGCCAAGAAGGCTCCCAGTGCCGGGCCGTGGTTTAAATTGGCCCCACGGCCACACACCCCACGCTCCCATTGGAGCACCTCCCTGGGGTGACTGTGGTGTCATACCCCCAGTACGGTGCAGAGCACCGCTCTGTGCTAAAGAGGGGGTGCCCTGCTCCCAGCGCACAACCCAGCCCCTCAATTAAGAGGGTCCGATATGTCAGAATTTTTCCTGACATATACATTTGGGTTTCCCCTGACATTTTGCCAGCTCGGCAAAATTCCCCTCGACACCGTTTTTATACCCGGAAACCAGGACTTGTCAGAAATTTTTCTGATGTATGGCAAGCCTAATATAATGCAGTTTCCTCCACTGGTTATAGCTGTTTTTTTCTTTGGGGAAAGAACAAGGAGAGTGAAAGACAGGCAAGATACCAACTATGGCAACCCTAATCAGCTGTGATTGCAGGCCGGGAAGAGTATAGCTATTTTATTCTCTTTTTAGATTCCCTTATCAGAAACACCCTGGATTAAATTGATCCATCATTTATTAATGCCACTTTCACAATCTCTATGGCCTTTTGTTAATAGGGATTACACTTTAAATGATATGCAAATATTAGAATTACCATGAACTATATCCCCAACTACACAGATGGCACATTTTTATCACTGACACTTAAAAGCACATCTCTATGAAGGAATGAATACACACACACAATACACACACACGCTTAGAGTTGTTAATGCCTACCTCTTTTCCCAGTTTCTTAACTGAGATTCCCTATCCAGTTTTAATACTCAGTGGATAATGATGATGATGATGATGATGATGATGATGATGTATTACTTGTACCCCACCCATCCGATTGGGTGGCTTTAACGGAATATAAGAAAAACACAACATCAGACATAAAAAAACTTCCCGAATACTGGATAACAGGAATATTCCTTATGAAACAACTAAAATATAAATGCATTTATAATAGACTGAGCAAGCAGTCTCCCATCTTTAGAGAATCTGAAGGAGCTTGTTTCATTGATGAGTTTTTAGCAGACTTGTCAAAAGTACCAAAGAAGCAAAATGGCTGAAGGAAGACCAAATGCAGCTGGGCAATGAGAAGGAACCAGGGTTTTTAACTGAGTAAGCACAAGGATTTACTTTCAGTGGCTAAGTGACAGACGAATATGTGGCAGGACTAGAGTGGGAAGACTTCAAGGTCCCATTGCCTTCTCAACAAGCTTCCAAGGGACACTTGACATTGGTGGGAATGTTCAAAGCCAAAAGTAAGCAGAGCGACAAATTTAAATTATACCTCGGGGTGGTAGGATAGTTTGCACCCACCTACCCACCCACCTTTCTCTGATTTCTCCATTCAGATAAGCAAGATATATTACCAGTGCTAAATGACGCAATCCAGCCAGGCAAAGGACATGGGGTGAAGAATACGGCTAGTGAGGGGTATGGCCTAATTACAGTTTTGAGGGCGAGATAAAGAGGCTTTAAGAACTGTATTTGGCTGTCAGGCCTGAAGTTCCTGTGCCTGATATAAGGAAATACAGGTCCATGACTTTTTCAGAGTGGAACTGATGATGTCATCCACTGTGGTCCCCAGCGTGATTGATGGGCCCTTCTTGGCCAGACAAGTGAATGAGGTGACAACGAGGCTTTCAAGTAGATTTGACAGATTAGCACACAGGAACTAAGAGAATGGAGAAAATAAGCAGGGCTTCCTACTTTATGGTTGCAGTTTAAATGATAACACTTTATTTGCAGTTTTCATTTCTAATCAAATGCTAAATGTTGCATTTTAGCTACATTAAGATATTTTTATTTTTATTATTAATTAATTTGTGGGAGTCATAGCCACGGTAAAGGCTTGTAATATTGCAGGGTGCCCCCTGACCTCGGCTGACCAGCACTCTGAGCTTTACAATGCATTGGAATGTATTGACCTAAACGGAGTTGTATTTCCTCTGGGCAGTGTAACCCTATATGGTTTGTGGGTGGGTTAAAGCCATGACCGGGTGAGGTAACGTGAGAGATTGGAATGCAGCCATGCGGCTGGGGAGAACAAAGAGTAATAAAAGGACTGGAGGGAGAGGAGAAGTCTGAAATGAGCTGCCCTCCGTCCATGGAAATATTGCTGGCTTCTGTGTCTTTATTTTATGCTAAAAAGCACCATTTGTAACGGCTGGCTCCGACATTAATTAAATTTATATACCAGCATTCATCCAAGGAGCATAGGGGGGGTTCACAACATAAAAATGAAAAAAATATGAAAACACAAAATACTGTTGTTGTTGTTGTTGTTAAAATTCAGTGTGTTTATCAGCTGAACCAACGCAGTAGAACCACTGAGTGCAACACAACTTACTCCCAGGTAACTATGCATTGGATCAGTCATGCTGATCCTAATAAATTATTATGCTGTGTACTGGGGGGGGGGTATAAAAGGGGTTCCACACAGCTGCCTGTGGTTTTCGACTTCCATGAGCACTTTTAAACCTCATTGTTTTCAATGTAAGAAGTTTAAACATATGTTTATCCCTTCTCCTGGAAATCAATCAGGCTTAAAACTCCTAAACTGTGGCTAGATATGTTTCTCTCATCATGTGTAGAACACGCCATATTCTGTAGTTCTCATTGTACCTATTTCCTCAGCTGCAGAAGAGCTAGCTAGGAACCATTTAACTTTCCCATGAAATCTGGGGGTGTAAATCGTAATTCATCCTTTCTATAGCTCTCACCCACTATTAGTCACTTTTCAAACTCTTCTGGGACTTATCTTTCAGACTGGCAAATCTCCCTCTTGGTGTAGCATCTCATCCCATAACCCCTCAGAATCAGCAGCATGCTTGTTGTCTACAGCCACAGAATGTCAAATCAGTGGCAGTTACATTATAATTCACCTGACCAGATCCTCTTTTGGCCTGTTTCCCTTCAGGGTGTTTGCAGTGTAGAAAGCCTTTTTCTTGCTCTTTAAAGGAAGCGGCAGAATTACCTTCTCTCTCAATGTCACTTTGTTTTCTGGCTAGCCATTCCAGGCTTAGTTTGAGCCAAGTCCAAGAATGTGTCTCCAAGTGTTGTGGATCAGCTTTTGAAAACATAGAGCAAGAACAAAGTGAATACCTCTGAGAATGTATAAAGTGCAAAACCAGCCAAATCAAGAAAGAAACCTTCATATCTGGGCTTGGGCCATAACTTTCAGCAGCGCATGACGGATGTTCTCTCCATTGTGACCGTTTTGTTCAGCTCGACCTGTGAAGCACCTGTTTCCTTACCTGAAATGGAACAGAATGTACTCTTACATAGAACAACATGCATCAGTGCACCTGTTTTTAAGGGATGCCATGGGTATTCATGAAAGCTCTATTTTATATCTCTGACTGCACCCGTCATTTGGGGACAGATGTCCCTTCATTTCTGCAGTCATTTTTGCCTTCCTACATACTGGCATTCCATATCTGGGACACTCGTCCAAAAAAAGCAGATATATAGAGCTGAATCAGTGTTACATACTGCATGTATGTTGTTATTAGTGACAACTGGATTAATTGTTCGTCCTGTTCACATCCATCAATTCAAAAGCTCACTTTTGGCTATAGGACATATTGCTTCTACAGATCCTTTGAGTTCTTAGATTTCAAAAAGCATAAGAATCAGAGCTAGTGATAATTCCTACAGATATTTCTGCCTTCTCACACATGGGATTGATGCATTTGAAACACTAACCCTTAACAGCTTGGCTGAATGGAATTGTATACTACCACATTCAAAATAAGGCCAGAAACCACAGATAAGGTGCTGAACATCAAGAAATGCTTCTAGCTGGTGGTGCCAAAGAGGATTATGTGAAGCTCCAAGCTCACTAGGGAAGAGTATTACAAAGGGCATTACTGCACCATGTGGCACAACTTACCCACAAACCTACATATACAGTTTTCAACTCCAAAGTTAAAAACCACAGAAAAAAGTATTTATAGGCTTTTGTAGTCTTTCCATATAGCCAGATGAAAGCCAGTATCCAATGGTTGCCTAGATATGCTGTTGGAGAAAGGTAGTGAAGGAATTATGGAAACAAGAGGTTTAAATGCAAATGAGGTTTTGGGGAACTTTGATGGCCATCTGGATTCATTTTATAACTAATCCAACTGAATGGTTAAAAAACAACAACCCTGGATTTGTTCAGATATCCATTTTGTCATTGCCAATGGAAAGAATAATTTGGTCAACATTTTTCAGCAAATACAAAGGCTACCTATGGTTAGAGAAGTAGAAAAAAGCTAATGAAATAGTTATGACATCAGGTCCTAATGATGTATATCAAATTATTTATATATATTGCCTCTCATATATTCATTATCTTTTTTTGCCAATGTCATTAATATGCACAGATTTTCCATTTATATCAGGTAATATTATATATGTGTGTGTGTACATATACACAGATTATATATGTGTCTATATATATATATATATATATATATATATATATATATATATATATGACACAAACACATCAAATAGTATAATTTGATGAGTGGCAATTTTCTACACTATTATCTTTACTGTGAAAATATTCCCAAGCCCCACTTAATTTCAAGCTTTGGCTAACATGTTGAAGTACAGCATAGATCAATTTAGTTTTATCCCCATGCTATTAAACTCTACAGTTGATAAAATTTTGATTTGCTGCTTTTGTATGTCTTTGGGGGTGACTCAACTACTGGTGATTCATTTGATTGAAATTGACTCTTTCCATATCAAGACTAAAATTAAAAATCTGAGCTGAAACCCATAGTAACAGGTTTTTTATATGTCCATCTTTTCATTAGAAGCCAGTTCTTTTTTCAGAAAAAGAAATGCTCTGTTTTAAAATTATCCGCACAGATAAGGGATTTATGTTAACTCCTTATATCATCTTCATCTTGGCATGATCTGCCCATTTAAATTGTGTGATAGTAGATTTTCAGCATGAACTATATAGATTGGGATTCATAACATAGATTTAGTAAGTCTCCCAAGGATGTGCATATATTCAGTAGTATTGATAACTTTTTTAAACAACTGCCTTGCATCAGTTCTGACCACTAACTCAGCACTATATACTCTGACTAGTGGTTTCTGATGTATCTTTTTGTTGCTAATATAGTATGCTTTTTACAACTGAGCCATAGTATGGCTCTCCCCAACATCTCCTTATAGTAGGGATTTCAATGGATGCCTCCCCCAAACTGATAAGACTAGTGCAATGTATTGCAGGATGCTTAGACTGTCCCCAAATCCCCAAAAATGTGGAGCAAATTTGGTGGTTCCTTTGGAGAAATCCAAAAGAACTTATATGAGAACAGTATAATTTTTCAAGAATTTTTTTCAGACTGCTAATTATATTAGGCCGTAGCCATTACTAACCCTACTCACAGTAGACCTACTTGAATTAATGGAATCTGGTCATTTCTATTCATTTCAATAGGTCTACTCTGGCTACAACCTATTGTCTCTGCATCATAATACCTTTTCAGATATTAAGATGTTCAGAGCCTGTAGCATACCCCACACCTTGCCTGGTTGTTGGACCTGGCTTGCTGCAAGAGTAATAAAGGTAATGGTAAAGGGACCCCTGACCATTAGGTCCAGTCGTGGCTGATTCTGGGGTTGCGGCGCTCATCTCACTTTATTGGCCAAGGGAGCCAGCGTACAGCTTCCGGGTCATGTGGCCAGCATGACTAAGCTGCTTCTGGCGAACCAGAGCAGCGCACGGAAACGCTGTTTACCTTCCCGCTGGAGCAGTACCTATTTATCTACTTGCACTTTGACATGCTTTCAAACTGCTAGGTTGGTAAGAGGGACATGTTTTGCCCCACTGCTTGGGACTGAAAGGAAGATAGACTCAACAATCAAATGCAACATGTGTGTTCACTTGCTGGGCAAGGTAAGGTGTGCATTAAAAGCAGCCCCAGCCTCCTTTTCAGCCTCTTGAGCATTAGGTAGCAACTCACTCACCCATCCTTCATAAGACGTGTCATTTGCCAGTTGCCCATTTTTGGCCTGTGTAAGATTCCCCCCCCACACACACACAATTGGCTAAGGTTCATCTTTTTTCACATACTCTCAGACATTAGGTTTTTATTTGGCAGATTGGTTTAAACAGATAGGTAGGGAAATTAGCATGGACTGCCTTAGTAAGTATCCTGAGACATCAGCATAATTAACTACCTATCATTGCAAACTGACTTCAGTGGAGGCAAGGGTCCCTTAGGCCCTGCAGGCCCTTGTGTGTCTGCCCCTCTGACAATGGCAAAAGAGGGTAACTGGAACATGGACAGCAACCACTGCAAGCAGAACTGGTAACAAAATGAAAGGAAAACACAACAAAGTGGTGCCAAATCAAGGGCCCACGAATTCCTAATTTAGCCAAGTGGCATTGCATGAGCAGAGTTTCTGTCTAAAAAATAGCAACAACTAATTAATACCAAGCCAATTAGAATTCATATGGAAATTGGTCAGATGAGTCAAGGAAGGATTGGCGATAAAATCAATTCAGTTCACATTTTATGGTGACTTCATCTAAGCAACTACTCAAAACAATACACAAACCAAAACACAAGTATCATTTGAAATTTACATTTCTCTGAATTTTGCAGAGCATCCTTCAATCCCCAAAAACTATCTATTAAAGGTAAATGTCCATAAAAATGCAGATATTGGTGAAAATAATTTCATTTTATTGGGGTAAATTGTTTGAAAAAAAAATGTGTTTAATGGGCAAAATTTCATGCAAAAATGTAACTATTAGGATAAATGTATGTTAAACTGCTTTCAAATTTACATGAGGTGACCCATGGAATATACACTAAATAATAACACAATTGTGCAATACCATCAATTGAAAATGGAATATATTGGGAGGTTTGCAAATACACACAACTGAGAAACTCAAAAACTATTCTCTCTCTTTTGGGCAGATAAAATGGGTTATTAGTTTCAGCCCAGCCTCAATACTCTTGCACCTCATAGGGACTGTAGGCACCTTCCTCTTTGAAGTGTCCTCTGAGAGGCTATAATTGTTGTTCTGTTTGCTCATTGAAAGACCTTTCTCACATTTTTTCCTGTACTTTAGATATTTTGTGGGATATTTGCCTCCATCAATGGCAGCTGAAATGCAATTGAAAAGTTCACTTTTATCCTACGGTGGGAATTTCCCAGTTGGATGCTCTCATTTGACTTACAACCCCCTGATGTTTTTTTAAACACATTTCTGACAACAACCCTTTTTCTAGTCTTTGTATTGTGAAGAATCATTTCTTTTGACCCTGATAGGCAGGCAGCAAAATGTTTCTGTTGATTTCTAAGCTTGATGTAATTCTTCAGCTATAATTGGAACACGGCTGCATTAGAAAAGAGCAAAACATAGCTCTGGGTACACTCCATGGGGAACACATTTTGCATGAGTCCCATTTAAATGAAATAAAGCTACACATGTAGTGGTCATTTCATTGAAGGATGCAAAAAGGTCTTTCTGCTTAGTGATCTCCCCCAACCCAACCCACGTTCTGAATTCATGAAGAGAAGGTCAAGATTATACACCTGAAATGGATTTTCAGGTAGTCTTTCTCAAACAGCAGCTCTTTTGCTCTAATGCTACATGGAAAAATTGCTGTTGAAGCATAGGAGACATTCAGAAGCAGTTTGTGATAATGGCACAAGGCAACTGCTGCTCATAGAAAAACACCTCCATCCAATGGATCTGTATCTCCCTCTTCTGAAAGATAACCTCAGACTATGTGAGGATTAGGTCAAAGAATAGGTTTGTATACAACACATCCTGAAATGTCTCATTGTGGGCGAAGGGAAAAACATTACTTAGGGGGGATAGATTACATGACATGGCACAGTTGGCCAGGCATGGCTGGCTTTTATAGCCAGGGAGCAGACCAGAGGAAAGAAGTGGCTGCAACTGTGGGTGTCAGGGACCGGACAGAAGGGGACAAGATGGAGGAGGAATGCGGAAGATCGCCACCCCCCCTAGCTTCCAGAGAAGCGGAAGGTAGTATTGAATTACAGCAGGGGTTTGAGGAAGATCACAGTGCAGAGACCCATGAACAGAAGAGTTGGGAGGTGTTAGGAGAAGGGGGAGGGGAGGCAGAGCCAGTTGACACGTTGTCACTGGAGACTATTTCTGACCCCCCTTCGCCCAGAACTCAGTTTTCATTAAGAGTTCAAGAGCAAAGGACTCAGAGACAGTTTGCCATGAACGGACACCATGAGGGGAAATGCCATTGCTAGGAAGGAAGGGAGGAGGAGCTCAGTTGAAGCAACTCCATTACCTGGAGGCAAACTGCATTCTTTTGTCTATCGCTATTATGAATGAGAAGACTCATTAGAAAGGACTCTACAGTATACCTGAAGGAGTGTCTCCACCTCCACCGTTCTGCCCAGACACTGAGGTCCAGCACTGAGGGCCTTCTGGCAGTTCCCTCACTGTGAGAAGCCAAGTTACAGGGAACCAGGGAGAGGGCCTTCTTGGTAGTGGCACCCGCCCTGTGGAACACCCTCCCACAAGATGTCAAAGAGAAGAATAACTACCAGACTTTTAGAAGACATCTGAAGGCAGCCCTGTTTAGGGAAGCTTTTAATTTTTGACGGACTACTGTATTTTAATATTTTGTTGGAAGCCACCCAGAGTGGCTGGGGAAACCCAGCCAGATGGGTGGGGTATAAAGAACAAATTATTATTATTATTATTATTATTATTATTATTATTATTATTATTATTATTATTTTGTTTTCTCTGCTTCTTGCTGCCACTGGGTGAAGGGACAGAATTCCTTGAGCCTGATAGTGGGTGAGCCCCAGTAGCCAGTGAGACCAGTGGAGGGTGAGGTGCAGGGAGGGAGATCAGTGTTGCACTCAGGTTTGGCTTGTGGGCTTCCCATGGTTGTCTAGGTGGCCACTGTGAGAGTAACACAGCAAGGCCTTTTTATATGCATTTGTGATAGAATAACTCTGTTTACCTCTGGAAAGCGAAGCTGTGTGCTAAAAGATCAGTATATTAAAATTTGCAGAAGCTTGAAAATAACCCCCTTTCTTCAAGAAATTGGCCAGATCATTTCTTATTTTTTTAATATATATATATAATCAAACTGTGCTTTGCGCACAGCAGGGAGTGCATTTGATTAACTGCTGACAAGAAAGAAGGCAGTGAATAACTAGACATCAAAGGAGCAACTTTGACAGCACTAGTTGGGCAGTGATTAATGAGCAAAGCAAATGGAGACTTCAGGAATATGCAGAGAAGGAACTCAAACCTCATCATATAGAGTTCATGTAAGATATTAATTGGTTAAAAACAGCACTTAAAGTAATTAATGGTGTCAGTAGTGTTTTAGGATAGGATTTGGTATAGCAACTATGTTGAATAAACCACAATATTAAGAAATTGGAAGGTTAGCATGTAATTTAAAAGGAAAAGGTATACTGCTATTATGTCAAGGAAGAATAACTGATTTCTGAACTCACAACATATCATTTATATATCGGAATTACAAGCCTCACTCTGCATGAATGCTATATTATGACAGCTAGGCTGCAATCCTGTACTAGTTTCCTTCACATTGGTCCTATTGAGATCCATGTCTAGGACTGCACTATTAGAAAATAAGGATATATATTCCACTCTTCCTTCTCCCAGTACAAAAAGATCAAAAGAAAATCAAAATCAACAATCACATGGTCACATAATGGCTCATACACTTAAGGCCAGGTATTGCCAATTTGAAACTTTTGGGTACCAGTGACACCATTACCTCCTATGGTGCCTAAGAAAGGTCCTAGTTTAAAAATAAAATAAAAATCCTGCAAAAATTCACAAGATACTATTTGTTTGTCCTGCTTGGCCCACGTTTGACTGGCTTGGCATCTCCTACATTGAACATGCTTCCTTAAACATATCCACATTTCACTGGATTCCAACATTTGATACCCATCCTTACTTCTTCTCTAAGTGCAGAGGGAGTTGACACAAGTGTTGCCCCTCCTCCTTCATTGAAGTTGTATGTGTGTCATCTAGGCATTTTGTGGTCCTTTTTTGTTTTTTACATGAACCATTCTGTGTTATTACACACTCTACAGCAGCTGATTTATGAAAGACATCCACAGAACTTCCTTAAAATTCCAGATGTCCTCAATACTCCCAAAATGCTGGCACCTCCCACATAAAGCTGTGAGGGCTATAAATCAGGATGGCCTCCTTCTGCATCTGAAAACATTGCCTTTGGGAAGAAGCAGGCAGTATATTGCCTAGCCAGAGTAAGCTAAGCTGCTTAGACTAACATTGCGTCCAGACGTTAACAGCTGGCCCCTGCCTCAGTCAGAGTTTCTGCATTTTATTTAAGTAATGCTACTATTACTTCTGCTGTTGTTGTTGTTGTTGTTGCTGCTGCTGCTCCTCCTCCTACTAATAATAATGTGTCCTGGCCCTGTGTCTTACCTTTTTTTCTTTGTGTGCAAATAGTTATAATAATAATAATAAATTTTATTTATATCCTGCCCTCCCCAGCCGAAGCCGGGCTCAGGGCGGCTAACAACAATAAAACAGTACAAAAGTACAACATAAACAACATTCTAAAATCATTCATTATAAAAATTAATTAATTCAAGCCACTAGCAACCATTGGGCCAGAGCTCTGCGAAGATTGCCGAGGGAGGGAGTCAGGCTGTGCCCTGGCCAAAGGCCTGGTGGAACAGCTCTGTCTTGCAGGCCCTGCGGAAGGATGTCAAGTCCCGCAGGGCCCTGGTCTCTTGTGACAGAGTGTTCCACCAGATCGGAGTCACAGCCGAAAAAGCCCTGGCTCTAGTTGAGGCGAGCCTAACTTCTCTGTGGCCTGGGACCTTCAAGATGTTTTTATTTGAAGACCGTAGGTTTCTCTGTGGGGCATACCAGGAGAGGCGGTCCCGTAGGTACGAGGGTCCTAGGCCATATAGGGCTTTAAAGGTTAAAACCAGCACCTTAAACCTGATCCTGTACTCCACCGGGAGCCAGTGCAGCTGGTATAGCACCGGGTGAATGTGATCTCGCAGCGAAGACCTCGTAAGGAGTCTCGCTGCAGCATTCTGCACCCGCTGGAGTTTCTGGGTCAGTCTCAAGGGCAGCCCCACGTAGAGCGAGTTACAATAATCCAGTCTGGAGGTGACCGTCGCGTGGATCACAGTGGCTAGGTCAGGGCGAGAGAGGTAAGGAGCCAACTGCTTAGCTTGGCGGAGATGGAAAAATGCCGCCTTTGTTATAGCTGCAATCTGCGCCTCCATGGAAAGGGAGGTGTCAAAGATTACACCCAAACTCTTAACGGACGGTGCTGGCACTAATTGCACCCCCGCAAGAGATGGGAGTTGCCCCCCCCAATCCCATATCGCCCCGTCCCAGCCACAGGACCTCTGTCTTCGAAGGATTTAGCTTCAACCGGCTCCCACGTAACCATCCAGCCATTATTATTTTAGAATTACCCATTTCTGTTAGGGCCATGGGATACTTGCCCCATGGACTTCCAAAAATATAAAAGGTAATATATAGAGAACAGTAAAGCAGAGTGTTCTCCAAAAGGCATGAAACTTGGTAGAAAGTCTATGTGTCAGATTTGCTGTGTATTAATTTAACTAATAAAACTACAATGGACAATGGCATTCCATTTCAGCACATTTAAGAGGAAGGATGGGAACATGTAACAAACTACCCAACAAAACAGAGTGTACTTAGCACTACATTGTTCTGGAGTTTTGGCATCCCTTGGTAGTTCCTATTGTGCTTTGAACAACCTCTCCTTAAAATGTCACAAATGCACACAGGTGGGTGGAGATCTTTGTGGCTCATGTTTTTCATTTAACACAGTTCTATTTTTATTTTGCAAGAGGTCACACAAGAGGTTGAGGAAAGAGATCAGCTCTGGGGAGCTTGTGCTCACTTCTGTCTAAACAGTTTGCTTTAATACTGGATGGACCTGACATAAATGAAAGAAGTGATAATCAGGGTAATATGCCTGGCTCTTGCTTAAAGTTGGAAATTGGGTTACTGTTCTCTATAGATTACCTTTTATATTTTTGGAAGTCCATGGGGCAAGCATCCCACGGCCATAACAGAAAATTGGCCCAGGAAGACTCCCCTGTGTGAGTGCCTGAGGGCCCTGCTCTTGCCACTTACTTGGCCCAGGGCGGGGCCTGACAGGCCTCACTAGGACAGTTGCTGTTACTGCTGGAGGGGCACAGAGTGTTTTTAAAATATTTTTTAAAAAATTCTTTTGAATTTTTTGTATGTGGGGGGTGGGGGTGGGGTGGATGTTTGGTTGGGCTTGGGGAATTTTTTTGATTTTGTTGTTTTTGTAATTTTTACAGTTTTTTGTTTGTATTGTTTTATTGGTTTTGTTTGTTTGTTTAAGGTGTTATTTTGTTCTTAAGGGGAGGGGTCAGGGCTGCCGGGGAGTGGGCCCCAGCCCACAAAATGGCTGGGGCATGTTCCACAGGGGGGGGGATGCACTGGGACAACCGATCTCAGTGATCACAGGTAGAAGGAGGAGTTACGCTAAGACTAGACCATGTCATTACAGAGGGGGCAGGTTTAGTCGTTGTCTGAGGACTATTCCTGCCTCCGGGTCTGGTCCTGACCGGATGGATACTAGAATCAGCAAGGGATACCCACATGACCTGAAGGTGTTGCTGTGCAATGCCAGGTCAATGATTCATAAGACCACTGCCATCCATGACTTGATCATGGATGGAGGATTTGACCTGGCATGTGTAACAGAGACTTGGTTGGATGAAGCAGATGGGCCTGTCCTTGCCGCTGCTTGTCCACCAGGTTTCTTTTACTCACAGCAACCCAGGTCATGGGGGCGGGGAGGGGGGGTTGCTGTGATTTTTAGGAAGTCATTAGTTTGCACCAGGCGTCCTATTGGGAAGACCCAGTTTTCCGAGTGCATGTTCTGGAAGTTGGGTAATAGGGGCAGTACAGGATTCCTTTTGGTGTACCGACCTCCCCGCTGCACCAAGGATTCCCTGCCCGAGCTGCTTCAGGTCATAGCGGATGTTCTCCTGGAGACACCTAGTTTGGTTGTCCTAGGGGATTTTAACATCCATGCCGACACGACCATACAAGGGGCCGCTCGGGACTTCGTGGAAAGCATGGCCTCCATGGGGCTGTCCCTGAATAAGTCTGGCCCAACCCATAGTCGCGGACATACCTTGGACCTGGTGTTTAACTCTATGGATGTTGGTGATCTGACACTAAGTAAAAGCGAAACGAAAGAAGTGCCATGGTCAGATCACTTCCTGGTGCAACTGGACTTCTCTGCGACCCATCCCCTCTGCAGGGAGGTGGGACCAATTCAGATGGTCCGCCCCCGCCACTTAATGGATCCAAATGGTTTCCAGAGAGTGGTAGGGGATGCTTTATCCCATGTTGATGGCCTTTCAGCTGATTCCAGCTGGTTCCCACCCTGTGGAACGCCCTTCCAGCAGATGTCAAAGCGATAAACAACTACCTGACATTCAGAAGACATCTTAAGGCAGCCCTGTTCAGGGAATTTTTTAATGTGTGATATTTTAGTGTATTTTTGGTTTCTATGGAAGCCGCCCAGAGTGGCTGGGGTATAAATAATAAATTATTATTATTATTATTATTTTATTATCATCAAAACAAAACACAATAGTGGCAGTCATGGTTGCATTCCCAGGGTGAATGGAATGAATGGAATTCCAATAATGTAGATCATTGTTATTCTGTTCTACTTACGATTTCTAAAACTGAATTCAAAATTAGTGGGTGTACAGTCTCTTCCCCATTCTTAACAGGTTGCCAATGTGCACCAGAACATGCAAACATTTATTAAATCAAGGCATGAATAAATTTTGATGCGATCACATGACTGCATCAGGATTGCTTCTCATGCTGTGATGAAATTGATGCGCGTATGTTGTGGTGTGCTTCAGTAACTAATAAGAGGGTGGGGTGAGGGAAAGCACATGAACTGATGAATACACAAAACTGAACATCAGCTGCAGTATGAACAATGTATAAAACAATAGTACAGTGGTACCTTGGTTTACAAACTTAAGCCGCTCCGGAAGTCAGTTCTTAAACCAAAGCATTCTTAAACCAAGGCACGCTTTCCCATAGAAAGTAATGCAAAATGGATTAATCCGTTCCAGACTTTTAAAAACAACCCCTAAATCAGTAATTTAACATGAATTTTACTATCTAACAAGACCACTGATCCACAAAATGGAAGCAATAATCAATGCACCGTGCTATAAAATAAATAAAACAGTGTTGTAGATTATTAAAAATTTTAAAAAATTCTTACCTGCACTGATGATAGTCATCATTTGGATGTAGGGCTTTTATCCATTTCTGGTCACACATTCAAGCAAGCAAGCAAGCAAGCAAGCAAGCAAGCAAGCAAGCAATCAGTAGCTAAACTGGGATCCACACAGATCCTTCCACCACGCTGCTGCAGGAAATGCTCCCTAGAGCATGTACCTCCCACAGCAGCATGGGGGAGAGTTGCAAGCCCGCCAACCATATGGCTGGTGGGTGTGCAGCTCCCGTCTCTCGTGGCTGCAGGAAACGCTCTCCTCCCGCAGCGGCATGGGAGAAGGTGTTGCGCACCTGCAAACCAGCTGGTTGGTGGGCGTGCAGCTTCCCTTCCTTGTGGCTGCAGGAAACACTGTGACAGCCTCATTTTCCACTGCTGCACAATGGAAGTGTGGCACTAAAAACAGAAGTGCACCCCAAACGGAGTGCATTCGTATACCAATAAAAATCCGCAACATGGAACACTCATTTCTGGGTCTGAAGTGTTCATAATCTAAAAAGTTCGTTAACTAGGCTGTCCGTAACCCAAATTACCACTCTACCGCTTTTGTAAGGCAACACCAATGGCTAAAAGAACATACTGGGTGGTCCATAAGAACTGTGATGAAGGGACCAGGTCCAGTAAGTGTGTCTCACACTCACATGACTGGAATTACATAAGGGAGAACAAGTAAGGAGGATATGTTTCCAGTGTGTGGATGGTGTTATGGGTACACACTTGAGGGTGCTCCTGTGTAGAACTCAATGAGGGTATAGCCCATGCACCAGTGTCCACTATAGTTGAGTTGTACAAATTGTCATGTGCACACTCACACACACACACACAAAAAAAGCCATACATGTGTAGAAATACTATGTACCTATGCTCAGTGTAACAGCCCCCTTGTGTTTTGCGGTAATTGGAACATAGGAAGCTTACTTCTGTTGAGTGGAACCATTGGCCTATTTGTCAGCTACAGTCACAAGCAGCAGCTCTTTGGGGATTTACACAGGTGTCTTTCCCAGATGTGCCTTGGTATGAACACAGGACTTTTCCAATGTACTTGCCATTGAACAACAACTCTTGCTTGCAGTGTGGAAGAGCTAGTTGGAAATATGACACGGTCAGGAATGTTGCTTTACAGGTTACACGGGTTCATTATCTTATTCCCTTGTGCATGAATTCTGTTACGATTTAGATATAATGCATTTCAGGGTGATAATTCAGAGATTCCTTCAGTAAGTTACATTCTCTTGGGGAATTTTTTTTTATAAAAAAAATAAAAAAAAATGCTGCTGCCAAGTATCTCCAACAAAATGTAGCCTCCTCCGCTGACTTGTTACATTCTTCATTGGGCTTCAGTAACATTAAGGAAAAGATAACAAGATAATTGAGTTGCAAAGTCAATACTAAACTAATCCATAAACTGTAGATATTTTCCCCTCTAGCATCTTCTTTCCAGGAAGCAAAATGTTCAAGTTAATTTAACCATCCTAATTTAACTTAGAGGCTGATAATCTGATTGCTTGTCTTTTACAATAAGGGTGGAGGAGAGAAGTAAAGATAGAAAATCTAATGTAGCATCTCAGAATTCATGACATATTGGAGTCATTTAGTAGGGTTTCCTTTTATATAATTTCAAGAGTATGCTAACTTGGATACAGGGAAAGTGTTCTTCGATTATGGTGACATAAATGTCATATTTATGGGAGTGAATTGACTTGATGTATTCGGAAGCATGCATTGATTTTTATTTTTTTAAGCCCTTCACCAACCTGATGCCCTGCAGATGCTTTATAACTCCCATCAGTTCCATCAAGCATGGCCAATGTTTAGGGATGGTGGGAATCAGTAGTGCCACCTTGAATAAAATATTGTGTGGGACTGCCCCCGACTCTGCATGGAAGGTCTTATGATCCCATAATCTTATACTTTTTTATCCGCCTCTTCATCAAAATTCTGTCCATGATGAAAAAAGGGAAAAAATATAAAAAGACAAAAAACACCCCAAAACCTGATAATTTAGTAGTAGTAGAAGTACTGGTAGCAGTGGTAGTAATATTTCCGCACGTTAGGAATTGAAATTGTACCAAATCTGGTACATTAGTACCAAATGTGGCAATGGTGTGTTGTTGTTGTTTAGTTGTTTAGTCGTGTCCAACTCTTCATGACCCCCTGGACCAGAGCACGCCAGGCACTTCTGTCTTCCACTGCCTCCCGCAGTTTGGTCAAACTCATGCTGGTAGCTTCAAGAACACTATCCAACCATCTTGTCCTCTGTCGTCATCCCCTTCTCCTTGTGCCCTCCATCTTTCCCAACATCAGGGTCTTTTCCAGGGAGTCTTCTCTTCTCATGAGGTGGCCAAAGTATTGGAGTCTCAGCTTCAGGATCTGTCCTTCCAGTGAGCACTCAGGGCTGTTTTCCTTAAGAATGGATAGGTTTGATCTTCTTGCAGTCCATGGGACTCTCAAGAGTCTCCTCCAGCACCATAATTCAAAAGCATCAATTCTTCGCCAATCAGCCTTCTTTATGGTCCAGCTTTCACTGGTGTGTTTCAGTGGTGTGTTAGACTCTGACAAAAAACAGAACTGAATGCTTAAAGCACACTAATGCATTCAAGGGTTAAAGCACACTAATGCATTCAAGGGTTAAAGCACACTAATGCGGTGGTGCTATGATGAAAGTGAATAATATTGTTCAGTATACGTCTACATTTCCTAACACTACATGTTGTTTGGGATCATAATTTCTACGCATTGCAGTATATAAGACTATGTAGGCTTGCACAACATGAGCACACTAGTATTCAAGAACTTCAGGGCCACATTCCTTTCCAGGCAACCTTTTGTGGGCCATATGCCTGTGATGGGCAGAGTCAGAGTCAAAGGTAGGTGGATCAATTAATATAAATCTTACATTTGTACAGTTGGCTAGTTTTTACATGCATTCACACACTTGTCTGTATACTCCATTTAGGCAATCCCCGGCTGTACTTTAGGGACGACTCCAACAGATTCCACACAAAAAACGTTTATGTCCCTGTGGAGATGGCAGGAACAAATCAGTGGCACATGTCCTTCTGGCTTGCACTCTTTAGATTATCACCCCTCTTTTATTGTCCATTCTGGGTCAACCAACCACTGCCACATTGTCCTTTCTCTTGGCAGATCAAGATGAGCAGGTGACAGCAAAGGTTGCAAGGTTTTTAGCTGGGGTAATCAGAATGAGGTCAACTATTTGACAATTTATTCAAAACATTAAAATGTATTTTATATAACTTTATATAATCAAGAGCCATCGGTGCTCATCCCAGCCAGGCAAAAAGCTAGGCTGGTGAGGAGTGCAGCCTGGGGAGGGGGTGTAGCCTGGGGGGATAAGTCCAAAGGTGAGACACAGAGGCCTAGGAGATCAGATTTTGCTTCCAGGCTTGAGGTTCCCCACTCCATTCTGAATGCATCACATGCTACCTTGGTGTTTCCTAGCAATCTTTCCCCAAATCTCTGAACTTGGCCCATTATGCTGAGAGTAAAATTGTAACTGGGACCACCTCACACATTTATACATCACTTGTTTTATCAGTACATGGTGGCACACTACTGAATGTGTAAATGGACTCCACTGAAAACCAGCATTGCATTTTAATTGATTGTCTGAGGATAGAAAATGGCCCAGCAAAAACAATACTTTCTGTATGAAAGATTTTGTTTGTTTGTTTTAAAGGACACACACGCACAGAGTGAGAGAGTGTGGCATTTGGCATAGGTGATGTGCCTTTAAACTAGCTACTCCCAAGCGGAGGCATCTAAGGACCTCTACTTCAATGCACTCTCTGTGTTTAGAAGTAAACTCGTTTAACTATTAACAAATTATGAATAGTTCATAGATGTCCCTCATTCCATCTGCTGCCTTCCACGTTTCCAGAAGAATGGTTATGATGAGAGCTGCAGTAGCAGATGATCAATATGTGCACAACCATTAATTCACAAAGGAGAATGAATTTGTTTCTGAATGTACCTGGAGTGTTTCCATAGCATAACAATGCATTGTAATCAAGCGTGAGCAATAAGGAGCAGGTGGGGGGAGGTGAGAAGGAAGTGCAGCACAGAAATATAAAACCTTTAGAGACTTGCTGTGTCTTACAAGATGAAACCAATTTGTTGCTCTTTCATAGCACAACATTGTGGCTCAGATGCATTTCTGGAATGAATATTGTACTGTCAAAACCTTTGGGTTTGAATTTGAGTGGGATGATGATGATGATGATGATGATGATGACGGGAATGTTACTGGTGATGATGATTTGGTAGGGTTGATCTTCAGAGGGGCAAGTTTTCTTCAAAGTGTTTGTTGAGGGGAATGAGTGGCCACCATTGTCAGAAGCACAGTTATTCTTTATTATTATTTTTTTACAGCTTTATAGGTCTGGTTAACCTTTGTTTAGTTTTGATGGTTCTCCCAAATTTGGGATAGCAGTTTCAGAGGAACCTCTGAAATGAAAGAAGGGGGTCGAGGAAAATGGTTTGAGGATGGAGGGTGCTTACTATTGCCACAGGAAATGGAAGGTTTCTTTTCTTCTTTTATTTCATACAGATGCTCATGTTTTTGGCCTGTGTCTATTATCTTCTTTCAGGGCACATTAGAATCCAATATTATAACTTTATTTCTTATTTTAATTTCACTACACACAAGCATATCTCAGGATTAAAGAGAATTCTGAGGGAAACAGGAATGGAAATTTCCAGTGTTGGCCAATTTGTTCAATGTCCAAAATGAAAATCAATCCAATGAAAACAACCAGCATTTGTGATAGTTGTTGTTGCTCTCCAGTGTACACCCAATATATAGTTCTCTCTCTCTCTCTCTCTCTCTCTCTCTCTCTCTCACACACACACACACACACACACACCCACCCACCCCAATCTGCACTGTGTTTCCTGTGCATTGAAATGAATAGGATGAAGTAACACAATAAAGTAATTTATATAGCACATCTCTATCACAGTGGAGAACAAGACAAATAACGGTTTTTGACAGAAAGTGAACTGCAATAGAAAGGGAAAAGTGTTGCATGTGACATATGCAGGGTGGAACAGAAAAAGATGCATTTTTATCATTCCCCAGGGTTACAGTTGGCTTTATCTCCAGACTGTCCCCTTGCAAACTCAGTTTGATGCCACAGGGCGGGAGGTCTTTATTTCCCTTCTCAGCCATCCTTCACCATCAGTAATAAATCCCACAAGACAAATAATCACTTCAGAAACACACTGTGAAGCCCAGCCCATTAAATGGATTGACACAGGTATAGACAACTGGAATTTAGTGGTCAGCAATTGCTGGAAACAAGATGGACTATGTGTGGGGGCCCCTCATAATCTCTGGTGTTGCTCCATAGCACTATCTGGCTTCCTCACAAGCCAAGTAAGCAACATTTGCCATTAAGGATCTTAAGATAGTAAGATTTGTACAGACTTCCCACATTCTCAAGCCAACTTTTATGGGACAGAAAATCAATTTGCTTGTGCAGCATCTGCTGTATGTGCTACAGTTGACTGTTGAACAGCAGCATGTTTGGGAAGCAACTAAGATTTTATGAGGCTGCTTGACGCATGTGAGAATAACGGTGTACTCTGTACATGAGCAGGCAATAAGGATTCTTTTTCAACATGTAGAGCCTTTCACACATGTAGAGCTTTACATCACAGGACTGGTTCTTCCTTCTAATGGCCAGAAGGTGGAGAAGGAGGGGAAAGGATCACCCTAAAGGATTCAATTGTTCATTCAGCAGTTGGTGAGCTGAGGATTCAATCATCAGGGTGCTGGTTTGCAAGCACCTCTCCTATGGGTATTAAATCCTCTGCTCCTTGGTCTTATTTGGTTCAAGATTTGGCCACATCCAGTACACAGCCCACGTATCAACCAATGTTACTCTGCCAAAAGGCATATTTCTACCTCCCTTGTGTTTCCTATGCTTTGGGACCCATACAGCATTCTATGCTATGGCTGTGCTAGGCATTTTGGTCTATGGGACAAAGCCTATCTTCCCTCTTCCTCTCATGAACTGGATCCTGTCAGAGGTTTCTTTCTATTCATTTAGCTTAGTCACTGCAAGTGTAGGACTGCAAAAAGTGCTACTAAAGGTTCATATATGCTGCTGGTTGTTAGTGAATGCTAATCTACAATACTCTCTTTTCAAACTATATTGTTGAGAGATGCTGATCCCCCAAAGGACATTTTTTCAAATCTCACTTCTTCTTTCTATTATTTTTTAAACTGGCCAGATTATGTTATTGCATTTTCTGGAAATAATTGGGCACGCTGCCCTTGCATCTATTGCCCTCTTTCTCATCAGCAATAACAGACAAAATAAATAAAAATGGAGTCTGCCTATTAGACAAGGGAAACGTTGTCTGCTCCAGTTTTGCTCACTGCCTCCATGTGTTTGTTTTTATTTGTTTGAGGCCTCTGTTTCCTATGAGTCGTATTTTCCCTAATGGCAGTCATTCCAAATAGGCACAGCATATTCCCCAGCTTCCATGGATGACACTTGCTATCTCCATAATAATAATCATTTGGCTTCAGATTTAAACCATTTCAACAGGACAGCACACTGTGACATTGACAATTGACAGCTTGCTTCACTTCTAAATTGGTTGCTACCTTATCAGTACACTGGAGTTTCCTGTTGGCTGTGATTTCAGAAAGTCCTTGAGAAGTGAAACAAAGACAGCCCCCAATGATTGGCTCTTTGGTGTTTTCAAAGTGGCAGGATCAGTAGGCCAGGAAGACTGGAGAAGTTACTGGGAATGCTGGTTGCGATGATTATATTAGGTGACGGTGATGATAGGTAAAGGTAAAGGTACCCCTGCCCAAACGGGCCAGTCTTGACAGACTCTGGGATTTGTGCGCCCATCTCACTCAAGAGGCTGGGGGCCAGCGCTGTCCGCAGACACTTCCGGGTCACGTGGCCAGCATGACAAAGCTGCATCTGGCGAGCCAGCGCAGCACACGGAACGCCGTTTACCTTCCCGCTGGTAAGCGGTACCTATTTATCTACTTGCACCCGGGGGTGCTTTCGAACTGCTAGGTTGGCAGGCGCTGGGACCGAGCAGCGGGAGCGCACCCCGCCGCGGGGATTCGAACTGCCGACCTTTCGATCGGCAAGCCCTAGGCGCTGAGGCTTTAACCCACAGCGCCACCCGCGTCCCCGACGGTGATGATAGAAGGTCTTAAATTATTGTAAGCAACCTTTGGTTATCCTACATTCTTGGGTGTTCTATACTAATGTCAGATACACTTTTCACAGTGGCAATGTTCAAACAAGCAAGCTGTATGTGATTTCTGAGCTAGTGCAGTAATATGGGAGAATGTGCCATGCCACATTTGCACCTCATATATGTCTAGTTGAGCTGTCTGAAGCCACAGGCAGATGCACATTTAAAATACTATGATACCACTTTAGGCAGTCACATTTTCCTCCAAAGAAATATGGGAGCCATAGTTTGTTAAGTGTGCTCAGAGTTGTTAGGAGACCTCTAGTCCCTTCACAGAGTTCCCAGGGAAGAGTGATTATTAAACCACTCTGACAATTGGAGCTCTGTGAAGGGATTAGGGGATAACCTGATGACTCTCCACACCCTCAACAAACTACAGTTCCCAGGATACTCTGGGGGAAGCAATGATTATTTAAAGGGGTATCATACTGCAAATGTGGCCTAAGTAGGTGGCTGGACCAGAAAGCTGGAACCAATAAATGCTAAGTAAATGCTCTTGTTAGTCACTGGTGTGAAATAGTCCCCTGCAAGAGTGCCAATTTGAATAAAATATGGGAGGAGTAGATAAGCCCCGCCATGCATAATTGATCACATGGCACAGTACATGCACACTGTTTGCATGTCAATGCCCATCAACTTTTTTTGGGGGGTGGCCCCCTCAAATATTTTATGGGGGTGGCTGAAGACCCCCTCAACCCCTAGGAGTTGGCTACTATACCCTGATTTCCAGCTCCTGATATAGACTGTGACTAAGACAGGATAAGTGCTGATCTCCATTTGTTTGTTTACTTGGAAGAGAGTTTTCTATAGGGAAACTTTCAAAGATTTAATTCCTCATTGCAATCCAAATTGAAGTTAAGGCTGGCTGATAAGGACAAATAAGGTACTGTCTCACTGATTTCAGTCTGCCCTTAGACAGTCACACACCTTTGTGCCCCCCCCCATGAGCTCAGCAGCAACTTTATGTCTGGATTTTCTCTTTTCAAAATATGGCAACCCTATCTGAGTTGGAGGAGGATTCAGCAATAGAGAAGCTATGGATTCCTTTATTTAACTATTGCAAATAGTTAAATCAAGTTCATCTTATGTTTATGGGCATCCTGAATTATGCAAGTTATTTATCTAACACATACACCACACCTGCCTCCCTACTTATAATACGTCCAGGGTGAGATGCTGGCTGTCAGCTTCCTCCTCTTTAGTCTTAATGCTGCCCTGTACAGCTCCAGTATGGAGAAGAATGGTAACAAAACTTGAATTGGACCTATTGAAGTTTAGAGTACAAAGCATCAATTAGGTAGAGAAATATTTTTCAAGTTGCACTGGGATCAATACAATAAATGATAAATTAATGTGCTCATCATTTTATTAAGCTTTTGTGCTGTGGAGATTAAAATCTACACTTTGGCACAGACATAGAGAAGCAAGAGGTAGAAGAAGAGATGGAGACAAATATAATAGGAGAACTATATGTATCAATATTCCAATGCTCTTGAAATATTCATTTGATCCTGGTTGGGGGTGGAGGTTCGCGCCAAGTTTTGATTTTAAGAATTAGCATGTTTGGCTAGAGAAGAGTAATATATAGATGTTACTTGTAGCATTGTTTTTGTTTTAGGTGGCAAAGGCCAGCAGACAAAGAAAGCTGGCCTTCGGGGAACAAATAGTGGAAAATGTCACCCAGCTTGTTTCATTTCTTTTTCTTTTTTTAAAAGTAGCTTTTTGAAAAATGTTGTTGTTTCTTTTCCTCCCTCTCTTTACAGAAATAAAAAGAGAGAGCATTTGAACTGGAACAATGTCAATATGGTAGAACAGTCTCCTAAGCCCCTTGTCATCCGTAATAAGGACATCAGTTATAGTCATTGTCAACATTCATTAAGTTCAGATCTTCCATCCTTCTGTCCCTCAGGGTGCCTTTCATTGATGTGCTCCTCAGACAAAGAAACAGCCCACATCAAGCCAGCATACAGTGTTGAATTCCTCCCCCTTGGAGTATTGCTACAAAAGGAACAAATTATTTTTAACCACTCCCCACCCCCACTCCTGCTGAGCTTCTCTTGGGTGCTGAACTGATTCTCTTCATACAGATGTAGTCTTTCCACCTGTTGCTGTTCCTCCACCCTGGCAAATGTTTATGCATTATTTACATACTCACTATTCAAAATGCAGTTGTTGTTTTTGACAGACCAATAATAGGAAAAGCGTATGAACACAGGCCAGGTGTAGGTCACCTACAACTCCCATAACCTCTGGTTATTGGCTATGCTTGCTGTTTGCCATTGTTAAATATTTGCCCACTCCTTCATCATTGGATCCCAGGGTGCGATAAACCTATTTAAAATTCAGGATTTTAAAAAGTTAAAACAGATATTCTTTCCCCCCTCACAAGTATGGGATATTTCTCAGTTCATTTTTTATTTTTCATGTCTCTAACATGAATGTCCTTTTCAGGGGTATCAGACTGAATAAAATATTGAGGGGGGTGGGCTCAGGAAAGCTGTGCCTGCATAAATGATCACATGATGTGGTACACACACACACACACACACACACACACACACACACCATTTGAATGTCAATGCCCATCAACTGGGGGGGGAGATTGGCCCCTGAAATATTTTAGGATGGGCGTGAAGGGCCTCTAGGTGTTGGCTCCTATGGTCTCTTTGAAAGGTAAAGGTAAAGGTACCCCTGGCAGTTAAGACCAGTCGTGAATGACTCTGGGGTTGCAGTGCTCATCTCGCATTACAGGCTGAGGTAACTGGCGTTTGTCCGCAGACAGTTTTTTCGGGTCATGTGGCCATCATGACTAAGCTGCTTCTGGTACAGCGGAACACTGAAACCAGAGCAGCACATGGAAACACTGTTTATCTTCCCACCGGAGTGGTACCTATTTATCTACTTGCACTTTTTTGGTGTACTTTTGAACTGCTAGGTTGGCAGGAACTGGGACTGAGCAACGGGAGCTCACCCGACCTTCTGATCAGGAAGCCCAAGAGGCTCAGTGGTTTAGACCACAGCGCCACCCGCATCCCTATGGTCTCTTTAAAGATGTCTTAAGTTTGCTGTTGTGTACATTAGTTACCCATTAAAGTGCAAACTACCATGCATTATGAGACTTAGCTCAAAAGATGAGGCTCCTTCCTTTGCTGTTCTGTCAAATTGGCTTAACTGAGCAGCACCTTTTGCAAGAAACAATCACCTTTTATTTTATTGCTTCATCATTGGGATTGGCAGGTACAGTTTTAGACCCTGTTATTTCAAATGTTACCTGTGACTGCAAAATGTAAATTTATTTTTCTGAACTGAAACCCTTTGTGAATTGATATGGATAGCCACTGCATCCTTAAATGAGATAAGGTGGTTATAACCATGTACCCTCAACACAATTTTATTAATTAATGCATGTTATATTCCATATTTTCCCTGAAAGCACACAGTGGCATAGATGGCTCTTGCCTACTCAGTATTATCCTCACAACAACCCTGTGAAGAAAGTTAGGCTAACTGGCTCAAGGTCACTCAATAAACTTCAGGACTGAGTAGGGATTTGAACACCGGTGTCAGGTCCCAGACTGACACCCTAAGATCAACATAAACTGTTACCCTAAGAAAGGTACCATTCCCTCCTTGTTGATATACCATTAAGGAGAAACTGAGCTGAGCCAAAACTAAGGGGAAGAACTCCCCATTAATTAGAACTTTTGTGTTTGCATGTAAGTTTTCCCTATATTGTTGAGTAATTTTTCTAATTACTATATGAATGATTGCATGGACAAAATCATTGGTAAGTCACAATGGGCAAATTACATAAGTCAGCATGAGGCAGAATGTAACCCAAGATTGGCCCCAAAGAGATAAACAAGTAAATGCTAATGTTTTCAGCGATTTACTGATGAGTAACTTAACTCCAGCCCTCAGGCATTGTTGAAGCCACATCTCTTCCCCCAGTCACATTAGGAACTAATTTGACAGTTGCTGGAGGCGAAGTTGCAACATGAGTCAAGTTGTCAAATGTCCTTTGTCCTCACAAATGCAAAATCTTTAAACTAGATTTTGAGCACGGTTGCATTTTTCATTCTGAATTATTGTTCATTTTGCCTGTCGAGTTGACACTTCCCCCTCTGCTTCTGGTCTGCTTGCACATCCCCCTCCCTTTAAACATTTGCTCAATGGGTTGTCAATCACCACTGGGCAAAAAGAAGTAGAGAGAATGACAGATCTAACATGCTTGCAAGTCTATGTGGATAAAAAATTGGGATGTTTTAAAACAATGGATTTCTTTCTTTTTCCATTTCAAGAGAAGTTATAGGATCCATTGAGGATCGTAAAGTGAATGATGAGTGAATTCTGACTGAGCAAGCTGCATTGGTGGCTGCCAGTGAGATACCGGGTCCCGTTCAAGTTTAGTTCTAGAGTACAAAGTCATAAACCACTTGCCCCCCCCAAAAAAACCCCACACACCTAATAAGTATGTTTCTCTCAATGTCAACCAGTTTGGGTCCTGTTGGTGATGCTGCCACTGGGTACTGTTCTTTGGCAGGACCTTCTCAATATCTGTTGAGGGCCAAGTGCACTGGAGACGCAGGTAGGAGGGTCAAGGCATTATATAGGTAGTTGCAATAAACACAAGTCAACTAATTTTAGCAGGCCACAAGTTTATCAATTACAGTGGTACCTCTGATTAAGTACTTAATTCATTCCAGAGGTCCATTCTTAACCTGAAACTGTTCTTAACCTGAAGCACCACTTTAGCTAATGGGGCCTCCTGCCACCACCACATGATTTCTGTTCTCATCCTGAAGCAAAGTTCTTAACCCGAGGTACTATTTCTGGGTTAGCAGAGTCTGTAACCTGAAGCGTATGTAACCTGAAGCGTATGTAACCCAAGGTACCACTGTACAGATGCTACCAGGTTTTGTGTAGGCACTGAGTGTGTATCAACAAACCCATCTGCTGGTTGATTGCTTGGTCAAGTTTAAGGATCACCCTATGACATACATAAAATCAGGGTGACCCCCTCCAATTTTGCGGGTGTTTAGGCCCATCTGGGCATCTGGACAGAAGCACTTCCTCCTGGATACCTTTAAATGGATCCCTTTAAGTGCCCTGATACAATATACTTTCTATTCAAGAGGCATTCCTTGATTTTCTTACTCAGGTGAATGCTGAAGGCGGGGAGTCCTCAGAATTGGAGCATCCAGAGGATGCTCATCAAAAGAGACGCCTCCTTCCCACACTGCCTCAGCATCCTGGCGGCTGCTGACATGCCTATGCCAACTGCATCCCAGTAAACATCCAGTGATGTCCCACTATCACTATATGAAGAAAGCACTTCAATTGCTGGACTTCTAGGGATTCTTCTAGAGGAGGTGCCTCTTACAGGAGCACTTGCTTTGCTGCTTTTCCATGGGGGTTCCATGGCAGAGCTGGAGAAGCCCATTGGCTGCACTGCATGTGGATGTTCCTGCTTGCTGCCTTTAGGGGGAGCGGTCGACAGTTGTGCAGATGTGTCTGATTTTTTTTAGTTTCTATGTATTCAAGCCACCCAGTTATAGCCTCCGGGGCTACAATGCCCTTCAGAGAGTGGGCACTTTCCCTGGGCCTACTAGAAGCTGGGGGTTGTTTTTGTAGTAGTAGTAGTAGTCAAGACTAATTCCCTACCCCCCTGGTGGGTGTCAGGGCTAGAACCCTAGTCTCCATGGATGATGTTGGGGGTAATCCCCTAGCACCCCCAGAGAATGCAGGTAGTGAGGCCATGTGCATTCTAACTGATTGGCAGGGAGTATCTCTCTGACTATTGCAGGGGGGGGCACAGAGCACATAAACAACTGTGCCTTTTTATAGGGCATCTTCTTTCTTTGGTGATCACTCATAGCTGAGTAAGATTGTCTTCCATAAACACGGTTTTAACAATGTAAACAAGTGATTACATGAACCCAAGCTACAGTGTAGGCTCTAGTGTAGCTTGTGGCATGTAAAAACTGCCTTTGGAATCAATGTGTTGTGTTGCTGATGCCCAGACATAGATTCAGTGAAACCTCTGTGCCCCAAGTTGCTCACCCCTGTATCAGCTGCACCCAAAATCAGCAGGGCTCGATGTATGGGGAAGAGGGTGTAAGTATCTCCCTACATTTCTAGATGACATCCCCAGTGGCATTCTCCACATGGGGGAGAGGGTGGGGAATATCTCCCATGCTCTCAAAAGTGCTCCCCTATGGCAGAGATGATGGGGAATATCTCCTGGAGGCTTTCCCTTATGGGAGAAGGGGGACTATCTCCCACACCCTCAAAGACACTCAACTATGGGGAAGGGGATGATGGAAAACTCGCAAAATGAAAGGGTTTTTGGTTTTTTGAGTTGCTTCGCAAGACGATTTTCCCTATGGGCTTGCTTCGCAAGACGGAAACGTCTTGCAAGTTTGTTTCCTTTTTCTTAAAACCATTAATACAGTTGCGACTTGACTTCGAGGAGCAACTCATAGAACGCGGTGTGATAGCCTTTTTTGAGGTTTTTGAAGACTTTGGTGATTTTTGAAGCTTTTCCAAAACGTTTCCGACACCGTGCTTCGCAAGACGAAAAAACTCACGGAATGAATTAATTTCGTCTTGCGAGGCACCACTGTATATCCTGCCCTATGTGGCCTTTGGGAGGAAGGCTTGTATAGAAATGATAATATGAATGTGTTGTATCCAGCTACCTTTTACTCAGAACAGACCCATTAAAATTAATTAACCTGAGTTAGTTGTGTCTGCTAATTTCAACTGATTTACTCTGAGTAGTACTAGCACTGGATACAACCTAATCATAATAAAGGGAGGAATAATCATAATAAAGCGGGAGGGGAGAATAATCTCTCAGATTAGGGACATTATTCGCTCTGGAGCACAGAGCAGAGGTGAGGAACATCTAGCCCCTCTTTGTTATTGGGTAAGGGCTAGAACATGTGCCCCCACTGCCACCCCATGGGATAATGAACTTGTTGTTAACACTGGAAGATGACTTATCTCAGGGCCTGCCTGTTGTTCCATGCTCAGCATATTTGCAAACAAGCAATTACTACAAAAAAGAGTTTTGGTCTTTGTTACTCGCCTCTCACTTACAAAAGGCTGCCCCCTCCATTCACACAAAAAATATGCCACTATGGTAGAAGTAGAGATTATCCAACAGTTATATTTCCATTCACTCAACAGATGATCATTTCTCATCCCAAGAAAACTAAGCAAACAGAAGAAAGGATGAACTTTGCCAGAGAGGAAAAGTGCTAAAGCCACCACACTCTGTATCCATCAACATTAGGGACCAGCCTGATGGGAGATAACAGACAGATTGTGGAAAAGGTAATTTTGTGGCTTGGCTCTGATTTTCTTTGCCGTAAACCCAAGAAACGCTTTCTGCTCTGTAGGAGAAAAGACCAGTGGCTTATCTTCTTTACGGCTTTATCGGAAAGATTACATCTAAGCTTTTTTCTTCTTCTTCTTCTCAGGGTCCAGAAACAATAAAAAGTTACACAAAGGTACCTTCAAAGAAATGAATGATGTGCAGAATCAATAGGAGAGCTTTGATAAACTGCTGAATGATCATATCCTAAAGCATCAATTAAATTTCTTGAATGCCTCTCTAATCTAGCCATCTCTTTCAGAAAACACATGTCCCATTGGTGTGGCTGGTAGAGTTTGGGGAAGTAACTTTTTGGGATAATGTCAGTAAAAATCATACCATCTTGACTTAACTACCCAAATACCTGGAACACATAATTTTTTTGTACCAATCAAATGTCTCCACTGGCAGCCTTGGATTTAGGTTGGTGCAGGCGATTCCCCTGTACCACCCTAAATCCAAGTTGCATGGGCACAAAACAACAACAACAACAACAACACTATATGGATATTATTCTGAGAATACCCATTAAAAAGTAACACTACCGATGGGAATTATTGTGAAAATAAGAAATATTTAAGGGGTGGGGGTGTTAAATCTTGTCCTTGCTCAGGGCACCATATTACCAAAGTCCACCCCTGCCTCAAGGCACCCAAAATTAATTGTATTCTGGAACCAATTTAGGCTCTCAGTACCAGCTGCCTAATCCCACAGGGTGGCTGTTGGCCATTGGGACTGGTAGGGTAGAATCCAGTGAGACCAATGGTAGGTAGAACAAGAGGCAATGACAAACAGAGCCAACTACAGGCAATCCTCCTTTCTGGAATCCCCCCCCCCCCCAATCAGCAGGGTCCATGTAAAGTGTTCCACCCCGCCCCTGTTCTGCCCCCATTTCCCCATTTTAGTGACATTTGCGGTTCAATCAGACTCACCTAAATCAGTTGGTGCCTGTAATTCTAGTTTATTCCCATCCTTCCCCTGCTGAGTTTTAAAATAGCAATACTGACACTAAAGAGAAGGAAGCTGACAGTCAATGCCACCCCCTTGGACTGGATATAAGTAAGAAGGCAGGCAGGTGAGGGCTGGCCAAGGTTGGGGGCAATACCCATTCCCCTTTGCTGTTTCTCATTCTGTTTTGCAATACTTATTGTCCAGCTCTGACCTTTTCACTTTTTCGCCATTCCTTTTTCCTTATCTTTGTCATATGGCAAACACCTAGTTCTCAAGGATATAGTAAAGCTGTGTCTGGGAGGGATGGTACATTCCACTATATTAGAAAGGAAAATGCATGCACATCGAATACTAGTTTGTTAGTGTGAAGGTAGCTTAGGAACCTTCCACCAGTCACCTAGTTTTCTGTGCAGCATGTCAAGAGAAAAGTTGGCATAGCACTAGACTGTTCCACTGTTGTTGTTTTGAACAGCTTGCACTATCAGGAAATTCTTTCCAATGTGTAGATAACATCTCCTTTCTGTTACAGTGGTGCCCCGCAAGACGAATGCCTCGCAAGACGAAAAACTCGCTAGACGAAAGGGTTTTTCGTTTTTTGAGGTGCTTCGCAAGATGAATTTCCCTATGGGCTTGCTTCGCAAGACGAAAACGTCTTGCAAGTTTGTTTCCTTTTTCGTAAAATCGTTATTACCCAGGGTGCATTGCTTGAAGAGGTGCAGTTGCGACTTGACTTCGAGGAGCAACTTATAGCACGCGGTGTGGTAGCATTTTTTGAGGTTTTTGAAGACTTTGGTGATTTTTGAAGCTTTTCCAAAACTTCTTTTGCAGCCATTTGGTAAGTTAAACTTTTAAAACTTTTTTGGGGGGTTTTGGATTTTGGGTTGGGGTGTTTGGAATTCAAGGACTTGGTGTTGGGGAGGGGTTTGCAAGAATCTGGAAGCTTGTTTCCCCCCCCCCCGCATTTTTATGATTTTCTGTGACCATTGGGCCACTCTGCTGAATTTCTGTGTGGTGGGTGGCTGAGGGAACAGTTGAGGAGGGGTTTGCAAGAATCTGGAAGCTTGTGTGTGTGTTTTTCTGCATTTTTATGATTTTTTGTGACCATTGGGCCACTCTGCTGTTTTTTTAAAAAAAATTCTGGGTTTGAATTTCTGTGTAGTGGGTGACTGGGGGAACAGTTGGGGAGGGGTTTGCAACAGTTGGGGAGGGGTTTGCAATTTCTGTGTGGTGGGTAGCTGGGGGAATAGTTGAGGTTTTTGAATACTTTGGTGATTTTTGAAGCTTTTCCAAAACTTCTTTTGCAGCCATTCGGTAAGTTAAACTTTTAAAACTTTTTTTGGGGGGGTTGGATTTTGGGTTGGGGTGTTTGGAATTCAAGGACTTGGTTCTGGGTTTGAATTTCTGTGTGGTGGGTGGCTGGGTGCTTTTGAATTTTTTGGATGTGAAGCACTGATTTTTTTTTGGGGGGGGTTGCAAAGGTAGGAGCTGTGCTGCCATGGGACCCAAGAAGACTGCGGCTGCAGAGGCCGGCAAGGGGAAGAAGGAGAAGGTTACGCTGGAAATGAAGAAGGAGATCATCAGGAAGCACAACGGTGGAATGTGTGTGACAGACCTCGCCAGGGAGTATGGGAGGAATCCATCGACCATCGAGACCATCCTGAAGATGAGGGAGAAGATCCTTGCGACTGATGCAGCCAAGGGAGTCACCAAGATCGTGAAGAACCGCCCAGGTGTTCTGGAGGAGGTGGAGAAGTTGCTGTTCATCTGGTTAGAAGAGAAGCAGCGTGCAGGGGACTGAGACTGTCATTTGTGAGAAGGCCAAGGCCTTGCACGCAGACCTCGTCCGGGAACAGCCAGGAACCTCAGGCGAGCCAGAAGTCTTCAAGGCAAGCAGAGGCTGGTTTGACCGGTTCAAGACAAGATCTGGAATCCACAGCGTGGTCAGGCATGGAGAGGCTGCCAGTTCTGATGTTTCTGCAGCTGAAGACTTTGCAGCGGAGTTCCTGGAGGTTGTGAAGACGGAGGGCTACATTCCACAGCAGGTCTTCAACTGCGACGAGACCGGGCTGTTTTGGAAGAGGATGCCCAAAAGGACTTTCATCACACAGGAGGAGGCCAAGTTGCCTGGCCACAAGCCCATGAAGGACCGTCTGACCCTGCTCTTCTGTGCCAACGCAAGCGGCGACCTGAAGATCAAGCCCCTGCTGGTGTACCACTCAGAGAACCCACGGGCCTTCAAGAAACACAAGGTCGACAAGGAGCAGCTGAGTATCATGTGGCGATCCAACAGTAAGGCTTGGGTCACACGTGTGCTGTTTGTGGACTGGGTCAATCTTGCTTTTGGCCCTGCTGTCAAACAGTACCTGCTGGACAACGACCTGCCGCTGAAGGCTTTGCTTCTGATGGACAATGCTCCTGCTCATCCTAAAGGCCTTGAGAGGACTTGTTGGAGGAGTTCAGCTTCATCAGCATCATGTTCCTGCCGCCTAACACCACGCCACTGCTCCAGCCAATGGATCAGCAGGTCATCGCCAATTTCAAAAAACTCTACACCAAGGAGCTTTTCAGGCGATGCTTCGAGGTGACTGATTGCACCACCATCACCCTGTGGGAATTCTGGAAGGACCACTTCGACATTGTCACCTGCTTGAAGATGATCACCACGGCCTGGAACGGGATCAGCCAGAGAAATTTGAATTGTGCTTGGCACAGCCTGTGCCCGGACTGTGTGGCACCAAGTGACTCTGATGCACCAAAGTCAACAGTGGTGCAGGACATTGTTGCCTTGGGGAGGACCATGGGCCTGGAGGTCACAGAGGAGGACATCAGCGAGCTGGTGGAGGAGCACGACCACGAGGGGACCACTAAGGAGCTGGTCGAACTGCAGGCAGAGGCTGCGCAGGAGCAGGCCTCGCTGGAAGAGGAGGAAGCACCTGAGGAACGGCTGTCCTCCAAAGAACTGAGGGACATTTGCCTGAAGTGGAAGGATGTGCAGGCTTTTGCACAGCGGCACTACCCTGACAAGCATGTGGCACATGACCTTGCGAACACTTTTGATACGAGGGTCATGTCGCCTTTCAGGGAGGTGCTGAAAAGGCGGATGAAGCAGCAGACCATGGACAGGTTCTTCAGCAAGAAGCAAAGAGTGGAAGAGGAACCTTCTTCGAGTTGTCCCCCAGAGTCTTAGAAAATGTACTGTACACTTAGTTGATTTTTAAATGTTTTTCTGTCATGTTTAGAAACTTAATTTATTGTTCCTTCAATTTTTGAAATGCTCTTTACAGTATGTGTGACTTTAAAGAGCACTTAATAAACTCTTGTACCAAATTTGGCTTTGTTTGGACTTTTTTTGACCATAGGAACGCATTAATTGAATTTCAATGCATTCCTATGGGATTTCGCAAGACGAAAAATTCACTAGACGAAAAAACTCGCGGAACGAATTAATTTCGTCTTGCGAGGCACCACTGTAATTTGAACTTGTAGTTCAGATTCTAGCTTCTGGAGCAGAAGAGCAGAAACAAGGTCCATCATCTATTCAGTGGAGATAATTTTTTGAAAATGGCCACCATTGAAGAGTAGCGTTATTATTATCAATTCTTAATCATACCTTATCAAGTCTAAAATTACTTAGCTCTTTCAACCTTCAGTTTCCAGATCCCTCAGCATCTTTGTAGCTCTGCTCTGGACATGCTCCTTATAAGATTACCCCAATCATTCCAACAAGGAAACTCAATCTGCATACACAAAAGGATGTGGATACTGAGCTGAATTTACGAATATAAGCTTTGGCATACCAGGCCCAAAGCCCATCTACTGAGCCATTATGTCTCCAAAGTGTTTGAAGGCATGTGCCTCCAGAAAGCCCAGAGACATGGATAAAGTTACATATCTCCTGCTGCTAAATCAAGAAACCAGATCTCCTAACGCCCACTCTTAGCCACCACTCCACACTAACTTCCCCTGCCAAAGAGAAGACTTGCATAGGATCTTAAACTTCTACTAGAAACTCAAGGTAGGACGCTCTATGGGGGTTGTTCATCCAGTTCGATTTTCATTCTTTGCAAAATGAATGCTGTGAGTAATGAATGTGAAATAAAAATCTATTTAGGAAACTCATGTACACTCACTTGTCCCTTGCTCCTACCATTACAGGAAAGCCTTACCCGTCTCCAGTGACAGTGGTAGGAACTGAGTGTTTTCTGTCCTACCTAGTTGATGAAACTGATGGGGAAACTCTGCTCTTGATTGCTGCAGGAATCCATTTTTTTTTTTTGTTACTCAGAAGAGTAGAGCAGAATTACACTTATGATATTATCACATGGCATCATCATGAAGCCAAATCCGAGTGAGGGCATGAGAGTCATCCATCAGCAGCAAGTCTGTTCCCTTTCTGTTTGTCCCCCTCCAAATGAGAAAATTTGAAAATTTCTGTAGAAACTTCACAGCCAACATACTAGGTTTTGTATGGGGAGGGGTGGTTGTTTCATTTCAATGCTCAATTAATACCTGCTTTTTAATATATATAAAAAATAGAGTATTACCAGATGCATTAAAAATACATAGTTTAAGGAAAGGTAATATCTGATGCAGAAAAACTGCTTAATCTACAACACTGAATTTTTTCTGAACTAACATAAGGTGAAGCTTAACACCCACAGCTCTCTTTCACTGGTGGAATGTCCCCATGCCTGGCTAAATATTTTTTAAGAAAAAACAACAATAGGAAAGTTTTAGCACATGCAACCCTTTTCATTTCAGTTGTGTGTATCATGCTGACAAATGACAGTTTTATAAAAGACAAACTAACCAAAGTTCATTTGTTTCTGGGTCTGTTGACAATTTGAACAATTATTTTTCTTTCTTCTTATCATCAGTACAATCATGTTTGTCAACATAACATCAGATTTGTTTTCTTCTTTCTGGCAGACTCTGTCAATGGATTGATTGGGAAAAAGCCAAAACCCATGTAATGTATGTGAATGAAAGCATTTGAAATGGTAATTTGTTAACAGCGTTTTGCTAGAACTTCTACAGGATACACCCCAACATCTGTAAATGTTCAACTCTGATCATTACATATTTTGCGTTACGCTATTGCTAGAAATTTCTGTTCTAATTTATGGTGGTTTTTCCATATCTGGTTCAGACATCAGTGTTAATTATTGAATGACAAATCAGTCAATTTTAATTTCCTTGGTTTCTTATTTTACCCCATTTCCACATCAAGCTTTTTAAATTATTATTATTTTAAAGTCATTGCAAAAACACATATTCAGTTTTGATTCCATTTCTCGTAATTTATGTAATCTTGCTTAATATATGTATTTTTCCAAGCATTTTCCATACTATGCTGTTGTCATCAAAATACCCATTTTTCGAAGCACTTTCCCCAATGCACATATTTTTTAATTTCCCTTTTAGCTGGGAACCTGCATCATAAAATTCAGAGAAGTGTGACTTTCGAATGATGCCTATGTTTCACTTTATATAGTGGTTCAGAATGTGTAAATTACGTTTTATTAAAATGAGAACCAAATAAATTTATTATTAACCACTGGATGTTAATACATCTTTTATCAGGACTATGCTGAGTGGTTAGTGCTATGAGGTCAGCTGCAAATTGATGAATTGGTCACACGTTTAATAAGGTTGTTTTAATAAGTTTAAATTTGCTTTAACTTTTGCACTATAATGACTTTTCTTTTTCCAATTTTGGTTTGCCATGTATTATTGCTGTTGTTGTAGCTCACCCTGGGATCATGAATCAATCCTCAGAATTACAGTTTGTTAAGAGTGCTGTGAGGTGTCAGGAGACCCCCTATTCTCTTCACAGAACTACAAACCCTCTTTTCTGGGAAGAGGGTTTGATTGATAAACTACTCCAGAAATTGCAGCTTTTGAGGGGAACTGGCATCGTCTAAAAACTTTCAGCAAACAAGCTACAGTTTCCAAGATTCTTTGGGGGAGCCATCACTGTTTAAAGTTCTGTGATATCACTTTAAATGTGTAGGTCCGCCAACCAGTGCTGGTGGGGGGGTGGGGCCCCGGGAAATTTAACCGCGGTGCAGCCAGGGCATTCTCCTCTCTCACCCCTTTTCTTCAGACCCCCTACCCACCCTCCCTCTTTTTTTCTGCTTTGCTATGACTCAACCTTGCTATGGACAAATGTCGGCTGCCATAATTTTGGGGCTGGGTAAGAATCTTTTCCACTTGGCAAATTGGCACCAGCCATTTGGTCTTCGCCTACTTTGTAGCAATTGTCACAACTTTGTGAGGTTAGGCATTGGGAAGCCTTTGTTTAGATGGAGGGGAGATTGTAGCCTTCGCCTACCCCTCTTCATTAAGGGTATCCTGTTAAAGGGATCGGGTGTGTGTGGATTCTGTCCAATTCCCCCAGTGGGGACCCCTAGTGGTGCCCTTATTGGTGGTTTACCCTTAGTTGGACTCCCTGGTTTACCCTTAGGTGGGTGGACGGGAGTTGAGATATAGCCTCACTTCACCCAATGCCTAAGCCAAACAGCTCACATATGTAACCAATAAAGTTGTGGCCTATTTGAACCCATAAATCAAAATACTTGTGTCCGTGTGCTTATTATCTACTATGGAACTGCGGGTCATGTGGCCTTGGCACACAATGCAGATGGGACCTAAGATTCGCTTATTAGGCTGACAAAAGGTGTAAGTGGAATGGGGCTGAGGTGACAGGCAACAAAATATTTTGGGTTGGCCCAATGTTAGTTAGTGAGCTTTGATGCTAAGTAGACATTTGAATCTGAGTTTCCTTAGCTCTACTCCAAGACTATAAACCATTACACTACACTGTTTCTTGGTGCTTAGATAGTATGGATGTGCATAAATTCTTATTAGGAGTTTAAATAATCTCTGTTTAACTTCACTGGCAATTTCTCTGATGTTTTGCCAAAGGAAGGGCCTCACTTTAGGTGAAATTTGGTGACAAAAAAAAAATCCCCATGAGAGTTCTATAAAGGAGCTTAATCATTTTTGGCAATCATTCAGAGAATCAGTTTGAAGCACACTGCATGCAATTAGTACTCCACAGAGAACCATCAGCACAAGAACTGTTAATTTGCATCCTCTTATGAGTCTAAAGCAAACAATCAAAATAAAATTAGAATAACTGGATTCTGATTTCTACCCCTCCCTTCCCCCACCACACCCACACATACACACCATCTTCTGAGCAAAATTTATTCATTTTCATTCATCCGTTGAATAACCAAAAATGGACAAAGTTTATTAACCATTCTAATCTTTTGAAATAAGAAGGCATAGAAAAAGAAATAAGCTAAGTTGACCTGGTTCTCTTCAAACACAGCAAGATTTATTTTATGCTAGAATGAACTATGATTAAGACAGCCTGCCTGGATGAATTATTAGGAAATGTTAATTGCAAAAGAAAAGAAAAGAAAAACAGAGGAGTTAGTATGTATTTTGTGAAATGCAGTTGAAATCATTTGCAAGAGCAAATTAAATATATTCATGAGCAAAAGGTCCCAGATCGTTTTATCTATTGACCTTCCAAATTTACTGTATCATTTCTAGCATTAACAAAACAGCACATATTACAGTAACCAGCCTTCAGTTTGCATTCCCTTTTTATTTATGCAGCCACTTAATAAATTCCTGATTTGAAACAAAGAAGTAATATGGATCTGGCTTAATGGGACAAGTCGCAGGCAGTTCCACAAGTGAAACAACGTCAAATAGAGTTCATTTGGGCCAGTAAGTTGGTGCATGCATGCTTTTTGGGGGGTGGGAGTTCTCCCATGACAGCTTTTTAGTGTTTCCAAATGTGCCAATGGGTCCAAAAGATCAAAAAGTCCCCATCTAACCACTGCAGCACACTGTGGTATTTCATAAATAAAATAATAGATATTGCATGCATATTATTATTATTATTATTCTTTAGTTGCTTTTTTGCCACAGCAACTTAAAGGGATTTACAATACTTTATGCAAAAACAAACAAATACATATTTTAAAACCAACACACACAGAGATGGCTCCCTCTGCAACCATCTCATTCCTGGCAAAAGTTTAGTTTTCCTTCCAGCATCCACACCACTATTTAGCAAGAATTTGCTATCCATAAACATTATGGGGCCATTAATAACATTTGAAATGATCATCAGAAGACCCACCAAAGCAATGAATGAGTGTACTCCACAACAAGCCTGAATAAAGTACATTTGTATTCCCCCCCCTGAAAATTGGAAAGAGGTATGTAATATGCTTTATTTAAAACTGGGGAAAGGGGATCACAAGTGCCAATTTTCAGCACTTTTTAAACTTGCTGCATCTATTGCAATTTCTGTTGGGTTGGTCTGGAATGTGACACTTACATGCTCCTCATCAGGTAGATCACGTATGCCATGGTTATTAGCCCAATATATGTCATTTTAATTAGCTGTAGAATTTGAGGATTATAAGAACAGAACCTTGTTTTTTACTACTCACCTTAACTACAGGATGCCAGCCTCCCACGCTTCTGCCATGCACCTGAGCTCCAATAGTATCTCTGCATTGACATTCAAAGAAATATAGCAGATGGAAGCCTATGATGGTAATACATGCACAATGTGATCTAGTGTGCATTGAGGCAGGCCCTCATATGTATCCCCTTGTTCATAAAGTTTTATGGGTAATTCATATTGAGAAGACTTACAGCTAAACTGACTATCATGTAGGCTACTCTGCTAAATCCAAACTACTCTGTGTAATTAATCTGGAGTGAACTGAGTCGTGTCCATTCCCCCGCCCTTCTTCTTAAACTCCAGATTAAATCTACCATGTCCTCATTTTGTACTCTAATGGCATTGGGATCCTCAATCCATCATTAACAATACTTTAAAATATTACAGGGAAATGGTGAATGTTCTCGGTCTTTAGGACACTCACCAGAAAATAAAGTCCATTAACCCCAATGGAAATTGCTTTTGAGTAGACATACAATTATGCATAAAATTATGTTATCAGGATGCAACCCTATGCCTACCTACCTGAGAATAAGCCCAAGCGAACACAGGGGGGCTTGCTTTTTTAAAACATGCATAGTATTATACTGCATGCATATTTTATATGATGTTCGTTTTGCTGGACATATCAAAACCCCGTTCCTTTTTGTGTCTGAAGTGGCCTTTGAAGTGTGAGCACATGCAATCAACAATTGCTTATAGAGCTACACCTCAGGTTTAGGCCTTGGGATTTCCACACCAAGGCTCTCTGAGAGCTGATGAAGGGAAGACAGTAACTTTCAGGATTTTACAAACCCAGTTTAGGGCCACAATATTTGCAGCTGCCCTGATCTTTGGCTCTGTTCCAGATGATTTGGCATACAGTTTTTATTTTGTAGATAGTTTAATACAATTGAAAGCTATTTGAAATGGGTCAAAACTTGTGTGTGTGTGTGTATGTGTGTGTGTGTGTTTCACAAATGTTTTTTGCCTGTTAGCTGATGTCATGCAGTCAATTTAGAGTGAAAGCAATACTTCCTGAATTAGCTTTAGGGCAGTACCAAAACCAGGGCATTTAGCCCAGAATTTTGCCTGGGGTGAAGCCTCCAGAGAGTGCTATTGAAGCTCTCAGCCTGCCAGATAATCCACAATGAGCTCTGACAGCTTGTTTCCAGCACTTGCTGGGCATTTCAAAAATGGCTCAGGTCAACTTGGTGGCACTTAGCACTGGCTCCACCCCTGAGCTCTTTCTCATTGGTGAACAATCCCAATAAATAGTGACGTTTTATTGAAAAGGGAGGGAGAAACATGAAGAGAGAGTCACCAACCATCTCTCTTTGGCCCCCTGGTGTAGTGTCCCGTGGCTTCGTTTGATAGCTGAGTGAGGCTGCCTGCTATTGGGGGAGGTGGAGAATGGCTTCCCATCAAACGAGGCTCTCTTGCCTTTAAAACAAAGTTGACTTTGTTGAGGGTCTTGGCTGATCTTCTGGAAACACAGCCTTTTAATGATGCTTTAACCAAATAAATCCAAGTCAAACCCCAACCTCAGATAGAGAACTGCTGCACATGGAAGCTCTACTTTTGACAAACAATTTACTTTACTGGAAGGGACACTCATTTTCCCTTTGGTCATGTAGTCACAATACTTCTTAGGATTCTTCAAATGAAATTTTATTCTCTGCCTAACTTTCTATGCCCTTTCTATGTGTGTGTGTGTGTGTGTGTACAAGTATGCAAACATGTGAGCAGGGCTGAACTGAGTCACTGACCCAGGTAAAAGAAAGCCTTTGGAGTCAAATGCAGCCCTCTAAACCCATCTATCTTGCACTCAGGCTACCCCTCCCAAGCCACACCCATCATCCCTAATTTGCATCCTCCTGGTGTTTCTTTGCCTGACTGCCCTTAAACTCTGATAATGTTTTTACTTTCCTGGATGAAGAATAGAGGGGTTTGAGAGTATGTCTAAAACTATCCTACTGTACAAAAGTACCCGTTAAAATGTGTATGAGGGGTGGGATGGAGGTTTATTTTGATTGTTCGTGTTTTTATTATGTGTTTTTCCCATATAGGGTTGCCCAGAAGTGAATGTGGGCCACAATATGAAAAATGGATTGGCATCATTTAGAGTGGGATAGTAAAAAGGTAAATGTAAAGGACCCCTGACCATTAGGTCCAGTCGTAGAAGACTCTGGGGTTGCGGTGATCATCTCGCTTTACTGGCCAAGGGAGCTGATGTTTGTCCGCAGACAGTTTTTCCGGGTCATGTGGCCAGCATGACTAAGCCGCTTCTGGTGAAACCAGAGCAGTGCACGGAAACACCGTTTACCTTCCCTCCGGAGTGGTAACTATTTATCTACTTGCACTTTGACGTGCTTTCGAACTGCTAAGTTGGCAGGAGAAAGGGACCAAGTAACGGGAGCTCACCCCGTTGTGGGGATTTGAACAACTGACCTTCAGATCGGCAAGCCCAAGGCTCAGTGGTTTAGACCACAGCGCCACCCACGTTAAAAAAATGCAACCAAAGAAGTAGTGGGGGAGGACTGCTGAAAAGAGTGAAAATAAATGTCAAAATAGCTACTTCAAAGGTTTCTTTCAGGAAACCTTTAAAGACACATGTACACACAGAAACACCCACACCCCAAAAGACTCAGCTCTCCCCTTTTGCCTCCAAAAGTTTGTAAGTGAATGTTTGGCACATTTCTAAAAACTGTAGAAGAGAGGCTCCTGATAGCAGTGCTGTGTCAGGCTGCGCCTTTTGGTAACTTGAGGAAATTACCTGGCTACACAACACTCTCACCTCATTAGAAATGGTTACAGGAAACAATATTTGCATAATAGCCAAGGATGAGATAACACTTTCCTAGTTTACAGAGAGGAGGAAAGGCCATTTGGAAAGGGAATAAGCATGCACACTCGAGTTAATTTGATTAATCTAAATTGCAAAGGGATCACAAAACTCAACCTTTCATTTGATTCTAAATGAAGGGAAGGACTGAGATGCTGTGGACAAGATTGGTTTCAAACCCGTTGGGACAGAGAGGAAGCAGGCCTGCCATATACAGCATGCTCTTTGCAATGCAGATAGCTCCTCATGATGAACAGGGAGACTCCCAGAACACTTACTCCGTTTTATTTTTCACCTTTAATGTGTCTTCGTAATCAACATGCTCTTTGAATAAATAGAGCCAAGGGACCATTGAAATATATGCAGCTCTTTCCCCTCGATGATAGCTGGAGAATTATGACATGACTACATTGACACCTTTCTCTCCCCTGTGGAACATTTTTGCTCTGAGATGAGTTAAAAGTAAGAATAAGATAAAATATGTTTTACGGCACAATTGATCTTCTGCTCCCTAAAAAAAAAAAAAAGGAGCAAATTTAGGTGTCAGCGCTGACAAAGTATCCAGCTAGTCCTGTTTTTTCAAGGTTTGTCATAAAACCCAATCTTTCTGCTTCCCCCCACCCTCATCTTCCCCACCATGACCACACACCCCAAATCTCCTGAGAATTAGAAGAAGAAGCGTATCTGAAGAGGACCATAAATACTGGCAGGTTTCAAAGGAAAATAAAGCTGCATTGACGGTTTCAAATACAAAGCTTGGGATATAGAAATTAAATTCATCTGCTCCTTGGCATCGTGATGGTTTGTATCAACCCAGGAGACAAGTTTTATCACTCACTAGATGTGAAGGTCTAATGGCAAACCTTTGTATAGCTGTCTGACCTTTCAGAAAATAGTAACATGAGCATCAGTACACCAAGGGTGTTTTTGCACATAAAGCTGAAAACACTCTGCTTCCATTGTTTTCATTAAAAAGGGTATGTAAAACCTCAGTTTACCAGAACAGTTAATTTAGAGTGCAAATGCCCTTTCCCCCACAACAGACACTTTCAGGTGTTCACATAAATAGTACATGAGAGAGATCCAAATGCAATCCAAAACCAAATACCATTTTTACAGCATGTATAAAAATGCTTTAAAAGCATATTCATGCAGGAGTTTTCAGCCCCAGTACTGCCACACTGGTCTCTTTAGCTAGCTCCTACCTTTTTTTCTTGTTGGAATTGTCTGCATTTGTTTCTTAAATATTGCACCAAAAAACTCCTATCCATCTTGTACTTCTTTATCTTAGAGCATTTCTGACCATGGGATCTCACCCAGTATTTCCCTAAGCATTTTGAAATCAGCCTTCTTAAAGTCTAGAGTGCATTCCTGACTACACTCAGCTTTCCCATGCCTGTGTATGATGAAACTCAAGAGAGCATGATCACTTCCACCAAAGGTTCCCAGTACAGTGGTGCCCCGCAAGACGAAATTAATTCGTTCTGCAATTTTTGCCGTCTAACGAATTTTTCTTCTTGCGAAGCACGGTTTAAACGGCTTAACAAAGTCGCAAGACGTTTTCGTCTTGCGAAGCAAGCGCATAGGGGAATTCGTCTTGCGAGGCAAATCACGAATGAAAAAACCTTTCGTCTAGCGAGTTTTTTGTCTTGCGAGGCATTCGTCTTGCGGGGCACCACTGTACTTCCACTTCATTCATTAGTTTCTCCATATTGGTGAGAACCAGGTTCAACATGATCCCCATGTTGCATCTTCCACATTATAGGAAATAAAATTGTCAATGAGACCATGGAATAATTTGTTGGACCTTACATTCTTGGAATAGTTTGCTACAACAGATATCAGGATAGTGACTTTGATATCATTCCTTTATGAAAATTTTGTAATCTCCTGTAGGAAGGCTTCACCCAAGTCTTTAGTTGGGCTTGGAGGTTTACAGCAGACTTCCCTGGTAAGGTCACTGTTGTTTCCCTGTCCTACAATTTTTACCCATATACTTTCAATCTGCCTTCCCTGCTCCAAGTCATGGATCTCTTCACAAGTGTACACATCCTTTACATACAGTGCTGCTACTCCTCCCTTCCTGTTTGTTCTATTCCTTTTGAACAGGTTATACCCATCCTTTTCTAAATTTCAGTCATGAGTTTCATCCCACCAGGTTTCAGTGATGCCTATTACGTCATATTTGCCACCCTGTATTAAGAGTGCAAATTCGACTTGCTTATTTCCCATTCTCCATGCATTTGTCTGGTGACAACTGAAACCACAAGTCATTCTCTCCAGCTGCTTCCATCTTGTAGTTTACTGTGCTTAGAAGATATCTAGAGAACCATATCAGTTTCCAGTGCATCAATGAAGGTCTTCTCCCCAGTACCAGGTGTTCCCCTGCGGTCTGTAATATTGTCTCCCTCCTTCTCAGGATTTAGTTTAAAGCTCTCTTGATCAGTTTTGTGAGACTCTTAGCAAACACATTATTGTCATATCTGGCCAGAAGTCCTTCCTCACTGGACTGCTGCTGGCATCCCTTTCCCTTTTGGAATTTCTCCCTAATCATTATTATTTTTTTGTACTTGAAAATGTTGAAGCCACTCCCACCAACATGGAACCTACTGACATTCCCTTTTGTGTGTTGATGGCGCTGGAGACTGACACTTGGAGAATTAAGTTCAATGTTAGTTTATAGGTAGATGTTCTATTTTTCATGAATGAATTTATTATTTCACTTCCTTCATATAATACCTTTTTGACATTGAGAGTGTTTTACATTTTAAAATACTCTGAAAAAAATAAACAACAGACTTGTTTGAGGTCATTAGTGGTGCTTAACTGAATTTATTAAAGCAAATAAAGAATAATAATAATAATAATAATAATAATAATAATAATAATAATTTATTATTTATACCCCGCCCATCTGGCTGGGCCTCCCCAGCCACTCTGGGCGGCTTCCATAGAAACCAAAAATACAGTAAAATATCACACGTTAAAAACTTCCCTGAAAGGACAATAGTTTGTCCTTAGCTAGCCCTATTCTTATTAAGGCTCTTTCTCCTAGTTCTATAAGCACATACTTCATTAGAATCACTTCTATATAGTCAGTATAGACTACCATTCTTAGAGGAGCAACTCCTTCCCAACACAACGTATTGCCCCCACACCCACAAAGAAAACTTATGAGACCAGAGATTTGAGGAAATGGCTATGTCTATTAATATAACAACTTGGAGGGCCTGCAAGTCAGATTAATAAAATTTATCAAATTCAGAAAGTACATGCAGTTGAGGAATATAGGAGCCTCTGGTAGGGAAGTATGTGATACAACTGCAAATTGTGGCTCCTTAAGTGAAGGATTGGAAGTGCCTTCCTTCTTTCTAGGTGAGCCCTGGGCATGAACCTAACATGCACATTCATGCCCCACTGTAAAGTATTCACCCAAACTGGGCATGTCAGGTCTAGAGGACACCTTCCAAGTGTCACCCGGAATAATGTATTGGCAGATTCCTAGGGAGGGTGACCGTAACCTAACAATGCCTTGGTGTACCTAAAGTATTTCCCCCAGTTTCCTCACCTGCCTGGACTCAAAGGAAGGTGGGCAAGTAAACCAAACCACTCCCAGATGTCAAACAAATTATTCCCAGCAGTATGAAGTAGGCAAACAAATGAGGACCCTAAGGCCAATCAAGGATTCCTTCCAAAAATCCTCCTACTCAGCTCCTTCCACAGACAACTAGTCAAAGTCTACACTGCATGTAGGGAGAGATAGTGCAGCAGAAACACAAGGAGGAAGAGCTCGGGGGAGGGGTGGACTAAGACACCTTACTTGGATCCTTCAGATTTGCCCTTGGACCCCATGTGACCTTACTTTGCTCTTTGAGGAAGGGGGATGAGGACAAATGCACCCACTGCTACAGGCAGGGGAATGATACAGTTACTGAGTATAGGAAAGCCCCACTAAAAGCAATTATTCTTCCATGGCTATGTTGTGTCATAAATTTGCACCAGAGCTTAAACAATTACATTTCTTTCATTAGAAATTTGAAGTGCCTTGCCCTGGGTTTCTGTTTTCCCACATGAGCCCATGTACCAGAATAAAACAACATGGCAGTTAGCAAAGGATTCCCTCCATAGTATGATTGCAGAGACTCCTCTAAGAACAGGTGAGTGTTCTGAGTCTTGCATCAATTGAAAAGCCACATTTCGAAGCATGTGAATCATAAGCAGAGCGGATCAATTGGCATTAATAGACTTGGCTTTGCCATGACCATTGAAGTCAGTGGGTCTACTCTGAGTATGATTTTGTTGGAGACAATGCATGAAATTGGTTGTAGATTGCATTTGAGAAAATAGTACCACTGATTCTTTTTAATATTAAATTAGACTATTATTCCCTAGAAATAATGACATCCATCTACCCATCAGATGCACTAAAAGCATAACAATCACTTAATATTCATGTGGCAAGGAATCATTGTTCCCCATACTAGGGCAGATTTAATGTAAATTGTGTTAATCATTTCACAATGTTTGCTATTTGAAGAGATAATGAGGCGTCACCCCCAAAGTAATGTGTCTTAATTACAAAACAGTGTCAGTGGAAGAATGGCATGCTAAAGAACAATGACAAATTATATTTTATTATCAGCAAAAGATAATTAGACATGGAAGTTTGATGTAAATAGGCTGCAACGGGGAGTCCCCAGAACACATTATTTCCATTAACTACCAATGGGAACAAGGAGACTTCAAATGGTACATGGTCCCAAGCAGGTCAGTGGAGGGGTACTCGCTACCTTGAGTTAGAGGCAGATGGAGATATTTTGTTCCTCCCCTCCAGAAACTATCAACTAGCCCCAGCCAGCTCAGTGGTGGGGCATCTGATGGACTGGAGTTAACAAAAGCAGGTGGAATGGCTGCAACTGAGCATTGTTCTTGGAGAGCATATGGTTCCCCCCTTTGATTGATGTGCTAATTGCAGCCAGGTGGGCGGTGGCGGTGGCGCATATTTAAATATCCTTTTGTTAACTCTTGCAGGAAAGCTTCTAGTATTAGATGGGGAGCTTTCCTAATTTTTGATTTATTGTGTTGTTTCACAGGCTATTCCTTGGGATGTGCCCTGTTGCTGGAAACTTGGAATTGTATTGCTTTCTGTGTGATAGGCTGCATGAAAAATGCATTATCACACATCTGCCTAAAAACACCCTAATGAGGCCTTCCTCAATCAGAGCAACCAGTCCTATGACTGCTATGAAAGGCAGACAAAAGAAGGTGATTGTATATAGAGATGTATATTGGTTGCAAACTATAATCATCTGTGCAATTTTCAGGTGAGTACATCACGTAGCCCAGTTTATTGGGAAGCAAGATATAATTTGAGGAGTAAATACTTGAAAGGCACTTCTCACTGTACAACTCAATAGGTAGGGAGCAAAAGTGTTCCCTTCTCTTCCCCGCATTGTAAATTGCAACCCACATTAAGCTGAACTGGCACCCCATAATACTACTGGGCATTGACCTATTCTAAATCACAGGCTGCAGTCCAAAATAAAGAAAAAATATGCTTGGTATGATTTGCGGAAAGAAAATAATAATCATTATGGTCTATTAAGATGAACTGAACCACCCAGAGCACAGTGAATGAGAGATCAATACACTATGATTTATAAACAAAACTAAAAGTTGTTGTTTTTTCCTCTTAAAAAGCAATATAGCATTATTTGAAGGTGAACTCAGTATGGTAATGATTTTGCTTTGAACTCGGTAGGAAGTCTGGGTGGTTTCTGATAGAAAGATCAGAGGCATGATAAAATGCCCTAAAACTCAAATACAGTGCTACCTCCAGATGCAGACGGGATCCATTCCGGAGGTCTGGTCAGACCCCAAGGTTTCTGCAACCTGAGGACCACTTCTGCACATGCACAAACCACTTCTGTGCATGTGTGCACAATGAAACCCGGTAAAATACTTCCGGGTTTGCCACGCATGCATCCCGAAGTTTATGTAACCAGAGGATTACATAACCGGAGGTACGACTATAAGTACATCTCACCAACAGGGTTGGATCAAAAAGCTTGTTACAAAGACTATGACAATGGTAAATTGTTGGAACAGGGGCAATGCTTTCTTATAAGAGCAAATCCAAATCCTCTATGGAGGTCTAATAAGGTAAGCTACGCTCTTTTGGTTGAGTTTGCATTGGTTCAGATGTGCATGCACATTGCTTGATTTCATTCACTCCAACGCACTCTTGGCCAGACCTGATTATGATGATTACTCTTATGTATGCTGTGGAGCATGTCTTACACTCCCACCTACCAGCTATGGCTTCATATTGCTCAGAACACTTATTTTACAGGCCTGTTCTCCATCATTAAAGCAAAGGAATGATGAATAGCAGACCTGATAAGAATATGTCACCCATCTCAAGTAGAAATAACCAGTAGAATAACATCTCAAGTAGAAATACCAGAAGTATACAGTGGTACCTCGGTTTTCTAACATCTTGGAAGTTGAATGTTTCAGTTTTCGAACGCTGAAAACCTGGAAGTAAATGCTTTCATTTTCAAACATACCTATTGAATTTGCAGACCACCCTTTGTGTCTCTGCTTAGCTTACTAGATGCCCCTTTATTCCCTGAGGAGCTGGGTGTTCTGTTGGCAGTGGAGGACAGTGGGTCCTACTGCCCCTTTTAACGTATTTGGGGGCTAGCTGGATACCGTTGCTCAAACATCTGCTTGCCTGTGGAAAAGCTGTTTGCCTTGAAGGATGTTATTCTTGTAATACTTCCTCTGAAGCAAGTGTTGCTTTGTCAGATCCTATCATTCCTAGGTCAGTTAAATTTTGCATGCAGGGTGGTTGCTACAGGTTGCCCCTTCCATTCCTGCTTGGCCAGGTGGTCTCATGGCCAGGGGTCCCTTCATCATCATGTACAGTGGCCTTGAGCCTGGCAGGGCAAGGCAATCACATGTAACCTAACTTTTCTGGAGTTTTCTCCATTGTAGTGTCAGCGCACATCTGGACTGAGGAGTTTAGGGACCGTCAGATCTGTCTTAGTCTGATAACCAGGCAGTGTGAGAGTCCTGGCAAAACGGTCTTCATGCTCTGGCAGTCCTCGCACTGCTTAAGGTTTAATATTGCGATTCTGCTCGCTTTATTTCGGGATCATCTAATGTTTTTGCTGTCGCTCTATCCCTTTTTTTTCAGTTGGAGAGCTTCAGATCCTGGGCTCTAGACGTCCAGCTATAGCCGGATTTTTCTGGAGCTCCTGTGGCACTTGGCAACAATTAACAATTATGAGGAGTAGTAGCTTACGTTTCCCCATCCACTTTCAGGTCTTATGAGAAGGCCTGGACTGATTTCTTAAAATTTAGCTGGCAGTCCTCGGCCATTCAGAGGAACCTGCCCCCATCCTCTGAGCAGGACCTGCAGTAATTCGCCCACCTGCTGCAGATCGGATGCAGTGTTAAAACTATCAGAATTCAGTCCTCTGCAATGTCTGCTAGAGTAAAGCTTTAATTTTTCTGAGACCATTCTAAAAGTGCATTGTGCGCAGGGTCTCGGAAGGTTGGAATAGGCTCCGACCTTCACAGGACAGCAGGCAGGAAGCCGGTCAATCTTTGACCTATGCAGTATCCGCAACAAGTTAAGACTTGTCGGCTGGTTCAAGATCAAGACGAGGCTTATTTCAGTATTCCATTGTAATTTGGTGTACTGAGGGTTGGGGAAATTGTGTTGGAGCCAGCACGGGGCTGAGAGTTTGGAGGCTTATTCCTTATCTGCTTTGGAGCTTGTCATAAGTGTCTGGAGCTCTAAGTCAGACCTAGTGAGCAGGGTTGCCACCATCAGGCTTCCAGTCACAGGTGAGGTGGGCCCTTGCCCTGTTATTGGATACCGGAAATATTTGGCTTTTCGTTCCCCTGGGGGCTGGCTCGATCCTAGTGCACAGAAATGGGTTCCGGTTCAACAGGCATCTAATTGCTCATGTCGTGTGCCAGTTATTGCAGCCTGCGGCTTGCCTACCACTGAACACGCCTCATTCCTTCCAAATAGGTGCTGCTGCAAAGGCTGCGCAATGGGGCCTGTTAGTAGACAGGATTGTGAATACGGGTCATTGGAAGTCTGACGCTGACAAAGGTTATGTTAGGAAGCATCGCCAATGATGCCTGTGCTGATGCCTGTCTGTTATTCCTTTTTTCATAGGAGCAGCTGTGCGCATTTGGATTGTCGGCCACAGCATCATGCACTGAGCTGGCAAGCACCCTGACGAGTCTGGACTGGGGGCACCATCTCAGCCTTCCTGCCCATGTTTCTAGCTCCAGCCCGCATCTGGATTGTGGGGCACAGCATCGTTTACTGGGCTGGCATCAGAGCTAGGCAGTCTGGAAGGGGACTGGGTCTTGGCCTCCTGCAGCATGTGTTGTGGATGTCCAGGCGCAGAATGCAGTGGAGCGAATTCATCCCGCTAATTCAGCAGAGGGTGCTTTCGGATGGCCCCCCCCCATGGCAATTGTGGTTCAGCTGGGGGAGAACGATGTGGCAACTTATGATTGCTTTACTTTGCGCGCCACGATTCAGAGAGACTTGGGGGAATTGGTGACCTTAATACCCACAGTTAAAATATTTTGGTCACAATTGCTGCAAAGGCGCAATTGGCACGGCATTTCTCGACCTGAGGCTGCTGAAAGGGCCAGGAAGCGCATTAATTCCGCAGTGTGTAAGAAGGTGGCAGATTTGGGTGGATTGGTTATTTCCCGCCCGGATCTTACCTTCAAGGCTCTGGCCCTTTACCACAATGATGGAGTACATCTCTCTGTACTGGGGAATGATGTTTGGTTGGATGCGGTAACTGCAAGGTTGAAGGTTGCAGCTGCTACAGATAACAACCGTGGGAAAGGACTTGTGACCTTGCAGGACAATGTTTTCAGAAGCACTGTTGGGTGCTTTCTGTAAAATAAATGCCCTATTGGATCAGTTAAGTCAGAAGACAGATTTGATGACTAATGTGGCCAGAACATTTGAACAGGTAGTGGGAAACTATGTGGAGCCCACCCAGGAACTTAAACAGGAGTGTGTCATGACAGAACAGTTGAGAGAAGAGGATGTTGCTGAATTTTGGGCGCCAGAAAGGGAGGAACTTTTGGCCCTGCAGGAAAATGAGCCTTTGGATTTGACAAATGAACTTGGAAAAAACCAGATTTGGAAAGATAAAGTTTGGATTGATTTGGAAATGGGGGGTTGGACTGACCCCCCTATGCAGAGATGTTTGGACTTTCCGAGTCTGGCAGTGGGCCGTCAGATGTTTGGAGCTGTTGGGACTTTCAATTTTGGAGGGAATTTGAAACATGTCTTAAAATACCACATGGAGTCTAGTCTGGACTATGGGAAAGGGGCTGATTGGTTGAAAAGGGTCAAAAACACTACCAAGCTGGAGTTCCCACGAGTGAAAGGAAAATATGAAGAAGAGCTGCGGAATGTGCCAGACTAATGGGATAAAAAGGACTGACAAACCCGGGACCAGGAGGAAGGGACGCTGGAAGAAGATTGGATAGTTTATTTCTTTTTTCTATCATTAGGAATGCCTTATAAAATTGATGAATGTTAGAAAAATGTTGAAATGAAATTACTTGGCTCTTGTAAAAATGTTTAAAGAATTAGGTAAAAAGGTAATGGTTATAAGAAGTTGGTAAAAATAAGATTTAAGTCTTAAGCTTTAAGGTTTTTATAAGATAAGATGAAAATAGAGTAAGGTAATGTAATGACAGAATACTATGAATTATGGAAAGGATTTGCTGTGACAACTATTAATCAAGATACAAGAAAAGGGAGGAGGAGGAGGTCATAGAAAGAAGGTAATGGAAGTGGAGAATTTGAAAATGATGGTTTTATTTTTTATTTTTATTTTTCTGTTTTGTCTTTTTTCTTTGTAATTTTTAAAAAAATCTTTTTTCAATAAATATCATTTTTTAAAAAAGGTTGGGTTGGGATTGTGAGTGGTTGGCGGTGAGCGTAAAGGGCTCGATTGGCGGTTAGGCATTGGTTATAAATTGGTGGAGGAGGGGTTAGGATAGGCTGGGCCTGCCCCTCCATGGTTGCTGCGGAAAGGGAATTCCGTTAAAGGAATCCTGGGGCTTGCCATCTTTTTGTCCAATCCCTGGAATGGGACTAGGGCCGGCAAGCCTTCGGGGAGCATGCGGATCAGAATTGAGGGTCTGTGACTCAGCTCCATTTCTCCCCGACTTGCTTTCCCCCACACTGTCTTTCGGTGGTGCCCGGAAGTCAGTTCTGTCCCCAAGCGGGGGGACAGATAGTCTTAACCAATGCCTAAACAACCACTCACAGTTTTGTATTTAAATAAAGTTGTGGCCAAAATTATGCCAAAAACCTTAAACAAAAATTAAGTGTGCGTTATGAGTTATTTGGGGGGTGGCTTGGGGACCTTGACACGCAATTTTGTATGTTTAATAAAGTTGTGGCCAAAATTATGCCAAAAACCTTAAACAAAAATTTATGAGTGATGTGTGAGTTATTGGGGTAGGGGTGTTTTGGGGGACCTCAGCACGCAACTAGGGTGCTGTCAGCAGTGTCTAGTAACTTTCCTCTTTTTGAATTTTTTGAGGCAGAGATTTGAGTTTGCTTGGGCCCTGGCTGAGACCCAGGGTGAATATGTGAAGGAGGCTGAAAGGAGAGGTGTATTGGAAGGAAAGGAATTGATATTGGTTTATATGCATTGGTAATTTTGTATTATTATAACATTTTTATATGCAAGTGTTTAATTTTTTTGTAAAATTGGTTGTTGCTTAAGTTGTCTTTTGATGCTTTAGTTTTCTGTATACCACTTAAAGATTTTTTTTGAGTATATTAAGTGGTATAGAAATGGAATAAATAAATAAGGTAGATTTGGCTAGGAGACAGAATATTAAAAATTGTCTGGTAAAAAGAGCAGTGTTAATAGTCCTGGAAATAACTGGAAGTGCAGTTCTAAAAGTGTTATTCTGAGCTCTGTAGCATCTGTGATCAAATCATTTTGCTCCTAAAGAACCTTTTCAATGCCGTAATGAATACTCCCTATCTTTCAGAAGTGTATTTTCCCCACTCTAAAACACAAAGAAATCATTCTTGAAAAGTTGTAAGTTATCATATGCCTTTGTGTGTTTTTTGGTGGGGGGAAGTCACAGGGGTAGGGCAGTCAGAGGGAGGGAGAGGCTTTGGTCTGACCCTGAGATATTAAACTGATCTTTCCAAGCCTGAACAGCTGACAGTTTATTCTGTTCATGCCGAAAGCTCATCACAATATAAGTGCCTGTTTGCTTTTGTGAAATGGAAGTTTCCTTGCATTCACATGACATTTTATACCTGAGTGCTAAATATATAAAGACACATACTGCAGCCATTGTGAAAAGTAATGGCCAGTTTACTTGAGAGATCATTTGACACTATATATGTCCTATTACAGATGCCACATAATATTCTGTTGTAATCAGAAGTTGATATTTTTATGTAGTGGCACCTACATATTGGAACTCCCTGCTGGTTGACATCAGACAGGGGCTTTTCCTGTATTATTTTCAGTGCCTGCTTAAAACAGGTTTTAATCTCTTTTACTATTGATTTTAATTAATATTATTTGTTTTAAACCATTTGTTATTTTTTAAAATATTTCTAATAAACCATGTAAAGGTTTTAACTACAATCAAGCAGCATATATAAACAAACAAGCAAACAAACTTAGCATATAGTATGTGCACACATAAGAGTCCACATTGTAAAAGGGTTATAGCTAATTTGTAGAGCAAGTGCCTGCCATGCAGTGTCCCCTAGGTTCAATCCCTGGTACTTCCTGGTAAGGCCAGGAAATATCTTATTTGATCCCCTACTGAGATCCTGCCTGTAGACACAGGATGCAGAATCAGTGTCCCTCAAGTTGTTATTAGGCTACAACTCCCATCACTAATGAGAGTTAGAATCCTACAACATATTGAAAGCCACAGGTTCTCCACCTTTGATGTAGAGAAATCAGGGATGGACACTCATGCAGAAAAGAAAGTGTCTCAGCCCTGTGCATATGTTGTTGTTGTTGTTTAGTCGTTTAGTCATGTCCGACTCTACATGACCCCATGGACCAGAGCATGCCAGGCACTCCTGTCTTCCACTGCCTCCTGCAGTTTGGTCAAACTCATGCTTCGAGAACACTGTCCAACCATCTCGTCTTCTGTTGTCCCCTTCTCCTTGTGCCCTCCATCTTTCCCAGCATCAGGGTCTTTTCTAGGGAGTCTTCTCTTCTCATGAGGTGGCCAAAGTATTGGAGCCTCAGCTTCATGATCTGTCCTTCCAGTGAGCACTCAGGGCTGATTTCCTTAAGAATGGATAGGTTTGATCTTCTTGCAGTCCATGGGACTCTCAAGGGTCTCCTCCAGCACCATAATTCAAAAGCATAAATTTTTCGGCCTTCTTTATGGTCCAGCTCTCACTTCCATACATCACTACTGGAAAAACCATAGCTTGAACTATACAGGCCTTTGTTGGCAAGATGATGTCTCTACTTCTGCTGCTTCATTCTCCAAGATGCCACTCAGACCCATGCAGTGGAGCAGAGCCATGGTGAGGAGATCAGGGCTACACGGACCAATTATGTTCTTTCTCCAGTCTATCCACACAGCAACACAAAGTGGTCAGGTCTGTGTGAGTTCCGGCTGGGGGAAAAAAGCCCTGATAGAAAGATTGCATTTATATAACATAGGTCTTTCATGTACAGCCCAGCCTCCTCTTTAGCACCTGGTTTGCTTAAATACCGCACCTTGTTTTAAGTAGGGTTTCTCTACACTGTCACTATTTTGTAGGTGGGATTCAGGCTACCCACTGAAAAATTATGTTTGCACAGTTAAAGTGGATTAACACTATCACACTGAATCTACTTCTTTTTTGTTTATTTAAATAGTTAGGAGGAAGTGCACAGAAAAGTGTGAGATGAAATGATCAACAGGAAGACATAAAAGTTAATAAATAATAATAGCAAATCAGGATTAAGGCTCATTGTCACATAACCACCCCACAAACTGAGAATGAATGTTCAATAAATACAGAACATAGCCTAACCTTCTTGTAAGCTTTGTGCAAGCAAATCAGGATGGATGCTTAATCAACAGTTTGTCTGGAGGAGTGGAGCCCTAACATTTCCAGAAATCTCCTGTCAGAAAGTGTTGCATGTGTCCTCAGGACTTTCCAATACAAGACAAATGAAACTGAACATGACCCAGATACCCACCAGGAGACTATTACCACATGCAGCAAATATGCTATATCAAAACTAAGCAGGTTCTCTAGCTATTAATTCCAGACCGTTTAGGTTCTGGTGGGAATGGAATAATCAGCGCTCAAATAGAAACTTTGTAATGTAGCTTGCTCTTTCCCTTTGCAAATTACTTATGCAGAGAAGGGAAGTTTCTATTTGGTTATTTCTCCAGGTAAACATCACACTTATTACATTCAGAAAACAAGTGACATTTACACAGCTGAGACAGCACTTATTCCTGTATTGGGTTTGTTCCTTGGCGTTTGTAATAAAGCATGAATTATAGATGGAAACATCCCCTGCTTTGTTGAAATTGTTAAGGAAAGCATTTGTTGCCTAATTAAACACAGAGACCTCTGTCAGGCACCTGGATGAATGAGATTACATTACCCCATTGATTTCAACAAAGAAAGTAAAAAAGAAAAAAAGTAACGTGATTAAATTAGTTACACCTTATTAATGCTTATTGCCAGGTTTTTTGAGTAGCGTAGTGACTAAGTAGATTGTGCTATGGATCAAGAAATCACTATTTTGAATCGTAGATCTTACTAGGTGGCGTTAGGCCACACACTGTGAGTTGTAACCAATGTAGTGCTAAGTTAAAGTATTTTAGTATACTTGCTGTATACATGTTGTGCTGATGGGATGAAGTGACAAGTAATGAGACACTCTGTGTTGACCACCAGGGCATAGATTTTCAGGATGACCTGCAGAAGCAGGCTGTTGTTAGAAGAATAACCATGAGGGGTGAGAGCCTGCATAACATAGCCATTTTCAGAAGAAGTACTGTGAGAGGAGACATTTTGTGATTGCCATCAGGTTGGTTTCACCTGTGTTGCCCCCCTTCAGCCCTAGAAGCCTTCATAAGGGAGTTTCTTAATAGATACTTAAACTCAGTCAATTGGTAAGCTGTGTGCTAACTTAAACAACACTGTTGTTCCACAAAGTGTGTTCTTCCTCATGGAGAGCACAGGTTGTGGGCGGGGCTGACAAGACACCTCACTGTTACTAGGCAAATGGTTTGGCCATCCTTTAAGCAGGGGCGGGCTGTTACTGGGGAAATCTAGATGTTGCCATTTGTTGATTGACAGCCCTATTTGTTAAATACAATGCTCACAGCGAGGAACTTCCTCTTTTCGCTGCTTACTTTGGATCACCCGCCCTCCCTTCCCTAATGTTAGGCTGTTTGCTTGACCTTGCTATGCCTGTCATGGGGTCGTCTGCTTTGGGGCAGGGGCCTGGTAGGAATTTTGTCCATTTGGTAGGAATTTTGTCCATTTGTTTAGTGTGTGCCACTTGGTTTTTGCCTACTGCGTATCAAATTGTCACAACTTGTATGGTTTGCGGTTAGGCATTGGTCTTGGAATTGGTTGGTGGAGGGGTATGGATTCGGCTGTGCCTGCCCCTCCAAAATGCTGCTGCTGCTGCTTCAAGGGTTTCCATTAAAGGAACCCAGGGGCTCCCCATGCTTTTGTCCGTTTTTTTACCCTCTGGCAAGGGGCTAGGGCCACACAAGCCCCTGGGAGCATGCTGGGGAGAGGTGAGGCATGGTTCCCAGTCCCGTCTCTCTCCCCAAGTGACTTACCCTTGCTGACTTCACGGGGGGTGCAAATGTCAGAGCTGTCCCCGTGCGGGGTCAGTTAGTGCTACCAATGCCTAAGCAACTACTCACATTGCTGTAATTTGAATAAAGTTGTGGCCAAAATTATGCCAAAAATCTTAAACAAAAATTAAGTGTCAATTGTGTTTTTCTTTGGGGGGGGTGTCTTGGGGACCTCGATGCGCAAGTGAAAACCCAAAAACATTTTCGGAAGACTATTGTGCAGTCTTCAACTAGCAAAACTGTTGCACTTGCACAGCCTTTAAACTCTGCCATCTGCTAGAACAGGCTTCCTCAACCTTGGCCGTCCAGATGTTTTGAGACTACAATTCCCATCATACCTGATCACTGATCCTGCTAGCTAGGGATCATGGGAGTTGTAAGCCAAAAACACCTGGAGGGCTGAGGTTGAGGAAGCCTGTGCTCGAGTAAGGGTTCTTCCCTAGTAGACAGAGGACATTGAATATGACCATCTTTCTTAGCTTCATCATACACCTCCAATAGGCCTTATAGGATTGTTCTTATGATTACAACTAGAAAGCCTGTGGCTCTCCCAATGTTGTTAACATCTAACCCTCATCCACATAACTAGTGGTCAGGAATGATGGGAATTGGAATCTAACAATATCAGGAGGGCCACAGGTTCCCCAGCCCTGCTCTATCCCAATCTTCAGAATAAGATTTTGAGGGACATGATTAATGAACTATAAACAATTTAATTACTTGATTGCTCTTGCTAAGAGTTTGGCTACATATGGTGATCAGGGAGTTCATATTCTTATTTAGTTCAAGAATTCTAGGAAACTAAAATTAAAATTAAAATAGTGCAGTTTTGAAAGGTTCGGTTTGCCTTTCCATTCAAAATGGTGTCCAAATATATCAAAACATAGACAAAGACATGCTCCTTGGTCCCGGGAACCATTAACAAATGGTTACATTATATGAAGATTTTGGGATATGTTTTTGAAACTCGTTTATGTGCCTTTCAAAATGCTAAATAATATATATATATATTAAAAGACAGCTTAGTAAAGTAAATAGCAATTGTTTAGTAAATATATGATTTCCTTTTCATATTTCTATAATTAGTTGCAGGTGCAGTGCCGGCACATCCCATTTTGCTGCTTGAGGCAAAATGGGATGTTCCACCCTGCTCTGCTGCTTCCACTGCCATGCCACTCACCTCAACTGACACTTCCAGTACTCCACATCCACTGGTGGCAGAGAAGTGCTGCCACCATCGGCACTGTTTTCCAGTGAGAGCTTGCTGAAATCTCACCTGAAATTGGCACCGATGCAACTTCTCTTCCACCACTGGAGGTGATGGGACACAGGAGGCACCTGCAGGGGTGCCACTTGGGTGCTTTGCCCCACTTCATGGGTGGACCAGCCTTGATTAGGAGCCCAAAATAGCACCCAAGAGGGAGTTGTGTGGGGGTTCCTCTGAAGCTCAAGTATTAAAAAGCACCAGGAGGCTCCTTAGTTGCTTCCTCAAAACTGTGACAACACTTCAAGCCGATAGAAAAGGTTTCCTGCATAGCCAAGCAAAAGCCTTTAACATACTAGAGCAGAAAAAGAAAGCTAATGCTTTTCTATGCTGCATCAATAGAAGCCTCATTGAAGTCTGGTGCTAGCCCTAACTAGAGGACATTCCATGTGCTTATAAGAGCTCCTGCAGCTGTAAGAGGTGGAAAGACCAAGGTGGATCTCTTAAAAACAGCCACATAGTAATGACAGATCAGAAAGGATTGCAACACATCATTTCTAATATGAATAAAGTCTTTCCACATTTAAAATAACCATAAGGATACTGTCTTATCTGTATGGAGAAGTGGCTAAAAAGTCATCATCCATAATAATTTGTCTGGAAACCTCTGCTGGTCTGGATCCCCACACCATGAACATCAGAGGCAAACATAAGCTTTTGTGCAGCAAGGTGAGCAAATTATGTGAAGGAAATGCATGATTACATCTGTTTCTCCATTGCCTAGGATGCTCCAGTCACAATAAACTTACACTCTTTGCTTATACAAGCTACAGGTGAAGCCAGGCAGCTGTTTCATATCCCAACGCTGCTGAATGAAAGCAGTGTGCATATAAATGAGAGGAGTTAATATTTGACACAATTGTATTTCAGCTGCCTATACACTCCCATTAATTCCTGAATGGATTTAAAAGATGCAATTAGATACAAGAAGTATGCTCCTTTGCATGGCATTTCTATGGCTTTGGGTTAAATTCAGGCAGTAATTCAGGTGCAGAATATGTAATGATTTGCACTGCAGCCTTTATTTGTGCTATTTTCCTCCCATCAGCTATTACCGCCAGGGAGACAATAAGAGAACCAGTTGCTTCCTGAAAGCCACCCAGGACTCAGCGTTAAGCCGCAGAATGACTGGGAAATGCCCTCCTTGGCATTTTTTCTATAGCATATTCCATAGGTTACTATAGCACATAATGGGGTGAGGAACCTCTAGTCTGCATGCCAGATTTGCTCTGAATGTCATTTTCCACAAACCATGCCCACCTACCCCACATCTGATGTAATATGTGTGCCAGAAACCAGAGCACATGGAAACAGCATTTCTCTACTTGTACTTTGTGCTTTCGAACTGCTAGGTTGGAAGGAGCTGGGACAGAGCAACGGGCACTCACCCCATTGTGGGGATTCAAACCACTGACCTTATGATTGGCAAGCCCAAGAGGCTCAGTGGTTTAGATCACAGCACCACCCGTGTTCCAGTAAAATACATGTTGTTGTTGTTTAGTCGTTTACTCATGTCCGACTCTTCATGACCCCATGGACCAGAGCACGCCAGGCACTCCTGTCTTCCACTGCCTTCCGCAGTTTGGTCAAACTCATGCTGGTAGCTTCAAGAACACTATCCAACCATCTCATCCTCTGTCGTCCCCTTCTCCTTGTGCCCTCCATCTTTCCCAACATCAGGGTCTTTTCCAGGGAGTCTTCTCTTCTCAGTAAGATACATACAAAGTAATATACTGTTTTAAAGATACAGTGCAGAATGAGGCAAAAACGATTCAAATAAGTGGGAGAAAGAATGAACAGAAGAAAGAATCACAGACCTATTTAGAATTGAAGCAATAAAGCGAGGAGTTAGATGGGCTTTTCACAAAGTGTATTTAATAAACTTGAGTGGGGACTTTACTTGTACTCTCTCTCTCTCTTGGGGGAAGTAATGTTAGTTCTAAACTTGACTGTGGTAGTCATTAAGTGTAAACCAAAATCAGTAATTTATCACCTTGAGTACTGAATACTTGAACCTTTATTTTCCCATTCCCTGCAGTGTAGAAAGTTACTGGTCTCCTGTTAGAAGACAAAAGAAAAATCAATACTGGTGTTGGAAAAAGAAACCTGCATGTTTTACTTCACAAACAAAGTTCTTGTTTAAGCTTCAGGAACAGAAACTGTAATAGAAAAGATACGAATGCCTTGACTTAATTATCGGAGTATACAGAAAAGCAATATTGGTTCAGCAGATGCTGGAGCTCAGGATAGAAATGTTTTTCTCATTTATTTCAGCTGAAAATATTTCAGCAAAAATAAGGATGGACTGATAATGTTTTGACATTAGCATTTTCAACCCTTAAAAAAAAAAAGCTTTACGAGAAGAAAAACTTGTTAACTTTCATTTAATGCCCATGCATGCCTACAGTGATTTGCTGATCCACTGGAAAATTAAAAAAGAAAAAAAATGAATCCCTCTTAGTTAAAAGGCTAAGGGAAAGCCATGATTTTTCTGTCACATTTTTTGGCAAGAGTGATGGCATCTTTTGTTGTTGTTATTTCCATTGCCTGAATATTTTCATGTGTTCATCTGGGCATTCTTGAAGATGAAGAAAATTTAAATAATGTATGATACTATCAGGATTGGGAGAGGGGGAAGCACTAACTTGAAATCCTGCAGTTTCCATTTCCCCCCTCCCACAAATGCTGGAAACTAGTTGTGGAGGAGACTTCAAAGGAAGCATTTGTTCAATAAGATACTGATTATTATTATTTTAAAGGCACAGTAAATGTCCCAGTTCTAATGAAACTATTTTTAACATCTCTGGTATTAATATACATAGATTTACATCTTATGTAAAAGATTTATGGTGCCTGCAAAGTATAGAACCGTCCTATAAGGTAGGGAAGCCTATTTATCGCTATATTGCACATGGTGTAAATTAAGATCTATTTAATGGAATCATAGAATTGTAGATATGGAAGGGTCCCCAAAGGGCATCTAGTGCAACCCCCTGCAATGCATGTTAAGCTTGTGGTCTACTAAGACCCCTAGATCATTTTCACATGTACTACTGGCAATCCAGGTGTCCCCCATCTAATGGGGCTGGATTGTCCTGCCTAAGTGTAGAACCTGGCATTTCACTTTGTTAATTTGACCCAGTTCTCCAATCTGTTAACCTCATCTTGAAACCCGATTCTGTCTTCAGTGGCATTAGCTACCCCTCCTAGTTTGGTGTCATCTGCAGATTTGATGAGCGTGCCCACAATTTCTTTATCCACGTCATTTATAAAGACATTAAACAACAGGCCCAGGACAGAACCCTGCGTCACCCCACTTGTCAGTTTTTCCAGGATGATAAGGAACCATCTTTGGGTTCAGTCAGTCAACCCACTTTAAATCCACCTAACAGTTACCTCATCCAGCCCACATTTTCCAGCTTCTCCGCAAGAATATCATGGGGGACTTTGTCAAAAGCCTTACTGAAATCAATATACAGTACTTCCACAGCACCCCCTGATCCACTAAGCTTGTTAATAATGACACCAGTTAATAATGACACCATCCTTTTATATGTGCTCCCATACAGACCTTTTGATTTTCTGTCCTAGGACGTTTCCTACTATTGACCTCAAGCTGGCTGATGAACCTGTGGTTTTAGCACCTCAGGTGGTAAAAATGTACCTAGAATTTACCATTTAAGATTGTAAGTAATAGCTCATGTGCATGCTAGAGGAACCATGGGGCCCATGATTCTCCTTGTATCTGTGCTTAATTATTATTACTATTTATTTATTTATTGAATTTATATACCGCCCTGTGCCTGAAGGTCTCGGGGTAGATCACAGAACAAATTATTTTTCCTAATATGTTTCTGAGTTGTTCTGTGCTGTGCAGTGGCGTAGCGTGGGTTGTCAGCACCCGGGGCAAGGCAAGTAATTTGCGCCCCCAACCCGTGGATTTGCGCCCCCTAACCCTAACCCCCAGATGTTGCGCCCGGTGCGGCCAGCCCCCCTGCACCCCCCACGCTACGCCACTGGTGCTGTGCTCTGTTTGCTTCTATTTTTGGTTCAGGTTCTGAGGCACTCTGTAAAAGTAGATTTTTTATTTTTTAAAAATAGAAGACCTTGCTGGATTAGGTTAAAGGTCCATGTCTACCAGCATCCTACTCTCACAGTGGTCAACCAGATGCCTATACCCATGTACGGTGAATATCTGTGTTTCCTATCCCCTCTTGCAGTGAATCTGAATATAGTACAGTGGTACCTCTGGTTAAGAACTTAATTCATTCTGGAGGTCCGTACTTAACCTGAAACTGTTCTTAACCTGAAGCACTACTTTAGCTAATGGGGCCTCCCGCTGCCGCCACGCGATTTCTGTTCTCATCCTGAAGCAAAGTTCCTAACCCGAGGTACTATTTCTGGGTTAGTGGAGTCTGTAACCTGAAGCGTCTGTAACCCGAGGTACCACTGTAGTACAGCGGTACCTTGGGATGCGAACGGGATTCATTCCGGAGCCCCGTTTGCATCCTGAACAGAACGTAAGACGTGATGGTGCACCTGCGTGTTCACGGGTTGCGTTTTGCCGCTTCTGCGCATGTGCATGACGTCATTTTGAGCATCTGCGTGAACGGCAAAACCAGGAAGTAACATGCTCCGCTATTTCTGGGTTGCCACGGAGTGCAACTCGAAAGCGCTCAATCTGAAGCACATTCAACTCGAGGTATGACTGTAACTTTTTCCCTTGCTACATAAGTGGATAAAATTTGCAGGCATGGGAGTCCTTCCAGAGTGAATCAAGATTTTGTTGAAGAACTAAAAGGGATTTCATTTCCTCTATAATCCACATAAGGGCAATACCTTTATTGGTAAAAGGGATTCTATTTCCTCTATCATTCATTTTTGGGAAATACCTTTTGGAGGTAAAATTAGTTTCATATTTTGAAGGATGGAAATCTTTGTTGTTCTTTCTTACCTTAAAGAATAACAATCTTTCCCTTTCAAATCAGAGCATGATTAAAAAAAAATATCCACCCACTGTTCTCCTTTAACAGCAGCAACAACAAATCATCCAGATCTCTTCTGTGCTCTGCAGGCAGCCTTTAGGCATCCCTAATTCTTGCAAAGACCATGGACCTAGAGTATAGAAATACAGAAACCTAGAAAGACATGGAGTTATAACTGACATAAAATTAGAGACACATGTGGGGGGGGGAGCAGCATGAGGCTTCAATTCTCAAGAAATGGCAAGAAGAGGAAGTTAATGTAAGGAAAGAGTGGCTATAAACATTACTTTTCTATAAGATTCCAATGTATTGGGGTAACATTTATTTCTATCCACATTTATTTGTTGGGGAGGGCTTTGTAAATCCAAGGAGTGGCCAGTCATGTGATATAACTAAGGCATTAAACATTAGATCAACCTTCCCCAACATAGTGCTGTCCAAATGTTTTAGACTCCAGCTTTCATCAGCCCAGCCAGCATGACCAATGTCTGATCAACATCTGAGGTTATTATCCAAACCCAGTCTTCTGCACTCCTCTCAGTCATTCCCATCTGCTTCTTTGGCTTGCTGTTCTGGTTGCAACAGAGGTGGCATGAAGGGTTCCTCTCTGTTATGTGGCATCTGGCATACAGATATTGATGCAGACCAGGTGCCAGAAAGAAAAGCAAAAAACCCCACCATTTCCCCCACTTTTTACTACTGTCTCCAGAGTGGTAAGGCAAGTAGGAGCAGAGAGGGAGTTTGTGGGTAGAGAGAGAATGGCAAGTAGACATACAGGAAGATGAAGTAGTCAAGTGGGAATCTCCCTATGTAGACTGGAGGGGTGGACTGAATCCTACTGTTGTATGATTGGTGACATCATCAAGAGGTACAATAGCATCCAATTTAGCTCAGGTTCAGAATAAACCAAGATATTTGGGCTTGGAATAAGCCCTACTGTTTCCATGTTTGGGAGGGGGCGCTAGCTTGGTTTTCCAAGGCCACTTCCAAGCCTGACTGCAGAAGTTCAGTCCTTCACAAACTTTGCAGACCACAAAGTTTCCAGTTTCAATTTTAACTCAGCCTGACCTCCCCCAAAAAAATCCCCAACAACCACAAAATGCTATTGCCATGCCAACAATATACTAGGCCATTTCTTCATAATAGACTTTACATGAACTACTCATTGGCATAGCATTTGCAAGGATTTTCTGTAGTAAAGCATGCTGTGTTCCTTGTGGTATTCTTCCTATGCAAAATGCCCACAGAAAAAAGGGTGGGGGAAAGAGTTGACATAATGACTCACTACAATTTAAATCTTATTATACAAAGCCTCATTCAAGTCAAGATCCATAGTACAGAACGACAGGGGTAAGTTTTTGAGCCTGGTGTGAGCAGAATGAGTCAAGCAATCCCCATTATGGTTAATAGAAGGAAACTGCCTAATACACCCGCCCTGCGCAAGCACACACAGAAAATGTACCACATGGTTCAGATTACAAATCATGTTGCAAAGTGACTGCTCTGCACTCAGTGTAAAACAGCTCCATTTGGGACAAAGGAGACATCTCACTTAAATCAGGGTGGGAGGAAAATAACTGCAACTGGTTCACTACTGGCTATTATTTGACAACTGTAATAGCCAGCCTGATGGTACTGGAGAGGTGTTTCCCCCCTGAAACACAGCACAACCTTTTCCCTGATGTTGGTGAGGCAATTTATGTTGATTAAGTATGGAATCAGCTGAAGCCAAAAACCCTCTTTGACTCAAGCTACCTGGTATTTATAACGGTGACAATAAGGCTCTAAGGGCCCTTAAAGAACTTTTTAAAAATATTTGTACTGGCTCTTAAACAAAGTTAAGTACATTACAGATAATAATAAAAGTTCCTCACCTGCCCCGCCCCCAATCCCTGACATGAGGCAAAACAGAAAAGAGAAGAAAAAGCATCACCCTAGCATAGTCACCCCACCCATAAATGTCCATGAGTCCCTTGTGGATTGAAACCATGTTTTCTTGACCTCACATATGAAATAAAGATTTGCCAAACCAAACAAACCTTGTCTACAGTTGTTCCTCCTTGCTCATACTTCATATATCTGTTTCTCTATCAAAGCTAAGGATCCAATTTGAGAGGTCCATTCATGAATTAGTTCCCCAGACAGATCAATGTTTAGATACCACCAATCTGGCCACCACAATAAGATGAACAAACAATTTCTTGGAAGTTGATGGTATAGAATTTGGGCCAGAGATGGATGGACCGGCTAGCTTAAGAAAGGATGATAGATCTTATTTAATTAGGTTCAAGATTTATTGGGGAAATATTCTCAAAAACACAAAGATCTTGGGGTAGGACCACCATATGTGGTAGTACAATCCCAGAGTATCACATTCCCTCTAACATTTATTGTCTCCTTTACACAAAATCATATTTAAGCATTGGGGAAGTTTAAAAGTATTTTCTTTTTCTCTAGCAGATCACTTTATATGGTAAACCAGTCCAATTCCTAAACCAGCCCTGTTTAGGGAAGTTTTTAATGTTTGATGTTTTATTGTGTTTTTAATATTCTGTTGGGAGCCGCCCAGATGGGCAGGGTGTAAATAATAAATAATAATAATTAACCATTTGTCATGGAAAAGCAATCCTTCTTTGGGTTCCAGTTGGTTTACACAGCACAGCAGTGGTGTGTTGTGAATTTTTTCATAGGGGAACTGTTAGGGCCATAGGTGTTGGTTTGCAAGAGTGATTGGTGGGGTGGGGTGGGGGGGGTGTCATATGCAGGATATCCTGACATCCTGCCTGTGAGCATCACACCTCTTTTCCTAAACCAGGCAGAAGTTTCCTGGGCTTTGGAAAGGAGGCACCGGGGGAAATTTAGGGGAATAGCTTATTCCCCTAGTCCAATTACCATACACCGCTGGTGTACAAAGTGCCATCCTACCATTTTAAGAACTCTGGATTTGTGTAGGGTCTATTCCTTAGCCTTTTCTTCTCCTGAAGATATCCCACAAGGCAGCAGAGGTTTAAGATCAGAAGCTTCCTTCTCCTAGGTGGGCTACCTTTCCAGGTAGTGAGGGGCAGATGAGGACTTATAGGGTGAATGTGAGGATAACAGGCAAAGAGAGATATGCACATCACCCTGAACTGTTTGGGAAAGGGTGGAGTATGTATTTGTGTGTGTGTGAACATTTTATTTAATAATGTTCTTTAACAATCTTTCTGTTTAGAAAGATTTTCTGAAAAGGACAAATAGCAGAAGGTAAAAGTTAGGGATATGTGAATCCGAATTCTACATAGACTACAGCTTCATCTTGTTCTTCCTTTGTCCTGCCCTGTATGTAAAAGTAGGATTTCTCCAGTCCTTTGTGTAAGAGAGAGAGCATATGTTTTTTGCCCGATTCATCAAACTGAACTTATATTTCTTTATTATGCATGGAACTGCATTCCTAACCCTGAATCTCACTTTCCTTCTCCAGCTGTATCTCCGAAGCCCTCCCAACTACTTTCACTATAATTTCCCTTGGATTTTCATGGTTGTTAATTCATTTTTGTTTTGTTTTCTGGCCCCTGTTTTTCACTGCCTATCAGCTTCTTATGCTGCATGCCATGTTTAAGCTTTTAAAAATTTAGTACTCTTTTTCCTCCCTGACACAATATCAGAAAGTCAGCAGTGTCTTCTCAGTTCATCTGCTGTGGTGCTTAGCACAGCAAGTAAGCCATCAAAGACATTTTTGCAAGATTCTATTAGCTCATGTCTGCATCATAATTTAGCTTTATCTGTCACTATTATATCTTATTCATTATGTCCACTGTGCCCATGCCTAGGTGCAGCCCATTCCATTTTGCTACCTGAGGTGAAACAAGAAGGTGCTGCCCTTTGTGCCAGCAACACTTACCCCACCTTGCTCTCCCCACCAAAGCCTCACTTACTAAGGTTGTGTGGCATTGTCATGCTGTCTGGGGTTGATGTGAGTTGGAATCCAACAATGTTTAGAGAGCCACAGATTCTTCACCCCTGTTCTACATGCTGCAGGGCTGTCAAAAGCTCTGAGAATGTCTTCACTTGCCTCTCTGTACATCAGAACTGGTGCCTTACCCCTTATATTAGGGCTCATGCAACATAAGCTTTTATTCACCAAAACCCATTGGTGCATGAAGTGGTTGACTAACTGGGAACACTGACAGAGGAAGGCGGGTGCAGGAGGTGTGGTGCACACCTGGTGTCAGTTGTGAGGGTGGGTGACATTGCCATGCTGCCCCCCCACTTGCTGCGCAGGTGGCACCCCTGGACGCTCGCTGCATGGGTGGCAGGCCGCTAGGGATGATGCTGCCGCAGGCGGCTAGCATCAGCCCCTGATGCTCGCCGTGTGGGCAGCAAATGGCTAGGGACGCTCCCTGTGTGGGGAGTTAGCCCCTCCCCCACACCTCCCCCGCACCGCTCCAGGTGCCAGGGCAGGTAGCTCTGCCCCTGACTGGGAATAGCAGAAGAAAGAGCAGAAAAGGGACACAATGAGTAGATGGAACAGAAGATTAAGATATAGGAGATTCTCTCTCTCTCTCTCTCTCTCTCTCTCTCTCTCTTTAACCTGTTAGACCATCAGATCAAAGAATTCAAGAGATTATTGTAGGTGTGCCATAGTGCTATGCAGGGTGGCAATGAAGGTGGAATACATAGATGTGATTCTCTCCCAACTAGCTGCCTCTAGTGATGAATAAGCATAGCAAGGGCCATAGTGTAAAGTTAATGGAAGTCAATGTGGTACCATCCATCTTCCCATCATATGCTGCCAGCGTGGCCAAAAGTCAAGGATGACGGAAGTATTGGAGTTGTAGTCCACAAGATCTGGAGGGCACAACATTGGCTAGCTCTGTCACAAATAAACAATTCAAAATGCAAAACAATAAAAATGGAGGTTGAACTTGCTCGCCTGCAAAGCGAACAGTTCTAAAATAATACAGCTTTACTGCTTTTCAACTGCTGAAAACAATTCTTTTCGATCTTGATCTGCTTCTTTTTAGTAGCCTGTGGCCATCCACTAAGGGACACGATTCCAAAGAATAGCATCCATCAGTAACTTTTCAGACATTCATCTCTAATGGATGCAGAAAGGGACAAAGTTTGCCAAATAAGTATGGTGGAAAAAATTAAAATGAGACAAATTACAGAATGACAGATGATTACTGGATAGTAGAGAGAGGCAGTTTCTCCCCTGGAAGCCCCTGAAGATCTAGAGTTTTTACCCCCCCCCAAAGGTGTCCCACCAAGGGTGGTAAATGAATTCTAGTGTTTAGTGCCAATGTTTCCTATGTACAAACAAGTTCATTAAAATTGCAAGCGCCTTTAGCACTCCATAACAACTTGCCCGAAGGTTAACATTTATTGTTCTGCACTGCCAACATCAAGCTTTTATGGGGCACATTTATATGCTAAATTGCCTATTATGTTAAGTTGTAAGTTTCCATTTAGCAGCATCAGGAATAAGATTTGACTATAAGTGTTTAGATTTTTATTAGCACTGTGCCAATCTTCTTAATAGCTCAAACTTCCTTGGGGCACAAGAAACCCTCTTCACTCTCCCAACCCAATGAAGTCACTCCATCCTCCATAGAGCACACTTTTGCAAACCATGCCACCCCCCACCCCCAATAGCTGTGATAGGAGTTTAAAAGGTAGTACTTTGTGATTCTGGTCACCACAGAGAAATGAAAGTACTTCATTGGAACTTACCCACAAGCAAATGCTAAATGATGACAACACTTAAGCAATTATTGCAGATAAAACTATCTAAGTAATGACCACTTGCTAAGTTAACGAGCCCAAAGTAACACAGCCAAAAACACCCCGAAGAGCTGAATGCATGCTAATAAGGATAGCTTCTAGGATCCTGTTATTCAGTTATTCTGATGTGCCTGACCTTAGAAGACAAGTGTACACAAACATGGAAGATAAGGCTTTGAAAGGAAAGTTTTCAAAAGAAGAAAATGTCTTTGTCTCAGGTATTGCCACTGCAATTCTTATGATGTCATGGCTTAGTGGCAGGGCATACAAGCGAAAAGTTCTAAGTTCAGACCCTGGGATAGCTGCAAACAGGATCAGATATCAGGCCTGGAAAAGGAGATTCTGCTTCAAATTTGGAGGTCCACCGCTAGTCAGAATCAATCAGCCTTCCCCAACCTTGTGCCCTCCAGATGATTTGAACTAAAACACTAATCATCCCTGACCTTTGGCCTTGCTGGTTGGAGCTGATAGGAAGTATGGTTCAGAACATCTGGGGGGGGCACCAGGCTAGAAAAGGCAAGAATAGATAATACTGAGCTACAGTGAGCAAGTGTCTGACAGCTCATGGTCTTATTTTTACACCTTTGTTATATCACACTTCCTTCCATCTTATTCAACTATACCCTATCTTTGGAACTAGTGGCCTCCAGATATTCATCAGGCTGAGCTGCTGCCATTTATTAATAAACAACTTTTTGAAAATTTATCAATATTTTAATTTAGCACCTCTCTTCATAGATTTTCCTTGAAGTACCTTTTGTTTTGTTTTTAACACTGCAGTTCCCACTTCTGCAGCAACAGTGGTGAAACACAAATACACGCAATGGGAAAGTGGTAATCACATGGGATCTACGTCCAAGTGCCTGTATATATATTTCAGAACATAATAGAAGCCCTGCTGTATTTCCCAAAGGTCTGTCTAGTCCAGGATCTTGTTCACTCAGTGGTCAACCAACTGCCTCAGGGAAATCCACAAGTCCCACATGAATGCAACAATAGTTTCCCCAGTTGTGATTACCAGCAAGTGGTATTCAGAAGGATACTGCCTCCAACAGAGAGGTAAAAGAAGCCATTCAGCAGGAGTGATTAATGGGAAGGCATGGTCACTTGGAGTGAAGTTGCCATCTTCAATAGGTCTTCGAGTTTGAGTGGTATTGTGAAATGGTTTGATGTGAAAAATATTTCTGGTGCCTTTATTAGCATTCTTTGGTGTAGCTGGACTGGCCATGTTGTTCAGATGCCTGCTTATTGTCTTCCAAAGCAACTACTCTGTTCCCAACTTAAGAATGGAAAAAGAAATGCAGGAGGACAACCAAAGAGGTTTAAAGACTCTCTCAAGGCAAATCCAAAAAATAATGCAATATAAGCACTGATAATTGGGAAACACTGGCCTGTGAGCCTCTACCAAAGGTGTCATGGACTTTGAAGAAGCATGAACTTGGGATGAAAGGGAGAAACATGCTAAGAGGAAGGCATTTGCCATGATCAACTCCCTCCTGGAAACCTATGTCTACACTGTAGAAGGATGTGTGGTTTCAGAATTGGCCTCCACAGTCACTTATGGACACACCATTAAGACCATCTTCATGGAAGACAATCTTACTTGGCTACAAGTGATCGCAAAAGAAGAGGAACAAAAAGAGAGGTCTAGTGATCACTATGATATGACATGGTGCTCTCCATGCTCCCCATGAATTTGCTGAACCCTCTTTGAAAGCCATCTAGGCTGGTGACCATCACACATCTTGTGAGGGTGAACTCCATAGTTTAGCTATGCACTGTTAGAGTAAGTATCTCCCTTTGTCTGTCTTGAATGATCCAACATTGAGGATCCATCATAATTGTAAGGTGAAAACTGCAATCCTTTGGCTAATTAAACAATCTGCTATTTTTTTAAACTCTGGTGTGTGTGTGTGATTATTTTGTTTGTTGTTATGTTATGTATTTTTGTGTTTTTACACTGTAAGCTGCCCTGTGATCCAAGGAAATTAAAAAAAAAAGTTAAACCCCAGTCTGCATGATATTAAATCCTATGAGCAGTAGCAGATGGCGTGCTGTGACAGAGGCACTCACCTGGCCTCCAATAGTATTGCTGCTGCTTATGGAGAGGTAGCGGTAGAGGGGCAAGGTAGCCACAAGGTTAGAGAAGTGCAAATGCACTACCAGGGGCCCCAGATTGGCTCAGCTGGTGCATTTGCACTGCACTGACCTCACTGCCTTTTTGCACCTCCTACTCTACCTCTATATTCTGGTAAGCAGCACCTATGTGACCTACCACCTCACCACACCATCTGCTCCTGATTCTTGCATATCATTTCAAAAACCAACCTGGAAGCCACATTTAACTTTCTTTGCAGCTTAAGGGTTAGCAAAGACTGAGTTTCATCAAATCCAGGATGACTTTATTTTATTTTTTTAAGGTAATAAGATAATATAAAAGTATAAAAGCAAAGACATTGACTTCAGTAGCAAAGGCCTGGTAGTGGAAAGAGGGGGGAAGAAGAGATGACCTATTTAAATGCCCCCCCCAACCATTTAAAGAAAAGGCTTGGCTAATGCTGTCTTTAATCAAAGTTCTTTTGCAAAGAACTGAAAGGTGACAGGTCAGCAAAGACAAGCTTATTTAAAGACTGTATTTTTAGAATTTAAAAGCTAAGAGTCTTAACAAGCTTAATCTTCTAAGGAATTATTATAAATTATATTAAAAGTTCAAACCTTGTTTATTCAAAAATCAGGGTTTTCTTTAAAAGAACTTAAGAAGTTATACCCAAAGACAGGAAAGTATTTAAGTATCAACCACTTCACAAGTGACACCTAAAGTTTATCTCATCAGGCTAGCTGGTCAGTTTTGAGAGGAGCTGCATTTTATATATTCCCCTCAAATCAGCAGAGTTAGAAAGTAATATATTTATTTCAATTTATCAGATGAATATTGTGCCATTGTTCTCTCATTGTCATACACAATAGCAGTGAGAATGTGACAGGATTAAGACTATAATGTTCAAAGAAATATACAAGTAGTTTGCAGCTTCTTAGGATTCTTTCCTCATTCTTTCCTCATTTATTTTTCTTAAAAAAATGTCAATACTTTTGCAGCTAAGCACCTAAGGAATGCCAAGAAAGGGAGACAGAGCTACAGTATGGTTAGCTAAACTTCAGAATGACACCTTGAAATTTTCTTATCTTGGACCCACAGAAAACATGAATGCAGGTTATCATAAGTACATAAGAATAGCCAATGGCCCACTGAGTCCAACATCATGTTCTCACAGTGACCAATCAGATGCCTGTGGGAAACCTGCAAACACAAGAGCACTATCCCCTCCTGTGGTTTCCAGCCACTGATATTCTGACGCATTGCTGCCTCCAACTGTGGAGGTAGAGCATAGCCATCATGGTTAAGCCAAGGTCCGCAATCTTTTCTGGGACAGTGGGCACATGTGAAATTTTGAGGAAATGTTGGGGGGCACCAGTCACAAAATGGCTGTGTTGTGGGGTGTGTCTCATAAAATGAAATGGATGCAGTGAGTTGTGCGGCATAACTGACTGCCACATCTCAAAGAACAGGAAAGCATAGCAAAGTGAACATTGATGGAAAGAAAGGCAGAAACTCCTGCAGTCAATCACAGAGAGAACCCCTTCATTTAGAATGGGAGTGAGGGGTGGGTGTCCAATCCTGGCATCCAATGAAACATGCCTATTTAAAGAGGCATGTTTAGTGTAGGAGAAGCTGAATCAGTGCAAGCAGAAACTGAGCAGAAAGAACAAACTGCCTCTTGTGCATTCTAGATTTTTGAGGGTATATTGTCTGAGACATTCTCTGGGCATCATGGCACACGACATCAGGCACACTGGTGACCATGAATTCCAGCTGGTTACTGCCTGATATTCAGTGGTTGTCAGGCCTGGTGTCAGCATGTGTCATCTCTGGGCAGCAACTGTCAATGTAATGTCCACATACCTTCCAACATTTCTCCAATGAAAATAGGGACGTTCCATTCCATAATGATAATTTTACTATTTATACCCCACACATCTGACTGGGTTGCTCCAGCCACTCTGGGCAGCTTCCAACATGCTTCCAACAGGCAGCAACTGGAGCCCTAATACATAGGTAGGACCAGTGCTTTTTTTCCTGGGGGTGCTCAAGGGTATTCACTAGAGTAGCTTATTTCCTTCTTCCCCCTACACCCCAATGTTTTCTTGCAGCATGTATCTACATATGGCAGCAGTTACCTTTCTGGTGACTTGGCCACCATTTTGCATCTACTACTGTGCCCAGATCTAGCATGATTGTAGGACAGGGGCCAACACAAAAAGAGTGATGGGAAGTATTTGGAGAAAATTCTGCAAAGTGGCCTTCTTTTTCTAAGGAGGTGAGAAAAGGAAAAATATCAGAACATTTCTTGGATTATAATATCTTCTACGAAATTTCAGCTCTGCAGAAAACACCTTTTGAAATATACCCCTCAGACATATCCATTTGTTCTACTTATTTCAGTACTTGTTAGCTCTTTCAGCATACTTCCCTCCCTGGGCTTCCAAACAATGCAATTATTGTGAGATGAAGTCCGATACTGAAAAGTATCTCTGTCTTCAGCTGCAGTCATTTCTGAATATTCACCATTAATATGCAATGCAATAACAGATATTGTAGGCAGAAATAAGCTACTACACATGATTACATTTTACATCTCACACCAAAGCCGTAATCATTTCAAGAAAATGAATTACTCATTGAGGAGACAGATCATACACTGAACGAGATATATTACTAGCTGAATTCCATATATCACTTAGTACATCCGATAGATCATAGAAGGAATGGGGGTATATCACCTGCTGAATAAGATATATTACCTCACTGAGCCCAGATCTATCACCTGAATTAGATGCATCACCTTTTGAACCAGAAACATCACCTACTGAATTAGATACATCATCTGCTGAATCTAATACATAAGATAATAAATCAAAGATACCACCCATTGATTCAAGGAAATTGCAATAAATCTGGCCTCTGGGTGCATACAACATGAACACGACCAGTTTCAATAAAATTATGTAATTGGTGTGTGGGTGTATGTGTGTGTGGGTGTATGTGTGTGCGCGCGCACACACACAAATACATGCATTAAGAAAGAGAAAGAGAATCCCATTAAAAGAGAGTCAGCAATTTGAACTTTGAATAAAAAAGCACATTTCTTATTATATAAAGTCAGAACTAGTGGCGTGTACAATGCTTGGAACTGATGTGGTGAGGGGTTAGAGTGTAGGGTTGCCATATTTTGAAGAGCAGAAAAGAGGACACATTTGCCAACTTCTACTTTTAACGATTGCTATGATGAAAAAGAGGACATATGGCAACCCTAATAGAGTGCAAGGGCTTAAATCCTCACTTGGACATGAAACACCTTGTAGCCAAACCTGCTTCACAGGATTGTTGTGAGGATAAAACATGGAGCAGGAAAAATGAAGCTCCTTGTGAAAAAAAGGTGGAATAGAAATGGAATGAATGAATGATGACTGACTGACTGACTGAATGAATGAATGAATGAATATTTCTGTTTTGGAACTTTTAATATTCAAACAGCATGGCAATGCCCTGGTATAATAAGCAAAGTACAGCTGCCCATGAGTACAAAGAAGTCTTCAATACAAGATCAGTCCAAGTGCAGAGTCAACCTCTGTGATCAACTGTCAGCTGCCAAGATCCCAGGGTTCTCTCCCTCAGCTTTTATGGATTAAAACTGAAAACAAGAAAATAATACCCTGAGTTTTCTCAATCTTTTTGTATATTGTTATTTTGTCCTGCATACAGTGAGACCTCAGGGGACTGGGCATCGATTTCAACCATCACCAGCATTGTGTTTGTGTGTGATTACTATATACAGTGGGACCTTGGGTTACATGCACTTCAGGTTACATACTCTTCAGGTTATAAACTCCGTCAACCCAGAAATATTGCTTCAAGTTAAGTACGGACCTCCAGAACGAATTAAGTACTTAACCCGAGGTACCACTGTAAATGTTAATTCAGCAAATTAAAAAAAGAGGTTCTGCTTCAGAGTCAGAATGCCATTCCGCCTTTCTGCGAACTCAACCACCATGGGCTTCTTTGGGTCTTCAGAAGCTGGCCACTATTTAAATTTCCTACGCTGCCTCTAGAATGATGCTACTTCAATGGGTTCGAAGATAAAAATCGAAAATCCAAATCGAGTTAATAGACTGTAAAGATAAAATTTTATCAAGAATGTATAGTTTATTGCCAGAATGGTATACAAAAGACGAAGAAGTAAAGGAATCAATGATAAAATGGGCGATCGATATTGGGCATAACATGGAATTGGATTCGTGGAAAAGATTATGGAAGGAGGGTTCGAGATTTACAGGATGCATGGCTTTAAAGGAAAACTTGCTAAAAATGATGTATAGATGGCATTTGATGCCAGTAAAATTAGCTAAAATGTATAGGGGAAAAGAAAGAAAATGTTGGAAATGTAAAAAGGCAGATGGGGACTATTTCCATATGTGGTGGACCTGCGATAAGGTAAAAAAAAAATTTGGGAATCAATTTATAATGAACTAAAAAAAAAAATATTTAGATATACCTTCCCCAAAAGACCGGAAGTGTGTCTATTAGGTTTAATAGGAACAGAAATTAAAATGGGAGATCAAAATTTGTTCATGTATGCTACAGCTGCCGCGAGAACCCTTCTGGCCCAAAGATGGAAAGTACAAGATATACCAACTATCCAGGAGTGGCAGGCGAAGTTGACAGAATATGCAGAACTTGCCAAACTGTCAGGGAGGATCCGGGACCAGGAAGATCAAAGATACCAAAATAACTGGAGTAAATTTATTGAATATTTAAAGAAGAATTGTAAAAACACTAGCAGGATTGACATAATACCTCCAATGTATAATAGTACTAATATGAGAATGATGTGCACGATGGAAAGAGGATAAATATACCAGTTGTGGGGAGGGAGGGGGGGTCATGACTCGGTAGAGTCAAAGGGAATGTATGGTGTTATTACAATTTGTTTGAAAAGAATATGTAAGGAAAACAATAAAAATTAACTTGAAAAAAAAATAGAATGATGCTACTTCAGGCTTCCAGGAAATTGTACAAAAGTGAAAATGGTGCACAAGTACCTAGATACAGCCTCTGCTTTCAGGCAGTAGGACAGAAACAGGGTAAGTGCTGGTGAGGCTAGGATTTTAATCAGCACAAGTGGACCTTTCTAGAAAACATGGGTCCAGTCTTTTTCCTGCAGATCGTGGGTACTGGTGATGACCCTTCAGATGCCTCTCACTTTTAGCTTTTGCATTTTGCCTGGATGGAAAATAGGAACATGATAAATAAACTTGTGACATTTCCAAATTCCAAATCGTGCCAGTGCAAGTTCCAAGTTTCAATATAGTGGTTACATTTTCCATCATGACCAAAGCAGCTTCCAGAGAAATCTCCACTTGTACATTGGAAACACAGAGAAGATTTTTCCCCTTGGTTGAAAGAAAGAAAATGGTAGAGTCCCTGCTTCTGCACAGTAGAGACCGGTGCATGCAAAACAGCATTACAGACTTTTTGGGTGCTTTCCTAATATCCTAAGCATGTATTATGGAGCGTGGTCCCATATGTGTTTGGAACTTGAGGGTTGCTGTTTCATCTTTCCTGATGACCCTGTATGATGGAGGAAGGTGACCTGGATGGGGGTATAATCTTCAAAGTACAGTCTTTTCTGTGACTTTGAAAAACTTAGCTCATTTTTTGGCTCAGTGACCTTGAGGAAAACACATTTACACTTTTTAGATACAGCCTGGTAAGAAACACATTGTGTGAATTCTTGCCTTTTGTTTCCTTAATGGAAAACAAATGTGGCCTTTTTGTTTTTCTCTCCACTGAAAGCATGTGAAGGGTACAGATCAAACAATTGCATCAGTCCCACGAAATGAGAGCCAGAGCAGGTAGACAATATGAGTCCTACCAAAAAAAACCAACAGCCTGGATTTACATGCGTGATGGGCTAAGTGAGAAAGAGACAATGCTGTTTGCAGATCAGGGCTGCAGTCACAAAGTGACATTCAGAAGCCCTCCCCCATCCCCACCCCACCCCCTGGGATAGGCTCCATTCTCTGAATTTTCAGTTTTCATTTTAAAAAGTAAGTACCTTGGCCATTTATGTGTGGGGACAAAGATATAAGGAAAATAGTGTTGGGGGTACTCAGTGACTCACTAATCACTAAACTTGATCCTGCTTTTCAAACTTCTGAAAAGGAAGTGAGATAACTGGCAAGGATAAGCATACACACTTACTTTTATCAGAATAGTATCTGTTTTGGGGTCTCCCCACCATCTGTGTTAATGTGCTGTGGGATGTGATCTTCTCTCCCTGTGCACTGCCACAATGCACATGTGCCTTTTCCTTCTGTGCACACATATACTCTGTTGTGTTGAGTCACAATTCATGACATTTGGAAGCCTACAGTGAGTGGGAGAAAATCCACAGAGATGGGAATTTGACAGTGCTAATACAGAAAACAAGAAAACATGTTAAGCAATTGGAGAGCTTTCATTTTCTGCTGAAGTAACTGATTCCTACTTTATACCAAGTCCAGGGAATAATCCATTGGGTAGCCATCACTCCCCTCAAATATTTCTTGCTACCCTACATCTTCCTATGCCTTTTGTCACGGTACATTAAGAACTTCATAGCATATATTATATTTTTAGAACATCACAATTATTTCAGAATTTGAATGACATTTCTGAGTATGAAGCCAGCCCAAGAAGAAAGTCAAGGCATTTTGAGGATTACAAGGAAGAAAAGAACACACACACCAACAAACCACACAAAAGGTATGTGCTGTTTCCAGACATTTGTTGAGTAAATACCTTTCTTTTCTCTTTATCTTCATTCTTTATTTGAGTACTGATTCAGAACTGTAAAACTTATCATTAGACTTGACAAATTGGCTTAAAGAGCTGTACATTGCATGATCAGGTTGCGACAGCCCCAGCCCCCAGGAATCATAAGGTAGGAATAAAGACTCTGACAACGTTATATGGAATTAAAATTAGGCCACAACTTTATTAAACTTCCAAAGCCCTTGGCTTAGGCCTTGGGCATGTATCCCTCCCAGCCCCCCATCTGGGGGGAACTGGGGCTCATCAGGGTAAATGGGATATGGGGGCGCTTTGCAAGATGTAAGTGTAGCAGGCAGCCAAGCCCATACCCCGCACACAGGGTCGTTCACTTACAACCTTTCAGTGTATGGCCAGTGACACCCATATATATAACCCCTTTAAGAGGGGGACCCTGGAATTACTGCTGCAGGGGGTCTAAAGGATTCCACCTAAGGCCATAACCGCCAAAGTTGTGACGAATTGCTACGGGGAAGACAAAACCTGCCAATGCAAGAAAATTTATTCTCAGTCCTTCAACAGCAACTAGTCAAAGACCATAGCAGCGCCCACTAAACAGGAAGAAAAAATTAGCCTGCAAACAAGAAACATTAAACAAAGGAAGGGTGAATCTCCAGAGCCGACTGCCTGGCTGTTGTCGGCTCCACCCCCTATTTATAAATGGGGCTGGCCCACCTCCCAGAAGAAGGTTACTGAGGCTGGGTGTGATCCTCCAGAAATTGACAATGAGAGGCAAGCCAGCACACCACATGCAATCCCGCAAAGGGCACCCACAATGTAAAGTGTGAGTGCTCATTTTGGTGCAGGGCTGCACATTAGGAAAATCCCTTATCTATTTCTGGAGTATATGGTTATTAATGAATTGGTGCTTATCTGTGAACTGCCCTGAGATCTCTGAGTATAGGGCAGGATATGAATTAAATTAACAACAACAACAACAACAACAACAACAACAACAACAACATATTTCAGTGTGTTTTATGAGGGTGTGTGTGTGTGTTTGTGTGTGGCAACCTGCCTTGGAGGTTTCACCCTGAAAGGAGGGGCAGAAATGCTGACACTACTACTGTTATTAAAATGATTAACCCACTCTTCCTCCAAAGAGCTTGAGACAATTTACAAGCTTGTCCTCCTCTTATCCCCCCAACACCCCTGTGAGTCTAGGCTGGAATAAGAGCTGGTGACTGGCCCATAATTACCCATTCAGCTTTGTTGCATAGGAGGAATTTGGACATGGCTCTTCAAGCTCATAGCTCAGAGAACATATGTCAAAGAAAGTTACTTTATGTTGAGCCAGAACAATGGTCCATCTGGCTCAGTATTTTCTACACTGACTGGCAGCAGCTGTCTTCTGTTTCTTACAAGAAATCTTTCCCAGCCATACCTGCGGATGCCATAATATCACAGTCTGACCAACCACAACCAGCTAAAAAATTGTGCTACTCAAATAACATTTAAGCCACCTGGTTCCCTTAGCATATATATCCACAGATTCCTGTTTAACCAAGTGGTAGGCTGAACTCTTAATGGTCCCCCCCCCTTTTCTTTCTGCTACTGGCTTGAGAAAAGTGGGCAGTTGGAGTGGACTGTCTGTTCAGTATATAAGTGGAGGACTGAACATGTGGTAATCCTTTCTACATAATTCCTAATTCTCACACAATTTTTTCTTCACATTTGTTTATTCAAGCAGTATTAATTATAATAGATAAAACTAAATACAAAAAAGAGAGAGATTTCCACTTGGAAGCATGGCAATTACAGGCATGAATTAGTTTTAAAATATCTAAGTCTGAAAACATTTTACAATGATTGGGTACCCAGCTCCAGAGTTCTTAGAACTTCTTGAAGCCATTGGAGAGTTCTGTTGATGTAACAATGGGCAGATTACGACCATTGTATTTTAGTCTGGTTTTATTGTTATCCCTTTCCCTTTCTTCTCAAATATTTCATTTTGAATTCACACTGATCAATGAAAGGGAAAAAGGGCTGGCTTAGAAAATATATATATGCAAACATTAGCCCATTACCCTACCATTTCATATGTGTGCAATCATAGATCAGGGGTGGGCTGCAGATCAGTGGTAGGGCAAGTGTTTTGCATGCAGAGGGTCCTAGGTTAATCCCCAGCATCTCCAGGTAAGGCAGAGAGAAGAGAACCCTGTCTGGAATCCCAGAGAACTTCTGCCATTGTAGACAATACTGATCTAGATGGACAATCTGACTCAGTACAGTGGTGCCTCGCAAGACGAAATTAATTCGTTCTGCGAGTTTTTTCGTCTTGTGAAATTTTCGTCTTGCGAAGCACAATCAAGTCGCAACTGCACCTCTTCAAGCGGTTTTAAGAAAAAGGAAACAAACTTGCAAGACGTTTTCGTCTTGCAAAGCAAGCCCATAGGGAAATTCGTCTTGCAAAGCAACTCAAAAAACAAAAAACTCTTTCGTCTTGCGAGTTTTTCGTCTTCCGAGGCATTCGTCTTGCGAGGTACCACTGTATAAGGCTCCTATGTTCGATGGCTTTAAAAGAGGATAAGGCAAATTCATGGCTATCAATGACAACTGGCTTATAATGCTATATCAGTTCCAAGTTGAATATATGAATAACCCTTTGCCAGAGAGCTTCTTGTTCACATTTCTTCAAACTGAATCTGAAACATGGGACCAAAGAATGTGAAAATTAACACTGCGAACTGGAACTAGCTAAAACTTTTTACTGTCAGACTATTGGCAATTAAATGGAGCTGCCCTGGAAAATGACTCCTAGCAAAACAGTTTACACATTAGTTGAATTGTTTAAAAAGAAAGATGCAAAACATCTGATATGCTCTGTTGAATTTCTTCTTTCAATTTAATTTATTGAGAGCTTCACCTTTCTCAAGGTCAATAAACACTGCCTTAACGGAACTTTTCCTTTGCTTCATCTTCCAAACAAGGATCAAAATAAGATCTTCTGCTTAGCTAGAAGAAAAACAGAAGGCTACCATTTGAATTCACATAATAGGTACATGGGAGCAGTCATATTTTTCTCCATATTTTTCCCCAGGAAGGGACTGCATGTTATGACAAACAGCTGCTTTGTGGGTGCTTTTTTACACAGATCATTATTTTTTTTACCATTCAGCCATGTAAGAGATATTAACTTGCCCTACACCCAGACTCAATGCCCTATAAAAGGAACATGTAGAAAGGTTTTATTTATTAAAAGATACCAAGGAAAACTTGTGCAAAGTAAAGGCAGGTAAAACTTATACGGGCAGTGAGCAAATCTCCTGCCTTTAGATAATGGTCAAATCACCCTAAATAAATGTCATCAACCAAGTTGGTGTGACCAGAGGCAAATAGCCATCTTCCCACAAAGGGAAGCCAAAGGTGTATTGCCTGTTGGAGAATTTTGACCAAAATAGAAATGGGAATGGAAGTTTCCAATGTTTGCTCATTCACCCCATGTATGGAACAGAAATCAATCCAGCAAATATGAAGAGTATTTCCTGGTGTTGCTTTCATAATTGATTATCCCCCCACCCAATTTGGATTGTCTTTTCTTTGCACTGATATCAACAGAGCAAAATAACATGGCAATGCAATTCATATATCGTATTTTTCCGTGTATAAGACGCCTCCTACTTTTGAGGACCCCAGATTTAGAAAATAGGCATATGCACTATTCATGTATAAGGCACCCCCAGATTTTTAACCTTATTTTAAAGTAAAACAAAACACAAAAACTAGTCTTATACATGAAAAATTACGGTAATTAATTATGTAAATTAGGTAACTTACATAATTTACATGAACTACATAATTCCACCGCAGAGGCCAATGAGATGAAAAACATAGTTTGGGGCAGAAGAGAAACTGCATTGGAATAGAAACATTCCTACATTAGACAAATGCAAGCTTTAACAGAAAATGATTCCTTTTTTCATCCCTAGTTACCTAACAGGTGTCAGCCACCTCTGCTGTTCAGTGCTCAACTACCAGACCCAAAATGCACCAAACCAAACAGCCCCTCTCTGAGCTGGCTGCCAATAGGAAAAGGATAGTGAAGTGCTCTCTACCCAACTTGCCTCATGATGCTGACCAACCATTTACCTGCCTGCACTACATGCCAAACAAACCAGCCAAATAACAACCCAGACCACCAGAAGCCATGCAGAGCAAGCAAATAAAAGGTACATTAAAAGGTCCCCCGAAGGCCATGTGGTGGAGTCCTTCACCCACTCCTCTTGGGAGTAAGTCATGTAAGCTTTCCCCCTTATTGAAGTGGAGCAAGTACAACTCCAACTGATTGTTGAGAGTAATCTTCTGTAAGTAAAATATCAAACAAATAATAAGGCGCCCCCAAGACCACTTCATAAGAAAATGATAATCAGTGACTCTACCTGTGCAAGGATCCATGCTGTGCTTATTTATGTTCTGATCCACAAATTGGTCTGAGGGTGTATGCAGAATGCAGAGATTACTTGAGCTCTCCCCATGATCCAACATGAATGTAGAGACCCAAGACTTTATTCTAAGCTTCAGATCTCTTGCAGAACTTTTCCCATTGTTTGTTTGTTTGTTGGGATTTATTTACAGCTCAACATACGAAATACCCAACTGGTTTACGTGTTAAGACTTGAAAGCAAGTGCAAAATAAAACAGGGGAAATAAATAGTAAGACATTTTTGGCAGTATGGACATCATGGCTCAGCCATTCACACACACTACAAGAGAAGAACATTTCAGGCAAACATCTAAAGCTCGTGGGCAACCTTTAATTGATCACATGCCCGTGGTGGGCAGAGTCAGAGGCAAAAATGGGCAAAGCAATGAATTCAAAACAGGGTAAATCCAGCCACAGTTAAGTCAGAGGTTTCTGAACATCTCTTCATCCTCAATCTAGGCAATCAAGAGGCATTATCACAGTTTAAGGACATGCACCAGTCAGGCAAAAGCACTAAGGAGTGAATGCTGGGGCAGGAGGTCATATACCTTTCAGAAAGGTTGTGGCCTGGGAAGGGTCTCGAGGGCCTTATAGAGAGGCTTGAAAAGCTGCATCTGGCCCCTAGGTCTGAGATCCCCCACACTTAATTTTGAGTTCTATTTCTACCAGCAAGATCTTAAACCCAGCCCTGTAGCACACAGCTAGCCAGTGTAGTTCTAACAAGGGAGCAAAGAACAATGGAGAGAACTAAATATTTTGAATATTTGACACATATCAGATTCAATTTGACCCTGTTTGTGGTGCAGTCTGGAATCTTTATGAAAATATACCTGGGAGAAATACATCCAAAATTCAGTTTCTGAACATCACCCTATTTAGGGACGTCAGCACCATCACTATGAACAAGATGAGGCTAAGAATACAGTGTCAATACCATAGAATCCAACACAGAACTGCAGCATGCAAGATGAATTTCATATCAAAGAAATCAATTATTTATGCAGGACTTTTTCAGATCATTTTGTGCTCCTTAGGAAATTGGACCAGAATGCAAAAGAAGAGAGATGTTGAAGTCAAGGAGACTTAATGCTGCTCTACTAGGAATTTCCGACTTCATAGATATATTTTCCACCCCCCTCCTCTTGCTGGCAAGAGCAATTTTGCTTTGAAATAATTCCCCTTCAGCATCTTCCCCTTTCTTTGGGGAGCCTTCAAGGCAGTTCTGAGAGGTCACTCTTCGCATATTCAGTGCTAGTAAGAGGAAAGAAATTGAACAGCAAAATTTACTAATATTGCAAAGAGCATCGCTAAAATGGGAAAGAGGTTATCTAATAATTCATTCATCAGAGACATCTGCAACTTCCAATCTTGCCCAAACAGAGAAATTCCCTCTGCTTATTTGGCCATATAGTTCTGTAAAAATTGATAGCTTGTGTTAAAGAAGTGGGGGGGGGGGATAGTGATGGAAAGTGCAGAAAGAGACCTTGAACCAAAGACATTCAAGAGAAGCAGAACCTCCCAACAGCATATTGTTGTGTGCATTTTTCAGAGTTGGTCTACAGATCAGGCTCCACAGACTAACCTTGCTTTCCCAGGCTCCTTCTAACCTTGCTTTCCCAGGCTCATGGTGCTCATATTCAGTTAAGAAATGTCCAGAAATTACATCTATGGACATACTGAGAAGCTTGTCAAGTGAGCAAGCAGTGGGTGATTTGCCAAATTATCCTGATGCCTTGAAGATGTTGGTGTGAAAGCAGAGTGAGCTCTTGCCAGTATTGTGGAGGCTGCATTCAATGACAGCCTGATAACGGCTTGCAGGAAATACTCTTTCATGGTGGTCCTAGTTTGAATTAAAGATTTTAATTCTCTTCTGAAGCCAAGCAAGGCATGTAACAAGCCAAGACTCAAATATATGATGTGTTTTACACACTGCCTTGGCTTTTACTCTATTGATTGCATTGACTAACAGACGGGTTTGTTTTTCCTCTAATAAATTGGTTTGTTAATTAAACATATTGATTTGCTTAAGTTTACCAATCGATGTTGGTATTAAATACATGAGTTTCGATGGCAGCTTAATTAGTGCGTGTATGAAATTCATCGATTCATGATTAGAGTATATTGCTTTGTATGTGCCGTGCAAGCCCTGTTTACCCTGAGCAAAGTCTGCTGTGATTAGTGTTTGTTGGCATTTGGAACAGATGAGGTTGCACATAATTCGCGTTCTGTTCCTTGTATGGGATAATACACAGCCATAATTTGCCCGAGGGAATGTTTTGAATTAAGCACGACAGAATTGTATAAAATAAACATTTACATTATACCATATGTAAATTGCTTCATTGCATGCTACCATTAACATGTTTTTTAAAAGCATATTCATGTATCATTCTTTCGGAGCAGATATTCAAGATCATAAAAGCCAGACGGGTTACCCATCAACATATTTTCATCATCCTTTAAGACTACAGTTAAAATAATGAATAGGATGTGAATAGTTGGCTTCAAAGTACAGAATCAGTCTATTTTCATGAGCTGAATGTTTTTCTATGTGATTATGATTCAGCGACATAGATTGGTGAAGATGGAACTTGTCACATTCTCACCTTGCTTGGCCATTGATTGGCATGTTTGAGGCACTGGATCTTTGTGGTTTTGTATATGACAGGGGTAGGGAACCTTAAGTCTTGGAGTCAAATTTAGCCCTCCAGGCTGGTCTGTGTAACATGCAGGTTTCTCCCCAGGCCACACACCCTCTCCCCAGATTCTGCCACTCACTGGCCCTGCTCTGTATACCTCTTGTTTGGATTTGCTTTGCTAGAATGTCTTCTTGAATGCTGAATGCTTGTAGTGGTGGCTGGTTCCTACTGAGACTGCTTTTGTGCAAAGAAGGGAGCTCACCAGTAGCTGGAGACAGAGTCAATGAGGGGCAGAGCCAACTGATTCTAGTTTTGTCCTCATCCTTCTCCCTGCAGTGGAGAATGGCAACACTGAGAATGAAGCAGAATACATTGACATGCAGATGGTAAATAAATAAGAAGGCATGCAGGTGGGAGTTGAGGTTGTTCAGGTGGTGCAGTATTTGCCCTAGACCAGCCTTCCTTCCTTCCTTCCTTCCTTCCTTCCTTCCTTCCTTCCTTCCTTCCTTCCTTTCTTTCCACATGCCACCCTTTATCCGGAGATCACAGGGTGGCTCCTAAGATACAAAAACATATAAAAACATAAAATGAGAACACAAAATACATAACAAAAAAAAAGTAACCATCTGCTCCTGCAAACATATTTAAAAGGGTACAGACTGTTTAACCAGCCAAAGGCCTAGTTATAGAGAAATGTTTTCATCTGAAAAACACTCTAGAAGGGTACCATGGTTAATGGTGAAAGCTGCTGAGAGGTCAATGAGAATGAACAGGGACAAATTTCCTCCATCTCTTTCCCAACAGAGGTCATCATACAGGGTGACCAAAGCAGTTTCTGTGCCAAAATCAGGCCTAAATCCTAAATTCGAGGATCTAGAAAATCAACTGCCTCCAAGAGCACCTGGATCAAGAACCTAGTCCAAGAAGGGGAGATTGGCAACTGGCCAGTAATTACTTCTCAAGCATTTAGTGCTTGGAAGTGGGGTGTGGGGTGCAGGAATCTGTATAAATATGTATTTGTAGAAACCTCTAACTTTGAGTTTAGCCTAGTGTGGAAAGTTAAGAGTCACATCCATTGTGCCACACATTCTTGCCTCACCTCATGCCCAAGAAGTTGGCATGCAGAAACTGGAAGACTGCCCACAAGGGAATGTGACCTTCAGGATGAATAAATGTTTCCCACCCAGCTACACAGAATAATAACACATTCAAAATAAATCAACCAGATTTTGCACTTCTGAGAATGTTGCATCTTCTTACACATATTGAATATGCATTTAGAAATACATGTTGGGGGAAAATATCTATTTAAGTACTTCTTTTTAAGAGATAATTTGCATTTACAAATGTTGAGAGGATCTACATGGCTAAAAACATATTTTGTGAGAAAATATGCACCATGCCTGCAGGAACTCCTGGATTTAGCAGGAAGATAAAATCATGCATTCAGTAGGAGAAACAGTGGAGCATTTGGACTCAATTATTTGAGCTAATGATATTTTCCTTAATGTGCATCAATGACCATTATTTTCTAACTTGTTCTGCACCTTCAGTTCCCTCCATATGACCTTTAGCATGACTTATCTACCCACCCACATTTTAATAGATATCCTTGTTTGTAACTATTCAGTTGCATTACGCTCGTAGGTAAATTCTGGACTTAACTGTGTCAGATCACACAAGAAGGAGGTTTATGTCATTGTTTAACCACAACATTCAAAAAAAGATGAATAAAAATAACCTGTTTTTAAAACAGTATTAAAATGGCATGGACATTTAACAACCAGCAGATTGGGAACCATGAGTGGAGCCTGTCTAGCGTAACCTCGCGAGGATTCAATTTGGTTTGCTGCACCTCATGCAACATGCATATGAAGGTGCAGGAATTTAAAGCCCATAATTGGAAGAATATTTAGAGCAGACTTTCTCAACCTGTGGGTCCCCAGATGTTGTTGAACTACAACACCACCCCTAGCTAGCAAGACCAGAGCTCAGGGATGATGGGAGTTGTAGTCCAACAATATCTGGGGACCCACAGGTTGAGAACTGCTGATTTAGAGGCACTGTCCAGTGGAATGGGAATGTCCCACAGAGAAGCTGCTCCCACCACTGTACCGGGGGAGGCACAGTGCCTCATGGATTATAGGATGAGTCTCATGGGTTGGACCTCCATTTCCAAGCGTGGAGAGAGAGGTCCATCAAGAGAGAGAGAGGGAAGGAGACACAATTCTCCCTCTACCACCTAGGCAATTTCTTTAGCCCTTGCCCTTGCCAGTGTTGGAGCTCTGAATTTGGTAAACCCAAAGTCTTACTGGGAGAGGACCAGTAGAAGACCAGAGGTATGATTTGGTTTGGGATTCTGACTTTGACCAAATCCAGCACACAACCCTATTATAAATATATAAAAGTGGCACGGACTGCTAATAGTCACCCATCCCTAGCTTTTGAACATTTCTCAGATATGGTGACATGTCTTTTAGTGCATGTTAGAACCTTCGGGTTTCACATGTTAGAGCACTGAATCTCTTCTACTGATGTGCTCATGAAAGTACTTGCACCGTAATTACTAGGTTATGAGCAACACACAGGTAAAATGTAATTTATGCCTCTCTCTCTCTTTTCTTTTAAAGTGTCATCATAGTTTTATTGTACCACATTGAAGGCAATCATCATCATATATAAAACCCTAAGAAGTTAATAAACATGCTCATATTTAGGTTGATGGGTTCAACATACACTGTATATTGGTTACGCTTTGTGTGCGGGGGAGAGATTTGTGATTTCACTTGAGGCATCTTTTAGGATCAAATAGGCATTACTCAGGAGAGCAAACATTTCTGCTACTTGATCCCACCATCTGTTTGGGTTCTTTTATTCAACAGCAGCACATTTATCAATAGCAACAAAGTTAATAGAAAGCATTAACTTGAGTTCTATGTCCAAGACATCAAAAAGGCATTTGTTTACCTCCCAGAACTAACTCAACTTTAAATTATGCATGTTGTAAAGTCTTGTTCATTAGAAGCACTAGAGGGTTGGGGGGGGGGAGAGAGAGAGATTGGAATTAGTTACATTTTATTAATGCTGGCTGCCATTTCTGGTTTAAGCTACTATACTGGATTTTTTTTGCAACATATGTCAAAAAACCGATAAGAACCAGAGAAGGTAATGGAGTCTACATCAGGTAGGAATTGTGGATATTTGGGCAATTTGATATTTGCAGATTCCTATACCTGATCTGAATAGCAAAATAAAAATATCACCCCAAGGTGCACAGTAGCCAAAGCTGATCAAGTTGTTTTGCTATTTGAGACGGAAAATCTCAGGAACATTCTTTAAACTCTCTGCCAGGAAAAAAAAACAATAATAAAGTAGATCACTAATTTTTACTGCCCTTTCAGGATACAAAAACTTAGCTGATTGAGACAGCTGCCTCACTCTGCCTTATGGTTGGCCCTGAAGTTCAGAACTTAGCTTTCCAACAGATGTTGTACTTCTGCTAATTTTGCAACAGTTCTGTATGGTTTTCACATATCAAAAGTTCCCAATGAGCATGCTCAGTGGACATGAAATTATGATTGTTGGGGGTGGGATAACAGAAGATGTGAGGCAGGAGTGGAACTGAGTGTCTGGGATCCTGAACAGAAGCACTTCACACTGCAACATTTTGCTATGGGCCCCACTTGTAATGCTCCCACTTCCCCTGTCCATAAAACACACCAAATGTTATGTCAGATTAACCTTAAGAATTAAGCAAATATTGTCATCTTCTTTCAAAAGTAATCTGTAGTTGACCAAAGAGCTTCTTCCCTTGCAGTAAGGGTTTTTTGATGTTAGGTATTTCAGAAATGTCATTGCATTCAAGAATGAAAAATAGGGAAGAGCACTTGGTAGAAAATGAAGATTCATGCCTAAGTTAAATTCAATCCTGAAAAAATATATATAGGGGGGACACATGACTGCGCTTACAATGCAGATGAGCTAGAGTTTAAGAGCTGTCCCAGATCCTCACTTAGATGCAAGTATTCAAGCAAAGATTTGATGGAATGCAGTCAAGCGATGGGCTGCACAATGGACTTGCTTCAATGGTGACCTACTGAAGACAGCTCATTCACCTTCCCCATGTCTTAAAATTATAATACAATTCCAAATGCTAGAGTTTAAAATAACAGAGGATTTCCTTTTCAAAGTTTCTAAGCATGTTTTAATACTCAGAGTTGCATGCAAACTTTTGTGATTTATTGCACAAGGACAATGTGTTTTCTTTTGTGCATGGGGAATAGTTGTATCCTGTCCCTTTATGATGGGATGCTTTAACATTTCCTTGGGAACAGCCTTCTCAACATCCCTGGTATGCAGAGTGCCTTCTCCTGCAGGATACATCTGGTGGCAAGTGGCAAGGGTGTCAGGTGGTTCGCAAGCATTATGAGTTAATGATTAAAGAGCCTTGATCTTTTGTGAATGTTCACTTGGAATGTTCAGAAAGAACTGACCCATTTCAGGTAAACAGTAAGGTGTCTATGCATCACTACAAAGTGTATGTAGGTTGCAGTCAGCTGTGCACTTACTTGGTTAAAAGCATTGGATTAAGCTGCAAAAACCACCTGTGAAGGCAGAAGCACATTTTTTGGGGTTACACCTGGGATGGATGAATTTGCAAGAGTAATGTAGTAGTTAAGATGCTGGAGTAGGGCCTTGGAGACCAGGGTTCAAATCCCAAGGCAGCCATGAAGCTCACTGGGTGACCTAGGCCAGTCCATATTTCTTAGCCCAACCTTAAATGAGAGAGTTGGGACTGTATATGCTGACTTGAACTCCATGGGGGGAAAAGGGAGGATTTTGTTGTTGTTGTCGTTTCTCTCTAATTTTCATTTTTCCAGTCTTGTTCAGTTCACATTTATGTTCACATCAGTTTGTGAGTTTTTTAAGTCTGCATGGAAATCAGACTTGAATGCATATTTCTCCTAATATAGACATTTTTGTATAAAATCTGACCTAATGTGCAGTATTTTCAGTCAGTCAGTTTGGTTTATTGTGTTTAACAAGCAGACATTATACACATAAAATAATAATACTAACAGGAATACTGCTACTAATAATGGTGTACATTTCTGCTCCTCGACCCCTAGTGGATGAATCATTTCCCGTTCCCCACCCAAGTTTTGTTACATGAATCTGTAAAACCTTAACAAGAAATTAAGTTGTTCTAAAGGATATATATATATCTCAATATCGTACAGCAAGAAACAGGTCTTTGCAAGAGATGATCTTCCCTTCTGCGATTTTAGCAACGGGTGGATGTAATTGTTTCTGGGATTGTCATAGAAAGGGCACTCAGGGGGTGCATGAATTATGTCCTTTATTGATAAAGAGTTGCAGCCGCAAACTATCCTTCTTAGGAACTCCTTTATGTTGGCTCGTCCAGTATGGTATCCTCATTCTAACATTTGGTAAATCTACCAGATATCTTGGCAGGGATGGATACAATGGGATAAAAGAAGCATACAATTTATTAGATGATATACAATATTTTACAAGCAGTTCCCAATAATATAATTCACTTTTGTTTGTCATTTTCACTAATATATTCACTTTATGCACACTTTCATCTACTATCTTCATACACACTAAGCAGTATTCAATGTCCTGCCACTCCAAGGATTTCTTCTTGCACAAGTGGGATTTCATCCCATTCTTCATTCTGCACATGCTCCACACCCTCCCCAAACCTGCTCCAGAGGGTTGGGGAAAACCACAGAACAGATTTAGGGAGCACATGGAGGTGAGGAGAGGAGAAGAGTGTTATGTAGCCTAAGGAGTTATTTTAACACTGATGGAAAAAGAAGCAGTGTTACATTTGCGCAAATCTGGAAGAATAACTGTGCTGCAGTTTCATGCATTTTTTGAAGGCGTCAACTACATAGGTTCACAATAAGATGTGAACCAAAATAATTTCTTCCCAATCCCAAATTATACACACAGCAAATAGCAATACATCACATGGGTTACATGCTGATGCAAAAGCTATGAAGGCAAAGGAATGTGCTGCATGAAAGAAAACACAACAAATGGCACAATTAGTAACTGATATTAGCCAAACAGTAAATGATGGCAGACTGCAATTGTAATCTGCAAACAAATGCAATTGTTGCAGTAGGATTAAATCCTCCATGCAGAAGAGCACCAGGCTTTAATAAGGTTAAAAATGGTTTGTTGGTTTGATCTCAGCATAACTCTTTCTCCCTACAGAGGTTTTTGTTTTAAATGACAAATCTATCTGGAAGGACAACAGATGGAATTCCATCTATATTAATCTTTCCTAGAGACTGGGCAATTTTTTTTTTTAAAAAAAATGTACTTCATCTCCATGGCTCTGACTATAATGTTATCTCTCTCTCTCGCTCTCGAAGAAGAAGAAGAAGAAGAAGAAGAAGAAGGATGTTAGAACTGATGCCATTTTTGGCTTTCCCAGCTTGTAGCTTGCACATGTCCTTAGGTAGGGTAAATTTAAATTGACTCTCATACTCCCATGAAATTATCTCTTCTACACCATCCACATAAAAAAATGATCTGTGGGGGATTGAACCTCTTCCCTCCCCCCAGTTCTTCTTATCACAACATTTCTGTCTGGGGGCCTGTCCTGCACCCCATACTTAATAATTAACTAAATAAAAGTCTTGTGTAGGCATTATTTGGAAAACTTTGCCAAGTTTTCCTTTGAAGAGATTTCTTTGAGCTAGGATTTAGTCGCTACACTTAGCAACCATACATGTGGGATGGTGGCGAAGTTAGGTAGGCTCTGGACTCTGGATGGCCAAATCTGTTGAGTTAGATGTTTCTCTGGGTTTCTCATTTTTCACATCTTAAGTTCAGATATTGAGTGATGTATTCCACCTGAAGCTGACTACAAATAAGAAGTCTGTATATGGGACATTGTTGTAGGGGCCATCTAACACTATACTGGGCAGCATTTGGAAACACAGCTCAATAAAGGCCTTTCTTAAGGAAACTGGTGAGTGTTTGGTCAGATAATTAGTTTTAAAATGCTCTGTTCTCAAAATTGGATACCAAGGGTTTGGTGTTTCTAATTAGTTGTAGGTCTCTTCTGGATTCAATTCAGAAGAGCCTGTCCCTTAATGGGCACTTATTCAAGGTCAAAGTGGAGCCCAGTTCTAGAAAATAATAGACTAAAACCTCTTTGACAGGCTACTTGCCAGAGTTGGTTATCACCCAATTCTTTATAACACAGTGCAGGAAAATGTTCAGCAGGCATAGTAGCACTTTTAAAAATATACTTTATCTGAGCTCGGTCCACTACTGCCTTAATTGTTGGCCACCTAGATTATGTACGAAGAAGACCTGCTGAAATCTGATGGTAGAGAGTATAGTTTCAGGGGAAGAAATATTCTGTGCAGTTTCCAAAGCTTTAATGGAGTTCAAATCAGAGCCTCAGATTTCAGCACCATAGATCATTTGAGTAAGCACTTTGCTAGCAGATAACTTTAGGGCAGTTTTAGAACTTTATCAATGCCCCTATTGTTTTCTGTGCTTTGACTTTCACTGACTTTCACTGCTTCTATATGACACTTCCAAGAGAGTGTTTCTCTAAAGAGTATATCCAGGTATCTAAATGAGTGAGTTTGTTCTGTAGCATGCTAATCCAAGCACCATCTATACCTATGACCATGTATGCCAAAAATCACAATCTTGTTCTTAGAGTAATTTATAGATAGGCTTTCCTGTTTACAGCATTTGTTGAACACAGACCCCGTTGGGAAAGAGAGAGGAGTATTAAATCATCTTCATACATCAATATTGAGATCTTTCTGTTCCTAATTACTGGAGAGGGGGAGTTTGCATTGGCTAAATATGGCACCAAATCATTAACATAAAAGATAAAGAAGTGGGAGCCAGAATGCAACCTTGATTCACTCCTCATGACATTTTAAAAGCATCAGTCATACCACCATCTAAACCTACTCTGACCTGCATGTCTGTATTGCTGTATAGTTCTTGGATCAATAGCAAAAGTCTGTAGTCAATGTTAGCAATTTGAAATTTCTCCCACACTCCGTTTCGCTTAATAGAGTCGAATGCAGCTACATAAAGATTATTCTTAATGTTCTTAGTATATTTTGTTATAATATGGTTCAGAGTAAAACATTGATCAATGGTGCCTTCCACTGAACTCCACTTGGTCTTCATGAACAATGTTATTTTGCAACCAGTCGGATAATTTTTGAAGGTGATACAGTGCGTATAGCTTTAAGGATATGTCTAACAAACTAACTGGTCAATAGATTTGTGAATCCATCCTATTCCTTTTCTTATAAAGAAGGAAAATAATACTTTCCATTCAGAGGGCATTTGGCCCCTGTTGTTTATAGTGGTAAATAAACAAGTCGGGATAGGCATCCATAATTCTAAATGGGGTTGTTTTTAATGTTTAGATGGGGTGGGAATTATCTTAATCTGATTATAATTATATATTGTGTTTTATTTTCTATTGGTTTACAGTTTATTTTTAAGGGAGAGGTTCAGGGTTGCCCTGGGAGTGAGCCCTAGCCAATAGGATGGCTGGGCAGGTTCCACCAGGGCGGGGGGGTTGCATTGGGACACCTACAGTAATCTCCGTAATCATGGGCAAGAGGAGGAGTTATGCTAGGACCAGAATATGTCATTACCGAGGAGGCAGGTTTAGGCATTGTTTGATGACTAGGGTCTGGTCCTGACTGGAAGGATACTGGAATCAACAAGGGAAACCCACATGACCTTAAGGTGCTGCCGTGCAGTGCCAAGTCAATCATTCACAAGACCACTGCCATCCCTGATTTGATTGTGGATGGACGAATTGATCTGGAATATGTAACAGAGACTTGGTTGGAAGAGGCAGATGGGCCTGTCCTTGCCACTGCTTGTCCACCAGGTTTCTCTTATGCACAGCAATCCAGGTCATGGAGGGGGGGGTTGCAGTGATTTTTAGGAGGTCAGTAGCTTGCACCAGGCTTCCTATTAGGGACACCCAGTTTTCTGAGTGCATGTTCTGGAAGTTGGGCAATAGGAGCAGTACAGGATATCTATTGGTATACCAACCTCCCCACTGCACCAAGGATTCCCTGCCCGAGCTGCTTCAGGTCGTGGTGGATGTTCTCCTGGAGACACCAAGCTTGGTTGTCCTAGGATATTTTAACATCCATGCTGACATGACCTTACAAGAGGCTTCTTGGAAAAAATGGCCTCCATGGGGCTGTCCCTGAATATGTTTGACCCAACCCATAGCCATGGACATGGCTTAGATCTGGTGTACACTTTTATGGACGTGAGTGGTCTAACATTAAGTGAAAGTGAAAAAAAAGAAGAGCCATGGTCGGATCACTTCCTGGTGCAACTAGACTTCTCCGCAACCCTTCCTTTCTGCAAAAAGGTGGGACTGATTTGGATGGTCTGCCCCACCCCTTAAATCATCCAAATTGTTTCCAGAGAGGGTAGGGGGTGTTTTATCCCATGTTTATGGCCTCCCAGCTGATTCCCTGGTGGCCCACTAGAATGAGGAGTTAACCAGGTCTATTGACTGTCTGGTGGGCAGGTGTGGGGGGCTCCCTGGTCCTGAACGGGGGGGGGGGGTAACCATGCCCCTGAAAGACCAGGTGCACAGCCTGGGAGCCATTTTGGATTCACAGCTGTTCACGGAGGCACAGTTGAATTCTGTGTCCAGGACAGCTGTTTACCAGCTCCATCTGGTACACAAGCTGAGACCCTACCTGCCCACAGACTGTCTTGCCACAGTGCTGCATGCCCTGATTATCTCCCACTATTACAATGTGCTCTACCTGGGGCTACCTCTGAAGGTGACTCAGAAACTACAACTAATCCAGAATGCGGCAACTAGACTGGTGACTGGGAGTGGCCACAAGGACCATATAAAAAAGGTCTTAAAGGATCTTCACTGGTTCCCAGTATGTTTCTGGACACAATTCAAAGTGTTGGCACTGACCTTTAAAGTCCTAAACAGCCTCAGCGTAGTATACCTGAAGGAGCACCTACACCCTCATCACTCAGCCCGGACACTGAGGTCCACCTCCAAGGGTCTTCTGCTGGTTTCCTCACTGCAAGAAGTGAGGTTACAGGGAACTAGGCAGAGGGCCTTCTCGGTAGTGGCACCCTCCTTGTGGAATACCCTACCTTTAGATGTCAAGGAAATAAGCAACTAACTGACTTTTAGAAGACTTCTAAAAGCAGCCCTGTTTAGGGAAGTTTTAAAGGATTGATGCTTTTAATATGTTTTTAGATATGTTGTAAGCTGCCCAGAGTGGCTGGGGAAACCCAGCCACATGAGCAGGGTATAAATAAAATAATAAATAAATAAATATGCTAATCTGTATTTATTTTGTCAATTTATATAAGTGGTGTACTTAATAAGATCAAAATAGTACAGTAAAATCAAGGACTAAAACCATCAAAAATCCAACAGGCATAGAAACTGGGTCATGGATCTGAGAAAGTTTGAGTAAAAAGGAATGTTTTGATGTCTAAAAATGGCATTTGCATAACACACATAGGCAAAACGTCTTACAAAACTGGCGAGATCACACCATTTCTTGTAGCCATCAAGGAAATATCATGGAGCACTACGATGAGCACATCTCCAGCCAATCTCAACAGGCAGACCTCAAAAAAGATATTGTAGAGTTGGGAAAGGTTCAGGAAAGGACAACCAAAATGATCAAGGGGATGCAGAGATTTCCCTGTGAGGAAAGATTGGGACTTCTTCATTTTTTGGTTGTTGTTTTTTTTAAAAAGGGAGTATGGGGGGAATTGAAGACGTTTCTAAAATGTGCATGGCTTGGAAAAAGTGGATAGAGAAAAGTTTCTCTCTTTTGTAACACTTATTGTCATCTGAATGTTGTAGCTGAATGTTGGAAGATACCCGAAAGCTCAAAGGGCATACTTCTTCACGCAGCATAACCAGCTACCACTGGATGGCCACCAAACTAGATGACTTTAAAAGAGGAATGGACAGTTTACGCAGCATAAGGTTACCAATAGCAACTAGCCATAATGGATGTGTTCTACCTCAACTGTCAGAAGCGATATGCTTCTGAATACCAGTTGCTGGAAACTACAGGAGGTTTGTGCTGTTGTGCTCATGTTCTGCTTGCAGGTTTCCCACAGGCATCTCACTGTTCACTGTGAGAACAGGATGCTGAATGAGATAGGTCATTGGCCCAATCTAGCAGACTCTTCCTGTGTGGGGCTTTGGACTTCTGCCCCAAAGTCATGCCCTAGCAGCACTACTGATGCCAAGTGTTCATTTGAACACCACACATAGGGATGCATGAAAAGCCGCACAACCCTGCCATGATGCATGTATTAACCCTGCATGTGAAGCAGCTTTCTGACCAAGAAAGAGGCACCTCCACACAAGAGAGGAACAGGATTCCTGTCCTTGCATAAAGACTCCTTGTGTGCTTAGGGCTATTTTCATGCTAGCTGAATGTGCAATCAGTGTGTGAGTGGGTGGATGTGGAGGGAGATGTCCAGTACATGATGCAACCAAAGGATTAGAACATAGAAAGCTGCCTTGTACCAGATCAAACCATTGGTCCATCTAACTCTATTGTCTACAGCAGGTACAGGAGCCACTTTTAACCCAAACATGCATTCAGGGACACGTTTCTTAACATTTTGCCACATATTTGCATGGTGGCAGTGCTCCTGTTGTGACTCTTGAATCAGGTTGCAACCCTTTAGTGAATGTCCTGATCCCAGGGCCTACCTGGCAGACCATGTTCCAGATTCAGAAGCCAATCCACAAAATGAAATTCCAAGTTCCAAAATCTAATTCGTACGACAAAATTCCAAGTCCTGAAGTCAATCCACAAAATGAAGTTCCAAGTTCCATAAGCTAATCCGTACGATGAAATTCCAAGTCCTGAAGTCAATCCACGCAAGCCAAGTCCAGGGTCAGTTCAAGTAAGCCAAAGATAGTAGTTCAACAGTCAGTCTCCAAGTAGAAACCCATGAAGGTCCAAGGAGAATCCCAAATGAGGTTCCTCAACATGGGCAGCTGAGCAGACACAGTACCTCAGCTCTGCTCTTATACTGTGTCTGCTGATTGCAACATCTAGGCTTGTTGAGGCATGTGACCCTCATCTGCTCTCAGCTTCCCCAGCTAAGGAGTCACATGCCTCCTTCTCAACCTGGCCAGCTAGTGAACTAGGCTGCAGGCCCTGGCCTGCCCCTGCTTCCTAGAGTGCCCTGCCCACTGTTCCCTGCATCTTAGAACCTGCCATGTTCATGGGGACAGGGGCCGCTCTGGCTCTGGTGAGGGGTCCCACTCTTTGGCTTCCTGTGCACTCACCCTCATCATCCTCTGTCACCCCGTGAGTATTGCCTACAACAACCTCTCTTTCCCCATCCTCAGCTTGCTCCTGTGTGACCCACTCCCAGCTGCACCCCTCACCAGGATCCTCTTCTTCCTCCCTGAAATCCTGCCAGTTCATGACAGTGGGTCCTGCCCCACCAGTTGAAGACTAGTGGTTTGTCAGCAGCTCTCTAGGATTTCAGACAGAAGACTCTCCCAGTCCTCCCTAAAGATGGTAGGAATTACATCTGGGCCCATTGTAGAGGCTCTACCACTGACATATGGCCCTCTCTTTCTAGTGGTGCTAGAAACCTCAGAGCATGTTGGGAGAGGGGACCTTCAGCTGAGTCACAGCCAGTGGGCATGCACACACACATGCACGCACGCACACGCACACACACACACACAAACATTTCAGGACCTCAGACAATTAAACTGTTTATTTATCTCAGAGATCTGAGAAGAAAACACTCCAGCAGTGAGCAATTTACAGATATGGGAAGCATCTCTAATTTTTTAGGTAGAAGTTATATTGCTAATTAAGCCAACAGTCTAGAATTTAGGTTGCAGGCAGAGAGGAGGGTGGGAAAAGCCTCTTTTTAAAAAAAAGAAAAGAAAAGAAAAGCAATTGTTGTAACTACACATATTAGCTGCCCGTCAAAACTCTAATTTCAGCATTGTTCTATCCAGAGGTATTAGTTAATCATTCAGTAGGAGTGAAAAAGAAAGAGGCATTTTCAGCTGAGTAAAGATGGCAGGCCCATTTGCTATAATGAGACACTGGCTGACAATAAGAGAATATCTTTTTTGCCCTCGATCTGAAAAGGAAAAAAAAAGAAGCTATAATACTTCAGTGTTATCATTCCTCATCCCCAGCAGGTCATTTGCAAATGATTGTAGGCCAGCTTTCTTTTACTCTTGGAGTTAAGAACTAGACAGTTTTCCACATATGCCAGAAGTAGTTTAGTGCTAAATGCTGCAAGAAGAGTAAGATCACAGTGCCATCCTATGTAGGAAGGGAGAGGGATCTGGTGAGTCTTGTTTTCAAAGTGCCTCACCTGATCTGACCACACCAATGTAAGGATTGTTCAGGGCTGAGCTCCAGAATCCATGCATTGCCGGATTCCCATTCTCATAGATTCACATATGAGGTGGCATAAAGGCTGGCTGCCTGTCTTCTCCCGTTGTTTTTTTTTAAAAAAGTTTTAGCTGCCCATAGGTGCACATAGATGTTAGTGCATGGTGCTTCTGCCACTGGATACATCAGGAATGGGGAACTTCAGGTCCAAGGGCCAAATCTGGCTCCCCAGCACTCTTCATCCAGCCCTCAAAAAAATGCCACAACCCAAGCCACAACACGGGCTCTCTTCGATGCCCTCCTCAGTTGCTTTTACCTGGCTAGAATTTGTCCTTGTTTGTTTGTTTGTTTGTTTGTTTGTTTATATGCCACCTTTCATCAAAAAGTCTCAGGATGGTTCACAAGATACTATGATAATGCCTCTTGTTTCAACTTCCGATTTCCGCGTCGGACAGAAAGGGAGTGCGGAAAGCCTCGTCAGGGTTTTCCGAACAACACAGCGGCTTGGGGGAGCTGCAAAGGCACTGCACCCCCCAAAAAATCTCAAGGGGAATACCCTTGAGGGATGGCTAACTGGCAGCGCGGAAGTGGTCTGGCTGTTTTTTCGGGGGGTTTTCCTTGAAGAGCTCGAAGACGACGGGATTGCAAGCGCAAGAGGAAGGCACTGACCCTATGTTGTGATGCCTCTGACTCTCGCTAGAGAAAGCGGCGAATCTCCAAAAATTTAAGAACGGACCCTTAGTGTGAGAGAAGCATTTTAAATTTACAATTTTGAAGAACACACTAAGTGAATGCTGGATGTTGAAGGATTAAATCAAGGAATCCATCCCAGTAGAGGAGTTAAAATAGCGCAGGATACAAAGTTGCAGGGGTAAAGGAAGGAAGCAGCCTCTAGCCTGACTGCGTGAGTACATAACAAAAGCCCATGGCAGCTTTTGTCGAGGCAAATAGACTTTTGAATTTGTAAAACAAAGTAACAGATTAAGGACTATCCAGAAACTTTGTTGTTCCCTTTCGGTGAGAGAGATAATTAGAAACGTAATAACCACAGAGCTGATTGAAAGAGCAGCTTGAGACGACTAGTAGAAGTTTAATTTAAAAGAAAACCGGGAAAGCTTGGAAGCTGCATTAAAGACAACAAAGTTACAGTAAAGACAAGAATAAGGGAAGATTGGCAGAAACGTCTCTTCTCTTTTAAATAAGGACTGCCTAACAAAACAAAAAGAAGGTTATATTTGACTGCAATGATCTTGGGTACACTTTCGCTCCTTACTGCTGAAAACCCCCCTCTTTCCCGTTTTCTTTTCCGTTGTTTTTTCCTCTCTGGGAAAGATTTACATTTAAGCTTTGGAGCTAGAAAATACCAGAAATAATTGGAATGCGGAAAATATCACCCGATAAATCCTGGGAAAATTTGGAAAATAACTTTAAGTGTTAAAAACAGGGGGTTTTATACCCCAGTAGACTATAATTGGATATTTACAACATTTTGAATTGGACATTCACATTTCTTATGGACTTGAAAATATAAACAGGAAATTGGGAAAGAACCCGGACCAGTGATTTGGTGACAGAGACTGGACCAGTGATCTCTTTTTCTTCAGGGACAGAGACTGAAACAGTGATTTCGTGATAGAGACCAGACCAGTGATTTTGTGACATTGGGATTTAATTGGTTTCCAGGTCCGATTTAGACTGTGGATTAAAGCCTGAATTATTAGCCTTACTAGACCTTGGATTAGGACATGGACTAAGTTATAGAAATTCCTTTACACATGATGGATTAAGCCGGCAAGTGGTGGAAAATTAAAGAAATTAAAAGAAATCGGAACTGAACATTAATTAATTATTTAATTATTTAATTTAAAAAAGGAACTACTGCTCTCTCATCAGAATCTACGTGGACTTTAGAAAACCACTTTAACAGGAATAACTCATAGATAAGTAATAATTAGTAATAATAATTTGAGTCTTGGAGAAATTTACCAAACTATCAGGGGGTGTTAATGTTTTAAGGGACGGTTTGGGAAAACACAAACTATATTGTCATATACTATTAATAATACCCTAGGAGGGGGGGGAATCATTTGAAGAAAAACAAGAGCCTAAGGAAGGTACTAAGGTGTAAAAACAAGACTTTAAGATTACCAAGGTCGAAAGATACTGGGATTATAACTCAAGCTAACTTCTTTGATTTATGGACATTATCTTATCCAACTGGATCTGTAACTGTATATTATAATAGTACATATTTTCTAGCAGACATTGGTGGTACTCGGAGATATTATGGTTGTACTTTAGGATACAGTGGAATTAACTGACTTCAAAGGTAATATTCTGAAAAAAAGGAAATACAATAGAAAGTGATATAAAAGTAATTGTAAGAATATAAAATAAGAAAAACAAAATTGCACGGGTGTAATAAGGTAAATTAAAGGAGAGTGGTTAAGAAATAGAAAAATAAGAATAACAAAAAAAGATTGTGCGCCCCTCAGGGGAGAGACAGAAAATTAACAGACTATTGTGTAAATAATCACAAAATGTCAGGGAAAAATGGGAAAAAAGGTAGGAGGGACCCCTGGAGACAGAAAGGCCTCACGACAGGAGGAAATTAAAGACCTAGACATATTGTGGTTAAAGATCAAAGAGGAATTTAAACAGTGAATTGCATATGGAAAGTAAATTAGGAGAGGTGCAGGAACAGATAGATAAAAAAATTGAAGGAGCGGTGGGAGAACTCACTAATAAAATACAAGACCTATCAGTTAGATCAAAAGTAATAGAGGAATCAAACAAGAAAATTCAAAAAGAAATGAAGGAACATAAAAGGGAGACAGAAAAAAATGAAGGAGGAAATAAGAGATTTGAACAAATCACAAGAACAGATTGAGGATAGCTTAGCTATGACAGAAATGCGTCAGAAACAATTCAATTTAAAATTTAGAGGAGTAGAAGAAGAAATCAATGAGAATATAAAAGAAAAAATGATAAGAGAATTAGCAAAATGGTTGGAAATAAAAGAGGAAGAAGTAGCCTGTACTGTAGAAAGCGCATTTAGAATAAGGGTGAAATCCTAGCAGCTCAAACTAAAAAAAATCTCCTGGTGATTGTTTGATGATTTTCAACTCAATTGAGATGAAAAATATGATATTAAGAACAAGTTACTGAAAAAAATAAATAATTGAAAACAGAACAATTATTATATACAAAGAAATACCAATTAGACTTTTGCGTAAAAGACAAGGATACCGACAAATAGTAAGTGTCTTACAGAGAAACAATATACAATATAAATGGGAGTTCCCCGAAGGAATTACCTTCTATTATAAAGATAAAAAATTCAGATTGACAGATACACAAGAAGCAGAAAAATTTCTGAGAAGATATGAGAAGGAGCTTGGAAAAGGGGAAGAAAGGTACAGAGGAGGAGGGAGATACACAGAAAGGAGGAAGGAAAAGAAGGCAAAAAACACAGAGAAGCAAGAGAGAGAGAGAGAGAGAGAGAGAGAGAAGAGGAAGAAGAGGAAGTGGAAGAGGAAGGAGCAGTAGGTGGAGAAGAAGAGGAGGAGGAAGAAGAAGAGTTAACGGAGAAGAGGTCGACTAGAATATAAATTAAAGTCAAACAATATAATGTCGTTAAAGGTTCTGTCCTGGAATGTAAATGGTTTGAACGAAAAATCTAAAAGGAATAAAATTCAAAAGGTGTTAAAGAATAAAAATCATGATGTGATTTGTTTTCAGGAAACACACGTGGCAAAAAAACACAAACATACTAGCAAATAAAAGGTTGGGGGTAGAGTTTGTTAATTCAGACACTAATAAAAAAAGAGGAGTTGTGATATACATGAAGGAGAAATGGGACCCAATATTAATATGTAAGGACGCTAAAGGAAGAATCTTAGGAGTACAAATCAACCATCAGGGAGAAAAGATTAACGTTATAAATGTCTATGCACCAAATACGAATAAAGCTCAATCCTTTAAAAAATTGGATCAAATGTTAACAGAATTGGAGGATCATAAGATGATTTTACTTGGAGATTTAAATGCCGTGCCAACACCTGAATTAGATAGAAGCGTGAAAAGAAGAAAACTTAAGCAGGGGAAATTACCAAGAACATTTAATAATCTGGTGGAAAATCTAGATTTGATAGACATCTGGAGTCATAAAAATCCAACAACGAAACAATACACATACCTGTCAGAACCACACCAAAGTTGGGCTAGGTTGGATCAAATATGGGTCTCAAGAGAATTAACATTAAGAACACTTAAATGTGAAATCCAACCCAGAACTCTTTCAGATCATAGCTCAGTAACGTTGGAGATAAAAAGCAGATTACAAGGAACATACAGATGGAGAATGAACGATTATCTTTTTGAAAATGAGGAAATAATCGAGAAGGCCAAAAGAACATTAAAATAATATTTTGAGATGAATTTAAATAAAGAGACTAATATAGAGATAGTTTGGGATGTCAGTAAGGCAGTGTTAAGAGGATTTTTAATTAATCAGAACAGCTATAGGAAAAAGTTAAGAGAGCAAAAAAAAGAAGAAATACTCAATCAATTAAGAGATTGTGAAAGAAAACTAGCAATAAATCCAACTGAGGAGCAGGTTAAACAAACTTATAGAATATTACAAACACAATACTCAAATTTGGTAGGCCAAGAAGTGGAATGGAGAATCAAGATATGGAAGCAAAAATTCTTTGAATCAGCAAATAAAACCTGGAAAATTACTAGTGTGGCAATTACGAAAAAACAAAAAACAAAATATGATCAACAAATTAAGAATGGAAGAACAAATTGTGGAAGAACCTAAGAAAATAAAGGAAAATTTCATCAAATTTTATGGAAAATTATACAAAAGAGAAAAAGAAGACAGCACAGAAATAAAGAAATATTTAGAAGAAAATAGACTAAAAGGATTAACAGAAGAAGAAATAACACAATTAAATAATCCTATAAAAATTGAAGAAATCCAGGATGCAATAAAAAGAATGAAATTAGGAAAGGCTCCCGGGCCTGACGGCCTTTCAGCTAAATACTACAAAGTTCTAGAGGAATATTTAGCCCCGGTGCTGTGTGAAGTAGCGAATGACATCTTAAGCGGCGGAAAGACACCAGACTCATGGAAGGAAGCCTATATTACATTAATATCTAAGCCAGACACAGATAAATTAGATATGAAAAACTACAGTCCAATATCATTATTAAATAACGATTATAAATTATTCACGGAAGTAATGGCCAACTGTCTTAAGAAATGTTTAAGAAACCTTATCCATACAGATCAAGTCGGATTCTTACCCAATAGACAATTAAAAGATAACATAAGACATATAATTAACATCATTGAATATCTAGAGTCCAAGAATGAAATACCTGCGGCACTAATTTTTATTGACACCGAAAAGGCCTTTGATAATGTATCTTGGCAATTCCTTGTAAAATGTCTAGAAACAGTAGGAATAGAGGGCGCCTTTCTGGAAGGGATAAAAGCTATTTACTCAAGCCAGAAAGCAAAATTGATTATTAATAATGATTTAACTGATTATTTCAAAATTTCAAAGGGTACAAGACAGGGGTCCCTCTATCACCTCTTTTATTTATAATGATAATAGAAATTATAGCAAATTAGATAAGAACAACTCCAGAAATACGTGGAATTAAAATTGGAAAAAAAGAATACAAACTGAAAGCATGCACTGATGATCTAATGGTATCATTAGAAGATCCACAAAAAAGTGTCCATAAGGTAATAGAATTGTTAGAAGAATTTGGAAAGTTATCAGGTTTTAAGTTAAACAAATCAAAAACTAAAATGATGACGAAGAACATGGAAGAAGTTATGAAAAACCAGTTGGAGGCTAATATTGGAATTAAAGCGGTAAAAAAAAAGGAAAATACCTGGGAATTTGGCTAACTATGAAGAACATAAATTTAATGACGGACAACTATGAAACAAACTATGGAAAGAAATTAAAAAAGATCTAGATATATGGAACAGAATAAAATTATCATGGTCAGGAAGAATGGCCGCAATAAAGATGAATATACTTCCAAAGTTGTTATTTCTATTTCAAAATATTCCGGGGATAAGAGGAAACAAAGTATTTAAAGATTGGCAGAAAATGTTATCTAAATTTATTTGGCAGGGGAAAAGGCCTAGAATTAAATTTAAATTGCTTACAGGTAGAAGAGAAAGAGGAGGTTTTGCGGTACCGAATTTGAAACTGTATTATGAGGCCTCATGCCTCTGTTGGATTAAAGAATGGATTGTAATAAAAAACACTGACCTACTAGATTTAGAAGGTTTTAACACCAGATTTGGTTGGCACACATATTTGTGGCATAATAAGGCAAAAGTACATAAAGAATTCTCCAGCCACATCATTAGAGGACCTCTGCTAGAGGTTTGGGAAAGAAATAAAAATCTTCTTGAAAGGAAAACTCCCTGGTGGTTGTCACCAATAGATATTTTAACAATTAAAAAAACAAATATAGAAGGTAAGAGATGGGCATATGAAGATTTATTGGTGAGAACAGAAAAAGGTTGGCAGATCAAAACGTATGAAGAACTAGGAGATAAATTAACGAGTTGGTTACAATTCCATCAAATTAATACACTGTGGACAGAGGATAAAAAGATCGGGATAAACGGAAAAAAATCAAGATTCCAGATAGAAATACTGGAAGGAAATTCAAAACTCTTATCAAAAATGTATAATCAACTGTTAGAATGGGATACTAAGGACGAGGAAATAAAAGAAGTTATGGTGAAATGGGTGATAGATCTGGGATATAATTTGGAATACGATAGTTGGATTAAGCTCTGGAATAAAGATATGAAGTTCACTGCTTGTGTTGCCTTAAGAGAAAACATGGAAAAAATGATGTACAGATGGTACATCATCCCTGTAAAATTAGGAAAAATCTATAAGAATGGAGATAAAATGTGCTGGAGGTGTAAAAACAAGGAAGGAAGTTTTTACCACATGTGGTAGACTTGTGAAAAAATCAAGAAGTTCTGGGAGCTCATTTATAATGAACTAAAAAAAAATGTTTAAATATACTTTTGTTAAAAAACCTGAAAATTTTCTTCTGGGAATGATTGGCAATGAAATTAAGAAAGAGGACCAGACCTTATTCCAGTATGCAACAACAGCTGCTAGAATTTTAATCGCCCAAAATTGGAAATCAATCAATATCCCAACAGTAAGAGATTGGCAAAGTAAATTATTTGAATATTCAGAATTGGCAAAATTAACAAAACAAAAAAAATCAGAGACCAGAAAGAAACAAAGTTTATTAAAGAATGGAATAAATTCATAACCTATATTGAAGTAGATTTAAAAAACCCAAAGATCACAGTAGGCTTACTATAACCCTTCAACATACAAAGGTTTTAAAGATAAACTGCGGGGGTAAATGTATTACATAACCCAAAACTGAGGTGGAGGGAAGTCAATAACTTACATGTTCGTCTCTGTTTTGTTGTTGTTGTTTTCTTATAATTAAGTTAAGTTGTTTTTATTATTGTTTTTTTCCCATGAAGAATTTATTTTCTGTATACAGTATATGTGTGTATGAAAATTAATAAAGATATTTTTTTAAAAAAAAAAAGATAATGCCTCTTGTTTCCATGGTAAAGGACATTTGTGTGTGCAGAATTCTCTGACTTTTCTTTCCACTAGTCTTTTGTCTTGTATACAAAGGTAAGGATCACATTCACTGTACAGCCTAATTTTGTCTATGGCTTCACTCACCATTTGCAATGTGGCCCGCAGGAGGTCCCTCAAAAAGCATGCATCCCTCCCAGGCATAAAATGCCTTCCTTTTCCCTGTGTATACTTGAAACCAGTCCAGCAAATCTTTCCAGGAGTCATGTATCTTAATGGCATGCCATCTCTCTCAGGTGCAATTCAGCATATAGTTTACATACCTTTTATGTACTCTACATTGTGTACTTTTATGTACTTTACATTCAATTCCCCTTTAGGGTCTTATAGGAAAACTGATAATAAAATAAGTGAAATATTTGTGTGTCCAGACCCAGAGACCCCACCCCTAAATAAATTCACACTTGACTGAATTTTTTGGCAGAATTTAGGCCACAACTATATTGATTACAGCAAGTGAGTGGTTGCATAGGCTATGGTTCGACTAGCTCCCTGCACGCTTGCAGGTAGTGCTGACCCAGGATTCCAGTATAGGTCAGCCAAGGGTGAACACCTGGAAAGGCAGAAAGCTGGGAACAGACTATGTCCGCCACCCAGATGTCCCCCTGGACTCAGGGGTTGACCAAACCATTTGAGTCCCTGGATTCCTTTAACGGAATACCCTTCACTTAGGGATGGCAAGAGTGTTTTCCCATCCCTATCACCTGAACCAGTGCCTATCCGCAACCTTACAAGTGGTGACAATTTGCTATGCAGCAGGTGAAACCCAAATGGCAACAGCCAATCAGCCAAGTGGGGAAAATTCCTGCCGTGCCCGTGTCCCAACGACAGATGACACACGACGGCATAGCAAGGTCAAGCACAAAAGCCCTAAAAGTAGGGAGAGATGGGCAGGTGTTCCAAAAGAGGAAGCTCTGGTCATGTGCATGGGTATATGAAGGTCCCTCAATCCATTTTTACTGCACCCCATTGGCCAGATTGAACCCAACACCGAGGGACCTACCAAATGGGTGTCGTGGCTGGCCAATCATACCCATCCACAACACAGGAGGTTGGTCTCCAGGTCTCACCGCAACATGTGCCCTCTTTTAGGGAGGACAGGATATGTGAAACGCAAAATGAAATCAGCCCTGAAAGCGATGTCTGACAGTGTGTGATGCATTAGCATTCACCATTGTTATTTGCTGTTCCTTAAGACAGGGACAGGCACTGTTGGACTACAAATCCCAGCAGCCCCAGCCAATAACATGCTCAGAGCCTCCAAGTGTCCCTATTTTCCTGAGACAGTCCCAGATTTACAGAAGCCACCCTGGTTTTTTATTTGATCCCAGAATGTCTTGCTTTTCCTTAGGACGTCCCTATTTTCACCAGACAAATGGTGACGGGTATGGTGTTATGTGACCCTCAAGCCAAGGAGATAAGTAACTATACAACCTTTAGAAGACATCTGAAGGCAGCCCTGTATAAGGAAGGTATTTAAAAAATGTGTGATGTTTTATTATGCTTTTATATATGTTGAAAGCTGCCCAGAGTGGCTGAGGCAAGCCAGTCAGATAGGCGGGGTATAAATAGTAAAATTATTATTATGGAATAGGGCATCCCTATTTGGACTGGAGAAATGTTGGAGGGTATGCATGCTGTGCGCGGATGGGGGAGCTACAATGAGGCAGAGTGAGGCAGCTGGCTCGTGCGGTGTATGCTGAGGTGCTGGGGGGGGGAGTGAACAGAGCTGTGAGTTCCACAATCCTGACCAGTACCCCCAGTGATATAGCCTGCTGTCCTTGGGTGCAGTGGAAGTGAGATTTATCTGCCAGTCCAGCTGGCTTCTGCATGGGCCGGGGGAGGGCATCATCTTGCACTTCACCTCAGGCAGCAGTCTTGAGCCAGCCCTGGTGTGGGTATGGGTGTAAACTCATTCCATTTGTACCTCTCCTGACTTGTTTCTACAGCACATGACCCATCCCTAACCTAATTCAGAGTGGGATAGCGTGGAACGAGCCTGTAACCCACAGGCAAGGATAGTTCTATTACACTACATCAAACCCTAAGGTGGAAAGAGATCCATTGTTTCCTTCCAGACCGATTTCTGTAGCTGTTTTTTAAAAATAGAAAAAGAAAAATAGAAGTGAAGAAAGAAATAGCATAGCCTCTTTTGCCAAGCACAGGAGAAATGGGTTTTTATTTTATTTTTAAAGCTACATTTTCACGAAATAGGAAAAAAGAATACTCCAGTCCTCTGTGCCCCTCTCCAAGAGGCCCTAAGGACTAACGCGGAAAGCTTCTAATAAGCACTAAATAAAACCATCGGCGAGACTTCCCCTTGCTTCTTTGTCCTTGCACACCTGGACTTTCAAACTGCTTTGAAATCAGTCTTTCAGCAGGGCTGCTGTGAAAACGGGTCTAAGAACAGGGATGAGGAAGATTTGAAGTACTTTCCAGAAAGAAAGCTGCTGGGTTTTCAAAGGTTATTGGCCTGTCATAAAAGGGTCTTTAGTCTAAGGGGGAAGGGGAGGAAATGAAGGGGTTTTCTTTCCTTCTTTTTTATCAGAGAGAAATGTACGAAAACTTCAGCATTTCCTTTTTATGATATTTGAGCCTTTTTCTTGGTTACTCTTCTTTAGTAATGTTTTTCTTTAATAAACAGCTGATGGATGTTCCTTTGAATTTTTATCTACTTATTTGATGTTAGTATCTATGGGGAGTGTTTCTTTACACTTAAAATAGAAATTTATTGAACTGGAAATTGATGTACGGGGTATATTGGACTCTGCAGTGTCTTTACAGGAAGGAACTGACGAGTTCAGATAGATGCTGTCAATGTGATACTGATAATGCCAGTTTGAGGCATATGATGTGTGTGTCCAGGGGTGTCTTTGTATCAACCTAGTTTTGGAGAAATCCTTGATATGTGCAAATGTTAAAATATAAATTATATTTCTGATACGTGGGCCACCTGGAATGTACGCTCAGAATTATGATCAAATTGAAAGTGATTAGGAAATGCTTGCATTTTCAGGAATTTTGTGTCCTAAGTGGAGCTTACAAATATATAGGAAGTCCCTATATAAGGTTGGAAGTCCTTGAAAAGGGTTAGATAGTAATAAGGTAGGATTTAGGTGTCTCAGGGTTTCTTATTCTAGTAGCTGATGTGATCATGATTAACTGACATTATGATTGGTCAGTCTTGCTTGGCTCATATGATGCAGTGCCATTCTGTACACATTCCTTCCTTCCCTGAAATGAAATCAGAGGTCATTGTCTCTTCCAGGTCCAGTTCAAGAAAAGTATAAAGGGGAAATGCAAATTGCATCTAAATGCAGTATCCTATTTAAAAAAGGGAAGGGAGAATGAAAATCAGAAGTGTTATTTATTTCCACAACAAAATTTTAAAAATTTTACAGCCAGTTCAGATGATGAACTAAGTTCAAAGCATGCACCCATATAGCTTACATAGGAAGCTGCCTTAATTTATTTCAGACTACTGGTCCATCAAGACTGGTATTGTCTAAGCTAAATGGCAGTGATTCTGCAGAGATTCAGGCAAGGGACATTTCCAGCCCTACTTGGAGCTGCTGTAGATTGAATTTGGAACCTTCCACATGAAAGGCAGATGCTCTATGACTGAGCTACAGCACCCCACCATCAAGCCTCACTGTTCTCTTCTAAGAAGAGAAGCATTCTATATGTCCTCAGAGGTTCCCCATAGCATGGGCATTATTTTCCTATGTTGGTGCAAGTTTTCTTCCATAACAACTGTCCATGATTAAATCAATTGCAGTGAGATGAACAGGAGATGGATCAGTGGAGCACAAAATACCCTTTTTATAGTGAAACTCCTGAGTTGCAACAAGAACATTTAATTTTGGACTACGGGTGCGGATATCATTTGCCAATCTGGACTGAGCATCCATCTAAAATCTTTCAGATATCTCTAGTTCAAAAAAAAGGCCCTGCAAGAATTCTCTCCAGTGATTCAAAACAGATTTCCCCTCCCCTTTTCATACAGCAGAGATAATCAGGCCGAATTTAGTGACTCTGTAGCATTAAGTACCTTCTCTGCAGTCTCAGCCAGAAGTTCATTCCACTCTGCCTGTCAAGCAATCATGGACAGAAGCATGAAAGCTAAATTCTTGTGATCACAGTTGGAAAAGTCTGTAACCTTGAACTAGCTGTTCCCTGATGAACATCAGATGTGTTAAAATTATATTGAATCTGGTGCAAAGTGATGAATATGAACAGAGAATTGCCTTTGTTCTTTGGACAGCTTGTAATCAAGACCTCTGCTTCTTCCACCACTCTGTCCCTTTGCCAAAACTTCAAAATGCTGTAAAAATCAAATAGTCATACTAGAAACAGATTGGGTATACTGATGTTGCAATACTAAGTACAGTTCCTAGAAGGTCCTATTTAATTCAGCAGGACTTATTTCTATAGAAACATGGTTAGGAATGAATTGATCAAAGAATGGGGGGAAATTCAATTTTGTTTGCATTTCAGTGAGAAACTACCTAATTTGTACTTCTTCAACTTTTATATTATGTTCTCCCCCCCCAGATGCAGTTCTCTAACCAAGAAATATGTAAAAAAATGCATGTATTAGAGGAAAGTGTTACATAAGAATGCATACGGTAGTGAAAAATAACATACAAAACTGTATTTCATTAGGGCATTGTATGTGTGTAAATTAGTCAAAACTCCATGCATGAAGTGCATGAAGCCCTTTCTCTGGTGGTAGTACTCTAATTTTAGAGCACCCTCCCTAGTAGTGGTGACTGGTGGAGAAGCAAACTGACCAGCAGTGGCATCTCCTGCACTGGTTGTGAGTAGTAAGCTCCCCCTTTCGGGGGGGCTGCTTTGAGGGCAGGAATCCAGGTCCTCGCAGTGACCCAGTAGTGGGTGTAAGAATGTAGCCCACATCTGCAGGATCCCTGGCCACGTCATGCCCTCCGGTCAGTCAACAGAGTTTGCCTGGGGGCATGGCTACAACAGTTAAATCATGGCATGGATGGGGAGGCAGCCTCCTTTGCCTCCAATTCAGGATCTCCCAGCCCACCCACCCTCTTTTCTTGCGTGGTTTGACTATGGCCTTCCTATAACTTATGTCGGTTGCCTGGTTGTAAGGGCCGGGTAGGAATTTTTCCACTTTGCAAAATTGGCACTAGCCATTTGGTTTTCGCCTACCTAGTAGCAATCATCACAACTTTGCAAGGTAAGCCTTATGGGAGGGGAGGTTGCCTCTGCCTGCCCCTCCACATTAAGGGTATCCCGTTAAAGGGATCCAGGGGTGTGGTTCCTGTCCAAAGCCTGGGCATGGGCAAGGGCCGTGCCACGACCCCAACAGTGACCCCGGGGGTGCTCAATTGATGTACATCATAGGGCTCCCCCTTCTGGTGGTTGACCCTTAAGAGACATCCTGCAGTCGGGCAGGAGTCAGGATATCAAACTGCTCACATCTGTAACCAATAAAGTTGTGGCCTCATTTATCCAATTAACCCAATATACTTGTGTTTGTGTATTTATTTTGGAGGGAGCTAGGGGGTCCTGGGCTTCCCCATGCAAAGGAAGAAAGCAGGTGGGAACTTACTGAAGACTGAGGTTGGTGAGGAACTGCTCCATTCACCCTGATGAACCATCCTCTACTGCTCCCCCAAGAGACTTGTGGAATTACAACCATAACCTTCCTAGCGCAAGCTTAAGAATTTATTATTTCCCAAGCAGTATGAGAGTGACATTCGTTTCCACTTTGCTTTTTGGTTTCAGCTGCATTTATTTATTTTAGCCTGTGTTGTTTTATTGTTAAGAACGTCCATCTGTCTTGATGGACAATGGGGTGCACCTTTTGGGGTGAAGTCAAATCAATACATTAACAGCACCGGAGTGACCTCCTCTAGGCTTGCCTGGCCAGTGTGTATGGAGGTCCTGGGGTGCCAAGATGACAAGACACAAACCCTCCAGCCTCACTGATATGGTCCAAAGAAAAGCAGAGCAATACGTTTGGCAGCAGCTTGGCTGCAGGAGTTGTCATAAGGAGTTGTACATGCACCATCCAACCATTTTAGGGACTCCGGTCTGGATTTGTGTAGGGTTTACTCCATAGCTTTCTCTTTTCCTGTAGATATCCACAAGGTGGTGGAAGTTTAGGATCAGAGTGTTCCTCCTCCTAGATGGGCTACATTTGCAGATTGACATGCCCCAGCTGTCCTTCACTTCCCTCTACAGCAGAACCCACCTTCTTGGAATGTTTTATAAATGGATTATTATTGTATTTTATTGTTATCATCATTTTACACCACATAAAGGGTAGCATAAATAGATAGTTATAGCTAGATATATGGAAGAAACAACAAATTAGTTGTGTGTTTCCTTGTATCCGCAACAATGAATTTATGACAGAGGTGAGATTTCAATGTAGTTACCACATTCCAACTTCAACCCACACTGCTAATTTAACTTTTACATGCTCTTCTTGCTATTAAGCTTGATTCATAAAGGCTGCCTTTCCCAAGCTAGCACCCTCCAGATGTCTTGAATTATGACTCTCATCACCCCTACCAACATGGCCAATGGCTGGGCATGATAGAAATTGTAGTTCAAAACATCTGGATGTGCCAGGTTGGGGAGGGTTGCATGAATGGATGACACCAAGATCCCTCACTTCAGCTAAATGTACAGGATGGTCGACTGAGAATAGACCATAATATGTGGGCATGTATGAATATTCTTAAGGATTGTATGAAATGTATGTTTGTATATTTGTATATTTGTAATATGCATGTATTAATGTTGAATTATTTTAATAATAAAAATTATTTTAAAAAGAGAGAGAGAATAGACCATAATGGTTGTTTCCAAAGAAAGTTATCAGAGTAGACATATTGGAATTAAAGGACACAAGTTAGACTGCAATCTACCACTACCCCATTACACCAGATGTGGTGGTGGTGGGGAGTGGATTGGGTGCCGGCATTCTTTTGTGGGCTTCTGCTGACTCATAAAGTCTTCCATCAATTCAGCCTTCTATCTTTTCCCAATTGCACAGGCTGCTCTAAGGACCAGGATTGATCAGGTTCAGGGTCCACTCCCAAGCCACTCCCACAGCTCATAGTTGGCGTTGAGCTGAATCCAGATCCACACATTGCACCAGGCTGGAGCTGTTGCAGAGGTTGGACCTGATCTGGCTGCCCCCACCTTCTGCTGCTGCTGTGGTGAGAAGCCATGTTGTGGTTGTGGCATTAGAACTGCCACTCCACAGAGCCTCCACGACAGCAACAGGAGATGTGGATTACTCTGTCATTTATGTCTGTTGGGTCTACTCTGAGTATGACTAACATTAGATACAACCCAAAGATTGAACTCCTGCAACATTTAACTGCAAACATGTTGCATGGAACTCAATGGGGTCTGTTTCTGTCTAGACTCACATTTTCAGTTTTATATTAGGTGCACTGGTGGAGGAACAGGACTGCAGAGGGAGCGGACCACCCCGGCACCACTATTTTGGTAGAGTGCCATCGCGACGCCCCCGTTATGTGATGCAGTGCACAGACGGCATGCTACACCCCCAGAACACGCGCCACACTCCCAGGTGTGCCAGCCATGCCCCCGCCTCCTCTCCGCCCCTGGTAGCAGAGCATGCAGCTTCGCCACTGATTAGGTACGACTCATCTCCTGAATTACAGTAGCCCACATCAGTAAGGCAAGTATCTTCACTGCAATGCACATTCCCCACCCTGATTTCTGAAGAATGACATTGATTTGCTATGCAGTTCTTCAATATTCCTTGAAAATTCTTACCCCACAAAAAACACACAAAAAAAACCTAACATGGAACTCAGCCTATGTGCCCCTAATGAAATGTCCACACCTACATCAAAATTGGAAGCATTTTTCATAGCAAAAGGCATCAGTGAACAACTGGCAAAATAAAAAAATAAAAATTAAAAAAAAATTAAAGAGCTTTTGCTTTGAAAGCAAAAGGGGGAGGAAACTGTTTAATCATTCCAGAACTCCAGATGGCACTCTAAAGTCTTCTATGCAAAAAACCCCGATTCTGGCTTCTTTCTTTTTTTTATAAAGAAACCTAGTTTATTCTTGTCTTTAAGATAGCCTTTAAAGCTGTTGGAAGAGCAAAAAAACTTTCCTGACAGGCATAAGATATATATGAAAAAAGAGCAGGAATGAAAGTGTAGAGTTCAGAAAGTTCAGATTAATTCTCAGACTGAGGCTTTCTGAGACTGCTCTAAGCATCGGTCACATTTAAAGTGCTGCATTTGGTTGTCATTGACTTGTCATTGATTTCTTACTGATTTCTTTCATTAATTTCACAGCCTTGGATTTTTCTTCCACATTATACAGAGATGATCTCAACACACACAGGATTCTTGCCTTCAAAGAAAGCATGGAAGCCTTTTCTCATGCTTCCTCTAAACAATGTGATGCCAAAAGTTTGCCTTAATGAAAATACAGTATTAAAAGAAGTTATTTGACAGTACAGACATCAGAGATGAGCCTTTTAAATTCATGACTTTGATATATGTTATTTTGTTCATTAAAGACAGGGCTGCTGTTCTGTCTTTGAAAAGTGGCATAATTGCCCTACCCCATGCAGGGGTGGAGAGTGACATTTCCCCTGTGAGCGTGCGTATCAGTGTGTGACTGATTTATTTTACCTGTTTATCAAATTTATGCCCACCCTTCTTCCAAAGGAACTCACACAAACAGACAGACAGACAGACAGACAGACAAACAAACAAACAAACAAAGTATATTTAAAACATCTTAAGATGCACAAGACTCTGCTGCTGTTTAGAAGTGACCTTTGGCCAGTCACTGTCGTTCTCAGCTTGACCTACCCTGCAGGACTGCTGTTAGGCTAAAATGTGGTCGAGTGGTGGCAGCAGAGGAAGAAACACGCCTGTCACTTTGAACTTTTTAAAGGAAGAGCTAGAGATAAATAAATGTGTATGTGATAAAAGTGGATTCTTGTGTTTTTTGTTTTGTTTTTTGTTTTAAATCTTTCTCACACTCACACATGTGTTATATTGTCACCCACAATCGGGGTCACCAGCACACTTCTAGTCTGGGAAGGAACAGGAGACTTGCTCTCCTTCAGGGCCTCCAAACCTAGCAAGAGGATAACAAAAATGAATGTCACCCTAAACACCCCCACCCCCTTTTGAGGCCTTCTTTCCCCACACAACCTTCTATAGCTAGGTACATAATTGCATGCACAGTCCTCAGCCAGACCCTCTTTCCTTTCATAGTGTGACATTTGTTGCTCACTCCTCCGGAGGGCTGGGGCGAATCTATAAATCGTATTTTTCGCCCTATAGGGTGCACCGGCCCATAGGGCGCACCTAGTTTTTTTTGGGGGGGGGAATAAAGGGGGGAAAATTATTTTTCCCCCAGGCGCGGGGCTGGGGCGGGGGAAGCCCGAGCTTCCCCTGACCCCAGCCCCCAGAACAGGCTGCTATCCGCAAGCCTGGGGAGCCCGGCCGGAACTCCCGCTGGGCTCCCCAGGCTTGCGGATAGCTTCCTGAAGCCTGGAGAGTGAGAGGGGTCCGTGCGCACCGATCCCTCTCACTCTCCAGGCTTCAGCGAAAGCCTGCATTTGCCCCATAGGACGCACACACATTTCCCCTTCATTTTTGGAGGGGGGAAAGTGTGTCCTATAGGGCAAAAAATACAGTATTTTTAGATGCCCCACAATTGGCTTGTTTTTCCTTTTTGCCTACTTGGTTGTTTTGCATTTGGCTAATCAGATGTTCATTGGGATCCAGTGCTTTCATTTTGAGTAGTTGTCACAATTATTTGAGGGAAAGACTCAGAAAGTGCAGGCTGGAAGGTAAATTACTTAACATATCCCCAGTGACATATTTTTAGGTGAGGGATACTTAAGAAACCAACTTAACATTGCTCTCCAACTCCTGAGGTTGCTGTGATGGACACAGGCTAGCAGAATGATGTGGTGTGGACTCAACTTGCGTTAATCACAAAATTCAGAGAAATTTGGCCACAGTGACAATGTAACACACTCTACGTGGGGCTGCCTTTGAAAAGTGCTCAGAATCTTCAACCGGCTCTAATAGTTGCAGCCTAAATGCTGACTAGGGCTGGTTATAGGAAACATATGACTCCCTCGTTAAAACAGCTCCACTGGCTTCCAGTCTGTTTCCAGGCACAGTTCAGTTCTGGTTATGACCTTTAAAGCCCTATATGTCATAGGTCCAAGCTATCTGAAAGACCATATTTACTTATTACTTATTTGATTTATATCCAGTCCTTTATCCAAAGATCCCACAGTGGTGTATGACATTAAAAACATAATATAACAACAACACAATCACAGGAAAAATAATGGTAACAGTCCCCCCACTTAAGGCAATAGATTTTTTAATGGCCAAAGGCCTGGGTAAAAAGGAATATTTTCATAATGATGGCGCCAGGTGAGCCTCTTTGGGGAGCGCATTCCACAAATTGGGAACCACCACAGAAAAGGTCCATTATCACATTGTCACCCTCTGAATCTCGGGGGGGGGGCACAAAGAACAGCTTTGGATGACAAGTACAGGGTGTGGGTCAGTTCATATGAAGAGAGGTGGTCCTGAAGGTATTGAGCTACTGAGCCATGTAATTATTTATAGGTCAGTACCAGCACTTTGAATTGGGCTGGGAAACTAATTGGCAGCCATTGCAGTTGAACCAGGGTCAATGTTATATGCTCAACTTATCTTGCCCTAGTGTGCAACCTGGCTGTCAAATTTTGCATCAGCTGAATTTTCTGAACTGTCTTCAGAGGCAGCACCACATTGTGGGGTATTCCCTCATATGAACCTGCCTGGATTTTGTGATCTTGGTGGGAGGCCGTTCTCTCAGTCCTGCCACCCTCACAGACATGCTTGGCAGGGACACAGGAGAGGGCTGTCTTAGTGGCTGCTCCCAGACTTTGGAACTTCCTCCCTGAAGAAGGCAGAGTGGCTCCCTCCTTGCTGCCCTTCTGCCAGCAAGTGAAGACTTTTTTTGTACCAACAGGCTTTGGAGAACTGATGGCTTTTAAGGAGGAGGCTGGTGCCATGTTGTTGTTTTGTGATTGTCTGTATATTTTACATAGATTGTATCCAGTGGTTTTTTTTCTGGGGGGACACAGGGGTACGCATACCCCTAAACACTTTGTGAATCTAAGTTTGGCCTCACTGAGGGGCAGTTTTTCAATATGAGTAGGAAAATGAGAGTACCCCAAACATTTTTTTAAAAAAAGAAAAAAAGCACTGATTGTATCTCTATAGTTTTAATTCTATTAATGTTTAATTGCTTTTAATGATTGTTGTTTCTATGTTCTGACCCTTCCTATTGTATGTGTAAGCTACTTTAAGCCCCTGCCAGGGAAAATGTTGGGGTATAAAGAAATATATAATTTTAAAAAATTGTTTTTTTGTTTTGCTTTGTTTGCATATTGTTTGGTAAAGTGCTGATTGGATAGGTTTGCCTTCTCCTCCATCCCTAAATATATTCTACATTTGTTTATTTGGAAGTACATATGAGTGAATACAAGTGACAAGTGGACAAGTGAATACCAGGGACGCGGGTGGCGCTGTGGGTAAAACCTCAGCACCTAGGACTTGCCGATCGCATGGTTGGTGGTTCGAATCCCCACGGCGGGGTGAGCTCCTGTCGTTTGGTCCCAGCTCCTGCCCACCTAGCAGTTCGAAAGCACCCTTAAGTGCAAGTAGATAAATAGGTACCGCTTTATAGCAGGAAGGTAAACAGCGTTTCCGTGTGCTGCTCTGGTGCCGGTTCGCCAGAGCAGCTTTGTCACGCTGGCCACGTGACCCGGAAGTGTCTGCGGACAGCGCTGGCTCCCGGCCTCTAGAGTGAGATGAGTGCACAACCCTAGAGTCTGTCAAGACTGGCCCGTACGGGCAGGGGTACCTTTACCTTTACCTTTTATGAGTGAATACCGAATCAGCATGTTTGTTTTAAGCAGAAGCTTTCAGCTTTGGTGGAAAGCAAAGTCTTCATGGCTTTAATCAGGTACATGAGTTTTTCCAGAACTGCAACAATTATTATTTACAACTCTATTATCTGATAAATGGTTCTGCACTTTACTGAACCCAAACCAAAAGAGATGTGAAGATAAAGACAAACTTGCTGAAAATCAAAACCTACTCATCCAAGCTAGAAACACATGAAAAACAAGTTCCGTTTACCTGATAAATCTTCTAATAGACTGGTGTAATAATTAATCAACATTAATTGGAAGGGGAGAGAACAGAACAACTGAATCAAAGTCCCATGGCTCATTAAAGGAAAATCCCTGAGGAGTTGTAAAGAAAAATACAGCTTTATCTGGGAAACTTGCTTTCAGAAAAGAAAGTGAGCTTAAACCCCTAGAAGACTTCAGAGCAAGGAAGCTGAGAAGGCTGGTTTGACACATTTGAAGTCAAACATATGCATAATTTTATCATTTATTTCTGGAACCCATGGGTACCAGTGTCCCCACCAGTGCCTTCAGAAGGTCTCAGTGAATAACATGCATTGAAAATCCACACAGCTGTTCTTGCTCACTGCCATCATGCACTGTCTTAGCCTCTCCTACAATGACTACACAACCTTAAACATACATGTTGTGCACCACCCCAATCTGCCAAAGTTGCGAGATTCCAGGGGTTCCAGGCACTTATCCCAGGTTTATGTTTCCTTTGGGAATGCAGTCCTCAATACCATGCAGCCCTTACGATGGGATACAATGCCCTCCAATGGGGCTTGACAAGACCTTTTGGCAGGGGCACAGTGTAGGGGGTGCCAGGGGGGCTGTGGCCTCAGGTGCAAAATTTTTGCAGGTGCCCCTGGTGTGGCCCTGCCCGGTACTCCTCCTTGTGTTTGATCTGGAAGCTACAGTTAGTGAGAAATACTTCAGCATGACTGCTGACAGGAGTGAGACCCTGACAGTATATAACACCTCTGCTCAGAGACCTGCACAGGATGCAATTTGCTAATGGGCCAAGTTCAAGGTGTTACTAGAGCAGAGTTGCACCTTATGTGGGAATTAGGTTCTAAAATCAGTGCATAGGGTGAAATTCATGTATAGTCAAAATTACACTTCCCTTCCAAATGGCCTATAAGTGGGGAGGTGACCCTGTGCTCAAATGAATCTTCTGACTGGCTGTGTGACGTGTTTCTGTGGTAGCTATGACTCCATCTATTCCTCCCACAGTCCATGTGCCTTTCTTAGGCCAGCAAACAGGAACTGGGTGAATCAGTGTAGCAAAGACAGGGGATTTCCCATCTTCCCCTCTAGCTGGTGTGGCTGGAGATGGTAGGTGCTGGATGGCAAAGGTGAGAAGCTTGACAGAAAGAACGACTCTGTTTCTCCACGGCATCCCCTATCCCCTCCATGGGCAAACCTAAAGAGCTCCCCTCTGACTGGAGGAAATAGCTTTTCCCTAGGGGAAGAATCTGGTAAAGAAACAAGGGAGGAGGAGGCAAGCAGGCAGGGAAAGAGAAAGATGAAGGCAGGCAGGGTAAGAAAAAAGGGCTGGAATATTTCCTGTGGGTGGTAGACAGGAGGAACAAGAACAAAAGCATCCCTCATCATTGTTTCAGGAGCTGCTTTGGCAGAAATTCTGCTACGGCACACTTCTATCCCCCAAGCGCATATAGTTGACCAGTGCTTTTCTTCTAGGAAAAAAGAAAAAGAAAAATGCCAGTATTGTGTACCCTTGAGTACCCCCAGAAAAACAAAGCATTGCTTGCAAGTTAAAACCACACCTGACACCTTGGCACTAGTTTACATGCAGGAGCATCTTAACTGTTTATGTCATATACTTGACCACTTCGATCTGTGCAAATGGCACTTTTATAGGTGCCACATAATACTCATTCCAGATTTGAATGTGAAGACCCCCAAATACGCTCCAAAATAAATCACACAGGACACTGAATATTTGTTTAAGATTTTTGGCATTAATTTGGCCACAACATTATTGATTACAGCATGTGAGTGGTTGCTTAGGCATTGGTTCGGACTACCTGAACCTGTACCGGCAGGAGCAGGACTGACAACTGGAACCTCCAGAGGTCAGTAAGGGAGAACATACTGGGGGAGCACAGAGGTGGATTTCCGCCTCTTAGTTCACCCCAGATGCTCCCAGGAACTCTGGCATGGCCCCACCCCTGAGAGGGGATCGGACAGAGCAAATGGAGCCCCTGGATTCCTTTAACGGAATTCCCTAGCAGCAGCAACAAAAATGAGAGCAGGCACAGCCAATCCATAAGCCCCTCCACAAAACATCAAACCAATGCCTAACTGCCAACCTTACAAAGTTGTGATGATTTACTATATGGTAGGCAAAAACCAAATGGCACCAGCCAATCAGCCAAGTGGCAAAATTCATACCAGGATCCTGCTCCAAAAACAGATGACTCCTAGACAGGCATAGCAAGGTCAAAAACACAATCTTAAATTAGAGGAAGGGAGGGTGGGAGATCTGCTGCACAATGCGAAAGAGAAATTACTTCACCTCGTGTAGACCCTTAAACAGCCCCTTAGTTGCCAATCAATCCCCAACCAACAGAAAATTTCCCCCAGCAACAAAGGGGCAACCAATGAGGTGCTGAGTGTTAAGTTGTGAGTGAACATATCAGACGACACAGCGATTCTTCAAACAGCTCCTGTTTATTCACAGGCCAGAAAAAGAACTGAACTGAAGGGTTCAGTCAGCCTGCTTATATAGAGCTCCAGTACAACGTTACTGTAACAACTTTCTAAAACTATCCAATCACTGAACGTCACTTTCGATCCCTTATTTGCATAACTATCTACAGTATACCCCTGCTGGCCCAGGGTGAGAACTTCAGTACATAACACTGAGGCCATCCAAACGGGTCCACCCCAGCAACAAGAAGGCAGTTGGGTGATCTCACTGCAACACATGGCTCTCCGTGATTTGGAGGACACGATTTGTAAGAAACTGACATTTTCGTGCAGCAGTACCCATGCTTTGAAACTCCCTGCCTGTTGACATCAGGCAGGTGCCTTCACTGTATTCTTTTTGTTCCCCAGTCAAAAAAAACTCAGACAAGAATTTCAAAAAGAATGGGGAAAATGTAAAGAATACTTCACAAAACAGTGCCCTAAAATACACACCTGGACTTGTTTTGATTAATGTCTGCAGGTGGTTGTTTTTTTTTAAGTCATAATTTGAAAAATCATAATAACAACTCATAAAGGAAACAGTTCATAAGAAGTAAACAAGGAGGCCATGTACAGGATAAAGGCAGTCTTTTATTTTGTCATTTGTTATATTTTATGTTTATTTTATTTTATGTTTATGTCTAATGGTGGTGGGTTTGTTTATTTGAGTTGTGGTGGATTCATGTTGTAATAAATAAAATAATAAAAGAAGAAGAAACCAAACATGTTTGTTTATGCATCTCTATCCAGGCATGTAGAATAATGGCATGTTTAATGTTTTAAATAGTTGTTTTTAACTGTTTTTTAAAACTGATAATTGCATTGTTTCATTCTTTTTGGAAACCGCTTAGAGGTTTTATTATAGTCAAGCAGTACATAACTCTTATGAAATAAATGAAATAAATTACTGGACCATATCAGGGCAAGCGTCTTCAAGAAATTTCAGAAATGATGCATTCTAAATGTTTGTTGAGTTATCAGACTCCCCTATCTTAATATTAGTCACAGAACTGGAAGAGACTCAGTAACTGCCTTTTTTATTGCATTTTTATTGTTTTAAAAATGAATTTATACTTGCTTATCCATATTGATAGGTCTGTGTGTGTGTGTGTGCACGCGCATGCACACACATTTATATTGATCAATGATATTGACTCAGTGCCTCCAGAAGTTTCTGGTTTCTAGCTCCAATAAGCCCAAGCCAGCATGGCTATTGATGAGGGATGATTGGAATTGTAGTTCACCCACATATGGAGAGCATGGTTGGCTATGTCTGGGATGGAATGATAGAGGGGGGAGGGAGGGAGGGAGGAGGGGAAGGGAGTCCTGTCCATTGATGGAGAGATATAAATAACAACAACAATGTGCATTCGCTTAGTTTGAAGAATGTACACAGATTAACAAATTCAGCTTTTTCGTGATGCCACAGAGCATTGCTGCAAAGCAAACGGAGCCCAGAATAGAACCCTCATACACATGCATATATTCCATCCCAGCCTCTTGCACAGCTTATGGATGATAGCCTGACCCACATGATCTCTCTCTGTTTATCAATCTAAGCTCTGCATGGTGCATGCTGATCATGAAGATAAGATTCAGCTGGGTTTAAATGTCTTGCAGCAAGCAAAATGCACCCTGTTACCTCTAGCTCTCCCTCTTCGCTTCAGTGCACAAGGACTGTTTTGATAATAGCAGTTTTGCTGGCTAAAACGGTTTTTGCTTCTGGCAAACCCTGTGAGAACTGGCTTCCCTTTCAAAAGCTGGCAAAAAGTCAGCATTAGATAGGGTTTGCATTGCATGCTAAAAACAGAGGAAGGCACTGTGCAATCCTGTACATGTCTACACAGAGGTAGGCCACAAGGAGCTCCATGGGGCTTATTCCAGGGTAAGTGCATATCCATTGCAGACTTAGCAAATGTACTGTTGAGCATTATGCTGCAGTATTGAACCTGGGTTACTGTATGCCATCTATACTTTGAAAATGTGTTATTTGAGAAGCTTAATAGAATGCTCATTTAAATTCCCAAGTTGCTTACACAGTTTCAGACTACTATAACAAAACCCATGAAAATATATAGTAAAAACAGCAAGGTGAATAAGAACAGCAGAGGGTTGTATCCCCTGCTATCCCTACTTAGAGCAGACCCATGGAAATTAATGGGTCAAAGTTGATTTCATCAGACCTGCTCTGAGGTGAACCAACAATAGGACACAACCCATAGCGAATCATTCATTCATGGTCTCTCAGAACAGATGAATGCCAACAAGCAAATCCAACTCACCACAATAAAGCTAGTCAAATTGCATTAGAGGGCCTGATAAAAAACCAAAAACCAAATCTTGATTTGATATTAAAGCAAAATCAAAATATGTATCTTGTGAGTTCTCTTTGGGAGAGCATTCCATAATCATGTGCCACCACTGAAAAGGCCCTTTATCTAGTAATCTTGTATGAAGATATTGGTGGAATTTAAGACCACCCCTGAATGCATAGGGAACTATGACCCTAAACCTGGCTGTATCTATGACTGATCTTCAATCATTATGTGTAATTGAGTCATGTGAGCTACAATCAGCTCCTCCTCCTCCTCCTTTTGAAAATGGAATTAGCTAAAACTTAAGCTTGTTAAATGATGGAGGCACACTTTGATCGGGGGGGTGTTAATTAGTTCAGTTGTGATTGGAGGGCACACCCATGAACTTTTGAAAGTCAAGATGAATTTTGAGAAAAGGGAATATTAAGCAAAACCATGCAGATGGTGTTTTCTTAGCCTTTACCACTTGAAAGCAAATAGACTTCACTCATGATAAAGTGGTGATTGCCCTTACCACAGCAGAACTTACCCATTAGTTCTACATTTTAATTATTGATATGTACACACAGCCAATGTGTATAAGTTGTCTATGCACTATCTGAGGACCTCCCAAAACTGTGAACACAGTGACTATTCACACAAAACTTGTACCTGCAAAGGTTCTGTGCAACATACCCAACCAACAGAAGGATGCTGAGGGTGAGGTCAATAAGCAAAATCCCAGTGGCCATTAATGTGTTGAGTGTACGTGCTTTCAGAAGTTCTCAAACAGAGGTAGTATTTATTCATTGTTAATTATCTTTCACATACCTCTATGACCTACAAAAAAGAATGAATTATCAGTATTGATATTTAAAAGGAGTAGGGATGTTAGGATTTGTCACTGGACACAATGACTATTTTTTGCCTCCAGTCGGAAGCATTAATGCTTCTGAATACCAGTGGCTGGAAATTACCAGAAGGGAGTTTGCTCTTGTTTTCAGGTCCTGCTTGAAGACTTCCCATAGGTCACTGTGAGAACAGGGTGTTGACAGCAGTGAGGATACTACTGGCCCAAAGATGGAAAGAAAACAAAGTCCCAACCAGAGAGGAATCACTGATGAAGATGATGGACTAGGCCATAATGGCAAAGTTGACTGGGAAAATTAGAGAACAGGAAGAGAAGAAATTCAAGAAAGGTATTTAAGGGAACACTATAAACAACTGAAAACCTTGGCAGGATTAGAGTAATGTTTGTAACATACAAAATACAATGGAAAAATGGTTAATAATATTTCTAAAAAATTAGAGAAAATAGGATAAGCTGAAGGAAAAAGGGATTGACAATGGAAACCAGGGAAGGGCAGTGGGAAGTCAAGGGATTCTGAGAATCCTAAATGTGAAGGTGAATGATGACATGTCTGAATTGAAATTTGTTATGTAAAATCTATCTATCTATCTATCATCTATCATCTATCATCTATCATCTATCATCTATCTATCTATCTATATCTATCTATCATCTATCTATCATCTATCTATCATCTATCTATCTATCTATCATGTATCTATCTATCTATGTATCTATCATCTATCTATCTATCTATCTATCTATCTATCTATCTATCTATCTGAACAGGGTGTTGGACAAGATGGGCCATTGGCCTGATCCAGCAAGGCTCTTCTTATGTCACTTTTGGTTCTCTCAGTTTCTCATTTTTCCAAACTTAAATTCAGTTTTCCACATTTCTGCAGCAATCTGTGGTTGTAAAAATCACCAGCATTTTAGTGCAGATTAATCCTAATAAGTACATTTTTATGTGCAGTTTTGACAAACGTACATATCTTCACAAGGAGTTTTCCCCAGTACAGTGCATATCTGTATGCTAATATGTGTGTGTGTGTGTGCATTTTATGCACACTTTCCTCTAATATACTGTGCATTTTTGGGGGGTGGGGGTAAATATTGCTTGTTTGCAGAACTGTATCACAAAATTTCAGATAAGTGAAAATTTCAAAAGATGGCAAATTTCAAAATATGAACTGAATTTAATTTCTCATTTTCCCCTAAAGGGTAGGGGCCAGAAGTAAGTGGCAGAGAATATGTTTCACAAGCACAGTATTCCAGCTTGAATGATCATCTGCTGCAAGAGATGGAGAAATTTATTCTTTGCCAGAGACCCTGGAAGAAGCCAGTCGAGAGTACACTGGGCCAGGCTAGATTGACCAGGCTAGATTTAGGCTGCATTCAGACATTGTGTTTATTGCACTACTTTTGTCTAGATTTTTAACCTTCCTTCTACATTGCAGTACCTGTTGCATTATGGAACTGTGGCTTTTTGATCAATACGCTACCATATCATGCTAAATTTCACTCACACCAGTGGCATGGTACCACCTCATAGGACATGCGGTACAAACCTCATAGGGCATGTGGTTATCCCCCCCAACCCTTTTGGGGCATGCACACCTCTGTTCCCATATGTTTCACCAAGTAATATGCCAAAGTTTTGTTACAAGAGCAAACTCCTGCAATAGCTCAGGTTTCACACTTGGCCTTTTAAAAGGAAACAATTAACATGAAAATAAGCATTAAACTTCCACTAGATTTGCAGAAGTGAATTTTATATCGTGTGAAAGATCACACTAAAAGTGAAAATTGACAGGTAAGCAAATAGCAGGAAGATGGCAGGAAGTGCCATCTGAATACACCCTAAGTCTGACCTGATATGACACAGGGTAAGTTATAGTCAAATAGTGTGAGTTACATGCAGATTTACTCCCCCAAGGAATTTCAGTCAACTTATCTAAAGCTCCTACTTCCTTCTAAACTTCTCAGATGTTTTTGCCCAAACAGCAACTTCTAAATTTGCTTCAGATTTCCTTTTATGTGAAATCCAGTACCAGACTACCGGTGTGCAGAACCGCCCTAGGATATGCCACCAGTGTCACCGGGAAAAAATATTTTTGTCTTCCTTTGAGATTCCAATGAGCAGAAATCTCCAAATTTTGCTGCAGGTGATATTTGGTAGCAACTTGATTATCTGAGCGAGAATAAATGTAGGCTTTTTTTTTTTTTAGCCTACTTAATGCCAGACTGTTTGAGGAATGGAAGCAAGATGTAAAACAGTAAAAAATACATGTCTGCAAGAGTTATGCGTGGTTGATCTGTACATTTAAAACAGGCACAACCCAAACTAATTACATTATGCTTTCCCCCCCTCTATATGCTCGCTCTGCTCTTGTTTTGGTTCAGTTTGCTATTCTGTCAGGAACAGAATGAACAAGAGGTGTTATTTCCTCCCTTTTTATGCAAGGATGAAAGTTCTAATTTTCATTTATGCTGAGTGACTCAAAGATGCAATTTTATGCAAACAGTCATGTCTAAAATAAAGCTAAAAAAAAACAAAAGACAATTCATCTCTCTCCCTAATGCCTCCCCCTACTCACCCACCCCAAAAGCTCAACTTTTGATGCTTTATTAAAGATCAAGTGGTTTTTGTCTCATGGCTCTTTTTGCTGTGGGCTTTGGAGATTTGCTGAATATACTAAATCACATACTGTGCTTTGCTTTGCAATAAGGGATACAGTAAGCAATCTAGTGTCTGCAGAGGTTGCAATTCTCTGAAGATTTTCATCTGCTGAAAAAAATTCCTGCCTCTGGAGCTACACTGATCTAAACAACTTGCCTGACATCCAACACAGAGAGGGAATAGCCTATATCAAACATTACAGTCTTCTCCAACCTTGGGTCTCCTAATATTCTTGGACTTCAACTCCCATCATTCCCAACCATTGGCTCAGCTGGCTATGGGATGGTGAGAATTGTAGTACAAGAACCTATGGGGACTTAAGAATGAAGAACACAGATCCCAGAGCAACATGATATGGCTTCAAGTCATCAAGCATCAGGGAACAGCTAAACATAGTCAAGATTTTCAGGAAGGGAGAAAAACCAGCTGGAAGTAATAGCTATTTTTCAAAAAGGGGGCTGTTCATAAAATGTGTGTCACCATGGAAAAAGATCCCCAGCAGGCTGTGTCACAAACAGAAGGTCCTCCTCCAAAGATCATGAAGAACAGGCATTTCCATAAAGCAGCAGACATTATTTCAGGTAATCTGATCCCAAGTAGTTTAGGGCTTCATAAATCAATAATAAAACATTCAACCTGGTTCAGTAATAATTTGGCAACCAGTGAAATTCTTTCAAAAATGGTTTCAACTGCTCATGGTGAGCAAACTAACCATTTGAGACCATTTGCAGTTTCCAGGTCAACCTTAAGGGCAGCTGCACATAGAGTACAGTACAGCATTCCAAGAAAAAAGTCTCTTGCTTGGGACACCAAAGAGTCACTGCCAGGGAGCCACAGCTCTGAAGCACCGGCAGGGCAGCTAGGACTCATCTGTTGTCCGCCTCCTGCCTCCACCTCCTGCTGGCCCGCAGAGTGGTGTGGACATGCATCCTGGCCCACAGGGTGCACAGGAAGTCCTATACCACCTCCAGGCAGGCCATGGCTGCACACAAGCCACCTGATTGGAGGGAGGGAGACAGACTCTGCCAGCAGGCCTGGCTTCCATGGTCTCCCCATCTCTTCTCCAGTCTCCCAAAAGGAAGAGGAGTCACATCCACCCCACCTGGGAACAGTTCATGTAAGTGCTGGGCAGCAGCATTGTTGGTGGCAAAGGGTCTTCCCAGCAGGGAGAGGGAAGCAGATGTGCCCTCCCCCCCACACACAAAATCATGCTCAGGGGCAAACGCCCTTCCTGCACACACTCTGTGCATCTGCTTTCTGAAGAAAGCTCTGTGTGCATACATTCCATGGTTGAAAAAAGTTGGGGCAATGTCACTTACTTGAGTCTTTATTTAATGAATGGAGGAAAGCACTAGAAAAAATATGAGCAGGCAGATTTGCTTCAGAAATCTGCTATCTGGAGCTGAGGAAATATAATTCCTTTTGTACTTGTCACACACCACTAATTCACAATCCTATTCATTTTTCTTCTGCCCCATGAAAATATTCAGACCATCATATTTTCTGTGCCTTGAATTTAGCCAATTTTCTGAATTTACTAATAAGACATGCAGGTTGTTGGAAATGGGGAAATGGGCAATCAAACCTTCCATACATAACTTGGTAACTAATGTGTTAGGAGAAAGGTAAAGTCCCTCAAAGTCATTTTCTCTTCCTACCAGGCCTGAAACTATGGACTCATCTATGGACTTATTTATGATCAGACACATAGGGAGGCTGATAGATGCTTTGTCTGTTCCTGATGGATGAGGTGTATATAGATGGGTGTCAACAATGTTAGAGTTTTCAAAAGCTCACATTTCACACTACTGATCTGACAGATGTTGAAGGGAATAATATAAATTCTTTTGGGATTCTTTGTAAAGCCAGAGAGAGAGAGCGCTACCCATCTCAGCTGACAGGATGATGCTGAAATAGCTGAGAAAAGCCAGAGTAATGTGTGGCTCAGGCCCTGTCCATCAGCAATGTCAGGAAGGCAGGATCTTGGGTCCTGCAGGTAGCTGCAGTAAGAAATAGGAACCTGGGTCTTTTAGCATTGCCCATAGTGTCTGATCAACTTCAGGAAGTTAAAAACATTTTGATAGCATTGTTTCTCTAAGAGTTTAGGGCAGGGCTTACAAACCTTTGGCTCCCTCAGGAAAACCTTCCCATTTGGCCAATGAAACAGAAAATTGTAGAGTTGAAAGGGACCAACACCCTGCAGTGCATCCATGACAGATGGTCATCCACCCTGTGCTTAAAAATCTCCAAGGAGGGAGAGTCCATCATCTTCTAGGGAGTCTGTTCCACTGTCAAACAGCTCGTATCTTCAGAACTTTCTTCCTGATGAATCTCCTTTCTTGTAACTTGAATCCATTGACTGTTTTCAGTAAACGACATTTGCTTCTGACATCAGATATGACACCAGATGTGGAGCAGGTACAGTGGCGCCCCGCAAGACGAATGCCTCGCAAGACAGAAAACTCGCTACATGAAAGAGTTTTCCGTTTTGGAGGTGCTTCGCAAAACGAATTTCCTATAGGCTTGCTTCGCAAGACGACAATGTCTTGTGAGTTCCTGCTGGTTTTTTTCCCTCCCCCCTTTTTCTAAGCCGCTAAGCCGCTTATCAGCTGATCAGATCAGCAGATAAGCCACTAAAAGCCGCTAATAGCGCTAATAGCACTAATCTGCTAATCCATCAATGGGCTTGCTTCACAAGATGAAAAAACCGCTAGACGAAGAGAATCACAGAACGGATTCTTTTCGTCTTGTGAGGCACCACTGTATTAACATGGCTCCCAAAGAACAATTGGAAGCTGATGGTCAGAAACAGTACACTGAGTTCCAGTATCACCATGCTTTTTTGCATTGAAGCTGGAGCTAAACCTGAGTTTTTCCTCACTATTTTCGCAGCAGCTTCACTGCAAACTGCTTAATATGATGAAGCAGCAAAGACCCTTGTGCTGTAGTTCCCATGAAGCTGCCAGACACTTGGGAAGCTCTGGACAGCTGACTTTGACAGGATGGTGGGATAACCCACCAATCAATAATCTGACATCACTGTGATGTCAGTTGCTTGTCAAGTTGCCCAGCTTACTTGTTAAAGCTGCCACTGTTAAGAACATAGGAAGAGCCTGCTGGATGCGGCCAATAGTCCTTCTAGTCCAGCATCCCATTCTCACAGTGGCCAACCAGGTACCTAAGCACAAACAGGACCTGGGCACAACATCACTCACTCCACCTGTGGTTTCCAGCAACTGGTATTCAGAAGCATGCTGTTGATTCAGAAGTAAGCACCACTGTGTACAATGTCCAAGTGAGTGGTCATAGGATGGTGACCTTTCTTTTCTCTCTTTTTTATCCATTTGTTAAATGTTCTTTACTCCACAAAAACCAAAAGCAGCACACTACACATTTTTTTAAATAAAAGAAATGGAAACCTGAGTTCTTAAGACATTCTATGGCCAACAGCAGTTTCTATACTTAATAGTTACATCATGGAATACACACAGCTCTGTACAAAAGCGAATTGAAAAGGCTTATTTTTCAGACCTATAGGATTAAGACTTTGTTGTGGTAAAGAGGTAGCAGGCTTGACAATGTTAACAGCAAAAAGCAACTCAATAGTACCAGAATAAAAACGTTAATCTTCTGTGAAGCAAAGCAGATGGACTGAAAAAAAGTTATGACTCAATAAAGACCAAATGGGTGAAGGAAATGACAGCTCAAACACAAAATGTGTGACAACTGAATATGTAGCAGGAGTGACACAAGGTTACTGTTTTCACACATTTGGGCCAATAATATGAAGCTATGTTTGTGTGTGCATACTTAAGGATGCTGTGTGATTTTGCATGGATTACATTTTAAGCAAACTAATCAAAGTTTCCTTTCCTGGGCTATGATGCAGATCAGAAAACAGTTACATTTTATATGGGTTTTTTTCCCACTTTTTAAAATGAAAATTTTGTGATGAAGTTATTGGCTCAAAAGGTATCCAAGTGCACTAAAAATGTACCCACATGCATATGTTTTAAAGGGTACAATGTGTGCAATAATATGTATTTTGCCTTTATTTGTGTGGAATGTTGTGTGGAATGTTCAAAAATAATGCAAATTTTTATTTTAATGTCAATTAGTGTAGAAACAACACATAACAGACTTATTAAATAACAGGTGTGAAACTGACATGCACCAAAAGTAGATGGAGTTTTCTATCCAAAGCACATATCGACACACCAGCAGCAAATAATGCTTGGGTTGGAGGAACAGGAACATAATATTGTGGGATGGTGATGGTGAAGCACTGTACAGGCCAAATCTGATTTAAAGATAAAGAACTCTAAGGACTCAGTTACATTAGTAAAAAAGAAATGTTTTGAATGTGTTATAAACATGCAACACCAGATGGTGCAGTAGAGCAGAAAATGTTTCAATGCAATTTTACATAGCATATTTTTCTTTGTTATAATGATTTAATTTCTGACTTATTTATAGCATTTTTCTCCTGTGTGTAGATCCACCCTAAGAATGGAAACTTGTAGGGAACATAGTCTTCCCTAAACCTAGGTAGAAGACTGAAAAGGCACACAGGTGACCTGCTTACAGTCTTCTGCATGAGCAGAATATGTCTTTGTAAATATACATATTTATATTATTATCATTGGGTGATATTCAACTATGTTTTACTCAGACTATTGAAATTAATGGATTTCAGTCATTTCTAAATTTGCCTATATATCTATCTATCTATCTTCTATCTATCATCTATCTAAAATATTGACTTTCCTCTCCTATTAGGGCCAGATTGAGACCTAGGCTGGATCTACACCAACATGTCTGATGTTATTAGTACAATATTAGATATGTCGTTCTAAATCATCACAGGCCATATTTGTTAATTAAAGTGTTTTTTTACCTTTGTCCCGTCCCCCCCCCCAGTGAAAACATTGTTTCTCTACTGCTGGTTGCTCTACAGCACCCTGTGATGTCACATTTTAATAACACATTATGAACGTTAAAAGTAGGACATCATTTTCCATTTTAATGCAAATCTGCCAAATTCACACTAATTCACAAACTAATATTTGAAGCAAACTGCAGTTTTCCTTTAAAATTTGCACTTCTCTGAATTTTGTGATGCAGTTACACAATCATAAACGCACACTTGAGAAATGGGGAAAGTGTATTCTAACCAATATATATTTGAATATAATTCACAACCATGCATTGTATTAGGAGAATTTGTTTGCAAAAATGTGTCTATTAGGCCAAAACTGCATGCCTATGCCTATGTATATACAGTCATACCTCAGGTTACAGATGCTTCTGGTTGCGTTTTTTCAGGTTGCGGACCGCCAAAATCTGGAAGTACCGGAACGGGTTACTTTCAGGTTTTGGGGTCGCGCATGCACAGAAGCACTAAATCACACTTTGCACATGAGGAGAAGCATCAAATCGCAACCTGCATGTGCACAGACGCGCCGTTGAGGGTTGCGGATGCTGCGGGTTGTGAACGTGCATCCCGCACGGATCACGTTCACAACCCGAGTGTCCACTGGACAGTTTATAAATCAAATGTGAAACATCCCCCCATGCACACACCTCAAACCCAATCCAACATACAGTGGTGCCTCGCAAGACGAAATTAATTCGTTCCGCAAGTTTTTTCTTCTTGCGAGTTTTTCGTCTTGCGATGCACGGTTTCCCATAGGAATGCATTGAAAATCAATTAATGCGTTCCTAGGGAAACCGCCTTCAGACCAGGTCCGGGGACAGTCTGTCCCCCGACCTCTTCTGAAGGCTGGGGGGGGACAAGGGCTTTTCTTCCCACCCCCAGCCTTCAGAAGGCTGTTCTGAAGGCTGGGGGTGGGAAGAAAAGCCCTTCTCCCCACCTCCCGCCCCACAAGCTCCGGGGACAGGAGGGCTTTGCTGCCAACCACCAGCATTTTAAAAGCCCCCGCTGTCCCGGGGCGATTTTAAAATGCTGGTGGGTGGCAGCGAAAGCTTCGCTGCCGCCCGCCAGCATTTTAAGATCGCCCGAGACAGCAGAGAAGTCTCCGCTGCCCCGGGAAGGCGGGCGGGGGGCGAAAGTCTTCCCCCCCGCCTGCCTTCAAAAGCCGTCGGGAACAGCGGAGAAAGGCGCTGCCTTTCTCCGCTCTCCCGGGAAGGCAGGCAGGGGGGAGCAAAGACTTTCGCCCCCCGCCGGCCTTCAGAAGAGGTCCAGGACCTCTTCTGAAGGCCGGCGGGGGGCGAAAGTCTTTGCTCCCCCCGCCTGCCTTCAAAAGCCGTCCGCGATAGCGGGAAGCGCTTCCCTGCTATGCCGGACTGCTTTTAAAATGCTGGCGGTGGGGAGCAAAGCCTTTCGGCCCCCGCCGGCCTTCCTGGACCTCTTCTGAAGGCCGGAGGGGGGTAAGGCTTTGCTCCCCACCACCAGCATTTAAAAGAGGTCCTCGGAGATTTCCCTATGGGCTTTCGTCTTGCGAAGCAAGCCCATAGGGAAATTCATCTTGCGAAGCGCCTCCAAAACCCGTCTTGCGGGTTTTCCGTCTTGCGAGGCATTCGTCTTGCGGGGTACCACTGTAATTATATCTTGAATCCAATTTAGAAATTTGAATCTTTGGTCCTGCCACTAACAAGCCATAACTCTTCCCCCCCCCCTTTGGTACATAACATTTGGACATATGGTATACCCACAAGGCTAGCTCTGCAAATTTTTATGCAAATATATCTCAGGGATTTATGCAAGCCACCTCAAAGTTTGATTTCCTCCAAAAATATAAACTATATATATTTTTAAAGTAATATCATTTTAGGAGTTAATAGGAAGGGAATGATTTGGCAAGGGTTGGCCAGTATAGGTGCAGCCCATAGTTATTTCATTTTATTTTTAATGCAAACTGTGGAACTGGGGTGAACTGGCTTTAATATTTCAAAAAAGAGAAGCCAGATTTATCCATCCCTCCCCAGATGTAAGAAACATGACCCCAGGAAGTCAGATATGAAATCTGAAAGTGATGAGCAAAGTTCAGAAGAGCCAGAAAATGGTGGCATAATCTCTGTCATGCTGCAGGTCAAATTCCAAAAGCAGTAGAAATGAGAAGGGTAGAAGTAATTGCGTTCATTTGGAGAAAGGTAGTGTATAAATGGAATTAAAAAAACTGTGTGCATAAGAGAGAATGGACTGCAATAAACTGAGATCCTACCAACAGATTTAGAATTTTGCATTCAGGATCTGAAGTAGCAAGCACAGGTTTAATATTGAATTACATTTCACCTGTAGATGATGGTACAGAAAAGAATAGTCCCTTTCCATCATGTGATCCTTCTGTTTTGCTCTTGCTGTGCTCAAGACAAGGGGACATTCTGGGGTTGTTGGTTTTTTTGTTTGTTTGTTTTAAATTGTTTGAAAATGTAACAAAAGTTTTGCTTTGGGACTGAAAGAGAATGCAAAATATGAAGAAGATAAAATGAAATAGCTCTGAGCTGATGAAGAATAAATCTCCCTGCATTTCTGAGGTTACCTTTCTCGTGAATTTGCAATGTGTTTAGCTAGATTTATGATGAATACATGTTGATGCAAAAATAGATTAGATTAGATTGGAGAGAAGATGTGACAAACAGTGTAATATATTCTTTTTGGCTCTCCTTTGTGGCTCCCAGCCTATGACAGGGCAAGCTGTATAAGACACACTATATCACTTCTTTCCTTGCCAAAAAGTGAGATAAGATAACCACCATTCCTCTCTTGCACAAGAAAAAATTTAAAGTAGCCTTTCTTTACATTTGTTAAAAATACCGTACAACGGATTCAATACGTGGCTCGTGCTGATGAGATGTAAATTAGATGCAAGAAATTTGCATGTGTTCAGGAAGTTATCTTGACTACATTCCAACTTTCTTAGTATTGCTGCTGAAACAGAAGCTGGCAAGATACTGACTCCTGAGTTGTTGCAAATATCATAACTAGGGATGGAGGCGAAATTGTTTTTTCAGTTTTTTGTACACCACTTAGAAATCTTTTTAATATATTAAGTGGTATAGAAAAGAAATAATCAAATCAATTCACCCTCTGGAGATGACCATCCAAGCAGGAGTGAAACCACAGCAAAGCGGTGCCACCCACCCTTAACTTGTACAACCACCCCAGAGGGATACTATGGTTGATGGTATTGAAAAGCACTGAGAAGTCAAGGGGAATTAACAAGGACACATTTACCCTGTCTCTTTCCAGACAGAGGTCATCATGCAAGGCAACCAAAGTAGTTTTGGTGCCAAAACCTGGCCTAAACCCTGATTGAAATGTATCTAGAAAATTGGTTTTCTTCAAGAATGCATGGATCTGGTCTACAGCCACCTACTCAAGAATCTTGCCCAATAAGGGGAGATTGGCAACTGGCTGATAATTACTTAGATTTTCTGAATCCAGGGAGCATTTCTTGAGGAGTGGTTTTACCACTGCCTCCTTCAAGCATGGAGGGGCCAGCCACCCTCTCTTGCAAGGAGGCATTAATCACGCACACACACCCAGCTCTATCAGTTGTCCCATCCCTGCTAGTTTTGATCACCCAAGTGGTGCAGGAGTCCAGAGTGCAAGCAGTTGCCTGATCAATCCAAACACCTTGTTTGCATCCTCAAGCTTTACTAACTGGAACTCATCCAACATAACAGGACTAAACAGTGCTCTGGACACCTCTTGAGATTCATCTGCTGTAACAGTGGAGTTAATGTCCTGGTGGATGCAAGTGATTTTATCCTTAAAATGCTTTGCAGACAAGTTACAGTGAGCTACCGTCATTTCTGTCACGTCCTTCAGGCCAGTCTTTAAAGGGTCCCACACTACCAGAGAGAGCTATGCTGGATGGATGACACAATGAGAATGCAATGGAAGCAGCAAAGTATGCCTTCTTTACTGCCTTCACTGCCATTAGGTAGACTTGATGATGATCCTCCCAAGTGTTTGATTTCATTCAAATGGAGTTTTCTCCCACTTGTGTTTCTGCCATCTCCCAGGTTGTTTCCTGGGCAAAGCTAGCAGAAGGGAGGGGTTAGCTGTAAGTGATGAGAGGACTGAAATCTCTCCTCTCATCTCATCTCTCTCTTTCTCTCTCATTTGCCTCCTTGCCACAAACAGCAGTCACTTTGTTCCTTGGACCCACTGAACGCCAATGAATATTAAGTTTTATTACAAAATCAGAAATTACTGTGTAAATGTGGAGAACTGAATTTAATATTGGGGAAATGAGAAACTGGGAGAATTTTTTTTTAAAAACCCAAATTCATCCATCCCTAATATTAATGTGTGAATCCCACCCCCATCTTTTTTCTGCTAAAAGCTGCATATATACACCTTGAGATCTCATACTCCTCTGAGATGTTGCTGTGTAAGAATTGTATAATCTCATTGTATCATTGTCCTCTGGGGTTAACACTTCTTAGGTAGGGAGAAATTGTTCTTGTCTGCTTTTGCCATTATAGAAAGCCGTGCTTAGCTGCCCTGAGGCTTTACAGAAATCTATTGGAATAAAATTGCATTTGTGTTTTGTATCAGTTTAGAATGTCTTTTGGTTGCAGTGAAACCATCATAAGAGTTACGCAGGACAATTGAGACTGAGAATCTGTTTTTTCACATTATTAGATGTATATGACCTTTATTTATCATTCCCCTTCTTCTTCTTCTTCTTCTTCTTCTTCTTCTTCTTCTTCTTCTTCTTCTTCTTCTTTGACATAGCTAAAATTTACCAAAAACCAAGGAGGAGAACCTGTAGCCCTCCATATATTATTAGACCCCAATTCTTATCAAACCCAGCCAGCATGGCAAATAGTCAAGGATGATGGGAGGTGTAGTCCAACAACATGGCCAACTTTCCTTATTCCTGCCACATACCATGGTTATCAGGTCTCATTTGACAGGAAAAGGCTTCACCATTTTGGTTAAAGTTACCTCAGTCCCTGCTGCAACTTTGATAACTATGTTGAGGCAGAAAGGCAGAATATATAAAAATAGTTTATCAGTCTAGGGTAAATGGTGGATTCAGAACCCCAGGATTATGTACTGGAGCAACAGGGAAGAACCCAACTATTCACTGCATTGTTGCCAAAATATCCCCCTCCCCAGCAAATCAGCTTAGGAAGTTGTGTTTTCCTTCCATAACTCAACAAGTTAATCATGATGTAAGAGGTGCTTTTTTCAGACGGGTGGTGGGATACAATGGTCCCGGAGGTTACTAGAAGCACCATGACAAATTGGCTGCAGTGGCCACAGTGGAAAAAAGAAGGAAAGGAAAGTCTCTGCTAAGCTGATTCTTAATAAATGCAAGTCTCCACCCTCTGGGTGTTTAGAGAATACAGGCACCCATCCCTAAAAAGTGCAGGAGTGGCCTGGGCTGCATTAGTAAGCACTAAATCCAAGGAACCAGTTGCAGATGAATTAAAATGAGGCATAGCTGGGAGTTATCAACAAATACTTCCAAACCATATGGCTCAGCATCTTCCTATACATGGTCTTAGGGTTGGAGCTCTGAAACACTTGGTAGAAAGTTACATGGAGAAAGCCCATCACTACCCTCTGTAGTTTCCCCAAAACCCAATGCCTGTATCCATTTGAGAGCAGACTTTATTCCAGTATGTATCTGTGCTGAAACTATTTTTAGCCATTTTATATGTAGGACTGTTTTTTAAAAATGTTTTAAATCACTTTATATTTTAAAAATTGCTTCCACGCCTTTCTTATTTTATGGTTATAACAGTCTTATTCATTTTATACTCCTAGGTTTAATGGTTGTAGCTTCTGTCCTAGGACCTTATGGTAAAGGGCAAGTCAGAAATCCAATAAAATAAAAATAAACACGATTGCATCAGAAACCCTTTACCGAAAGTCATTTTTTAAAAATCTAGTAATTTTGTCAAAGGTGGACAGAAGGGAGGATAGTCCCTCCTATGGAGGTGTCAGTTAGATAGTTAGATATTAAATGGAAAGGGGGCAGGGAGTGAGACAGCTCCAGAGATTCCCTTTCTCCACTGTCAAGTGCCAATATGCTTCTGAATATCAATTACTGAGAATCACAAGTGGAGAGATTACCATTGTGCTCAGTCCTACTTGTGGGTTTTCCACAAGCAGATGGTTAACCACTGTAGCAACAGGATGCTGGACTAGATGACATCTGGCCTGATGCAACAGTGCTCTTTTTATGTCAAATGACCACATATTTTCTAATTAGGTATGTATGTGCGGGTTTCTTCTAAATATCAGAGCAAATTAGCCTGGCATCTTGCTGAAGAAGAGAGCTTAATATGACTTGTGATGTCTTTTGTTGCATTTCTGAATAGAGTACTCAAAATATTCAATTGGAGTACAATTTGCAGTATTTGAGATGTCTTGAATAATTCACACACATTCATTTATTCTTGATTAGTGGATCAGGCTTGGCAAAAAAGGTAGTATTTATATTATTTTATGACATGTAGTATTAATAATGCATTCCTTTGCTCTCAAGCTGCTTTTTATTTTATTGTATATATTTTAAAAGAAAGAACAAAAATATGCAAAGAGATGAGACTCCTGAATAGAGATTAAGGAAACATGGAGATACTTTAAGTTGTCAATTGAAAATGTGGTTCATTGTATTAGTTATCCCTTATGGGAGCAGAGAAAATGCATGGGCTGGTAACATGGCAGAAAGGGGGAGGAAGTACGGGTGCAGAGGGGGGAAAGTATAAATAAATAACCTAGTTTGCAACAATGAAAGCAACAGATTTTACTGGTTGAACATGAATCCCCACAGTTTTGTTGCAAACACCAATCCGCGGGGGGGGGGGGGATGCAGCATAATGCAGGGAAGACTTGTCAGTTGAGACAATCTGCTTTGCACGCAGAAGGTTCTAGGTTCAATCCTCGACTTCTCCAGGTAGGACTGAAAAAGACTCCTGTTGGAAACCCTATTATGTTTTGCTTCTGGTTGAACAAATTTATTTGGAATGGTCCAGATTACACCCCTTGTGTTGCAAGATTTCATGAGGTGCCTAGCAGTGCAGGACTAGCTATATGGACTTGTTGGAATAGCATGTGTGGCAACCATGGCCTGAACCACACACTGTTCACACACTTGACTGGTGCATATTAATGTATACAAGTAGAACCCATCTAAACACAGGGAAATCATTGACATGCTATCCAGAAGCACATAGTGATATGTATGTGGCCACCATGTGTGTTGACTTGTGAGGAGTGGGGGAGAAAGTAAGGCTAGCCTACATGGTCTCACAAACCCTGTCATATATGCTTTCTACAACTTGAGGTGGGGAGTGTCATCTGAATGCTCCTTACGTCTTGTCATTTGCAGAGCATTCGAAGATCACTCCTTGATAGTACATGGGCCATCGGGCCATCAATCTTAGTATTGTATGTCTAGATCTCATTCTGCCTTTGTTTGCTTTTGCTTTTTTAAAAAAACAACCCACTTTCATCAACCTTGTGTGATTTTCTCCTAATAAACACATTTTTGTATGCAGTTTTGACTAATGCACATGTTGTCTTCACATTCAGAAGAAAGATTAAACACATGTTATGTGGCAAAAAAAGAGAAAAGATTAGATTTGTCTTTTAAATAAATAACAAATGAGAGGATCTATCAATTAGCTGAATAACTAAGCATGGGCAGACTGAGTTCAGTGGTTACATAAGAGGGAAGTCTCTCTTACCACCACTGGGCATGTAAGGAAGAAAGCTATTTGCTCTCCAGCCAAGAATTTTTTTGCTATATGAGCCTTGGATAAGCAAAGTACAACCTGTGCACCCTGGCTCCACTGCTCAGTATTCACCAGGATGCACAGACTAGGCCCAAAGGGAACCCCCAAGTACCCCAAAGCCTCTATTGCTCTCCCCCATAATGCCTCAGCATGGCATTACATAGCCTGCACTGAATGCCAAACAGCTGAACAATGACAAATGAGGAAAGGCTGTTCTACAGTGTGAAGTGCAAGAAAATGGGGAGTCCCAACAGCCAGTCTGAGACTCACCCAAAATTCCTACTTGGTCCCACACTAAACAACTAGCCAAAGCTGTAGAAGGAGGGAGGATACTGCAAAGAGCAAAGGAGGGAGAAGCAGCAGAGTAGCCTTAAAGGGGCTGGTCAACCCTTGTCCACACTGACTGGCAATGGCTCTGCAGGATGAAGAGAAGCCACCACCAACAGGTGAAGAAACAAAAGTCTGAATTCAGACAATATGATTCAACTTCAAATGCACACAGGGTATATTCCTGAGATCAAATTAATGCTGAAAAAAATGGATTCTTGGCAAGATTAGAGAGTTAGAAACCCGCCCCCCATTCTCTCAACACATAGAAATCCTCTTTGTGGAATGCTGAAGAAAAAAGCCATTTTACCATAATTCCAGATAAATCAAATGCTTGCAGCAGAGTGGTATATCATCATCATAAAACATGATCCATCTGATCAAATAAAGATGTTCTTTAGCCTTGCTTAAAATATGTATGAATCAGACTGTGTAACAGCATATGAGCCTCTAATACAACCCACTGGATTATATCACTGAATTAAAAGACTTCCTTGAAATCCCAGGGACTTATTTTCTCTGCCAATTCTTTAAGTGTATTTTTCATGAAGCAGTAAGCTTGGTGTTTCTAATCTTATGAAATGCCAACTACAGTACTTGTCTAGTGTACACTACTAGGCTGCCAAAAAATCCACCCAATATCTTATATTTATAGACCCACATCTCAGCATGGAGGGCAAATGTTAACTATGGGGCCACTTAAGTAATTGTAATCTCAAGTTTGAAACTCAAACAACTTCTATCAACTTTTCTTGCTAGTCCTAGAACTAGAGTAAGTCTTCTTCAGGGGACTTCCGGGGAGGTGCCTCCGGTAATGGCTGAATTCCTCTGATCGGGAGGAATTTGCCCCGTGGGAATTTGGGTCTGTACTGCCAAGGCGGAGACCCGTAAAAATCACAGGCGGGAGAAGCCTGTGAACGTGGATTTGGCGGGCACCTTTTGCGCCTCCCCTACTCGTGGGGAAACCCGGTTTCGGGGATCCGGAGCGACGTGGGGTGAGCAGCACGGTGCTTCGAATCGTCTGCTTCTTCCATGGAGCGAAGCTGCATAGCTGTTGCCGGAGAGCACTGACCTTTTCCTGTGGACAATTTGATTCTAAAGTAACTACCCGTGAGTAGAGCTTAATCGGGAAAATTGGATTTTTTTTAAAAAACGTCTAATTTGGCATCGAAACGGGGAAGGTTCAAAACAGAAAGTCCACTTCCCCTTTTGTAAATAGACTGAAGCAATTGAGGCTGCAAGCTGAAGTCTTGGAAAGCCTTTTGTAAAGACTAAATTTCCATTTCCATAAGTAAAGAATATAATCCCCCCCCCTTGGAGGCAGGAGAAGGGGGGGGAGTTGTGGACTGAGTTTGCCTGTGGAAGAGACCAAGAGAGGCAAAATACCGCCGCTCGGACCCTGGGAACGGTCTGCTAGTAGGTCCAATGTTTGGTGGGATGTTTATTGACAGTGTTTGGATCGTTCATTGACAGCTAGCATAAGAGAAGATACATTGTTTCTACTGCCTCCAGTTACAGTGAAAGTAACTTTGAAATTAGTCTTGGGTCGTTTCAATTGTGCCCATAAGAGGATATTATGTATCAATACAAACAGAAACTGTTTCCCTCTAGTGGAAGTTCTTGAAACTGGCGGCCACATAAGATCTGGGCTGGGAAATTTCCAGCGGTAAGATAACACCCGTGAGACTGTGAGATTGACCTTGAATCTATTGAGCATTATGGCAGATGGGAAAGACGGAATGTCGCCAAAAGAGGTCTTAGTGGTTGTATTAGGGAAAATAAATGACTCGCTGGAACAACTTCACAAGAAAATGGATGTGATAAATATGAAAGTGGAAGCAGTAAATATTAAAACTGACTTGGTGGTAGAAAGTTTAAATAACCTGGGACAAAAGGTGAATACCAATATAGAAACCACCCAGAAATTGACACAGGAGTCTGTCCTGATGCGGCAAACTGCGGATGAAGTTAAGGAGAAAACCTTTGCTGCTGAAGTTGGAGTGATTCAACAGGAGAGAGTCCCATCCATTCAAGGACAACTTTATGAATTCAAGCTGACACTGGTTATGACTGAACTTGAAGAGAAACAGATGAAATTGAGGATCAGAGCCCTACCCGAGGAAAATGTGAATTTATTCAAGGGCAATTGTGAAGGACATTGGCTTGAAGAGAAGGGGGATTTGGAAATAGGGTTAAATTGGAAGTGGTTATTGTTGGGCCGAGTTGTTGTGGTGGGGATGAGGGTTGCGGTGATGTTGGGAATGCTGCTTTTGTTTCAAACATTGCAGGCTTTGGATGGGAGGGATTGTTCCAGGAGGTGGCAGTGGGACGTCTCTAGATTTGTTTGGCAGGGCAGGAAGCCCCGAGTAAAACTTAAGATATTAACGGATGCTAAAGAAGGAGGTGGACTTGCCCTGCCAGACCCTTAAGTTTTCTTGTGAATCATCTGCTTTTTGCTGGCTGAGAGAATTGGCAGAATCCGAGACCAGGGAGAAGAGCTGGTGGAAGTTGACTGGAAGTTTAAAGACTATTTATAGAAATATTGCAAAATTAATGAATGATAGAACACAGTTGGAATGAAGTTATATGACTTTAGCAGAAATGTTATAAGGAATTAAGCATAAATAGATCAATAGAGTATTAAAGTGAACAAAATAAGGTCAGAATGTGTTAAGATAATTATAGGATAGAAAACAGGGGAAGATGGAAAGGAATTGCTGAAATAATTAATTGATATGGAATACAAAAAGGGAGGTGTGAGGAAGTCGTGGAAACAAGCGAACGAAAGATATGACATTGAAATTGTTTAATATGTTTTAAATGGTTTTTGTTTTGCTTTGCTTTGTTTGTTTGTTTGTTTGTTTGTATTGTATTGTATGTCTTTTTTTCTTTATGGTTTTTTGTAGTGTTGTGTTGAATTTGTTGGGAAACTAATAATTTATTTATTTTTTTAAAAAAGTAAGTCTTCTTCAGCCTGGTGCTCTCCACATTAGCTGGTACTGATACGAGTTATATTACAGAACAACTGAAGGTCCCTAGGTTGTGAGAAACAGCTTGTGATTGGATAGCCATCAAATGTATAAGACCTTGGCCTTAATACGAAGTCCTCTAAACATTAGCCCAATCCCAGTTAGCATGCATAAGTACAAAGCACCCACACAGAGCAAATTAGCAATTGCAATGATGACTGAGAAATGTCACTGATATACCCTACTGGTGGGGTGGACAGTTCTAGGGAGGAGATCATAGTTCAATGGTAGTGAACATGTTTTGTATGCAGAAGGACTCAGATTAAATCGCTTGCTGCCTTGCACCTCCAGTCAAAAATGATTAGCTAGTAAGTGATGTCCAAGACCTCTGCCTGAGTCCCTAGAGGGCTTGTCATAGTGAGCAATACTGACTTATCCCATCCAATGTTCCAGTTAAATTTATTCTTTTAAATGTCACAGACATTTGTGAAATTATAATTTAGCACATCAAGATACTCCATGCAGCCCTCCTTCCTGTATTTCTAGTGTGATGTTGTTGCTTATTTCCCAAGATTTGATCCCCCACCCTGAAGGCAATGTTTGGAAGAAGGCCTCATGTTAGGTGGGGATATAACCTACATTTACTTTATGAGTCATCCCATTCCTCACATCATGTTTATGGAGTATATGTGCACCTGAGCCTGAGAAAGTGCTGTAGCTCTGTGACAGAGCACATGCTTTGCATTCAGAAGGTCCCAGGTTCAATCCCCAGTATCTCCAAGTAGGGTTGAGAATGTCCCCTGTCTGAGCCACTAGAGAGCTGCTGCCCATCAGTGCAGACAACATTATGCTTCAGGGAGCAGAGGTCTGACTCTGTATAAGGCAGCTATGTGTTATCTAAATGGAAGCCTTCCCCAATCACTGATGCCGAGTTACTGTCAGAAGTGTCTCACCTGGTCAGATGGAGTCACTATACTGGCTTCTTGGCACATGGGTCCCGGTGAAGGAGTGAGGGGATAGAAAGTTCATCCACACAAGCAGGAGCACTCGATTGCTTCTGAAAGTGAGTCTGCGGAGCATTAACTCTCCTGCCACCTCCCCCCTCCAATAAGCATCACTTTCTAGGAAACTAGTACTATGCCCTACTTGCTAAGTTGCTTTTGGTTACCATTATTTCAACCATATGTGTTTTTCTCATAGATTTCAGCACGTCTGAAATGAAGAAACATACACCAAACAGCACATCTGTTTACTAAGAAGAGTGCTGTTTTACAACAGATAAAGGTTTGGTTTGAATGTTGAAGTGTTTCCTGGCTCCAAATCTAGTGTTCTTTCTTAGAAGTTCTGCTTCAGCTGGTCTTAAATTGATGGATGAGCCAGTAACTCAGCCTGAACATGGGCTGAACTTGAATACTTCTTACTTATTCAGGTTTTTCCTCTTTCTCAGGTGCCTATGAAGATTGTGAGCCTGGCTCACAGTGACGTCATATGATGTGACATGATATACAGGACCAAAAGCAGAATCCATCTGAGTAGCAGTTGCAAGGCAAAAACAACAGGAGAGAATATTGCCCTCACTGTCCCACATTTGGGCTTTTCATAGCAGTGTTGAGGTTTTTGCTTACAGTCAAGCAAATACACACACACACACACACACACAGACGCACACACACAAATAATCATCCATTTGAACACTGTGGAGGTAAAATGTTGGACTATACTGGTCATTTATCTCACGTTCATGTCTGATTTTTAGCATTTAAATAGCAACCACAAGGCTGGAGCCATCAGAATTGGGACCACAATGTGTGTGTGCATCGGCAGGGGTGGGAGATAGGAAGGATTCAATCTGAATGCAGATTGAATCTATTAACCCCAGTTAGAACTCTCCCGTAGTGAAGTCACTATGCCAGTATACTGGATCAAAGAATTGGACTGCACATTTTAAATATTTATTGCATTACCTTGTTAAACCTTTTCACTGTCATATAACCTCATTTCACTCACTTTGTCTACCCAGTCAAGATTCATCTTTCAACTTCATATTTTGATTCTCTTATCTTTTCAGTTCTCTCGCTCTCTTTTTAACAGCTACACAGAAGACTTACTTTTTTTATTAAAAAAAAAGTAGGATGGAGCATTTGTATCCATCTTCTTGAATACATTGTGCTACATTGTGAGTTTTAACTGATTTTTAAATGAATCACGGAAAGCACTAGAGAGGGTTTTCAAAGGTGTGTTCTTAATAGTTAAGTGGGTCCCCACCCACTTCTTGCATGTGGAAGTTAGATCAAACACAGACTATTTCAACTGAATGACTTGCAGGGCTGCTGCCTGTTGAGGATATTATTTTCTAAAGTATGGTAGGTTAAGGCCTTTTTTCCCCTTAAAAAAAGGGTTCTGAAATTATTTTACAGAACTTTATAGCATTTGTATTGAAAGAGAAAGAAAAGGAAATAGTTTTCTTTCCGTATGTGATTTCTCCTTGACTATATATATACCTGGTTTTGTGACTAATTCTCCACCTGCACTATACCTTTACAACAGTATCATACGACATTTAATAGGTATGGGTTTTCCAAGAGTATCCTGGTTACTTTGTTAAGGGTGCTGAAAGTTGTTAGGAGACGACTATTTCCCTCACAGAGCCACAGTTTCCAGAGTGGTTTATCCCTCTACCCAAATCTAGAACATTTGGACAATCTAGTTCTAGTACATCTGATTGGACACTGTGAGAACAGGATACAGGAGTAGAGAGACCTTTGATCTGATCCAGCAAGGCTCTTCTTATGGTCTTGGGTCCCCTGCTGTGGGTGCCCAGTGTCAGCACACACTGCTTCACACCATGACATCGCACCATGGGGGAGAGACGAGCTGGGGCAGGGCACACTGCCAGAACTGTGTCCCTCCCAGCGCTCTCCACTTTGAGGGCTGCTGAGCAGGACACAATGCTCAGCCGGTCTAGGAGGCTGCATTCCTTCAGGGCACCCTCCAGCTAGAGGGTGCCTGCAAGTGATGTGGCGCAGCAGCTCTGGCTCCCTGCAGTCACTTGCAGATGCCCTCCTGAGTTCTGCTGGAGGGTGACTGAAGGGAAGGCAGTGGGCAGAGGCCAGCCCCACATTTCCTTCTTGGGCAGAGCATGGTGCCTGCATGGTGACGTGTGGCTCGGGCGTGTTGCGGGTTTCATGGGGCCAGCACAGGGTAGTTGCATCCCTCCTGGCCATCCTCTGGGAGCCAGGATAGGGGACAAAGCATCCAGCACACTGGATGCCAAGCCCCAGGACACACTGATTTTGGGAGCAGCGCACTGGGCTCTGGGGCACCTGGTGTTCCCTTGGCTCTGGTGCACCACCCCCATGGTAAGTGCCGCCCAAGGCGCCGCATCCTCCCCACCCACAGCTAGCTACACTACTGCAGCAAATGAGCAAGCAAACCTGCCACAGTGGGAAGCCCTGTGGGTGAGGAGGGGCAGGAGTGGATGGGTTGGTGTGACACTCTTCTCACTCTGCCGCCTGAGACAAGTGGCTCACCTTGTCCAATGCAGACCCTTCCCTCCATGTAGATGGTTTGTAGAATCAGCCAGTCAATAATTAGAACACTGTTTTCGCTAAGCATGTTTCAACAAATAGATACACTACGCTAGGGTTACCAGACGTCCCCGTTTCCCGGGGACAGTCCCTGGATTTGTGAATAAATTCTCGGACAAATTCCATCTCCGGAATGTCCCCGGATTTCATCTAATGTCCCCAGGAAATGCATCAGCGGCAGTCTCAACAGCCCGGAGCAGTTGGCTCTGGCTGGCTTCAGGAGCTGCTTGGAAGTCCCCATATGATGGTGGTGCAGGGGCTCCAAGATGCAGCTTCCGGGCTGCCTCCACCTTCCCTGATCCCAGCAACTAAGCTGTGAAGGGAGGCTTCGTGCTGCCTATCGGAGCAGCCTCCCAACTCCTACTTGTGTAAAAGCAGGATTGGGGCGGGGATCTCTCAGCTGTGAAGGAAGGCTTCACACTGCCTATCAGAGCTTGTGTGCAAGCAGGAGTAGGAATGGAATTGGGGCTGCTCCAATGGGAAGAGAGGCATCGCACTGCCTGAGCCTCGTTGCCACAACCGCTCTCTGACCTACCGCACACCTCTTCCCCACCACCACCACCGAAGAATCAACAACTCAGGGGCTGCCCATGCTCATGGAGAAAGGAGATAGAAGCCTCAGAAGAAGGGGAAACATGGTGGTTGAGGTCAAGGTGGTGGCCGTTCCGCTGCCACCACCATCACTGCAGCATCAACATCCTGAACGCATAGTATTTATTTATTTAATTAATTAAAGCATCCCCAGATTGGTAGGGGGAAAAAATGTTAACCATACACTGCGCTCTTCCTCGCAGTGTTCCATTCAGAATTGGGGGCTCCATTCAAGCAGTGTAGCATTGAGATTCAGTGATATTGTACCTCTGCACACACATTCCAAATTCCTGATTTTGGGCATTGTAACAAAGAACTCCAAGTCCTATGAACACATCAGTCCTGTGTGGCCCAAGCACTGTGGGAGCAAACCAGGGGGGAAAAAATAAGTTAAGACAGCTTTGAGCTTTAGCTACTTATTTCTTGAATGATTCCGTTTCATACTTTTGAAGCCTTTTAAATATTGACTTGAACTGTTTTATCCAGCAGGCAGATAAGTACACAACACATGGTGAACCTCCCCACCCCCACCCCCTCTCCAAAAAAAGAGACTCTTTTTTTTTTTTTTTTTGCTTTTGTGGCTCTAATTTTATTAATAAGCATCTTAATTAACAAGACAACATGCTGTACATAACCTGAAAGAGAACTACAGTGGGTTTAACTGGACTTCCAATGCTATTGAACTTAACAGCGTACAATGCCCAACAGCACGATTCTAAAGCGTGGATTAGGGCAGTTTCAGTACAAATACACAGACTTAATCACTTTCAAATCCTGTAGTATGCCACAGAGTGAAAAAATCTCCCTGAAGTACAAACTCAAATACATGTATTTACAAAAGCTTTTTTCAGATATCTTCCATAACTAGGGTTAACATGACATACACATAGTTTTGTTTCCTAGGATTTACCAAATACAATCCTTGCCTGCAAGCCTGTTTACTTATGATCACAAAACCCAACTCTTTACTTTTACAAAAAGATAAAGCCCAGACCTAAAACAAGTAGGATTTGTACAAGAGGATGACTGTTATGAACCTTGCTCCAATTTCAGCACATATAATTTGGCCAATGCATTGTGCCCTCATTAAACAAAGGTTGTTAAAGGAGCCTATTTTCTTTTGTCAATTAAGATTAATCACACATTTATGTCAAGAGAGCCCACACACTGGGGGGGGGGTCTTTTTAATTTGCAGGCATCAACAGGCTGCACCTAAATGCTGACAATGACTCTTTTTTTTCTGTCTGAAATAATTTCTAAATAATTAAGAAAAAGTTTCTAAATAATCTATGTTTATTTTGATTTAGAATAAGATATCAGTCATTGCTGAGAAGAATTTGGTTTGATCAACGGAGAGGGAAACAGTGCAGTAAAGACGGCAAGCTCTTTAAAAAATAAATAAATCTACAAAACCAAATGAAATTTGACTTTCTTATTATACTCAGCAACCCAACATACTGCTGCCTATTTCCACTCCTGTTTTTTCTTCTTCCCCTCTTGGCAGAATCCTATTCACACTTTGGAATGAAGCTACTCTAGGATGGAGAAAGGAACAGTTGCAACATCCCTCTAAGTATAACTTGAAAACTGGTTTTAATTCAAAATGGATTTTTTAAAAAATCCTTTTTAAAAAAAGCCCAATCCCCTCCCCTAAGAAGCAGTTTGCACATGGATGCCCATTGATGACTGTGTCACAGATTTAACCACAAGGAGAGGTGTTCTATAACCCAGGAGGGGCTGGTGTGGTGAGGAGGGGTCATGGAGATGATCTCCCAGCCATGGAGCTGATCTCATCACTGCTTCCTGGGATGGCATGTGCGTGTGGTAAGGCAGCAGTGAAGGCAATTAGGGTGCAACATTGGCACCAAATTGAACCTCCCAGTTGGGCACAAAAGTTGCCTCAAACTCACTGCTGCCTTGCTCTGCCACATGCCAGTAAGTGGCAATGATTCCAGTGCTTAGAGGCTCGCTCTGCGTTGATTCCACCGGCCCCTTTTGCTACAACCTAATGCTACCTCAGACACCATATATATTTATTTATAATTTTATATATATATATATATACAGAGAGAGAGAGAGAGACAGAGAGAGAGAGAGAGAGTCAGAGAGACAGAGAGTCAGTTTTCACACATTGCACAAACCAATGCAGAGTGAGGAGAAACCTACTGTTGTGCATAGATGTGTGAATCAGCTAGAAAGGAACACAGTATTATTTCCAACAAACATGTTTTAAAACAAAACCGTTCCTGGTTTTAAACATTGTTTGACACTTTGTTCATCTGAGGAAGGCAAAAAGTGCACCCCTCCCATTTATAATATATAGTATGAAATAAATCTCTGTAGCTACACAGTATGTACTGCAGTATATAGTTTTAGGTTTCTTTTTTTTTTAAAAAAAAAAAATCAATTTCAGGCAAATAAAGTAAAATAAGCCAGATGACTAAATAAGATGACACAGATGGTACTGGATGATTGCTTAGATATGGTAACATGTGTAAATGTCCATGGATGTTATTGGGTACTGGCGAGAAAGACTCAGAAAGAGTCCACATATTATTATTATTATTTTGTATGCTAGATAATTCAGGCACAGTTGTCCTCTTCAAGTATTCTCTAGTCAAGTTAATTAAACCCGTGGAGGGGGAGGGGGAGTGGCAAAGGGACATTAGCTCTCCCTCCTCACCACCATTCTGAATGCCCTTCCCCAAAGATGGAAGGAAAACTACTTAAGCTGTTCACATTTTAAAATGAACATACAAAACCTGCATCTTCTGAAATATGTACTCTTCCCTGAAATTTGTCATGCAGAGCCCCGATCTCTCACCAAAAAGACCTGTACCCACCCCGCAAAAGAAAGATGGCAAATGTTAGGAGAAAATGTGCACAGAAACAATTGTATTGGGGAAAATAGGACACAAAACTTGAACTGAAACACACCCATCCTTCAGAATGTACACACATTTTGCAATGCTACCCCCAAGCCAACAAACATGTACAAAAATGAACACCCTGGGGGGGGGACATGCTGTGCATTTATGCAAACTAGTGCAGAAAATGTGAAACTTTGCCCAAGACTGGGGACAAAAGAGGAATTGAAAAAAGCCAGAATGATTTTTTTAAAGGGTAGGGAGCTTCCACAAGTACAGGAGTTCTCTCTCTCTCTCTCTCTCTCTCTGAGTTTGGAGGATTATCAGGGTGGTGATGGGGCACAACGAGCACACTTGTTTGTGCACACAAACCCCCTCATGTGATTAATTAAAATGACTAGAGAATGCCTGAAGAGTGTGGCATGTATTCCTCCTCTGGAGCTCTCTGTAAACACTGTAAGGGGCATGTCATCCTGCATGGAATTTCTGTCAATGAAGGGAGAGATTTGTGCACCTGATGAAATGTGTACCCAGATAAGTGTTCCTCCATTCAAAATTAAAAGTGAAGTAGTTATTGTTGTGAGACATCAAGTAGCATGCTGGCTGTCCCATGTGAATCCATTGGAAACTTCACTGATCTATTGATGCATGCAGTTTAGTATCACCTGCAATGACTGGCTAGAAGCTCTCTGAAGTTTAAGGCGGGGGTCTCTCTCAGCTCTAACTGGAGATGCTGGGGATTGAATATAGGACTTACTGCATGCAACACTGGTCTCTGCCACTAAGCCTAGCCCATCCAAAACAATATGGCATAAATGAGCTTTGTAGTTTCAGGGGAGAAGTGCATGGAGCTTGGCCCAGTGTGATGCATGGTGGCAGAGCCAATCTGATGCTTCTGCTGCCACATGTTGCACCAAGTCAATCTTTCTGTGCTGCACTCTTCCCCTTTCCTTCTCAGTAAGCATGTGACCCATGGTGTTAGGAAGCTAGAAGAGTAACGCTGCCCCATCAACATCATTTCACTAGCCACTACTAGTCCCCAGCACTTCCTGTTTAAAAAAGGATCAAGCAACAGATGATGAGAAGACCTGTACCTGTGCCTCAGGAGAACTGCTGCCAGACAGAGTAGGCAACACTAAGCTAGATGAACAATTATCTGACCTATGTTCCTAACCAATTAAAAAAAGGAAGAAAAATGAATGGAAGTGCACATGGAGCTTCTGAGAGCAAGTGCTCTACCTCTCTCTCTCTGTATGAATACAGGAGGTCATTAGCTAAGGGACATCTTTGTATGGAACAGAGATTCTACGCCCACAGTAGCTCATAGCGTTAATACTTTGCTCTCTAGTCGGTTCACATAGGCGTCACTTAATGACATCATCATGATGACTTGCACATGTGAATGAGACATCAGATTTCAATTCCACATATCTGATTGTTATCAAACCTCTCACACATATATAATCAGAGCCTGTTTAGCTGAAGGCATCAAGAATAGAATAAGTGGGTGTTTCAAGTGTTCAAATATGAGGGCTCAAACATGTAAAAATCTCAGTTTCATGCAGAACAGGCAGCAGTTTGTTTCTACTGCTTGATTGGAACACTTGAAAAGCCTTGAGCCCCTATTGGAATGAATTGTTTTATACTGAAGATAAGCGATACAACATAGCACCATCAGCTGTTTAGTGGTACTGAGAGAAACTTAGTTTTTACCTAAGGAGACCATTACAAATGTGTTCATTAGAATAGTAGTCTGGACTTTTGAAACCTGGGTTCAAGCCCTCACTCACTTATGTAATTCACTGGGGTGACTTGGAGCTAAAATGACATTGCTCAGTCTAACCTACCTCAAAGGGTTGTTCTAAATGTAACATCTATCTCTTTGAGATCCTTGGAGGAAGCCTGAGATGCAGATGAAGCAATTATAATAATTAATATAATACATTATGTCATGTGCGGCCCAGGGTGTTCTACTGGAGCTGCCAAAGATAATAATAATTGCTGCCTCTCACCACCTCCTCTTTCTCCTCTTCCTCCCTGGAATGCCCAATGGTGGAGGATGGTCACATGGTAGGCAGGCAGGCAACAGAGGAAGTGGCAGTGGGCAGTGGAAGCTCAGCAGCCAACAAGTTGCAAGAAGCAGTGATCAGCACACCCCATGGGGGCCGAATCTGCCACCCCTTCCAACGCTCTGGAGCCTGCTGCTTCCTCATGTTGTTTCATGGATGGTTTTATGCATATGAATGCATTAGTAGTAACCATTCAAAATGCAAGCAATCTAATCCGATAAACGGTGTTTCCCCCCAGCAGTTTTAAGTCTTGATATTTAATTCTTCCTGTATAGCTTTAAAGCACCATAAAGTTCATAGACACAATTTTCCCCTCCCCTAATATATTGTGGCAAGACCTAGCAGGAACCATGAAGGTCTTAAAACACGTTAACTATGAACTTTTTTGTGTATTGATTTTCCATGAGAGCACTCTCAATTTGCCATTAGGAGATGAAGCCATTTAATTCTGATGGATGGGTAAAATCAGCTCAATATTTTAGCTCTTCAAGTGGATATAAGAAAGCTAGTTTGGGGAAACTTTATGTTTTACCAATGATTTTTTCATAATTTAGTAGTCTTGTCATTCTATGTCAGGGTTCAGAAGTCAATGCAGGGCTTCCTATGCCCATGGGAAATCAAAGACACCAACACATAGGTTGATGGAATCTTAGTCTGGGCTAACCTAGTTAGATGGGGGCCATATAAATAATAACATCATCATCATCATTATTTGTTGGAACAAACACTGGGTAAAATCACCTTTAAGTTCTTTTGTGCAAATCCCATAAAAATTGGACCTGCACAAGCAAGTCAAGTGAGCAGTCCACATATCTTTGAGATCTAGGTATCCAGCAGGCAAAATAACCAAGCAGAATTTTCCAACATATACCACTGAACTGTGAGTTTGCATAAGAAGTAATTCTGGAGGTACTGACATTGTGGTTGAAGTAAAGTCTTGCTTCTCAACTGTAATGTAGCATATATACCCTGCCCCCCCCCCCATGGATGTATTGAGAGCTTAGATCTGGTATGAAAGCTACAAGCTTGTTATAATTTGGGGGAGAAGTTTCAACAACCACTCGTTTCTTATCAGGTGCAGACATTTAGGTCACCTATAAGCCCGCTTCAAGCACTAGAAAGAGGGCTACATGGGACGTTTGTTGTAGTGGGATGAGTGTGATAGTACTACCCACTCCTCTAGCAACATTTTCCTTGCCTTCCTTGTGTGGTAAGAGACTATTTGCAGTGAGAGCCTTATAATTCCATGGAGGTTCATAGCACATTTGAGAACCCCAGTTATGCAAAAGGTTCTAAAAGGTGTTGGCAGCCTCCACGGATATAAAAAGCTCTCCAGCACAGTCTGTCACCTTCTACAAGCTGAAAAGCTTGGTTGGATTTGCTAGGCTTGCCTTTAAATGCAAACTTAATCAACTTTCTCTCTGCCCCCCACGCCCCCGCCAATAGGGCATATAAACAATATTTTGTAAGATTAACTTTTTTAAAAAATGGAAGAAGTAAACTTTAAACTTAACAATTATGTGTGCATGTGCATGATCAAGGCCTATGTCGACTATTTTCTAAAACAACAAAGAAGCTTTTCCTTTTCCTTTTAAATACAAAGTGAACACTGAAGACTTAAGTGAAGGTTTCCTGGAACCAAAGCTGCTTTCTGATTGATTTGTCAAAGTATTTACTGTGCTTGAATTGGTGTTGAGTCGTTGTGTCAGTATCTAAAGCATTAACATGTATCCCAGAATTTACATGCAGTGAGCCCTATCTCAGACAAAGCATTTTGTGGGGTTAGGGAAAGCTACACAATAACATAGCCTGAGCTTTATATGAATTAAATGCAACTGGAAAGTTAAAAGTGAAACTTCTCTTGTAATTATTATTATTATTAGTATTACTTTACATTACATGTTAAAAGCAAAATGTGTTCAGAATAACAGTGGGGATAATAAAGCTACTTATAGTTGCTGAGGGCAATACAGAGAAACTCTGTTAGCATTCATTGGAACCCTCAGCAACAGGAATTTCAATAAATTTACAAGCCATTTTATATTACAGTAATTATACACACAGAGGTTTGCTCATAAGTTACAGATTTTAAAGTTACATTGATGAGCCTACATGAAGTTCTTTTCACAGGAAAAGATTCTTCTTTTTTTTCAATCACACTTTGCTTCCTTCTCTCCATCAAATTTCGATTGTCTGTGGTAAAGTAAAATTGGAGCTAGGAAAGCTGTTCGATTGTGTTACAGACAGGTTATTTGGTTGCAGAATGTACAAGACTGCAGGAATCAAAGGCTAGGGAGAAAGAAAAAGCAAGTGGATCAGGACTCTTTCATATTAAAAAAAGGAAGAAGACATATTTTCTGTACCCGGTATAGCCTTTACTCGCTATTCATTATACTGTATATGAAAACTAGCACACAGAGATCAGTCATGAATGTCTAATCTTCTCTGGTATATCACCTTGAGCTGCTACAGAATAACGTTAACAAGGGGGACTTCATAATTACATCCATCAAACATTTGCTTCCTGGTCCTCTCATTCTTTAGACTAATGCCAGTGATTTGCTTCAGCATAGACTGAGCAAAAAATGCCAAGAATTATTTTGCCTAATGGCTTTTGCACACAGCGTGTGAAGTTACAGAGTGAAACCTACAGGAACTGACAACATACATTCACTACCACAATGTTGTCTCCTAGAGGATACTTGCTTACCACCAAGAGGCACAACACAGGCCCATGCAGAGAGTGGGGGGTGGGGGAGGGCAATCAGGTACACCTTGCCCTGGGCCTCAGAGGGCTAAGCTGGTTGGGGCCCCCACCAGGGACCAGCTGCTTTTTTTTGGTTGTTTTAGTTTTTAATCTAAGTCTAACAAGACTTGGGACTTGGGCCTCATATAAGCTCTGCATGGGCCAGGCACAACACAACTCATAAAGGTCTAACTATTTGATAGGGGAATCGAGGGGCATAAGAATAGTTAGGGATCTTTACAGCCACCCACAGAGACATAATATACAGCAGAGCTGGGGGATTCTTTTTTCAGCTGAAGGGAAGCATTCCTGTGTGGGCAAACCTGGGGGGGGGGGGCTGGCCAGTGATGCATAGGGTGAAAGGCAACATGTAGGTGGATCCAGACACAAAAGTGTACAGAGCAACAAGTGTGCCTCTTACATTTATACAGCAGGCTACACTCCAGCTGTGCAAATGTCAGAGGTTTCTACTCCCTGCATGAACATCTCTCCACCTATCCTCTGTCACAGTTCAGGGACATATTCCACTCAGGAAAAAGCACATGAGCATGTAGCCTTGGTCTGGTGGTGGGGGGTATGACCAGAGGAGATGGGTGTGGCCTGATGGGGAAGCACAGCATTGGGGAAAGTTACAAGGGCCAGAAAGGCTGGAATGGTGCTTTGACCTTCCAGGTTTGAGGTTCTGCACCCCTGATCGTGTGTGTGTGTGTGTGTGTGTGTGTGTGTGTGTGTGTGACTTCAAGCAGTCATACTCCAAAATAAGGTAGGTTATGTCTTGGTTTGGGGATGTTTTGCTGATCAAAACTATACTTGTGAAAATAATACGTGAAAAAGTGGAAGATAAGAGGTATATCGTCTCCTGTATGATAATCTGAAATGTCTTGTTGCTTCCCCTGCCTAAAGCTAGAATCCCAACCCCACTTAACTAGCGTAGTTCAATAAGACTTATGTATGTCTCAGAAGACATGATTAGGATTGTGCTGTAAAAGGTTTAATGGTACTCTCCTCCAAGCTGGCTAGCTTGGGTTCTTTATTGCTCTGTCCTGGTTTGTAGGTTTGTTAATTTTGTTGGGAAAATGTTTGGGGGTGAAAAGGGGAAATCCCCCTGCCAGGGGCTATTTATACTTCTGCTTATTCACCACATGTTGTAAACCTGATGGTATCATGGCACCTTGCAGCCTGTCAGAGGAACAGTTATGTGAAAAAAGTCAAGGAGAGCAAAAGAAGCTAATAATCAGTTTGAATGCCAGGGAGGGGACATTTGATTCTATATTGATTGCCCCCTCTTTCCCCCCAGATTGCTGCTACAAAGCAAATCAGATACTAGAAGGTATAGTCCTTCCTCACACCCATTCAGAATAAAATATTTCCCTCCTTAATGTTTCACATAACAAAATCGGAATGACTGCTTATCACGGTAACACCATCACATTCACACTGTGACCTTGTTTGGGCTGAGATCTAGGCCCCACCTGCACTATAAATGTTAAGCATTAACATACTGCTTTAAATACTCAGTAATCTTGGGAATGGTAGTTCATTTACGATGCTAAATGTTAGTAGACCCCTATTCCTCTTACAGAACTATAATTCCCAGAGGGAAGAAGATTTGACTATTAAACCACCCTGGCGATTGAAGCTCTGTGAGGGGAATAGGGGAGGTCTCTTAATAATGCTCTGCACACTTTAACAAACCACATTTCCGGGGGTGGGGGGAGAACCATGGTCATTTAAAGTGGCACAGTACCGCTTTACATGCATAGTGCAGATGGGGCCCATGCCATTGTGCTTTTTTAAATGGCATGCGGAGCTGCAGGGTATCACACACACACACACAAAATGTGCTCCCCAGGTGGACCCCCATTATATATATATATATATATATATGCAGGTTTTGGTGTCTTCGGGTGTCTTCCCGTGTAAGAGTCGGGGTGTCTGTGCGACGTTTCGACGAGGTCTCACTCGTCATCTTCAGGCTGGTGCTTTCGGCTTCTTGTTACTGGAACAGAGCAGAGTCTGGTGTTTGAGTTCCTATAAATACTGTTGAGGGGTGTGGTGTATAGCCTCCAACGTTCTGGGCAGAGAGGAAGTTCCTAGATTAGTGTGCCTTTTCTTCTTTTGTTCCTTAATTACTTGAGGGATATCTTGGGTGATTTCATGAGTGATATTCTGAATACCACTGGGTGGGTCATTAAGTGTAGATTAGTTGCTAAAGCTTTCGTGTCTTGACCTCTTGAGCTTGTGAAGAGTTTTTCTGAGAAGATGGCTGTGCTGCATTTAGTTGTGCTCTGGCTTGGCTTCGTGTATAGGGGCGAGCTGTGGTTTTGTGCCTTGTGCCAGCCAGATCTGTGTAGGGATTGCAGACCCAAACCCAGACCCTCTCCACAGACATATTACAGACTCCATCCAGCAGCCAAACTATAGTGGCACCTCCGGATGCTGCACCCCCCTGCAATCCCTACACAGATCTGGCTGGCACAAGGCACAAAACCACAGCTCGCCCCTATACACGAAGCCAAGCCAGAGCACAACTAAATGCAGCACAGCCATCTTCTCAGAAAAACTCTTCACAAGCTCAAGAGGTCAAGACACGAAAGCTTTAGCAACTAATCTACACTTAATGACCCACCCAGTGGTATTCAGAATATCACTCATGAAATCACCCAAGATATCCCTCAAGTAATTAAGGAACAAAAGAAGAAAAGGCACACTAATCTAGGAACTTCCTCTCTGCCCAGAACGTTGGAGGCTATACACCACACCCCTCAACAGTATTTATAGGAACTCAAACACCAGACTCTGCTCTGTTCCAGTAACAAGAAGCCGAAAGCACCAGCCTGAAGATGACGAGTGAGACCTCGTCGAAACGTCGCACAGACACCCCGACTCTTACACGGGAAGACACCCGAAGACACCAAAACCTGCATTCCTGTACCCGTGAAAATCTACGAAAGCATATATATATATATATATATATATATATATATATATATATATATATATATATAATATCTTCCCTCTCCACACCTCATCACCAGTTTCTCAGTGATAGCTTTGCAGCACAGGTAAGATAGAGGAAACAAATTCCCTGCAGTTTGCAAGGCTGGAAGAGACCGATCTATTGCAACCCTTTGTGATACCACACCAGCCCTTCCTCTCCTAAATGTCTTTGCCCTTCTTCGCTTACAAACCCAGCACTAAGCAAGATGCCCTGATCAAGCCAGAAGATACTGGACATTGTAGGTGTGTGTTCCCTGGGCTACGGTGGAGAATAAATTTATTGCACATTTAATGCAATATTGCAAAGGCTCAGATCTCTTCAGGTGCTTCAAGTGCATGTGAACAGATCACTTTTGTTTGTTTGTTTTAAACAGTTTATACCACCCTTCATCATTTTAGTTTTCTGGAAGGCACATGCTATATTGTGGGTTGCATGTACCATACCACCCTTCCTAATGCTTCCCCTTTTGGAACTCACCAACATAACAGGAATACTTTACTTTCCATTTTTAGTTCCCTCATGAAGAATTGCAAGGCTCTGTCATGAGTATACTTAATAATTATACTGGGTGTTCATTATTATTATTATTATTCTGTACAAGTTAAAAGTATGACCTGAAAGCAAAGAGTTTATCCGAAAGCTCTTTGACGGTTGCTGAGCAGATCTTTTCCAAAACTCGCTGTCACATCTATCAAAAAAGGGATACCAGCCTTGTCTTTAAATGATATTTTGTGTCATGACAGCTCATTGGGGAAAGAATCACACTTTTTTGTTTCCCTTTTTCCTTTTGTTTTTTGCATACTGTTATATACTGATTAAGCTGAATTTCCTTTAACTTGTTACTTAGGATAGAGGTCTTCAGCTTCAACTCAGAATTCTTATATACATGAATATTAACAAACCTGAATAGGTTTGCATATGCATTATAATTGTGTTAAGCTGTGCCTATATACACTCACACTTTAAAGCCCGAAATAGCTTGATTTGTCAAGGTATGCCTTTATAGTTGGTGCTCATGGATCAAAGTAGCGTTCTTCCCAGATATGGAGGCTGCCTGGGCCGGGATGAAGTTTGCAAGAGGAATGACTTTGACCGGGTCTTCACTGGTGCAGTGTCTTTCGCAGGTGTTGTAGAACTGAGGCCTGGGTCCCCCTTGGCCTTTGTCAGTATCATCCTTCGGAAGGGGCCTTCCGAGTGTGTGCCTTCCCTCTGGCATGGCTCCACACCCCCATCCTTGCTGGAAGCCGAATGCTGGCAAAGGAGGGTTGGATTGCTGGTACTGTGTCAGGGAAGGAGGCATCCAGCAATTGTCAGAATGGCCAAGGATGAGACATTCTTGTGTGCAGGTTTCAGAAGCTTCAGCAAGAGCTTTTTGGAGGTTCACTTCAATAGCTTAAAAAGAAAAGAGAAGAAGATTAGGTGTCATTTAATAATATTTATTTCTTTTAGAGCAGCGGTGGGGCCCTCCAGATGTTGCTGGACTCCAACTTCCATCGTTCTTGAGAACTGGTTATGCCAGCTATGACTCATGGGAGTTAGGGGTCCAGCAACAGTGAGAGGAACACAAGTTCTCAATTCCTGATGAATTCTATTTGTGATGTTCTGGGGTAACAAGTTTCAGAACACTAGTCAACTGAATAACTCTTTAGCTTTATTGTAATTATACATGTATGATTTCATTAACTATGGACATTTATAGCAACATAGGAAGCTACTTTATACTGAATCAATCCATTGCACTTTCTAGTTCAATACTGTCTACTCCGACTGGCACCAACCCACTGGGTGTTCAGATAGGGAGCTCTCCCAGCCCTACCAGGAGATGCTGGAGAGGGAATCTGAAGCCTGCTTCATGTGGGATAACCAGTCTCAGGTTAACCAGTCTCATATAACAACGTGCTTAAGTCTAATTAATGCATGAAGGGATCAATACCATAGAGCATGCTGCCCTGCCAGGCTTAGCTAAGTCACTTCCCTCAACTAGAGAGGAACTACCGGTAGGTAATCAAGCCTTTGTTCTCTACAGTCTACATGAGAAGCTCAGCATGTGCAGATGTTTGAGCTAGAGGCTCCAGCTCACCCCTCTTGGCTCTCACCAGCCATTCTTTAGTTCCTCTACCAGTAATTTAGGAACTTTCATCACTTTGTAACTAAGCCAAGTTTTACTGCCTGTGCAGCTTTCTGAAGCCCAAGAATCTGGCCTTTGGAAAGTTTGTATTTTTTTTTTTTTGTTTAAAAAAAGTTATCAAAAATGTGGTCTTTTTCCTATGCTGGTGGAAGAAGGGAAATAGCACCATTCTGAATCAGATGAGTTGAACTCCACCCACCATAGAATTACACTTCCTATAACTTTCAGCACACCAAAAAAGAGAGAATTATTTTCACTCTTCATGTTTTTATGGTCTCTTCATTTAGGTGCTTTTTGTATTTGCATCAAATACAAAGATATCTTTTTGAAGGCAGAGTATGAAGTCTTAAGCTTTGATGCTATGGATAACACAGTTGTCCACTGTTGTAGAAGCAACCTGCAGACATAATGCAACATGCTCTATATCTCTGTATGTACACAGAAACTAGGAATGCACATTGAATTTACATGATTCCCTGATTGCAAAGTAGAACCAGATACTTCAGGGGTCAGAATTACATTTAAATAGGATTTTTAACACTCTTAAACATACAGTAGGGAGGGCATGCACACCCCGAAAACCACACTGCAGAAAACTAAATTGAACCTTCTGTTAACCAGATGGGGAACAGAGAGTTCAATCCTGCTGCGCCTTGCTGTGTCAATATGTTCCCCACAGGTAACACCCTGTCTAAGTAGACCCCTGCAGTCAGCAGGACTCGGTTTGTGAGTGGAGAGTGCACTAGTGCTGGGATATGCTTCACCAGTGCATTCACATTTGACTATGGATAGCTATGGTGACTCTACCCATGAAAAAGAGGATGTGTCCTAGAAAAAGAGTACATATGGCAACTCTGCATAAACTTTGGTTTAAACCCTGATTTTGTTTTTTGTGAAACAGCCTTTTTGTCTGACTGATGTGGCTCAGTGACTCAGATCTGCTTCATTCCCCCACCTTCCTCCATGCTGAGTTCTAGGAGCAGAGCCAGCCTAGCCAAGAGGCAAGATGAGGCAACAAAGCAGTAGACTGGGCCTCCAAGGAATACATCACCCACTGCTGCAGCAACAAAGGCTGTGGGTATACTCCTTGGAGGCCGGATCTGCCACCTCCTTGGCAGCAACCCCATGCCTCCTCTACAGTGGCATGTCACTAGTGGTCTCCTCCCCACCTTGTTTCCAATGTAGATCTTTCTTCCTCCCTTGTTCCTGATGTAGTTGCTCACTCACCATAGGCGCCGACTCCATGGGGCCTGAGGGGGCCCGAGCCCCCTCAAAAATTCGTTTGGGGGGCTCTGCCCCCCCCATAATCTCGGGCGCCCCTCCAGCAGAGCGCCGCCGCCGTCCCCCGCCTCCTCCCCACCTGCTTCCTCGCCAGCCAGCCAGCCAGCCAGCCGCGCACCCTAGCCGGAGAGCCCCGGCCGTCCCCGTCGCGCAATCGGCTGGATCTCCCTTCAGCAGGCCATGCTCACAACTCGGCCCAGGGACCCCCCAGCAGCGGATCTCTGGCCCAGCTGAAGAATCCGGCAACAAGCCCCCTCCTCCCCAATCGCTCCGGCTCCGCCGAAATACTTTAAAACTCACTAATTTTCATCTAAAATTTAGAAAACTTCCCGGGGCAGGACCCCGGTATGGGCCCCCCCAATATTTTTTATAAGTCGGCGCCCCTGTCACTCACCCATTCTTCCCTACTCCAGAACCATTTTGTGGTTCACATCAGGTGCCAAAATGTCTTGAACTGGTCCTGTCTATGACGGCAACATTGAGACAAGAGGGGAGGAAGCTGTGCCAGACCCTGAGCAGGTTGCAAGTAGGAAGGAATAGGTAGGGACTGGCTAAAGGCAGACTGGGGTTGGTGGAGAAGTGCTCCATGCATCTTAATGAGTATAATGCAACCACCCATATGGGCAGGGCCCTCCACATTTGTTCTTAGTCTTTCATTCTCTGTCTCTTCCCAGAATCTATTTTCACTGTGAGGTAGAAGAAAAAGAAGAAAGTCTGCAGGATAATATACCTGCTGTGACTCTATTTTATAGCTACAGTACACATACCTGATCAAACTACCACATTATTTGCAGAGTCAGGGCAAAGCGGAATTTCCTGGGTTTTAAGTACTATTGTCTCTCTTTTTTTGTTTTTATGTCGATCACACACAGACACAGTAAAAGTACACATCCTGTTCTTATTTGAACTCCAAATTGCTTTGGGGAGCAAACAGTGGGATCATATTTGTTTAATTTGTCTGCCCCAGAAATAAGAACTCCCCCCCCTTTAAGGCTGTCAGGTGAATTCCTGTCTCCTCAAATATACAGATCTGAGTTTGACTTACAAGCATAGCAGTTTAAAGGCTTTTATTCATTGTTCATCAGCCTGTATCACTCGTAGGTTAAAAGAGTTTTCAGCAATTATATATAGAAGTGGAGTGTGGGAGAAGAATCAAGGTTGTTGCAGTATTGCCAGTAGCTATCCTTGAGGTTCTTTTTTTGTTTTTTTAAAATCACTTAACCCAATTGACTTCTCTAAATCTTTCTTCTTATCCATCGAGGGAGGCTTTTATCAGAGACAAAAGTCAGATACAGCAAGCATAAATGGGGATCGAGATATGATTATCCATGAGGAATAATAGTAGATAGTAGAACAAAGAGGCTGGTAAAGCATTCTTGCTTTCCTGTGATGTAAAAGGAACAGAAACCCCACAAATTAAGCAGATTTGATAGCTGCTGCCCTTGGAAATGCCATAGAGATCACAAAGATGCACATGAATCATTTCGCTTGGACCCAGTGTGTTTTGTGTCAGGACATAGTTCCTCAGGGGCAATTGAACCAGTTTCTTCAAAGCAACAGCTCAAACAGCCTTGCAATCTGCCTGGCAAAGAAAATGGAGTGCATCCATCTAAGTTACAGTAAACCAGCGGAAATTAATGGACCTACATTACATCCATTCCTTTCAATGGGTCTGCTCCAAGTATAACTAATGTTGGTTATGACAGGTGCCCAGTGTCTGGGACAATATATATATTGTCCAGCACTTTCTCCAAAGAGGGCAGTATACAGTACCTGGTTCTAATGTATCCACTCATTTATTCACACAACAACCCAGCAAAGGTAGGTTTGACTGATAAACAGTGCCTTGGCCAAGTACACTGATATATTACACCACTATTTCATTAAAAAAATCAATGCGGTTTGAAATAATAGCACATAAAACCATTAGATAGATAGATGATAGATAGATAGATAGATAGATAGATAGATAGATAGATGATAGATAGATAGATAGATAGATAGATAGATAGATAGATAGATAGATGTGTTAAAATCAAACAATTAACTATTGTGGAAAGAGGTGTTCCTGGTTGCTTGCATAGGCTTGACAGAATAGAAAGGTTTTCAGCAGATTCAGCTACCTCTCTACCAGCAGAGTACAGTGGGACCTTGGTTTTTGTATGGCTTAGTTGTTGAACAAATCGTCTCCCAAATGCCTCAAACCCTGAAGTAAGTGTTCCGGTTTGTGAAAGTTTTTCAGGAGCTGAACATCCAACATGGCTTCCGCTTGAGTGCAGGAAGCTCCTGCAGCCAATCAGAAGCAGCACCTTGATTTTCGAATGGTTTCAGGAGTCCAACAGACTCCCGGAATTCAAGAACCAAGGTACCACTGTATTCTGTAATACTGGGCCAATGACACTAAAGTCTCTACTTATTGTTATGAAGTGAGCCTTGCCAACTCAAGGAATGACCAGTGATGCACCTGCAGATGATCTTAGTGATCAAGCTGGGATATAAGAGCTCAGGTGATCCCTGAGGTACCATGGACCTAAGTTGTTTAGGGCTTTGCAAATTAATACAAGAACCCTGAACCTGGCTCAGTAGTAGATGGACTTCCGGTAAAGGTGTTTTAACAATGGTATTCCATGCTGTTGCCTAGATGCACCCATCAGTCTGACTGTTGCATTCTGCACCAGCTGAAGTTTCTGAACCAGACCCAAGGTCAGCCCCATGTAGAGCACATTACCGTAATATAGCCTTGAGGTTATCAACACATGGACTGCAATGGTCAGGCTATCCCTGTCCAGGAACAGCCATAGCTGGTGAACCAATTGAAGCTGCTAGAAGGCACTTAGTGAGATGGATGGCGGAGGTGATATTTGAAGCCTAGACTCCTCAGAGCTCATCTGACACTAGACTTGTTCACACATTACAATGAAGACTAGTTCAAGCTGTCTCTAAAAGCTGGGCCATGGCTTAGTGTTAGAGCATTTAATTTGCATGCAGGTGTTCCCAGTTTTAAGCCCTGGAATCTGCAGCTGGGGCTAAGAGAGAACCCTGCCTGCAATACAAGAGAGTCACTAACACTCAGTGCAGTGCATTTAATACTTTGCTAGATGGACCAATCATCTGACTCATGGCTTCCAATGTTCCTACACGTTTATAAGTGTTGGCGTTAAAGAAGATACAGTAACTGGTTTGTTCAGCTCAACTAATGTATATACAGACTGAACACTGCATGTGAACAATTGTATGATTACACAGCTGATATTTTTGTGCACACAGGGACGCAGAAGGTACACTTGATAAACACAGCATGTGAACACATCTACTCTAGTCAAGCAGCATATATTTTGTCCAAGATTTAATAGTCACATTGAAATCAATTGGGCAAATATACAATAAATGTGCATGAAGCCTAGGCAGCTATATATGTTCTTAACTTTCCTATTGATTACAGTTGAAGAACTAAACACACACAGAGAGACAGGCTCTGGTGTAGCCTATCAATATGGAACATCTGTCCTCTTTTACAAGCCAGGGAATTATCTGCATGCATTCTGGAAAATCCCTGTGTATCCCCATGGAACTGTTCTATTAATGAAAAATGGGCCACTCCTGTGCTGCTGGGATTTTGAATCATAGTATAGCTGCCTGTTTGCAACTGAAAAAAGAAAGAAAAGAAAACACTAGAAAAATCACTTAAACACATTGAATTTTCCTTAGTGTTGTGTAATGCGAAATGTTCAGTCTAGCTAAGTCTCAACAAAAGCCAACACAGAGTTTGACACACTTCTGGATGGGAGCCATCCAACCTTCCTTCGCACCCACTCTTATTTCATCACAAAGCAAGCAACAATTAGCACACAATTAAGCAAATTGCCATAATTATGCCATTGCTGTTCTACTTTTCATATTTCCCCAACACAGTACATATATGAATACATGGCTGGCGGGCCAGCATCATTCGTTCGGCAGCCCAGAAGTGGCTCTCTCAATTGCTGGAACATTTCTTATTAAACAGCTCCAGCAGCACATTGCAGTCTTATCTGCTCAGCAGGAAGTTGCTCAAGTGATGCCGATGACAAGCTTAAACTGCTCATGTCAGCCAATAGCTAATAAGGAATATGCCGGTTTCTTGCTGGAGGTTGTACTCCCGTCTATGCGGGAAGTGTGGCCTAATGTGAGGAAATTATGGCTCAGAATTACTCTGGTGGCCTGAAGTAGCCACTTGGGTACCATAATTTAGCAGCTTTAGCTATGTAAGAGACCCGAAATGACAGTAAAAATGAAGAACAAAGTAGAAGTCGTCTGTTAGTATAAGTCGGGTTGCTTTAATGAGGTCAGTACCAAGACACTTTAATGTAGAACCCCTAAAATGATTGCTGTTATAATATACTCTACCTTTTTTTCTTTTTTTCTTTTCTTTTTGGTTTAATAATAAAATGCCTTTGGGAACAGATTGCCATGAATATTTTAGTTTTCCCATATAAGTTTAAATAAATTTGAGGGAAAAATAAGACTGTGATTAAAAGTTCCAAAGCTTTACAGTTCTTTAATCATAGACTGAAGTAGAATGCACATTAGTCATTGACAGGTTTCTTTTAACTTTTTGGTCTGTTATAAAGAGCTTATTCTTTAAAAAGAAAAAAAATCAAGGACAAGTGAACTGTCTTATATTATTGGAAAAGGAAACCCTTGGTTCCAAAGTTTGTGTTAAATTAATATATTCTCCATACATTTTCATCATAATATTGGGCAATCCTGTTAATTTATCCTAGAAAGAGCTTGAGAGCAGGTTCCTTGCAACTAATAATTTCCCATGGGGATAAACATTAACAACAACAACAAAAAAACCCCTTTTCTTTCCTCTTCAATCCTTAAATATTTAAAAGAGAAATTGTAATGAATTGTAATGGTTCTGCATTATTTTACAGAGATTTTGATGCATATTCGCAACACTAAAGCATCTGTATTGGAATGAAGGTGGTGCGTTGAGCTAGATTTAAGGTATAAATAACAACGGCTTTGTTTTAATATTTCATTAGTCGCTTCACTTTTGAACTGCTCCTTCTTAAAACATTGATAGGAGCTTCTTTTATTTAACAGGGCATATCAGACAACACTACAATGATTTTGGATGAAAAGTAATACTATTTTGATACAAATGACTGATAAAGACCATTAAACCAATCAAGTATTTAAAGGGGGCTATTTAAAAGGAGTTCATCATATACTTGGAATATTCAGGGTAGTCTAAATGTCCTTATTACAAAATGTTTTCTTCATATACTTTATCATGCAGAAACCTCTTAAACCCCATCGCATTAATAGGATATTTGAATAGGCTGTAGATATGTTGAAGATCCATGAATTGTCACCACTGACCTGGTTTTGTTGTTGTTTAATTAAACTAGGTGGGCATAAAAGTTGCTGTTGTCCCATGTGCCAACACTGACAGTCTAGTTGGTTGTTCTAAAACATACACTCCATTTGGAATGTAAATTGTTGTTGTTGTTGGTTGTTTGTTTTAAAAATAATTGCAGCGGCAATACTGAAATGATTACGTGGCTGCCAAATAAGAACATAGAAAGTTAGCTGTTATCAAACTATCTGTCTACATAGTATAGTACTGTCTAGAGTAGTCCTTGCTAACCTGGTGTCCTTCTAACTGTTTTAGATTACAGCTCCCATCAGCCCCAGCTGTTTTCCTTGAAGAAAACTGTTCCTCAACTCACCATGCTTTCAGAGGTATATTATTCTCAGATAGGAGCCCTTACAAAGATTTTCCTTATCAAATTGAGTTCCACCTTGAACTGCTCACCTCCTGGCTATCCCCAGCTGGGTGTGGTGGATGGGAGTTGTAATCCAAACCCTGCTACTTGGTATCATTTTAATTGCTAGTGCCACATATTGAACCTGCATTGTGGATACATAAGAGCTGACCCATTCACCTCGTCCAGGTCCAGGAAACAAGCACTCCCAGATTCTGCTAGCGATTGAGGCAGACATGAACTTTGGGGTTCTGCACTGTAAATAGTTTTTGCACCTAAATAAAACCTGTAAAAGACAGGTTGGAGTCCTGCCTGGTTACTTGTGAGCAACCACCTCTGCCATCTGACACCCGCCCTCCCCGGACAAGACTGGGCTCAGGGCTGCTAACATTAGGTATAAAAACAATAGATTAAAATACAACTTAAAAACAGGATTAAAGTACAGCTTAAAATGCAGCCTCATTTCAGTGGAAGCTCAGATCAAAAACTGGGGGGAGAAAACGTCAAATCTTCACCAAGGCCAGCTATTCCAGACTGGTCCTACATGGGCCAGAAAAAAGCCAGGGAAGTCCCCAAATAGGGGTTCCATCACAGAAGGAAAAGGAAAGAAAGAGGGGGAGGGGGATCAGGCTGATTCCAAGCCAAAGGCAAGGTGGAACAACTCTGTCTTACAGGCCCTGCGGAAAGAAATCAGTTCCCACAGGGCTCTGGTCTCATGAGACAGAGCGTTCCATCAGGCCAGAGCCAGTGTTGAAAAGGCCCTGTTGAAGAATGGCAACACCAATGAGGATCAAGGAAGCCCTTCAGAGCTTCTACTTACTCAAGCTATACTCAGTGTTCTCTGTCCACTCTGGTACAAGAGCCCTTACACTGGTGGACGTGTTTAAAGGTTGCACAACAAAGGAATCCAATGCAACAATTGTACTTATGGAAGCTTGTTGTGCAGTGGCTGCTTCTTGTTGTGTAATCTATTGCACAAGAATCTTTGGTAATGCACTTGTGTTTTCCTTTGCAAAACAATGTTTCACCAGCAGAACAAGGATATCTTTACACTGTATATTCCCATTGGCCTCAAAATGGAGATTACAGACCGGGAAGATGAGTCTCTGCTAGGTACTGCAGGTCTCAGGTTGCTCCTAGGTTTCTGGGGGAAAGAATAAATATCTGGCCCCTATTTCAAGGGACATAAAGTCTAGTATTTATCCAGATCTCTCACCAGCCTTAAGTGAAATGCATTGGTTCCTGATTAGGCAGAGATTAGGCAGAAACAGTGTATGTATCATATTTTCTGACATAAACAGGCATGCGATATCCCAACAGGGTTTACCACCATTAAAAAAAGATGGTTTATACATATGGCCAAATAGAAATTAAAACACATTGAAAATAGAGCCTTCGCTGTTGCATGGGGAGGCATAATTTGCATTGGATTCCCTAATATCAGCAAATTACACAGCCTTGCCACCAAGAAATGTGTTTGCAAGTTCCATGGGGATGCAGCATGCTGTTTAGATTAAAGGAAACCTGGTGCAGAAATAATGACATTCTCAATGGCTCGTCAACTGGACTACAATCCAGCTATTGGGCGGGGGGAGCATCTAAAGATGGCACTTTGGAAGTGAAACAAAGGCTAATTAACTGAAAGCTGCTTAGCCAAATTAAGGTAACTCTGGCCATTGTGGAAAGGCATTTATATCCCCTTTAACAATTGCATAATTATTCCATTCCCTCATTAACCAGGCATATAAGAGCCAATTAGCACCAATTAAACAGATGTGTATACACTTAAGTTCAATTATTTATTTAATCAAGAGTCACTGGCAACATGGTATATGCTATCATTTAAATGAGAGAAGCCTCTTTATATGCATGCAAAGGCTATTGGTGATGGTGTTTTATAAAGTTTACTGAAGATGTGTTAAGAATGAGGAAGTAGTACCTGCTCAGGGATTAAGGGGTTGGAAAGAACAGAAGATTGGGTGAGGTACACTCAAATGCTGCTGCTGCAACTTGACAGATATCTGGTACAGTATATCACACACATAATCCCAGTTTTGTGTGTGTCCAAAATATAATGAAGTAAATAATTAATATAGATTCAGGTAGGTAGCCGTGTTGGTCTGACGCAGTCAAAATAAATAAAAAATTGTCCAGCAGCATCTTAGAGACCAACTAAGTTTCTTCTGGGTATAAGCTTTCGTGTGCATGCACACTTCTTCAGATACACTGAAACAGAAGTTCTTTTTCACCCACTGGTATTCCTTGAACAGCTGTCTCCCCACAATGTTGTGTATCACCTTTTGAAACACATGTCAACAATCATTTAGGAATAATTCTAGATGTATCTCAGCTTGGTCACTGATTACCCTCCTTGTAATCTGCTCTGCTTCTCTTTTCTCCCCACCCAGGGTGGCCCTGTCCTCTGCCTGCCCCTCAGAGATGGCGTGTCCTGCAGAGCTGGGCCTCGGTGGCAGCATGCTCTCCTCCTCACTCACTGTCCAGCAGCCCCTACTAGCTGCCAGCAGTGGCCATGGAGAGGCAATGGAATGCTCCCTTTGCCACTGCTCAGGATAAGTGGAGGCTCATCCTCATCTCTGAGCTTATGCCGATAAGACCAAATATAGGATTAATATTTTTTTTTTGGGGGGGGGTGTTGATCACTGAGTTTCTGGGAAAAGAGGACATCCTGGAGAGTTACTGGAGAGCAAGCGTGGAAAAATGGGCAGGCAGTAATGCACATTCTTCTCTCCCACACCTCCAGGCTCTTCATGCCCTGGCTCTCTCTGGCTGAATTCACATGGTCTTTGCTTCTGAAGTGGGACCATTGTTTTATGCATGGGAAATTCCACCCGGACTGAAATTCTAGAGAGTCGCTGACGGTCTGTGTAGACAATACTGAGCAAGATGGACCAATGGGTCTGACTCAATACAAAGCAGCTTCCTAGGTTCGTATTCACTAGCTGGGTTCAGAATTGCATGTTGGTTGAAGGTCTCTAAATTTTTGGACATTCCACTGTAACATATACACTTTTAACAAGGTGGAACACACATCTTTAAACAAACTGAATATTTGGCTTTTGTATTACAAAATTATGGCTTCAGGCCTGTCTTTGTGATTTCAGATGTGATTCTACTCCCCCCTCCCTTGATTTGCTTTAGCACTTATTTAAACCTCAAAAGAAAAAAAAAATCAAAGCACTTCTCTAAATCAAATGACAATGGAAAGAAATCTTGACTTCAATTAAGCTTTCAAAATATGCTATTATGTTGCTACAAAAAAGTCTCTTAACTGTCTTCTCCCACAAAAATAAATAAATATATATATATTTTAAAAATGTGCCAGTTCCAAATGAGGGCACTTAAGAGGAGAAGTATATAACCAAACTAATGTCATTTAGCTTTATTTTCATGTGGGTAGGAAGCTATGACTGCTCATTACTGCTGATGAAAAAAAGAAAGAAAAAATAGGAAGGAAGAACTCTGTCCTCCAGCTAAAACCTTGAAAATCCCATAAAAAGGTTCATGCATTCATGCATAATTAGTAGGGGTCATCAGATCAAACTTATTAATGGAAAGTACATTTTAATTCTCATAAACTGGATGGAGGAGTTTCAATTCTCTTTTGCATATTAGGCTGCTTAATCACACTGTACAACCTTAGCAGGGAGGATTAACTGGCAGGAGAAGACATTGGCGCACAGAATACTCCTTGTCAGGAAAATTCACTTCTTCCCACAGACTCTGTGTCCCCTTTTTTCAGATAATATAACTGTTCCAGGGGTTGAATAATTTGAGGTCCTCATACAAGCAAACCTCTTACCTTTCCACACACCAAACCTCAGTGATCTAACCCACTCAGCTTACACAGAACTGATACACCAGATAAGGAACATAGGGAACAACTTTAGGGGAAAACATTAAGGTGAAAAAGAAGCTCTGCTAATATTATTGCTAATGGTGAGATCCACCTGTGAGAAACTGAAGAACGTCCTCTCAATTTCTATTTCCCCAAATAGAGATAATTTTGCACATAGCTCTAGATCCTGCCAGATGACATCATTATGGAAAGTGCTCCCATTCAACTAGATTCATAGTTTACTGGCATATCAACTGTAAATCCAAGATCTCTGCTAATGGATATTCTTACCCAAGCAAATGTGACATTCTCAGTTCCTTGCATGAGAATGTTTCCATTAATGTCTCAGCATCTTATCAGTCTAGAAAGTACTTCACCAGTTCCAATGCACACCTCTGAGGCCAAGTTTTGAGCCCAGACATTCCCGAAACTTCTCATTAATTAATTTTTATAATGAATGATTTTAGAATGTTGTTTATGTTGTACTGTTTTATTGTTGTTAGCCGCCCTGAGCCCGGCTTCGGCTGGGGAGGGCGGGATATAAATAAAATTTATTTATTTATTTATTTATTTATTTATTTATTTATTTATTTATTTATCCCCACACCCCAAAACTCCCTCACACTGCGACATAGAAATGGTTGCACAAAAGCTATCCATTGGAAGTAGGGGCCAGGGCTAGCACTAGAAAAATAGAAATACACTGTTGTAGAAGTGGCCCATCAGTCAACAAAGTCCCATGATTCCTGGATGGTTGCAATGCAAATTTGCAACTGTACAAAGAAAACTCTCTTGTTTGAACACAGATTTCAGGAGAGAGGAAACATAGGAAAATATGGTTGTAGAAAATATCCTGTGACCTGTTTTTTCTCCATTTTCATAACATCAATCAGCCTCTATGGACCTGAAATTAAATCCTATATTGGCATCACTTTTGGTTAAAATGGAAGGAAATAATACTATCAGAGGCAGAATGCTTCAGTGTGATTACTGATGAGTAAGAATCTGTGTGCATATTACACATTGGCTGCCATTTTGCTATTGCAAAGTTCAAGGTTTTACTATTAGTAAATAAAGCCATTACAGTGGTACCTCGGGTTACATACACTTCAAGTTACATACGCTTCAGGTTACAGATTCCGCTAACCCAGAAATAGTACCTCGGGTAAATAACTTTGCTTCAGGATGAGGACAGAAATTGTGCTCCGGCGGCGCGGCAGCAGTGGGAGGCCCCATTAGCTAAAGTGGTGCTTCAGGTTAAGAACAGTTTCAGGTTAAGAACAGACCTCTGGAACAAATTAAGTACATAACCAGAGGTACCACTGTAATGCCTTAGGACCAGTTTACTTATGATATCACCTTGTCTCATTTACAAGCACCACATAAAATTTGTTCTGCATTTTCAGAAAGTCATTATTTTAGTCTGGGGGCACTTCCTTGCCTATTGACATTAGGCAGCCACACCCAATATACTGTTTTAGATGTCTGCTGAAAACTAAAATATTTCATGAAGCCTACCCAAATATAATTTAGTTATCTATACTTGTTTCAAAAGCTGTGCAGATTTTATCTGGGGGTGTTTTTTTTAATGCATGTATGTATATATTCTTTTGTGGGTTTTAGCTGTGATTTACTCCGGTTGTATTATGAAAACTTTGTAGCTCTTTGACTAAGTGGTTTGGAAATATATATAAATCAATAAACAACAACAAAGAGGCAACATGATCAGACAGCAGTGAGACCTAGGGGTAATGTACTTTGCTCTGCATAAAGCACTAAGTAAGCTAGCAGCTGTCCCTCTCCATCCCTCCAAAATTCTATAAAAAGCCTTTGATAGGGTTGAGTGGAAATACAAAATTGCCTAGGCATTTAATTGTGGTGATTTTCCTTTAAGAAATCAATAGTATCAATGAGTAAACTGCTTTCCTCATTTTCTGTAACTTGTAGAATAAGAGATGGTCGGCAATTGTTCTGCTTTTCTTGAAAGTTCTATGGAACCTTTTGTGATGGAAGACAAAGCAAAACAAAAATGTATATGTAATGATATAAAATTACATTTGACGAATGTATAAAATTCAGCATTCCGAAAGGCAATCTACTAAAGTGTATTATTATATTTTTTTGGTAAATAAAATGTCTGAAATTGTGGCAATAAACTAAACCAGAAGCTATTCTGCAATATAATATGCTCAGTCAATTCTAATGCACTGTCATTGTCTCAGACCCTGAGTCCTTGGAATCCTTCAGCAGGCAGAGCCAATTTCTGACCCATACTAAGTAGACCCACAAACATCAAATTCTACATTCAACTGCCCAAGTTCAAATCTGAGTAATATACTGTCTCCTTTGAGAATCAAGGAGGCTGTACAGAGCTTCCACTGACAAAGTCCCTGGAACCCAAAATATTGCTTCCTACAAGGAGGCAATGAGTGAACCAAAGAACCTATATTTTAACTGGTATGTTGTAGCACCCAGAAAACAGTGTACTGATTCTCCATGGTTGACTACACAGCTATGGCCTAAGGTCCTATGACAAGTTACAAAAATTAAAATGTAATATTAAAAACAGTTCAAAACAATTTAGAAACGCTTAAATAAGGTGGGTCCTAAAAAAATACACCTCAAATGTCAAAATTCAGGATAAAATTGCATCAAGGAGTGCTGAGTGGTTGACCACAAACTTGACATGAGCCAACAGTGTGACGCGGCAGCTAAAAAAGCCAATGCAATTCTGGGCTGCATCAATAGGAGTATAGCATCTAGATCAAGGGAAGTAATAGTGCCACTGTATTCTGCTCTGGTTAGACCTCACCTGGAGTACTGTGTCCAGTTCTGGGCACCACAATTCAAGAAGGACACTGACAAACTGGAACGTGTCCAGAGGAGGGCAACCAAAATGGTCAAAGGCCTGGAAACGATGCCTTATGAGGAACAGCTAAGGGAGCTGGGCATGTTTAGCCTGGAGAAGAGGAGGTTAAGGGGTGATATGATAGGCATGTTCAAATATATAAAAGGATGTCATATAGAGGAGGGAGAAAGGTTGTTTAGTCGTTGTCTGAGGACTATCCCTGCCTCCGGATCTGGTCCTGTCCGGACGGATACTAGAATCAGCAAGGGATACCCACATAGCCTGAAGGTGCTGCTGTGCAATGCCAGGTCAATGATTCAGAAGACCACTGCCATCCATGACTTGATCATGGATGGAGGATTTGACCTGGCATGTGTAACAGAGACTTGGTTGGATGAAGCAGATGGGCCTGTTCTTGCCGCTGCTTGTCCACCAGGTTTCTCTTACGCACAGCAACCCAGGTCATGTGGGCGGGGAGGGGGGGTTGCAGTGATTTTTAGGAAGTCATTAGTTTGCACCAGGCGTCCTATTGGGAAGACCCAGTTTTCTGAGTGCATGTTCTGGAAGTTGGGCAATAGGGGCAGTACAGGATTCCTTTTGGTGTACCGACCTCCCCGCTGCGCCAAGGATTCCCTGCCCGAGCTGCTTCAGGTCGTGGCGGATGTTCTCCTGGAGACACCTAGCTTGGTCGTCCTAGGGGATTTTAACATCCATGCCGACACGACCTTACAAGGGGCCGCTCGGGACTTCGTGGAAAGCATGGCCTCCATGGGGCTGTCCCTGAATAAGTCTGGCCCAACCCATAGCCGTGGACATGCCTTGGACCTGGTGTTTACCTCTATGGATGTTGGTGATCTGACACTAAGTAAAAGCGAAACGAAAGAAGTGCCATGGTCAGATCACTTCCTGGTGCAACTGGACTTCTCTGCGACCCATCCCCTCTGCAGGGAGGTGGGACCAATTCGGATGGTCCGCCCCCGCCACTTAATGGATCCAAATGGTTTCCAGAGAGTGGTAGGGGATGCTTTATCCCATGTTGATGGCCTTTCAGCTGATTCCCTGGTGGCCCGCTGGAATGTGGAGTTAACCAGGGCTATTGACTGTTTGGCTCCGAAGCGCCCTCTCCGATTGCATGGAGCCCGGACAGCCCCGTGGTTTTCCACGGATCTGAGGGCAATGAAACAATCGTTGAGACGGCTAGAGCGCCGGTGGCGGAGAACTCATTCCGAATCTGACCGGACACAGGTTAGAGCTCAACGTCGAGCCTACCAAGTGGCGATAGCGACGGCGAAGAAGAATTTCTTCACCGCCTCTATTGCATCTGCAGAAAACAGCAGCAGGAGACTTTTTCAGGTGGTTCACAATTTAGCGGAACCACCTGCAACATCGGGGCCCAGTACGGGCCACATGTTCTCCTGCAATGATTTTGCAAAGTTTTTTGCAGATAAAACCGCTCAGATTCGGGAAGAAGCAGACTCCACCGTGGGAGCAGGGCCGGGGCGGGAGAGTGCAAGAGTTCTGTCTGGTCAAGTTGAGTGGGATCAATTCCAATCTGTTGCCTCCGAGGATGTGGACAGGCTGCTTGGACGAGTGAAACCAACCACCTGTCTCCTGGATCCTTGCCCATCCTGGCTAATAAAAGCAAGCCGGGAAGGGCTGGGCGATGGGCTTCGTGGGGTGGTGAATGCTTCCCTCCGTGAGGGGGCCTTCCCAGACCCGCTGAAAGAGGCGGTTATTAAACCGCTTCTTAAAAAACCATCTCTAGATGCGGCCACGATGGCCAACTATCGCCCAGTCTCAAATCTTCCATTCCTGGGCAAGGTGATTGAGCGAGCGGTTGCCGAACAACTCCAGGCACGCCTGGAAGAAGCGGACCATTTGGATCCCTTCCAGTCGGGATTCAGGCCTCATCATGGGACTGAAACTGCCTTGGTCGCACTGGTTGATGATCTCCGGCGGGCTAGGGACAAAGGTGAGAGCTGTTTCCTAGTTCTGCTGGATCTCTCAGCGGCGTTCGATACCATCGACCATAGCATCCTTCTGGACCGTCTTGAGGGGCTGGGAGCTGGGGGCACTGTTATACAGTGGTTCCGCTCCTTCCTCCTGGGCCGTGTTCAGAAAGTGGTGGTGGGGGATGAGTGTTCAGACCCCTGGGCTCTCACTTGTGGGGTGCCTCAGGGTTCTGTCCTCTCCCCCATGCTTTTCAACATCTACATGCGGCCGCTGGGAGAGATCATCAGGAGGTTTGGGCTGGGTGTTCATCAGTATGCGGATGATACCCAGCTCTACCTCTCTTTTAAATCAGAACCAGTGAAGGCGGTGAAGGTCCTGTGTGAGTGTCTGGAGGCGGTTGGAGGATGGATGGCGGCTAACAGATTGAGGTTGAATCCTGACAAGACAGAAGTACTGTTCTTGGGGGACAGAAGGCGGGCAGGTGTGGAGGATTCCCTGGTCCTGAATGGGGTAACTGTGCCCCTGAAGGACCAGGTGCGCAGCCTGGGAGTCATTTTGGACTCACAGCTGTCCATGGAGGCACAGGTCAAATCTGTGTCCAGGGCAGCTGTTTACCAGCTCCATCTGGTACGTAGGCTGAGACCCTATCTGCCTGCGGACTGTCTCGCGAGAGTGGTGCATGCTCTGGTTATCTCCCGCTTGGACTACTGCAATGCACTCTACGTGGGGCTACCTTTGAAGGTGACTCGGAAACTACAACTAATCCAGAATGCGGCAGCTAGACTGGTGACTGGGAGCGGCCGCCGAGACCATATAACACCGGTCTTGAAAGACCTGCATTGGCTCCCAGTACGTTTCCGAGCACAATTCAAAGTGTTGGTGCTGACCTTTAAAGCCCTAAACGGCCTCGGTCCAGTATACCTGAAGGAGCGTCTCCACCCCCATCATTCTGCCCGGACGCTGAGGTCCAGCGCCGAGGGCCTTCTGGCGGTTCCCTCATTGCGAGAAGCAAAGCTACAGGGAACCAGGCAGAGGGCCTTCTCGGTAGTGGCGCCCGCCCTGTGGAACACCCTTCCAGCAGATGTCAAGGCGATAAACAACTACCTGACATTCAGGAGACATCTTAAGGCAGCCCTGTTCAGGGAAGTTTTTAACGTGTGATATTTTATTGTATTTTTGGTTTTTATGGAAGCCGCCCAGAGTGGCTGGGGAGGCCCAGCCAGATGGGCGGGGTATAAATAATAAATTATTATTATTATTATTATTATTATTATTATTATTCTGCTGCTCCAGAGAAGCGGACACGGAGCAATGGATCCAAACGACAAGAAAGAAGATTCCACCTAAACATTAGGAAGAACTTCCTGACAGTAAGAGCTGTTTGACAGTGGAATTTGCTGCCAAGGAGTGTGGTGGAGTCTCCTACTTTGGAGGTTTTTAAGCAGAGGCTAGACAACCATATGTCAGGAGTGCTCTGATGGTGTTTCCTGCTTGGCAGGGGGTTGGACTCGATGGCCCTTGTGGTCTATTCCAACTCTATGATTCTATGGTTCTATGAAGTCCTTCCTGATCTCAGCTAAAGGATTGCTGTCCATGGTCCTTAGTCAAACATTTTGAGCCTGCTTCCTTGTCTGACATCACTCCAGCAAGAAGCTTGCTCAGTCCTAGTCATCTTGTTTGGGCTGTTCTCATGGTGATAGAGATTGCTAATGATCAGAACATGAACTAGGCTACCTGTTAAGATACTTTGGAATATATGTTGATAATAATTATAATATCCTGTTCCAGGACAATTACCCTTCATCACTGGTATAGTACTGACGTCTTGCTTTTAGGCTTCACACAGGCATCCAGTTGGCCACTTTGAGAAGAGGATACTGGACTAGATGGGCCATTGACCTGATCCATCATGATTTTAGCGCTCATGTTCTACCCAGAGGTGACTCAAGAAGTGGCAATGAATAGCAGGTGCTCCCTGAAAACATTTCCCCTAGGATTTATATTTAGTCATTGTATATATGTATTCATGCATATCATACAATCCTATTCTCTTTATAACTGTATTTGTCACATAATTCTGCCCCCTGTGGCTACTGGCTATTCTCAGAGGTCATATGCCTCTGAATGCTAGATGCTAGGCATCACATGTGGGCATAACCCTCCAACATTCCTCTGGTGCAAATGGGGACATCCTTGATGCAAGTGGGGCATTCCAGGATCAAAGCAGAAACCATGACGGCTTTTCTAAATCAGGGACTTCTCTGGAAAATAGGGACACCTAGAGGGTCTGTGTGGGGTTCTGCTTGTGGGTTTCTCATAGGTCTCTGCTTGGCCACTGTGGGAAAAGTATGCTGGGGAATATGAGTGTTTAGACTGACCCAGCAGGGCTCTTCTTATATTCATATGTTTAAACTAATGTTTGCTTTTCTGGAGTTAGCCCTTCCAACATGGTGTCATCTTTTATGCGCAAAATAAATGTCGTAAAGATGAATATTTTTGCCGAAAATAAACTCATTCCAAAAATACCACTGACCTTATCAGGGGAGGGAAAGTAATCTGTATGGAAGGAGATTGTCTTTTGATTTATCTGGGATTTAAAATAAAACACCATGAATAAGTAATAAAATTGCATATGATAGAAAGGGCCATGATAGCTATTCTTTCCCATTCGAAGTAGTAGCAAATTACCAGTATTATCTTTTTTTAAAAGCTTAAGGGATATAGATATTGACAATTCCATATAAAATGTCTTATAGGAAGAGCCATGGAATAAACATAGAAAAAAAGCTTCCAGCAGACATGTTGCCACTACCACAATGTGGATTTAGCCTACATTTCTACACTTAGAATGAAATCCTGTACCCACTTACTTGGAAGCAAGCCCCACTGAACACAATGAACTTTGATTCTTAACAGGATTAAAGTGTTAGGAACCAAGTCAATCCGTTAGTCAATGTATCTCAGTGCAGCCTACACTGACCAGCAGCAGCTTTCCAGGGTTCCAGAGAGGGATCTTTCCCAGTGCTTACTGAAGATACCAGGGATTGAAACTGGGAACTCCTGTATGCAAAAGAGAAGATTTACCACAAATGGAGAAAGCTTTCCCCAGCTTACTGATTCAGCAATAAGCCCTGTTAAAAATGTAGGAATTATTTCTCAATAAATAAACATCCATGGGATTGCTTCATTAGACCAGTGCCTCTGTTATTTTGGAAAATACACAACTGAGATTATTGTCAGGATTCCACCCCCACTGCAGAATCCTAATTTCCTTTATACATCTAATTAGACTTTGCTTTTACCAAAAGGGGAAAAGAACTGACTATAGAGGTAGATAAAATGGTGCTTTCTCAAAATATTGTACTCTTATTTAGATAGGCGATATACTATAATTTGTTTTAAAGATGACTAGTTATTAAATGGTATTTTGGAACCAAATAAATGCTTTAAAGACATTTCAAGCTAGCAATACAATAAGCTGGTTTTCTGCTGAAAATAAAGGTGATCTTGTCTTAAGGTGCATTGGAATCATGGGCTTTTTGGGAAATGATAATGGAAACTATTAATGAAATGTTAAATATTCATCTACTTGTTGATCATTTTTGTGTCTACTGAATTATGTAAAAAGTGACACTTTTACGTGGTCACACGAACCCTTGATTTATGTTCTAGCAGAACAGTTAATTTTCGCAATACATTGTAAGAAAGTAAAAAAATAAACCGTTCAAAACTGAATCACTTAGAAAATGGTGAGACTCATTTATTTCATGGCCTTACTGAGCTTATCATATGGAATACATAGGCTTCACTTGCACAATATGTAGCTGTAGATCTGGATGTTGTTAGCAACTTTTGTTGATATATTTGATTATTTTTGTGTTATTCCTCTTTTTCTAACATTAAGATGCATAAAAGGGTCATAATTTTTAAAGACTTTTTTTAAAAAAAAGAGGAAAGAGAAAGCAGGATGTTTGACAGCCTTCGGATCCCCCAGATGAATGAAATGTGAAAGGTAGTAATTAGACTGGTAATTATTCAGACTTCAGTCTCTTATGTTTTCTATTTCCTCCATTTCTGGGCAGCTGGAGCAATGACTCATTAATAATAATAAAGTCATTTAACCCTGCAGCCACATTAGGAGAAGAATGGTGCCATTTGTCATCCAACATGAATGGAACAATCATTGTGTGTGTGAGTGTATGAGTGTGTGTGTGTGTGTGTGTGTGTGTGTGTGTAAGAGAGAGAGAGAGAGAGAGAGAGAGTGCGCGCACTGTTTCATATTCATGGCAAAGGATAAAAAGGACACTTGGCACTTATTGTTAACATGACATCCCAATCTGCTTCTTAATTATCAATAAACATAAGGGGACAGCAAATGGCATACAGGGCACTGCTAATGGGGTATTATCCGGAGGTGACATTTCTGTAATTGATTTACAGCCACCCTATATGAACACAATAGTTTGTATTTTCTGCTGGTGAAACTATCACATGCATACTATGCAAATCCTTGATAAGCGACAAATCACATATTCCAACTGAACAGGATTTTTTTTTTCCCATGGGTGAACGAACCCTGCTCACTGAAATTCATGCAGCTTTTGTTTTGTGGATTTCTTTTTTTAAAAAATGAAAGATTCACATTTAAATTATACACATTTTGTATGCTGTTTGAATGTATTCTTCCCCTAAACAATATTCTTCTCCCAGACCTTTGGCTAATTATACTATCTATGGCCTTTTAATAGTGGTGTTATTGTTTATGTTTGCCACCATGTCATTTATTCTTGTGTTTTTATGTTGCAAAGCACCCCGTGATCCTTGGACGAAGGGTGGAATAGAAATCATTATGACCATCATCATCTACACATTTTCTACAGCTTTTCGCCAACAGACATTTGTGTGCATTTAAAAAAAAATTAAAAATTAAATGCATTGCATTCCAAGCCACATATAAGTCTAGGACTGTCAGGATGCTGCCAGCGGCTCCCAGTATAAAGTATAAAGCCATAAAGTATAAAGCCAATGAAAAGTTTCTTACAGTCTTTTTTTATTTACAATTTTTACAGGGAGAGGCTATAGAACGCCTCTCTCCCCCTTCCTCATTCGTCATCATCATCACCACCTCTATAGGTGCTGCTATGTGCCCTCTGTCTTCAAGCTCTTTGCTCTTCTACTTTTAAGGCTTGCCAGGTTCTTGGAGATGGTGGGTCTGGAATGCTTTCTAATGACAACGTGTCAACCAGCTGCTGCTCCTATCCTCCCATTATTTCCCAACTTCTCCCTTCATCTGCCTCTGAGATGTGACCTCCCTGTTGTAAATCTATCCTGTCTTTCTCTTCCTGTTCCCTGAAAGGGTCAGGATAGGGAAGCAGTCTCCACCATTCTTCCTCCTGTGCCCAGTCCCTGACAAGGACTGACAAATTAATTCAGTTCACTTTAAAATGTGGACTAAACAAATGTCTCTTTCATTTCTAACCACAACTGTTTATTCTTGTCTATGGGCCTTGGCGAAGGACAGGGGAGAATTTTGATTTGGTTTGCATTTATCACATTTACTGGGGGGAAAATCAATCTGAAACATGGATTGAATATTTGAATCACAATGAAACACACTTCTCTGAATTTGGTGATGCAGTTCTCCACCTAAATGTGTAAATTAGGGGAATGTGTGAATAAAATGCATATATTAGTGAAAATACATACAACAATGTATTATATCAGGGACATTGCTTGCCCCAAAATGTGCATATTATGCAAAATCTCATACAACACTGATATGGAAATGTGGAGTCTGAATTTAAGATTAGAAAAATTAGAAACTGAAACTGAAATTGACAGATTCATCCATCCATAGCCTTGACACAATTAAATCAGCAATAGCTAAGGAACATTAAAAAGGCGTATCTCTCTCCGGCTATGTGGTAGAAAGGGGGTTTAAATGAGCCTTTTACTTATATCCTTGTCTGTCTGTTTGGTTGTAAGTCACTTTGGGTTGCCCATGGCAAGATAAAGTAGCTAACAAATTCAATAAATAATAATATTATTTGAGTATTTGAATTGTATAAAAGGGAAAGATTCTGTAAAAGTCTTTGCTGCTGTTTAAATTGAAGGGAAAGGAGTTAACAAGCTTTTGTCCCAACTTGCATATGATGGGTGGAGCCAAAGTTTCAGGCCTTTTTCCATACAAGTATTGCCTGTATTCTAGTTATCTCTTACTTCAACTACAAGAAGTCACTGGCTTTTCATCCTCTAATCACTGACATTCTCTTTCAGCTCCATTCAGCTGCGAATTTGTATGCCTTCTCATCACAGAAATTGTTATACTGAGACAAGAGAATGGTCTGCCAGCCTCATTGTACTATCTTTCAACAGCACTCAGTGATCCATCCAAGAGAAATCCAAAATGCAGACAGAATTGGTGATATCCTCTCCTCAAGTCTCTGTACATTATGACTATCAATGGCTACTAGCCATGATGATTATATTCCACCTCCACTAATGGAGGCAGAATTCCTCTGAATACCCTAGTGATACTGGGTCCTTGCCTAATCTCAGCTGCTAATTAATTCCAGAGGGCAGGTGCGGCAACACTAAAACCCCTGTTTTTAGTCCAAATTAAGCATACTTCTGGGGCATGCGCCATCTGAGTAGTGCAGCTGCCAGGCAGGAATATATGGGGTGAGGTGGTCACTCACATTATTATATCTCTGGCTGTTGGTGTGCCTTTGGGTATATACTTTGTCTGTTTGCAGCTTCCAGATTCAAAGGGTATGAGTAGCACTTTTGCTGGGGAGCAACAGCAGGGAAAAGGATATCATTTTCATGTCCTATTTTTTTGTTCCTCAGTGGCATCTTGTTGGCCACTGTGTAAAATATGTTGCTGGACTATTTAGTTTGATTGTATAGGGCTCTTCTTATGTCTTTATGAATCTATACTGTGGCCATTTTAAGAAGAGATGGAAGCAAATATCATCTGAAATTAAATTTCATGGAATATTTCAAGAATCCTCCTTAGACAATAATAAATTTAAGGTTGGGAGCCTTTAGAATTGGTAGGATCCATCACTATCCACAGATTCAGTTGCTAGGGACACCAGGCAAGGACTCTGAACAGCAACACCTTCATGAAATCTTAGGGAGCTAAACCCCATTTCCTATAGAGGGTCTAGCATTGGGCCCTATGCCTCAATGCTATACTCTTAACCATTATACACTGGCCAAGATAATTGTGTCACCCAGTATTTCATATGGATATCTTACAGGATACCTTACAAAGGCAAAATAAATGTAATAGTTAAAAAAAGTAATGTTAATTGTTCTCTGCGATAATGGTCTCTTGACTAAATAACGGCACTTCTACAGTATCATGAGAGTCTATTCACTTATCTTGGTAAAATGAGAAATGTTACACTTATTCAGCATTTAACCTAATTAAGAACATCTATTATCCCTAATACTCTTTAAAAGTAGTTAGGGCCTAACAGTCTGAACAGACTTATTGGATGTTATAATAGGCTTAGAGAATATAGTTAATGCAGGCTTTCCTGATAATTCACACTGACTTAATTTATGAATGGTACAATTTGAGATCATGGATTGTCCTGTTCTCTCCACCCTAGTCTCATCCTCTCTCTCTGCCCATGTCATTTTTGAGAGAAGTGACTCACTTCTCACTTTAATGTTTTGGGAACAGTCATGTTGTCATCATCAATTTCTTTCTGCTTTTGAATGGTTTTACAGACCACTTAGGTTGGACCTAGACATCAAAATCATAGCGAGATGTCACACATTAATGGTCTGTAATTTTCCCTGCATAGCTTCCTTATCATGTTTCTCTGGCAGCAAGAGGAAAAGTTAGCAGCATGATGTTATCGTCTCACTGGTGAGTTTTCAGCAGGCATAACTGAAAGGATGGATATAACTAGATATGGGAGAACTGTTTTCAGTGACAGTCCCATGCCTTCCATAACAGATATGTTTGCTTGCATGGATACCAGTGAATCAACTAGGATGCTTACCATGTGGTAGTATAGGAAAGTGATTGAGTAAGAAGGCAGGAGAGGCCAACAGGATGGGATGGTGATTTGCAGCTGGACTTCCAGCAGCAATGGCACTGCTGGTTACTGGGATAGTGCAAGGGCAAGGCAGGGTGGTGTCAAGGGCAGTGAGATTGCTCTGGTGGAGCCAATTCAGCACTTCCACCAGTGCATAGAGCCTGTTCTAACCTCACCATTCTTCTGATCTGCCGTGTTCCAATAAGTGGCAGTGATTCTACTGCCAGAAGACTAGTCCCACAGTGTGTTTGATTCCAGCAGCCAGGAGGAAAAATGCCGCTTCCCAGAGACAATTCTTTGAACTATGGCACAAGCTGAATCCTCCTTCCATTGAGCACTGGTGGGCAGTAAGGAAATTTTACCATTAAGAAAGATGCATTAGTAGGTGGTAGGTATAAAAAGGTTGACTACCCCTGGTGTAGACAGTACTGAGCTAGATGGACCAACAGCTTGACTGAGTTTAACATGGCTTTCTATGTTTTTATTTGATTATTTATAGCCATCACAGAGGAAAAACAGCTAATTTGAACAGAGAGCAATGCTTCCAGATGGGTCATAGGGGTGATCCCAGCAAATTGTATCACTAGTTATACTCTCTGTGTGTGCATGAACCGTTTTGGTGAAAACAAAATGGCTGGGGGTGGGTGTTCACTGGAAGGCACTAAACATTAGTATAATTTATTTTCAACAGCACTCCAATTTTCTGCTGTTGCGAGAAAAGTGTTTCAAGTACGGCAACGCTTGTCAGAGACAGCTAAAAACAAATTCAGTAAATATGAGTCAACGGACATATCATAAATTAGATGGCATTAAGATTACATTCAAACGCACCATACCAAACAATTTTTAAAACATGTTTGTATATAAGGGGGTTTAGAGGTATTTTAATATAATAGGGCCTCAACACAAACATATATATTATACATTTTCCTTTCAAATACATATTTAAACTCCACCAGTGTATGAAAGTTATACTCATAAAATCAAGAAAGTATCTGTTACACATCCTCATTTTATCCTTCAGATCCAGAATATTTCCTCCATTTCAATAAACTGCACTTATACTTTCCAAACTCAAGAGTGGCTAGTACCAATTGATGTTCGCAGGGTGGATCACAATGAGCTCATACAGAAGATGGGGCCAGAACCAATGACAGCTGCAGCCAACTAATTCTAGCTTTGCCCTGATCCTCCTCCCTACTGAGTTATACAAGGGCAACACTGAGGCTAAGGAGAAGGAAGTTCACAGGCTTTGCCATTCCCTGGACTCATTATTATGTAGGAAGGCAAGCCAGTGGCTGAGGGCAGACAGAGGTTGGTGGGGCAGATCCCCATTCACCATAATAAACCAGCCTCAACTGCCTACATACATTTTATTTATCTACTAAGGGGGGATGTTTCCTAAGCAGTTTTCTTTCCCTCCCTCTTTTTATAACAACGTACACAATTCCCATTGCAAAAATATCCCTGTATGGACATACCACTAGCAATGCTTGTGATTGTTGCAGTTTTGTACTCTTTTGATGCACTTTAAATAAGAAAAATAAATAAATCATAAAAAGAGGAGGGCTTTCAGTGCTGCTGAAAATGTTTGCAAGAAAGAAAACAGAAAGAAAAGGAACCTTCTTTTCAGCTAAGGCTTCTTTCAAATACTTCAGAAGTCAAAGTTATAATGGGTGAAACTGAATGCACACAAAACATCAAGCCCTATCCTGGCATCTCTGCACCCTCCTTGCCTCAAAGGCTGAGAGCACCTCTACCAAAAAACCTGATTAATCACAATACGTGTGTTTTTCTGTAAATGTAACGTTTCACCCTATCCTATAAATAAAAATCAGTAATCTGAATTTCAGTTCTATTTGTATAAAATGTAAATGAGACAGGGGGATGCAATACCATTGCAATTTTTCTCTTTATAAATTGCTGCCATGTGTATTACATGAACTCAGTGTGAACTTCAATATTATGGGGGTTTAAACTGCTATTTAGTACAAACAACTGCATCTAAATGTATAATCCAATTTTATCCCCAGAATAAATTTGTATAAAAGGGAGGGGGGAAACAAAAAAACAACTACAAACCTAAATATGCTTTAATACATTTATAACCAAACTGACAGTCTCAGTACATGAGTTGATGTTCATTATTAGGTACCAAATGGGTAAATAAATAAATAAAGCTAAATTCGGGGAGATTTGTTTCTGTTGAAGCATCAGTCTAGAATTTCTTAAGGAAAGAGGTCTAGTCAAACTGACAAAACAGAAATCTTATGAGCACTGCAATTTTCACATCAATATGAGGTAAAATGTTTTGAATGACTGTCATTTTTACCCAGTTTGATAAAGAAAATTACCCCCAAATGGGTGATAATTTAAAACAGGGATAATCCAGATTCCATTGTGTTTCAATCATACATAAGAGAGATATAGCAGACTGTGTGTATACCTGTAAGTAATATATATTTCTGTTTAGTAGTGACTTTAAAGGGGGGGGGATGGTTATTTGGTGTTTCTACAAGGCACTTTTGAAGACCTGTTGAATAATGTAAAAATGTCACTTGTAATGGTGGTTTTCTCCAATAGGCCCTGGGCAGCCACATGCCACCATTTTAATTTCCAGCATTGCCCATACATAATGTCTCTTCACAACATTGTGGCAAATTGAAATGGTGACTCCATCAGAGGGCGGATGGCTCTGCCAGGACCCCTTAGTGATATAGCTCCCCATCAGTGAGTAAACCATGCTAGACCCCATCTGCCCATATCAAAGAGCTATCACAGAACTTTAAACAGTCATAGTGTCCCACAAAGTATCCTGGGAACTGAAGTTTGTTAGGAGTGTCCCCTCACAGAGCCACACTTTTCAGAGTTACCTCAAGAGATGCATTTATTGTTAAATGATTGTGAGAAGTGAAGCTCTGTGATGGGAATAGAGGTCTCCTAACAACTCTCAGCACCCTGTACAAACCACAGTCCCCATAATTCTTTGGAGGAAGTCATGACTGTTTAAAGTGGTATACTATACTGCTTTAAATATCTAGTGAAGGCAGGGCTCTACTCTCATCCCTGTCTTTGGACTTCATACATCCCAGACCAGAATCTGATAGCGGACTAAATCTGCAAAATTAAATTTATTTATTTTTTTTAAAATAAAATACTTGTCTATTCCCAAGTCTAATATAAAGGTTAAAGTAGTAAACTGCAGATTCGATGTTCATTAAGAATCCACCCATCTGCTGTGGTGCTGCCCACCACAGTGGTCCTTGAATTCATCCATCTTCCACCTCAAAAATGTCATTAATATGTTTAGCGTTAATTCATTCTAGTTCCAATGCTTCAATTCAGGTTCATGTTAGCAGAATATATTCATCACAAATGATGAGACTTGAAAAGGCAGATTTAGATTCTGACAGAGAATAATTTATCATGGGCAGGAAAGAAGCTTTCTACCAACTGGGCTATTTGAAAGTTGCAAGATGAAAATATACCAACAGGAGAGACTATGCAAAGTGGGGTGGGGGTGAGGGAGAAAAAAGGGAAATCTAGGGGAGACTGCTATCAGGTTTGGCCTTCTCAAATGAAAGAAACACAATTCCAGGAAAAAATGTATTTTCTTCTTCTCTGCTGTATGCTTCTGCAGATCTGTGAAAAGACATTTGACCCCGAGGTTCTGAATGGAGTGTAAATGGAGAAAATAGGGTTGAAATCCCCAAGCAGAGAGTTATACAGAGCAATCATCCATTTCCCAAAGGTCTGAGAGTTTGTGAGCAGAGTAAGAGTTAGAAAATCAGAATAGGAAGCACATACCACCAGCTCCAGAAGACAACACACCAACAACAACCTAGAAAAGTGACTGTCTCTATTCAGCCATCTTAGCTGATACAGTGGTACCTCTGGATGCAAACGGGATTTGTTCCAGAGCTCTGTTCACATCCAGAAGCAAATGCAACCCACGTCAGCATGTCTGCACGTGCGCAGGTTGTGATTCGCTGCTTCTGCACATGCGCGAGTGGTAAAACCCGGAAGTAGCGCACTCCGTTACTTCCAGGTCTCCGCAGAGCGCAACCTGAAAATACTTATCCCGAAGCTACTTCAGCCCGAGGTATGACTATGACTGGACTTCAAGACCAGCATCAAGTGTGGGTATTTCTGGGGAAAAGGTCAAATCCCGCAACCCATAACATATGTTGCGTGTTGAGTCCCACAATTCACACTTCACGCATCAATTTTCTGTTTAGGTTTTTGGCATAATTTTGGCCACAACTTTATTCAAATACAAAAAATGTGAGTGGTTGCTTAGGCATTGGTTATGACTATCTGTCCATGCCCTCAGGGACAGAGCTGGCATTCCGGACACCAACGGAATCCAGTGTGGGAAACAAGTATTGGGTGAGAAAGTGAAGCTGGGCATTAGTCCCGCACTTCTCACCCTCTTGTTCCTGTGGGGCTTGCACGGCCCAAGTCCAACGCCATGAACAAGGACGAAAAGAATGGCAAGCCCCTGGATTCCTTTAACGGAATTCCCTTCGCATCATTTGGAGCGGTAGGCACTTACCCCTCCAAGCACCAATTTAACCAATGCCTAACCGCCAACCTTACAAGTTGTGATGATTTGCTACGCAGTAGGCAAAAACCAAATGGCACCAGCCAATCAGCCAGATGGCAAAATTCCTACCAGGCCCCCGCACCAAGGCGGATGACCCCATGACAGGCATAGCAAGGTCAAGCGATCAAGAAAACCACCCTATTAAAGGGAGGGAGGGCGGGTGATCCGATGCAAAACGGCCAAGAGGAAGTCCAACGTCTGGCCCCTGTATTTAAAGCCTCTGACCCCTCCTCCAAATTTAGCAACAATCCGAACTCCCCAGCAACCCAATCTTAACCCCTTAGGAGGCTTGGGTTTCTCACAAATCTGCCTAATCATGGAAAGGTGGCATGTTTCCCCAACCGCAACACGTGCTCTCTGTTAATGAGAACACGCTTTATGAAAGTTACATAATTTCACCACAGTAAGACGAAAAATCTAGTTTTTGGTGGAAGACCAACCACAGCAGAAGATAAAGGGGGTGCCCCACAAATCTCAGAAATCACTGGGATTAGTTAAGTTACCCTGAGAACTGCCGCTCTGTGAGGGCAATAGGGTGTCTCCTAATGACTCTCAGCACAAGAGCTTTTTTCAGCCAGAACTCCCCAAAACTCAGTTCCGGCACCTCTCAGGTGGGCACCATTACCATTATAAGCGAACAAGGGAAGCATTCGTGTTGTGTTCTTTTTTTAAAAAAAGCACTGCTCGGCACCCTTCACAAACTACACTTCTCATGATTCTTTGGCAGAATCTATCACTGTTTAAAGTGATATGATGCTATTTTAAATGTGCAGCTCACATGGGGCACAAATCTGAAGCACCAACTGCCATACCACACTGACTTTTCATCACTGTTTGAACATTTTCCTGTTGCCTTGATTACATTTTAGAAAAGTGAGGCAAACATTCTAGAAATAAAATCATAAAGAAAATAATGTTTAGCCCCAGACTTGTGCGCTATTTGCTGAATTCTTGCATCAGCTCGTTTGCTTTCGGAACAGCAGCTCTTGTTTTCAACCAATCTCTCTCAGAAAGCAACACAATACAGAGTAGAGACTCCATACTAAATGGGTTTGGGCTAAATTAAAGAGACCCTTGAACTGCAACAATCGATGCCTTTCATTGATTTTAAGCTTTTGTCTATTTGTAATTGACACGCTAACAAGCCCAAGTTGCCTTTCACAGTCATTAATAATCCTATAAATGAAGCTGGAAGTCTAATCCTCTCTTTGCACCCCCCCAACAAATACCCATCTTAACCGTAAAGAGTTAATCAATTACTTTAATAAAGGTCATTTTAAGAAAAAAAAGACTCAAGTAAATGAGTTGAGATGAGAAGATATTGGGAGCAGACCTCAGTGTACTCTCAGCGATATTACCCACCTCAACTTAATTAAAGTCAATGACTTAATAAAGTTCTTAGTTAGTAAACCAATATCCAAATTTCTCATGACTCCTTTAATTTTAATGAACTTGTTTGCAGTCTGTTGTTCTGCCAACAAGATCAAAACATATTAAGTCCTAGTTTACATTGTCAAGTGCAAGGGGGGCGGGGTTGCGGGTAGGAGAAAAGAAGAGGAAGAGCCGATGGTCTAGACAAATGAGACAAGCTTTCTTTTAATAACCAACAGGCACCAATTGTTCAAGTGAAATCACTGTTCTATTTGCTGCAAAAACAAAACAACCATAAAGGCCTTATCCAGGCAATCTCTGATTTAGGGCATAGTTGTTGTTGTTGTTGTTGTTGCTTTCTATATTCAAATCAGCTGATAGAATTAAGCTAATGCATGAGTGCATTGCAATGTGTGAATCAGAACAATTTAGAGTGCAGATCTCTGAAATCTGAACTACATAATCAAATGGGCATAAGACCTTGCTAGATCAGGCCAATGATCTGCTCCAGCATATTTTCCTCACAGTGGTCAACTAGGAAACACCAAGCTAGACTAACCACAAGAGGACTCACCCCTTCTGTGGCTTCCATCAATTGTTATTCAGAAGCATTATTGCCTCTTGACTGTGGAATCAGCTCATACCCACCATGCTGGCTATAAGGAGTGAGATTAGTTGATTTGTGCATAGATCCATGTGCATTGCTTATAAGAATATTCCCCTAGTGAAAAATGACTATGTATATACAAAAACTAGGATGCCAGGGGAAAGGGTATCTAGCTTCTCCCCAATATGAGAATGTATATGCAAAGAGGGTTGTTGTTTTAATATGGGCAGTCCAGTATGCCTTGAATAATATAAGACAAATTCACATTCCAGTGCCCAGTAGAATGACCTTGTTTGATCACCCAATCGCTAACGGTCCCTGTTTGAACCAATTGTTTTATTGACCAGTTCTACCACTCTTACGTTTTGTTTTATGTCATTATGACCTATGGTCACACAATAAAAATATATAAAACTACTTTAAAAATGGAGAAGCAGAGAAGTCATGCCCCAGTAATGAAATTCTCTCCCTGGGGAGGAAATCTTGTGCAGTTTCTGACATCGGGCAAAGACCTTTTCATTTACCTGGCCCTTGTAAAATACTGCTTCAATTGTGTGTTGTTGTTGTTTTGGGGAAAAAATGCTGCTGGCTTTTTATGGTTCTGCTGTTTCAATGTGCAACTTCAAAAAAAGAAGTCTATTTGATTGTTGTTTTACCTTGATCTTTTGTTTTAATTACTGTAATGTGCCCTGAGAGTTGTGTTAACACTAAAGAAGGGGGTGTAGATGGGCACATAAATTTATGAATTATGTGGTATTGTTGGGACCAGTTCACTTAAGTGATCGCCTTATCCCCATAGGTGTCCACTCAGTCACTTTGTGCACTTTTACAACTGCCATACAGTGTTCATTCTGCATTTGTGAGGAGTTAATACTTTAGTGTGGCATCACCTATGCTCTGGAACTCTCAGTGTCTTGACACTAGGTAGGTGCCTTCATGATAATGTTTTAGTGCAAACATTATCAGTTGTTAGCATTCAATGACTAATATATTAATTAGCTATCTACACATTATCCAGTCTTGGGCAGCTAGCCATTAAGCAACCACACAAATGTACAATGCTGATTGCAGACCCTCCAAGTGTCCCTATTTTCCAGGGACAGTCCCTGATTTACAGAAGCCACCCCGGTTTCTGATTTGACCCTGAAACGTCCCACTTTTCCTTAGGACATCCCTATTTTCATCAGAAAAATGTTGGCGGGTAAGTGATTGCAGTGGCCCTTGTTTCCACTACCACCTTTCATGGGTTTCTGGCCAGGACTGATCTTTCTCCCTCCACAAGAGTTGGCAGTAAGTACCAGTGAACTCCTCTGACAGCTGGCACTGGCTTCAGCACTGTGGTAGGGGGTCAGTTGACTTTGTACCACTCCAAGAATACTTAGAGTCTTCCAAATTACTTTGCACTTTGCATTTCAGACCTGGGGCTTATCATGCGGTTAAGCCTAACAAGTGAAAATATCTATACAAAGCTTTGTGTACGAAACAGATAACAGCAGGGTGAGAAAGATGGGAACATTCTGTGGAATAACTGACCATAAATTTGCTCTCTAATGAAGGATGGAGAGAAATTGAAGAGAAAGAAGGTTTCCAAAGCTCCCCCCCCACCCATTTGTAGGTGTTTTTCCATTAACCAGCCTTTTCAAATGGACCCCATAGGGTTGGTTATTCTTATAGCTAAACCCTGACTGATTATCCACCCCATTCACTACACGCACATTACTGTGATGAAATGTACATGTTTGGGTCCCAGCATGAGGGTAGAGTCCCCACATGGTGAGTAATTCCATGCCTGCTCCAAAGCGAGAAGAGATGCATTACCCCAAAGTTAGTTATAAGGAAGACTAGGTGCATCCCTTCTTTATAATTTTACATATAGTCATGCTTGAAAACTCCTGCAGCTTCGTTCCTGGTCTGTGCCTTTTATTTTTCACCCACCATGTTTGTTGCTGTTGTTATTGCTCTGTAGTTTGTTTAAAAACCATGATACAATTTGCTTGCTGGCAGCTTTGGCTCTAAGTAAAATATAAAATGCCATAAATCAGAAATCTCATCTAAAGCATCCATGACAGATGGCCATCCAACCTCTGCTTAAAAATCTCCAAGGAAGGAGAGTCCAACACCTTACAAGGGAGTTTGTTCCACTGTTGAGAAGCTATTACCACCAGCAAGTTCTTTTTGATGTTTATCTCCTTTCTTGTAACTTGAAAACATTGGTTCTGGTCCTACCCTCTGGAGCAGGAAAAAACAAGCCTGCTCCATCTTCCATGTGAAAGCCCTTTAGATCTTTTTTCACATGCTACTGACAATCCAGGTGCATTACCCCTCCCAGTTTGGGGCAATCTGCAAATTTGATAAGGATCCCCTCAATGCCTTCATCCAAGTTATTTATATAGACATTGGACAACAATGGGCCAAGAACAGAACCATGTGACACCCCATGTCACTTTTTTCCAGGATGATGAAGAACCATTAGTGAGCACTCTTTTGGTTTGGTCAGTCAACCAGCTACAAATACACCAACAGATACCTCGTCCAGTCCACATTTTACCAGATTTATCAGGGGGGACTTTATCAAAAGCCTTAATGAAATCAACATACACAGCGATCGCAGGACCCCCCTGATCAACCAAGCTTTTAACTCTATCAAAAAAAAGAAATAAGATTTGTCTGGCACTGCTTGTTTTTGAGATTCCCATGCTGGATCACAGTATAAATTGGGAAGAAGGAGAACCAAGTACAGTGGTACCTCGCAAGACGAACGCCTCGCAAGACGGAAAACCCGCTAGACGAAAGGGTTTTCCGTTTTGGAGGCGCTTCGCAAGACGAATTTCCCTATGGGCTTGCTTCGCAAGACGACAGCCCATAGGGAAATATCCGGGACAGCGGGAAGCGCAGCGTGTCTTCCCCACTGTCCTCGGACCTCCTCCGAAGCCGGGCGGTGGGGCGGGAACGCCTCCTCCCGCCGCCGCCGGGCTTCGGAACGCTGCTCCGAAGCCAGGCGGGGGGGCGGGAACACCTTCTGAAGGCGGGCGGGGGCGAAAGTCTTTGTCCCCCCTGCCTGCCTTCCCAGGGGCTTTTAAATCGCCCCGGACAGCGGAGAAGTCCTCCGCTGTCCCGGGGTTTTTTAAAATGCTGGGGGTGGGAAGAAAAGCCCTTGTCCCCCCCCCCCAGCCTTCAGAAGAAGTCCAGGGACAGACTGTCCCCGGACCTGGTCTGAAGGCGGTTTCCCTAGGAACGCATTAATTGATTTTCAATGCATTCCTATGGGAAACCGTGCATCGCAAGACGAAAAACTCGCAAGACGAAGAGACTTGCGGAACGAATTAATTTCGTCTTGCGAGGCACCACTGTACACCACTTTGAGCTCCTCAGAAGAAAAAGTGGAAAATGGAATAAATAGTAATAGTAGTAGTAATAGTAGTAGTAGTAGTAGTAGTAGTAATAATAATAATAATAATAATAATAATAATAATAATAATAATAGAAGATTTGAACATAGGTCAGGACATAGGTCCAGATGTTGGATTCCTATAAAGACATTGGGAAATTCCATCAAAGATATAAATGAAGGCTCCATATACACCATACATTTAAAAGACATGACTTCCCCTGAAGAATCCTGAGAACTCTAGTTTACCTCTCACAGAGCTGCTTTTCCCAGGCTTCTTCTTTTTTTGTGGGGTGTGTGTGTGTGTGTTTTAAATGTGCATTAAATGCATGGTGCATATAAAGCCAAAAGTGGACATTGCTGCTGTTCCAGGTTTTTGTCGCAGGTCTGGAACAGAAATCAATCTAGCAAAGTAGTATTCACTCACAGTGTTGTTCTTGTTTAAGTTGTTTTTAAAAGTTCACAAAAGATACATAATTAATGGCATTATTTTTGATGCTTCTTTACATTGAAATGAATGGTTTGGAAATAATTGGGTCATTAATTACATGAAAATTGTAACTTACATAATTAAGTAAATTATGTTAAATAACAGACAGCAAGATGAATAATGTTAGTATTTGGAGGAAACCAATTTGCAGCAGAATGGAAACAGTGTTGATTGTGGTGATGATAGTTTGGAACAGAAATCACTGCCTTCTTATATCCTTAGTCCCAACTCCCATCATCCCCAGCCAGCATGCTCCATGATCAAGGATGAGGGGAGTTGTAGTCCTGCTACAGCTTTTCCACTCCCAAATTAGAATACTGGCACATTCCATCTAGAGTTGTGTGCTCCCACTTGCAGTGGTTATCTTACAGTTTAGGCAAATGGCTATCCAAGCCCTGTTGACTGAGACTGGTAATGCCAAAGGAGCCTTTTGGTGTGAAAACCACATGTTTTACCCCCTGCTATTTAAAATAAAAAGATGAGCTATGGTCAATGAACAAAACGGACATGGTAGGTTCTAAGCATACAAAAGCAATCCTGTAGCTAATGGATGGAAAAGAAATACATGCCTGGCTTCACATGACAATCTAATCCTCATGTGGTTGCACTACTACATGGTAAAAATGGCTGTCTCTGCTCAGGGGTATTGAGCCACAACTATTCCAAGTCTGTGAAACAGAGCTGGAGAGATAATTGCCTTGCCCAGGAGACAAAAAGAGTCCCTGATGGAGGGGGAGTCTTGAACCAAGACCTTACCAGAACCAAATACAATTCATTATCTCCCCCCACCCCCATCTTTCTCTTGGGCTGCGCAGCCTCTCATGCAACAATGACATTGTATGACATTCACTGAGTTGGATTGGTATCATCACTTATGTCAATAATTCACAGGGAAAGAATAGCAAGCAAGCAAGAAGGGGAGAAAAGAATTAAATAAGGGCACAAGACTGACATTGCCAGCCTTCCTTTCAACAGGGGAGGTTGAGATTAACGGGATTTCAATTGTAGGGAATGCACATCACGTTATCATCGTTTTGACAAGATCAGCGAGTGTCACCGGAGATAACTGTGATAAAATACTAGGATGACAGATAAAAGAATATGAGCACCCCACCCTCCAAACCCAAGCCTCCTGAGATGGGATCTGGCTGTTTTCCGTAACAGTGTCCTACTGATATAATGTACGGCATACATAAACCCCACAGAGTATGGGGATAATACTGTTCCTGACATGGATTCACTGCACTGAGCTCTTGGGCATTACAGAGTCTATTTTAAGTTAAAAGACTTCAGATCATTTTAAATCACTTTTCACAGATCTAGTACAATCAACTCCAGTGGCTGCTTTAATTTCCTTTTTGTCTCCAGAGGGACGATGATGTGACACTTTTTTTTAGGGGGGTGGGACAGAACTCAAGAGCAACAGTCTTCTTGGGATTAACATCCCAAGCAGGACATAAATCCTCTCTCTCTCCACTTTGTGGGAGGAGAAGTGTACATCTCAGCTTGGACACACACACATGCACACACACAAACACGCACACACACACTCCCCCTCAGACTTGTTGTTAGCAAAGTCATTTAAATAATGCACATGCAGGACAGAGAGAAAATAAATCCTGCTAATACTTTACTGAAGAAACTGAGCAAAACACAATGTATAGTTTGAAGAGAAAGTAAGAAAGGCATCTGTTTTTCTGACTTTTTACAGGGCAGGGAGAGCATTCAACCAAATTTACAGAGGAAAAACTGCCTCAGGACAGCACATCCAACCAGGAGCCCGACTGCAAGCCCAATTCTGTGGAACTCCTCATGACTGAGATCAGAGAGGCCTCACCCCTGTTTAACCTCCAATGCTAGGAGAAGCAAGTATTTTAAGTAAGCTGTTCTGATTGTATGGGCATATTGGGCATTATTCAACTAAGTTTTACTCAGAGCAGGCCTGTTGAGATAGACCTGCATTTTTCATGTTTGTTAACTTCAGTGGGTCTATCCTGTATAAATTGGAACTTACTTTTATCTCTATGGTAACTCTTCTGTAACCTCACTGCATACCAGTTAGAAATGACAACCCTATCAAGATACAACAGGCACCCGCTAGCTGCACCTTCTGAAACAACTAGAGTGGTACCTCTGGTTACTGATGCTTCAGGTTACAGACTCTGCTAACCCAGAAATAGTTCTCCGGTTAAGAACTTTGCTTCAGGGTGAGAACAGAAATTGCCGGCAGTGATGTGGGGGCAGCGGGAGGCCCCATTAGCTAAAGTAGTACCTCGGGTTAAGAACAGTTTCAGATTAAGAACGAATTAAGTTCTTTACCCGAGGTACCATTGTAAAGACATTTTTGATCCAACAAGCTTCTCTCAGCTGGATGAATAGGTCTCTACTATGGATGCTGTGTTGTTTTAAAACTGTTTTTCTTAGGTTGTTTAATTGTATTTTGTACACCATGTTGAGACAGATGTGTTCAAACAAAGAAACAAACTGTTGAAATAATAAAAATAACCCAATCTGGTGAACAATCATGAGTGTTTTAAATCATACCAGTCAAAGTCTTAAATTGTGCAAACATGACAATGAGGTTAATCAAGGCATTATTGTTGTGGTTTTTAAAAGATCACCACCTGACTAACTTAGGCCCATTCATTCCAATAGGTCTACTCTGAGTAGAGCCCACAGATATGAAAGGTTTAGTTTACAAAGCTGACTTGTTCAGGGAATCTGACCCTCAGGTTTACAGTGCAGCCAGCCACAAACTGTCTGTGCACCTTGGAAGGGGGTTGTTTATATTTAAATATTCTCTTATCACACACACCAGCTTAAAAAAAGGTTCCATAGTGGCTTACAAAGATCAAACATGACACAAAAGGGAAATGGGCTGCCAGTGAGGATGGGGGAAAACAAACTCAGGCACTAGTTATTTGATGCAAGTTGACACCACTGCAGATGGCCGGGAGGAGTTATTGCAGTAGATCTCATGTGAGCCAAGAGACCAGTGTGCTTCCACTTAGACCTGCAAAGCCTCAAACTCTTGCTGAACATCAAAAGCTGTATTTTACCCCTGGAGTGGCCAAAGTTCAGCAACTCCCGGCTTTCTTATTCAACAGCAATACCTTCCATCTCACCTGTCTCCTTATAGAGTCTGCCACCTCCGATTGCAGGTATGCTGAGCCCCATCAACTCTCTTTTAGCAATAACCTAGACAAAGTGAAGGCCTTGCTGCCATCCATATTGCTAGTGGCCAACCGCAAGTCAGAGAGATCGATCTGAGCCTTTCCACTTACAGGGGCAAATTAATTAAACCGCCTGCCTCTGGTTACCTAAAATGCACTCCTGAAAGTGAAACAATGGTCTAAATCTATGCACCTGTGACTTGTATGTTTATTCCAGGCAACAGAATAAGAGGCAATATTCATGAATGAACAGAAATGAAGAAGGCAAGGAAAAAGGAATTGCATTCACTTTTCTTCTGAGGGTTTCTAAACAAGTGAACAAAAAGTTGTACTCCTAGGTGGAAGCTCTAATCTGCATTTAAATAGAATTCCCTTTTTTCCAACACCCTCAAATATCAAACAAGTGCCTCAAGCAACATTTTTTACAGGAGACACTTGCTGCTACACTGTGTTTTATTATAGATCTTAATCTGGCTGTCCCTAATCCCCTCATGGCTTGCATATTCGCTTTGCAACCAGTTTATCAAGTCATCTTGGTGAGGAGCAACAGCAGACGTCATTGCTAGTTCTGTTTAATACTTGATTGTGTATGTGTGTAATATCACGCTGAAGCAATTTCAAATCAATGGCTTCCTGCTTTTTGAAAACAAGCATCTTAAACAGCACCAGACTAGTGCTGAATTTGAATCAAGACTTCATGGGAACATAAGAAGACCCCTGCTGGATCAAACCCTATACTAATAGCTTGGTCTTCAATGTGAGCACCTTTTCATTTGGGAAGTATCTATAAGAATAAAAACATAGGCAGTTGCCTTATACTGAGTCAGATAATTGACCCATCTCATACAGCTTTGTGTATGCCAACTGGTAGCTGCTCTCCAGGTTTTGATGCAGAGTTCTTTCCCAGCCTTACTTGGAAATGCCAGGATTTGGAACCGGAATGATTTGCATGCAAGTGATATGCTCTGCCTTTGATCTGGAGCCCTTTCTAAAGCTCCAGTCCTATAGATATAGATATATAGATATAGATATAGATATAGATATAGATATAGATAATATAGACAAACCTAGACAGCATCTTAAAAAGCAGAGACATCACCTTGACAACAAAGGTCCATATAGTGAAAGCTATGGTTTTCCCAGTAGTGATGTATGGAAGTGAGAGCTGGACCATAAAGAAGGCTGATCGCTGAAGAATGGATGCTTTTGAATTATGGTGCTGGAGGAGACTCTTGAGAGTCCCATGGACTGCAAGAAGATCAAACCTCTCCATTCTGAAGGAAACCAGCCCTGAGTGCTCACTGGAAGGAGAGATCGTGAAGCTGAGGCTCCAATACTTTGGCCACCTCATGAGAAGTGAAGACTCCCTGGAAAAGACCCTGATGTTGGGAAAGATGGAGGGCACAAGGAGAAGGGGACGACAGAGGACGAGATGGTTGGACAGGAGTGCCTGGCGTGCTCTGGTCCATGGGGTCACGAAGAGTCGGACATGACTAAACAACAACAACATAGATATAGATATATAGATATAGATATATAGATTCATATTCCTGGGAGTAAGGCCTACTGAACTCAGTGAGGTGTGTGCCTGATGAATAGGGACAAGCAAATATGTCAATTTTGTTTTCTCTCAGTATAACTTTTTTCCAATCATTTCTTTCCAATATAATTCATCCAACCCCATTTTTCCAATCATAAATTTGAGTTTCCCAAGGATTATTATGAAGACCTGTGCACCTTAACTCATTCATAAACAATGTACAGTTAGGAGCAAGCAGTGAGGTGGCAATGTTTCTGATCGTTTATGATCGTTTAAAAATGGGATTGTGAAGAGCTCCAAAAGAGCCTCTCTCTGAACTGGATGATGCTTGTCGGAGCAAAACAATATTAATTTCATGTAGACACTCATGGGGTCTGAACTAGCTGTAATTGTCTAGGAATGAGACCTTGGGGTCTTAGTGGATTGTCACATCCATTTGGCATATGAGACAACAGAACAACATAGGCCATTGGCCTGATCCAGTAGGCTTTTCTTATGTTCTTCTGCTCTTATGCCTGGTTCCCTGCATTTTAACATCAGTTGCTCATTTTTTAAAAAAAGTTGAAATAAAAATTCCTCAACATTTAGTGAAAATTTCTTCTTACATGTACATAATGTATGCTATTTCCCTAATAAGCATATTTTTGTAAAGCAATGTTCTCTAATTTAATGCATTTTTAATATTTTATTTCAACTAATATACACCCTTGTGCAAATTAATTGAAACAAACAATGAATTTAGTAGTTTATTGTACAAAACTCACATATACATGTACAAAACTCACATATACGTACATTAGTAATGGATATGACCTCTGCTATTTTTAAGCAGCATTTGAACACTGTTTGTCATGGAGTCGACTAGTTTCAAACAGTCCCTGTACCACACCTGAATCAGCGCCTGAATGAACTTATCCATAATCATACCTTCTACAGCACGGAGGCAACTTTTGCATAAAGCCCACAAATTCTCAATGGGATTTATATCCGGGGAATTCCCTGGCTAATCAATTACCTGTATTTCCTGCTCTGCCATGAATTTCTTCACCACTTTCGATGTGTGGCAGGGGGCTAGGTCCTGCTGCAATATCCCAGCACCGTCAGGATACCTCTTTCCCAGCTCTGGAATAACTCTCTTCCATAGAACCTCAATATATTGTGGCAAGCACATCATTCCTTCTATTTGCTGCAGGCTTCTGATGCCCTAATGATCAACTGACTTTTCGTGTTTGTTTTGAGTACAGGATTACGAGTAAGATGGAAAAAATGCTTTGTTTCAATTAATATGCATGAGGGAGTATGCATTTTATGCACACTCTGGCATTGCTTGTGTAGAGAACTGTGAGTGTTGAGGGTTTGTTGTGTTTCATTTCACATGTTGTTGTTGTTGTTTAGTCGTGTCCGACTCTTCATGACTCCATGGACCAGAGCACGCCAGGCATTTCACATACTGTTTAGGGAAGTATAAATGCCAACTGAAACAAAATCCTCTCCCATCCCTACTGGGGGAAAGTGCATAAATCTGCACTGTAAACGTATTTCAGCCTGATCCAACAGCGTACTTCTAAAGTCCTAAAGTTAAGCATTTTTCCTCCAACCCACAACCATGCTAGGTTTCTTGGTAGTCTTCACCACTTCCCTTGCAAAAACCAAACCACTCCTGAAAGCTAGCAGAAAATGAAAACATAGCAAGGTGAAAACAAGATCAATTACATACTAATTTCATTATATAAAAGATGCTGCGCCAATAAAATTAAAAGTTAAAAAACAAAAGAAAAGGGTCAGCTTTGGTGGTAGAGCGATACACTTAATTCCACATTATCTAAAAGAGAAACACAATTTAGAAATTGCTCGTAACTTCCCAGATGCTGTCAGCAATGCTTAGCAGCAAAATTAAACCCAATATCTTAAATTAAATATAACAAGGTCCTTTGGCCAGGGTTGCTTTTAAAATGCTTACGTTAGAGAAAAAATATTTAACAAAACATTAGCAGAATCTGATTCAATTTGAATCATTTGCAAGGGAGTTAAGCTAATACACAGGGTTTTAATGGCATTTAGCCTTTCTCAGAGTTTTTTCACGGATTGCAGTCAAAGAGAAGTAAACACATTTTCCCCCATTAAGAGATTCTTCAGAATATGCCTACACCTAGGAATGTAAGAAAGCATCATTTCCCTTTCTTCCCCTATTCATTGCATTGAGCACTATTTCCATTCTGCTGCAGTTATTCATCTCACTGTCCACTATGGCAAAATTACATAACTTATGTATATTATGTAATTAAGTACCGTATTTTTCGCTCCATAAGACACACTTTTTCCCTCCTAAAAAGTAAGGGGAAATGTGTCTGCGTCTTATGGAGCGAATGCAGGGGGGAGGCAGGCAGGAAAAGCCCCCAAGAGCTGCACACAAGCTCCGCGCCAGTCAGTCCCTTCTCCCTCCTCGTAGAAAAGCCCGCAGGAGCTGCGCGCTCCTTAAAGGGTGCGTGGCTCCTGTGGGCTTTTGCGGGAGGTGGGGGTATTGCCATAGCCATGCGCAGCCCCTCCGGCCAGGAGAGGCTGCACGTGGCTATGGCTTCTTTAGCTGTGCGCAGCCTCTCCTGGCTGGAGAGGTTGTGTGTGGCTAAAGAGGAAGCCCAGACATGGAGCAGGATGGATCCCGCTCACTGTCTTGGCTTATTTGCTCTTTGGGGCTAGGGGGGGGGACCCGGGCTTCCCCCGGCAGACCCAGAAGCTCTGGGAGAGCAGGCAGCCTGTCCGCTGCTCTTTGGGGTTGGGGGGGAGATAAGATTTTTTCCCTTAATTTCCCCCTCTAAAAACTAGGTGCGCCTTATGGTCCGGTGCGCCTTATGGAGCAAAAAATACGGTAAATTATATTAATCCAACTGATTCATTCCAGTGCAAAGTAAATGAAATGGAAATGGCGGTGGGGCGGTGGTACTCAATTGTGTATTATTTGTGGACCGAAAGGAACCAAAAACAGTGAATCAATCACATACTCTGCAAGTGTCCCCTTTCAAGTGGGACATCCTGAATTACAGAAGCCAATCCTGACTTCTGTTTGGATCCTGGAATGTCCCATTTTTTGGACCAAAATATGTTCACTCTAGCATGACCCTGCTGACAAGCACCAGAGCCTTTCCGGCCTGGCTCTCTGGCACTCATCAGCAGGGTCGCAACAGAATGCTTTCCTTCCAACACTCTGAAACTTCCTCCAAATGTTTGCCACAGTGGCTGCCAGTTGGGTGCTCTGGCAACTTGTTGCAGGGTTGTGGGAAAGTGCCTTACTTCCAGTGCTCTGGGACAGCCCTGCAGACAATTGCCAGAACACCAGACTGGAACACATCTCCTACCTGACATCTGGATTTGGGGAACAAAATGTTGGGAGGTATGCAGTCATATTTGCACAACTAACCCACAACCATGAGATGAAAAGTGAACATCAAAATAGTGAACATTCTGCTTCTGTTTCCGTTTTCATTGGAATTCTCCAGTATCTTGACCCCCCCCCCCCAGCGTAGGATAAGACTGAAAGCTATCACACCATGGACAGTGTTATTAAAAACAAACAAACAAACAAACAAACAAACAAGTTTGACTTCCCAATCATAGCCCAGTCAATCAACTACAATAGCCAATGGCACATGCTCTAAAGCAAATGCTGAACCAATTTCATTAGAAAGTTGAAGCAGGAAAGGAGTTTACAAGAAATAACAACCAAGATTAGTTTAGATAAAATGAGAGCACATGACCGGCATGCTAAAGGATGCAGGTTTAACACAGCCAAGATAGCACTGAGGAAGGATTCCTTGGTAAGTCTGTGTAAATTTGTCTACTGTACAAAAGTAAAATTTACATTCTTTGCACCACCTACATTTGCCTCTGGCCACACCCTCCACTAGCATGTGGCCCCTGGAACATTGCCCAGAAGGAAATGAGGCCCTCAGACTGAAATAGAGTGCATTGCAGTGCAACAGCTCTGCAGATTTTACAGCAAAATAGTTTTCTGAGAAATTCAAACTGTGATTTTTCCTGGGCTGGTAAGCTGTATCTCATTACTGGCCAACTATCTGCAGAATGATTGCAATGTTGTGTTCTCCAGCTAAAATGTGAATTAATTATTTTATTGCTCCATGTCTTGTTTTTGCCACTCTATTTTATTTTACACTTTTTTTGGCATACCTCCTTCAAAGGGTCTTGAACCTATGGTATAATTTCATCAGTTTACTGGAAGCCTCCTCCTTTTCTTCTCCCCCTCCCCCAGACACCACAAGTTGTCAGTAGAGGAGACCAATAGACGATAGAAAATGAAGAAAGATTAGTGTGATGGCTTTTCGTTCCCGTAGATTGAAAATGAATGTACTCTTCTATGGTTGTAATGAGGGCACCTGGAAAACCTCATCGATTGAGTCCAAGGTGAGGGCCATCACGGTTATCCATTATTGCTAAGATTCCTTCAGCTATTACTCCAAGCTTCAGTACATGAGGCCAACTGTGCTGCTGCAACTACAATGAGCCACAGGTCCAGTTATGTATGGTCGACTGTACAATATGCACTGAGAACAGATTTAACAAGAAAAGGGGCTGTCACAGATGCTTCTGTGCTGCGTGTGTGTGTGAGAGAGAGAGAGAGAGAGAGGGAGGGAGAGGGAGAGGGAGAGAGAGAGAGAGAATGCTGTGATAATTCTTTTTGTAGTTCTTCATTACATTTATTTATTTTATTTATTGCATCTCCAAGCAGCTCAGGGGTGTGTATATAGTACTATCTGCCCCTGATTTTATCACAGCAATTGTTTGGCTGAGAGTTAGTAACTGGTTGGTTGGTTAGCCAGTGACTATAGATGGTGGGATTTGAAGCTGTGCCATACAAATCTAATGATGATGATGATGATGATGATGATGATGATGATGATGATGAAAGAAATTGTCCAGTAGCGCCTTAGAGACCAACTAAGTTTGTTATGGGGAAGTGTGCATGCACATGAAAGCTTATACCCAGAACAAATTTATTTGATCTCTAAGGTGCTACTGAACAATTTATTAATTTATTAATTTATTTTGAATGTGTCAGACCAACATGGCTATCTACCTGAACCATACAAATCTGGCACTGGCTCCAAAATACCAAACTGGCACCTACACAGTAATCTTTTTCCCCAGTCACATTCATAGGGCGCTATACACCATTTTCCTGATGTTTCCCTAACTGTTAATTTCTGTGTAATCTTGCATACTTTGAAAGGGGGAAAACAGAGAATGAAACAATTCGGAACAAGAGTCACCAGCTCCCATGCTTCTGTCATGGGAAAAAAGATTAGTGCTAGTCAGAAAATAATTGATTTAATTTGAACTGCTTGACAATAATAGATTTCATTCAAATAGCTCTCATTAAATAGTTGCATTTTCTCAGAGCAGCTGGAATGCTAAGGACAGTGGGGTATTTCCTCTTTTTTGTCCATTTAAAAGATATTACTTTGGGGCATATGCTGTGAAGCTAGCCACATATTGTTAAACAAGATTATTTTATGTTGCCATTCCTGTAGGCTTCATTATTGCTATTATTGCTAGTAGCGCTTTCTTATTTTAATAATATTTCCACCAGCTGTTAACTGTGATGGCTATTCATACCTCATCCTAAAAGTGTCTGATCTCTCCTGTGGGACTCCTTGACTTCTGAGGGGGCAAAACTTGCAGGCGGGTTCAGTTATTGCAAAATTTAAAACACTGAAAGCTCTTGGAATTCTGTAACATTTCAAGAAGCCTTAAGGATCTCATGTAACTGATTGTTGTTTGGGCATTAAATTTTGTGATTGAGGTCAGACATGTAAGGCTGTATTTACAGTACAGTTATATCTCAAGTTGAATGCGCTTCGGGTTGAGCGCGTTCGAGTTGCGCTCCATGGCAACCTGGAAGTAATGGAGCACTCAAAATGACGTCACGCGCATGCGCGGCAGCAGCAAAACATGGCCTGCGCATGCGCAGACGTGCCGTCGCATCTTGCGTTCTGTTCGGGAAGTGAATGGGGCTTCGGAACGGTTCCTGTTCACATCCCGAGATACCACTGTACATATATCCAAGACATGTGACGCTGTATTTACATAGATCAGATCAGATCATAGTGCTGTGGTACCTCAGGTTACATATGCTTCAGGTTACATACGCTTCAGGTTACATACTCCGTTAACCCAGAAATAGTGCTTCAGGTTAAGAACTTTGCTTCAGGATAAGAACAGAAATTGGGCTTTGGCTGCACGGTGGCAGCAGGAGGCCCCATTAGCTAAAGTGGTCCTTCAGGTTAAGAACAGTTTCAGGTTAAGAACGTACCTCCGGAATGAATTAAGTACTTAACCCGAGGTACCACTGTATTGTGGTGGCTGGCTAATAAGAATGGCTGAGGAATTCATTTGGTCTCTTTTTCATAGCAAATCAACTCAGTCTGAGGCTCCCAGATTTGCTTGTTGATTGGAATGCAGGTCCAGTCAGATTATGTACCTCTCCAGATTTGGCAATGCATTTTTATGCACGAGAAGTGCACACACAATACATATTTAAATAAAAGATTACTGTACTGATCACTATTTAAATGTGCCTTTTACAAAAAAAAATGTATTTTACAGATGAATGCATTCAAAAGCATTCAAATGTATTTATCTTCCATAAAAGAGTGAGTTTCATGTAGACAGTGCACACAAAATGCATACTATAGGTCAGAATGTGATAGGTTTGCACATCACTTATGCCTATCTACTCAAAAGTAATCCCTACTGAGAACAATGAGTGCTCAGGTGTTTATAAGATTGCAGCCTTTCAGCACCATGTCCCAGTGGGTTTAATGGGACTTGTTCCCAGTTGAAGTGTAGCCACCATCTGTATAATAATGTTTGTGAGTCCGTAAGTAAGTTTATCTAAGATATCCTCCTCCTGAACAGGTTCACCTACACAGATGCATTTGCGAAGCCAGGAGAGATTGGAAGAGTGTGCCTGGGGACTGTGATTTTACTTTCAAGATAGCAACCAACTGCTCCCCTCACGCACCCAGGAAACAGCAGTAAGGAAGTGGCTCCACAGTGCCATATTAAAGCCCATTGTGATTATGGTATCAGCAGCCAGCAATCCAATCCTCTTCTTTCCCCCTTTCTGCATACCCTCCAACATTTCTCTGATCAAAATAGGGACATCCCACTCCTTAATGATGATTTTACTATTTACACCCCACACATCTTACTGGGTTGCCCCAGCTATTCTGGGCATATATAAAAACATAATAAAACATTAACCTTTTTTTAAAAAAATCTTCCTTATACAGGATTGTCTTCAGATGACTTGGGTTTTGGACATTCCAGGATCAAATCAGAAACTGGGACGGCTTCTCTAAATCAGGGGTGTTCCTGGAAAATAGGGAGACTTGGAGGGTCTGCTTTCTCTCATTTGCATGTTTGAACATTGCAAGCAGCTCAGAGAAAGCTGGGCCATACTGCAAATTTCAAAATGTTATTTAACTAGCGCTTATGTTGGCACTGAGTGCCCCAGCTGCAACAAAACATGTCTCTTCTATATTTGTCCCTACAGCCATGGCAGACACTGCAACCTTCCAGCAATTTGACTTCACGTGCAAAGGTGCACTCCTCCATTGTCTCCTGAGATAGATGGATGCCAACATGCCAATATTGGCACCGAGTGACAGTGTAATGTATCTGGGAGATAAAGACAACTACCCCAGGCTTGGTCAATAAATCAATGGCCAATAAAAGCAATACAACAGGTTATTCAAAGAAGCATCCAGCCTAACACACCTTATAATATATCTATCCTGTATACTACATCATGCTGCATCTTATACCACTATCTTGGTGACAACCCCAGCCAAAGAATGTTTAAAGAGTCCTGAGTTCGTGACCCGCAGAGAGCAATGAGTTGACCCACTTGCTATCTGCAGGAGATTTTCTGAGAGAGTAGGGTTTCTTTCCCACAATTCAAGCAGAATGAAAAAATAATGGAGTAGCCTTTCCAATTACTGAACCATTAGAGAAAAGTCTCTTATTGAAAGGACACTACTCCACAGCCTGGTTAACAATGTTGCAGGGACAATTATGGACAAAAGGCAATTCATATGGTGGAAGGTGAAATCAGACAATCATCAAGTCAGACAGTCAAGGCCAATATTTTTTTTTTAAAAAAATCTAACTGAGATGAGATGATGGTAAATCCATTGTACTGTGCATTGCATGCACTCTAGCACAATCTAACACAATCTTAGAAAAAGGTGTTCTTAAAGACCCATTCCAGTTACATTGTATGTGCACACACCCCCACACACTCAGTATGCTGTTCAGATACATGCAACAACACTGTGGTTCAGAAATGTGTGTGTGTGTGTGTGTGTGTGTGTGTGTGAGAGAGAGAGAGAGAGAGAGAGAGAGAGAGAGTTTTAGCTTGTAAGTGTGGCTATTTCCTTCACAATCATACAAATCGATTCCACCCTGCCTACAGCTACATTTGTTTGTGACTGATTTCTTTTCTTTTTCTTGGAGAAATCCTATTTACTGCTTTGGCATTCTCATATATAAAACAACTGCTATGATTTTTTTTCAGAGCTGGAGAGCACAAAGTGATGATATGCACAAATGGCCTCTCAAAATTCTCCATCACAATTTGTGAGTACTGTAGATAAATTGTGGAGGACCATTTCCCCAAATTTCTCCAGCAGGAGGAGCGATGTTAATTGCCCCCTGCACTTGGGTGTTCTGTGTGACTGGTCCAATGTTTTGGAACACTCTTGCTTTTGACTTTCAGTGGTCTTTTGAAGTCGTGTGTGTGTGCATGTGTGCGCGTGCGTGCATGTGTGCATGTGTGCGTGTGCACCAACAGGTCTTTACAGTTGCTTACTTTTTGAGTAGTCACTCAGCCATCTGAAATGATTATCGGCATGATATTTTATGTTTAACAGTGTCCACCACTTGGAGGTATCAGTGTGTGTGTGTGTGTATGTGGAGGGAGACTGAATCTAACACAATATAGCACATGCCACCAATTTGCCTTCTCAATTTTAGATCAGAATACAGGGTTCTTACATTCTAAGATATTTCAGCCAAGTTCTAGGTTTTTATCAGGTTTAAGCAATTTGGTGCAGCTTAAAAGCAAGCACCCAGCCCATGGAAAAAGACTGGATCTGCATCCTGATGTAGAAGAATTTTGACATCTGCATGACTTGAACCACAGTTACATTTGCAGGGCTGTGGCAACTTGCTGACAAGCAGATTTTTGTCAAGTTGAGGTTCAATATTTCCAGAATTACAAGGAAATATTTTGCGTAAAATTTGTCCTGAGGTGAATTTGGAAGCTAATTTATATAAATCATCCCTATATTGCTATTCATCAGATTCCAGGTTCAGTGTACAACATATATGGATATATGTATAAAATAATATTATATATATAAAAAAAAACGCAGACCTCAGAGGGCTAAGAGGTAAAAATTCAATGGACTGGATCCTATATTGACAACCCTAAACCCAGTTACCTGCCAGTAAGTTTTATTGAACTTAATGGGATTTACTTCTGAGTAGACACATGACATTGTGCTGCTGGTCTGGAACTAGCCCTAAGATAGTTGCAGTTAAGATCCATCAGGATCAGTGTGCACAGTGGCTTATTTAAATCTTACATATTTCAGTGGGAACTTTGCGAAGCTAATATAGTCTTGTTGGTAGCAACTAAATATCACTAGCAAAACTTAAGGGACAGGTTTCACAAATCTCTGAAATTTAAAGTTTCACAACGTACTTAAATGTATACATTATTCAAATAAAATTGCATGCCAGATCTGTTCAAATCATTGAGCTCTCTAATCACGTTAACAGCGGCTAGTTAAAATGGGTCATCTCTCTCCCTCTCGCTGTATCTATAAATGGGAGTTTGTCAAATTATTCATCTTTTTAGGTACGGTACCCAATCTGCAAAAGGATAGATGTATGGGTGATGGTCAAAAGTCTCATTACTGGAGGCCTTTCTTAAAGAACACGAAGCGTCTCAGTGAAGTGAAGTAAGTGCAGTGTTCAAAATTTCTGAAATCAATGCTCTGGCTTGTAGATGAAACAGGGCTGCAAGATCAGAGAGAGGAATCACATATATTGTAATGCTGCCTCCATATTTTATTCCTCTGCTATTTTGACTTTCATCTTATCTAGCGATTCACTTAGCTTCGTCATGTCAATTCTTCAAAGGAAACTTCTGGAAGAATTTTGTATCCTCTACCTTATCTCAGAATTCACTGAAGCTTTGGCATAAAACAAAAATTACATCCATTCCTGGCATGAAAGAGCTAGGTAGGATATTGTGGGAGGAGACTAAAGATGAGGAAAGGTGAAGTGAGCTCACCTTGCCAGGCTCCCTGCCAGCCTATGCATAAGTATCAAAGTTCTAGCCTGTGGGATACTCAAGAGAGGGCACCAGGGACTTGTGACCACCAATGGAGAAGTAGGAGCCGTGGTGGGACAAGAGATGGGAACAAGATAAAACAAGCATGGATAACATCTGTAGATGCAAGGATGCAGTTGTGAGGCTGGGGCAGGTAATTTTGGTCCCCAAAATCTCAGTCTTAGGCATGCTTTACTTGGAAGTAAGGGACATTCAGGTTCTATGGGACTTACTCCCAGGTATAAGATGAGTATAGGCTGGTAGCCTAAAAGTGCATCTCAAAAACTTAGAGCAGGTCTTTCAATGTGGCTGCCCCTGTTCTGTGGGAGAACATTTGGAGGAATCTATTTTTTGAGAAGCTTTTCCAGCTGTATGAAGAAATCTGCCAAGGTGTTCCTCTCTTTATTGTTTTTAAGCTTACCTTCAGGTTGTTGGGGGGGGTTGTTATTGTTGCTAAAAACTATTTTTAGCTGATTTTATGATATGTCCAGTCACTTTGACATATATGTAGAATGTGATTCATAAATTAATAAATTGCAATGAGGGGTTTTAAAAAGATGGTAATAATGATAATTTATATTTAATCATGTATCTTCTTATAAGAAGTGTATACAAGTCCATAGTTTGATACTTGTAAACTGCTTAGAACTGCAATGCAACATCTGAGCTATTGAATGCCTAAGTTCACTTTTTCCAGATAAAAACAGTGGCTTACATCCTTCATCGAGCTCCATGACAGGGAGTTGGGCTTCTTCCCAATTCAAATTCAAAAACAAATTGAATGCCAAGGCCTCAAAACATTTGTGGTTAGCTAAGATCTGATCTATGGGATGTGGGTGACGCTGTGGGTTAAACCACTGAGCCTAGGGCTTGCCGATCTGAAGGTCAGCAGTTTGAATCCCCGCGACAGGGTCAGCTCCCGTTGCTCGGTCCCAGCTTCTGCCAACCTAGCATTTCAAAGCACATCAAAGTGCAATTAGATAAAGAGGTACCACTCCGGCGGGAAGGTAAACGGCGTTTCTGTGCACTGCTCTGGTTCACCAGAAGCAGCTTAGTGATGCTAGCCACATGACCTAGAAACTGTCTGCGGACAAACGTTGGCTCCCTCGGCTAGTAAAGCGAGATAAGCGCCACAATCCCAGAGTCATCTGCAACTGGACCTAACAGTCAGGGGTACCTTTACCTTTACCTTTAAGATCTGATCTATTTGAGAGTTTCAAATCAGGGCATTTCATATCAGAATTCACACACACAAACTCCTTAAGCACACTGACACTGGGAGTCAGCTGAGTCCAGCAACAACTGCACTGTGGAATGTTAGTGCATACAGTTGGACTTTACCTAGCTTGTGATGAAGAGACATCTAGCCTGATTCTGCTGCTTAACCCAAAGTTAAATAAGAGCTATAGTCATTTCTCATTTAGCTGTTTTGGCATTTTTTTAAAAGCTTTCACTGTTACTTCAGTGGTAAAAGGTAAAGGTAAAGGTCCAACCGTGGACGACTCTGGGTTTGCGGCACTCATCTCGCTTTACTGGCTGAGGGAGCTGGCATACAGCTTCCAGGTCATGTGGCCAGCATGACTAAGCCACTTCTGGTGAACCAGAGCAGTGCACAGAAATGTTGTTTACCTTCCCGCCGGAGCGGTTCCTATTTATCTGCTTACACTCTGACTTGCTTTTGAACTGCTAGATTGGCAGGAGCAGGGACCGAGCAACGGGAGCTCACCCCGTCATGGGGATTCAAACCACTGACCTTCTGATAGGCAAGCCCTAGGCTCTGTGGTTTAGACCACAGCGCCACCTGCTTCCCTTCAGTGGTATATCACAGCAATTGCTCTTCCTCAGAGACTCCTGCAAGGCAAATAATGGTGCTCATAAAGTCACTCAGAAGTCAAAAGTAAATAAGAGTGGAGCTGTGGCTATTAAACCAAGTAATATAAAAGGATTAATCCATTAGAGTTCATGACAAAAGGTGGTATGCTGATCTTGCATGCACAATATCACTAATGGAGAATGGATCTACGATCTCTAATTAAGTGAATTAAGTAGGCACCCTCTTAATTATAACAAGCACATTCCAGAAAGCATTGTGGCAATGCAACTGCTGTGAATGTGACTGCAGCTGGTATCAGAACTTCCAGAATCCTTCAGGGAAACATAAGGGTCCAGTTTGCCATTACTCCTGCCCACTCATATAAGACAGAACATCAGTACACAAGAGAAGTGCAATTGAGCTCATTTCAACAAAGCCAGAGAGAAATAAATATATTTTTGTCACTTATACAGTAGTATCCATTTTATCATTGTTCCTAGAGCTAAAAAGTTATATAGCCTTTTGGGAGGGAGGGGGGTCATTGATTGCAACTTGTACCTACTATTTTACCCCCTCCCTGCTCATGTTATTGCTGCTAATAGTTTTACATATTTCACTTTCCTGGCTGCCTGTGTTCCTGATGATACCTGTGTTTTCTGAATGGTGGGAGCCCTGGAGAAGAATCCTTAAGCCTTATAATCCTCCTAAATCCCTATAGGAAGTACTTTACAACATTGCATTGAACAGTGGCTTTTGCCTACAAAGCCTAGAGGAAATCACAAACAGTAGAGAGGCAAAGGTCGTCTGTTTGCATCTCAAAAGGTTCTTTGACAAAATGTGGGCAATCCCAATGGCCATTTATCAGGCTTTTTCACGGGATAAAAGAGATGGTACCACCGGTGATCATTCCCGTAGTGAAAAATTGTAATACGGAGAACAAAAATCCTAGCATATAGTAATGCTTGGATGGGAACCCTGTGGCCATCTAGAAGATTTAGCATCACATATCTCATTATCCCAGGACATTGATCATGCTGGTAGGGGCTCTCAGGAGTTGGAGTCAAGCAACTCTACAATTCTAAAGAGGCTAGGGGTTAACATGACTGCTAAGAATGTGAATTTATTTAAGGATAACTATGAAAAATGTTGGACTGAAGTGAAAAAGGATTTAGAAATATGGTCAAATTTGAAGTTATCGTTGTTAGGCCGAATCGCTGTGATAAAAATGAATGTATTGCCAAGAATACTGTTTTTGTTCCAAACACTGCAAATTTTGGACAAAATGGACTGTTTCAAGAAGTGGCAGAGAGATATCTCTAGATTTGTCTGGCAGGGCAAGAAGCCCCATATAAAATTTAAGATATTAACTGATGTTAAAGAAAGAGGTGGATTTGCCCTGCCAGACCTTAAACTTTATTATGAATCAGCCGCTTTTTGTTGGCTGAAAGAATGGATGCTTCTTGAAAATACTGACGTGTTGGATTTGGAAGGTTTTAATAATGTATTTGGTTGGCATGCATATTTGTGGTATGACAAGGTTAAAGCACATAAAGCGTTTAAAAAACATATTGTCAGGAAAGCACTGTTTAATGTCTGGATAAGATACAAAGATCTGTTAGAAAATAAAACCCCGAGATGGCTGTCACCAATGGAAGCAAAGGCTCAGAAAAAACTCAATATGGAGGCCAAATGGCCGAAGTATTGGGAAATTCTGGAGCAAGAGGGAGATAGACTAAAACTGCAGAGTTTTGAAAAATTAAAAAATAGAGTGCGAGATTTGCTCCATTATTATCAAATAATGGAGGCATATACCTTGGACAAAAAATTAGGCTTTCAGGTGGAAAAATCAAAATTGGAAACAGAATTGTTGGATTCTAAAGTCAAGAATTTGTCAAGAATGTATAACTTGCTGTTGAAATGGAATACTCAAGATGAAACGGTGAAATCCGCTATGATTAAATGGGCACAAGATGTTGGACATAATATTATGATGGCTGACTGGGAACAGTTATGGACCACTGGTATGAAGTTTACGGCATGTAATGCCTTAAAAGAGAATTTAATGAAAATGATTTACAGGTGGTACATAACACCAGTCAAGCTTGCAAAAAATTACCATTTGCCCGATAATAAATGTTGGAAATGTTATGAAACTGAAGGTACGTTCTTTCACCTTTGGTGGACATGCCCAAAGATTAAGGCATTCTGGGAGGTGATCTATAATGAAATGAAAAAGGTATTTAAATATACCTTTCTGAAGAAACCAGAGGCCTGGGCATAGTTGGCCAATCGGTGCTAAAGAAGGATAGAACTTTTTTCATGTATGCCACAACAGCAGCAAGAATACTTATTGCAAAGCACTGGAAGACACAAGATCTACCCACCAGGGAAGAATGGCAGATGAAGCTGATGGACTACATGGAACTGGCGGAAATGACTGGCAGAATCCGAGACCAGGGAGAAGAGTCGGTGGAAGAAGATTGGAAAAAATTTAAAGCATATTTACAAAAATATAGCAAAATTAATGAATGTTAGAAGGATGCTGGAATGAAGTTACATGGTTTTAGCAGAAATGTTATAAAGAATTAAGTAAAAATGGATTGTTAATGGGCCAAAGTGTAAAATATAAGGTCAGATTGGGTTAAGGTAAATTATAGAACAAAAATTGAGTAAGATGGAAAGGATTTGCTGAAATAGCTAAATTGAATTAGAATACAAAAAAGGGAGGTGTGAGGAGGTCGATGAAACAAGTAAATGAATGACAAAGATATGGAAATACTGGATGTGTTTTTAAATGATTTTGTTTTTAAATGTTTTTGTTTTTTGTTTTTTATTATTGTTGTGCTGTATTCTTTTTTATTCTGCTTTTTATTTTATTTTTATGTATTGTAACTTTTTATTGCCCTTTTCTTTCTCTTTTTTTGTAATTGTTAAACTTTTAATAAATATCATTTTTAAAAAAATACAATTCAAAAGAGGACCACAGGTTCCCTGCCTGTATGGATCTGTCACAAGAACTCAGAAATGTCTGGGAGCAACTCAACATGCCTATATTTGATTAAAAAGTAGATACCAGTATTTAAGACTGAACAATTCTTATTTTAAAAATGAACTGTGGCTTAGCTCAAACACATCCAGATATAGTATTCTTCTACTTGAAAGCCTTTTGTTTCTAGGCCGTTATTATTACTGGAAGGTGCACTGCAGATGCCTAAAGGCCTTTTTGTCTGCAGTATGCCCTTCACATTGGGGGTGTCCACGTGTTACCTCCAGTGAGCATACAACCCATATGCACAAATAATTGAGCGGTGCACTATGCAATGTTCAACTTGTGTAAGTGATAGCTGAAATTCACAAATCAACAAGTTTACATTCCTTTGCAGAAACACTTCTATATGCATAGAAACAGCCTGCACCTGTGTTTGGTGTAATGTGTGAAGACCCCTTATGTGAACTTTCAGTGACAGCATAGGGCTGTATAGGGAAGTTTTTAATATTTAACGCTCGATTGGGAACCGCTCAGAGAGGCTGGGGAAACTCAGCCAAATGGGCAGGGTATAAATTATTATTATTATTATTATTATTATTATTATTATTATTATTATTGGCATGACAAGACATCAAAGGGAGGGCAGGTGCATCGAGGAAACTGAATGTAGCTGGCTAGTTCTGAGAGTGTGCTTGTCTCCTATCCTCTCTCCTTCCCTCTTTTAGGCCTTGTCTGTGGCTTGTAGCTTGTGAGCTTGTGAGCAGAGGACACTGGGTAGAGCTGAGGGTAGGCCAGTACTCTTACTATTTTTGACTTCACCCATTATTGTTTGGTTAATGGGGACACCTGGAGTGAGCACTGGAACTAGAAAATCAACTACAAAAGAACTACAAAAAGATATTCTACACCCAGTGCCCTTACATTAGGGAGAGCTAACATGGTGACCTCTGTATGTTGTTAGACAACAGAACCCATCTTATATTGACCATAGGCTGCTCTGGCTGGGACTGATGTGAGTCGGGATGGGGGAGCAATTTTATTCAGTTCACATTTAAAGGTATCAAACTAATTCACACTTTCTAAAACAAAAGGAGTAAGGCACAGTCATCCTTCAAGATTCACACATTTCCAAATTTGGCAGTACACATCTCCAGCCAAGTAATATACACAGAAATACATATACACATACAAGGACAAAGTGGGCAATAAAAATGTGCATATTAATGAAAATAGCATATAAATGAGGCAAATTTGCTTTGCAAAAATTGCATACAAGATGTACATATATTAGGAGAAATTCACCCTAAAATGCTGATTAATTTATTAGATTTTTTTCTAAACTGATGTGGAAATATGGAAAATTGATCATTGGCAGATTTACCCATCCATAAATGGGAGTCCAGCAACATCTGTGGGCTCCATGTTGGCTACCACTGTTCCACAATGCTGCTATGAGCTGGAGCCACAGAACACTGTTAGGAGACTTGGAGCCTTGAAATGTATTAGGGGAAAATAAACCTCTATTATGCTGGCAGTTATGATTTTTAAAGTAAGTTTTTAATGCTGTTCCGTTAGCTTTGGCATTTTAAAAATCTCTCATTTTGTGTGACTTTTTCATGATGTGGTTTTGTTGTATTTCTTGTTTACAACCTTTTGATTGTGTGCTGCTTTGGGAATGCCTTTTTTTTTTAATGCAGCCTGCAAATTGCAGCATAATAAATAATGGTGATGAATGGGACAGTAAACAACACCATTCTACCTTTCTCTGTTGGAATGAGCAAAGTGTCATTGTTGTTAAGATTCCTGTGCGTAACTGCATGGGGGAAAATTCCAGCTCAAAGACTGCATCTCTTTCTGGGGTCACTTGCAATCTCTTTCTCTTTCTCTCTCTCTCTCTCTCTCTCTCTCTCTCTCTCTCTCTCTCTCTCACACACACACACACACACACACACACACACAGAGAGAGAGAGAGAGAGAGAGAGAGAGAGTTCACAACTAGCATTTTGAATTGTGACCGGAAAAAGACCAGGAGACAGTGAAGCTGTTGTAGCAAGGAAGTCATATGCTCCCTATAACCAGCCTTGCTCAACAATCTGGCTGCAGCTCTTTGAGCCAGTTGAAGTTTCTGAGAACTTTTCAAAGGCAGCCCCACGTTGAGAGCATGAGAGAAATCAATCCAATGGATACACATTTGGTATTTGCTTTTGTTGTTGCTTTCAGTCTACAAATAATATGTAACTTGATTATGTTTCTGCCCCTGATTTTCATTGTTTCCTTTGCACTGAAATGAGAGGAGTAATCGACACAATTAAATAAATAAACAAACAAATAAATAAATTACATAAATTATGCAAGTACATAATTTAACCACAGGGAACAGTGAGATGAATAAAACATAGCTTTGGCCACAGAAGACAAACTGTAGCTGAATGGAAACAGGACTACATGTGAATAATATGGGGTAGAATGGAAAATTGTGCCTGCTTACTTTTCTGAAAGAAAATGCATTATTTTGCTCAGGGTTTAGTATAATTGTTTTGTTTTTAAGCTGCTTTTCAACTCCTCAAAGAAGAGAAGAATGAGAAAAGGATGTCGGCTGTTTAAAAAGATGCAAGGGGATGACAATCCTCGACTTGACATTTCTTTTTAGATGTAAAACAGTGACATGAAATATATCTGCTTAGCTGTAAATAATGAGAACTGGAGAAATCACCGGAAAGATGTGCAATTTTAGGCTTAGCAACCATAAAATCTTTTAAATTCATTTTTATTTCTCTTGGTCCTGCCCAACTGCAATTAATTCCTCTTGGTTCTGCCCCATTGGATTATAGTGCTTAGGCTACGCCAAATGAGATTGATTCATTCCATTGACCAGTTACAAATTTATTGCTGGCATGCTATGACTATTGCCCTTCATCAAAATGTACGAATGCCAATAAATAACAGGGCAATAAAATTAACCTGCAGTGGCTTCAGCACTGAATAAGGATAGCAACGGACAGTGATTATCACTTGAATGCAGAGAGCCACAGCTGTGATCAGCTCTTCAGATATCACTCTAAGCCATGAAGGAAATGGGAATTCATTGTTGGAGACCCATGACTCAAAGGCATCTTGGCATGAACTAACTACCCAAGAGCAAAGAGAGAAAACTAGGAAATCCCATCTGTGCTCATCATCTTGCAAATCTGTCTATTGCCTTTCATTTCAAAATAAGGCTATATCGACTCTGTCCTTATTTTGCTAGGAATTTTAAAGCAACCCCCTTCACAAACGTGCACACACACAGACACACACACACACTGTTATAAAAAGCTGTGATTACCATTTAGCTACTAGAATCTTTCTCTACAGCTGAGTTCTGAAGTAATCTGAACTAGCAAACTGTTAGTTTAAAAGGGGCTTCTGAAGGTTGTTACCTGCTGCACACCTGTCATCATATATGTGGGCATGGCTTGTCTAAAGTGGCCTGCAGGGCAAATGAGGCGGCCTAATCAGACCCACAGGCTGTAAGTTTCCTACCCCTGTTGTAGGGCATGGGAACTACCTTTCCTATGTGGAAAGCCTACAACATATGGGTTTTCTAATGGGATAACACATTTAACCATTGATAATAAACTGATATGAAGTCAGTTGATGTTCATTCATCTGTTAATCCCCAGGCTAGAACAACAGGTGTATCAAGTATGATTTGTCAGAAAGAACAGGATGATTGTGGAGCTTTGTTCTATAAATATTCCTGTGTGAACTAGCACATGCCATCAGCTCAAAGACTTCCACTTGCACAATGGAGCTTTCTTCCCCTCTTTATCCCTTGCACAAATCTGCTCCAGAGGTTTGGGAAAACCCTAGAGGGTTGAGGAAACCCTGGAAAAGATTTAGTGGAGTTTGGCGATTAGGAATTGAATCACTGAACCACAAAACATATCACAAGTATTGAGAGAATGCTTTTTAAAATCAGGAAATGGGATAAGATTAATTGTAGGGATGTTCACCCATTTCAATTTTTCAGCAATGAATGGAGCTTTTGGGGATGGGAAATACTTTAATGTCTTTCTTGTTTGTTTGTTTGTTTGTTTGTTTGTTTGTCTGTTTGTTTGTTTGCTGCCATTGCCCCCACTTTCGGCTACTGCTTTAGAACCATTTCTATATCCTCCCTAATGCTTTCCCAGCAAATAGGAGATCATCAGTGAAAGTGATGATGTTATGCTTATACATATGGGCAAATACATCTTATTTATAGTCAGGGCAATGTCTCTCTATCAGTCTTGTTGGCTAATAGATTGACAATTGATCTCACTCCGATTGTGCATCTGTTAAACCTATGCTCACCACATACTTTTTCTGATAAAATAACCAAAGAGCTGGAAACTTTTTGAAATGGCCTGTTTTCTTGCCACTGCACTGCCCCCACACCAGAAAAAGTGCATTTATTTTGTCTCAGTCCTAATTTCTAGTTTCCTATTAAGGTTCAGAATAGACCAACATCAGCAGAAAGCTATTGGTAGACTGCTTATCACTTAACAGAAATAGTTGCCTGCCCAAGCCAAGCCAGCTAGCCAATCACTAGTCATTAACATTTAATCCAAACGTGCATTTGGAGACCCTATTCTTTTTGAATGAATAGGTAGTGTTGGTCTTGTGATCCATCTAGGTCTTACTGGGTTTAGTTTATGTTTGAATACATCAATCAATCGATAATGACCAGACAGGTGAATACATCTGCATTGCATACCCTCCAACATTTCTCCAATGAAAATAGGGACAACCCATTCCATAAAGATAATTTTTAGTACTTATACCCCGCACATCTTACTGGGTTGCCCCAACCACTCTGGGCAGCTTCCAACATATATAAAAACATAATAAAACATGAAACATTTTAAAAAAGATCCCTATACAGGATTGCCTTCAGAGGGCTCTGGGGTTGGATAAGTCCATATCTCCAACATTTCTCCATTAAAAATAGGGACATCCTAAGGAAAACTGGGACATTCCAGGATCAAATCAGAAACCAGGATGGCTTCTCTAAATCAGGGACGCCCCTGGAAAATAGGGACATTTGGAGGGTCTGGCGTTGTTGAAAAATCCAATATCCAATTCCCTGAACCACATAGCATCCATCCTTTCACAACTGCCTTAGCCTCCTACAATTTTGCAGCACTAGTGGAAACATTCTGTGTGATCAAGTGCTTGGGATGGACATACTGAACCATTAGCACTAATTATAGCTGTGGTATAAACATGACAAGGCAGAAAATGTCACTTATTTGACCTGACCTTTCAGACTCTCCATTTTAAGCTATTTGAAGATACATGGCATTAATTTGAGGGACACAACAAGTGAATTCACACCATAGAATTTTTTTTTAAAAAAAAGTTTGCGCTTTTTATGGAGTCCCTGTGTTTAACAATGGAAACTGCTCCTGGATCGATGTAAAAGGGTAACTCTTAACCCAGGGGTGGTCAACCTTTTTATACCTACCACCCACTAATGCATCTTTCTTGATGGTAAAATTTCCTTACCACCCACCAGTGCTCAATGGAAGGAGGATTCAGCTTGTGCCATAGAACCCCCTACTACCCACCTAGAATCCTGAAATGCCCACTTGTGGGCGGTAGGGACCAGGTTGACAACCCCTGCTCTAACCAATGGAACATTTTGCCCTTTGGGATAAAAAAAGACTGGCCTGATCTTGTTTGAATCCTAGGACTTGACTTAAAATGTTGGGGTAATCACTAAACATTAAATTCAATTATGAATTGGACTGAAACTAGGGATGGGATGCATTTTTCTTGCTCTGATCCTTTATTATTTAAGCAATTCATTTGTTGTTCCTCCTGTTAATTGAAATCAATCCTAGAATCAGATCCTGTGCAGTTTATCTCAGCTTTCAGTTCCTTCTGTTCATCCCCCCCCCCATGTTTCCATTGTTCACATGTGCACTAATAAAAAAACCTAGTCTTCTTTCCCCGTCCCCCAAGTTTCACTTATTATGTCCTAATTTATGGGGGAAATGGCTGCACTTATTGTATGGGGTGGTTGCTATCCCTGGGTTTTAACCATGGATTGAGTTGAGCATCACTAGACCCCTTTCCACAGAGCTGTGGCAATGTTCAGTATATTGCCAGGTTAGAAATAATAATTATTATTTTTTGGCTCTTCATGCAGAACTTGATAACCTCTATGCTAAGGTATCTTGATATCACCCTGCTTGGGGTCACAGCCCCTTGTCAGCCCCCATAAATAACTAATCACATCATAGCTATCATAGAAACACACTGCAGCCACCTAAAATTCTGTTAAACAAGCATGATTTTGGCATGAAATGCTATGTGCCTCACACTTTCCTGCACCCCGCCAGGTGATTGTGACAGCTGTCAGGAGATGTTCTATTTTTGCTGCAAACCTGTGAATTATGTTATCTCAAATTTCTCTCTGGAAAGTGAAAAACCCACCAGGAAATGAAAAATGCTGTTACCATTATTCTGTTCTACAGATCTGCTACCGAGACTGTTCTCCAACTTGGGGTACTCAATAAGCCTGCTTGGGAAATTCTAAACATGCAAGTGGGCTATGCCCCAGAAAGTGATATATAAATAAATGTATTAAATAAATAAAAGTCTCTTCATGTGGGTGGTGAGTGGATTCCATTTATGGGTCCTTACTTGGAGATAACACCTACATTTAGATCCTGCATGTTTTTAAAGACACAGAATGAAATAACCTGAGAACCTTTATGAAGAACAGTTGAGGGAACTGGGAATGCTTAGCCTGAAGGAAAGAAGACTGAGAAGTGATATAATAGTGGTCTTCAAATATCTGAAGGGTTGTCACATGGCAAATGAACCAAGCTTGTTTTCTTCTGCACCAGAAGGTAGGACCTGAACCAATAGATTCAAACTAGGAGAAAGGGGATTCCATTGAAACAATTGGAAGAGCTTTCCAGCAGTAAGAGTAACAGACAGCCTGACTTCCCCAGAAATTGTAGACAATGTGCATAGGAAATGAGAAAGAGGCACATGAGAGTGCCTGAAGAGAATTTCAGGACTGCAGGAGAGGAGTGAAAGCTCATTTATTTTTCATTCAGAAGGTCCTTGGTTCAATCCCCAGCAACTCCAGGTTGGGTCAGAAGAGATCTCTCTCTGAAACCCTGGAGAGTTGCTGCCAGTCAGTGTAGACGATACTGAGTTAGGTGGATCAATGGTCTGACTCAATATAGGGCTGGTCCCCATGTTCCCATAAGATGGACATTCACAAGGTGATTCAAACAAATGAGGCAAGAAGAAGATTAAACACCATGCATCTCCGTTTGGGTGGCAATTTTATCAGTTGTTGTTGTTGTTGCTGTTGTTGTTGCTGCAGGAATTGCTTGCCATCTTTAAATGAATATGTGAGAACTTTAGCAGATTGGAAATAAATGCATTAATTAGATCCAAGACACATGATTTGGCCCGATCTAACAATTGAAGAGAGTGGCAAGGAGAAACCCAAATGTAATAACAAGGAGTGAAATGTCTGTTGCCAAAGACATTTTTGGCTGCGTGCTAAAATCCCACTTACTCAGCAAGAATTCCAGCATGGGGACTATCCTGGCAGACAGCCTGAGCCAGACCCTGACCGTAGCCATTTATCATCCTAAGTGGACATACATGTACTCACTGCTAAATAATATTTTAGCTCTTACATGTGGGTTTTAGAAGTCTCCAGCAGGGGAAGTACTTCCCTTTCTGTCTAAACAATCCAGGCACATTGTTAAACTCTAATTGCTGCAAACACAATTTAATTATCTCTTTTTGTTTGCCAACTAGGACAGAGCAAACAGTTTAACGAGAATCCAACCACACCAGCCTTTGCAGCTCTTAACTTTAATTGCAATAACTTTTCTTGGCTCTCAACACCGAAACGGAGGCATTGCCTCCTTGTTTTACAAACTAGCAGTGCTGGCAGGCTGAGAGTGCAAAAAGGCATAGTCCAGAAGGCAGGCAGCACACCGTAACTGAGTATGCAGCAAACAGAAGGAGGCAAAGCTGGTGAAGAAGGTGCAGGGACATTATGCAGAGGCTTAGCAGAGACCAAGTTACTCAAATAGAACTCTCAGGTCAGACAGGGGAAAGCGACACATTGTGAGTTGGATGTAGAGTAGCGCTTAAATTTACACAGTCCCGCAGAATGCATAGGAATTTTGCATTCTAACGTAAAAGTTTCCTGCATGCATATTATATACTCAAAAATATTACCAGCCCCAAAATAAGAGATCAATTCAGTGAGTGGGTATAAAGATGACATTTGCAGGATAAAAGATACCTTCAGGGCAAAACTGGGGTTGACATTATCTAACACTTTGAAAATAAGGCTGTATCTCTCAAAAATAATGAGGTTAAGTGCAAGAGGCAGGTGACAGAACTTGGAAAGGAATGTTAAATGGTAGAAGAGTTCAGCAAAAGGATAACAAGGTTAACTGTTCAGACAGTGCCGTGAAGGACACCCTTGCAGCTCAGAGTTTTAGTTCATTAAACTTTATCACTTAAGCGACTTAATTAAAAATCGCTCACACAAGAATCATGAAATGTCTCGTTCGGTTATAGGTGTCCCTGATTTCCAAGAGACTTACATGTTTTCGATGCTGGATTTAATGTTAATGTTCTGAGGGCATGGGGGGGGGGCTTTGAAAACCAGAGGGGATGGGGTCTTAAGGAAAAAGCTGAAATGCAAGCATTTTGAAGGACCTGGGAGCACGTGATCTTTCCACCAGGCCATGAAAGAAGTATATGTTATGGTCAAAATATCCTGGAAAAAGGTTTATCTCATTGCTAATTCTTCCACCTAAAAGAGTATTCTGTGAATCACAATAGAGGAAACTTATTTATATTGAATCAGACCACTAGTCCGTCCATCTAGCTCAGCATTGTTTTTACTGATTAGTAGAGGCTCTCCAGGGGTTCGGATCATTCCTAACTCTTCCTGGCAATGCTAGAGATTAAACCTGAGGCCTTTAATAGTTCCACATGAGCCAGGCTGTGATAGCTGGCCATGTTAGAGGCAAGTCAAGCAATTCTAGGGTACTGTTAGATCTAGGTTACAGAGCTTCATTCTGCTCTTAGGAAGCCTTGATGTATGAGAGCATTATATATGCACAATGCTCTGGTTGTCTGAAAATAGAGGATACATTTAGTGCCAAGAGTAGTGAATTTACACTGTAATTCTAATCCCACTTACCCATTGAATTTAATTGGAGTAAGTTTTGAGAAGACATGGATAGGATTGCAGCATTAGAGAAGGAAAGTGTCAGTACATGCATACCACCCAACTCAAGCATTTCAAGCAAATGGTAGCACCTTCCTTTTTTGTTTATTTGTTCATGCCTGTTCAGAGCTGCTGTTGTGAAAGGTTGAATAAATCAAATAAACAAGCAGTCATTTGGCGTAGCCATGGGGTATAATGATAAATGGACTGTGTCAGGTCTTTGTATTTGACATCACAAATGTAAGGGTCAAAAATACCACCCAGAGGAAATCCCTGTTCTTAGTCAGTGATGAAGAATTCTAAATGATCCCACCACCTGTAATTGGCATTATAATAATTTGACTGAATCTAACATTACCCTTACTCAGAATAAAACCACTGAAATTAATAGGCATGATTAACTTAGGTCTATTGATTCCAATATGGTAGTGAAAGCTGGACCATAAAGAAGGCTGATCGCCGAAGAATTGGTGCTTTTGAATTATGGTGCTGAAGAGACTCTTGAGAGTCCCATGGACTGCAAGAAGATCAAACCTATCCATTCTGAAGGAAATCAGCCCTGAGTGCTCACTGGAAGGACAGGTCATGAAGCTGGGGCTCCAATACTTTGACCACCTCATGAGAAGAGAAGACTCCCTGGAAAAGACCCTGGTGTTGGGAAAGATTGAGGGCACAAGGAGAAGGGGACAACAGAGGACGAGATGGTTGGACAGTGTTCTCGAAGCTACCAGCATGAGTTTGACCAAACTGCGGGAGGCAGTGGAAGACAGGAGTGCCTGGCGTGCTCTGGTCCATGGGGTCACAAAGAGTCGGATATGACTAAATGACTAAACAACAACAATTGATTCCAATGGTCCTAACTCTGAGTGTAATGGAGTTAGACACAACCCACTGCCTATTGGCACAATTAACAAAATGCAATGTCTAACAGTCATGCAAGAGAAAGACAAACAATGTGCAAATCAAAACACATTCATCCTTTGAAGTTCTCACTACCCTGAATTTTGCAATGAAGTTCTCCAGCCAAGCGATGTGTACAAAATTTAATGTAGTAGTATAGTGTGCATAAAAACCCATTATTTTATGAAAATAACATACAAGAATTGCTTTGCAACAATTACTATATTAGGTAACAGTGCATATCAAACTGCGCATATTAGAAATTTGCACAAAAATATTGGTGAATTTTCACAAGAACTATATAAAAAAATGCCAACTGATCTTGAAATGTGGAGAATTGAACTTAAGATTGGGAAAAATGAGAACACAAAGGAAACCAAGACTGATAGATGCTCGCAGCCCTACTAACAATACAGAACTGTATGTGCGTTATAACAACCTCTCATTTAATACAAACCAGGGATGATAAGGTTATCAAAGGCTACTAGCCATGATGACTATGCTCCACCCCTACTCCAGAGAGGGGGAAAGGCCAGGGTCAGTAGGTCAGCACAGTGCTAGTACTACAGAAGGATTGTCTGCTACTGTAGGTGGCTAATGTCTAGGGATAGGATATTCTCTGTTATGGTGACTCAAATTTGCCAAAAGGTCACCAAGGTGGAATCTACACACATTTTTAAAATGTTGTGAAATTGCTTTTTAAAGCATTTTTTTTTTTAAAAAAAAATACATTGAATTTTCCATATGGCTCACCATCACCATCTAGTGTCACATGGTATATTGTGCATAAAACAAACTTAAAATGTTTTATTTGCTATTGTATAGCTGAGTCCCAAACCTAGTCATCTAGTTAAACTCTTTTCATCTGTCATGGCCTTTTAGTTCTCTTAGTTTAAAGCTTTATCCAGTTGCTCTCTTGAGAGTTTATCTGTACTGATGTTTGTTTGTTTAAAGAAGCACAAATTATATTGATTTTATTATTGTTGCTTTTGCAAATTCTGTTCTGGAAGCCTGCACCGAAGAGTGGTACAGTAAATGTTTGCAACAAATTAAGTAATAAAAAAGACAAATTGCAATAAAATCACCACCTAATTTCCAACAGAATTTCCTGCCCTGAAAGTCAATTCATCTGTTGTTGTTGTTGATTGGTTTTTGTTTTTTGCACCTTCTGTTCCACACTCCCATTAACACTGAGTGGTTCACATAAGCCAAACTTTAATCAAGTTTTAAAATGCCAATTATGCCCCTGTTTGCCAAAAAAAGCTCTTCTTCCTTCACCAAACTCCAAACACTTGGGATATATCTATCTATCTATCTTCTTCCTTCTACCAACTTCATTGTCTTGTTTTCCAAATGCCTCCACTTCAGGATTTCTGTTTGCTCCTTCCTTTTGTGCACAAGCAAATTACTTTAATTCAGGATTAGCACCCTCCTCTCTCTTCATGCACACACACACATGTTTCTTCAGCTGCCTGAGATTCAAAGTATTTAAAGCTTGTGAGTTAATTGGAAGAAACGTGATTGGAAGGGATTAAGCAATCCCCTCAATTCAATATGCAGAATTATGTTTACACAGCCAAAAAGAGATTAATCTGCTATTTTTCTCATTTTGCTCCATTTCCAAAGCTTAGAGACCTCTAATCACAAAAGCATAACAACAAGCCCATGCTCCTGTTATTATATGGTGGAAATTGCCTGAGGTATAGGAAACCAGTACTTGTAATAAGCACATTGGCTTAAAACTGTCTTGCATCTACGAGCCAAACTTTTACTTCAGTGAGCATACACTATTTTCTCTCAGTTTGAGGCTACCAACTATCACCACAGTTTAATGTTTAATGGAACTGAAGATGGCATTTACCATGAAGTTTTCAATTGCATTGATCATATGTATTTTATATCTTCCGCCTGCTTTATTCCCCAAAGCCTCAAAGTGGGGGATCAGCATTTGGGAAGTAAAAGCTACTTACATTTACACATACTTATGGATTCCATTATTTATTTTGATAGGGTTCTGTTGTGGAATTGCATTTTGAATAGAGTACAACAGCTGCTTCAACAGCTGCTACCTACACTTCTCAAACCTTCTCTTAGACCACAATCTGCTTCCCTGGTCCAGACAGAGGATAATTAGACAGGAAACACTTTTAGAGATGCTAGCTGCCTGAAATTGCTACTGGTCAGACATTGCTACCTGGGTCACTTTCTAAGCTCCGTGCTTCCACCCATTTTTCCAATGGAAAATTTGCATTTGAACTATACAAATTTTGCATGCATTCTGCATGCATTTTGCTCACATTCAATATGCATTTATTCCCACAGATAAATGGTTATCTATGCTTACCACTGCATTTTCCCCTAACATACATATGCATATGTGCATTTCTTCCCTGCAAATTTTTTGTGCACATTTTCCTGAACTGTGATTGCATTGCAAAATTTGGAGAAGGGCGCAATCTAATTGGTAGCTATATTATTGATTTCCATGTAAGTATCTCCATCAACTTTAAAACATAAATGCATTCCTTTGCCATTCCTGTTCTTAGGCAATTGGCCTAATGTGCCTTTTCCTGGGGAAAGCTGAATGCCTTTATTGTGATGAAGTACGGTTTGCTGCTTAGGGAACAGTTTCTTTAAATGAAGTGGAATATGCCTATGGCATTTAGCAGAAATCAATGTGGAAGGACACGAAAAGCCCACAGCTAAGATTTTTCAAGATGTATCCTTGTTTGCTACATCCTGTTACCTAAGTCATTTCTTCTAACGTTTGATAGGAACGCCCCTGGGTGGTATGAGAGGAAACTTCTTCCTTTTTTGAAAAAAATAAATCTTCAGATAATTTAACTTAACTTTTCTGGTCACTGGTGAGCAGAGCTTTGCAAACTTAAACACTAGATACCGGGTACTCTTTCTTTTCAACTTGTTGGAACTGACTCAGGAAGATAAATACATACTTTGTAGCTTGACTGTTCTTTCTTTGTTAAGACCTGTTCTCCACTAAATTATTTCAGCTCGCTTACCTGTGTGCAAAATAACTACCAACAATTACCTGTAAAGTGATCTTGGTTACATCAAATATAGTAGGTACTTAAAATTACTTAGCAGAATACAGTACAGAGGCAGATTTAGGGGAGTTAGAACAGTTCAGTAGCACTGGGCATGGAGCCCCAGGCACCACAGGGTGCTCCACAGCTATTATGTAGAATGGAAGCTGAAAGGCAAAGGTGCACTGAGTTTTGGTGTTGCACCATCGAAATTAGAAACCCTAAGGTCCACCACTGATACGGTACTTATTCTACCGGTGCAATGTTCTGTGCCAGCAGAGCATTGCAGGACAAGAAAATGCATAAGTAGGTTGCTGCTAACTTCAGTGCACAATAGATTGCATAATCTGCTGCACAGTGGGTTTCCAGTAGCACAACTGTGGCATAGGATTCCTTCGCGGAGCAACATTAAAACTCACCTGTTCACAAAAGCAAGAGCCCTTGCACTAATGGACGCAGAATGTTGGGTACTGCCTTGTGTATCTTTAACTTGGTAAAAATGTAAAGTCTAAACGATATAGGACCTGAGGCTAGAAATCCAAATAGCACACCACTTTCATATACATATAGGGTCGTTAGTATAGGGGCAGGGGCAGCCCTACCATTGGGCAGCATGAAGTGACTGCCTTTGGTATACAGTGGTGCCTCGCAAGACGAAATTAATCCGTTCTGCGAGTTTCTTCGTCTTGCGGATTTTTTCCTCTTGCGAAGCACGGATGCACCCTGGTACTGTATTATAATGGGATAGCGGGCAAAGCACAAAGTGGGTCGCTCCCCAGCAGGAGGAGTTTCCCCAACCTGGAAGATCTGTTGCCGGGAAGAGGCAAAGACACCCCCTTCCACATCCCCACGAAAACAGCCCCCCTTCCTCTGTCACCAAGCCTTGCCGCGTCTTCGCTCGGCCAAACCGCGTCCCACATCAAAGCCCCAGCCCGCTCCTCTCCCTCTCTCTCCATGAGGTGCCAAAGGAAGTTCGAGCCCAGGAACCGAGGGCGGACGCACGAAGCACCCGGCGCGGACTCTCCCTTGCTCCCCCCGTTACCTTGCACCACGCCGCCAGGCTCCCCACAGTCTCGGCAGCTGCTCCCGGCTTCTTCCCACCCCCGCAAAGGCGCCTTCGCAGTGGCCCAAGCGCAGTGGATGCCTCCTCCTCCTCCTCCTTTGTCCCGCCTCCTCCTGCCTTCGCGCAGTTAGGGCAAAATGGAGCAGCCACGTGGGGAGGGGGAGAGAGAGAGAGAGGTAGAGGCGGAGGCGGCGCAGAGACCCAGCCAGATCCGTTGGATCCCAGCCCACCTGCCTCCTCTGTGCCCTCTCCAGAAGAGGATCCCTCTGGAAAAGGTAGGTCGCTCCCTCGCTCGCTCCCTGCCAGCCCAGTTCCCGCTTCAAAAGGAAACAAACTCGCAAGACGTTTCGTCTTGCAAAGCAAGCCCATAGGGAAATTCGTCTTACGAAGCACCTCAAAAACCACAAAACCCTTTCGTCTTGCGAGTTTTTCGTCTTCCGAGGCATTCGTCTTGCGGGGCACCACTGTATGACTCTTGGAGGCAGTCATGTTAGCCACTTGGCTGTTTCTCCTGAGACTAATTGTTCCCCTTACCCACACAGCTTTTGATCTGTGCTGACTTCTCTGCAGATGCAAACCACTGTTTGCACACAAGCATCAAGTGATGGATATCCTTGTGTGAATCATCCAGGGGGAAATGGCCTTCTATAATCATTGATCATGTACAGCTGGCACAGTTATTGTGCAACATTGGTATTCCCTCTCACCACTCTAGTTGTAGCAGCTCATGGTTAATTTTCTCAGCATTAATTATTGTCATGAGTTTGTGCCTGAAATCTTAAAATCTGCTTTGAAGCATTTCATATTCTTATATTAGCTGTCAGAAAACAACAATTGAAACCTAGGAATTCTTTTTTCTTTTTTGCTCATTTTCAAATATCTGGAGACAAAGTGTTCCCTCCCCACAATAAAGATTCCTGAGTTCTAGACGAGTTTTTCTCAAAGGCATCAGGATCCTCTCAAATTACTAGTTTGTTGCTGCTAATACTAATGTTAATAAACCAGCACTAATGGACTGCTTCAATATAATTAATAGTATAGATGCATTCAGGACAGGCCCACAACATTTTGCTGCCTAAGGCAAAGAACAAACTACACAGGAGCTGCCCAGATTGGAGCTTAATTATTATATTGACATTGGCAATAGGACAGCTTCTTCCACAGCACCTGAGGGCAGCAAGCTAAGTTACAGCACATAACACAAGCTGCAAGGCACTTACATATATCTTACATCCTCTGCCCTCCACATCTACTACCTCAGCAGGCCATCTTACTTTGTCCAGTGGTAAGACTGGTCCTGTATTTGAATGGACTTAGGGACCGGATAACTCTCTCCAACCTTCGGAATTTTACAATTTACAGTGGCAATGCAGGACGCAAACATATTCTACTGCAGTTTGGGAATGTATTGCAAGTGGAAGCCCGTCTGTTTCCAAAATGCTGTTCTCATGAATGAAGAAAACAGGTGCTATGAAAGACACCATAAGTCTGCAGTGGTTTCTCCCATTATAAGGAAACATACTTTGTGAAGAGGCCAGTTCTGGAGCTTCCTGCAACACTGGCTTTGTAGGGTGAGCTGCATTTTTCCTATCAATGTGGATGAATCATGATGTTTAAGAAGGACTGCAACCAAGAGTGTATGGAGTGTTAAAAGAGGGGTAGTACCTCTGGTGGGGGACACCTCATGCTCCTTCTCAGGTAGTTTCTCCACTTTTGGCCCCCACCTTGCACTCACCTGTGGCTCCTAGAAGCTGTCAGTATGTGACCGCAGCCACACCCCAGAAACAGCTTTGACTGGTTGGCTAAACCATGTGAGGGTAGCCAATGATGACAAACCCTCAATGAGTTAGGGACTTCTCCTGCATGTGAAGATTGACTCCAGTAGACTGAGTGGGCAAGGCCAATAGTGGGTCCAATAGTCAGGAAGGTGGTTCCTGCCCATGCTGTAGATGGAAGTGAGGAGCAAGTGAGGCTCACCAACCTGGGAAAATAGCCCATCCAGTAAAAGGAAAACTCTGTTCCTAAGCCTCCACTACCATGCAGGATAACTTCAGGAGTAGAAAAGGTTAAGGATTAAACCATACACAAATCCGGAGTTAGATCGCACCTTACATGCCTCCTTCTAGCAACTCCTGCAGCCAAGCTGGTTCCAAATGTATTGCTCTGCTTTCTTCTGGACAACATCTGCGAGGCCGAGAGATGAGTCATGTCATCTGTGCAGCCCAGGACTTCCATACACACTGCTCAGGCTTGTGCCCCAGGGAGGTCACTTTGGTTCTGCTAATGCAGCAGTTTGAATTCAACCCTGGAGTTGGCACACTCCATTATGTCTCAAGACAGATGGATGCCAACAACTGCAATGAGATACACTGTAGTAAGCTAAGCAAACAGATCTTCAGGAAGATGTACCTGTCTGTTCCTCCAGCAAAGGAGACTGCACAGCCCAGTGAACTATGCAGCTGGTATCACTACATCACCTTCTAAAGTACAGGCAAGCAAAACAACAACAACAAACAAACAAGTGGGGGAGGAATTTGCATTTATGTGTTGATGGTTTAGACAAATGGAGGATCTTTTAATGTGCCCTTCACACAGCTGACAGCACATGAAAATGGTTTCAGGGTTTTTTTTGAAAAACAAAAACTTTTATGAAATACTGTGTGCCCTGTGTGGAGTGCGATAATGGGAATCCACTGTATGAGAGGGGAAAGATCTTTATAAGAAATTACACACTTTGGTCTGGAGGACATTTTTTCCCAATCCCACACAAATAATCCAGATAAACAGCAGGCAAAAGCATTCCTTTCAAACCAGGCTTTTGGTTTATTTGATTGGCAAAATGGGTTTTTTTTGGGGGGGGGGTTATTGGGTTGTTGTTTTGATAATGTATTTTGTGATTTTATATTCTGATTTTATTCTGAGAACCACAACTGAGACCTCCGGGTAAAGGGGTGTATATAAATTTGATAAATAATAAATGCTTGAAGCAGCTAGCAACAGTGATACGTAATTCACGAAATAACACTCAAAAACACAACATAACATTTTAAATCTGCACCAGCTTTTTGCTTCTCAGTGGTAGAGCTACTGTTCAATCACCCACATCTCTAGGCAGGACTAAGAGGGAACCTGTTCCAAAATCTTGGAGAGCCACTGTCAGACAGTGTAGACAATACTAAGTGAAATGGACCAATGATCTGCCTCAGTAAAAGACAATTTCCTATTTTGAAGGTGAGAAAGGCCAGGTGACATTCCCATGACAGGAGGAATTCCGCAACTGTGGTGCAGCCACAGAAAAGGGCTTCTCATGTGTCCCAACCAACCTTGCATAAGCACACAGAGCAGGTTCTCAGCTTCATACCTTAGTAAGAGGTAAGTAAGAGGCTTGTCTTCTCATTTTGCAAAAGTTAACATCCCCTGCAAAAGACAGTGCATGCATGCAATACAGCACATGCGTTGTACGTAGTGGTTTGCCGCGGCCGCCACCCAAGCGCCGTACACACGGTGGCGGGATCCTCTGCTCGCAGCTGCAGTGGTGACGGAGGAATCTCACCGCCATCCGTATGCCGCTTGGGCGGTGCCAGTGGCAAACCGCTATGTACAGTGCATATGCATCATCACTGCGTACAGCGCATGTGTGCGACACCACACATGCATTGTACATAGCAGTTTGCCGCCAGTGCCGCCTGAGCACTGTATGGATGGTGGCGGGATCCTCTGCTCGCAGCTGCAGCCATGAACAGATGATCCTCCACATGTAGCTGCAGCGGCGCAGTGGCTGCTCATCTCTTCACTCATCTCTTTATCCTTGGAGGGAGGGCAGGGTGCTGCCATTTTGTGGTTCGCTTCAGGTGCCAAAATGCCTTGGGCTGGCCCTGTTCTGCCCCATTCACTGGGCACTTAATAATTTATCTAGAACTTTTTCAGAATATCAGTGAGTGCATCTTGAGCAGACCTTATCACTGGGAGAAGGCTGACAGTGCTTCCTTCCATTAAACATTTCTACAGACTCCTGCTGACTTGAAAAATGCCGATGGGGGAGTTACCTCATGACCCTCTTCCCCTGAGCTTTAAATGAAGCATGTAAAGCCAGAGGGGATGGCTTCCAAGAGCCTCAGACTGAAGCACTCACAGGTTTTATGTTTAAGTGAAGTCTGTCCTTTTACTTTAAAAGACAGAGAGAGAGAGAGAAAGCTTTCCCACACTTATTTAGTTGAAAGTAAAAAGACTTGACTTAAAAATCATAGCAATGGGAAGTTGTCAAGAACATAGCTGGCAGCCTGTCCAGCTTCCCAGACTTACCAGAAAACTCAGTCAAGGATTTTATGGGGCTTTAAGGATGTGCGGACACCCAGGAAGGCTTTAGAATGCAGAATGCAAAAGAGGTGATTTAAAGAATTAAACAAAGAACATTCACAAAACCCACAACAACCTCGAAAGCAATGCAAGCACAACAATCACTTTGCATCCCACCCATGCAAATTTCACTGCAATTTTCTCTTCCCGTTAGTTTTTAATGCAATTTCTTTCTTCATTAATTAATTTACATTGGGACATGGGGTGGATTATTTTTTAAAAAAAAGCACAGCACTACCACTGGCAGAATGTTAGTTTGTAATGAAAATCATCAACATTTTAGCGCAAATTTTGATTAGGCAGTTATATATACTGCTTAACTCCAATAGTCTCTAAGCAGTTTACAATAAAAAAGTGAAAATCGGTTAAAGCTATAAAATCAATCTTCCATCAAAATGCCTCCTGGGATAAAATAGTCTTCAGCAGGGACTGGAGGGTCAGCAGTGAAGGGGCCTGTCTGACTTCAGCTGGAAGGGACTTACATAAATTTGGGCCAAAAATACCACATGCATGGCTCCTAGTAGATATGCGCTGTGCATCAGAGCCCCTGAGGAACAACTAACAGCGACTAACACCTCCAAAGGCTCAGTAACTGAGCAGGGATGTAACAGATTAAGTGTATCCTGAACCCAAATTGTTATGGATACTTTAAATTACTGCAACGACGTTGAACCTGGTAGAATATATGCATCCAATGCAACATTTTGAGCATTGGAGTTATGTGCTGCAGATATTCTGTCCCCCTCCAGACACTGTTTGGCACCAGAGAAATTTGCATTAATATATTGGGATGTGTACATATTTGAATGTAGCTTTGCAGAATTTGCAAAATTCAGAGAACTGGGAATTTCAAATGATTGATATGTCTCAGTTCATGTTCTGGAAAATGTGAAGTAGGTGGGTTGTTCTTTAAATGTGAACTGAATCAAATTTATTTACTCCTAACCCTAACCCTGATATCATGTTTGGAAATGATGCTACGGGTCTCTCTGTTTGATCTATGCTACCTCATTCCAACATGCAGATATCGACCCCCCATTCTTTTGCAGGGAAAAAAAAAATAAAGAGGAGGGAACAGGGTAAGTTTCTGGGCTCTCACCCCCATTCTGTGACATATCTAGTAGCAGCAATATTGAAAGGAAGGGAGAAGTTGTGCAGAAGGGGAGGATCAGTTGGCCGGTGTATCCCACTTCCCATCCCTTTCCCCCCATCCTGAAACGCACAGCACATTCCTATCCCGTCATTTCAGCTAAGAAGCAAATCTGACAATTTATTACAGCTCTCGTGTGCCACATAATGGCCCAATTGATGGTATGTGACAGAACAGCTTAACATCAAGAGCCAAAGCTGCTTCCTATAACTGCTGTCACTTCTGCTTTCCGCAGCTTCACCTCAGTAAACGATTTTTCTTGGCGCTGTTTTAAATTTCGATGTGTCTTGCTTCCTCAGGAGATTTCCAAGAAAAGTGAATAAAAAATAGGTAGGTGTAAAATGTATGTTTTTAAAAAGGTACATCATTTTCTGTCTAACATAATCACAGTGCTGGGGTAGCAGTGCACAGAAGAAGAAGAAAGGTAACAAGGAAAACCCACTACGTTTTCCAGGCACATATAAATGAATGGTGAACAGCTTACCTTCACTACTACCATTAATCAACAAGGAAATGTGTGGTTCAGAACCAGCCTGATTGCATAAGTAGCCTAAGGTAGTGGCTAGGGATGTGGGAGAAATTGGATTCAGTTTATATTTAAAGACGAACCTATCAAGTCCACACTTCCTGAAACAATGCATATGAACAAAAACAAAGCCATCCTCTGAAATTTGTGCTTCTCTGAATTTTACAGTGGGGTGCCCAAACCAAGTAATGTGCACAGAAATGCATGCTCTAGGCTGAACTGTGCATAAAAATGCATATATTAATGAAAATAACATGCAATATTGCACTGTTTCAGGGGAAATTGATTTGCCAAACTGTATACATTAGGCGAAATTGCATGCAAGACGTGTTTATTAGGAGAAATTCATAGCCTGACAAATTTTCAGGATGACTTTTCTTTTGTAAGAAAGTAAGTACACTGATGTTGAAATTTGGGCAAACTGAGGCCTGGACAAAATGAGAAGTCAGAAGAAACTGAAATTGATCGATGAGACTTGTCCATCCCTAATTTCATATCACAATTCATTTTTTGCAGTGTTTTATTGAAATGATATAAGTAATGAAGAGGGAAGGGTGATAGATATGAGTTAAGGAAACTGAAACTGTGCACAAACTTAAATAAATAAGTTTCATCATGCATCAGATCTGCTTCAGAAACAAGGACAGGAACTGTGGGGATCTGGGGAGTAAATTGTATGAAAGGCATTTTGGAAGCAATCTTTCTCAGTGCCTATGGCTTCTCCTATAGATCTCCTAATCTACAACTTCCCCTCAACCTGCAATCCTTTGAGGGTTTAGGATTTCTAGTACACACACAGCAGTTCCTCTGAAAAGCTGCTGCCAGTCTGAGTAGATAATGCAGGGTTAGAGTGACAAATGGTCTGATCGCATAACACAGCTTCCAATGTTCTCATTTTCTAAGTCATTTCCATCCACCTCAGAGTCAGAGACTGATCTGTATGCTGAAATTTAGTGAGGGTGGGCAATAACCAGATAGGAGCAGCACATGAGTTTGGAGGGGGGGTACTATAGTTTGTGCACTGTCTTTGGCACCAAAGTAGCTGTACCTTTTTTTAAATCATGTTCTATTTGCTTAAATAAACAGGTATAAAAAAAACTTAAAGAAGGATGAGAATGATCACATTCCAAAGCAAAACAAAAAACTGAAAACTGAAAAGAGCTCCAGTAAGGTCCCGAGATAGACTTTTTACAGTTAACACTCAGCTGAGCCATCACGTTCTGTTTATGCAGCACAGGTGTTTTGGAAGTGTGTCTGACTTTGCATGCCATATGGGCTGTGATGTTGGAAAGGTTCTGGTGTAAGCTTGGCTATATGTGCATGGCATAACATGCCTTTTACTCAGAGTTATCCAGGATAAACTTCAACTAACTCAAGAGGTGTGTGGAAAGAGGGGGGAGAGAACCTGTACAGACACAGCAAAATGGCTCTTAAAAAAGAAAAGAAAAAGATTTACACGGTTAATGGATATCAGGTCCTCCCTTAAAGAGGGCATGTATTGCGGTGAGAGCTGGGAACCGACACCCTGTGTTGTGGGTGGGTAAGATTCATCAGCCACAACACCCGATTGGTAGGTCCCTTGTAGCTGGGTACAATCTGGCCTATGGGATGCAGTCCAAATGGTTTGAGGGACTTATTTATACCCATGCATGTGAGCCAGAGCTTCCTCTTTCGGCGCATGCATTCGGAACACACACACACACCTCTCGCTACTTTTAGGGGTTTGCACTTGACCTTGGCTATGCCGTCGTGTGTCATCTGTTGTTGGGACAGGGGCATGGCAGGAATTTTCCCCACTTGGCTGATCGGCTGTTGCCATTTGGGTTTTGCCTGCCGTGTAGCAAATCATCACAACTTGTAAGGTTGCGGATAGGCTCTGGTTCAGGTGAAGGGTATTCTGTTAAAGGAATCCAGGGACTCGATGGTTTGGTCAACCCCTGAGAGAGAGTTGTGCCCATGCCTGAGTTCAGGGGGTCATTTGGGTGGTAGAGTTAGCCTGTTCCCAGCTTTCCGCTTATCCAGGTGTTCACCCTTGGCTGACCTATGCTGGAACCCTGGGTCAGCGCTACCTGCATGGGAGGGAGCTAGTTGAACCAGAGCCTATGCAACCAATAACTTTCTGTAATCAGGAAAGTTGTGTCCTAAATTCTGCCAAAAACCAAAACCAAAAATTGAGTCAAGTGTGAATTTGTTTGGGGGGGGGTGTTTCTGAATCTGAACACGCAAATACTATTTTGTGGTGACAAGGGACAAATGATTTGATGTTTTTACTCTTATTATGTTTTTAATATGTTTGTGTATTCTTGACTACATCACTATATTTTCTTGTTGTAAACTTATTTGGGACACTATGCTGGAAGAAGTGATTTAGAATTTCAATTAATTAACCAACCAACCAACCAACCAACCAACCAACCAACCAACCAACCAACTAAATAACTAACCTTCGTATCATTAATAAGATTTAATCAGAGGCTTTTGATGACTCAGCAACTAAGAAAAGCCAGCCATGAATCCACCTGTTTGGGAGGGGCCTGAAGAAAAGAGCTTGACAGTAGGAATGCAGCTACATAAGGACTCAGAACTCTTTCGAGTTTTGCAACTTGTAGTCAATAAAATAAGGTCAGGAAGATGCTTGACTTTGGGCCAGTTGATGCAGCATGAAAAACCAGCACTCTTTATCTCAGTGCTTGCTACTCTTCATTTCCTGCCCCTGCTTGTTGTATTGTTATATGCAAACAAGTCTTCCAAAAGCACTTAAAAGAGTATTCTATACTCTCTGAAACTCAGCCTGTAAAAAGTACACACCCACACCCCTTAACACAGTCACTAGCTCAGGAAAGTGAGGAGCCACAAAGCATATGCCATCTGAATGTTATTTATGACACAGTCAGAAAACTTCCTGTTTCAAATTAAATGCATTACTTTGCCCTCCGAAAAGTGATAAATACTATTAATGCTTCACTTTCACACTCTAGGACATTTGTACTTAGTCGGGCAATCAATTTGGGCATCTGCCGATTGGCGTCCCTGACCTGAGCTTACTGTAAACAAGGACATATTTACAAGACCCATTTATGACATGAAGTGGAGCATCGCTCAGTCCTGGTAGATTATTTTCTGGCATCAACTTGTGGTTGCTTTGTTCATTTGTTTGCATGGTCCTCCAGTAGCATTAAAGGACTGTCAATGCTGCTATTAAATTATATATTGTGAGACTACAAAACAATGGTAAAAGTTAACTCAGGGGACAATAAGCAATTCCAAACAGCGTGATCCTCACTTAGAATTCTGTAAAGCAAGAGGAGTTGCCAGGAACTGTTGGAACATAGTGAACCACTGGACTGGGCTCACTCTACCTATCCAGGCTGACTTTTGCATCCTCCTAGAAAGGAAAGAGTATAAAGGGGCTTTCTGTATCTGTTGAACCTTGCTTGAAGTATCAAGCTGCTTTTGAGCTCTGCTGGTTGTTCTTTAAACCTGACTTGCTCTTCAGCCCTGACTAATAGCTTTGCCATGGCTTCTGGCTCTTGGCTCATCACCAACTGGTGCCCATGACCAAGCCCTAACATATATTAGAACAGCATTATTGAATAAGGTAGATGTCGATTAACTGTGTTACATGTCTACAGGGATGGATATACAGGAGACTCAAGCAGCTGCTCAGTGTGCCAAGCTTTGGTCCTGGGGCACCAGTGAGGGGCTCTCTACTACCCATTTAACAGCTTGACAAAGCTGGCAACACTGGTGTGAGTAGTTGCATCAATGTCTGAGGTTGGTTTTTTTTAAAAAAAAACTTGGAGAAATGTAATATTGGGGTACTTCTTTTTCTTGTAAATATATTTTATTGATTTTCAATGAAATGGACAAAGAACAATCCAAACCAGAGTGCAGTGTAGGCAGCCTCATGAAACCATAGAAAATTTCAGATTTTGAATATTTGATGGATTACATAATAGCAAGAAAATACATATGTCTAACTCTCCATGTCAATCATCCTTGGCCATTGGCTGTGGTGGCTAGGGCTGATAGGAGTTTGATTCCAATAACATCTGGAGGATGCTACATTGGCTACCCATGGCATAACAAATTGATGTGTGTGGGTGTATGCCACAGATACATTCCTTGATGGAATGCCATTTTGTGTAGCACCAAATTATTTTATATGTAATATGCTTGTATATACATTACAACTGGGGCAAAATTCCCTCAGTTTCCTGAAAATCTCATCTATGACATCAGGTACGGAACAGGTAAAAATCTGGCTCAGCCAAAAAAGGGGGGTTTGCATGAGCCACAAATCAGCCTTATGCAAAGCACTGAGCAGGATAGTGCTTTAAGGAAAGGGGGTTCTGGAATTCCCCTGTGGGCAAAATGCTCACCTGATGTCACTGCGATGGCATGTGATTGGCAGGGAGGTGAAGTCACTGACTGGTCAAACTTGGCTCACAAGGGGTGGAGGAGAGCAAGCAACCTGTCCCACTGGCCAGATCCAGTTTCCCCATCCCTGCTGTAAAATTGCAGGGTTTCTCACACACTCCTGAAAAATCCTTAGAAAATGAGAGGTTTTTCTGCTCTCCACCCCTCCCCAGATAGCAAAAAAAACACCAAACTGTGCCAAAAGGTGGAGCAGAATTTTAATACATGTGCACATAACAGGCACGTGAATACAGTGAAGCATGGCCGACTGAATGCTGGCCTAGAATAAGGGAAATCATAAGTTCTGATTCCCACTGTCACAGGCTGTGAAAGGAGGAACAAAGCAATCACCCTTCTAGCTGGTATCTTATCTTTGAATAACATTGTAAAGGTGAGACTGGCAGTAGCTGGACCATCTCATAAGCCCTTTTACATATACATGTTTTCCCATGTAGAATTTTCAGGAATTGGAACAGGATGTATTTTAGACTTTCCCTCTATGGAAACAAGGTAGGACAACCCTGGAAATATATTTGCATCCATCATTCATGCCAAATCTTAGTTAATTCCTGTTTAAGTGCAAAAGACCTCGTAACAGAGAGCAGCATACTGTAAGAAAACCCAAGGCAGGGAAGAAAAAGGATGGCTGAGTATTACAATGACTGATCAAATTCAGTAGCGATGAAATGAAATCTGTCTAAATGTATATAAAACACTCCTGTATGTGGGGAGAAGAGCGCGGGGGGGGGCTGTTTGTAGATACCGTATGACAACCACACTCAGATAAACTTCATCTTCCCACAAGGTAAACTGACAGCCGCATTTAATTCTGAGTATGAAAGACAGATTTTTAAAATTTCTGGATATCTCTGGCAGACAAGATGCAAAAATTCACTTGGCACAGCAACACCAGGGCAAAATACAATTCCAGGCCATGACATGTAAGGAATAGGGACAGTTTGAACACCTGTTATTTAATAACCTTCCTAAATCAAAGGCGTGTTTTCTTAATGCATGATAGGGCACCCTGGGGAAACACTGGAGCTACAGTATGTGCTGTCTCCTCATGTGGTGAACTGCAGGTGGCATCTTCTCAGTGAACTACCTGAGTGAAATAACTGGGGTAAGGGCTGCCTACCTTAAAAGACTTAGGAGTGCACTCCAAATTTTTCCTTTGCTGTTGCAACTTGTTCCAGGAAGATTGTTCAATTGGAACTGAGAATTTTCTGGCTACAAATTGACACTTTTGGAATTTGGCACCTTTTTATATCTCACTCAAGAAAGGACCCTTCGCTTAGACTGAGACATCCAATTTCCTGCTACAGATACCTGCAATGGCTGATTAATGCCTAACATAGAGGGGAGAGTTTAAAGTTAATGTAACTTTAAACTTCTAATTGCAGGCATCATTAGCTGCAACAACAAGCCTTGGTGATGCTGCAGCCACTTCCATGGCCACCTAGCTCAGAATACCTTGCTCTTTGGGAAGGACGTTCTCCCTCAGGTCTTTCCTAGAATGAGTCAGGCAAGAAAGGAAGCAATATAGAAAATACCGGTAACCAGTTCTGCAGCATTGTGTAAATTGGATAAGAGATTAGGGTGTTGCTCCCCACCAGGGAAGAAGGAATGAGTGAAGAGCAACATCAGTAGCAAGGGAGGGGAGAATAAAGATCAAAATCAGGCTCTGCTGCTCCTATGGATTCTGCCACCTGAGGCAGCTGCCTTACCTTGCCTCCTGATTGGGCTGGCCCTGGTTAAGTGGCATAATCTCTTGTACCAGCCCTGGTCTACTTCCCTCCTTCCAGGAAGACCAACCTTGTTCCATTCATCAGCCTGTGATGAAACAAGTGTTCCAACATTTGTGGAAATCACGTTTAATCTCCAGAATTCTGGACAGAATGGGTACTTGAATCTAGCAAGGGAAGCACACTAATCTTGGCATTGTGGGCTTAGCTTTAAATTTACTTATCTGGCCTTATCTGGCACCATAGGGTAGGACCATAGGTGTGAGGAACCTTTGACCCATTAGATGTTGCTGGACTATAATTCCCATATGCCATAGCAAACATGGTGATGCCCAAGGATGATGGGAGTTGTAGTCTAGCAACATTTGGAGGAGCAAAGGTTCTCCACACAGGGTGCAATTTCTTCTTGCTTGTATGCCACAGCAAATCCACACTGGGGGGGGGTTTCAAAAGAAAGGGTTAAAATATTTACAGGATGTATGTAAGCCATGTTATTTTTATTTGGAAATGTGGAATTGAATGACCATCTTGCTGGTTTTAAATAGAAAAGGTGTACATGCCGTGCCTATTTATTTATTTGGTAAATTGCAATTATGTATATATTTGAGGAATAACTCCAGATAGTCCAGTCGTTCTTAATGTAAACAAAGACATTTGGTGAAGTAATTATTAAACATCTGAAGCAAAGCAGAGCTATCATTTCAAAGTTATATCAGATGGTTATGAAAACACTTAAAATGTTAAATCCTTCAGTTATGGGGCTTGTAAGCATTTTTACTTCAACACTCAACAAATTTACAAATAATGTCAGTGTAAGAGTTTTTGAGGAGAAATTATCTGGGTTGGGGGGGTGTCTATTCATTTGCCAAATCACAGTTAGAGCTTTGTGTAAAGGATGTCATGAAGTAGTTTCAAGGCATTGGAGCTGGAATTATATTCAATATAAACTATATCAGGTGACAAGCTCATAAAATCCAATAAATTCTTATTAAAGAGCTGGTCTTTAGGTTCTGAGAAGGTGTGGGGGGGAATCAGAACAGCGAAGTCACCCAGTATATGAACTTTCAGATCAAATTAATTTGAGCCAGTTTCTCAATCTGTAGCACGAAGGTAGTCAATATGCTCTCAGTATATTGTGGAGTAAAATTCCCATCATCCCTAACTGTTACCCATGGTATAGTCCACAATATATTTAGGGCACTACTTGGCTACCTCAGCAGAATCTCTTTCCTTCAAGTTACAGTAAGGGAGGGAGGGGGGAGCATTCCACAACTTGGGAACCACCACAGAAAAAGCCTCCAGACCTCTCATGGAGGAGGCCAACAAAGAAGGGCCCCAGTCAGTTAATAAGGGGAACGTGGTCCTTAAGGCTTTAATTGGGCCCCAACACTAATCGGCAGCCAGTGCAGTTGGGCCAGGATTGCTGTAATATGCTCAAATTATCTTCTGACGTGAGCAGCTTGGGCACTGAATTCTCCACCAGCTGAAGTTTCCAAACTGTCTTCAGAGTCAGTCTTACATGTAACATGTTGTAGTAATCTCACCTACAGGTTACCAGAGCACAGAAAACAGAAGTTAAGCTATCCATGTCCAGACAGAGGTGCAGTCAAAGCTGATGGAAGGCATTCTGTGCCACCTTGGCTACCTGTGTTTCAACTGGCATAAATGGCTCCAAAAGTACCCCCAAGCTGTGTACCTGCTCCTTTAGAGGGAATGTAGCCCCATAAAGAGCAGGCAACTTTCCAGCCATCCAGTCTAGGAATCATCCACTAACAGTACCTCAGTTTTATATGGGTTGAGCTTCAGTTTATTGGCTCTCATCCAGTTTATTATAAGGACAAGGCAACAGTCCAGTACATCCACTGTCACACTGGAGATGTAAAGGAGAAGTAGAGCTGTGTGTCCTCAGCATATTGCTGAAAATGTACTCCAAAATTCCAGATGACCCCACTCAGCAGTTTCATGTATATGTTAAACAGCATGGGGAATAAAACTGAACCCTGAGGAACCCCACATTAAAGCCTCCGCAGGACCAAAGAGCACTGCCCAAGCATCATGGAAACATTCATCCTAGTAGGACTGAAAGCACCACAAACAGTGCCACCCACTCCAAACATGGACAGCCACTTCAGAAGGATATCATGGTCAATTGTATTAAAAGCTGCTGAGAGATCAAGGAGAATTAACAGGAACACATTTTCCCTGTCTCTCTCCCGACAGAGGTCATCATACAGCGCGACCAATGCAGTTTGTGTGCCAAAACTGGGACCAAACTCTGATTGAAAAGGATCTGGGGAATCAGTTTCCTCCAAGAGCAGAGACCTTCAATGATACACAGGCAACATTTGGGGCAGTCTCATTTCTTGAAAAGTCCATGGATCCGAGGAAGCAAATATAGTGGGCTACAGCATAGAAACAGAGCAGTAGGCAACATGAGGCTTTACTGGGGAGTCCAATCTGAGTTGGGGTGGTAGTGGGTACTGATCTCACAGTTTGACTCAGGAAGGGAGGGGAAATCTCCTGTTTTCCTTGCTCTCTAACCAACACACAAAGCTAATCCAAACCCCTAGAAGATACAGGTGGCATTTCAATTGTCTACCTTAATGGCCCTTTCTGTAAGTAGCAGAGCAAAACCACAAAGACATAAGCAAACATATGCAAACTTTTATAATCACCAAGGCAGAGGGCATAACTCCTAGTTTTGGCAAAATCAGATGATATTTCGCAATTGGTCCTTGATAAACTGTTTGATGCTAGTGAATTACAGGACTATGCTATGCTTGAGGGATCTGCAAAATGTTCAGGAGCATCCAATAGACATTTGAATAGACACAGAAATAGCACAATCCACTGGGGGGGGGGGTTGGGGAGGCAAAACAGGGCACCTATATCCTCATGTTTATTTCCCTCCCAGTCTTGCCAAGTGAAATAGTGTGATAATGTTCAGCAGCTTCACAAGATTTGTGTGTGGATGACTGTCCTCAGTTGATGCTTTGAGGAAAAAGTCCTGAACCACAATGCATGCCATAGAAGTACATTGTTGTTCCTTTAAAGTTCAAACTCCACTCACTCATCATTGCAGCTGTTTTCAAAAGCACATCATTCAATGCAGAATCATAATAGTGTATGGCTAAATCCATTCATCCCATGCTACTGTAGTGGTACTGTACTGTAACACATGACTGCAAATCCTTTATGCGCTCCCTAAACCCTCAAAGGGGATGATGTACCTACAGTCACACTCAGGCCTTTGCGATATATCTTCAAAGTATGAGATTATCTACGTCTGTCACTCTTCCTACATCAAGGCATGATCTCAGGGCATGTGACACAACCAGCTTGCTGAAGCTAAGCAGGTTTGGCAAGGGGGAGGCCAACCATGTATAGTACCTTTACTTCCATGATGGAAGGAAGGTGGGATTTAATGCCTGGTATGTATAATGAATCACTGCAGATGTAAGCAACTCCTAATCCTCAATGACAACACTTAGGAGCTTAGATGCATTTAGCATAGGTTGGGGAATCTAAAATGATAATTAAGAATAAATTCCATTAATTTCTTCCAGATGTTTGAAAATGTGCAAGAAAGCAGATTGGTGTTGTTGTCGTTTATGTGAACTTTGCAACAAGCACACATAATCATGTAACTCATTTCTCCATGCTAAAGTGTAATTAACGCATTTACCTGAATGCTGGGTTGTTGTTGGTGGGGGTTTCTTTTGTGTGTGGGAATGGCTTGTTTACAAAAAAGGGGGTTACCTAATGCCATTCTTTTTGGCAGCATTATCACAAAGCACTAGTGATACTGGTTATTTAGAAGTGTTTACTACTTCCAACTGTATGCCTGATCAAGCAAAACTCTGGTTTTACCACATAGGAGGAGGGAAGAGTTGATGGTCGATAGAACCATGGGAAGAGTAGAGTTGGGACCATAACACTTCTAGTATCTATGGATTATCTTAGCACAATTATCTAAGGTTTGGTAGCTATGGGTTTGACTACCGCAATGTGTTATATGGGGCTGGCTTTGTGTGTGGGAGCGGGAGAGAAATGTTTGGAAATTTCAGCTGGTTCAAAACACGATGGCCAGGTTGCTTGCTGAAATTCATCAAGGTAAACATGCTTCCCCACTAGTTATCTTTCTCCAGAGGATTTCAGTTTCTTTCCAGACAAAATTAAAAGTGGTGTTTTTGACCTATGGGGCTCTAAGTATCCTGAGACCAAGGTATTTCTGATGGATCTTTTCCAGTATGATCCTGCCAACAAAAAAATGTTCCCACCCTAGTGTCAGGATGCTGTCAGCATCTCCCAGGTGGTTGCCCAGAAAAGTAAAAAGACAAGGAAAAAATTCTTACAGTCCTTTTTTATTTCAAACTTTACAGAGAGAGGCTATAGAACCCAGCTTCTTGGATAATGGCATTCTCCCAAATGAATCTCTACCCCCATCTCTCCCCCTTCCTCATCATCATCACCTCTTTGCTCTCCTATTTTTAAGGCTCGCTGGGTTCTGGGAGATGGTGGGTCTGGAATGCTTTCTAATGACAACATGTCAGCCAGATGCTGCTCTGGCTCTGCCTGCTCCTTCTCTCCCATTGTTTCCCAACTTTTCCCCTCATTTGGCTCTGAGCTGTGACCTCTTGCAAACAACTGTTGTAACTCTATACTGCCTTCCTCTTCCTTCTCCCTGGAAGGGTCAGGATGGGGAGGTGGTCTCCACCATTCCTCCTCTTCTGCCCAGCCCCTGACACTTAGAATGCTTCAACTTTGGAGAATAATCATGAACCCACCAGAGATAGGACATTTTATGTAAGTGTGTCTCAACTGTTTCAAGAATGAGATTTGCCTGAAATTTTTCACTTTTTACATTTTTACTGTCATTTAGATATCAGCCCAGGACAATCGTGTTTGGTTTTCACAGTAATATTGATAAACAATAATGATAATAAACTGACATCATTATTCTGACATTTTACAACTTTATTTGTATTGATTAATCCACCACTCTTTTTTAACCTGTTAATTCATAAGGTGCCCAGTGCTGAAAGTGAACCCTTACTACCTTAATAACAGGGAGTAAAATATCCCATTGCCTTCCCAACCACACTCCTTTCTCTCACTACACACACACCACACATATTCATGTTATATTCAACAAGCATACAATTGCTAAGCTGTACAATTTTAGTTATTCATGTGTAACATTCAACATGTATGCAGTCTGTGTTCCCAACTGTTCAGCTGTACAAATTGGCAAGTGTATTTCACACAAACACTCGTACATGTGTAGTGATAGCTTCTATCTGTGTTACCAACACACACCCTATAATAGTGCCAAATCTTTTATTAGCTATATACCTTAAAAGAAGCAGCAGGAAATACTGCTCCTATACTTCCACACTTAGACTGGATGTTTCTGAATCTTCTGTGTGCCATAAATGCAGACACACCAAGCTTGTTTTTAAATACTGTTTTGCTCTCAAGTTAATTGTGCAATAATTTGTGTGTATTTATGAAAGGTTAAAATGTCCATGTTGTTCTATGCACTTCATTACTGTGCTAATATTAGCAAAGAACAGTGGTGTGACAGTTCACTAGACAAAACAGCAAACAGAGCTACTGAGGGTTGTGCTTTTTTTTTGAGGGGGAGGATTAAACTTTTTAAAAACAAGTATTATACACAACCAAGGAAATACTCATTAGCTCCTTTCTTACTCATTGTCTTTCTGAAATGAGAACATTTGGGGAAATTCATCAGTAAACAAACAAGGTTTTGAAAACATACATGAGTGTCAAGATATAATTAGGATATCTCTCCCTTTCCCTAGGGCAATGAAGACTGTGCAAATTAGTAAATTCAGCCTTGCCCAATGCCCAAGCTTTGATAAAACAACCCAGTCATTCCAGTTATTGTCTCTCTGTGAAGGTAGCATCAAGTGTTCAGGATTTGTTAAGATCCAGTAGTGGCCAGAGGTGCAGAGTGGATTGGTAGGGGGGGGTGAGGCTTTCCTGGCTTTGCTACACAGAAGTTTCCATGAGCCCTGCAGTGGTGCTGGGATCTGGCTTGGGTTGGCAGGCTCTGATGGAGGAGGAAGTAATGGGGGTGGGGGCTGAATGGTGGGAAATTGGGTTGGAGGAGGAGAGACCTCCCCTTTCCACCCCTCAACTTCAGTCACATTTGAAGGAGGCAAGCAAAAAAAAAAAAAAAAGAGTGCACGAAAAGGCAGATTTGAAAATCCAGTTTATGTGAATAAGTAGTGTATTCAGCATCAAATGCTAATGAACAAAAACAGATGGAGTAGCTACCATAAAGCACCCATTTCTAAATACATCAGCGTATATACATATTGCAATCTTATGTTCATACATGTTCACTATGTTCACTAAACGTTTTTACTGGTGCCCTGAGTGAACAAGAGAGGTCACTAAATTGCAGAAGGGAGCAGCCCTAATGTGTGCTTGCAATCTTGGCATGAGTGAGGGTTTCACACCTCATTTTTAAAAGCTCAGCATGAAGGGCAGGGAAACGTCTTTGTTGGGACCTTCTTTGTTGCTTCCATTCAGTTCTGGACACCTTCCCCTGCTGCTGAACCCCTGAATCACGACTCGCGAGAACTGCATTTGCTGCCAAGCCTGTACTAGGGCTGGGTGACATATCCATATATCAACTAAAACTGATTTCATAGTCTTTGATCACCAAATCATGATGAGAGTTAAGGCTGGGAGATATATCACCCAAAACCGGTTTGAAGTCTATATCGTGATATTGTTTTCATATTTTTTTGACCCAGCAATGTACCCAAAAAATCAAGAAATTGTGTGTATGCACGCACTATGAAAAACAACAACCATGCAGTGGGTAATTTCTAACAATTAATTATTGTTATTAGTGTGTGTGTGTGAGTGAGTGAGTGAGAGAGAGAGAGAGAGAGAGAGAGAGGGAGAGGACTGCTTTAAAGCACAACTAGAAGGAAATCTACTTTCTTCATCTATGACTCCATTATTCATTTCTTCCTTGCTCTTTTTTCCCTCTTGTAAAAATGTGACCTATTTCCTTCAGATTTCTCCATCTTCTTTGCAACAACATTTCTAAGATGGGGTACCAGATGGACACTGGCTATCAGATTCACATGCCTAATGTGGGGGGAGGCAGGAAAAAACATAGCAGAACTAAAAATAATAATGTAATACTCAGTCCAAAAGGAAAAAGGTAAGAAGGAAAGAAAAAAAGCAGATACGAGAAGGAGAGAACATGAAATATGCATGCATTTGCATACTGTCTCCTGGGCACACAAATTCTTGGCTAAGAGAACATAATAAGAGCAACATTTCTTGTCTATGGTCTGCAGTGCTAAACATTAATTAACAGAGCATTTAGCAGAAGGGTAAAGGTTAAATAATCATATTCCTACTAATGACTGGAAGGACTAAACCTGAAATTTTCTCCTCAAAATTTTATCCTCAAACTCCCTCTAAATAGATGTTTGTGATCCTGATTCCCCAGATGTATTCATAGCACCCCAAATAGCCAATTATCTGCGAAACATCTTTTCTTCATATTTGACCTGCGGTGATATTTGATTCCACTATTATATTTTAATATTTAGTTTCAGAATAATATTTGAAATCTATGGATTGTTTTTTTGTAGATAATGATATTTGACAATATTTGATGGTTGATATGTAATAACATTACATATATTTGATCATGTGTGATAACTGACATGTAGTGGTCCTTTATACAGTGGTACCTCGGGTTACATATGCTTCAGGTTACATATGCTTCAGGTTACAGACTCCGCTAACCCAGAAATAGTGCTTCAGGTTAAGAACTTTGCTTCAAGATGAGAACAGAAATCGTGCCCCGGCGGCGTGGCAGCAGCAGGAGGCCCCATTAGCTAAAGTGGTGCTTCAGGTTAAGAACAGTTTCAGGTTAAGAACGGACCTCCAGAATGAATTAAGTACTTAACCCGAGGTACCACTGTATCTGATAGATGACATGCAACAGCATTAAGAATTTGACAGCTCTGGAGCTTTCAATAGTTGATGCCTATCAAAATCAAAATAATCAGGAGAAACCAACAAGCAGTCACATTTATTTAATTTATTTTTTTAGGTTAAAAGAAGCATATTCAAGAATAATTGGGCTAATGATGTTGGATATATATTGGTGATAAAAGACTTAATACCACCAAATAAAATTGGAGAAGCCATTCTTGGCTAAGTTATTGTACACCCCTAACCATGTCCATTCAGAATTAGGCCCCATTACAACCTTATTTCTTAATGATTTGCAACCTTATTTCTTAATGGCTTGGAAACTGGAATATACTGAATATACTGACTATTCTGATCTACCAAAAGCTGAGTAAATATTCTTGTATGAAGAGCAGTCTGGAGCAAAACCAAACCACAAGCCTGATTGTTAGGGTTTCAGATGTGCCTACAAATCAGTGTCCAATAAATCTATATATGCTCTTATATCAAAGAATTAGTTGAAGATTTAGAAATACATCTCAGCCAGTTCATAGTGCTTAGTGATTATATGTCTGGGCCAAAACTGAGACAAAAGTTTCATGTAAGAAAGAAAAGAGACATAGAAGTAGATAATGAGACAAAGCTTGTGGTTCTAGACTGCAATACTTTGTGACATTTCAATATCTTAAATAGTACCATGAATGTAACAGCAGGTTATACAGTGGTACCTTGAGTTACAAATGCCTCAGGTTACAAACTCCGCTAACCTGGAAGAGTTACCTCAAGTTGAGAACTCTGCCCCAGGATGAGAATGGAAATCGGGTGCCAGTGGCGGAACGGCAGCAAAAGGCCCCGTTAGCGAAAACACACCGCTAGTTAAGAACAGTTTCAGATTAAGAACGGACCTCCGGAATGAATTAAGTTCGTAACTAGAGGTACCACTGTATATGTTTACACCAAGGAAAAGACCAGGCCATTAAGACAGTTGCTGGACAATCAGAGCATTGCATTCTTTTTATTGCTATGTATCACTCAAGTGTATCACTCTTAAGAGCCTACAAGTACTCAACAAGCATTAACCTTGCCTAGTATATCACTCTTTCATTTTTGTACCCTTGTATATCTGGTTAGTGTGTTAAACATGTGGCACATTTGCCCTGCTACATACGGTAGTGCGGCTGCTGTTACAGCTGGAGTAGAGGAGGAGCAAAGTATCTCTGCTCTGGGAGTTAGGGCTTTTGGTGAAGCATGGTTAGGCTTGGTGTTACATGCTGGATCTATGCATTTTCAAAGGCTTTACGAAATGGATTTGAATTGTTAAGGTTTTGTGTGTGGAGGATTTCCTCAAAGAACAGACGACAAATCTCTTTCAAATAAATTATTTAATGGAAAGACAGTGGACCAACACTGTATTGGAGCTGGTGGGTACTTCTTCACTGGATATATTAAGCAGAGGCTGTTATTCAATCCTGCATTCCAAATCCTATACTGAGCAAGGTCCTGTCCATCACTATGGGTTATGTTTCCCAATAAGTTCCATTCTGAGTAGACCCTTTGACATTAATGGGCTTAAGTTACTAATGTTCTTTAACTTCAGCATGTCTAACTTGAATAGCACTAGTTTTGGATACAACCCTACGGATTCTGTGCCTTTTGATTTTATGTTTACAACAGGACACCCTAACCCATCAAAGAAGGCTAAGCTATTGACGGCAAACAGTCTTCAAGAATCCTGGAGCCATTTTCAGTTATATTTAATATAAATGTTTTAATTGTGGAGGGAAAAACCTTTTTACATTCATTCCTGTGCAGCAGTATGGAGCAAAATGAACCCCCCCCCCTTGATTTTAAGTTGGCATTATTGACATTGTGCTGAACAAACCCTGTGCAGATCAGTTAATAATATAGATCAAAATGCAAAAAGTCTGTTATCTATTTGGCAGCCTTCAGCTTCCTGGGTTCTCAGAAATGATTTCACTTCTGGGATACCTTAAGAAATAAAGTATCCGCCACATTATGGACCCATCTGGAAATTAAATGTCAAAGATAAATGAAGTAGAAAAGGGGGTGGGGGGGAGAGAAGCATAAAGTCAATGACTCTATGGGAAGACACGAAGTATTCTGAACAAATTTATTAAAAAGGAAAAGAGAATGTTTGCTCAGCGCCAGATGCATGCTTTGATTCACCATGAAACCGATTAACTTATCCTGATGCAATTAAAATGCAATTTCTCCTTTCTTTGCTGAACTTAAGATAGATATTCGTACTGTTGTCCCCAGATGAATTTAAAACAATATTGTTTATTATTATTAATCATTCAAAATGTTCTGAAAAAAACGCCTGAATTTGTGAAAAGCTGGGAAACACTTATCGGCTAAGCCAGCAATATTTGGCTGACCAGCCTCTTTCACTGATCTCTTGAAAAAACATTCAGATAATTGCTAAGCATAATAACACAGGAAGCTGCTTTGTACTGAATCAGGCCATCTAGGCCAGCACACTGAAAGGCAGAGTGGTTCTTCAGGATTTTTATCCAGTGGTACTTGGTGCCTATTGGGACTGGGAGGGCAGAAAACAAGAAGACAAATGGCAAGTGGAGCCAGGACCAGGTGGACCACCACCTGGCTTGTTGTATTTTTTAAAAAAAATATTTTTTATTAACTGGCCAATCACATCAAATTAAATCATATCACATAAATTCCGAATTACAAAGCCGAATTTTAAATCTTGTTGGGGGGACCCATATTTCAAGATCCGAAGGGGGATTCTGATCATCTTCTTACTGCTGCGTTAATGTCCCAATCAGTCCAAATCAGTCCAAACAAAGTTCATAGTTCTATCCCATCTTATCTTGCTGTTTCCACATCACATCTTGTTCCTATATTTTCTCTTTTTCCTTTATGATCTCTTCTGATCACCACCTGGCTTGTTGTAAGGAAGAAGGCAGGCAGGTGGAAGCTAGGTGAAGGCAGACTGAAATTGGTGGGACACTTTTATAACTGCCCTTGTTGACCAGCTCCACTGGTTTCCTCCCAGCCCTGCCTGGAGATGCTGGGGATTGAATTTGGGACCTTCTCCATTCAAAGCAGACCCTTTACTACTGAGCTATTGAGCTTCCCCAAACACACCAGAGTCGTGGATTAGGGTCGCACGGGTAAGGAATAGATGTGGCCCTCCCTTTGTTGTTTTACAGAGACTAGAACTTGAAGTCGAAACTTTGTCTGAGGGCAGTTTTGAACCCACTGTCGTGGTTCCTCCTTGGCCTGTGCCTTCAAATGCTTTCAAATGGAAACACAACTGTTATGTTTAAGCCTTCTTGTTTGCTTCCTGACTTCCTTTCAGTAGAACTGTGCTGAGTTTTTTTCAGAGGAAAAAAATCTGAGAGGCTTCTGAAGAGGATTTCATCTCCCCGTACAGTATTTATTGAAGATGTCCCCACCCCACTTTCCCACCCACAGATAGGCTAGAAAATTTCTGGTGAAACTGTCCATCCAACACAGTTGATTTTAATATTATTGAAGGAAGTAATACGTTTGACCCCTGTTATTTAGGGGTTAAATGTGCCCCCGTGGGGCCTCTATCTGACCACCAGAACTCACATATCTCTTTTCCCGATATTATGTTCTTCATTGCCCCTGTTTCACACACTTTTCTTTGCTTAGCTGAAGTGTGTCATTTTTACAAGGGTTTACCTGTTTACCATTATGTTTCTTTATTGACTGCATTTTTTCTTTTAAAAATACCTGTAGGAAATGTCATGTTTAAATCCACAATGCTTAACATGTGTGTTCACAAAATACACATTTTAAAACTTATTTTGAGACTCTTTTGAGCCAGGAACAGCATAATAACTTTCAGGGAATGAAAAAGACATTGTCTAATGCAGTTATGAACTGCATATTACTTGAGAATGTACACATAAGGTCAGTTCATTTTGGAATTTGCAAGTCTGAATTCCTAAAGCATCCATATCCTTAGCTGGGGCCCAGTTAATTTTCCTGTCATCAGCAGCTGGTGACATTTTTTTAAAGGTTTTTAATGGGTGGTCTTATTTTTGGAGCTTCTGGTTTTATCTTAATTGTTTTACTGCTGCTTGTGCCGTTATTTTATTGAGAATGTTTATCATTTCTACTGATGGCCTGGTGAAACTCTCCATCCTATTCCTGGTGTGCCAATTGGGGTGGGGGTGGGGATGAGGGAAATGCATTTTCCTGGATTTTGTGCAGAAACATTTTGAGCCCAAGGACCACATTTCCTTGTGAGCTATATTCTGGGGGCTAGATGCCAGTGGTGGGTGGGGCCAGAGTCAAACTTGGACAGAGCATTGAATTCAGTTTTTACCTAAGTACAGTAGGGTAGTTTCTACAAACACTCACACTCACCTCAGTATTTGCCACCCAGGCTGAATTGCCATCTGATTGGGCAGCTCCAGCTCTGGACTTACATGATCAAGCAGAAGTCTGGAACAATTCACCCTCCTACTCTGCAAGTAGGTGACCATTTAAAAGTTTTGATAAAAATAGCAAAGGATTGTGCTTCAAGTGTCTCTAGAGAAAATCACATGAAGTTTGGAGGCTCCTCTTCAGGCAAAGTTTAAAACATTTCAATATGAGTAGCACATCTGCCCCAAATGAAACTAAGGCAAACAGGGGGTTGGTCCATAGTTCAGCGTTGCAGCCTTTGCTTTGCATGTGAAAGGCCTCAGGTTCAATCTCAGGAATCTCCAGGTAGGGCTAGGAGAGAGACCACCTAAAACCCTGAGAGACAGTGCCAGTTCACTACAGATGACACTGAGCTAGATTGGTCAATGCTCTGACTCAATTCCCGATGTTCCTAAGATCTCCAACTAAAGATGATGTGAAAGACCTCTGCCCAATGATATCTTGGAGTATACAATATAAAAGTACACTGCCAGAGAAGACAATTTTGGAATAGATGCACCAACAGCCTGACCTGGTATAAGCAAACTTCCTAACCTCTTGTGGAGGCGCATTATTCTGTAGTGTATGCATTGATTTTTACACACATCTCTTTTATTTATTCTTAGTCTTGAAAGATCGTACACCTGCTTACAAAATTGGCTTTTAGATCCCCTTCTTAATTCTTCATTGTGCAAACAAGGTTGAAATGTCATTGTGTCTTGTTCTACTCAAAGCATGATGGACTACCACATGGTGACGAACACTTAAGAAAAGTCTCCCTTCGAATCAAATTCCCATTAATGAATGATTTTGATGTTATCTGTCAGGATGTGAACTTTGGGGAAATAATCCGTTAAGCAAGGTCTGCAAAAAGTTTCATTAACCTGAAGAAACACAAACATTTCACATCTCAATCGATTTCCCTTTCCTGTCTGAAGACGAAAGAGTCTTCTTTTTGTAGAAGGCATTTAAGAATATAGTCTAAGGGGAAATTAGTAGGCTGGCAAGAGGAAAACAGAGCCTTGTGGTGGCTGAATAGATTCTCCACTGCAATTATGCACCAATTTGAACACGGGTGAAGGGAACTGCATTATATCGATTCAGATCATTGGTCCATCTAGTTCAGAATTGTTTACACATGGGATGGGAAACCTATGCCCCCCTGAATATTCTTGGACCTTCCATCAGTCCCAACCAGAGTGACCAATGGTCAAGTATGATGGCAATTGTAGTCCATAAACATTGCAGATTCATGATTCCAAGACTACACTATCTGGTTGTGACTCTGCAAGTTTTCCCAATCCTACCTGCAGATGCCAAGAATTAAACATGAGAACTTCTACCTACAAAGCATATGATCTACCACTGAACTACAGTATCTCCCTCTATGTGTCTGCTTCATTTGTTGTTGTTTTCTGGGTAAAAAAAAAAGACATAAAGGTGAAAGAATAATGCCATTTTTTGTCTCTAACATGAAAAAGGTAAGATTGAAATGGGGGTTGCTAATTAAATACCAGAAAACCTTTGAGACATCCACTTGCGATCTCCCTCCATGCAAGTATAGCTAACATTAATTAGTGGGATTGTTCTGATTAATTAAAACTTAAAAGAAGCAGAATAAGTGCATGTAGCATGGCTGACACAATTAACACTAAGCCATAAACAGTTTGTGTTAGAAATGAATTGCTTGCAATGTATTACCATTAGGAATGTTGCATTTTAAACATGCAGAAGGCTTTACAATTCTCAAGAGCTTCTGAGGGAGGGAAGCATTCTATTATTCCCATTTTACTGAAAGAAAGAAAAAATGAGGAAGAGAGTCCATCAGAGGTGGGCAAGGTTTACCTCGCCTGGGCCGGTTCACTCCAGTGGAGATCCCTCTGTGGGCTGGATCGCGCACCTGCACACGCGACACACCTGTGGTTTCTGGCATCTGCGTCTGCACAGACACAATTTCTGGTGCTGTGGAAGCAAGTCCCCATGCCACACCGCAGTGGTTTAGCACACCACCACCTACCCCTATTCCCAGCTGCTTTTATCTTGGCTGGGCTCTGAGATAGCAGAAGAGTTAAGATTAGAAAGAAGAATAGAGATTGAATAAGGGAGTTGCAAAGTATCAAAGACAGGAAGTTTGTGCCTTCAAGTATGGGTGGAAAAATCTGTCACCTTTGAGGGATAAGGAAGCGGTGAGGTGGTGTGTAGGTGCAAATGCAATGATAATGGTGGCCAGTTGGGTCTGCTAGTGTATTTGCACTGCACTGACTTCTCTCCTGTCTCACTGCTCCCTCTCTCCCTTCTGGTAAGCAGCAGCAGCAGCAGCAGCAGCAGCAGCTCACCTGTCAGCTAGTGCTCTCTGCCTCTCTGTGCCATCTGCTACTGCAGAACAGCCAGCCTTAAAGCAAAGTGTCTCCATTTTTACCATTAAAAAGTTACCAATTTATGTCAATCAAATTATTTTCTAAAAATATCAGCAGCAGAGAACTAATTATAGGTTTAAATGCACAACTAAATTGTTGCACATTATATAAATATATATATTATAATATATATTCTAAATAACTATTCAGCATGCTGCTGCAACATGGAAGGAAAGTGATCAATTTTACCAAGAGGTAGATTTAGTTTAAAGTCTGTAAATGGCAGCTTCCTTAAGCTCTGATATGAACGCTGATTTAAATGCCAAAGGAACCAAGGTGGCATTGTAGTTATGTCACAAGAGTTAAGTTTGCAGTGCAGTCAGCAGAAGCTAAAGCTATACAAAAAGTGAAGCTTAACACAGTGTTAATTGCTTATTAGACAGCAAACATAAATGAAACTGAGCAGGTCTGCTATGATTAGGGAGCTGAATGCAATCTTTTATTTCTTAAAGGCAATTGAAAATGCCATTTCTCATATCAAAGCTTCTGTTACCAATTCTTAGCTGTAGAAAATAATGTAGATATACATACATATGCTAACGGCTGCTCTCAGTGTTATTTCTCATCAACTCAAGTAGCGTCAATGTCACTTTTGGATGGCTATGTATCTGTCAATTCCTTGCCGGTATTATTCTCAAGATGCTCAAAAATCCCTAAAAGGGGTTGACCAAAGGCTTTTCTTAAAAGTGAAACTGACATGTAAGGGCATATCTCTCACCAGCTACTTCATGCATTCATTTCCCTAAGGCTTGCTTATGCAACACTGACAGGAATGGTGGGTTTCTTATTCTACATCAATATGCAGTTCACAAGGTGAGGAAATCTCTGTTGTTGGTGATGAACTTAGCCTAATTTAACATTTGAGATGACTTTAAAGATTCCTACTTCAAAGCCCAAATAGTTTCAATGAGGCTACTAAAACTTCACAAAAGAATGTCATGAATCCAGTAGGAATCACATATGGAGCCACTTATTCATATTTTGTGTCAGTTTCATGTAAGGTCAGTCATAGGTCTGTTTTGTTCTACTTCTTTGTACACATTTTATACACATCATTTCCCTAGAAGGTGCATTTTTGTATGCTCCCCCCCCCAAAATGTACATTTTTCTATGCATTTTCTGGGCAACATATGCATTTCTGTGCACATCTTTTGGACCTAAATTGCACCACAGTATTCAGAGAAGTACATGATCCAACTGACAGAATGTTATGATCCACATACAAGTCCAGGATTGCAGAGTTTGGTCAGCCCAGTTTAAAAGGAAAGCCATCCTTTAAAAAAAAATGCACCAACAACTTGCTAGAGAGGACTCTGTCCAACTCAACTCAGGGCTAGGCTTCCTTTATATTGCCAGCCAGAAAGCGGTGAGAGTTGTGACATAAGAAACCAACTGTGACCTGGTAAAATTGGGCAGTATATTGTATTGAAAAGAAATGAGTTGACCAGGATTGGAGCATTGGTCACAGAATGAGACAGATTATAATTCTAGGTCAATGTTACAGCTACTCATTAGCCATTTTTTAGCCTGATCCAAATAATTGTTTAAGAATTCTGCTTTAAGCCCTTTTGAACCCAGTGACACCAGTGGAACTAAACTGGTCTAAACATGAGCTTTAAACACTTAGAGATTGAGCTGAGGGCCCCAGTTGGGGGATACCTTCGAAGCGGGAACAATATTCCTATGTGCAATATTCCTAGGCTGCCAGAGTGCATTTTCAAAGTGACCCCGTCAAGGCTCATTGTGACTGTATCTTCTTCAGCTGAACTTCTGATAAATGGTTCGTGATTGTATGCTGATTTTGTCAGAAACTCCATCCAGGCATGAACAATGCATCCGCTGGCAGCAAGGTCATGAGAGAGCAAGAATCTTTCCCCACAAAACGCAGTTCTGCTACGATCTCACTTTTGCCCATTTGTGATTGGGAACTCTATGCAACTTCCTTTGCATGCTTCCATACATACACAGGGAACCTCACTGGAGTGCACTTGCAGAAGAAATGTTAAAAATTTAGCTACAATAAAAATAATAATCTCATCCTGACTTGAGAAGTTGCATGCAGAGTTTTCACCAACAGCGTTCTCTTTTCCTTTGGAGACTTTTTGCAGACTCAGCCTTTAGCATTTTTCCCCACTTCCAAAAAAAGGTCTAAATTAAAATAGAATTACTAATAGAGCCTTGCCATGTTAAGTACTACTGCTGGGGTTTGGTGCTACATCTTCCAGAAGAGTGGAGGAAGCCCTTGTGTATTAAATGATAGATTACTGTTTAGAGCATAGTTTTAATTATAGCTTCTTGCTGCCAAGAAAATGAACTTTTCAAAGTCAAAATCCTAGTAATGCTGTCTGTTTCAATACGCTAATAGAAATTTAAGTGCATTCCTTTGAAAAGGTTAAAAAAAGAGACCCAATCACCATCATCATCAAATTTATTTTGTATCCGGCCGTGCTAGTCAAATTAGCAGATGTTCAGAGGTGGACAGTGGGTTGCACAGGGGCGCCACAACAATCTATAACTCTAGGAAGTCAATGTATTATATTCATTTGAAGCACCAGAAGTATTTGGCTAGACATTTTTCTTCTGTGCTGGCTGAATTAAGCATCTATATTTGCATCTAGCTTTTCCCTATATAGATTAGAATAGTAAACACGATTACTGCTGTAATCTCCATGGTGTAGATTGCTACTTAAACTGAAAACGTCAGAGGAGGAGGAGGCTAAGAACAGCAACAACTGGTCCCATTCAAGGTGTATGCTATGGGTCTTTCCCCCAAGAAAGCAGGCAGGAGGCAGGTCGGTGGCTTTCCCAAGCCCTGAAACATGATTGGTTTCACCCATGCTGCCAAACAGAGCAGCAGGACTACCAAGGAAAAGAGAACTAAGGAATGGGCAATGTATAACTTCAGCAACACCTAGCACTACACAGAAAGAAGAGGAATTGCAGAGGTGCCAAGAGAAAGGCTGGGAAGGAAATACAGGAGCAGCTCTGTAAAAAGAGAACCCAAGAACATTGTCTTTGAAGAAGGAAAAAGGCTATGCCCTCACACAATGGCAAAGCTAAGTGGGAGAACCCCAAAATCAATTTGGAAAGATGGTTGAGAAAATCAGGGTATGGCACCTTTAATAAAATACACCAGTAAACACAATAGCTAGAGATGCCAGGGGCTGGTATTAGGAGTCAGGAAAGGTTGTTGGTGCAAGCCCCCAACAACTGATGCCTTCCAGTTAGGCACCACCATGGGGAAAGCTCTTCTCTGCACCACTGGACGTCTGCAGACGGTGGTACAGTAACAGAAACAAATTGCAGTGACTGTAAATGGAATGCCTATCCACACTAATCACAAGCCAAAGTAACATGGACAATGTCTGTTCCTAACATTAAGATAAGATGCGTAGATGCTCAGCCAAACCCCTCACTGTTAATATAGGCCAAATACTCACTGCACTCAGGATAACCACAATCCCCCTGTACCAGTCTAAGAATCAAATACCAATTAGGGTAACTATCAATATCAAATTCGAAGTCAACAGAATAAAGTGAAGCTCTTCTAGTCATAATTGAATAAAAGCAAAGCCACATATTCGATTAACCCAATATATGCACAACCACTGACAAAAAGAGATAACTGTATTCAGGTGCTACAATATTGTGGGGCTTTCTAGAAATGATTTGGGATATGTGTGCTTGTGCATGATGAAGCTGCATTTTGAGGTGCAGAATATAATATGATATTTCAGAAAGGTACCCAATAGTAGAAGATCCTCTGGTCTGTAGGATGGGCACCCCCTTTCAGGGATTCAAATGTAGATGCACTGCTGCTTTGCCAAACAACAGCCTCCTGACCTATGCCTCCATACTTGGCATATTTTATAACAGGGGTGTCCAACTTCCAAGAGACTGTGATCTACTCCTGCTGTAAAGAAACTAGCAGTGATCTGTGAACCCATTGGATTGACCAGAGTTGTTCAGCTTTTTTGGGGGGGGGCTTCTTTTGGGGGGGGCCTGGGGGTAGGAATCACTTAAGATCATGCAATCGACCAGGATCGACCAGCAGAAGCTCACGATCGACTGGTAGATCGAGATCGACTGGTTAGACAGGTCTGTTTTATAACATCAGGCATGTGGCAGGTAGAGGCACAACTGCCTCTTAAAGTGCTCTCCTGATTGAGCATTGGCAAGGGAAAGTAAACTTCAGCTCTACTGTCCATGTGCAGATGGGGAGCAGATCCAAAGCCTGCTGTAGCTGGATCAAGTAAGCCTCAAGTTTCCATGTAGGAATGGTAGTTATCAAGTGAAACAGGAGTGTTGTATACTCAGCTTCCTCACTGAGGCTCTTTGCCTGCAGGTAAGCTCCAAAGGAAAAGGAAATGATTAGGCCATTTGCAACAACACAAGCATGTTATGGAAACCTGCATTTCCACAACACGCTTTGACATTGTGAGTGAAATATCACCTCTATTGCCACATAAAGCAAAACGGCTGCCGATTGTCCTATAATGAATATTCATCAGGTAATGAGCAACACTCTTTAAATATTTTCAACCTTTTGTCTCCAGAACGCTGTATCATTTAGGATTATTGCTAAATTTGACATGTGTACTGTTTGGGCTGTGCATGCAACAGCAGCATACAAGAGTGATTATTTCTAAGAACTGAAGGTGTATTCAAGAGATATGGATGAATTGCCTCATTACTTCTGCATAAGGAAATATCAAGCCTCTGTAAACCATGGTTGCAAAGACAGGTCATGTCAAAGATTCTATTTCTTTCTTTAGGAAAAAAGAATGCAGACATACATTAGAAAGAAACAAAAAGCTTCCAGCTAACATGACAGGATCTTGGAGAAGGTAAAGGAGGCATTGTACAGATCCTCTATAGAGCTGTTGGAGAGAGGAAAGCAGCGAGAATCTGCAGTTTCAAGGACACGCTAATGACAGGGGTTAGCCATCAAGAGCAGTGCCTCTGAACAAGTTTTCTTTGAATTCCCCCCCCCCTCCAGTGATGTTAAACAAGATGACAGCAGATATTCTAGTAGAGTCCAAGATATTCAGATCATGTCAAAAGTTCATTGTAATGATATCTCTCTAGGACAGGCCAAATCTAGCGTAAACACAAGCCCTGGCAAAGCGACTGACTTCAAGGCCTGTTACTGAACTAGAAATCTGTTACACGGAGCACTGAAACTGATGTGCTCGGATATGACAAGAGGGACAGTTGAGCTGGTGAAGTCAACCAGTGTGTGTTAAAATAGCTACCTAGCCATGTTCTAACTGTAATCTGGCATATGTCTTGCAAGAATACCGAGTAATTTTTCTGCCATCTCTTGGAAATCTCAAGTGCTGACTTCAAGTCAGGGCATTTTGATACTGCTGCAGCTGTCACCCTGGATACAAGAAGGTCATTCTCCACTTATCTATCAACTCAACTAAAGGAACTTACAACAATGTTTGGCATTTCTTTTTTTTTTAAATTTTTATTATAAACTTTATTACAAGCACATAAACTTACACGTACATAGAAAAAAGTTATATGGTAAAAAAGAAAAAACACGAAACAAGCAATAAAATTAAACACATACACCTAGAAGAAAAGAAAACAAAACAAAGAAGAAAATTCCATTCGCACCCTTACACACATTTGACTTCCATTAACCTCAGCTTTGGATTAAATATTCTACATAAATCTTCTGCAGTTATTTTCGTTTATCTTTACATGTCGTAGGAGTTAAACATCGTCTACTGTTAAAATATTGATTCCCAAGTTAGTCTCAAGGTAACTTAAAAATTTGGACCAGTCCTCTATCTTTTTAATGGGGTTATCCCGCCTAATATATTGTGTAAGTCTCGCCAATTCCAAGTATTGGTACAATTTCACCTGCCACTCTCTCATTGTTGGCATTTCGGGGGATTTCCATTTCTTTGCAATTAAAATCCTCGCAGCAGTGGTGGCGTACTGGAAGAAGGTCTGATCCGTCTTTTTTATTTCCTCCCCAATCATCCCTAAGAGGAAAGCTTCCGGTTTCTTGGGAAAATTATACTTCAAAATTTTCTTTAACTCCTCGTAAATTTGTCCCCAGAAACCCTTCACTTCCTCACAGGTCCACCAAATATGGAGGAAAGTCCCCACCTTATCTTTGCACCTCCAGCAAGTGTTATCTGCTGTTCTATACATTCTCCCTAGTCTGGCCGGGGTCAGGTACCAACGATACATCATCTTGTATAGATTCTCCCGTAAGTCAGCACACGCAGTAAATCTCATGCCTTTCTTCCACAAAGTTTGCCATTTATCATAGCTTAACTCGTATCCTAGATCTTTGTTCCATTTGGTCATTACCTCTTTGATCAACTCTTCCTTATTTTCACTTTCCAGCAGATGCCTATACATTTTAGACAGTAGTTTATTGTTACTCTCCATAATCTCCACTTGGAATCTAGATTTATTTTCTCCCATACCTATTCTCTTATGTTCCCTCCATAGTGCATTAATTTGGTGCAGGTGAAACCAGACCTTAATTTTCTCTTTCAATTCGTCCTGCTGTCTTAGTTTCCACCCTTCTTCTGATTTGATTAGGAGATCCTCGTACGTCCACCTTCTACCTATCATGTTTGGTTTCTTTATTTTGATGATGTCCACAGGTGAGAGCCACCAGGGGGTACTTTGTTCAATCACATTTTTCTTCCTATTCCAAACTTCTAAAAGTGACCCTCTAACTATATGATTATAAAAACCTCTATGGACTTTATCTTTCTCCTGCCAGAGGTAAGCATGCCACCCAAATCTTAAATCAAATCCTTCCAGGTCTAATAAATCAGTATCTTTCAGGGTGGCCCAATCTTTTATCCAAAGTAGGCATGCCACCTCATAATAAAGCCTTAAATTTGGTACACCAAAGCCCCCTCTTTCCCTGGAGTCCATCATATATTTGAGTTTCACCCTAGGTTTCTTCTCCTGCCAGATATATTTGGTCAAAGTCCTTTGCCAGTTTTTAAAGCAGGCGGTACCTTTTATAACTGGTAAGTTCTGAAACAGGAATAACAGTCTCGGGAGAATACACATCTTAATCGATGCCATCCTCCCGGTCCAAGATAGATTCAGTCTACACCAGGTATCCATATCTTTCTTAATTTCTTTCCACAATTTATTATAGTTATCCTCTACCAAATTAATATTCTTTGGAGATAACCAAATTCCCAAATATTTCACTTTATTTACCACTTTAATATCCACCTGTTGTTCCAACTGTGATCTCTCCTGTACTGTCAAGTTCTTTATTAATATTTTAGTTTTTCCCCTATTTAGCTTGAATCCGGATAATTTACCGAACTCTTCCAAAAGTTCTACCGCTCTGCTAGTGCTTTCAATTGGGTTCTCTAAAAAAAGGACCAAATCATCAGCGTAGGCCTTTAATTTGTATTCTTTCTCTCCTATTCTTATTCCCCTGATGTTCGGGGTCGCTCTTATTTTATTTGCGGCTGTTTCTAGCACCAAAATAAACAATAAAGGTGACAGAGGGCAACCCTGCCTTGTACCTTTCATAATTGGGAAGTATTTAGTCAAGTTGTTGTTAATAATCAGCCTAGCCTGCTGCTCTGTGTAGATCGCCCTGATGCCCTTCAAGTAGGGGCCCCTTATTCCCACCTTATCAAGATTTTGTAGCAGAAATTCCCAGGAGACACGGTCGAAAGCTTTTTCTGCATCGATAAAAATAAGGGCCGCTGGCACGTCTGGTCTTGCCTCCAGATATTCCATAATATCTAATACATGCCGGACGTTATCCCTCAATTGCCTACCTGGGAGAAATCCCACTTGGTCTCTATGTATATATCTGTTTAATAATTTTTTGAGTCTGCTTGCCATGATATCTGCAAAAATCTTATAGTCACAATTTAAGAGTGAAATTGGCCTATAATTTTTTAAATCTGCCTTTTCATTTTCGGTCTTGGGGATTAACGTGATGTACGCCTCCTTCCAGGAGCTGGGTATCCTCCCCTCTTGAAGAGTGTTGTTTATTACCTCCGTTAATACCGGCGCTAACAGATCTACCAGTTTTTTATAATATTTTGCAGGCAGACCGTCCGGACCAGGGGACTTCCCGTTCTTCATCTTATTAATAGCGTCCCTGACCTCTTTTACAGACACCACTTTGTTTAATTGTGTACAATCCTCTTCTGTAAAATATTTTCTTTCTTCTTGGTCCAGATAGTTCTCTATTTCTGCACTGCTCTCTTCTCCTTTTTCATACAGCTTTCCAAAAAAAGTAACAAACCTGCTTTCAATTTCATCTGGGTCTTCTATCACCCTCTCATCTACAATAAGTTTGTTAATCGCATTTTGTTTCTTTCTTTTCCTAAGATGCCATGCAAGTAGCTTCCCCATTTTATTAGCCGACTCAAAATATTTCTGTCTTGTAAATTTAATTTTCTGTTCTACCTCTTGATTCAAAATAGCTGAGTATTGGGACTGCAGCACCCTCGCCGCTTGATTAATCGCTTCATCTGTCGGATTTAGGGCCAGTTTCCTTTCATAGTCTCTCAATTGGGCCAAGATACCTTCCTTCTTTTTCTCCCTTAACTTCTTTCTATAGCTATTTTGCTGTATCAAAAAGCCCCTTAAGACTGCCTTACCGGCATCCCATACCAACTCTATTGGGGTGTCTCTATTCAAGTTTATCTCCAGATATTCTCTCAAGGTTTTTTTGGCCATATCCAGCACTTCCTCATTCTCAAATAAATACTCATTCATCCTCCACCTGGGCTGCCCTTTCAATTCATTTTTAATTTCCAGAGTCAAGGGGCAGTGATCTGACAGGGTCCTGGGTAGTATCTCACATCTCTTAACTCTCCATACCATAGCCCTAGTCACCCATATCTGATCGATCCTGCCCCAGCTCTGGTGGGGATTTCGGTGTCTCCAGATATCAATTAGATCTAAATTTTCCACTAACTCATTAAAGGCGTTAGGGAGCTTCCCCCTGTTTGCGTTCCTCTGGTTCTCACTTCTATCCAGACTTGGTGTTGGTACCCCGTTCCAGTCTCCCAATAAAATTAACTTATAAGGTTCCAATTCCAGCAGCATGCTTTCAAGTTTTTCAAATAACTCTGTTCTATTTGTATTCGGTGCATATACCGACACTACATTAATTCTTTCCCCTCGAAAATTTAATTGAATACCCAGTATTCTACCTTCCTCGTCTTTACAAATTTGTATTGGTTCCCACCTTTCTTTGGCGTATATTACCACTCCTTTTTTTTTGTTTACGTCCGAGTTTACAAATTCTACTCCCAGCTTTTTGTTCACCAAAATATGTCTATGCCTCTTTGCAATATGGGTTTCCTGAAAACAGATTACATCACATTTCTTATTTCTCAAAGCTTTTTGAATTTTATTCCTCTTAACTTTCTCATTCAACCCATTCACGTTCCATGATAAAAATTTTAAAGTGTCCAGTGTTGTCTTAGTTCTCCAGCTACTTTACCTCAAATCAAAACTCAAATTAAAATCTGGCGCCTTTATTTCCTAGGAGCCCCTCCTCTTCAGCCGCCCCTTCTCCCACTGCGGCTTCTTCATCTTCGTCTCCTGAGTTTAACCTCCTCTCTCCTTGGTCTTTCGCGCTCCCCTCCCCCTCCTCTTCCTTTTCTCGACCATTCCCTTTCGCCTCTTCCCTGTCTCGCACTCTATACTCTGTCCTTCCCAGCTCTCTTTCATATCTTCTCAAAAACTTCTCTGTTTCCTGTATGTCCGTCAGTTTGAATTTCTTATCTTTATAGAAGAAAGTAATCCCCTCAGGGAATTCCCACCTAAATTGTATTCCGTTTCTCTTTAAGACAGCTACCACTTGTCTGTAGCCCTCTCTTTTTCGTAATAGTCTAATTGGAATCTCTTTATAAATAATGATGGGCCTGCCTTCGATTCTAAGTTTGTTACGATAACTCGTCCTTAGAATTAGATTTCTCATTTCTAAGGAGTTAAATATCACCAGACAGTCTCCCAAAAATTTATTAATTTTTAGGTGTTGTGGTCTAGACATTCTAAATGCATTATTTATTGTTAGTGCTATCTCTTCTTCTTCCAAACCCAGCCATTTAGAGAGCTCCTTAATCATTTTCTTTCTAACATCCTCATTTCTTTCTTCTGCCACACCTCTAAATTTTAAGTGAAGCTGCTTTTGTCGCATATCAGCCATGGCGAGGTTGTCCCAAATCTTGTCCTGTGCTTTATTTAACTCACCCAACTCTTCCCTCATCCTCCCTGTTTCTTTTTTCTGTTCCCTCATTTCTTTCTGTAATTTCTTGTTAGACTCCTCAATTATCTTAGATTTTACTGACAAGTCTTGAATTTTGGATGAGAGCTCTCCTGCTGCCTCTTCTATTTTTTTTTATCAATCAGGTCTTGCATATCCCCTAGCTTATTTTCCATATATGTTTCGTTTTGTTTAAATTCTTCCTTTATTTTAATCCATAAGCTATCTAGATCTTTGATCTCCTCTTGACGCGATGTCTTTCTCTCCCCCGGGGTCCCGCCCACTTTCTTTGAGTCCTTCCCCTCCTTCCCCATCATTATTTGTGACGTTCCCCCTTTATTCACCGTTGATTTCTTCTTATAGTCCTTTTTTATCCTATAGTCCTAACCTTTCCTCCTTTCCTCTCACAGAGCACCCACCGGGGTAAAGGTAAAGGTAAAGGTACCCCTGCCCGAACGGGCCAGTCTTGACAGACTCTGGGGTTTGTGCGCCCATCTCACATCTATTGGCCGGGGGCCAGCGCTGTCCGGAGACACTTCCGGGTCACGTGGCCAGCGTGACAAAGCTGCATCTGGCGAGCCAGCGCAGCACACGGAACGCCGTTTACCTTCCCGCTGGTAAGCGGTACCTATTTATCTACTTGCCCCCGGGGGTGCTTTCGAACTGCTAGGTGGGCAGGCGCTGGGACCGAGCAGCGGGAGCGCACCCCGCCGCGGGGATTCGAACCGCCGACCTTTCGATCGGCAAGCCCCAGGCGCTGAGGCTTTAGCCCACAGCGCCACCCGCGTCTAGCTACGTCATATACCCATACAAACACATATAAATCCCGGGGGGGGGCAGCAGTTCCACGGTATGCTCTTTAGAAACCCTGGGTGGGGTCTTGGTCCAAAGGCATCAGTTAGTCCACTCCGGGCCTTGACTTTTTCTTTTACTTCTCTCAGTCCCTTTTGGTGAATAGGCATTACCTAAAAATGCAATCACCTTGCAAAATTGCAATATCATAAAAATAGATGCATGTTTCGTAATGCAAGAATGTAAGTGCCAGTGTCTATTCCTGTGTGCTGGGGGTGGGGTGGGGTGGGGTGGGGGCGAGAGACAGATAAATAGGTTTACATAATATTTACTCCCTTCCTTTAACTGCTATTGAAAACTCCTTCCCTATGTGTGTGATCCACATGACAGTGCAATGTTAAAATTCATGGATTGCACACATATCAGGGCTCTGATATGTGCATATTATTCAGATGTAGACCAACACACCACATTCTACTTTTTACCATGTAGATCATCCACCTGGGGAACAGCTTTTCACTAGCAGCCATAGGTCCTGACTAATATATAAACTAGTTTTTGATCCATGTATGGACATCCACTGCTTTATCCACAACCAGTATGCAGTGGCCAGGCTTAACCTTGACAACCAGAGAATGCACAGCTGTGAACATGGAGATTCCATATAGGTATGTTGCCTAAGGACAAAATTATATTTGTAATTTAATAGGCCACTGAGTCCAAGGTCCGCCCCCCGCCCACGCCCAATTACCAACATGGAGTGTGCCAAATCTATATCAGTGTATTTTCGAAATACTGAACATCTGAAAACTGCAAGCCTTGGAAAATGCAATAGATTCTCTTATCATTAGTGCTGGGTAGGTTCTTATTGCCATTGTGTGAAAAGAGTTGACTGTATGTGCTTTGAGCTCCCAATTTGGTCTGAAATCCTGTGGACTAGTTAGTTATTAGATCATTTTGAAATCACACTTTTTCCAAGGTTCCAAGAGAAGCGAACTGGGAACTAAGGGTGGACCACAACTATTTGGTTATTATTATTATTATTATTATTATTATTATTATTATTATTATTATTAATTTATTTATACCCCACCCATTTGGCTGTGTTGCCCAGCCAAAGACACATATTCATATACTTGATCCATGCTGAGATTATTTTTGGGGGAAGAAAGGGCTACCTTTGCTAGTAAAAGTCACCCTGGGCTTGAGACCAAGCATGAAAAAGGTTCATTCATCCAGGACCTTGTTTTACAACCATCTGTGCATTGCTGCCTTATAAAGTAATGATCTGAATCAAGGCAGAACACCATCCACAGGAAGGCAACCTTACTCCATGTGCCAGTGGGGTTCTCCTTAGGGCCCAATGCACTGACCTTGCCTGACCTGAAAGCAGCCAGGATCACAGTGTAAAACCTCTCAGCTGGAGTTGAAAAAGAGGAGAAAAATATCTGATATAGCTAGAAATTATACTGTCTGCCTTATAGCAGTGCCAGAGTGATAGGCTGCTCCCTTAGAAGGAAATGCTTCAGGGCGTCTTACCTTTGCTACTAATGGTGGTGGAAACATTTCAAACCATTTCTCTCACCTTCCTTGCCAACTTATTCACACTGAGGGTAGGGGATCACTTATACCCAAACCAGACCCAAGAGGTGAGAATGACTCACTTTTTCACAGTATTAGTACATAAAAGGAAGTGCATTTGGGGGTCCTATACTCACTTACCTGGAGGTAAGCTCTGTTAAACTCACTGCACTTTCTGAGCACACAGGGATGGGGAACATGTAGCTCTGCAGAAATTGTTGGACTTCAACTCCCATCAGCCATAGCTAGACTAGCCACGGACTATGGGTACTGTATTCCAGCAATATCTGGAGAGCTGCTGGATTGTATTGCCAGTGATGAGGAGAGAATGAAACCTTCCCCTAATTATTATTTCCAAGCAGAATTATCAGTGGTTTTGCTCTATTTCTAAAATAAGAATGTTCCAGCCATCTTCTTAATTAATTCCAAGCAGCATTGTTGATCTCCTACTGGAGTGTTAAGAAGAAGTGAAAAGCATTATGGGAAATAATATGACCCCTAGCTCATTTCTCCCTTCCCACTGGTGAATATTTTTGCAGAGGCTTGAACTGTCATTTCTAATAAGAACCAAAACTATAATGAAACTCAAAAAATAAAATAAAATGAAGAAAATGATAGCAACCAGTTTTGGTCTGTACAAGTGGTTTAGACAAATGAGTGACTAAAATAACAGTAGTAGTAATGATGATAATGATGTTCTTCTGAATATTTCACTGCTTAAAGTCTAAGGTGTGAAGCAGTATATACAAACAGTGTTATTCCTAGCATATCTTAGTTCTGCATTCCTAAACAGAAAAACTACCCCTTCGTTTCAATATGCCATCTCTTGTAAGAAAGAGAAATGCATTAACCTCCAATAAAAGGAGGGGGACTTGTCTTCATTCACACCATCCACCCCAACTGGGGATGTAGCAAACTAAGTTCTGCTCAGAGTAGACCCATTGAAATTAATGGATCTAAGATAGTCAGGTCCATTAATTTAAATGGGTCTACTCTGACTGGAACCAACATGAGTTTGACCATGTTCAACATGAGTTTAACCAAACTGCGGGAGGTAGTGGAAGACAGGAGTGCCTGGAGTGCTCTGGTCCATGCGGTCACAAAGAGTCGGACATGACTAAACGACTAAACAACAACAACAGCTCCCACTGGAACCCACATTGGATACAACTCCTAGTATTTAATTAAACAAGGCCTGGGAGTCATGGAAGAATTAATGGATGAAGGAGGTTGTTGAATGGAACTTACTTGGCTACAACCCTAAGCCTCCAGTAATCTGAAATATTTCTTCAACTCGCAAGTTGGAATCTCTTAACAGACGCACCCCAGTTGTGGTATGACGGACAAGGAGAGAAAACGGAAGCTTTGTCAACAGACCTAAGGCCAGGATCTTTACATGGAAGTTCACAAGGTGTGGTAAGAAAGTTAATAGGCTGCAGTTCACAAGATGTGGTGACTGAAAGAGAATTGCCTTACAGCCGGAGTGGTGGTGGGGATAAGATAATAAATGCAGACTGCACAATATATGTCCTCCTGTCACCTACTTTAAATGCCATCTAACACTTGAGGCAGATAACTCTCAAGACAGTATGCTAATTCTATATCATAATCCTAAACTACAGCAGGATTAATGATGGCATAAGCGAGGCGCACGCAGCGCGTTATAGAAATGTCAGCAAAAGGCGTCGCACCTGCTTCCCTTACTGCATAAATGCTCAGCTTATGAATAATGTGATTTTATATGGATGCCAAGCATATAAGAACATGACAGGCTAAACTAAATAACAGGCTTTGCTTTTATTTGATAATATGCTGGATTTACTATGCAAAACAAATATCCAAAAAATAAGTATGATTTAATTTCATTTTAGGACAAGCAAAAAAAGAGTACTTTTTTATTAATACTTATTGCCCCAGTTTGTTTCTATAAAGAATTAGGAATTTATTGCTGCATCAATTATTTGATATTTTATGCACATTTCTATGGCAAAGGCATAAAAGACTGTCTCAGTCTGTACCATTGGCAGCATTGACAGTAGATGATCTTTATCACTTCTACTGCAATTTCGATCTAGGCCAGGACTCAGTGTTTCTGCACACACACAAAAATATTTTTGGCTTGACAGTTGAAAAGGTCACCCAAATAAATGAAAGGATGGAGGAGGATCTTTTTATGGAAGATGAACTGTGCACACAGCAATAAATTAATCCAGTTGTCAAAGACTGAGTCTCTATACCTGACGTAGAGGGCAGAAAACACATATTTTATAAACACATGCTGGAAAAACATACAGACTTGCCCCATTGTCACCAGAAAGCCTGCAGAAGGAGACCTGAGAAGAGATGGATTGATGGATGGTCACTTTCATTCAATACTTCTGGGATCTATCACTGTCACAGGAGGCTCAGGTAGCCTCAATGGCTAGGAGTGCTTTTCCAGTTCTATATGGTTTGCCAACTAGAGTCCCTTTTGGAGAGAAATGACCCCAGGACTCCATTCTTTGGTAACTTCCAGACTAGATTATTTCAATTTGCTCTTCATGGGATTGCTCTTGAAAGTGACTAAGCTTAAACTTCAACTGGTCTGAAATGCAATGGATGGCAGCGGTTGAGGAAGAGGAGTGCAGGGGGAGCGCACCGCCCCCGGCAGCACAATCCCGGTGGGGTGCCATCACAGCTGCCCCCCTGCCCACGCTAAGTGCTATGCCCACGCAGGCGGCACACCATTCCCCTGCATGGGCAGCATACCAGGCCCCCAGGACTTGTGCCAGCCCCTCCCCTGTCTGCTTTCCGCCCCCCGGTGCCGGAGCATGAAGCTCCGCCACTGATGGCCAGATTAGTGGCTGGGGTTCCATTTAGAAATCATATAATCCTTGTTTCAGAAAAGCTACATTGGTTGCCAGTTTGTTCTGGGCCCAATTCTAGATCCTCACATTAGTGTTTGAAGTGTTACATGATTTGACTCCCAAATCATTCTCCTGTCCCACCTTCTTCCACCCCCTTCTCCACAGACCCCCTTGAGTGTTGAGATCAGCAGAGGCTGGTAATTCCACCACCTTCAGAAGCTCAGGGTAGCAGCAGCCTGGGAGAAGTCATTCTCTGAGGCAGCCCCTAAATTGTGAAATTCCCTGCCCATGGAGTTGTATCTTGCACCTCCAGTATACAGTTTCTGCAAATGATGTCGTACCTTTTAACATGTTGCCACAGAAAACCAGAGCACACGTCTTCCAGGACACAATTCCTCATGAGTCACATGACCCATTCGAGATCATGCCCCAAATGTCATTGGCACATAAAAATGGGATGTACCGATTTAATCAGGGCAGTTGAGGGGCATGTGCTAAGGACCATTTCTATTTTTTAGGATCCACCCTATTCTTGTGATTAGTTTTAAACAGTTTTTAATGTTGTATTTTAAATAGTTGTGACCTTGCCCTGGTACCATAGGAGGAAGTACAAGTAATAAATCGAATTAATAACATTAGTAATACAGTGGTACCTCAGGCTACAAACGCTTCGGGTTACAAACGCTTCGGGTTACGAACTCCACTAACTCGGAAGTAGTATCTTGGGTTGAGAACTTTGCCCCAGGGTGAGAACAGAAATTGCACGCCAGTGGCACGGTGGCAGCGAGAGGCCCCATTAGCTAAAGTGGTACCTCAGGTTAAGAATGGTTTCAGGTTAAGAACAGACCTCCAGAATGAATTAAGTTCATAACCTGAGGTACCACTGTAATAAAAATACATAAGAGAATGTACAATTAATAATTTCCTCAAAGGCCACCCAGAGCCTTCTGTTAGAGCAGAATATGTAGAGAATAAATTACATGTGGATTTTTCATTACGAATCGTGAGCAGAGGTCAGCCCTAGTCTACTAATCCTGCTCCTGGAATCTTCTAGAAAATTCCAAATGGATATCCAACTTCAGTGTTATCACCCATTTCTTAAAATAAAAAAAAAACCAGAACAAAAAAACAGAGTAACTCACACTGAAGGAAAGCATTAGGTTAGAAGAATTGTCTGGTCAAAGCCTACTTACAGAGGTTATAATTTCATCACTGAATGAAGTCGACGTGTTTATGAATATGTATTGTTCAGAGACTCTAGTCTCTCTTACAGAAAATGTCCCATGTGCTATTCTTTGCCAATGAGCCTTGAATTTATGTTTCTTAAATTCCAGACTCATTTATTATGAACTAACCCTCAGAATAGTTTTTCCTCCTGTTCAGGCAGAAAAATGCTTGTACTGAAGGTCAAAACGTGTTGTAAAGTCAGAATGAAAAACAATACATCCTGAAGCATGAAGTGCCATAATAATGGCTGGATACGTTTGCATGGTGAGCAATATTAATTTTAATAACATTCCTCCACAGGTGCAAAAATATGCAGTCCCTCTTGATGTATAATTCAAGTCACCCTACAACATCTCCTGCTGATTGCAAAGCTAATAAGCACCAGTTTTACTGTACTTAAACAGATCGCTGAACATTTTAGCCATGAAAAGTGGTAAAGACCAAATCAAATTTCCATCTTCAGCAGAAAGGAAGGTTCATGCGAGTCTCTATTTGAGAAACAAGTCACACATTTTAAACAACAGCCATGATTATAGTGTCTGCCTAGCTGTCCTGTTAGACCTGGAAGAAAAATCAAAAGTCATCTGCAAAGGAGACATAAGGAATGTTGTAGTGGTGAAAATGAAGACTAGGGTTGTCAAAGGAAGGAAAAAGTGAGAACAGGGGGAGATTTGTCCTGGTCCCCTAGTGTCATTGCCCTCTTTTGTTGTTGCCTATGGTATTTCCAGGCATCTTAATCAGTGATGGCTGGTGGCCATTGGAAACAGTGGAGCAGGGAGAGCAAACAAGACACCAGGGGACCAGGCTCTGCCAATGGGAGGTAGAGCCAACTACTGTAACTCTATGTTTTTCTGTGTCATCCTCCCTGCTGAGTTGTATCAGGTCAACTGAAATTAAGGAGGAGGAAGATGACAGTCAGTGCCACTGCTCGGCCTGGATGTACCATATTTTTCTGTGTACAAGACGATCATCTTATAAAAGGATTTATACAGTAGGTCTTGAGTGATTTGGCAGCTTCAGCTGAGGTGAGGTGAAGCCAGGCACAGGCTGGAGAGGCAAGGTGAGGCTGTGCCTGCCAAGGCATGGGGAATCGCCCAAAAAATCTCAACATCAGGGACCGGACAGAAGGGGACAAGATGGAGGAGGAATGGTGGAGATCGTCCCCCTTTGTCCTGTAGCTTCTGGAGAAGCAGAAGGCAGTATTAAATTACAGCAGGGGTTTGAGGAAGATCACAGCGCAGAGACCCATGAAGAGAAGAGTTGGGAGGTGTTAGGAGAAGGGGAGGCAGAGCCAGCTGACACGTTGTCACTGGAGAGTATTTCTGACCCCCCTTCTCCCAGAACTCGGTGTTCATTAAGAGTGCAAGAGCAAAGGACTCAGAGACAGTTTGCCACGAATGGACACCGTGAGGGGAAATGCTGTTGCTAGGAAGTAAGGAAGGAGGAGCTCAGTTGGAGCAACTCCATTACCTGGAGGCAGACTGCATTCTTTTGTCTCTCGCTATTATGAATGAATAAACTCATTAGAAAGGACTCTACTTTGTTTTTCTTCTGCTTCTTGCTACTACCGGGAGAAGGATAGAATTCCCAGAAGCCTGACACTCGATGACTTAGAGGTGAACAATGATAAAATACTGATTTATTAATTTTGGGCTCCCAAAAATAGAGGTCATCTTATACATGGGGTCGTTTTATAGACGGAAAATATGGTAAGTAAGAAGGAAAGCAGGTGGTGCCTGGCGGAAAGCAGACTGAGTTGGTGGGGCAATGCCACATTTGCCGAATAGACCAGTCACCACTGCGCTTAATAAAGCTGAGTGGTTTCCTTCCAGATTCACGGGGGTCAACAAACATTTTCAGCAGGGGGCCGGTCTACTGTCCCTCAGACCTTTTGGGGGGCCGGACTGTATTTTGGAAAGAAAAAAATGAACAAATTCCTCTCCTCCACAAATAACCCAGAAATGCATTTTAAATAAAAGGACACATTCTACTCATGTAAAAACACGCTGATTCCCGGACCGTCTGTGGGCCAGATTTAGAACGTGATTGGGCCAGATCCAGCCCCTGGACCTTAGGTTGCCTACCCATGTTCCAGAATATTCCTTCAACCACCTACACACACACACATCATCTTTTCAACTGGGCGCCTAGATTCCAAAAGTGATTCCTCCTTCTTTATTCCATTTGGCATCAAGGCAGAAGGTGAGGTTCTGAGAAATATAGGTAACAACACAAAAAAATAGAGTTGCAACCAGCATTAGTCCTACTCAGAGTAGCCACATTGAAATTAATTGGCACAATTAAACTGGGACCATTAATTTCCATGGGTATGCTCCTTGTAGGATTTAGTTGTATATAACCCATACATACATACGAATGACCTTGCTAAATCAGGTTGAATATTCATATAATCCAGGATCTTGTTTCCCAGAGTATTTCCAAATATTTCCTGGAAGAAAAGTAATAGGGTATCAAGACAATAGTCTCTCCCTGCTCCAGAAAACCACCGCCATTGATGCCTCATTGAATATTTTATTTGCTTCTGCTTCATCACATAATAAAACACATAAGAAACCAGAGCATCCTCAAAAATAGCAGCCATACCTTAAACTCTCAGTCCCTCTGAATAAAACCTGCCAGTTTAAGATTGGCTTTATTCCAAGGATAACCATTGTGATGCCCTCCGGCTATGGTTGTACTCCAAAACACACCAGCTTCAGCTGAAATGGCTGGGAGTCTGGGATGATAGGAGTTGTGGCCCAATAACATATGAAGGGCACAACAATGGCTACCTCCAAATTAATCAATTTATGCTTTAGTTGATTAATTTGTTGCATAAATGGATTAATGGTTGTGGGTTCTCTCTTTTTTAATAATATTTGTTACTTTTTCAACAATTTAAACACTACACAAAAAGAAAAGAACAATAAAAAGAACAATACAATACAATACACAAACACTACACAACACTCACACATTAAACTGACAAAACAAAAACAATTTTAAAACACGTCAAACAATTTCAATATCTTATCTTTCATTCACTTATTTCAACTACCTCCTCACACCTCCCTTTTTGTATTCCACTTCTGTTAATTGTTTCAGCAATTCCTTTCCATCTTCCTCTGTTTTCTATCCTATAATTATCTTAACACATTCTAATCATATTTTTTCCTTTAATATTCTATTAATCTATTTATACTTAATTCCTTATAACATTTCTACTAAAGCCATATAACTTCATTCCAACATTCTTCTAACATTCATTAATTTTACAGTATTTCTATAAATAGTCTTTAAACTATTCCCAGTCTTCTTCCACCGACTCTTCTCCCCGGTCTCAGATTTCTGCCAGTCATTTCCGCCAGTTCCATATGGTAATGGTTGTGGGTTCTCAAAGAAGTACTAAATAAGGATCAATTGTTTCAGCTGTAAAAAGGTTAAATAATAGTCCCTCTCAAATATATATATTTGCGCACGCGCGCACGCACACACACACACAGATACACACATATACACACTTTTGTGCTATCTGTAAAGATTGTCAAATGACTTCTGCCTGAGTGTCATTTTACTTGGGGCCTAAATGTATAACAGATGGACTAGACTCCACACTGTTTAGTAATATCTCATGCTAAGCCTTGGAGTGCTCTGGCAAAAGCTCAGTAGGCCTGATTTCCAGTGCAGGCTTCATTCGATGCCTCGGGAAGTCGGACTTTGAGCCAAGTATTTAAAATGTGTGGTCCCATCACTGCAAATAAGCTAGCTGTGGCATGCAAATGGACTTTGAGCATCACAGCTGACAGACAGCAACTGACCTCTAAAACTAGGCTTCAGAATGGACCTTTTCAAAAAGCAAGTCCATGTGAGAGGAGTAAGAAGGGAAGCATGCAAAACAGCAACATGGCCTTTAAACCTATGAGTAAAAGTCAAACATCTGTAAAGGCATAAATTTGTGGACTAATAGTAAACAGTGAAAAGGTTTAAATGAACATACATTCTTAAGATTTCCCAGATGAAAACAGTGATACACTTCTGTACTTATAACACCCTTTCTTACAGCAATCTGCACTGCTTGACTGCTCTCTCTCTCTCTCTCTCTCTCTCTCTCTCACACACACACACACACACACACACACAATCATTCTCTCTTGCTCTCATACATATGATCATTATCTCATATTGATGAGGAGTATGTGGTATTAGGAGAGGAGTATTACCTCTGGTGGGGGACATGTTGCATTCCTTCTGAGGTAATTTGTCCACCTTTGGTCCCCACCCTGCACTCAGCTCTCACCTGTGGCTCCTAGATGCTGTCAGCCTGCAACAGTGGCCACACCCCGGGAAATGGCTTTGAAGGCAGGCGAGGGTAGCCAATGGATCTCAAATCCTCAGTGTGTTGGGGACTTTCTTGCACGTGAAGGCTAATAGTGGGTCCAGTGGTCAAGAAGGTGCAGGGGCGTCTTACCCATATAGGCTAGTGGTGCGGGGCGCCGGGGCGCCATGTTCTGGAGGGCACCAGGGAAGAGGCAGAGGCAGGACACGGCACCTCCTGGCATCAGCTCGCAGCCCTCGCTTGCCTCCACCATGCTGCACCAAAGCAGCGCTGCGCCTGGAGCCTCTGTCTGCCATCATGGCACAAAGTGGCCAGCTGAGCCAGGAGGCGCCACATCCAGCCTCCGCCTCTTCCTCGCTGGAGGAGCTGCTCTCCAGCTGCTGCCCGCCTCCTGCAGCCCCGCTGGCAGTGCTGTCCCCCCTTAAAAACTCTGGGAAACAGGGGGGAGGCGCTGGAGGGAGCTTTGCACCACGGTGCCGGATATGCTTAAGACGTCTGTGAGAACGTGGTTTCTACATGTACTGAAGAGGGAAATGGAGGGCAGATGAGGCTAATCCACCTGGGAAGGCAGCTCATTTAAGAGAACAAAAAATCTGGTCTTAAACTTCAACTGCCTTGCCTTCTTAAAAAAAAATACAAGGAAGAAAACCTGAAAACATGTTCAATTGAAGGACTACAAATACTTAAAGGAGCAACTTCTTCAGTACCAGCCACCCTGGTTCTTCTGGGTGATGGCACTCAGTGTGCAATACAGCTTCTCCTACCCAATACAGCTCAAACTGCCCTCCACCAAAACATCAGCTTAAGACCCATTTATTTTTGCAGGCCTTCTTATCATGGCAGGCATGGCCCCATTTATATGGCTAATTTGCATTAAATGTTTTCCATTCCAGTGACTTCAATGCTTTCTACTGCTATTATATTACCGTATTTTTCGCTCTATAACACGCACTCGACCATAACATGCACGAAGTTTTTAGAGGAGGAAAATCCGTAGGCATGCCACCCATAGGCATTCCCTCCATAACACGCACAGACATTTCCCCTTACTTTTTAGGAGGAAAAAAGTGAGTGTTATAGTGCAAAAAATACGGTAATTTGTGTGTGGCTTTAATTTTGCTTTTGTGCCATATTTTATGGATGCTGTTAGTTGTATGAGGAAATGATAAAACCTTTCTAGTTTCATACTCTATTTTTAACCGACCAAGAAGCCTTGGTGAAATGAAGGATCCACCTGAAAATTTCTGAAAACATACTTTGCTGTGCAACTTTAATCAAAATGCAGGGTGGGGAGTGAGGGAGTTAAGCATACCCACTATAATAGTATCTTATAAGCTCCCTCCCTCATTTCTCTAACTAAAGCCATATTTTGTACAGAAGAGATTTTATATTAATTCAGTTTAAAATGAGTTATGCAATGATTACCTAAAGGAGCATTAAGGGAAATAGGCAGGATAATTCCATCAGGCTTTTTTATTATAAAAAAAAAACCTATCTGCAATTTGTCAGTCTATTCAGGGGGTTAAGAATCTAAATGGTAGTGGCAGAAGCCACCATTTATGCAGCATTGTCAGATCCCAGGAGTTCTGATTAAGCTCTGTATTAGTTGTGTGTGTGCATGTTTTTTTAGAGAGAGAGCTATCTTAGCATTTATTCAGCCTCATGCACTGGCAGCTATATTCAGTGTTTGGGCCATATGCTACCAATTCAAGTGTACTCATTTAATTTTGTGTTTCAACACCTAATGTTCTTCTTTATTACCTTCTTTAAAAGAGAAAGAGAGAGAGAGAGAGCACACGCCTTGGGCTAAATAAGCGAGCCAGAGCACTGCAAAGTTAACAACAACAAAAAAGAGTTGTTTCTCAATTCTGTATTCTCCATATTCTGTAAACAGAAAACTCAGATTCTGCAATTAGAATATATCAGGGCTAGGCGGCCTTGGGGCCTACAGATGTTGTCATGCCACAGCTCCTATCAGCCCCAGCCAGACTGGCAAATGATCAGGAATGATGGTAGAAGAATGCCAGATTTCACTAGAATTTTGCAGAAGAGAGGAAAAATAGATGCAAGGTATCAGCCAAATTCCTGCCATATCCACACATTCTGACCACAGCATGCATGCAGGTATTAGATGGTTCTAGTATAACATATTTTCTCAGTGCTGGGAGAAAAAAATTGGAGCAAGGTCAGGGTTTACATAAACATAAAAAAGAGAGTGCTATATGATGCAACAGGAATGAGCAGGACCTAGCGTTAGGAACAGGAACTAAAAAGAGCAATAGCATTTCACATCTGATCTAGTGGAAGCTCTATATAGCCACTTAGAGCAGGCAAAGAAAGACTGAACTCCTATAAAAACTCCTATAAGCCGTAGTGCTTGATGCAGAAGGACTGTTCTGCTTACCTGGAGTTACTCTGGTCAGGCTGCTGCTGCTGCTGCTGCATAAAGAGTTGGAGAGTGTGGGGTGGAATGGGTGAGGCAACAGCACAGCACAAATGTACCAGCAGGAGCACGGAACTAGCTCCACCAGTGCATTTGCACTGGCCTGCTGAAACCTGTCTTCTCTCCATCACTATGTATATGCATCAGTGACTCGGCCAGAGGGAGGCCAGGAAAGTGGTGCTGCCCCACATCGCAACCTGCTATTGCACATAAGATGTACATTGCATAAAGCTGAAAACAGCCTTTTCCTTTTAAATAGGGTGTGCTGATTCTAAGGTATTGAAAGCCAGACTTGGCAAGGAAAGGTGATTTAGCTCTTGCACTGTTTGATTTTCCATTGCAGATGTGTTGCAAATTATATAAAATGGTCCTAGTTTCTTCTTATGGTTGCAAATCAAGTTGGGTGCATGTTCAGCCGAAATCTAGTGGCGCCAGTTCACACAAAGGGCATGCTGATCGTATTGCCTCCCAGCTCCAAGTTCAGCGGCAACTTCAAAGGTCCATAGGAAAGACTGAGCATAATCCTGCAGTGTTTGTCACAATGGCCACGTAGATGCCTTCAAGAAGATCAGAGCAGGGCACAAAGACAATAGCTCTCTACATCTGCTGCCTCCTGCTAACCAGCATTCAGAAACATACTGCTTCTGGAGGTTTAAGATTGCTATCACAGCTCATAGCCACTGGTTCTTCATGCCTTTGTCTACTTCCAACCTCCAAAAGCCTTCTAGGTCATCTCTTGTACATTCCTAAGGCAACACCATTGAGGCTTATATACTTGTAGAATTGCAGAATTGGAAGGGATCATCTAGTCCAAACCTCTGCAATGCAAGAATATGCAGCTGTCCCATAAAGGGACTGAACCTGCAACAAGGCGTCTGGCTTGTGTGAACCATCCTTTGAATATGACATGCATTTTCACCATTAATATAGGGCTACTTACATAGAGTCCATATGGTTCCACGACAAACAAGGTGCCATTTCCACAGGGAGGTTGTAGATTGCTCTCTCAGCAAAACTTATTTAAGTACCGCAGCATGAGCTACTAGCTCTTTAAAAGTTAAATACTGTGGTACCTCGGGTTAAGAAGTTAATTCATTCTGGAGGTCCGTTCTTAACCTGAAACTGTTCTTAACCTGAAGCACCACTTTAGCTAATGGGGCCTCCTGCTTCCGCCACGCCGCCGGAGCACAATTTCTGTTCTCATCCTGAAGCAAAGTTCTTAACCCAAGGTACTATTTCTGGGTAAGTGGAGTCTGTAACCTGAAGCGTCTGTAACCTGAAGTGTCTATAACCCGAGGTATCACTGTAAATGTAAATGATATTGCAGTTCTGCACATGGTAGGGTTGCCATATTCCAAAAAGTAAAAACCAGGACAGGGGCTTTTTTTTTTTTAGAAAACCCCAAAATTGTTGAGCTTTGGACATATTGCAGCTGCAGCACATGGTAAGGACTTCTAGAAAAACGAATCAGTAAAATTGGAACTGTGAGCAAACAGTCTCACAAAAATGCTTGACTAATGTGGAGGGCACATTGTCACCAACATTTCTTTCCAGGGGAAGGAAAAATTCTCCAGTTAGTTTTTTCAGGGGTTTGGCTCCAGTGCCAATAGCCTTCCTTCCTTCCTTCCTTCCTTCCTTCCTTCCTTCCTTCCTTCCTTCCTTCCTTTTGCTGGGGGCAGGGAAACCTTTGCTGCTGCAAGGTCTAACACCAAAAACTGTGTTGGGAACATGCATTTGAATCCTATACTGGAATTGTTCCATGACATTGTTTGGGTTTGTGTGGTGGTGGTAAATTTCAGGAAATGTTCTGTGAAGTGACCTTCTTTTTCAAGGCAGGTAAGAAAAAAAGAAATCCTGAGGGAGATGTGTGTTCAGAGAAGAAGAAAAACGAACAGCTCAACTCTAACTACAATTCATCATCATCATCATCATCAAATAAAATAAGAAAATAAGAAAAGCAAATATGTAACTCTGGTGTATATCTATGTAAGTATACAGTACACAAAAGGCACGGTGTGGCGGGGAGAGATTTCTTAGCAGCTTAATCCAGAGGGTTTTGATGAATACTTAACTACATTTAATCACTGATTTTTTTAATTAAAAAAACAAACTCAAATTTATTTGCTTATTTATTTCTTTATTTAATTAAAGTCATTATCAGTTGACCTGGATATTTCATAGCATTCAACATGTTCCCCTCCTCTGCTTGAAGCAGCTGATCACTTCCTCAGGGGGTAGCATCTGGTAACTGCTAGACAACAATATGCTACAGCAACACACACTCTCTCTCTCTCTCTATATATATATATATAAAATCACAACTACCTCTAGAGTAATTATTGCAGGAATAATCCTAATGCTGGTGGGGCAGAGGAAGGTGCTATGTTACTATTGATTGTTGAAATATATGCCTCCTGCCTAATGTTTCCATGGCACTTTTGTGCTCAGAGTAAGGCTAAGAACGTCCAAAGCACAGTCCACATGCCCAGCTGGGAGCAGAAGCGCTAAACATAGCAGTGCAATCACTGCTGCATTGAAAGGTCCACTGCTTGTGCTGGTGGTGGGAGAGGCAGTAAATGCAATGTTTTTTGTTTCAGTTGTTTTGCTGTATCAGCTCCAGAATGGTGCAGTGCGGAGGTCCGAATCAGGCCCATCACCATTAGCTAGACTGGCTTAGATCCCACTGGAACCTTGCCCAGCCAGCTTTGTCCTCTCGCTTCCCCCAGTGCTCTAAGTCAGGGTCTTACAATTACCACTGGCAGTAGCATCCACTTTCATCAGATTCATCAGGGCCCTGTATGCTGGTGGCAAGACATCTCCACCATACCCAAACTTTATCCAGCATGGGCTGCTGTGTTGCCAAGGATTTTGAATCTTTGTTCTTTTTTCCAGTCTTCAGTTCATCCCATTTCCCTTTATTATTATTATTATTATTCACATGAAAATTTGTATGTATTTTGTGCCCATTTATAAATGTGTATAACACCTTTTTTGTGTAATTTTTCCTGATATTTGCATTTTTGAAAGCAATTTCCCAAAACAAATATAATTGTAAAAATAGTTTAATTATTACAAGCATTTTTGTGCACATTCCCCCCAAACATATGCTTTTTGTTATGCACCTCTTGGGAGAATGCATTGCAAAAATAGCAGAAGTGTGAGTTTTGAAGCACAACCTTGTTTCTGTTCCTGTATTGGTCTCGGAAGTACAAATAAAACAGCTTCACATTAAAAAGTAAAATAAATGAATTTTTCTCTCATCCCTTCCTGAAAGTGCTTTTGTTCTTTTTGTGGGGTGACTGAATAATAATATTATAATATGCAAGAACATCCAAGCTGAAGTGCCTTATTATTTTATCCATATATAGAAGTAAGGATATTTGAGAATGTGCTTTCTGTGAATTCCAAGGCAAAGGGATCTGATCTCCACCTCCTGGGCTAATGTGCAGATTAGTTCAAAGCAGGCATATATTTTTCACAAGATGACTTTCTGCCATTTCCTACAGAAAGTGTGATATATTGAGATTTTCCTTAGTGGTTTCTAATTAGACCAGAACCTCAAAAACCACTCATAATGTGAAGAAAGTTGTTGGTCAGGTGTCAACTTCCCTGTGTCCGATACTCCCTATCTACTAAATACTTGCACATATAATCAAAAGGCTTAAATGGCTTTTTGATTATATGTGAATATCAACTATTTTCACTTAGAAATTACTAAAGATGGGGGGAATTTTGTTTGGTTTAAATTGTGATGCAACCCTTTTTAATTTATGCTTCTTTAATTGATACGAGAACTGAATTACAGCTAATCTTTAAAATCCACTCTGTGGTGCATATTAGGGAAATATGTACATAAAACGCATGTATCAGTAAACAAAAACAAAAACCCAACAAGGTAGAAAAATAACTATATTAAGAACATCATTGGATTTAAAGCAGTGCAGACCATTTCCCTAGATAGGGTGCTGAGCTGAGGGGGCACAAAATTGAGAAGATCCATAATTGAGACGATCCATTTGGGAGACACAGAATTTTTGCCTCACACAGGGTGCCATATTATGGAAGATTACCAAAGTCCACCCCTGCGAAGAGAAATTGATTACAAAAATGTCCTTATTTGGAGAGATGCACATTAAAATGCTGGCAAATATTTGTGATGACTTTTAATTTGCAAATTGATACATAAATGTGGCAGACTGAACTTCAGATTGAAAAAAAAGAGGAATGCTAACTGATTTGTCCATCCCTGGCAATTATGCTTTCATGTCTTCACTTGGCTGACAGTACTTACAAAATTTAATCCCCCAATCAACCACAAGCAGGGGAAGAAAATGAGAATTTTCAGCCATTTGTGAGGTTTCTGCTTAGTTGCTTAGAAAAGAATTTTCCCAATAGGTATGCATGCAATGATGGTATTTTGACCACCCAGCTCTCATGCATAATGTTGATCCACATTCAAGACTATAAATAGATGTAACTCCTACACGGTGGCTTAATTTTGTTGTTGATGAAACTTCTTTCAAATCTCTATTGTCGGATTTTATTTTTACACACAAGCTCCAATTTCTCCCAAGAGCTGCTGGTTATTCAATGACTCACTCATCTCCTATTGAGGAACAACAACAGTCCAAGTGATGAGACAGTTTGCAAACCATATGGAGTGCTAACTGGAAAACAATTAAAATCAACACACACACACAACTTAGTGTGGACAGGAGGGAACAGAATGAAATTGAAGCATTCAGAAGCAAGCAGCCCCAAGTCCAGTCTTCAAGTACAAGACACAGAGCTTCATGACACAAGCAAAAACAACAAAGCTAATCAAGATGTGATACTTTTCTTCTTTATGTAAACAAAGTAGTCCAATTCATATAACCACTGTTGAGATACAATTTCTCATGTAACTATGTTCCCATTTTGCTGTGCTGATCACAGGTCAAGTCCCTATGCCTGACATGCCCCACAAACTGGAAAATAAAGTTTTAAGTAGAGAGCCTCCTCTATGTGTGAAAGCAGCCTGTGAGATTTAGAACCCTGCAATATTCATTTTTAGGCAAGATCTGAACAACATATCTACTGACCAGAAATGTCAGAGAATTCCAATGAAAACAGCAAAGGAAAGAAGAAATTCACTTACTCATGCCCAGCATGAGCTAAACAAACTTTTGCTGGGGATACTTCCCAATGTGTTTGCAGAATTCCACATTTCGTATGTGTGTGTGTGTGTGTGTATATGTTTGGTATAAAACAAATTGAGTTCTGACCTCTAAATGTGATATCCTGATTTTTGCTTCAATGTTTGATTGCCTGAAGGACCTTAGAGAAGATAAGGGTCTTCTTCATAATGATTACTATTTTTCAGTGCTGCCCAGTGAGATGCAGAGTCATTAAATATTTGATTAAGAAAATGTCTTTCATGTCAGGTGTTCAGAAACAAATTTAAACTCTCCAGAAATCACATATAAGTGTGTGAAAGAACTTTAACATGGAGGGGAGGCTCTCAATTTCCTTTCTCTGTGACCATAATAGCCTTTTGAGCTACAGAGTCCACAGAATCTAGCCATATTATTGTTAACAGTCCAATATTCATATTACGAGGACTGTATCAGTTAATCATGTTGTCCCTCCCCCCCAAAAAAAATCATATATGATTCATATATTGACAGGGAACTGCCATCGGAGCCAGAGGGAGAGGGAGGGCTCCAGAGGGATTCTGGAGAGCGTCCCGGGAGGGAGAAAAGCAGCACATCTGGGGAAGGAAATCAGCGTAACACCAGGGATAAAGGGGGCAGATGGGGGAATCGGCGAGGTGGCTCCAAGACTCCTCGCTGGGGACCAGTGGGGAGAGCACGGGTCCTCCGATGCCCACACCCTCCCTGCACAGAAGGCTCCCGCGCAGGGAAAGTTGGCGGAGACTAGGCGTCAAAGAGCTTCTTTGCTGGAAGAAGTTCAAGAAACGCCCACTGACGGATTCTGCCAGTGATTGAGACAGCCACGGGCGAGTGGCTGTCCAGACAGAAAGGGTTCACTCAGGCACCCCAGCCAGGTGTGGCGCCGATTTATGCATGAGCAACCCCTAGAACCATTACATATATCATAAAGTCAACTTCTATGGCTATGAGAGCGAAGTATGTAGAAATAAAAAAAAAAAACCAGCAAAATGTTACCCTAAGTGGAAGTTTGGTTCAAATATTTATGAAGCTTATTATAAGACCATATGTCATAAAAATATGCAAAGAACACTATTAATAAGTTGTTGCATACTAAAAATCTTGGAATAAATTCTGTGTTATGTGTGTGCATACACACAAAAAATGGTTTTCATGTGTTTGTTTATTTATTAATTATAGAACATCTGTTGACTGCAAAACAACAAGGTTTTCTGGGTGGCTCACACCAAGTTCAAACAATATCCAATCAAAACTATTAAAACACTAATTAAAACACGTAAAATGTTAAAAATAAATCACTTCAATTTCCTACCTAAAAACCAGCACAAGGATCATAACAAAGTCTTTAAAAATTAGGAGCAATAATATATTCCAATATATTCTAAAATATTCTAAAATACTGTGGCCTTTTAGAAGTGGGTGGGATGTTTTAATCTTTCCTCTTGGTTTTAATGTATCTACATGGTTGTTGTTGTTGTTTTTGTGTGTGGTTTTTTTTGTCCATTTGGCTGTAAGTTGCTTTGGGTTGCCCTGGCCAAGATGATGCAAATGAAAAATTTAATTTTAAAAAGGTATAGAATCTTATGTCAGCCTCAGGCCAGACTTCTTACTTTAGAGAGTGTAGTCTCTCATGTACTGTTCTCTCCAGCTCCTTGAGTAGATATTGTGGTGCGTCAACATGTGCACACCCATATGTTATGTCCTCCCAACATCCTGAACCAATAACCACACAGCCTGACTCTGATGGGCATTGGAGTCTAAAACATCTGGAAGGAACCATGTATTTACCCCTAAGCCTTTGAACTAGTGACCATAGTTGGAAAACAGGTTGGAGTGTGAGTGTGTATGGTGGGGTATCCATGCAGGGATGCATATTTAAAGTATGCATGCTTAGTTGGAGCTGACAGAAACAATTTCAGGGACAAACTGAGTTTGCAAAAGATCAATTAATGCAATAAGATCCTCTTGGCTTACAGGACCTTAAAGCAGAAATGAAAGCAAACTCAGCCTACTCTGTTTTCACACTGGCAGGAACTCTCTATTACAGCGGCTTTCTTGCCTCCTACTTCTGCATGCTTGTGAGGCTCCCTGGGAATACTGGGTTTGGGAGCTAGTGGTCTGGTAATACAAAGGGGACTGAGGTGAGAACACAGTTCTCTTGGAGACAATGTGAAAGGGAAAGGGAAAGGTAGCTTATGTATTTGGCAGTTGGTCCAAAACAGAGCACTGGCTCTCAAGAGAGGCTTGAATTGCTGCAAGACTGTTCACACACATTTCTAAAGACAACCAACACATCAGGGATCAATGCACTTAACAGAAAAAATCTCTCTCACACTCCCCCCCACCTCCAGTTTGAGATGTCCGCGTACATCCCCCCTTAAGCCCTGATAAGCTTGGCATGTCTCCTTAACATGTCAGGAATAATAATAATAAAGGCATAAAGATTGCCTTGTAAGCTCTGCCATGGGGGCGAGTCCCAAGAAGTGGGAAAGTGTGTGATTTGCTTACCAGAGTGCAAACTGTACCAGTGCATTAGCACTTCGATGTGTTAAAAAACACCCTTTAGTGGGGAAAATCGACCTCACTCTACCAAAATAAAAGCAGTTTGCATTATATCTTGAGGTCAACTACCACAAGGGCAAAACAGCTGGCAGTACTTCAAAATATACCTCGTATATGCCTGTATTCAAACTTTCACTACAAAGTTCAGTGAATCAGAGTTCTGGTTTAAACGGGGGTGGGGGGGTGGGGGGAATGTACAGCAGGTGCATTATTAATCTTAAGCAAATGCCTCTTTATTTTAACTGCATAATGAGATTATTTCAGTGCTTCTGAATTCAGAGTTGTACAGTGCACACCAGTAAATCTATAGACAGGAGAAGAGCCATGGCTTGTTGTGACACTCAAAACATTGAAATAATGTACAATAAAATGCACCCACCCGCTTCCTCTATCAACCATAATGTGTTCCATTTACAACAAAAGACCAGCATATTGGCTGAAATGGGATTTGCATTTTGTAGAATCACTTGTAGCCAACCCGTAATGGAATTCATTTCACTCATAATTGAAGGATTAATTTCTGTCTCTGCAGAATGTACAAAGGCGGTGCTTTGAAAACCGATAGACAAGCATCAAAAGTAGTATTTAATAGTCAACATAACAATGCAAAACATCTCATTGTACAATGAACTCGCACCTAATATGTACAAATGGGATTTTCAAGCTTGCATTTCTTGATTTCCATATAGTAATACAATGTTTTGTTAGTTAACATTTTATTTACATAAACATTTTTCTGTGTAGAGGGGAGAGGTAGTTGAATTCTTTAATAATAAATATCCAGTAAAGGATTCTGTCTTACATTATAGTCATTTTACTATCAAAATTTGATGTGGATTAACACCATCTTTTCATGCAATAAACCAATTTAGAGCTAAATTACATTCTTCCAAACCATTATATTTTTTGGCTATAGCCTCCTGACTTCTTTCCACACTCACTGCATGTGTACACACTCATTACATCCAAGGCTTTTCACTTTTAATCACTACTTTCATAATCTAATGGTCCCATTACCCTCACTACACTGATTTATAGCTAGGTCTGATCTTCATCTTCCTATCTCGAAAATTGAAAATAACTTCACAAAGCTGTGTGTGTTACAGATATGAGAGACAAGGAAGCTGTCACACATCACGCACAGTACCATAAAAATAAAGCAGGGCATGGGGTGAAAATAAGTCATGATTACGTACATTTGAATGAAAACATTAAATTCCTACCTCCAACATATTTCAGTTTGATCTTTTTGGCAGAGCTTGCAAGACTGGCAACAGAGAAGATGAAACTGCTTTACACTAAGAAACAAAATCAATTCCATTGGTATTCAGAGCATCTTAGATACATTTTCTAAAGAGTGGGCCAAATGAATGCACCATTCATTTATCAAACTAAAATTGTTGCTGCAGCACACTTATCACATCTCTTTATCATCACACATACATATTAGATTAATGTGGATTTTCAACATCCTGACCTCCCCAAAGTAACAAAAACCACAACGTCCATTCATAAAAATAATATATCTGAAAAGAATCCCTAATCATCAGTTGCAGAAAAAAATGAGGACACCAAGAAGAACCAAACAGATTAGTAATAAATATAGCATAACATAATATTTGTTTCTATTTATATTGATTGGTACACATCGACCTCACTCTGTCTATTGCCCTCCAGATGTTACAAATAAACAAATATTTATTTATTTTAAAAAGAATTTGGGTTCCTCTACATAATAAAATGGGACGCAGGTGGCGCTGTGGTCTAAACCACTGAGCCTTGTGCTGGCCGATCGGAAGGTCAGCGGTTTGAATCCCTGTGACAGGGTGAGCTCCCGTTGCTTGGTCCCATCTCCTGCCAACCTAGCAATTCGAAAGCAAATCAAAGTGCAAGTAGATAAATAGGTACCGCTCTGGCGGGAAGGTAAAGACTCTCCTCCCCAAAGGGGAGGGGAGGGGTTGTGGTCGGGGCTCGAGCTCCGGCTAGCAGGGGGCGTGGCCCCCTGCTGCCCACTCACCTGGCTGGCGCTCACGCCCCCTCGGTGGCCATCCAACCGGGGGCCATGGTGGGGGCGTGTTCAGCAGCATTTTGCTGCAGCGCCAGCCTTCGCCCGGCCTCATTCTTCCTTCCTTCGCCCCTCACGAGTCACCCACCCTCCACTCCCTTTAGTTAGGGCTCAGGTTTTTCGGCCTTGCTATGGACCTTAGGTTGGTCGCCCTGGTTGGCTGGGGGGCCTGGTAGGAGTTTTTCCATTTGGCACTAGGCTAATTGGTTTTTTCGCCTACCTCGTAGCAATCGTCACAACTTTTTTGTGGTATTGGTGGGTAGGTTAGGCATTGGGAATCTGGGGGTCGTGTATTCCGTCCGATGCCTGCTTGGCGGGAGGCCTTGGCACGACCCTCGGTGACAGCAGGGGTGAGCCTATAGTCGGATCAGCATCGACAGGCTCCACCTACTGGTGGAAGAACCCACTTGTTTCGATCCAATGCCTAAGCCAATACCTTTTCAAATGCTGTAACCAATAAAGTTGTGGCCTTTCTCTAGCCCATTAACCTTACATCACGTGTCCTTGTGTCTTCATTTCACTTCACCGGGGTCGGGTCCTCGAACCACAAATGGCATTTCCATGCACTGCTCTGGTTTTGCCAGAAGCGGCTTAGTTATGCTAGCCACATGACCAGGAAAAACTGTCTGCGGATAAATTTTGGCTCCCTTGGCCTGGAAAGTGAGATGAGCGCCACAACCCCAGAGTCGTTCGCGACTGGACTTAACTGTTAGGGGACCTTTACCTTTACTTTATATCATAAAATATCAAGACCAACTCCTATCATCCCTATCCAGTGTCGTGCTGCATCAATCCCATATCAGCAATCTTAGACAATTTGTGGAATGGTGTAGTGGCAGGGATTACCAACAAACTCACAATTCCTAATCAGCCAGCTTTGACAAGGTACAAACACCAAACTTCTAATTTCACACATGGAACGCATGAAAATGGCATTATGGTGAAATATGGCTACCTCCCCTTCCTAAGCCTGCCAATTATCCAGTTCATTTCAGCTGAGCCAACATAGTTCTAGATCAGTACATTGCTGAATATTTATCCTGTATTTTTCCCCAAACCTTCACTCATTTTGCTTGAGGATTTTATCTGAGTAATAAGTTATACATTGCAATGATATTTGAATTTCTCATATAAATAGATTTACAATAAATTGAAAGCATCATATGGTTGTACATTATCTTGATATGTGTTATTCTGAAACATTAGAAACATAGCTAGTTTGAGGTGTGGAGTATAGACAGAGTTGTGTTTGTTGCATGGCCTGCCTAAGCTGTCCTTTGCAGCCCTCAAGTCCATTCGGCACAGTGTAGGAATCAGGCCATTAGTGTGGAACTCCCTCCTATTACATAACAGAGAGGCACCAAGCTGGATCAAATGCTAGTCCAATTTAAAGTAGACTTGTTAAACCCAATTAATATTACTAACTTTGATCTATTAATTTCAATGGTTCTGCTCTAAGTAAAACATAGTTGGATACAAGTCAACTCTAAGAAAATATACAGTAGTTGGAGACCATTCATTATTATTATTTTTGGTGCTTCTTGAAGGCTTTCATTTTTAAAAAACAAAACAGCAACACACCTTTTAAGTGGTTGTTTTTAGTCTACATCTGTATTGTTTTTGAAATTGCTTTAATACAGTGGTACCTCAGGTTAAGTACTTAATTCGTTCCGGAGGTCCGTACTTAACCTGAAACTGTTCTTAACCTGAAGCACCACTTTAGCTAATGGGGCTTCCTGCTGCTGCCACGCCACCGGAACCCGATTTCTGTTCTCATCCTGAAGCAAAGTTCTTAACCTGAAGCACTATATCTGGGTTAGCGGAGTCTGTAACCTGAAGCGTATGTAACCTGAAGCGTATGTAACCTGAGGTACCACTGTACATGAAATTGCTTTAATTGTTGATGTCTTTATTGTAAGGTTGCCAGATTTTTTTTTCAATGAATCCGGGGACACTTTTCAACTTCAGTTGATTTTGTATGGGGACTGATTTGTAAATCCGGGGACTGTCCCAGGGAAACGGGGACGTCTGGTAACCTAACTATATTGCTACATTTGTTCCAGATGTTTTATAGAGAGAAATTCATGAATTGAAACAAATCAATAAATAAACTCCCCCGGGGCTTTTTCAGATCAAAAAGTGTAGGCACCTGGTAGGGGGGGGAAATGTTGAATGGAAAGAAAGGAAGACATAAGAAATGCTCACTGTCACTTCTCAGTGATAAGATAAGCCCAAACCCACATCCATCAAATTCAAAATGAAGTCTAAACTGTCTTGAGAGAGAGGCAGAAAAAAGGTAGTTTATTTAAGAGGGAATGGAAGCGTTCAAGGAATGGGGGGGGGCAGTTTTGCCACAGAAGCATTCTATATTGCTTCTGTTAACAGCCTCTCTGGAGGGGTCCATCAAATGATTTAGCTTCTGGCAATTGTTGCAAACCCTGTACACTAATGTGTACCTAATTCAATATTGACTACCACGCCCAGGAGCGCCAGGTATAGGGGTTGCAAGGGGCTTTAGCCTCCTCAATATTTTGAGGCTGGGGGCCCAGCCCCCCAATATTGAGGGAGCCAATATCTGCCACTGCTGGGCACCCTATGCGCGCCCAGCCTCTGCCTGGGAGCTGAGCAGGGCCTGGGGCAAGCAAGGGCAATCTTTGCCTTGTTCCTTCCAGCTCCTCCAAGCCTCTGTTCCCCAGTCTCAACTTGTCTTATGACATCCTTCTCGTCTATTTTAGCCTGCCACTCTCCTCCTGTGCCTGGTCATAGCTCAGGACCCATGGCATGTTGCATGTATTACTTTCTGGAATAGTCTCTATTCAAAATACCACGAGCAATGCCTGTGCTTAAAATATTTGTGTTAGCGGTCTACTTCAAAACTACATGTTGTAAAATCCTGGATTGGCTCATTGCCGTAGTGCAGAAACCTCTGAATACTGTCTTAACCATGTCTGTGTAGGACTAGACCACTGTTTTGCAAGTTAATACGAGGTCAGAATATATTTTCTTTCTTCTCTACAAAGAAAACCCCATCTTTCATTGTAGCCTCTGCTGTCATCTGATGAATATCTCTGATTATTTATACTGGAGTGAGGGTCAGAGAGCATTAAGAATTGAACTCAAGCAGAATGCAGCTTGCACTTGAATACGCAATGCCAGCAGCCAAAGGGTGAGCTTTCCATTCATTCAGTGACTTCAACCCTGACCCTTCCTGTTAATGTTGGGGGTAAATAAGCTTGTTTTGCTGTTTCTTCCAAGGTCTTGGAAGAACAAATCCTATACAGTTGCATGCACTTGTGGAGGTACGTCTAATTCATATTGTTAGCAATAAACATGCACCTCTTGAGTTATTCTGATGTCAAAAGTATTGTTGCTGCTGTTATTATGAATACATAAACTCCACTGTCCCTTCCTTAGAACAACTTACCCGTGGTTTCCAGGCAGTCTCTGCTAACAGCTATTTCACATTGTATAAATAACTGGCAAAAAAACAACCCCTCCTTCTACCTGGTATACACTCTCTGAAGATATATACCCATGCATACAATGAATAGTATGCACAACTAATTCATTGCAAGTATGCCAATTTGTGTGGTCTTCGTACAGCAGTTCAAAGCCCCTTTGTAGTTGGCTTGCACAAATATGCCCATTTCAATATCTCTCAATTTTCAGTTTGTGCTATTAGTTCAGTTCTCCACATTACCACATAAGTTTGCATTTTATTTTGTATTTTTAAGTCCTCATGAAAATCCATCTGAATTTTAGTGCAAAATTCTCATAATATATTTTTTGGTATGCATTTTTTGCTTAATATATACAATTTTGTAAAGCAATTTTCCCTAACAAAATGCACTGTAATCATCCTAAGTTAATTTTAATGGGTCTGCTCTGACTAACAAATATGCATATCCTTTATTTATGGCCCACTGGCAACAAATAAAAAAATTACAGAATGTTAAATATATAGGAATGTTAAAAGATCAGAATGGCATAGATTGTTTAAGGCAAATTACTATAGGAAGACATTTTGCAATATATATATATATATATATATATATGCTTTCGTAGATTTTCACGGGTACAGGAATGCAGGTTTTGGTGTCTTCGGGTGTCTTCCCGTGTAAGAGTTGGGGTGTCTGGGCGACGTTTCGACGAGGTCTCACTCGTCATCTTCAGGCTGGTGCTTTCGGCTTCTTGTTACTGGAACAGAGCAGAATCTGGTGTTTGAGTTCCTATAAATACTGTTGAGGGGTGTGGTGTGACCAACCACTGCCTAACCAACACGTACTTCATCCATAATGGACAAAGATACAAACAGATAGAAGGAGCACCTATGGGATCACCCCTCTCACCGGTCATCGCAAATTTGTACATGGAACACTTTGAAACCAATGCTTTAGATAAGTCAGAACACAAACCCAAACTTTGGCTCAGATATGTTGACGACACCTTTGTAATTTGGCCACACGGGAAAGAAAAACTAGATAGCTTCCTCACACATCTCAACAGCCTACACCCCAAAATACAATTCACTATGGAAATAGAAGACAACAACCAACTCCCCTTCCTTGACGTCCTAATCTACAAAAAACCTGATGGCTCCCTAGGACACACTATCTACCGGAAAAAAACACACACCAACCGCTACTTACATGCACAATCACACCACCACCCTGCACAAATAAACTCCGTAGCCAAGACTCTCATCTCCAGAACCAAACGCCTGGCTGACAAAGACCACTTGACAACTGAGTTACAAAACTCGATGGTGTTGTGAGCCATCGAGATAGAGAAACACCCTCACAACATGAACAAGCGTGACGACACGTCCCGCCTGCCAGACATCTGGAAATTAGCCCTCCCCACAAAAACCGACACCAGAACCAGAGGCACACAGAACGCCGTCACCAATCAACCACACCAGACCCAAACCCAGACCCTCTCCACAGACATATTACAGACTCCATCCAGTAGCCAAACTATAGTGGCACCTCCGGATGCTGCACCCCCCTGCAATCCCTACACAGATCTGGCTGGCACAAGGCACAAAACCACAGCTCGCCCCTATACACGAAGCCAAGCCAGAGCACAACTAAATGCAGCACAGCCATCTTCTCAGAAAAACTCTTCACAAGCTCAAGAGGTCAAGACACGAAAGCTTTAGCAACTAATCTACACTTAATGACCCACCCAGTGGTATTCAGAATATCACTCATGAAATCACCCAAGATATCCCTCAAGTAATTAAGGAACAAAAGAAGAAAAGGCACACTAATCTAGGAACTTCCTCTCTGCCCAGAACGTTGGAGGCTATACACCACACCCCTCAACAGTATTTATAGGAACTCAAACACCAGATTCTGCTCTGTTCCAGTAACAAGAAGCCGAAAGCACCAGCCTGAAGATGACGAGTGAGACCTCGTCGAAACGTCGCACAGACACCCCGACTCTTACACGGGAAGACACCCGAAGACACCAAAACCTGCATATATATATATATATATATATATATATATATATATATATATATATATATAATTTGCGCTTTGAGGATCCTAGGACACCCCCGAAAAATTAATTCACACAGACACATATTTTAGTTTAAGGTTGATGGGCAAAACTTTAGGCCACAACTTTATTGATTACACAAAGTGAGCGGAATTGGCTTAGGCACTGGAAAGACTATAACTGACTCCTGTCCACTCAGCAGGAAGTCTGAAAGGGTAAAAACCAAACAAGGGAGCTTCACCGATGCAAATCAACTGAAGCTCACCCTGGGGTTCCTGGGGGTCCTGGCATGGCCCTAGCCCCTCAAGCAGACTTCGGACGAGATCCAGGACCCCCAGATTCCTTTAATGGAGTACCCTTTTCATGGATGGGCAGGTGATGGCCACCCCACCCCACCCACACCCAACACTAAGCCAATACCTAACCGCCAAACATTACAACGTTGTGACAATTGCTGGGAGGTAGGCGAAAACCAAATGACCATTGCCAATCTGTCAAATAGAAAAATTTCCTACCAGGCCCCTGACACAAGATAGGCAACCAACCGAAGTCCCAAGCAAGGCCAGGGCACTGAAACCAAAGAAAGGGTGGGTGGGTGTTTGGCAGCACGAAGCAAGTGCCTGAGCCATGTCACACTGCCACTTAAATACCACCCACAACCATGCCAATCAATGTGATCGGCTAATAAGCTAGGCACAACCGTGGAGCCACTCTGGCTAGGACTGGGCGACGCCCAGCCCCTGTGACGTAGTAGGCGCCCCAGGGTCCCGCGTTGAAGAGGATCCCATATATAACACACACACACACGTATAGCAGAGACTTGGGAAGGATCATGTAATGGGGTATATCAGTTTCTTTACATCCTGCATTAAAATGCATTAAAAAAAATTATTCATACACATTAATTTCAGCGGGTGGTCTTCAGCTAAATGTTGCTTCCATGCAGCCGTACCAATGAATAACATGGTAAAATATTTTATGTTAAGAAGCCCTTCCCAGACCTTTTGAAGTTAACAACAATGATGAAGTTAGATGCACTGATTTCAATAGCTCTACTCTGAGTAAAACTTGGGACGCGTCCACATTTCCACTTGCCCTATGCTTAGAAAGCACGGGTTTGAACAGTTTTCGGCTTGCTCTCCCCCCCCCCACTTTTTTGGCATGAGTCTGAGTGTTTATCCTTTCCCCTGACACTTCCCTATCCTGAAAACAGTCTCTTTTTTCCATGGAAAACCCAATTACCCTTTGTTCCGATTCAGCACTAAATCACGTTTTTTTCCAAAGGGAAAGCAGCGGTAGAGAGGGAAGTGTGGACAAAACCTTAGTTGAATACTACCCAATGGGTCTACTTCAGTATGACTATTGTTGGATACATACAACCTTTTTTTGCTGGTTTCCACTTCAGTGTTAGGTGGTTGATTTTGTGTAAATGATATTTTTTTGAAGAATAACACGTGATTCCGAATATTTTCCGGGCCTTTGTCTTTTCTGTCTTTCCTTGTCAGACATTGCAGTGACGTCTGCCAAGAGACAGCTTTCTTCAAGCCACAATCAATTTTTAAAGGACCACCGGACTCTTTTTAACTGTTTCCTTTTGTACCATATTAGCCTCGCTTCAGAGCAGTCAAAGTAGAGAGGCAAAAGGGAGACATGTCTATTAGCCTCATAACAACTAAAAAGTCATTGGGACAATCTCTCTCGGGTAGGGTTACATCATAAACTTCAGATAACATTTCCTATTAAAAATGAATGTGTTCTTCATGAAAGTAATGGGGAAAGTGGATGCTCTAATATTTTCAAATGCTTTGACTGCATTTATATAGTTTCAGTGACGGATGGCAGCAGGGAAACTGGTCCAAACCTATTGCAGCCAATATAAATTAGATTCAAAATACATATGCTGTTAAAAAGCAGCATGATGGGGAAATAAACTGAAACAAAATGAACTTTTATAGAATGAATGTTCTCCAACTTTTTTCTTTGCATATGTGTTTGTGTGCAGTGGTGGGAATATAACATTAGATCACATGAAGAGCCAGTGGTGGTTAGAGTCTGCACTAGGACCAGGGAAACTAGGCTAAAAATCCTGCCACCCAACCATGAAACTCACTCAGTGACTGTGGGCCAATCACAGCCTGTTTCATCCTGACCTACCATTCAGAGTTGTTGTGAGGTTAAAAATAGGGTGCGAGAGAAAAACGTACACACCACTTTGAGCTCCTTAGTAAAAAGGTAGCATGGAAATTCAATCTATCATAATCATTTCCACCTCTTAAAAATCCATCTAAGTATATGCAAGTATATATATTAGGCAAAAATGCATATGAAACATGTATTTTAAGATGTATTTTAATTGATTGCTTGATTTTATGGTAATGTGTCATATATTTGATGCTAGCCACTCTGAGCCCGGTTTTGGCTGGGGAGGGCGGGGTATAAATAAAAGATGTTGTTGTTGTTATTGTTGTTGTTGTTATAAGAGAATTTGCATTAAAATGCAAATGCAAGTGTGAGGATTGTTGTTGTTTTTTAATGTAAATTGATATGGAAATGTGGAGAACTGAATTTAAGATTGAAAATATGAGGAATTTTGAGAGACCAAAATTGACAGATTATACCATTCCTACCTGGAAGGAACCCCAACTAAATTCAATAGCAGTTACTTCTAAGTAGGCATGAGACTGAAGCAGCTGCCAATATGTGGATTTCTCCCACTTACGGTAAGTGAAGCTCTTTCTCCAGCATCTCAGCTAGCGGAAACAAGCATGAGATAGACTAGGAGAAAAGCTCCTTGGTACAAATGTTGTGCAAACAAATAATTTTGTAATAAACAGCGTGTAGAGAAAAGGTTAGTGCATGTACCAATTACACCTCGGGTTACTGTTTTATGATCCTTAGAATATGAAATGGCATTTCTCTGTCAGGTCTTCCCCTGGTAAACAAATTATGAAATGAATTATTACTCACAAATGCATGAGAATATGACACGGCGGATGCACACCTAAAAAGACCAGACTGCTGAATAGATTATAAAGATGGGCTTTATTGCCCATTTCTTGCACAACTTCAATAATGGATGAATAACACTCTTGTTTTGGGGAGTGTGCTGTTCAGACAGCAGAGGGCCATTTGTTTTATCCCAGATATAATTAATTAACACCTCATAGGAGTTACAAAATTAAAAATATTTTTAATGCAACTTTCAAAATAAAAGAAATGAAGAAAGTGATGTGGTTGCAATGTGAGATGACATTGGGAAACCCTGGTTGTTGTGCCTTTTTTAAAGTTGAACAGTGACTGGTCCATAGTTCAGTGGCAGTACTATCTGGTTTTACACCAAAACGTCCCAGGTTTAGACCCCACCACATCCAGGCAGGGCTGAGAATATCCATGGAGAGCCACTGCCAGCCAAGAGTAAACACAGAGGCAAATGGGCCAATAGTCTGACTCAGTATAAGGCAGCATCCTATGTTCTTATGACTTTATGGACAGGAGAGATCTGATTCATATTGCAGGCTGAGAAGATGAGTTAATTCTTTTCTCCTGGGCCATTTTCCATGTTCTGGCTCCTGTGTTAATGCAGAGTTCTAACATCCAAAAATGACTGGAAAAATGGGTCCTACATATTTGCCACTTCTGAATGGAGCGGCATTTTATGCCTATTTAATGTGCCATAACTCTTGAGTATTCGCTTGCAATCCTGCAAGCTGTTATTGTAAACATTTTGTACCAGATGGACGTCCCTAGTCCAGGCAATGTCAGGGCCCTAATCATATAGAGTGGTAGCTTGGGTTAAGTACTTAATTCGTTCCAGACGTCCGTTCTTAACCTGAAACTGTTCTTAACCTGAAGCACCACTTTAGCTAATGGGACCTCCTGCTGCCACCGCGCCGCCGGAGCACAATTTCTGTTCTTATCCTGAAGCAAAGTTCTTAACCTGAAGCACTATTTCTGGGTTAGCGGAGTCTGTAACCTGAAGCGTATGAAACCTGAGGTACCACTGTATAGCTTTCAAAAAGGTGGTGGGTGGGTGAGAAAGAGAGAAAGTGGCTATATTTATTTTGACTTTCTTTTTTGGTAATCTTTGATTGAGATGAGAATGAAGAGGGCTAGGGAGGATAAGGTATCTAGACCATACCTAGTTTTAGCTCATTGTTTTAAACATTTGTCAAGAACTTCTGCAAACAAACACACATACATACACACTAGGGAGGAATCTACACACATATTAAAAAATGCTGTGAAAATGCTTTTTTTAAAAAAAAAGTTTTGAAAAATCCACTGAAATTACCATAGCTCTCTGTCACCATCTAGTGTCAGATTTGTATATTGCACTTTACAACACACTTAAAATGCTTTGTTTGCAGTTGTCCCAGGAATCTCTAACTGGAAACTCTAACAGTGTGACTGAATCATCTCTTTCTCGAATACGCTGCAGCACAGTGTCCCCCCAGGAACTGCTGGACCCCCTGAAGCCTCAGTGTCACAGGTTTCCCCCATCCCTGCTGTAGCAGCTGCATTGAGCATCTGGTCTTCTTTCTGCTATGTTGCAGAGTCACCATTGCAGATGGCCCTCCTCCAACCTACTAAAGATCAAGTGAGTCATTAAGCCAGTAGGGATTTCATTCAATACTCTAAAGCAGTTGACACTAGCATGGTAAACTGCAACTAGAACTAGTGTTAATGGACAACCCACTTGCACTGGGTTGGCTCCTTTTAAAAAATACAAATCCAGCTGTACTTCAGTGCACGTGGAAGCAATTTCATGATGAATTCAGCTTGAAATAAACTAGTTATATTGAGGTAAAGTAATGCTCTAAAGAAGCTTAATATAATTTTCACATTCTTTCATCAGCTGACACTCTTACAAAATATACATTATCTTAATATGTAATGTGTATTTTTTATGCTTGGAAATTATACATATATTCCAAATAAATGCTGAATGAGACCAGTAGAACTGTGCAGATAATAAGGGGCAGAAACATTTAGGCCTGCAGGACATACTTATTTTAAACCAGAACATTTAAGTAATTGTGTTTTATCTTTAAAACATATGTTCCAGAATGCTAATAGCATGGCGGTCCTGTTTATTCAAAAGCTTACAAAGAGAACAATAAGATATCATCAGAGTAACCACACAGGTCACTGCTTTGAAAGCAGACAGACCCCGGGGGGGGGGGCGTATATAAATGGAACTATTTAAATATTAGTAGTCAGACTGATATCTGGACACTTGACAGTTGATAGGTTCTTTGATCTTTTGACTTAAGCCAATCTAAAGTGCAAGGATTTGGACACAGCAACGAGTGCAACCCAAACTGATGATTTGGCCAATTGACCTAGGGAACCAAGTATTAATACTCTGCCCTCATTTTGCTTAAGCAGATGGTAGTCTTTTTGTCATTAGCAGTGACCGGGGAGTTTCAGGGACCAAGGAAAATACAGAGAAGATGTCTAAGTAGAGAATGGTACAGTTACAGAAACATTAGCCTCAATGAACTACTCAGATTGGGGTTTACCAGTTTCTTTCATGGCTGCATGTCCTGGTGTAATTTTGTGAGGGGAAGAGATCTGTATTTTCATTTTAAAACCCGTGTTGGATCTGCTCCAGTTTCCACCATGCTAGAAGTGCTATAAAACAGGAAGCAGACTTATAAACATTGCACACACACGTGTGTGTGTGTGTGTGTGTGTGTGTGTGTGTAAAAGAGACTCCAAACCACATTTATTCAGCAATCTTGAATGGTGTTATTTCTTACCTCCTCAACATATATTTAGTTATTTTAATTTTTGCTTTTGCAAATGATAACAAATTACTATTATGACTGAAGATGAGACTTCAATAAAAATGCAAACAAAATGTTGTGCTACAGGAAGGGGGCTGGGAAATAAATTTGTTGTTGTTGTTTAGTCATGTCCGACTCTTCGTGACCCCATGGACCAGAGCACGCCAGGCACTCCTGTCTTCCACTGCCTCCCGCAGTTTGGTCAGACTCATGAAATAAATAGAAATAAATACAACTGCTTAATAGAGCCTCCTCAATTACTGGTATAATAATGGAGATAACAGTCAATGAATCAATGACCTGGACTATGGAAGCTATAACCAGAAAATATGGCTGAAGTGCTGGCGAATGTATCATGTATGCTGTTAGGGAAATTGAATATGACAGAATGAAATTGTAATAGCAATATATACTTCCAGGTAGTGCAGGATACCGTTCAGATATGTGTGTACATTCCACACATGCTTCATAAGTTGTGAGTCAAAGTATTGCCTGACAGCAACTCAGGCTGATGGCTCACCCAGTCCAACGTCTTATTCTCACTTTGTTCAACCAGATGGGAAGCCTGTAAGCAGGACATGGGAAGCAGAATCCCCACAATGCTTAGTGTACAACCTAAACTCCTTTGATTATCAGTCATATTGAATATATCTATCTAGAGTATCTTCACTTTCAATGGAATCACATGACAATGGTTTCCATAGAATCAACATATTAGTGTTCTCACCCAGTGACAGAAGGAGGGAGGGGGTCCCATACAAGCGAAATATTTAGCACATCTCAGAGAAGGAAGGTGATAAGATAGCCATCTTTCAGATATACAAATATTCTCACATGACCCTTCTTCCTCTGACTGTGGTCCGAAAGGTGCAAACTAGAAACAAATATGCACCCTACACCATATGATTGATTATGCAGGGTCTACAGCTTGGCTGTTAGTTACTGAAAGCAATCAGAAGTCCCATAGCCATGTCACAAGGCTCAGTTTATATTTTTTTCTTCTATATGACTGGTTAAATAGCCTGTAACCGCCTCCAGTGGAAGCTTTAAGTGATTATGAACACTCCCGCTTTTCATTTCAAATTAGCTGGGATGGCTTGTCTATCATCCAAGGAGCTTTTAAATCAGTGACCTTAAAATCTGCTCAGCAGCAGGCATGCTAAAATGAAACTTCGCTTCACTTTAATTGGTTCATATTATCCTTTGTTTCTAACTACAGATTAGCCTAACTGATCCCAATATAATTCTAAAGGTTCTTCATTTCACATTCAAGAAAGAGAAACAAAACATTGCTTGATGGAATGCAATGGTCATTTACTGGTATAGTCAGTGGTTTAAAAATAAAGGGTTAATTTGTTTTTGTCTTGATTAACAAATTATTTGAGAACATATATTTTTTATTATTATTAATTTTATTATTATTTTCTTGATTTTTTATGTATTGATATGTTCGTTAGATTGCTTATTTGTATTAAAGTCCTTATTAGGGCAATAACTTTGTTAAGCCAAACAAAATGTCACAAAACAAATGCAAGATTCCTGTAACTCTTCTTCAAGCTATATGGTGGGGGAGAGAAAAAACTAGCACAACACCAACAGCCTTTTCCCTCTCTTTCTATCCCACTCCATGGACTTTTTAATACATAGAGCCTGATGAACAGTTCTGGGAAACTTAAAAGTTTGCACTCTATGTTATGGCATTTTGGTTATGCTGAGAAAGGTTATGGACTTTGGATTTTTTCTAACAGTCCAACAATGCTACTATTTACTTATTTTTAGCCTGCTTTTCCACCAAAAGGTATTCAAAACAGCTTACAAGTCAAAAACAAAAATCATCATTACCATCATCAATATGCATATTAAGTAGCCTGTGCAGAGCAGAACAACAACAGCTGCAAAATAACCAATTGCAAAGTAAAATGCATACAAAACTGTTTAAAATCAAATATCTATAAAAAGAAAAGAAAAGAAAAGAAAGTGTGGGAACCATATGGATTTTTAAAAGGGAGGAGTTCAACAACTTTGCTACCTCTAGGTTGTGTTTGATGCCCCACACCCAGCAAAACACACACACACACACACACACACACACACACACACACACACAGTACTTCTGATAGGGTAGGAAACAAAGCCACACTACTGTAGTTATTATCTCAGTTGCTGGTCCATTTCATACGGCGAAAGGCTGTGCTTGATACCCTGGGCCCAAGCGGTATGACAAGCACTTTGAACTGTATTACAGTTAGAGACATGCTCACTGATGTCTACATCAGCTGATGTTTTGGACATGCAGCAAGCAGCAACACCAAATGCAGCATGTTACGGTAGTCCACCTTGGATTGACTAAGGCATGTGTGATGGGGGCTGGTCTGCACAGCCACCACAAATTATTATGCTACCTTACCCATCACCGCCACTCCTCTGGTTGATCTCCACTACCCCTCTCCTCTTTGTGGTGGCAGCTCCCCCTCTGTCTGTATACCTGCTCTGCTTACTTTTTCTTTGTTTTGCTTTACTGGCAGCAGCAGTGGCTAAGCCCTCCTCCTCCTCTCCTACCTCAACCTAAGAAGGGGAAGGGGATATTCATCCAAGCAAAGTATCCTGTGAACTCCTCTGAGATCTGTGGGTATATAAAGGTAAAGGTAAAGGTACCCCTGCCCGTACGGGCTAGTCGTGACCAACTCTAGGGTTGCACGCTCATCTCGCTCAAGAGGCGGGAGCCGGCGCCATCCGAAGACACTTCTGGGTCACATGGCCAGTGTGACGAAGCTGCAACTGGCGAGCCAGCACCAGCGCAGCACACGGAAACACCGTTTACCTGCCCGGTATAAAGCGGTCCCTATTTATCTACTTGCACTTAAGAGTGCTTTCGAACTACTAGGTGGGCAGGAGCTGGGATTGAACGACGGGAGCTCACCCTGCCGCGGGGATTCGAACCACCGACCTTACGATCAGCAAGTCCTAGGCACTGAGGTTTTACCCACAGCGCCACCCTCTGTGGGTATATGGAGGTATATAAATTCAACAACAACAACAATAACAATAATACTGGGTGAGGTGGCTATAGCCACAGTTTCCTGGGGATTTGGGTTGGTGGCTATTTATTTCTCTCCTTACAACTTTATCTTTCTGGTACCTGCTGCCCCAGTTCTTCTTTAATTTAGTGTTTTGTAGCATCTTGATTGCATTGTTTTATCACATTGTTATCTTTCTACCTGTCATATCCCACCATCTGTCTATCTGGCATGTGTCTCTGTTACCTGCCTTAAACTTTTCAGATAGGTGGGATAAAAAAGGGTTTAAAATAAACTGCATACATCGAATAAAATGAATTAATTAAATAACCGTGGGTTCCAGCACAGGGGATACAACAAGCTCTCTGTGAATGAGGCTTTTTTCTTTTAGCACTTGCAAAATCCCATGTAATTCTTGGAAATGACTTTTCTATAAAAGCATTTGGTGGCTTTTATCATTCCAAGACAAAGAGAGATGTAAGACTCTCAATTCCCAGTGGTGACTCCTGCTTTTACTGCTGGAAAGATCACAAAAGAAAATGGATCACAGCCTGAATATAAGTGACCTTCACAATTACCTTCAAAAAATTAAAACAAAAATTAACAGGGCTTTGCAGAATGCAGAAACTTGTTTCTTTCTTTTCCTTTTGCTTATAACATGGTTTCACTAATAAAGTAACATAGAGAAATGTCACTTCGCTCTCGAAACACTAGAATTTCTATAACTGTCTGTCTGCCTCTAATTCTGTCGGATTGTTTTTCCTCCATAGCAACACCCACTACACACACACACCCCTCTCCTTTCTTTCCTTTCTTATGAATAAAGGACTGGGGGAAAGGATTTCAACTCCCTACTTTGTGTGCTTTCACCAAATACAAGCACATCAAAACGACAACAAAGAAATGGAACAGATACCAATTCCGCAGAGTTTAAACCGATTGATAAAAAAGATAGACCAGCTCATAGCTCTTTCCATGAATTTGAGAGCAATCAATGTAAACTTCTTAAAACTGTACAAAGTGGAAACTGTAATAGAGTTTGTAAGAAAGCAGCCTGGGAAGATCATTTTGTAAAACATATCTAAAAAACAAAACAAAGCAAAGCAAAAAAAAAAAAAAACTCTTGTCCTAGACATGGCAGACCAATAGCTTACGCAGCTCTTATCTTCCCATTGTGTTTCCCAGTTCTGCAGAGAAGAATCACAGGCTATGCCAGATACAGTTTGAATGTCTTCTACAGTGGTACCCCACAAGACGAATGCCTCGCAAGACGGAAAACCCGCAAGACGAAAGGGTTTTCTGTTTTGGAGGCGCTTCGCAAGACGAATTTCCCTATGGGCTTGCTTCGCAAGACGAAAGCCCATAGGGAAATCTCCGGGGACCTCTTTTAAATGCTGGTGGTGGGGAGCAAAGCCTTTCCCCCCCTCCGGCCTTCAGAAGAGGTCCAGGAAGGCCGGTGGGGGCCGAAAGGCTTTGCTCCCCACCGCCAGCATTTTAAAAGCAGTCCGGGATAGCAGGGAAGAGCTTCCCGCTATCGCGGACGGCTTTTGAAGGCAGGCGGGGGGGGGCAAAGACTTTCGCCCCCCCCGCCCGCCTTCAGAAGAGGTCCAGGACCTCTTCTGAAGGCAGGCGGGGGGGGGGCAAAAGACTTTGCTCCCCCCGCCTGCCTTCCCGGACGGCTTTTGAAGGCAGGCGGGGGGGCAAAGACTTTCGCCCCCCACCCGCCTTCAGAAGAGGTCCAGGACCTCTTCTGAAGGCGGGTGGGGGCAAAAGTCTTTGGCCCCCCTGCCTGCCTTCCCAGGGGCTTTTACATCGCCCCGGACAGCGGAGAAGTCCTCCGCTGTCCCGGGCGATTTTAAAATGCCGCCCGCCAGCATTTTAAGATCGCCCCGGACAGCGGAGAAGTCCTCCGCTGTCCCGGGGTTTTTTAAAATGCTGGGGGTGGGAAGAAAAGCCCTTGTCCCCCCCCCAGCCTTCAGAAGAGGTCGGGGGACAGACTGTCCCCGGACCTCGTCTGAAGGCAGTTTCCCTAGGAACGCATTAATTGATTTTCAATGCATTCCTATGGGAAACCGTGCATCGCAAGACGAAGAACTCGCAAGAAGAAAAAACTTGCGGAACGAATTAATTTCGTCTTGCGAGGCACCACTGTCTCTAACTTTGTCTTTGACTAGTCCAAGCATTGGGTTGGGAGAGCATACAGTTTAGGGACACTTATTCCACCTGCTTGCTGGGGGGAACATTTCCTGCAGCATATTTATATTGCATTAAGTACAACACAGACACACACAGAGAGAGAAGGAGAGAGGAAGAGGGAGAGACCCCCCACAATGTTAGTTCATTATCTTACTACATGATGAAAGCTTGAAGGGGGGGTTCTTCATGTGTTCAGAGGAATAATCTAATAATTCTCCCAGTGACCAGGAATCCTACAGAATCAGGGTTCCCAGTCATGACGATTCTAAGCCCATTCAGGTGAATACATGAAGAATCCCACTTCAGACCTTCCCAAACAATACAGAAAAGTCAGAGGTGGAGCTGGTGGGGTGATTAGGTGCAAGGCTAGTGCATGCAGCCCCTATCTCCACTATTCTTTGAACCCAGAACAGAACTGAGGTCAGAACCAGTGTGGATGTGGGAGGGCTGCCTTAACTCAAGCACGGCCAAATTTCCAGGGACCACAGGTCAGTAGTAGGTGAGGCCAGAAGCAGTTCCTGAAATTTTTATCTTTGTATGGCAGGCTAGAATAGATGCACACTCACATACCCCTCACTATCCTTTTTTCAGGCAAGCAAGCTGCATGTTCAGAAGTCATTGACATATTCAAGACAGGCCGAAAAGCACTGAGGAGATGGCATCAGTGCAACTAGTGCAAGGTACTGCAGTACCAACTGGAGAAAGGCAAAAGGCTAGGATCCTAGTGTTCACGCTAGGTCTGGCCAATCTGCAACTAATATTTCACATCCCCATTGCACTCCTTTGTGGACATTTCCTATCCGAGGAAAACCATCCATGCAAACAAACAAACCCAATGAGGGATGGAAGACCGTTCAATCTTTTATGTTTTAAAAACGCTTATATTTAGTGTGCAACCCCAAAGCCTACATGCCACCCACACTGCTCCAGTATCTAAACTGCCTAGATTTTAGACATTGTTTATACTATTTGACTTTGATTCTTTTGATTCTTTCATTATCCTCTAAACTCCAATAAGTGCAAACTAGCCTTTCTTTTTTTTTAAGGGGGGAAAATTGCTTACATGGTGAAAAATAAAATACACAAAGGCTTGCATGTAGCTCTGTTGTTAGAGCCTATTCTGCTTCAGCATTGTTAAGCCTGGATTTCAATCACGATTTTGAAGAAAAGCCAGTGACTAAAATCAATCGAACTACCCAGTCCTATTCATCAATTTTTGCTTTATTGGCAGCTTATGCTTGGAAAATTAAGTCTCACAAAAGGAACCTGGGGAGGGGCGGGACGTGTCTGCCTGATAGTTGTGTTGCCAGATATTATCTCGAAGACAAAGACCTGCTTAACACCAGGTCTTCGCAGCTCTTCTGATTGCAATCTCATTTCACTTGTCCTTGGGAGTGCTGTGTTTGCTGTGACCTCCAGCTTGTTAAATATTCAGCAGAAAGTTTATGGGCTTTCCCATAACCTTGATTAAAAGCCTATTGGGAACCTGAATGCTGAACCAAGAACTTCATTTTCTTCTTCTTTTCTTTTCATTCTGAAAAGCAACTGGAGTAGTTCATGCTGATTTCTGTTTTGTTAAGAGTACTTCTAATCAGCAGGCTGAGGGCCTAAAGATGGGACTGGGAATGTGGGGTGGGGAGACGAGAACAAGCCAAGAGCCGGTCCTGAATTGCCCTTGTCCTTTACAGCTAGAATCAATGTCAGCCACAATATTCAGTTGCAAAGCTGGATCCCCTTGTCTTGAGAGGGAAATTAGATTGTGGATGTAAATAAGGTGGGCCTTAGGAGAAAATCCCCACTTATTGTTTTCTTCTTTCTTCTTTTATTGCACCAAACCAGTTTGTATATGTGTTTTTGCTTATTTGTTCTCAGATATCTGTATGTGCTTTAACTACACATCTCCTTGAAAGACAACTCTTCCTCTAAACCATAATTTCAACCAAATGCTGCAGCACATTTAGAGAAAGTGTTGTCTTTCACAGAGATGCAGAATTCAAAGCATGCATAGGGTTGTAAGTAGAGGAAGCAAGAGTGGGGAACAGGTAGACTCACAGAGCAATTCTAAGACCAGTTGGTGCTGGTTAAAGGGAAAGCCCCCCCTTTTTTACACTAGGCTGGTATAGCTTCAGGGATCAGAGATCAGGTTCCTTGGAAGATTTATATGGCTTTTGATCAAGTAGATCCAAAGCTACCAATGGCCTATCCCTAATAATTTTTGAGGTTTTCTGAATACTACTGCCAGTGGGAGGTGATGAATGTGGTCCTGAAAACCTACCCCTTTTGTACACACTGCAGGTAATCCAAAACAAATGGACACCCAGTCAAATGCTCCCTGTTCTTCATTTATTCCAAAATAAATGCACATCCATTTTGTCTGGTCACTGACCCTGTTAAATCATTGTCCCTATTATGTCCCTTTATTACCTTCTTAAAATTATGGTAGCACAAATGGTGGTGTTGCCATTCTTAAGGATTTAGTACTCGGGATCTGCAAAATGTTAAATCTAAAGGAAGGATGGGTAGATATCTCTTGTGCACACATAGACAAACACATGTGCATGAATGCTAAGGTGCCATGCTGTGTACAGCCTGCCATTTTGTACACTGCCACTGTCAATGTATACTTTGAACCACTCACAGGCTACTTATGCTTATGCAGTATATCAAGGGGAAGTAAATGCAATGGATGGAGAGGCTGAAGATATATAGGAGCAGAGAAAGTGGGGTTGGGTGGAGCTTGCAGCCTACACAGGAGGCTAAGGGCTCTTGTCCTGCTGCCTTACCCCAGAAAAAAAAAGTTCTTTAGTGGTCAATCAGAGTAATATGCAATTGAGTTTTTCTCCAGAATGTTTGTTCCACTTTAGCATTAAAGAGCAGGTTTTCCATGGGGAAGGAGGAAACCATTCAGACCTATGCCTAGAAAATGTGGGTCAAGCAGAAAACCACTTGGGCCCATGCTTTGTAGGCATGGGACAAGCAGAAGTGTGGATGAGCCCTAAGACAAAACCACAATTAATTTCTTTCAGTTCCCTAGAATGAGGGACTATAGCAACCAAACCTAGAGGTTATATAGCTAGTAGTGGAATTGATGTGGCTCTCTGGGGTCATCTGGTTTGTGGCTTTTGTATCCTGAGTTGAACTGTCTACATGATTCGAACATGTAAGAAATCAGCACTTGATTCATGAGGCTCTTGTCCAATGTGGTGATGGACAAATACCAAATAAACATGCCTTCCTAATCACAGATCTGGGGATCCAAAGCTCAGAGAAGCATTACTCATTATTTTCTCAGCTGGAGATGGAACAAATAGGCGGCAGCTGGACGCCAAAAGAAGATTTATAGAAAGGAGTCAAAGGTATCTGGATTTTCATCCTAACAACAATCAATACAAAATGGTTGTGTTTCTCTCAGAAGTAAAATAGGTTCTTTAGGTACATAGCCAGTGCAAAAATGGGAATATACTTTTTAGTGTTTTGTTACAGAAAACAGCATGTCTCTCTGTTTGACCCAGCTCTTTCGGTTTATTTGTGTCTGTTCCTGCCCTGTTAATAGATTATTCTCGCAACATCTCAAAAACAAAATAAAACTGCATGTTTCTACTACTATGTTGTATAAACAGAGAATTAATTGCTCCCAGTGAGATCCCAAGTCCATGGAAGAACATTCATTACCTCTTCCTACCTTAACTATTCTTGCAAAGAAAAGTTGCTCTCATTAAGCTTAGACTTCGGCAACCAAAACGAATCAAGAAAGAGATTTCATTACAGTGGTCAGCAAAATCATTGGCAACCCCAATCAACAAGCTCATAAAGGCTCTAACACTGAAAGACCTATTCCTGCTAATGAAGTGAGAATTCATTGATCCAACATGATTAGTTTCCAAACTACGAAGATAACAAACCTCCTTGCTCAAATGCTTTGTCACTCAAGAAATTTCCATCAGGAAAGTGCAAATGTTTAATAATGTATCAGAGAAGAGTTGATGATACATTGTAACAGGTCATCATTATTCATTTATGCGTATTCAGCCAGGTAAACTGATGGGGTTTTGACAAGGGACTCCATAATAAAAGTCATATGGAACTTCATGGACACATTAAGAATTAAACAGATTCTGCACATGACCCAACCTTTCCCTCTCCAACTGCCAGGAACCAGAAATAAAGAGGATGAAAGTGCCCCGCATTAAATACCAACTTCCAATGACCAACATTTTTTAAAAAAGAAAATGCAATTTGTTTGGAAATGAAGTTGTATATAAAATTTGGATCATTTGAATAGTCCCACCACCACCACCACCACAACTGAACTGTCCCAGTCTGCACTGGATTTGCAACCAGTTTCATACATGAAATAATTGTAGCTGTTTTTGTGTATGAAATTGGTTTATATGGGTTTTCATTTTTGATGTTCCTTGTTGCTAGATCATGTTGAGATGTTTCATAGGAAACAATTCATAAAGGGAGATGGGATGAAAATGTATAAATACATGCAAATTCACTGGTGACGACACCACTTTAATTTCCTACGGTGACTCAGAATGATTCCCTTGGGCTAGGTGTGTATATGAATAGATCTACGCATGCTGTACACCTCTTACTAAGTGGTCTGTACAGATATTAGGTGGCCTGTACAAGAAAATATTATTAATAATAACAACAATAATTAAAACATGAAGAGGTCAAGGTGGATCTGTAAGACTCCAACAAAGATGGTGACAGAGATAATGATACTGTTTTCCCTGGAAGTGATTTGCATCTCTGACCTATTTTGCTGTTGATGCCACCCTGCAGAGTCTAATAGAAGCTAAGGAAATGAAAATGAGAACAGAACCAAGAGTTTTTCATCTGACCTAAAGCAATTTCTGAAAATTGCAAAAAAAAATCTAACCACAAGGACGCTCATGCAATGATAACACCAGCTTTATTACACAATGACTCAGAATGAATCAGCACCAGCAGAAGCCAAAACTCACATTCAGCATTGAAGTTATGCAGAGCTTTGTCTGTTAACCTCAAGGTTAAAAATAAAAATACTTTAAAACAATTTTCATTGATCAAAAAATGCATTAATTTATAAATGGGATGTTGTGAAGAAAATAGAAAACGGAGTTATTGCCTTGTAACTTTTAAATAAATCATTGCTAACTTCATTACCTATGACGTGACTTCTTGGATTACAATAGGGTGATTCAGGCCTTGATTTTATTGTCTCTTTTTCTTTCTGTGATTAATTCTGTTCATCTTCTACAAGCCTTTGAGTGCAGATTTTTTTCTCCAAAGTCATAATATGAATTATTCAAGGACTTAAATGGGATTTAACCCAAAAGAACATGCTTCTAGACCACATGACCATGGACAAATGTCTGAAGTTGGGGGATGAATATGTGCCAGTCTAGAACTGAAAATAATGATATCTTCTATGTGATTGCCCCACTCTGTCTCTATTTTATTTTATTTTATCTTATTTATTTCCAAGAAACTCAAGGTGGGGTCACATTTAGATACATGACTACCAACAGCTTAGAATCTCAGGTAACTTTTTGAAACTTGTCATTTTCTACAAGGTAAGAAGGGAACCTCCCACCTCTTCTCATTTTTTTTTTCATCACAGCATTTTACATCTCCCCTTTGCACATGTAAATTGATGAGAAGCAAAACTTTATCTAAAGCATAGATTTTTGCCTTGCTACCTAGGTATATTAGCTTCAGTACTTCTTCACTCCTACACTGTGTTCTCAGGGCACATCACAACACAATGCATCAGACTTGCAAGAGGCTTGGAGGTAATGAAACACAAACACATACAGCTGTCTTCTGGGGGGCCGCCGCCGCAGGGGATGTCAATCTCCTTTGGGGATGGGGATATGAATACTCTCTCTCTTTTAAATTAGGATTGGGGGTTATGCATATTATTAATTTGCGCTGATGTTCATTCTTTTTTTGTCTCTTTTATGTTTGCTTACTTTTAGGGGTGGGGGGGAGAAATTAAATTCAGTTAGCATTTTCAGGTGTGATTATTCAATTCACAACTTCAAAAACAAGCCATCCTTCAAAATTTTCATTTTTCTAAATTTTGGGATGCAATTCTTTGGTTGAGTGATGTGTACAAGAATGCATATGCTAGGATGCAGTGTGCATATGAATGCATATATTAGTGAAAATAACAAACAAACCTGCTTTATAGTTGGGGAACTGTCTTTGCAAAAAAAAAAAAAAGTTTATATTAGGAAAAATTTCCGTGCAAAATTGGGTATACAGTGGTACCTCTGGATGCGAACGGGATCCATTCTGGAGTCCCGTTTGCATCCTAAGCAGAACGCAACCCATGTCTGCATGTCTGCGCGGGTCACAATTTGCCACTTCTGCACAGGTATGTGATGTCATTTTGAGCATCTGCGCATGCGTGAGCGGCGAAACCCGGAAATAACCCATTCCGTTACTTCCAGATCACCGTGGAACGCAACCTGAAAACGCTAAACCTGAAGTGTCTTTAACCCGAGGTATGACTGTATTGGGAGAAATGGGCACTATAATGCTGATGGATTTTCAAGGGGACTTTTATTAAAATGCAAATTTGTGTGAGAATGTGGGTAAACGAATTTAAGACTGGAAAACTTTAAACTGAAAGAAGCCAAAATGACAGATTTGCCTAACCCTATTTACACTATAGCTTTCCTTTACATAAATGTTTTACATTTTTGTTCTTCTTGTTTTCCCATATCTTGACATGCTTTCTAGAGCAGTAGGATTAGTTTCACCTGGCCACAGCCATCACCACTGCTTTGGCAAGGCTCATTATCATTTGGCAGGTGCAGTTCCCTTCACCCTACAAATTTAGTCATGTCATACCATCTTCTCCTGCGAACACTGAGGGCAAATAGTTCCATCATTTGTGTTGCAACTGTCTGCTCTGTCTATAAAGCATGCCTACCCATGGCCTGCTGTCTCTTTTGCCAATATGAAGTTTCCAAGGAACAATTTATTCCCACACAGTCTTAGACAATATACACCTTTTGCATCTATGTTCTCTGATTTATTTCTATAGCTGCTACTTTAGACTATTTTTGTCCTTTCCATTTTATTACCAACACATGCCTCTCACCCTTGATTATCTTTTACACCTCCCTGTTTATTTGCAGATTTCTCTCCCTTCCCAGCTCACACTATATTTGCTGCTAAGTGGCATGCATAACCCTAGAAGCATCCATCAATATCTCTCTCTGGGGAAAAAAAAAATCCATTTACTCTATCTGTCCTTTTCCTGCCTTGACTCATCTCATTTGATTTTCATAAGCACCACTGCTCTTTATCTAAAATCCCCTTGCCCCTGATCCTAAAAGGCATTGTGCTGATTTTCATCCCAGTTGGCAAAAAAATTACATTTGCCATGCGTTTCTGGGAGTAAAACTATTGCACCTTTAATATCATTAGAAGCAAATTCAAAGTCATGATTTTAAGCAAGGATATATCAATGAAAAATATGTTCCTTTTCAATTTACATTGCATTTGGATTACTTGATTTTAGATACACGTGTATATGTAAACTGCAGTCATCTACACTGGGCAGGGTGAGGAAGAGGCTGCTCAGTGGTAGAGCACATGATTTTCATGCAGAAGATCCCAGGTTCAATTCCAACATCTCCAGCTAAAGCATCCCAGGCAACTCTGATGGAGATCTCTGCCACAGGTGTGGGGAACTCTACCCCTTCAGATGCTGCTGAAATACAGCTCCCATCATCCCAGACAATTTACCAAGCTTATTTGGGGCTGATTGGAGTTGTCATTCAGCAACACATAGAAGGCTAAAGTTTCCCACCCCAGTTCTGCAAGTAGACAATACTGGGCAGCTTAGAGCTATGGTCTGATGCACTCACACTTTATACCATGGGTGCCCTTTGTGGGATCATGTGCGGCGCTTCGAACCCCAGGGAACTTACCAGTTGTATGGGCTGGCCTGCCTCTCAATGTTATTCTTTGTAGGTTCACGCCCAGCCTCAGTTAAGTCAAATTACACTGCTGGCAGGTGGAGCCAGTCACATAAATAGGGGGTGAAGCTGGCAGCAGCCAGGCAGTCGGCTCAGGAGTTTCACCCAACCAACCCTCCCTTTGTTTAATGTTTCTTGTTTGCACATTAACCTTTTTCTTCCTGTTTAGTGGGGGATGCTATGTTCTTTTGACTCGTTGCTCTTGAACTGGGAAGAAATTTTCCTGCATTGGCAGGCTTTGTCTTCCCCGTAGCAATTCATCACAACTTTGGATGGAATCCTTTAGTCTTTTCTTTGCTAAATGGGGAGGGGGAGGGTTGAATTGATGACTCACTCCTCCCCTGCGGCGGCAATTCCAGCATCCTCTCTTAAAGGGGTTGTAATATAGGTTTCACTGACCAGACACTGAAAGGTTGTCAGTGAACTACCCTGCGTGTGGGGATATAGGGTGGGCTGCCTGCATACGCATGTGTCTTGCAGGGCACCCCCATATCCCATTTACCTTGAGGAGCCCCAATTCCCCCAGTTGGGGGGCTGGGAAGGATACACGCCCAATGCCTAAGCCAAGGTCTTCCTACATTTGAAAGTTTAATAAAGTGGTGGCCAAACTTTAATTCCATAACACACTGTCATGAGTCTTTATTCCTTTCAGGTGGTCCCTGGGGGCTGGGACGGTCGCTGCCTGGTCACGCAAAAGATAGTTTCATATAGTTATACAGTGAAAATTAGGGATTAGTGCATATTTTCCTCAAAAGGTGAGAAAGGCAAGGTTCTTTATCTTTACAAGATTATGGCCTTAGATCACTACTTTTATTAACCCCCCCCCAGATTACCTTTAAGAGAGAAAAACCATCCCAAGGTGGCTTAAATAATATAATGCAATATGACTGCTATTAAAGTAACTGCAAATAAATGAATATAAACTACCAATGCATATCGTCTCCCTACAATAAATAAATAGGTATCCACCAAACGACGTTAGAAATATTAACTTAGGAGAATGCCGGTGAAAACAAATGAGCCTTTAGGGTTTTCCTGGATGCCTGTAAAGATGGGGGCTCAACAGTTCTCATCTATTTCCAGAAAGATTGAGCCACTGGGGAAAAGTCCCTCTCCTGCTGCTCAGTAACCTAAATGGGCACTAGTGCTGTGACAATATCTGCCCTTCAGTTTCTGAAAAGTTTTCTCATATGAAAGCAGCTTCCTTTATCTGCTGCATTTGCAGAGCACTGAATTATTTAGAATGTCACTGGAATTTCAGTGGGTACCAGGATTTGAGTTTTCCATATCCTTGTGTAGTGGCCAAGGGTAGTTTGGGTGTGTGTTACTTTGCAGCACAGGTTTCCAACAATCTGCAGCCTCTCCAGCTGCCTCTACTTCCTGATATGAAAAAAATGCTCCATGCAACCTAATGATATCTTCCCCTATGCTGGGTTGTGGAATCACTTGTCAATCACCTGACATGTCAGTGACATCAGGCAATGCTGCTCTTTGAAGCTCTTGACTGCCAGGATTTCAGAGATCAGGGTGAGGTTGTTTGAAAGTTCAGTGCTTATCTTTAAATCTTTGCTAGTGAGTGGAGAGTTGAATCATGCTGGCAGCAGGGATATGCTTTGTAAGGAACATGCTGGCAAAGCAGACCTTACTTGGATCAAAATTTAGCTAAGCATGACAAAGACCCTGAACCTTACTGATGAAAATTTCACTGAAAGTTTCTCTTCCTTTTGATAATTATGGGATGATATTTGTTTTCCCAGTAATTGAAGGAGAATGGTTTAAAACTGCAGGATAAGTTTTTGATCCAGTACATTTGGCACAAAAGAAGGACCTTTATTTCTGACCTTAAGGCAGGGGAAATAGGTGAAGGGTTGAAAAAGGACAGCATCTTATGCTCTAGCTTCTGGCAGTTATAACTGAGTTTCACCCTCGCCATCTAGTGCCACATTGCATATTGCACTTAAAACACACATAAAATGTTTTATTTGCAGCTGTATAGCTGAGTCTCTGGACACTTTGGTGGAAAAAAGTTTGAGAAAAAATATTTCTCTTTCACTTATATAGATTCTCCTCCATCCACTTATGTGAATAAAAGCATCTACACAGACACATGCGCGCTCACATGTGCACACGCACACACACACACAAAATCTGGATCAGGACGATTAAACTGACCTTCAATTATTCCAATCTAAGTAAACATTCCAGTTCTGGAGCATGGCACAATCAATTATTTCAAAGTACTCTTTCGGAAAAAGTGATCATTGCTTTATGTGTGAATGCTTTCTCTGTACAAATAGATTATTGCAAGGACAAATGAAGGTGCTGACAGGAAGGATAAGGTAGGCAGGGATTCAGAGACAGTCAGATAAATGTAGAACTGGAGGAGGAGGAGGATAGACATTTGAATAAGAAGGGAGAAGGAAAGCAAAGATGGACTTGAAAATAAGCAGGTGGTGAGAGCAATATGGCAAAAAATGTACAAAAAGAATCTGGCATTTACAGCTTTATTTTCTAAGTGATACATGCTGGCTTGCAGTTTGGCTATTCAAACACAATGCCAAGAATATTTCTGAGAAGACAACTTGCTCCATTAAGTAGTTGACAAATTTTCAAGACTTCTGTTCCACTTCTTACAGCTGTACTGTAGAAGTCATTTACTTTATAGTAATCAGTCTGAGCTTAGCTGATTAAGCTTTTCCAGTGCTTTACCTACAGGGCAATCTGTAAGGAACATTAACACCAGTTTTTATCCCAGGAGACCAATCAACTTGCAACAGGATTGGTCAAGTACATTTTGGGTTTGTGTGACTCAAACCTCATTCCGTTCCATTTGAACGTGCAATGCTCCACCCTTTATACATCCCCTCAAGTATTTTCTAAGTTGTCCCCTTGGCTTGCAAGACCTGGAGCAGAAGCTCTTAGGTGCCTTTGTTTTATGGAGCAAAATAAAAATAGGTGTTACAATTGAGTAGGGGTATCTGGACCCTTGGAGTTGCCCATCTGCCCGGGCTAGCATGGCCAATGATGGGAAGTGCATTCCCCAAACACCTAGGTGGCTGCCTCTGCAAAAAGTGGATGGTTAAGAGAAACCACTCCATTTTAATTGTGGTATCTTTCCAAGAAAACACACAAGAGATACTTAAGGAATGGATTTGAGGTGCCCAGTTGCCTCAGAGACAATGCCTAGCTTTCTTCCTCCCATCACAGCTCAGTTTCTGCCAAGGAAATCCTCCCCACTTGCAGCAGAGTAATGCCCCCCCCCCGCATTAGTTAAGCCTATCTGCTGCTCTAAGCCAAGGAAGAGGGGGTCTGAAAGGAGAGGGGACTTCTGAAAGGAGAGTCTCAATGGGAGGACCTCCACTTGGATGTCTTTCCTCCCATTCACTGTCCTCATGAGAGTCACCAGGGAGGAAATAACAATAATACTATGACTGCCTTTCTTTCACAGTGGAACTCAAATTGGTGTACAGGGGCGTTCCTAGGCATTATCCCACACAGTCACTTACCATACTTAGACCTGCCAAGCTTTCACAAGCTACCTGTGGCCTTCACCCCATGCTGTGGAATTCCCCTTTCTCCCTGTAACAGAAATCAGCTCTCTGAAGACTGAGGAACATTAGGTTACATCTACATAATTTCAAGCCTCCCACAGTTCTGAAAGAGCATTTTGCCCCATGGTAATTTGTATTGGACAAGATTAAATTGCATAGCCACTCTGAGATCGTGCTACTAGTCTCACGGGTCCTTGGGAAATAATAGCTGATGCCCTGGGGGTGGTGGAGAAAGAAAATAAGGAAGAAATTGTTATTAGCTTCAGAGGAAGAAGTATTTATCGTGCGGCACTACGGGAAATCTATAACAAGCGGAGGTTGACCCTTATATATCATGCTAAAAGAAAAGAAGCAGACAACTATTTTTTCCCCACTTCCTCCCTATATGAAGCTATTTCTTTGTCATCACCTTTATTATTGTGAAGATCCATTTTTCTCCCTCTTACGTCTAGAACTTAAAGGATGTGTGGAATGGGGACAGACTTCTCTTTCAAAGAAGGGAATGTTTTTCATGTCCTTGGGTTTTCAAGAATGTCTGATTGCAAGCAGACATTGAAGGAAAGCCCAGGGCTGGGCCAATACTTTCTGCTGCCAGAGGCAAAGGACAAGACGGGACCTCCCAGATTCCATGAAGAGAATCCAACAGGTCTGGCAACAACCCAGCAAGCCACCCCCCATTTTAAAAGGGCATAGGATGTCAATCAAATCAACCAAAGGCCTAGTTAAAAAGAAATGTTTTTGCCTGGAACCTAAAGGTCTATAACAAAGAAACTAGCTGAACTTCCCTGAGGAGACCATTCCACAGATAGGGAACCACTGCAGAGAAGGCCCATTCTCCTGTCACCCTCTGGACCTTTCAAGGAGGCACATGAAGAAGGGCCTCAAAAGAAGATCTCAGGGTCCAGGTAGGTTCATAGAATCATAGAGTTGGAAGAGACCACAAGGGCCATCGAGTCCAACCCCCTGCCAAGCAGCAGAGCACGCCTGACATATGGTCAGAAACACCATCAGAGCACGCCTGACATATGGTTGTCAAGCCTCTGCTTAAAGACCTCCAAAGTAGGAGACTCCACCACACTCCTTGGCAGCAAATTCCACTGTCGAACAGCCGCGTCACACTGTTGGCTCATGTCAAGTTTGTGGTCAACCAAGACTCCTAGATCCTTTTCACATGTACTGCTCTCAAGCCAGGTGTCCCCCATCTTGTATTTGTGCCTCTCATTTTTTTTGCCCAAGTGCAATACTTTACATTTCTCCCTGTTAAAATTCATCTTGTTTGTTTTTGCCCAGTTCTCTAATCTGTCAAGGTCGTTTTGAAGTGTGATCCTGTCCTCTGGGGTGTTAGCCACCCCTCCCAGTTTGGTCTCATCTGCAAATTTGATCAGGATGCCCTTGAGTCCATCATCCAAGTCGTTGATAAAGATGTTGAATAAGACCGGGCCCAAGACAGAACCCTGTGGCACCCCACTAGTCACTCTTCTCCAGGATGAAGAGGAACCATTGATGAGAACCCTTTGGTTCATATGGAAAGAGGCAGTCATTGAAGTATTGTTGTCCTGAGTCATTTAAGGCTTTATAGGTCAAAAGCAGCACTTTGAATTGGGCCCGGAAACTAATTGGCAACTGGTGCAGTGGGAACAGGATCGGTCTAATATGCCGTCTTGCTCCAGTGAGCAACTTGGCCACTGAATTCTGCATTAGCTGAATGAAATAAGCTTTATGGAAAAAGTCACCTATTCACAAAACCATGAGGAATATTTGAGCTGAAATTATTAATACTAGCTTGTAGTGGCCCACTTTTGAATCATGGTTTGCAATACCCTGGGTTGTATCAATGCCACAGGTTCTCACAGTGCATAAATGCAGCGAATTTTGTACCATCCTTTAATCATTCAGTTGCCCATCTCAGGCGTTTCCTCTCACGAGGTTCCATTTTGCATGTGGTAGGGAAACAAAACACACTCACCGCTCCTTCCCACTGCATCATGTTCTTGATTGCTCATCCCTACATGGGGGACTTCATGTCTGAAGTGGAGAGCTGCTTTTTACTTAGGTTCCCATATGATATAGAAACCTATGTTAAGGGACTAGGGGCAGATAAGTTTGTCAATTTCTGTTTCTCCTCCTTTCTCGTTTTTCTAGTTCTGAGTTCAGTTCCAAATATTACCCCTATTTTTATGATGATTTTTTTTTTAACTATGAAAATTTGCCATCATTTTAGTGATAATTTCTCCCAATACAATTTCTTTTTGTATGCAGTTTTGGCTGCTATACACATTTTTTTTATTGGATTTTGCTGCATCAGGTCAGTAGCCAAACTAGTCCAGTTCTCACAGTGGACTGATTAGAATCACATGAGTGAGAATGCCTGAGTAGATCTGGATCTCTATAGGATCAGGTCACCAGATAGTACAAGGATATAATATTTTCTTCTCCTTTGTAAAGCACATCCAAGCCTCTGCTGTCATCTGATGAATACATCTGATAATTTATGGTGGAGTAAGGGTCAGAGAGCATCAAAAATTGAACTCAAGCAGAATACAGCTTGCACTTGAATACACAATGCCAGCAGCCAAAGGGTGAGCTTTCCATTAATCACATTGCCAATGACTTCAGCCCTGACCCTTCCTGTAAATGTGGAAAGTAAATAAGCTTGTTGTGTGTGTTTCTTCCAAGGTCTCTGAAGAATAAATCTCAATCAAATGTGTTTGATTGAGGAGGTACATTTATAGGTGGCTAATTTGTATTATTATTCATCCACTTGTAATGCCCAAGATTTTGAAAGTGGTGTGTGTTGCTAACACTCATGCCCATTTATTCCTGAAAGGATCTCACAGTAACTTCCTTTGCATCTCCCATTCACAGTTATTTTGTGTGAAATGGCTAATTGGTCAAAAAAATCCGTCTGGTGCAAAATATTCAAAAACTGAATATTTTGATATGATGCATAACATAATTAGTTGGCTTCAAGTAAGGATAGGGAGAGATTAGATTGTGTTGACATGTTAATGAAAAATTACATACTTTTTATTTATTGGACCAATATACAAACCAACACAGAGATATCCTTTGAAATTTGCACTTCTCCAAATGTTGCAGGCAAGTCAGTTCTCCACATGCAGAGAGACAAGGAGGGGTAGCTGCCCCTCAATCAATAACAATCAATAAAAATACATAGCAAACTGAGGTTCTGCCCCTCCCCTAACAAAAGTCTTGCCCCCCCAAGAAATCTTGGCTACGCCTATGGTTCTCCAGTTAACCAGTTTGCACAAAAATGCACTTACTAGGTAAAGTGTGCATACAATGCATAATATTTCGTGGCATGACGCCATGACTAGCAGTTCCCTAATAATACAACCATCTGTCATATTATTAACCAGGTTAATCTGGTCTTTGATTCAGTCACTTTGGGTGTTTAGGTACAGGAAGGGAACAGTTACCCTACATGTGCCCATTCAACCACTTTGATTGGTGGAATTGGCAATAGCCACATAATACCCATTCTGCAGCTGGAAGAACTCAACCATTCTGTGTGGCAGCATCTGCACTTTGGAACTCCCTGATATTGAGATCAAGCAGGTGCCTTCATTGTATTCTTTCCATTGCTTGCTAAAAAACATTCCTGTCTTGACAAGCTTAGGAAGTTGAGGTAATATGAATCTGTATTATTATTTTAACTTTTATGTGTTTTAAAGTAGGGTTGTGGACCTTCCTCGATTTCCTTGTTTTATTTTTCTGTAAACTACTTTGAGGTTTGGTTTTGTTTTACAATCAAGCAGTGCATAAATTTTATGAAACAAAATAAAAATAAATAAATTATGTTTCAGCCAGGTGATCCCTGTCTGGGTTATGAGCTGGCCATAATGCTTAATTTCTGGGCTCTGGGGGTGGAATAGGCCCTGCTTTTGAGGGTAAACTGCTTCATCATCCTGAAGCTATGGGGTCTCGGTGGGTGGTAGAGTAGCATAGGCCTTCCTACTCACTTTCTTGGTGTGGCCTGGGAATGGGAGTCAGGCTGGACAGCCATGCTGCCACTTCCAGTGTAGTGTAGTGGTTAAGAGTGGTAGTCTCGTAATCTGGGGAACCGGGTTCTCTTCCCCGCTCCTCCACATGCAGCTGCTGGGTGACCTTGGGCTAGTCACACTTCTCTGAAGTCTCTCAGCCCCACTCACCTCACAGAGGGTTTGTTGTGGGGGAGGAAGGGAAAGGAGAATGTTAGCCACTTTGAGACTCCTTCGGGTAGTGATAAAGCAGGGTATCAAATCCAAACTCTTCTCTTCCTCTTCCTGCAGGCAGGGCTTAGCACCTTAGCAGCTGCAGTTTCTTTCAGGTTGAGGTTTCTTCCTACATCAATAGTGTTTTCCTTCTGCAGGGGATTTTATGGGTTTAATCTTGAACAAAGAGGCCCTACCTCAGTCAAGCCTTTGCGTCTATTTCTTTATTCTGATCAGCAGATACAAATAAGAAGGTGATAAGCATGTGTCATCAGATGAAGACTATTGGACCGAGAGAGTGAAGAGACACAGGTAGAAATCCACACCCAGAAATGAAATTCACTGGGTGACCTGAACATCTCAGCCTAATCTACACCTGTGATTATAAAATGTGGGGAAAGCTGGAGAACCACGAGTGTTGCCATGAACTTCTTGGAACCAAACTCAGTTCTGCTACTTGATGGCATCAGGCCAATTCAAGCCCAATTGCTATGCCAGCTCTGATGCTCTGTAATGATCTGGTGCTGCCTAACCAGGGTTGAATTATCTTGTTAGGATGCCCAGTGAGAAATTTAGGAACAGAATTTTTAAATTATAATTTTAATCTTGTTTGAGGAACCTCTGGCCCTGCAGATGTTGCTGACCTGCAACTTCCATTAACCCTGATCATTGATCATGCTTGCTGGGGATGATGGAAATTGTAGTTTGACAACATCTTGAGGACCAAAGGATCCCAACACCTGGTTTATAGTTTTTCCTGTCCTTGGTTTTTTGTGTTTGTTTGTTGTTGTTGTTGTTGTTGTTTTAGAATGGGATGGAAATGCCATTGATGAGGGGCAGAGGGAAATATGAGGAGAGAGGCTACCCCCTTGGTTGCCATTTGTCCTGTATTATGGAAAGGGAATAAAATAAACCAGTTTTTAAAGTCCCTATTTCATTATTGCCAAAAGATAAGAAAAAAGAGGTTAAGATAGTCTGAAAATGTGATGGGGAAGAGTGAGAGGAAATAGAGAAGGCCATAAAAAAGGATTGCCTCATTGCCTCATAAATAATAGAAATATAAATGTCATGTGAACTTTATTTTACAGCATGGGCTGCCTACTAAAAAAAAAAAAAAAAGCAAAGGAAGATCTTGTGAGGAGAAGGGCTACCTATTCTGTGTCACTGAAGATAGTCATTCATGCTCAGTGGCATTCCAGTCCTTCTGACATCAGCTTTCTATTGGCCAAGTACACCAGGTTCCATGTGTTTGTCATTTTCAAACAGAATTGACAAGATAAGGGATTGCTACACTCAGATCAGACTGTTCTCTCTGTCTCTGATAAATCCTCAGTCTAATCCATACTAGGTTTAAGATCCTCGAGATAAACTCATCCTCAAAACTGCAAACGTAAATGGAACTCTGTCAACAGCTTCAAGTTCATACATTAAAGAATGACTTCTTTCTCTCTGGGTTGCTATCCATTTTGACTTTTGGGGTTATTGCTAGTATAGGGCCCCATTGCTTGCTTTGAAATCACATGCACACCAATTTGGACTCCCTTTATACAGCTGATGTCCAGCACTTTTCACATCAGTAACAGCAGTGGGGAAAATGAAAGAAATCTGCTTTGTTTCTCCTTTGTATCCTGCTACAGCTGATGAACCTGTCTATTCCAGCCCTTGTCACTTCCACATACAGTATTTTGACCTGTAATTCCATTCCAGTTTCATGCTAATCTGCATTTTTGAAGTCCATTCAAAATATTATTTACACGTGCATTATGAAAATAGGGATATGGTGTAAGTATAGGGGTGCAAGCTGCCAAGAGCTGCATCACAACATCCAGAGAAGCATGAAATCCAGTAAATAGCTGGATCAAATTCCTCAAGCATCCCTGGAAACACAGAGCTTTTGATGTCTAAGCTATTGTGGGCTGAGCTTTTCAGCAAAGTGGTGGCTGTCAATCCCACACCGACACCTTCCCTAAAATAGCAGGAAAAACAAACAAACCATACATTGCAGGCTTTGCTCTGCAGTTTTGCACTAAAAACAATGACAAAGAGAAGTCTTGGAAAAGGGTGCATATTGTATTGTTACTATTGCTACTAGGTTAGGAGAAGTGGCGTCTACTAACAACTCGTGACACACTTTACAAAGTTCCCAGTATTATTTGGGGATGCCATGCAGTGAAAGTTGCAACATAGTGATTTAAATGTATAGTGCAGATATGTCCTTAATATGTGATATGTGAACTGAACAAAGTTCTCCTCCATTCCTACTGAAAACGGTGTCATAGAAATTTGAAATGGAGAGGCCTGCCAGTAGTGATGATGGTTAAATGGAACCACCATGGGCAGGGTCAATGTGCCATTGAATGCCAGTTGCTGAATGGATCAGTGTGGAAGGGTTTCTCAAAGGCATCTGGGTGGCCCCTGTAGAAGCAGGACACTGGAGTTTGGACAGATTCAGCACAATGCTTTTTATGTCCTTTGAAAGATAAGCAAAGGAATGCAAACTGAGGGAGACCTATGACTGTAAGCCCCGTTCGGGCCTAATAAGCACAGGACGCCTTTGCCTGGCGACACCCATAGATTGCAGCAAAATACTGGGCAAGGTTTTGCCCAGTATCTTCCACCTATGAGGGAAAAGCCCATATAAGGCTGCTTTTTTTCTGGATCTCATAGCCTTTTTCCTTTAAGAGCTTCCCGCCCGCCTGCCCACCCTCAGGTTAGAGCCTTCACTGAGCAATTTTGGGTCATTGGTTGACATGGCTGTAAAGGATTTTTCCCCCTATCAACCTGATTGGCACTTGGCTGGGGGTTTCTTCCGCCTTCCCCTCAGTGAAATTATAGCTTTCCTTTGTTAGGCGGAAGAACATAGTTTGCATGAGGGTGGAAATAGCACTTGATAGGATCAGCATAGTATAGGGGGCTCCCCATAAGGGGATAAGGGGCCTGAGGGGAGCATTGACCACAGCAACCCCAAGCGTGTCTTTGGTATCTGCCTGGTGTGAATCTGCACCCTGGTCTCCCAGTGAGACCTTGCTTGCTTGGCTTGCACCACGGCAAAGTTCCACACTGGCTGTCTCCCATCATGCAGGTTTGTAGGCCAAACATAGGATGCTGCATCAAACAGTGAAATTTAATTTAGTGCCAGTCTTCATTTGTGAAGTTTTGTGAACATCAAAGAACTGTTTCTTGAATCTTCCCCTATGATATGAAAGTTTGGCACATCTAAAATATTTGCTGCTTTGATTTTCACCTATGGCTGTTATGGCCACTACTACCAAACCAAATTTGATGCTATCAAGATATAATCATACATTATTAAGAGTGTACAAAAGGACTGACTCATTTAAAATGAGAATGTTCAACCTACTCTAGGTTTTTTGATCTTCCCCAGTTTCCTCACCTTTTAATTCAAACATGCAACTAATGACTACCCAAGAAGTGATGTATGGGAATGGTCTCAGCGGGTCATCAAAAAAAGGGTTGACTTTTCTCAAAGCCTTATTCTAAAGTGCTCAGCTATTACATTCTCCCACCTATGTGCAGGCTAATTAGATTAAAGGTAGAAGATCAATCATGCTGTACTGTCTTGCTAAGATTAATTACTCTGCCCCTCTGCAAATTAATTATTAGCATACCACTTTGAAGATGGGAAAAATCAGTAGAGTTATGGAAGAACCCACAAGTGGACATCAACATGGGTGCATATGCGCGCACACACAACACACACACAATATATATATTTCTATAACCCAGTGACAGAGTCTACATCTTGGTTAAAATATACTGTTTCTTGAGCATTAAAAGATGTAGAACTTCAGTGTCATTTTTTTCAAAAAAGTTGAGTACTTTGAGTACATTATTATTATCCTTAAAATCGTAAACATTTGATGCAGCTTTATTTCTCCATCTGAACTTAAAAGGGGCAAGAACATATATCTTTATTGGTGAGCTATGGCTCATTTTTTGTTTATTTTATGGCTATGTTATGGTTTTGTACACACAGTTTTCTATACTGAAAAATGTTAATTAAAAATTAGATAGATAGATAGATAGATAGATGATAGAGAATTATCCCTGGCACACACACTTTTTCAAGTCTGAGCCACCATTTTATATTGCATACTTTGTCATTTTCGTTTTCATATCAAAGTCTTTTTTGACAAGGGATAAGATTTCGTTTATCTGGTTGACAGAAATCACAAACTCTACTAAATTGTTAATCCCATCGCTCTGCTCCAATCATTATTTGGACAGAACTATGAAAAGCAGTGATTTTGAAATCACAGTTTAGGGAAGCTAACAAGCCTTAAGAACAAGGAAGCCCAGAAGTCTCTGAATTCTCCACAAAGGGCAAATTTAGGTAAACTGCCAGACCAAATGATTAAAAGCTCAAGGAGTTTTCCTTTATAAACACTGTGTAAACTCCCCAAATGCCATATGACTGACATAAGCCCCATCTACAACCTGGCCAGAGTAATTTAATCTATGATAACATTCTAAAACTGGCTACAAACCCTATACCTTGGAACTTCATGTCTATTGACACCAACTACACTCCTGCTTGGTAGAAGTTTAAGACTCCTTCCTGGTAGAAGCACATGTAAAACACATTTCTTCTTAGTATATTGTTGACTTTAATGATATTTTGAATCATTAAATGCTTGTTTTTAACAGCATTTTATTGACAGCTTTTGTGTTTTATTTATTTATAAACTGTTTGAAGGTTTTATTATAATCAAACAGCAAAGAAATTTTGTTCAATAAAATAAATGAAAGAACTCCGTACAGAATGCATACAGAACTAACACTTGTCCAAGTCTCTTTTTTAAAAAAAGTAAAAGTTAAATGTCTGATAACTCACATGAACTCTTTTTTTCTATGTACTGCACTTTAAAGTTCAGTTAATTCTTTCTCATTCATTCACACCAACACCCTAGAAAGTTAGCTGTGTTATTCTTCTACTTGCTAGTTAAATTTAACTTGCTGGATATAGTCCAATTTTGCCAGCTGTCAGTGCAAATTAGGAGTGGCTACAGTTTGATGATTTGCATGTATACAGTCTCAGGTTCAATTATCCACATTCAAGTTCAGTTCACTCAAGCATTCAGTTGAAAAAAAGTATATCTGCCACAAAACAGCTCTATGATTCTAGTTCTTGTTTCTATGGAAAACATTTCATATATCATACTCATCTGATGAGGGTGTATTGTGAACATCCTGAACATTTTTTTGTGTGAGAGTAGAATCACTAAAGAGCTACATCACAGTAAAGAATCCCAGACATGGTTGAAAACTACCAACATCAGAGGACACGACATCAATTGCATACGTCAAAGCACAGCTATTGAAGTCGAAATCACATTAGTTGGGATATACATCTCCACACTGCAGAACACTAATTATTCTTGGTATTGGATTTCAACTTGAGCTGTCAGATAATTAGTCATCTAAGAAAAATAGGTGAGTCCAACCTCCTTGCAAACTTCTCACATCCGAAGACACATCTATCACCACATCAACCCTGAGGTAGTGATGTGTGCCACTACTTATCAAAGTATATATCATTAGGATCAAACTGACATTGCAGCTGTTTCAAATGGGACAAATGCCCCTCCCTAAGTTGGGGGGAAGAAGCAGAAAAGGCGTCCCAAATGGCAACAACTGATCCAATCTCGGTTTAAGCTGAGAACACAGCTCTTTTCTGGATTGACCATTATGTTTTAAGTAAATGTGAGGGGGTTACAAGATATCTCAGTTATCATCCAACCTGTGCACTTTTCTGAAGTGGTACTCCTGTACTCATGGAGACTTCCTGCATACTTTAGAACTTGTTGTGAAACATGAGCACTGGAGGCTTCCCTCCAATGTGTGGCTAGAACTAACATGTTTGTTGCTGCTGTCTCTTCTCATGAGTTTTTCCTCCCTTAATGATTGATTGATTGAAGATTGATTGATTGATTGATTGATTATGTATCTGCAGATTTATAAAACGTTTCCCAACCAAAAGGTACCAAAGCAGCATGCAATAAAAAAAAATCAAATATAAAAGATAACAGGCCCAAAACCAAAGAAATAAAACCAATTCTTGAACTGTAGAGTTATTATTCCATAATAGTCCATGAACATTAAAAATAAAAATAAAACTACAAACTTACAATTTGCTTTGCTGGATCAATGCCAGCCTGGATATATCTCTCTGAAATTATACAACAACCTAAAAAAAATCACCCCGTAAATAGTAGCATGCCCTTTAAGAAGCAAACAGCAAGTGTGATTTAATTTCATTATTAATTTCTGCCTCAGCTGCATTTTTCATCTTTTTGCAAACTCTTTATAGGCCCTTCAATTGCCGAGTCATATGAAAAGCCTGTCTTTGTATTTTACCCAAACAATGAAACATACACTGAAATTAAAAAAGAAGCACTCAAAGACAGCTACTGCTCCGTGTTTACTATTCTCTAAGGCACTTATTAGCTTAGACCCCACAGCTCTTCTGGTCCTGATTTCTACCCTGCTTTTCCACATAGGGCCTTCCTCCAAGAGCTGGGTTGCTGCATCCTAAATACCGCCAGTTTGGTCTGTATGGGTTCGTCATCTGAATCTCAAAATGCAGCTCAGAAAATATTACTACAAGGCCCTTCAGCCATGGACAAAATGATGACCTTTGTCCTTTCAGGTGCAACAAAACAAATACTATTTGAATCAGAATAAATTGTCACTGTACACTGGATGCTCATTTTGGACCCATGAATTCCCTAGAGTGACAAATGCCCATGATGCAACAGACTTACTGGACTCTGGATCTGAATTGCCATCTCCCTCTGTCCGACTGTTGGGTGATGTCTGCTCATAGTACTCCTCTTGCGGGAAACCAAGTGGCAGAGGATGTGCTGTGCTAGCGGTGCTGCTGGGCTCATGGTCTCCTAGCCCACTGTCACTGCAGCTTTCCTGAGAACCATCCGGCAGGTGAAATGTGACTCGGCGCTGCGACTGCAGAAGAGAGAAGAAAACCATATTGTTCCAGCAGGGTTCCCAGGTTGTTGTTGACTATAACCAACTGATGAAATGTGTTCTGCCCCGGTACCTATCAGGATGAACAAATCTGCCAATTTTGTTTTCTCCCCATTTCTCTTCCTACCCCCCAGTTCTCCACATTTCTACATCAGTTTTTTGGAAGTTATTTATATATATTTAAACAGTCCTCATGGAAATTCATCAGCATTTATCCTAATGTACACACACGTGTGTACACAATTTTTCCTAATATGCATACCTTGCAGAGCAATTTTCCGTAATACAACACATTTCACATGTTATTTTTATTATTATATTCACATTACATTTTATTCATACTTTACCCTAGCATATTCATTTTTGTATATATTACATGGCTAAAGAACTGCATTGTCCATAAGGCAATACAGCCCTCAGGGTGAAAAGAAAGGTTCTACACTCCTGTCAAAGATGATACTATACAAAACAACTGTATTTTATAAGAAAGAGTAAAATTCACTTTAATATATTCACTCTGACACTCTCATGTATTGGTTGTGTGTACTATTCTGATACACTCTCTAACATCTATATTTCATATTTTTCATAGAGAAAGAAAAAAGATATTTGGAAGAGATAGAACAGAATATCGGGAAGTACCAATGCTTCCATCCATCCATCAATCTAACCAACCAACCAACTTTACTCCTTATATTTATGTTCTTTAGGGTGCAGGAAATCGCACATTACTTTGAACGTGACATTCAGAACAATACAAAGGATGTAAACATCCCCTTTTTTAAAATAAACCAACTGAAGGCTTTTGCGCTCACAAGATAATGCACATCAAATTACAGTCAGATTATTTTTAAACATCTAACATAAAACTGATATTTAAGATCTTAGGGAGTTCAGAAGCTTAGAGATGAGTAAGAATGACAGTACTTAATGTCTGCTTCTCCCAACAACCTACAAATGATTTTTTTCCCCTTTTAACTTTTCTTTATTCTACCACATTTCTTCCCGGCTATCAATATTTAATAACAATGAGTGATTTATCTTAAACAAACAAAGCACCCTACTCTCCAATTAAGAATATCTTTTTAATTGATAAGTAGTAGTCTCATTTGACTGTTACTGTTCCCGTGTTGCTCTAGTCCAGGGGTCAGCAACCTTTTTCAGATGTGGGTGGGTCCACCTTCCCTCAGACCTTGTGGGGGGGGCGGACTATATTTTGGGAAAAAATATGAACAAATTCCAATGCCCCACAAATAACCCAGAGATGCATTTTAAATAAAAGCATACATTCTACTCATGGAAAAACACCAGGCAGGCCCCACAAATAACCCAGAGATGCATTTTAAATAAAAGGACACATTCTACTCATGTAAAAACATGCTGATTCCCAGACCGGCAGCAGGCCGGATTGAGAAGGCGATTGGGCCGCATCCGGGCCATGGGCCTTGGGCTGCCTACGCCTGCTCTAATCCTTATGAAAACTTACCAGCATTTTAGGGCAAATTTCTCTTTATATACACATTTTTGTATGCAATTTTGCCTGATATACTCATTTTTGCAAACAGTTCCCCCCAATATAAGGCATATACAGTATGCATGCCATTTTCACAGATAGATACATTTTATGCTCACTTTCCCTTAATATGCACAGTTTGGGGCACATCATTTGGTTGGAGAACTGCACCCTAAAATTTAGAGAAATGTAAATGGCAAAGGATGGCTATGTTTTGGTTTGCATATTGTTGCAGAAAGTGCAAGTTATGCACTCAGTAACATTAAAACTGAATCAAAATTATCCATTATTCCTAAACCCTACTCCCCACTCCCATGTAGAGTACAATTGTGCCTGAAAAGAGCTTGCGTTTTCAACCAATTTCTCCTCTCCATCTGAAAAATTATCTAAATGCCGAAGTGCTACAATGGAAGTATGGTATAGGTAACAAGAAACTCTAAAATTCTGTCACCTTTCCTAAAGGGTGAAATGTTCTATGACATATTTCATACTGTTATAATTTGTTTCCTGCAATAAAGGGAAATTATTTTTGCTCCCAAGGTTGCCGAAAGTGTAAATGCAATTCTTCTAAGGAATGTCAGGTGTCAAATAAGGTCATGCCATCAACCAGGGACATTTCCTGAGCAGTCATATTGAAGCAAAGAATTTTTTGAAGAGCAGAGGTTCTTGAAAAATGTCACTGGGCAGGGTTCTGGTAGATCAGGGATGGGGACACTGTGAAATTCCCCATGTTTTTGGTCTACAACTCCAGTCCCATCTAGCATGGCCAGTGCTAAGGGATGGTTGGAGCTGGAATCTAACACCATCTGGATGGTCACATGCTTCTCATCCCTTTGCTAGATTATGGCCTAGATTATGGGGTGTTGCTTGGGGTGAGGTAGCTGTTAGAAATGAGGGAGAGACCTTCACAGAAAACATCTCCACCCAAATTATTCACTCACAAACGCTCAAACAAATATTGGCCAATTTCTCTATCTACCCAAATTCTAGTCGATGTCCCTGTAGTAAAACCATCACACCATGCCTATATTTAATTTAAAACTCAGAATATGCATTGCCCAACATATATTGCCATGCATTCTGTTCAGTAGGCAATATCCCTGGTGGTTTTAGGTTGAAATCTCTCATATTTAATGAAGAGTTATCTTTTGTTCTTTTTTAAAATAACGGGTGAGCATATTACACAATCCACCAATTGCTGGATTGAAGGGACAATTTACTGGGTTGGTTAGATGTGAAAAGCTTAGTAAGACTTTAGACCTGTATTCTGACAAAAAAAGCACCACCTGCTTAGTTGGAGAAGAACTGTGGCTCAATGGTGACTCATCTGCTTTACCTGCCAAATGTCCCACGTTCAATTTTTGGTGTCTCTGGGTAAGACTGGGAGCGACCCTTGTCTGAAGCCCCTCTAAGAGCTACTGCCAGTAAGTGTAGACAATACTAAACTAGATGGACCAATGGTTTCACTTAGCAGCTTGCTATATTCACATATGGTTTGACTCAATTAATCATATGCACCATCGGGGGAAATCCAAAGCCCTGGCCTGCAGCTTACTGGTTTTATGGAGTGCCATGGAGTGGAAAGTGAGCACAAGGATGACTCTTTTCTATACCAGCTCCCAGGTTGATCTGGCAAGGAGGCCCAGATTGCTATCAGGTGATAGCTCAGGGTCAAGCAGAACCTCTGAGCTCAGTTCTGACCCCTCCCTCCTGAAAAACCCAATTTAAGCGGTGTCCTCTGGCTACCATCAATGGGAATTCCACTGCCAGCTGTTTGGATACGCACATTGAAATGTTGCTCACTGGTGAGACTCCCCCACTGGAAATGGAATTCCCCCACCAGGAAAAGCCAGCAGATCTTGGTGGAGGGACAATACTGTTCAAACTGGGGAAGGGATTGCACATGGCAGACCATTATGGGGAAGGGCAGGTAAGAAATTGTATAAATAAATAAATAAATAATGCATGCACACAGCATGTGGTAATCAAATTAAGAAAAATGGGGAGGACTAGCCCACAATCCGTGTTATTTTGCTTCTATCTATACACGCTCCCTTTGGAAAACAAACAGGAAAACAGCTGGAGTCTGAGGATATTTTGCAATCTTATAAATTCAAATTGAAATGCCTGAAGGAAGAACTTTCAAAAATAAATGTGACAGAAGCTAACTCCCTGCTATTGGCAAAATTGTATTCGCATGTCTTGCTTGTGATTGCTGTAACGATGTCGGCAGGAATTCAGAAAATCGCAGCTTGTCTACTTCTCAGGGAAGGAGTAAAGAACACTTTTCCCCCTCCTTTTGTATTAATAATAATAATAATAATAATAATAATAATAATAATAATTTATTTGTACCCTGCCCATCTGGCTGGATTTCCCCAGCCACTCTGGGTGGCTTCCAACAAAGATTAAAAATACATTAAAATGTCACACATTAAAAACTTCAGATGTCTTCTAAATGTCAGGTAGTTGTATGTGCCTGTAAAACGATTGTCAAGGTAATAATGACAAGATATAAAATGTTCCTAATTCTCCCCCCCTCCCACCACCATGAATGCTTTCAAGTAGGTGGTTATAGGCCAAATCTTAAGCGGTCATAAATTCATCATCTTTTTCTGTGTCCCAGAAGAATTCAATCATACCTTATGAATGTGTGGCACAGAAAGATGAAGGTGTGTGTGTGTGTGTGTGTGTGTGTGTGTGTAGGTGGGTGGGTGGGAGGGTGGGAGGGTGGGAGGGTGGGGGTGTTCATCTCTAGGGTTATGGAAGAATTAAATTCTCTTTTAGGCATGATAGAACCTGGTAGCCAATTGGGGATGAAGTTCAGTGGGCAACTGAGAGAAGTAAGAAATACTTAGGACATTTCTACTTCTTGCCTACCCAAGGGGTCGCCCATCCGTTTTGGAAGAAAAATAGTTGCCATGCTGCAGTGGGCATGGGTGCAGATAAATGGCCATGCCCACTGCAGCAGGATGACAGAACAGAAGACAAGCAAGCAAGCAATGTGGCAGTTGGGCAGCACAGGCGAGCTGTTGAGCTGCTTCAGAGGGTGGTTTGGGCAACTGCTCTCTGATGCACACACAGTTAAACATATCTAGAATGGTGTTTAAGGAAGTGGGAGATGCTTCAGAGAGCAGTTGAGCATACAGTTTTCTGAAGTGCCCTGGCTTCATCATATTTTGCTAGAATTGTATTTAAGGAGGGTGCAAAGTGATTTAGATGGTGAGTTGATGAGTGGGGCAAGCAGGGGTGGTAGCTCCTACTGCAATAATAGATTATTATATTACCAGCAGTAATGGCAAGCTCTGCCCATGGCACAGTTCAGGAAGCATTTGTTTTTTCTGAGCTTTATCTAATAATTATCTGATTAACCTCAAAGTCTTATGCAGGTTTATTTCAAGGAAGCTGTGGAAGGGAACCAAATCTAGGGAGAATGACCCTGTACTTTCCAGTCTCCAGGTCCCAATCTACCTCATCCAACAGAAGCCTCTTCCCCATCTGATTGCTTTCCTTTCTGCTACGCCCTTGGTTTTTCCATTCCACTCGTTAATGTGAGGGCAGAAGGAAGGCAATCAGATAGCTGGGAAGGGAGATTGGAGGCCTTTGTGTTGGATATATGTGGAGAAGAGGGTATGGTGTATGCTATATTAATGGGAGGACAGCAACAATCATCCACCCACCCACTACAAATGAGAAAGAACTCATGGAATTTTCTGATCCAGTTCAGGACTTGTAAAGACAATACACACACAATCAAAATATTTAGTAAAGGCCAAGAGTCCTCTTGGCAGAGACCTCCCCCGCTCCCAGTACAGCTCTTTCATAACAAGCTGCTATGAAAAGCAACCAAGCGGTTGCCATCCCTGGAAAACTAGCACAATTAACCTCAAGAATTCCTTGACACAAAATATTTTGATGGCCAGTAGCTTTCCTTCTGGGCTTTTTATCACTTGAAGAAAATGGGGAGTGTAGCAATGATTAATACAACAATTCAACAATATAGATACCATTTACCAGCTGTGCTCTCAGTCCAAAATCAGAACAAAGTGAAGAGCCAACAGAGAAACCTCATCTTAAAGTTGCATCTAAAGATGCCCTATTCACCTGAGGATAGACTGTCAGAGTCACTGAACATCAAGAACTGTCCTCTTCCAGTTTTCTCAGTGTTTTTGGTACTTAGCACATCTGAAAGGCAAGCCACTAGCAATCACATCACTTCCTACACCTCCTTCCCCTTTTGCTGCCAAATCTCATCTTCCCTGGGAAACTATACACCAGGGGAGGGGGTAGTAACAAGTTAAACCCATGAGACTCTAGAACAGCTTTCCAAATGACAAGTTAAGAGCAGCCATATCTGATCCATCATTCCCAGTGGATTCCTTCTCCCCAGCATCATTAAGCTCTCCATCATCATCATTATATGGATGTGTGGATCTAGTTAGATCAACTTTATGTTCACTACAGTGGATAATAAGATTGGTAAGGGCAGCATTCCCCCAACTGTTGGATAGAAGTGGAATTACATTTGACCTTAAAACTGAAGGTACCTTTTTATTTATTTTTATTTTATTTTATTTTGGAAATGATACTCCACTCTTCTACTGAAATAGGACACACAAGGTACTTTTTGAGTACATATGCAAAAGGAATAACGACCCATCTTCAGAGGATCCTGCCCTCCTGACTGGAACAGTTCTTACTATTCAGTGGGCAGCCTAGTATCAGTGCTCAACATCTTCTGGTACTTCTCACTGTTGCTAGCATTGCTGGCACTTCTTGTTATCTACTCTGGGCCCAGTCATTTTAATTGGTAATTGTGTATAAACAATATAAGTTTAATATGTGTAAAAATATAATGTAAAAAATTTGTTTGACTGAAGTTAAAACTTATGTTAAGATTTGCATTTGCAAAACAGATAAGTTTGTATTAATTGAGAGGTTTCACTGACTTAAGTTTGCTAGGCTACCTGATTACTCATTGCCAAAAAGTCAAGCTACAGATATCACACAGCAGGAAGCTGAAACTTGAGAAGTCACGGTGTGCTTCCTCAGCAATTGCCCTTAGAATTAGCAGTAGTTGAAGGTAAGCTCCACAAAGATGAACAAGCTCAACATCAAAAACACTAAGATCATGGCCACTGGTCCCATAACCTCCTGGCAAATAGAAGGGGAAGAAATGGAGGCAGTGAGAGATTTAACTTTCTTGGGCTCCATGATCACTGCAGATGGTGACAGCAGCCACAAATTAAAAGACGCCTGCTTCTTGGGAGAAAAGCGATGACAAATCTAGACAGCATCTTAAAAAGCATAGACATCACCTTGCCGACAAAGTTAATTTAAAGTGTAGTTAAAGCTTTTTAAAGTTAGTTAAAGCTATGGTTTTCCCTGTAGTGATGTGTGGAAGTGAGAGCTGGACCATAAAGAAGGCTGATAGCCAAAGAATTGATACTTTTGAATTATGGTGCTGGAGGAGACCCTTGAGAGTCCCATAGACTGCAAGAAGATCAAACCTATCCATTCTGAAGGAAATCAACCCTGAGTGCTCACTGGAAGGACAGATCCTGAAGCTGAGGCTCCAATACTTTGGCCACCTCATGAGAAGAGAAGACTCCCTGGAAAAGACCCTGATGTTGGGAAAGATTGAGGGCACAAGGAGAAGGGGACGGCAGAGGATGAAATGGTTGGACAGTGTTCTTGAAGCTACTAACATGAGCTTGACCAAAATGCGGGAGGCAGTGGAAGACAGGAGTGCCTGGCGTGCTCCGGTCCATGGGGTGACGAAGAGTCAGACATGACTAAACGACTAAGCAACAACAAAGATTTACAAAAAGAAAAGCACACACCAATAAATAAATATTAGAAAAGGCCTAGATTAGATGTGGGTGCATAAATTATTATTTTTTTAAAAAAAATCAAGACTCTTTGCACTCTGCTCTAATTTTCTTCCCACCCAGAGCAGTCCTGCCCTCTGCATCTGCCTCAGAGCTGGCATATCACATGCCTCCTTCTCCACCTCTTCTCTCACTTTCCAGCAGCTGGTATGAACTGTCCAAGGGAGGAGGCGGTGAAGAGGCACCAGGATGCCCCCTCGCAGCAGCTGCCGCCACTGCTCAGGACAAGCGCATGCTCATTCTCTTCCCTGAGCTTGGCAGTGGCGGCACCAGCAGAGGAAATAGGTGCATTCCAGGATCAAATTAGAAGCTGGGACTGTCACTGGAAAATTGGGTCACTTGGAGGGTATGCATACATAAGGAGAAACTGCTTTGCAAAAATCATATTGATAAGGCAAAACTGCAAAGGAAAATGTCTTAATAGAAATCCACACAAAAATACTGGTGAATTTTCCTGATGACTTAAAAAATTGTCAGATTTGCTTATCATAATTTGTAGGCCTCATCACTTGTCAATAACACCAGTCTCTGATGCAGTCCCTTGTGGGCTGATTTCCCACATTTTGCTTGTTCCCTGAGGGTAATACAATTGGTGTACTTGTATCCATTGTGGCTGCTTCGTAAATACCTTCGAGCTAGCAAGTTCAATCCCCCTTAACTTATCAAAATTCACTAGGCCTAAACCGTTACCCAAATTCCTCAGATCTGTTTGAACAGTTCTCTTAAGTAGTGAAACCTCCACAGATGTCACACACAGTAGGAAGGTGATCTTCGCTATGCCTTTCATTGTTTGGGAATCTGATCAAAGGTGGATTTCAATGATTTATGAGAAGAAGCCAAAAGGATCACCTCCCAATCATTCTAATTCTCTTTCATGCCAAAAAACATAACATGTTTGATGTGTTAATCATCATTTTCCCTTAACAACATCTACCAATTAAACTATCATCTTTCACACTTATCAACATCACAAAAGAGCCACAGAACTGAAATAAAAGAGCAAATAAAAAAGGAGGGGGATACAGCAACATTTAAAGTGTCACAGATATTTAATTTGGCTTTTGAAAGGCAGTTATTGTATGCTAACTAGATGTCAGAATGAGACCTAAAAAGCAGATTTTAAAATTTAATGTGTGCACAATCTTTCACATTGGCATATGATTAGTTTGAAATTGCTTATGCGATACCCAGCTAAGTGGTGCCTGGTGTGAGTGTTGCACCCTAGGGTTAAAGAAATGTATGTATGCCAGTTCTGTGCTTTGGTAGCTCATGTTATGGCAGGAAGTGTCAATTGAAGGTTCATCCACACTTCCACTTGTCCTGTGCCTAGAAACCATGGTTTTGAGAGGGTTTCCTGCTTGTTCCATGATTTGTAGGCACAGGTCCAAGCTGTTTTTCACTTTTCCCACTTCTTGCCCGGTTTACAACTGAATCAGAACAAACATCAGTGTGAGGAAAAACTGATTCCATGGTAAATAGCGGGTTTTCCTGGGGGATAGAAGTGGGACAAGTGTGGGCAAGCCCAGAGACTGGCTTAAAAAATGCTGCTCCTCCCCACCCCACCCAAAAAAAATTGATCCACCTTTTCCTCCCAAGGAGCTCAGAGTGAACGTGGTTACCCTATTTTAGGCTCAACAAACATTGTGAGATAAGGCTGGGTGAGATTTGGTTAGTTATATGGTGAGCTGTGCCTCTTGCATCTCCCACCAGTGATGCTGCCCTTAAACTGAGTCAGAAAATAGGTCACTCTAGCGCAGTGTTGTCTTCAGGGCCTGGCTGCTGCTCTCTAGGGCTTCAAGCAGGGGACTTCTCTCCTTGCCCTACTTGGGAGTTTCCAGGGTCAGGCAAGGAGTCTTTCACAGAGCTACCAGGAATTGCCAAGGGTTCTGCATGCAAAACAGATGCTTCACCACTGATCTACAGCCCTCCCCTCAAAGTCTCCTGGGGAACAAACCATCTGCTTAGGCAGACATGTCTGGGCTGACTTCCACAGAGACCTGCTGTGACACGTGGAACATCTGAGGACTATCTTTGCTTTCCCAGAGACTCTTGCATCTTCCACAAGGTTCAGGGGCTCTGAGGAACATCAGCAGTATAGTGAGGAAGCTCTGGGTTTAGGAGCTCACACTATTTGCCAGCCAGCTGCAATGCACATAGGTATTATTTTAAATAGCATCAACTGTTGATAAAAGCTCATTGTAAAAAAATACCCCTCAACCCTTTACATTCTCCTTTTCCCCTGTATATGCAGATAAGTGTGAATTTACATTTCATAAATGTGCTGTATTATTTATGATAGCATCAGTTTTTAGAATTAGATTTTTTTCCATTGTGTTTCAAGCAGCTACACTTCTTCCTTCCCTGTGTGCAGGTGCAGATTTACTCAATGGCGTAAGTTATTGCAATACCTTTTTCATTGTCCTCCGGACCCTCATTTTACATGGTAATGCTCAAGGTTAGACCATTAAGTGTCTGCATGATGAAGCAATATGAGCTCCAGGGATTTGGAGAAAGTTGGAAACAGCTGATCAAAAATCAATTTGCTCTTTTTTGCCTACCTCCTCCCACCCTTTCCCCTTAATTTTTCATTTAAAGGTCAAGTCCTTATGAAGCTAATATTCAGGAAGATAATTCTACAAGTGGGACCTGCAACAAAGTGTTGTAGTATAGAGTGTTCCCTGTCCTGGATTCATTTATAGCCAGAATTTACTATTCCTCATCAGGCGTGTGCTTGCTTGCTTGCTTACACTTACACTTACACACACACACACACACACACACACACACACACACATTCTTCTGCTGATCCTGGACTTAATTCTTCCCCTTTCCAGCATCCAACTCTCTGATCTTGAATAGGGCAATGAGTAGGGTCACACTCTCCACATCTCTCTCTCCTGACAAATGTTATTTGGAACATAACAGTAGGCTTCTTGCCATGCCATGCTTTCTTTGCAGAAACAACCTGTCATCCTGTTTCTCTATGACAGACATCTCTAAACAAGGAGAAAACGTATTATTCATTATTGCTAATTGATGCTTAAACATACTAGACACGGTGTGTTAAGAACGATGGGAAGAATCCTGCTGCCTTGTTTTCTTCTAATTCTTGAGCAGAAATTATGGTGTGAGACCTATAAAACTGTCCTATATTTGCCGACTGGCCTTCGGTTTGGAACTAAAATCATTAAGCAGTCACACAGATGCCATCAATTAGCACTCTGAGCCATGGAGCTGGCACTAATTATAACCCCAATTGTCATTCTGAACTGCGAAGCCAAGATGTAAATTGGCAGGAAGGCTACAATCCATTGTGGCTTTGCTTATCTCCACGCCCCTCAAAGGACAACTTGCTACAAATGCTGGAAATCAGTGCTTGTGCTAATGGCCCTTTTATCTTCAACATTCAGGAACCACCAGTTCAATGGCAAATGTGGCTTGCTTCAGGGAGGAACCGGGTGCTACGGAAACTGCCTGGCCCAAGGGGCCCATGTCCAGTTCCTCCTCTTCATCCCCATAACACAAAGTAAAGGATCATATCATGAATTTCTTCATTCCCTGCCCCTCATCAAAGGATGCTGACATGTTACCATGTTCAATTCTTCATTTTATAGGAGAAAAGAAAGTAAGGCACATTTGGGGGTGATGTTTTTTGGTCGCATCTAGTTCCGCCGATAGTTCAGTATCAGAACATGTGCTTCATCTGCAGGATGTCTGATACTGAACTATGGGTGGAACTACGGTAGATACAAATAAATACAAACTCTCTTCATATCTCTATCACCTGAAAATACGGCAAAGCAGAAAATGATCATGTTGTGAACCATCTTCCCTTCATTTACAGACCACAACACTGCTGCTGTTCCCAGAGCATCTTTCTGTATTTCTTACCTATGTGTAACCTGCCTTCAATTAATACCTTGTTATGCCACATGCCTGCCATGACTAAGGGTTTATCAAGAGGCCACTGGGTTTCATCACTAATCTGCTCCTATGCATACGGTACTCCTTTTGCTCCATGCAGTTAAAAATAATAATACTGAAAGCAAAAGTCTACATATGATAGGACCAATACAAAAGAAACTTTATTAGTGTTGTGGACATAGCCTGCAGTATAGCAGATGCTTTGTAGTTAGGGTACCCTAAGTAATATGATGATGGACACCAACTTAGACAGCTTTAACAAGGGATTAGACAAATTCATGAAGGATCAGGACAACAGCGGCTTCCAGTTATATTAGCATGTGCAGACTCTGGGTTCAGAGGCAATGTGCCTCTGGATGCTAACTGCTTGAGAGCAACAATGGGACAGGGTCATTCGCCTGCTACACTGCTTTTGGGCTTCTTACAGGTGCCTGATAGGAAATAGAATACAGACTAGATAAGCCTTTGGTGTTATCAGGCAGAACACATAAGTTTAGTCCCTTCAGTTAATAGGATCTCAAAAGCTCTGCTCACTTGCTAATGACCTCCATGGGAGAAACAAGGACCACTGGTACTGGCCCCATCTTTCCACCTCCAGCATTCTTGTGCTGAGCAGAAGTGCCTGACAGGGCTTTGTAAGCATATTTAGCTCAACATTATTACAGTCCTCTCTGCGATATGGAGCCCAGTACAATCAGAGCTTGCAATTTTGAGAATGACCGCTCCCCGCTTAAAACGGGGGGCGCCCTTTGCGTGGGCGCGTGCAGCCCCTAGACCTGGAGCGGCCCCAACAGCATAGGCTTGGCTTTGCCTTCCCTCAGGTGTGATACCTGGAGGTCTCCGCCTACCTCAGTCAGTTGTCCAATCCCACCTGGGGGAAGCGTTGCCAAGGAGACCAGGCCAGGTAGGGGAGGGATTACCTGCCCACACAATAGAGGGAGGATCTTACCTAGGAATCCTCACTTGGCTCCAGAGCTTCTCCCACCCTACCCACCCTCAGTTAATGTCTTATTTTGCAGGTTAACTTTTCTTCACAGGTTTTTGCAGGTTAACTTTTCTTCACAGGTATGCGGGCGCTGCTACGTTAAGGTCGCTGTTAAAGGGCCGGAAAGGAATTTCCCTGCATTGGCAGGTTTCGCCTTTCCCGTAGCAAAACGTCACAACTTTGGCGGTATCAGGCCTTGGGCGGAATCCTTTTGTCCATCTTCCTCTTGCGGCGGCGATACCAGGGTTCCCCGTTAAAGGGGTTTTCTGAAGGGAGGCTTTGGCCGTACACCGAAAGGTTGTCATTGCTCTCCCCTGCGGCGGCGGCGTTACGGGGGCGGCCATCTCTGCTTGAACATATGTTCTCCAGAGCCGGCCCATCCCCCCCACACACACTGGATAACCCTGATGCTCCCTAGGTCCCCGGCTGGGGACCAGGGAGGGAGAACGCCCAATGCCTGAGCCAAGGTCTACCCACATTTGAAATTTAATAAAGTTGTGGCCAATTTAATCCCATAGCACGTTGTCTTGAGTCGTTATTCCACATGACGGGGGGACCGTGCAGGATCTGGGGACTCCGCCTGCCCACGCAAAACATGCATGTTTATGTACAAAACTTCTAGACCACACTTCACAAACAATAATATATAATAATTAATAAAACCACTCATTATTAAAGCATGACAGTGCAGAAAAGTTTTAATCTTTAAGTGGCCTTATTTAATTTCCTCCAAAAGCAGGAGAAACATGTTTCAACATGGTGATGGAATCCCAATGAGGTTGTTGCCATCTGCTCCTCTAGGGAAACAGATTTCCACAGTCAAGGAGCCACAACAGAAGAGGCCCTATCTTGCTAGTACAGTCATACCTTGGTTCTTGAACACCTTGGTACTTATACATTGCGGCTCCGAACACTACAAACACAGAAGTAAGTGTTCTTTTTTTGGAAGCTGAACATCCAGCACGGCTTCCGATTGAGTGCAGGAAGCTCCTGCAGCCAACTGGAAGCCGCAACTTGGTTTTCAAACATTTTTGGAAGTTGAATGGACTTGAACAAATTAGGTTCGAGAACCAAGGTACGACTGTACAGGACTTGGTTATGAATAGATCTTTGCCTGTGAAATTGACATTGTAGTTTAAGCTGCATCAGGACGTTGGCATGGATGAAACTAAGGTCATAATAGATATTTTATATTTTTATATATATTTTAATTCTGTTATTTATTTTTATTGTTTATTAATTAAATTCATTTGGCATTTTGGTGTTTGGTTTAGTTTATTTAGGCTTTCAGATTCACAAACAATAATAAAGAAAACAAATAAGACAATGTCCACATTTGTATACCACCCTTCATCAGAAAATCACAGGGCTGTTCACAACAGAAAAATACAAAATGCATAATAAAACAAAAACAAACCAATAACCCCCCTCCAACAAACGCATTTAAAGGGTCATAATGTTGTTAAATTGTTATTTTTCTATATTTTTTTAGCTGTTCTCATTTTATTTGTAAGTCACCTTCTGCCCCTGTAAGATAAAGTTAGGTTTCAGTGTTCTGTATCTTTCTCTATATGGCTCCTTCCCTTGCCAATGGAAGAAGGTATATCAGCTTCCTCTGCACTTTTCAGTCTATGCCTCTTTTGCTCCCATTCTTGCTCTCCTACTGAATGTGCACAGGTTCACTTTCTACAGCAGGTGATAATCATCACTTCCAAAATAGCCCTGCCTTGCTTAAAACATGTTAGCTGCTGACAAAGAATTAAAGGAAGGAAATACTGGTGATGATGAGCTTTACAGTGGTACCTCAGGTTACATATGCTTCAGGTTACCGACTCCGCTAACCCAGAAATAGTACCTCGGGTTAAGAACTTTGCTTCAGGATAAGAACAGAAATCGTATTCCAGTGGCGTGGCAGCAGCAGGAGACCCCATTAGCTGAAGTGGTGCTTCAGGTTAAGAACAGTTTCTGGTTAAGAACGCACCTCCAGAATGAATTAAGTACTTAACCCGAGGTACCACTGTACTTCAGTTTTATGCTGCTGTTTTTATACTACCTTAAAGGCAAGAGACCGAGGCATTTAAAGAACAGCAGCCATTTCCCACAGGGTAGTGGATTTGGGTCCCTTAAATCAGAGTCCCTTGACTTTGGGGGGCAACAACGCTAATTATAACAAGCACAACAAACATCTGCCCTCGTAGCATTTTCTATATAATGTTTCCAAAGAGAGAGATAAGCAACTCAATAGAAAAGCTGCCAATTCCCATACAGACTCCGGTATCATACAATGAATGACAGCAATTTTGGATGGTGGGAGGTTGGAGTCACTAGTCCTGGGTTCCCAAAATGCATAAAGGCTCTTATTTAAATGTATTGGTAAGTAAGTTCATTGTCCATATCATTGCAGCCAGGGGAAGAAGGGTGGCTGGAAGCTTACAATCCAATAGTTGACCATAGCAAGAGGAACACCTTGTTTAGGACCTTTTGTTGGCTAGGAAAAGCTTTGTTCAGACTGCCAGTGGCCCTAGAACTTCAGAAATGAAAGGAAGGACACGCTAGTTTGCAGCAAAGAAACAAGGGCCACTGACTCATAGATTCCCCCATAATGATTCTGATGTGCTTTAAGCCACATCAAAAGATAGAATATATATACACACACAAATATATATATATATATATATATATATATATATATATATATATATAATTTTAAAATGTTCATTTTTAAAAAAGGAAAAACTTAACTGAGTTCAGCAAACTAACTACGAGTTTTGGGGAATAGCACAAACCGGCTCAAACCAATCACTGTAAAACTGTGTTAAAATATTTTTCTTTTGGGGGGAAAAGAAGGTTGTCAGAAACTACCCTAATTTTTCTGAGCTTTGCAATGGGTGTGGGAAGGGATGCAAGGCATACTTAAATGGTTTCCTAAAAAGCTTTGGATTTCTCACCCATCCTCAATGCTGTCCAAGCCACCAACTGATTTACATTCTAGCACTGTCCAATGTTCAATGTCAGTGGAGGAATGCCCTCACAATTAAAGACTGTAAATCCACTCATACAACGAAAACCTCATTCGCAACTGCATGCCCTCCAGGGACTCACAGGACAAATGGAAAGCATTGAGTGACTGCAGGAAAAAGGAGCTTCTTCCAATCAATAGCCCACCTGCCATTCCAACAAAACGTGGGCTTCCTCCATGTGTATTACTTTGCAAAGCTCTTCATCAGTGTCAATAGCAACATGGGAGCAGTTCTCAGGAAGCCTTCTGAAGTATTTCATGGGACAGGATATCTGTTCACCTTGGTTTCGTAATCATGGAAATAACTTTTCAACAAGGAGGAAAGGACTGTATATGATGCAAGCTTGCCTGGGTGGAGGGGTGCATGTGTGCATGCATGTGTGTGTGCAAGCATGCATGTAGAAACTGTTGTATGGCTGGAATACAGCATACTGTATAAAGGTGTTGCATCTGTGGGCCACCCACCCTGAAAACTTGTCCATAACAGAATGTGGCTGTCAAACTGAAATAGGGTTCCATACTCTGGATCTCTGTAAAAGGTCTATGTTTGTTCACTTGGCATCATTTACTGTGGGTGGAGGAGGCAACTCAGTACAGAACTGACCAATGCACCAACCAAATCATTAAAACAATATCTGCTTCCTGCACAGTTGTGTTAACGTTCGCTGGCAAGGCAGCATACTGAGTCATACTTTAGTCCATGCTGTTTGACTCCAAAGATGCCATTAGCACTTTCTCTGGATATACACACCTGTATGTGGAACTCACAGGATAATAATGACCTTATAAACTCTTAACAAGACTGAGAAATTGGCTGCTGTCAAAGGTGCACACTGCCAAATGTGGCATCTGTTGATAACAGGGATCACTTCATTAGTGGAACTGTTCAAATTACAGCCATAAGATTCCAAGAACTGAGAAAAACTGGCCCCGGCCAATCAGCGCCACTTTAACTTCAGAGCTATATAAATTCACAACTTTGGCAAGAACTTTGTTAGAGCTGAGCTGGCTCTGAAATATGGATATGTCACCTCTATAGTGTTCCGATCCCTCTCTTTAAATTCATTTCAATGTCTAAGTGAATATTGGATTGCCCTGGAAAAACCAGGATGAAAAAGATTAGGTGCTGCAGTACATAGAGTCTTATTGGATCTACTGCAGTAGAGAATTTCATTTAAATCCACAATGGTTCATTTACCGAGGAAGCCATTCACAGAGGCAACAAAAGTTCTGTCAGTTCAGTACTGAAAACAGCTATGCACAGAGGCAGAAAGAATGACAGGGAACTGCACAAATCTAGCTCGTCTCCCCCCCCTTCCTTTTTCACCCTAAAACATCTCTGAGAAATCCGTGCCTAAAGATTTTCTTGAAAACTTCCAATGAAGGAAGCTGCTTATTCCACTTGGGAATTGCTATGTTACCACCAAGTAAATTATCTGCCACCAACTGCAGTACAGGAAGGATCCCAAGAGAGGAAGTTGAAGAAAACATTAATAGTCTCTCCCCCACACTCCGCCACTCCAAAGGCCAACTACCACCAACAACCCTGTGGGAAGCTTCATAGCTGATGACTTCATAGAGTTGGTTCTCTGCCTTGTGGTTTTTGTACTTTATTGTTACTTGCAAGTCACTTTGGAAACATTTGTATCATGAAAAGGGAGATAGAAATAATTGCAGCAATAATCAAACAAACTAGGGGGTTTGCCAATAGCCACAACATTCCACATACCTCCCCGCCCCGCCCCCATATTTTCCATTGCAAATATAAGCATTCCAAATTGGCAGCAGACATAAGAAAAGCAGTCAGCTATTAAGGGGGAGGGGGAGGAAGTGCAAGCCGATGAACAAGTGAGCTAATAGCAGATAATAGACAGTATGCAATGCACAACAATGACTGGTACCAGCAATAGGGAGCTGGTTGTGCTTTTGAATGGGAACTGCAATGTGCAATTTAGCAAAGGGACATAAGGACCTGCTTATCGAGCACTCGTTCTGATTTGTTTTCACAAAGTTTGAGGGTGGCATGATGCTGGCTGTTATTGAGCAATCATTCTGACTTGTGTGCAGATGAGTTATATAACACTATGCCCAGTGCTACTTTTCTTCAAAAAAGAGGTGCCAGAACTCACTGTGAACACCTTCCTTGTTCCTTTATAATAGCAATGGCGCCCACCTGACAGGTGCAAGAACTGAGTTCTGATGAGTTCCAGCTGAAAAAATAGGCCCCGGTTGTGTCAAACAATGGTTGTTTCACACTTGCCACTTCCCTTCCCTATCAGTTTCAATACTGCAAAATGTCCAGACAGTTGGGGTGGTTTGTTGCACAAGAGTGTCAAATTCATTTTAACAGTTTGCTGGTGTAGGATTGAATCCTATCAACAGAATAGCAGTGGAAATGGATGAGAATGCACAGTATTTTGAATTTGCTCTGCAAAACCTGCACATTTTGTTTTGCAGATTTGTGTCCTGAACATGCAGTGCTAACTTGTGGAAACATCCATGGCACACAGGAATGATCTGACCCATAGTGGCTGGTAGAGAGGAAGGCAGAGAGGCCAACAGTATGTAGAACTGGAGCCAGTGTCAGGCACAGTCAACTAATTCTAGTGGTGCCCACATGTTCCTCCCTACTGAGTTCTGTAGTGGCAGCTTTCAGACTGAGGAGGAGGAGGAGGAGGAAGTTGACAGCCGGTGCCACCCCCTGGCAGGCAACTCGGGGCTGGCTGACAGCAGACTAAGCCTGATGTGGCAGGAATCCATTTCATACACCCCTACTCCTTCTGATAGAAAACTCCCAAAACATGTGTGCACAAAGGGAGGGGCTCTGCTGGGGCACGCCCAAGGCATTTTGGCACCTGAGGCAAAGGCAGTTGAGATGAGATGGGGAGTTAAATAATTCCACTGGAGCAAATTCAAATTACTGTGCAGTCTCAGCCATTTCAACTCTGTTTTGTTTTGTGTGGGGTTTTTTTAAAATGTGGATGGGATTGTCTCATTGTGAACCAGGGTGCAGTAACTGTTCTGCTACCATGATGCCACAGGCACTATGAAGAAACCGACCAACTGGTATGCATATGCAAAGTTGCCCTCGGATTTGAACACATCTGCTGTGTGTAAACATACAAGAAACGTTAAAAAGCCAGAAAAAAATGAAAACACACCTTTATTACCTTATGGCTAACATGAGAGCCATAGAAAAGGGAGAATAGATTTTCAATTCACTTAAATTTAAGAGAAGGCAGTGTGTGAATATGAGGTCACAGAAGATCATGTTAATGATAGGTGCAAAAATAAATACATCACAACTTCTGGCTGCTCATTTCTTTATTTGGCATTTAGAAAAAGTGGATGGGAAATAGGACCCTTTTTGCTCTTCAAAAAGGCAAAAAGTTGCATTAAAAAGAAGTCAAAATTATGAAAATTCATCACATACAACCTGGTTTAGAGGACCAAATGGCAGCCAATTTTTAGGTAAGAATAGTAAATTGTGCAAGCAGGTTTTTGTTGGCTGGCTCTGGACCAGCTGGGATTTCTTCTTATTTGCCGTACAGGAATATGAGGCTGCGAATTTAATTCATTCCATAGCTTTAAAAAGGCTGTTCTATATTCATGCTCCTGGAGATCATTTACTCAGTAGCTCTTGAAAAATGCATTGAATGTCGCATCTAGCATTTCTGGATTTCGTTTGTATTCTGTTTCCTTCCAAACCGCACACAAGAAGCACCCAGATTAATTTATACAGCATCCATTTCAATTTTTTTGTTATAAGCATACATACACACTGAAGCAATTATTTGCTCCACGGGTCATAGAATCTAGCAACTTAGTGGTTAACTCAAAGGCTGGGAACGCAGAATGACAGACTGGGTCAAGCCAATTTCAAAACAACGGATGGTATTGCAGTACCTATTTTTATTTCTATTATTTTGTTCACTAGAATTTATACATCATTTGACTTCTAAACTACTCTGATGAAAGGCTGCCTTTGCTTCCTGTAAGCTCAACAACTTAATTTGGGCTGCTGGTACATTCCAAACATGAGTGATATGGGTAAAAACAAATTGATTTTAGATATATTTTCAATTACTGTTCCCCGACTGTTTGGAGCCATAATTCAGAGACAGAAAGACATTCTTTAGATATTTCTCTTGATGTGCCTATGTTGCCATTACCCTCAGTAGCTCTTTGTGTATGTTGGTGTAACAGAGGTATGCCGGCACATCTTTAAAGGAAATGTAGATTTGTGCTGTAACTGCATTTGCAGGCATTATGGATCCAGGAGCTCCTTCTGATGGTACCTTACTGGAATGTGCGTTGCTGCAGTCTAGGTTTCTCCCATCTCACTCTTGTGATATTGGAAAAGATGGACAAAGTTAAGGGAGCCCATTCTCTTTGTGAATATTCAGGATGACTGTTAATGGGGATCAGTGGCATCGCAACAGGCAACGGGGCAGTCCGCCCCAGGTGCCATGTCTGGGGGGGGGGTGACAAGAAGGCACCCCGCAGGGGCTCACAGCAGCATGAGCAGCCATCACGCAGCTGCATTGGTAGGATCCTCCATTCACAGCTGCAGTCACAAGCAGAGGATCCCGGCAATGGCACCAAACTGCTATGTACAGCGCATGTGCGGTGCCACACATATGCACTGTACATAGCAGTTTGCAGAGGTCGTTTGACTGGCCCATGAGCCATGCCCAAACCGAGCAGCCCACTCATACGCTGCACAAAACCAGCACAGCGCGACACGGGGACTTGCTTCCGTGGTGCCAAAAATCGCGGGCACGTGCACGATCCAGCCCATGGAGGGATCTCCACAGAACCGATCCGACCCAGGCAAGATAAACCTTGCTCACCCCTGCTTTAACTGAATAGTGCAGGTGTGCAATAGTAGACAACATATTATTCAAAATCAGACAGCTGCACATTCAATCCCCAGCACATCCAGTTAAACAAATATCCCAGATAAACAAGCCTGGGGAAAGTTCTGCATAAGACTTTGGAGTGGCACTGCCAGATGTAGCTCTGGTACTGGGCTTGAGGGGCAAGTCATTTAATTCAGTATTAGGGAACATGTTTATAATAACTTCCCCCAAAAAATCCACACAAGCAATAGTTTTGATATTAAAAACTTCAGGGTAAACCTCCCCTACACAGGCACCACCCTGACAGCTGTTTCTCCCTCCTTTTCTGGAAGCATTCACACCTGTCTTGTCAAGCAGCTGCATATTCCTCTTTCAGTGAGTGCTACGACTTAACGTGCTAGTAGAATTGAGTAGAAGTATGGGTTATGCACTCCGATTTGTATGCAGATTACCAAACAGTCGCCCACAAACCTCAGAAGAGGGAGGTCGAGGGAGGCAGAGGAAAAGCAGAAATATACATCCGTGTGTGGTAAAAAAAGCACCCCAATTTACCTTGAAGTAAGATAACGTCGTTACTTCATATGCCTAGGAAAGAGTTTCCTGTAGGGCCCTAAGGGCATAGGAAGCTGTCTTATCCCAAACCAGGGTCTACCCATCTCAGTTCCATGAACATGGACTGACAGCAGCTCTCCCTTGTTTTGACAGAGATCTTGCTCAGTTCTACCTAGAATGATCCTGAAACTTCTACATGTGATTTAAACACTGACCTGTGGTCCTTCCCCTCATCACCCCAAAAGGAAGCCACAGCAGTTGCAGCAAGTGGGACATCAGATTGCATCTTTCTTAGCTATCCCTTCCTGCATATATTTGCATTGAATTGGATGATCTACCACAGAATCATGGAGTTGGAAGAGACAATGAGGCCATCAAGCCCAACTCCCTTTTGCTCATATGGGGCTCAAAGCCACGGCCCAGAGATGAAGAGTCTCATGCTCTACCGACTGAGCTACTGTTTCTGCATTCGATCCTGTGATCTGTATTTTTAATTGTTTTATGTTATGCCATTAAAACATTTAAAATATTCGGCAGTTTATAAACACTTTTATAATGGTAATAATGATAACCATAAATAACAAGGCACTTTGGGAATCTTTTGGCTCAAGATAAAGCCTACAAGGGATGCGGGTGGCGCTGTGGGTTAAACCACAGAGCCTAGGGCTTGTCAATCAGAAGGTTGGCGGTTCGAATCTCCACGACGGGGTGAGCTCCCATTGCTCAGTCCCTGCTCCTGCCAACCTAGCAGTTCGAAAGCACATCAAAGTGCAAGTAGATAAATAGGTACCACTCCGGCGGGAAGGGAAATGGCGTTTCATTGCGCTGCACT